>NC_140583.1:1084999189-1086416689 GCF_964204655.1 Triturus cristatus | reverse complement strand
ACTCTTATGCTTAATTTATTTTAAAACTTTAAAATTATATAAAAATAAAATATATATATAAGTAATTTAAAATATAAAAAAAACATTCTTGAATAAATTAAAACATTAAACTATGAAAAAAATATTTAAACTTAAATGGCCCAAAACAATCAGAGCAATAGTAGGAAAAGTGTTGGATAGCAAAACAATTACATTTACTATTCCAACTCCAGTGAGTGCAACAGTAGGGCAAGTGTTGGATAGCGGAGGGTTAATAAATACTATTCCCACTCCAAAGAGTGCATCAGTAGGGAAAGTGTTGGATAGTGGAGGGGGATAAATTACTATTCCCACTCCAGTGAAAGCAACAGTAGGGAAAGTGTTGGATAGCAGAGGGGAAAAAATTACTATTCCCACTCCAGTGAGTGCAACAGTAGGGAAAGTGTTGGATCGCGGAGGGGTAAAAATTACTATTCCCACTTCAGTAAGAGTAACGGTAGGGAAAGTGTTGGATAGCGGAGGGGTAAAAATGACTATTCCTACTGCACTGAGTACAACAGTAGGATACGTGTTGGATAGCAGAGAGGTAAAAATTACTATTCCCACTCCAGTGAGTGCAACAGTAGGGAAAGTGCTGGATAGCGGAGGGGTAAAAATTACTGTTCCAACTCCAGTGAGTGCAACAGTAGGGAAAGTGTTGGATAGCGGAGGGGTAAAATGTACTATTCCCACTCCAGTGAGAGCAACAGTAGGGAAAGTGTTGGATAGCGGAGGGGCAAACATGCCTATTCCCACTCCAAAGAGTGCAACAGTAGGGAACATGTTGGATAGCAGAGGTGTAAAAATTAGTATTCCTACTCCACTGAATGCAACAGTAGGATAAGTGTTGGATTGCGGAAGGGTAAAAAAATGTATTCCCACTCCAGTGAGTGCAACAGTAGGGAAAGGGTTAGATAGCGGAGGGGTAAAAATTACTATTCCCACTCCAGAGAGTGCAACAGTAGGGAAAGTGCAAGTTAGCGGAGGGGTAAAAATTACTATTGCCACTCCAGTGAATGCAACAGTAGGGAAAGTGGTGGATGCCGGAAGAAAAAAAAATACTATTCACACTCAAACACTTAGGGGTCGATTCCGATACCGGGTCGGACAGCTCCTGAGAGCTGTCCGTAGCCTTACGTGCGACCGAAACGTACCCGTAGCCGGTCCGTCCTGCAGAGGAAGTACGATGCGCATAACTGCCAAAAACACGACCGACATGTAGGCTGTGAGTCAAGCTCCATTCTCCGTCCGAGCCGTAACGCCTAACGCTGAACCGAGTTGCCCGGAAGGAGTATCCATAGCAGTTTCCGGCCTGACAAGTACGATGCGTACTTCCTACGCGCCGGACTGGTCGCCACGTACAGCACGTCACAGCATCCGGAAAACAAGCATATCAGCTACGATTCGCGCCACAACTCAAACCACGGCTACGAGACGGACCAGCTTGCAGCGTATACGAGACGGAGCAACAAGCAGCGTGTACGACACGAACACATCATGAATCCCATCGCGCAGGTCATACCAGTACTCTACATCTATGACCGGATCAAGAACCGACGCCGACGGCGCAGGCGGTAAGTCAGACACCTACCACACAAACAAACGACACGTACCTGCAAAATGGCACACACACACAGGGGATCCACATCCTGGGCACAAACAACAGGCCACCATAGGTGTTGGATGGCCAGCACCACTACCACCCCCACCCATAGGGCTTATGTTCCCCAGAACTCCAGCCACAGCCAGCCATAGAGGACCTGTTGCCCATCACCCCTGCCACCCCCACCCATCGGGCTTATGTTCCCCAGCACTCCAGCCACCCCCATCCATAGGGGACCTGTTGCCCATCACCCCTGCCACCCCCACCCATAGGGCTTATGTTCCCCAGCACTCCTGCCACCCCCAGCATAGGGGACCTGTTGCCCATCACCCCTGCTACCCCCAGCCATAGGGGACCTGTTGCCCATCACCCCTGCCACCCCCACTCATAGAGCTTATGTTGCCCAGCACCATTACCACCCCCACCCATAGGGCTTATGCTCCCCAGCACTCCTGCCACCCCCAGCCATAGGGGACCTGTTGCCCATTACTACTGCCATCCCCACTCTTAGGGCTTATATTCCTCAGCACTCCTGCCACCCCCATCCATGGGGAAACCTGTTGCCCATCACCCCTGCCACCCCCACCCATAGGGCTTATGTTCCCCAGCACTCCTGCCACCCCCAGCCATAGGGGACCTGTTGCCTATCACCCCTGCCACCCCCAGCCATAGGGGACCTGTTGCCCATCACCCCTGCCACCCCCACTCACAGGGCTTATGTTGCCCAGCACCACTACCACCCCCACCCATAGGGCTTATGTTCACCAGCACTCCTGCCACCCCCAGCCATAGGGGACCTGTTGCCCATCAATACTGCCACCCCCACTCATAGGGCTTATGTTCCCCATCACCCCTGCCACCCCCACTCATAGAGCTTATGTTGCCCAGCACCTCTACCACCCCCACCCATAGGGCTTATGTTCCCCAGCACTCCTGCTACCCCCAGCCATAGGAGACCGTTGCCCATCACCCCTGCCACCCCCACCCATAGGGCTTATGTTCCCCAGCACTCCTGCCACCCGAGCCATATGTGACCTGTTGCCCATCATCCCTGCCACCCCAACCCATAGGGGACCTGTTGCCCATCACCCCTGCCACCCCCACTCATAGGATGGGTGATGCGCCACACATCCATCATACTGCGACATTAGGCATGTCAGCAAAATACATCCCCCCTAACATCATGACAACAGTGTGTAGTCTGTGACAAATGCCCACAACAGTGATTATGACTTCGAACACACAATGTAACTAACAGCACATGTGTGACCAACAAATGAGTGTGCCCTACACAAGGCAAGCATCACTATAGCACTGTGTCAGTGTAAAAAGAACACCCCCTCACTGTGTAGAATAAAAGTTAAGTGTGGGCTTCCAAACTGCAGCAGATGTTGAGCATTGAGGTGATGGGGTCTAAACCCCCCCTCATCACAGTGACCAAAAGGTAAGTGTCATCATGGGCAAAGCTGCAAATAACAAACAGCATGTATGATCCCTGCTCCCAACACATTAAACACTTCCGGGGCAAACTAGTGGTTGTGTCCCATTCCCACAGAGATGTGGTGAGGCTAACAGTACTGTGAAATCCTAGCACACTCTCGGCCATGTGCAGACAAGCACCACACATGGGGGGCTGACAATGCATACAGTGCAGAAGTGACCATCACCAAGCATACACACATCTCGAAAATAGACACACTAATCAAAACAACCTGTGTAGACTGTAGGTGTCAGCTCACAAACTCCCATTCCATGCCAGCAATGGCACCTAACAACCAGGATGAATGTGCACAATGATGTGATATGACTCACAGGGACAGCAGGGAAAATCACAGAAACAGCATCCAGACAAAGGCCCACAACAGCAATACCAATGCACTGGTGCAGATGCACAAACACAAACAGGCAACCTCACACTGCACATCTGACACAGCATGTGTGTGTGTGTGTGTCAGTATCCCCAGGCAACTACACAACACATGAGGGGGGCTGAACCACAGTGACACAGATGTGGACACAGTGCCATACAAAAGTAAACCATCATTGGGACACCTTTAGTGGGCAATCAGGCATTGTGAGATGAGAGGGAGCACAACAGACACATGTGACACAAGCTTGAATGAACACCAACTAACACAGCAAGAGACTGACACACAACAACACTACCCCCAGGGACCAGACATTGGGGTGACAAAAGCATGCACGACACCTCCACTGTGATGACAAAGGCAGATGTCGTACAAACTGGGAAACCCAGACATGTGTCCTGTCCCACAAATGTACATCACACATACACAAACACAAATCACTCAGCATGGCCCCTCATCCATGGACAAAGGGGAGCTAGGGGACCATCCATGCAAACATTTACACCAGTCCAGCCTCAACACCACACACCCCGAACTGCAACAGTGTGCATCTGTGAAGCCCACATGGACAGGTGACATTGCACATGCACCCATGACAAACACAGGAATGTTGGGAGGGACTAAGGTGCACAGACACATCACACAAGGACAGTTTACAACCCTGGAGAATGACAGACATACTGCACAGTATGCGGTACATGGCCATGACGTCAAAGCTCCCGTAACCTACAGAATCCCTGCCACAGTCCCAGGACAATGCAGAAGCCAAGGAGAACAACAAGGCACACATGCTGACACCTGCCAACATTGCAACATGAACCCGACAAGTGGGAGGAGTCACACACACATACAAATGTCTCAATCACTGAAAGGTACCACCTAGGGACAACTACATGTTTTCGCAAATAAACAAGTGCCTTGGGGAACCCTGACTGTGTCCCATCTGTGTCTGACAACGTCATCACCACTCAGAACTGACAAATCCCAATGATGATACACCAATTAACAGTAGTTTGTTATGCACCCACACATTTGGTAGCCCATGGCAAAGTTGTGGGATGAACACAGTGCCACTCAGCAAGCATCAACAACAGGAACATATCAAGGGAACACTGCCTGTGTATGAACAGGGATGTGGACACACACACATGCTCTTACAACACACACCATGGGCCCAGGCTATGTCACGGGACAACACACTTACTTGGGGGGACCCAACTCCTATGGAAGCCCAGCTGTGCCAAACATATGCACATCACGTCTCACTCATGTCTGCAGAACACTTGGGCAGTCAGCCATCAGTTACCACACAATGAAGGCTCTGGTCACAACAGCCTGGGTACGTGTGTCTCACCTAAGTCATCTGCACATACTCAATACATATGTCTAGCAAGTTGCACAGAGGACCTAGTTGCTCCTATACCAATGATGCCCAAACCTGTAGGTCCAGTGGTGATGCGCACAAAGTCTGTGGAATAGACAAATTGGACAATGGGAAGCACATCATTTGTGCATGGGTGCAAGCCAGAGATGTAACCATGCAAATGAAATGGTCACAGAGATGTCCACAAATAGTAGATCATGACACACCCAGCTAGCTGCAAAGGATGACATGGATACCAACCAGAATAGGATACATATCTCATGGACCACATGGAGTAACTCACAGCAACACATCAGTATTCATCATTGGAAACCAAGCATCACAGGTGCAAGGGCATGTTAAACATCATCAACATAATGCACAGCTAAATCAAGTTCACAGGGATAAAGAAAAAAGCTTTATTCAGCATATTAAAAGTTAAACGTCCGTTCAAACAAACGGCCACTGGCCAGTCCATGTCCAAATGCCAAGGAGTGAACTAGAGTGACAACTGTCACACCTTGCTTGCCTGCACTGCTAAGGACCGGGGTCATCCCCTCAGAGGGGCATACATGGGGGCAGGCCAGGCACCGCAGGGACAGGATCAGGGAGCAGCTGAAGGAGGCAGTGAAGAGGTGGTGGATGCAGGCGAGACACTTGCAACAGCAGTGGAGCTGACTGAAGTGGTGGGTGCTGTCACAACTGTGGGGCACAAGTCAGATGGGGTGGGTGCCGGCACAACTCCAGTGGGCAGGTCAGATGGAGTGGATTGGGTCCCCAATGCAGTGCCCAAGTCAGACGGGGTGGTTGTGGATTCCACTGCAGTGCCTACATCCATGGGAGCGGAATCGGGGGCAGGTGAGGTCGGCAGGACGGGGGGGGGGACACGCTCCCCACATCAGTGGCACTAACCGTCTGACCCGGTGTAGAGGAGCAAGTGGTAGGGGGGAGGGCCTTAGCATTTTGGGGATGGTGTATCTGTGGGTGGGAGAACCCGGGGCAGGGAGTGGCGGGGGAACCTCTGGAGTGGTGGTCTGGGGGATGGAGGACGGAGACTTTGCCTTGGAGCTACGTGGTGGCGGGGGGGTCTTGCTCTTCTGGCTCCGGGGAGACTTGCGGGTGGGGGTCTCAGTCTGACTGCACCTGGGGGAGGGTGTCCAGGTATGAGGGGCACTCCCCTCTGTGTGTGGGGACTTCCTCTTCCCCTTGTAATCAGGATCTGCTGGGTCGGTGGGGAAGAGGCCAAGGTCACAGAGGAAGAGCTTCTGAGAAGATGGGGTTGCAGGTGATGCAAGGGAAGGAGGCTGGGAGGGAGAGGTCTCGGAGGACTGCGGAGTAGTTGTGGATGACTGTGTGTGTGTCTGAAAACCAGCCCCTGTGAGTGTGGTATCAGTCCACTGCGCTTGCTTGTGTGCACGTCTAGCCCTTGGTTTGGGTGTTTGTGTGCTTGGGACAGGTAGGCTGCTAGAAATCGTGGATGGTGCAGGGGTAGGAGGGGTGCGGGACTGTTGGAGGAGGGACACTGCTGCCATCAGGGAAGAGGCCACGGACTGATTTGTCCTCTGTAGGGCAGACATGCCCGAGGAAATGCCCTCCATGAACGACACCAGTGGTGTCAACAAACTTGTGTGTGCATGGAGGACCTTCAGCATCGACGTCTGCCCCACATGGATCTGTCTAAGTAAGTCCACAGACTCCTCACTCATGGCAGCAGGGGACACAGGAGCAGGGGGTGCGGTACCTGGCACAATAGAGACATGCTCACCAACACGGGAGCCTACAGGGACCTCTGGGATGGGAGCCGATGGGAGGGTGGTGGTGGTGGTGGTGGTGGTGGTGGCAGGGACAGCCTCACTAGCTGGGGTTTGGTGGCTGCTGACACCCGCCTCCACAAGGGAGTCATCCTCAGAGCTGCTGTGGCCCTCAGCTGGGGGTGATGGTGCTGACGACTCCTCTGTGTGGCTCCACTCGCCCTCCGTGCCACTGGGTCCCCCTGACTCCTCTCCTTCTGTCCCTGTCAGGCTCTGTGGCTCCTCCTGGTCCGTGGAGCTGTCCCCTCCTGTGGCCATGGATGTATCTGGATAGGAATAGGAAGTAAGAGAACAACATCAGTCACCTGCACCGACTGCACACACCACAGTGAGTACATCACATCACAGGGCAAGCTCGGGCATCATCAGCTGAACACATCTTAAAGTGCCAACACTGTTTAGAATAAGCCAATTGTCATTTTTAACATCAACCATGGCACACATATCCCTCCTTGACTTGCACACATATGTCTGTTGCACGTTGGATGCTAATACCCCAATGTGCCGACATGCACCACCCACGCCTCATTTGGACATGCAAGTGAACCTGTAGGAGTATGTCACTATACACACAGCACATCTCTTGCTACTGACTCAGTACAGGTGTCCGGATGAAGGGATGGGCAGAGACTCATTTCACATGCTTGTGATGCATGCCAGCAACACACACTATGATGTTCTCATGTCCTGATGGGCAATGCCACAATGGGGTGCATGGTGCACACTTGAACACAATGCAAGATCACTCATAGCAAGCTAAATGCCATGGCACTGGGATGCCTGGAAAGTCAGTCAACACTGTCTCCTGTCACAGGGGCAGGGCATCCAGACAACAACAATATGCACTGACTCACAATCCTAGCTCCGGGGTAAAGCTAACTCTGCAGATTACCGGCGCACTTGCCCATCCCCTGCAAACAACATATACAGGACCCAGAAGACCCCACATCATGCAAATCAGACATATGAGTCTCTGCAAACACAACTCCCTGTACATTAACACATCACAGTCTGCAATGCATGTAACCCAGCTGCATGAAGGACACAGTTGCATACACCATTGTGCGCTGTCAGATGATCACACACCTATATGTCACACAGGTCTTGTCTCTCACAGTCACATCTCAGATGTCATGCTGACCCTCTGAATCATGGACACTCCAGTTGTACGTAACAACAAGCCACACCCTAAAGACACCTGAGGGCACATGTCACTAAGCACAACCTGTAATTTGATACACAGGAGTGGGATTACAGAGTGTTTCTAAATGCCCTTGAGGAGGCATGACTGGCAAGGGTCTACATGAAACAGTGTTTGGCCCTGGACAGTAGTCAGGTGGCTAAGCAAGTGTGACATACTTCATATACATACTCCTGAGGCCCCAAAATTGGAGTCCCCTGCTGCGTGGGTTTGTTTGGAATACCCCAGCCACATGTGGCGAGTCAGACCAGCAATTGAAACACATCTCAAGGGCACACACAGATCACATGTCAGATCTCAGGCATTGGGCAAACAATTGACCCACCCATGAAACACACAACAGAGTCACAGGAACAGATGCTTTCCGTTAGCTGAAGCATAGCTGACTGCAGGGACACAGTGCCCTAGTGACACAAGCAACAGACTGTAGGGGCCACACCTGTGGAACAGATGAGGAGGGTGCATCACACAATTGAGGGACCTGAGTATTGGACCACAAGACCTACGTAATGTGGAAGTGTGACCAGGCCAAAAGACTGCAATTAGCATGTCAGACATAGTACACAGATTAGGCATGGACTTACCCCCTTCCTGCTGCTGTCTGGCCTTCAGCTGCCTATCCAGGTCCGGGAAGACCACCGCTAGTATCTGGAGCATGTGGGGGGTCAGGGTCCGGTGTCTGCCCCTCCTGCGCGGAGGTGACAGCTTCAGCTGGACTCTAGCTATGCTCCTGGTCCAGCCCCGAAGGTCCTGCCACCTCTTCTGGCAGTTGTAGATCCGACGCTTGTAGACCCCCACCGAACGAACAGCCCGGGCGATGGTCAGCCATATCTCCTGCTTCTGGTGGGCATCAACCTGTGAGGATGACAAAGTGAAAAGTACATTAACACACATACCACATATTTGTGCAGCACACATTTGGATATACATGTCATCATCACAAAGGGAAATGAGTTACACAGGTAGTGCAACCATGGGGAAGGACAAATCACCTGCATGTCTGACATGTTAACAAAGACTGGATAGTTTAAGCTTGCACAAATGCACTTTAGCAGTAGGACACCTGTTCATTACATGTACCTACACACTTTGGGGGATGAAAGTGCTCAGTGAGAATGCTTGCCACTGGTGTACACACTGCTAGTACTGCTAGTCACACAACATGCATAATTAGTAAGGCAGTGGACTGCACACTCACCTGCTCCCCTGGTTTCCCATAGAGCTTGCTGTACTGTGGAAGGGGCCTGTACAGCAGGGCCTGGTTCTCCTCCTCAGGGAAGGCTGGGGCCCTCTCCAGAGTACATGCCATAGCAGGAGCCAGAGGATGCAGAGACAGCAGCAGTGGTAGCAGGGATGTGGTCCAGTAGCATGTAGTGCAGGCAAGCGAGCTCCCTGGGGTCCAGCCAGCTTTTTATCTGTGCTGCAGAGGCAGTATCTGTGCCATGTATCCCAAGTGATAGGTCCAACACGGTTGCATTCTATGAATCTGGCCAATCCATTTAAATGGACGGCTCGTACACGCCTTCCGCCTCATTCAAATCTTCACCTTCATGAAACACTGGAAATTGCAACATTGTTGTAGGCATCCAACTGAATTTCCAGTGCACAACTCGTACAAGTTTTGAATCCGCATCCGTCTCCATGACAGTCTGGAGCCAATGGGTGTGCCCGGCTCGGGCAACTGACTGTACAACGCGTATTTTGAAAATACACATGCACCCGTCTCCATACGATTCAATGGCCAAGGCATACGCCTGTCTCGGACCATGCCTGCCCGACGCGTATGCATGATAATCATCCGCGTCAGACCCCCATTGCATTCAATGACAAAGCGTACGCACGGCTTAGTCATGAACCGTGCAATGCGTACGCATTGTCACCCGCGTCGAACCCCATTGCATTCAATGACAAAGCGTACGCACGGCTCGGTCATGAACAGTGCAATGCGTACGCATTGTCACCCGCGTCGGACCCCATTGCATTCAATAACAAAGCGTATGCATGGCTCGGTCATGAACCGTGCAATGCGTACGCATTGTCACCCGCGTCGGACCCCATTACATTAATTGACAAAGCGTACGCATGGCTCGGTCATGAACTGTGCAATGCGTACGCATTGTCACCCGCGTCACACCCCATTGCATTCAATGACAAAGCGTACGCACGGCTCGGTCATGAACAGTGCAATGCGTATGCATTGTCACCCACGTCCGACCTCATTGGTGTGACTATTCTACGGATTCAACACACATTTACCAGCCAGGGACACCTGTGCACACCTACCACACTACAGCATTGCCCACACAGTGTCCCATGGCATGTAACGCTGCATTCCCTGGGTGTTTTGGGGGGGTCACATCTGGTGTTTTGGGTGGCACTTTTGTGCAGCCACTCCCAGGCTGTGCACGTGTACATGGGGGCAGCATCCTTTGTGTGATGTGCACATTACCACTGTGATGTGCAATTGTACACTAATGGGCATGAGTCACGGGCACAGTTTCATGTTGGATATGTTTTGGGCATGTCACATACACCCTGAGTCCAGGGGGTGATGGCATGTACGTCACAGTGAGACCTGCAGCCACAATACTGATGTGCAGCCACAGTCTGTGTGCATGCTGTGTCTGATCAAATGTGCCCAATGGGTGACAGTCTCCACATCCATGTGGTATATGCATCAACCTTGATGGTTTGTGTGTCTAAGAGACGTACATGTTGGGCCGGCAGGAACAACAGTGGCCACTACCTGTGGAACTTACGCTTGCCTTGCGGTGTGTACGTGATACGCTATGTCCATGCCAGTGTCGCTGTGGCAATACAGGGTCCCTGGGTTTCTGCATGGCAAAGATCTGTGATGCCTGGCAGACATCAGGCCTCACTTGTCACTGTGGTGTGTGTTTGGAACGTCGCAGCAGTACATAGGTTGGGTGACACAGGCAGATGATTGGCCATTGCACTACATGGGACTCATGTGCACATGTGGAATTGAGATGTGAGGTGGTGGTCATGTAGGTGACATATGTGTCCATGCCCAACAGCACACACCTCAGTACATTGTGTAATGTCATGATCTATCATGTGATATTGATCCTGGTCATGGCCACATGGGTGGATGAACTGACAATCTTCCTTTGTGCATCTCTGTACTGCAGGGCACCAGCTGTCCATAGACCGTTCCCAGACCTTGCAACCATGCAGGAACGAGACTGCATCAGAGGTACCGCTTCACCTGGCCACTGATTGAGGTGTTGGTGGAGCAGTTGGTGCCATATCTGCTACCTGGCCGGACACACCCTACAGCACTGACCCCAGAGATGAAGGTGATGGCAGCCCTGCACTTCTTTGCTACTGGTACCTTCCAGTACACTGTGGCTACTGTTGGTAGTATGTCGCAAACTATGTTTAGTCGGGTGCTACGCGATGTCTTGGAGGGGATGTTGCATTTCCTAGACCTGTACATAAAGTTCCCTAGCCCAGATGAACTCCCTGAAATAAAGGATGCCTTTTATACACTGGGGAGGATGCGAACGTCATTGGATCTATTGATGGGACACATGTGGCCCTGATACCACCACAGGCACAAGAGCAGGCATACCGGGACAGGAAGCACTACCACTCCATCAATGCTCTGGTGGTCTATCTTGCTGACATGTCAATCACACATGTGTGTGCACGGTTTCCCAGTTCTGCGCATGATGCCGACATTATGAGGAGTAGTCACATTGCAACGCTGATGTCACAGATGCCAGCTCAGCATGCCTGGCTTGTCGGTGTGTACTGACTGTTTCTCATTGTGTGTGTTTGTCAATGTTGTATTCCGCACTCCTACAAAACTCAGCTACTTGTTCATTTTTGTGTGTGTAGGTGACTCCGGATACCCCAACATGCCGTGGTTGTTGACACCCTACCGGAACCCTGTGACACCAGCCGAGCTGCGCTACAATGAGGCACATGGTCGGAGCAGGAGGGTGATTGAGCGAACATTCGGCCTCCTGAAAAGCCGCTTTCACTGCCTGGACAAGACCGGAGGGGCCCTCCTATATGAGCTTGCAAAGGTGTGCCAAATAATCCTTGTCTGCTACATGCTTCACAACATGGCAGTGCGGAAGGAGGTGCTTCTCATCCAGGATGACGATGACGATGACCAACCTCCGGCACCTGTAGAGGATCCCGGCCTGGGCCAAGATGCCAGTGATGATGAGGATGACGGTGATGTCCGCTCACAGCTCATCAACAACTTCTTCACCTGAATGTGAGTTTCAACGGTTGTTATGTCACTGTATGGAGGTAGCCTGGGATGTGTTGTAGCAGCTCTGTTGCTGTCTCAGTGTGTCTGTGTGCCACTTGAATGGATGCGTTCAGTGATGTGTCCATTCATGTGGTGTGTACTCCACAATAGGGTAGTACTGCTAACTTGTTTTTGTGTAGGTTTCTTGCGACATGTTTTGTGCATGTGTATTGCATTTCTCTCCTGTTCTGCTGTGCATTTGACTGTTTCTTCTGTCTGTCCTTCACAGGGTACTTTGCCTGTTGTTTGTTCAACACTGACCCATAACACCCAGAATCCAACACCAGTGTTGAAGTTGTCAATTCCCATCCACTGATGTACCACACATCCCAGGACTTAAATTCTCCAAAACTTTGTGAGAGTGTGTCCATTGTAACGTAGAATTACCGTGCAACTATTGTGGAATAAACGTGTTGCTGACGTGTAATGAACCTGTGCTACACTTTGTTATGTGCGTTGTCTGTCTTCCCACATCTGACTGACATCTGCTTACCTCACCTGTGGACTTGTTACCACTGACAGGGGTTGGCGTTGTGTCTTTGCATGCCAATGTGTTTCAGGTCAACATCATTGTGTGGGATGAGTAACATGGCCATGGTGAGTATGTGTTGTGGTGCCATAGTGGTGTGTCTCCCTCACATGTGTCACATCACCATGACTCATCTTACGTTGGTCACATTGTTGCAGTATTTGGCATGCACTGTATTGTGTAGCAGATTGACATCTCCCTGACACATGACAATTTGGAATCACAACAGAGGCAAGTATGGTGTACTGGTGAGTTTAACATGTGTGAGGGAAGTGCACAGGATGGGGGGTGCTGTACATTGGTTTTGGGATCCAAAGTTCACAGTTGAGTTGGAAGTACTGGTAGATGAAATGTCCAGAGTAAAGTCCACAGTCATCTGCTACATTGGCCCAACATGGACCCTCCGTGTCATGTGGGTGAGTTGTGTGCGATCGGACAAGTTGAACGGGTTGCGCACAAAGAACATTGTCCAGAACAGGTTTAGAGGCCCTGGGGGATGTGCTGGGACATCTGCCTCTCACATGTCCTTCTTCGGACGACCCCTCTTCTTCCGGGGGGGGGATCCTCAGGTGCAGGCCTCTGCGGTACAGGGGACTCTCCGCCAGAGTCCTCCTCCCTCCCTGTGGCGCTGGCAGATGGTGTTGCGACAGATGTGGCCACACAGGGAGGTGTGGCGGAGGCATTAGAGTATGTCCCAAAGCACCGCAGTAAGGGCATCCCACTTGGGCTCGATGCGGGCATGGTGGGCAACCTGCTCCTGTTGCATGCCCTTGAGGATCCCCACTACCGGGCCAAATCCTCCGGTGCTATCCTGGTACGCATCTATGATGCGTGCCAGGTGGGGGTCATCATGCAGTCCAGACCCCTCTGCAAGGCGCGCCCTCTGCCTCCCACCCCTCCCAGCACCCCTATCCACACGGGCAGGACCAGCGGCGGGAGGCAAAGGTGACACTGGGACCCCTTGGGTGGTGTTGCTGGTGGTGTTTGCTGTAGCTTCCGGGGGATCCTGTGTCCCTGTGCTGTGGGTGTTCATTGGCCTTGGTCTGTCCGTGTTGACGGGGGTGCCCTGTCGGTTTCCAGATGCTAGAGGCGTGGGTACAGGGTTTGCAGATGTTGATGCTGCTGGTGCTGCATGATGCCTCACACCGGAGGGGCCAGGTTGGTCGTCGTCATCCGAAGAGGACAGAGACAGAGTCAGACCAGAGAGCTCAGTGTCTGCCAGAGTCTGGGACTGGGAATCCTCATCATTTAGTGCTGGGTGCCCAGCACCACCTGTGTTTGGAAGAGACACACGATGTGAGTTATGTTTCTACATGCATCGATGGTTCACAAACATGACATTTTCTACTTTTTGAACACATGCCTGCCTGTACACTGCTTTTTCTCAGCATGTCATGGACAGAGTTTGATATTGTTGTTGGCCATTTCCCAGCATCAATGGGTTTTTCTGGCGCACCTGCCTACGCAAATGTGTTCATGGCCAAGTTCGAACATGATTACATCTTTTCCAACGCCACATGGAGTGACAACCTAGTATTCTATGTAAGATTCATTGATGATATCTTTTTGATCTGGCAGAGTTCTGAAATTTCATTGATCAAACAAATTGGTGAATTGAACCTCAAAAACCCACGCATCCAGTTCACGCATAATATCAGCACTGAAAACTTGTCGTTCCTTGATGTATTGATCACAAAAAAATCCAACACTTTGTCCACGTCAGTCTACTCCAAACCGACTGATAGAAATAACCTCTTGTTGCATTCTAGTTTTCATCCACCTTCTCTCATCCGCAACTTGCCGTACTCCCAGCTCATAAGGATCAAGAGAATTGTCTCTGAAAGCCAACATCTGGATTTAGCGCTCCAAACACAAGTCACTAAATTCAAAGAGCGGGGTTACCCCCAGACTGTCCTTGAGTCTGCTATATCTAGAACTCTCACCAAAACACGGACAGAACTTCTCTCTCCTGCAGTGAAAAGCGCTCATAATCGTCATGTTTTTGTATCCACATTTTCCACCAGTTCCCGACGCATTCGTCAAATCATCAAAAACAGATGGGATATTTTAAAACATGAACCAGATTTCAATGGGCTGTTCTCCACAGATCCATTATTTGCATACACTCGCAGCAAAAACATTAAAGATATGCTGTCATCTACCTCTACAGCCAATTCTGACCAGTTCAAAGGCATGCAAAGATGTCACAATTGTGTTAATTGTCACAATGTCATTACTGGTAACTCTATTCACCACCCACGCTCAGGTAAAACCATCAACCTTAGATACACTGGCACTTGTGACAGTACCAATGTCATTTACACCATCAAATGCCCTTGTGGCCTATTGTATGTTGGCAAAACTTCACGTAAAGTGAAAGTCAGGATTTCTGAACATAAAAGTTCAATTCGCACTAAAAGCCTTAAATCTCATTTAACCACACATTGGTTAGAAGTAGAACACCATCACACCATTGCACAATTGAGATACACCATTCTTGAAATTATGCCCTGCAAAACGCAAGTCAACACTGAGAGGTTATTAGCGCAGAGAGCTTTTACCCATCTGTACCTTTCTTGATCTTGATTTTTCAGCCTGTCCTGTCTTTCTTCTTTTTTTATATGTCCCTCTGCTAATAGCAGTAGTTTTCTACTGTTTTTATTTTTCCATTATCTTGTTTCTTATGTTTCGGTTTTTATTTCTACTCGCCTCTATATTTTTGCTTCTGTCTTCCTCCAGTCATATTACGTTTTTCTATCAATCTTATCTTGCTCCCACCGAGTTTTTCTCCGTTTTTCTTTATTTACAATTCGTTTTCATGCCATCAGTACTAACATCTCATTTTTATTTACGTCATTCTTTTTGGTTTCATTTTATTACACCCCTTTTTTACCATCGAGGACATTGTTCATTTGGACCCCAATGGTTAAATGGCGTTACACTTTGACACATTTTCTTCCGTTTTAACTGCTACACCAGTTTTTCGCACTCCGTTGTGTGCACAACTCTGGGTTCTTGTTCTAGTTTTTGCTTCCTGGCTACGCAGTCCTCTCTCTATCTCCATGTTTACTGTCCGGCATCACGTGACGACGTGTGTGTCGCTTTTATTTACGGACATACACGCGAGTGGTTGCTTTTCCCCGGTCTGGTTTGCAGCGGTCCCAGTTATCCAGTTTGCCTTAACGCCTTGTTGGTAAGTTTCTCTCTGTTTCCCCAGTCATTTTCGTCCGCGTTTTTCTATGAACACGCTGGCAACAGTTTTCTTTTTTGCTTCTTGTTTCAGCTTCTTCTATACTAGAAGTACGCGGTTTACTCTGGTTCAGGTACCTTCTTTGTTTTCCCTCAGCATGCATCCTTTGGCCAACATGCTTTTCTATTTTCATTTTTTCTTGCACTTTTTCACACATTTCCATCATTTGCTTTCAGAGTAGTGACATTATTGCCACGCTGGTTCTCAGTGTTCTTCAATTTTCTGACCAGCCATCTTTGGACATTGTTTTCAGTAAGTCCTCTCTATAACACTACCCTTTTTGTAACCTCTTTGTCTCCCTCTACTTGGGCTTCAATTGTGCGCTTTCTGTGTTTTAGCGTCTCAAACTTTGAAGCATCCCTCTCTCCCGACTGACACTGCGAACTTCTTGTTTAAAGGAATAGTTTTCTTCGTCTCTTCATATGCAGTAAGAGTCTATTGAGCTTTCTGGGAGTAATTTTTTTGCGTTCCACAGTATTCATGCATGCTTGTCTATCATTATCGCATATTAGATATCTTTCACGCATATTTTACCAGTACACTCTTTTCAGTCATTGTTGTCACTTTTTGCACAATTTTATCTTTTCATGCATTTTCCACCAGTGTGTGTGTGTTCGTTTTTTACACATACGTTTAATGCGTGCTTCCATTTCTTTTAATTTCTATGCACTGTGCACGTTGAATTGACTTGGTTTGATACAGACCAGCTGTTTCTTTCTGTTGTCCCACCCACGATGCATCTTGTATTGGTGTTTGCAATTGTGACTAAGACATTTTCAAATTGTTATGTGTTACAATTAAATTTCTTTTTTTCACAGCCGCCCCTGAAGAAGGGATGTTTTTCATCCCGAAATGCATTGGGCACTCCTTCATGAATTGACGTCTAACTTTATTGCCACTGTGCAGTTTTCACATTTGAATGTATTCTTGCTTTCAATGTTATTCCAACATTGCCGTAATGTGCAATTCTTTTGTTCTTTTTGATCGATTTATAAAAATAGTTTTTTTTTAAAACCTTTGGATGATTGTCTAATAGATTGTTGCTCTAAAGAGTTAAAGCTTACGCTGTTTCTTTTTATATTGAGATTGATAATTTGACATACTTGTTTGCTACAGTTTTTCAGCTGTGCACTCAGTACACTGGTGTTAGTTCACCAGCAGTTCACATGTAATTTTGCGAGGTGGGCTTCCTCGTTTCTGAGTTGCACGCTTCATGTCTTTAATTGTATTAATTGTTATCCGTTATTACACAGTTGGTGTGCGCTAACTCACATATATAAGTCCATTTCCCAGCATGGCCTTGTGCTCCCCACAACAGAGCACAGTGTCAGACATCTTGTCAGTCCCTTCCCACTCCCTGTGGGGCGAGTATGGTTCAGTGTGAGCTTGCTGGGCCATGTGGGTGGGTGTCGATTGTCTGTGACTGCAACTCCCATCATACTCTTGGCTACACCCCCCTTCCCAGCATGCCCATACATCCTTCCTCTTGACTCTGCTTCCATGTGAGGGGGTGTGACAGCAATGGCAAGATGGCTGACTGTGAAGTCCTGGTGTTTGTTGTTGGCCATTTCCCAGCAGGGCCTTGAGCTCCCCACAACAGAGCACAGTGTCAGACATCTTGTCAGTCCCTTCCCACTCCCTGTGGGGCGAGTATGGTTCAGTGTGAGCTTGCTGGGCCATGTGGGTGGGTGTCGATTGTCTGTGACTGCAACTCCCATCATACTCTTGGCTACACCCCCCTTCCCAGCATGCCCATACATCCTTCCTCTTGTCTCTGCTTCCCTGTGAGGGGGTGTGACAGCAATGGCAAGATGGCTGACTGTGAAGTCCTGGTTTTTGTTGTTGGCCATTTCCCAGCAGGGCCTTGTGCTCCTCACAACAGAGCCCAGTGTCAGACATCTTGTCAGTCTCTTCCCACTCCCTGTGGGGCGAGTTGGTTCAGTGTGAGCTTGCTGGGCCATGTGGGTGGGTGTAGATTGTCTGTGACTGCAACTCCCATCATACTCTTGGTACACTCCCCTTCCCAGCATGCACATACTTCCTTTCTCTTGACTCTGCTTCCATGTGAGGGAGTGTGACAGCAATGGCAAGATGGCTGACTGTGAAATCCTGGTGTTTGTTTGGCTACAAGTCCAAAGAGAGCCCCATGTGCTTCATACAGCAGCACCCAGTACGGGGTATCTTTTGCTGATATTTCACTGAGGTGTGTGTCAATGCATTCGACCCGGTGAGTTGTGTGAAGTTTGTGTTGAGGGGGGTGTCTCCACATGCTGGTAAGTATGCTCAGGGCTGTCAGTCCTCCTTCCCATCATGAAACGTGCTTCCATTGTAGGGCGTGCAAGTTGTCTTTCAAGATGTCAGTCAGTGGTGTGCTGCTTCTGATTTGCACACAACCCCTAGCAGGGCCTTGTGCTCACCACAGCAGGAGCCAGTGTCAGCCATCATGTCAGTCATTTTCCACTCCCTGTGATGTGGGCATGTTTCAGTGAGGTCTTGATGGGCCAATCAGGAGGGGGAGCATTATCTGTGACTACAGGCCCCATCATGTTTTTGGATACACTCACTTCACCTGCATCCCCACTATTCCTTCCTGTCAGTCAGCTGCACTGTGAGGTAGTGTGTTTGTGGTGGCAAACTGTCTGGCAGTGTCGATTTAGCTTTGTGCCACTGGCTTGCTCTATTTGTTTGCAGGTTGGTGCATGTCATGACACAGTTCCAAGTTACTATGAGATGGCAGGTATTGTGTTTGTCTGACTGGCATACACATCTTGGTATGATTATCTATTGGTTAGTGTAGCTTTGCTTGCGGTGCATGGTTTTACTGTGCCCTTGCCACACAATCTTGGGTATGTTGTTTGTGTACTTACCAGGCTCTGGTATGTCTGTTAGCCCATGGACGCTCTCTGGTGGTAGGATGTCCCGCACCTTCTCCTCCCAGGTCCTGAAGTAGACTGGTTTGGCAGGAGGGCTACCGCCGGTGCACTGACTCAGGGCGTGATCTTTCTCGATGAGTTTCTTGCCTTTCCTGTGCACGTCATATCACCTGTTCTAGATATCGTCCTTTGTGCCCCTTGCTGGTGCTTGAGCATTCACCTTGTCCACAATCCTCGCCCACATCTTGGTTTTCTGTGACATGGGGGTCCTTTGGACCAATGTACCAAACAAATGTGGCTCTACTCTGATGATCTTGTCTACCAGCACTTCTAACTCACTATCTGTGAACTTTGGATTCTTCTTTGGGGGCATGGTGATGGGTGGTGGTGGTGAGGGATGTGTGTGTGAGGGTGCAATTGAGGGTGGGTTGGTGTTGGTTTTGCTGGCTGTATTTGTGTGTGCTTTTGGATGAGGTGCTGATGGTGTGTGGGTTGTGTGATGGGTGAGTTGTGAGTGTGTCTGTGGTTGCTGTGTACTGGTGTTTGCTGCTGGCCGTGTCTCCTGTTTGCAAGGGATGATGGTAGTGATTTTAGTCCTTTATATATTTGGAGTTGTGGGTGTGTCTTAGTCCCAGTTTTTTTTAAATATTTATTGGCTTTGTCATTGCTTGTTTGGTCCTTTTTTTGTCTTTTTTCCTTTGGGTTTTGTAGGCATGAAGGAGACGTCCATGTGACGGAAACAGATGCTGCTGTTGTCTCGTGCGGGCTTCTCCGCCTCGTTCACGCTGCCTATCTTCTGTGTTTCATACGCGTCGGTCACAAAGGTCGCTATTGCTTGTGGGCCCGGTTTTCTGTGCGTGTCGGTCGTGCGGCTTGGTCTCCGTGCGAGTCGGGCTGGTTTTACACGCATTGCATCGTACTGCGCGGATCGGACATCGGGGGTATGGGTCGGTCGGGTTCATTCCAGGTTCGTGTCGGTTGGTAAAAATCGCGTCGTTTTTCTGTCCGGGTCACTATTTTCCCTACGGCTCGGTCGTACGGCTTGTATTCCGTACGTGTGGTTGTAATTCACTCGCGTTGCATCGTACTGCATGGGTCGTACGGCGCTGGTCCGTGTCGGGCGGTATTCGGTCCGGGTCCGTGTCGGTCAGTTAGTTTTGCGGCCGGAATCAGAATCGCCCCTAAAAAGAAGAAAAGTATTACAAATTTAAAAAACTGAATAAACAACATTTAAAAATAAAAATGAAACATATTAAACATATAAAAAGAACACATATTATAATATTAATTACTTATAACAAAAACCTACAAATATTATATAAAATTAAATAATAAATACATTTACAAAAAAAGAATTCTTTTAAACTAGAAAATATTTACAAACAAAAAAAATTAATTAAAACATAAATGTATTTATTTTATTTCCTACCCCATAACACCACCTATAAATTTGCACAACACACACCTCAAATTAATTACAAAATCACCAAAATTACCAACCAGTTAATTAATTAAATGAATTAACAACCAATTATTAATTCATAAGTTACAGATAAATTACTTCCCACCCTTTACACCTATAAATACCACAACACACACCTAAAATGAATTACACAATTACCATAATTAATGACCAATTATTAATTAATTAATAATAAAGTACTTTACACATTTAACACAATACCATTTCAATCAAACAAATATTAATAAATAAAAATGAATCAATAAATGTAATATAATTAAATTACTTCACACCCTATAAAACAACAACCTGCTACAGAACTAAAAATGTAAAAATCAAATGTTTTTTTTAATGAATTTAATATATTTAAATTACTTCCCACCCTAATCCCCTATAAACCCACAACCCACTACAGAACTAAAAGCGCAAAATTCAAATAAAAAAAATTAATAACTACTAAAAATGTAACACATATATTAAAAATACAAACAATTCTTATACAAAAAAATACATCACATACATATAAAATATATACTAACAACGATAATAAAAAACGATATTTCTTACAACAATATTTTTGCAAACGATATTAAACACTTCAATATTTTTAAAATCGATATTACTTACCTTAAGTTGATATTCTTGACCACGATATTCTTGCTGTCGTTATTTCTGACCCACAATATTAATGACTCGATATTTGTGCAACTCGATATTTTGTACTCGATATTCTGTCTCTGCACCAGTGTTTTGCATTCGCAGACAATTAAGATGTCATCAGTGCACTGTTAAACCTGGAAAACCGATAATAGCAGGATCTTATTTAGGGAACCATATATACAATCAAGAAAAGTTTGTTAGATTGGAGCCCACTGCTAAGCCGTGCTATGCGGTTCCAAACATGTTCCTAGAAAATATATACCCTAGGGCTTATTTAACAGTCCATTGCATCACCAGTGCGTCACTTTTTGGGACACACCGGCCGGCACAGTGTGCCTGCCCATATTTAGAAGCCCATGTAAAACCACCCTGTGTGGCTTTTCACGGCCTTCTAAAAATAGCTGCCTTTCACTCATTATTCTGCATGAAAGGGGTGTTACATGGGTGTTTCTGTGGGTGTTCCCATGCAACATCCATGGAACCTGACGCATTCCCATATTTACAAGGTTTCGTAAACCTGGGAGTGCATCAGATTCCTAAGCCTCCCCAGGCGAGGTGTAAGGGAGGCGCAACAAGGAGAAATCCCTTTATTTCTC
Organism: Triturus cristatus; assembly: GCF_964204655.1. Taxonomy (NCBI): domain Eukaryota; kingdom Metazoa; phylum Chordata; class Amphibia; order Caudata; family Salamandridae; genus Triturus; species Triturus cristatus. The sequence goes on along the minus strand of NC_140583.1, from coordinate 1,086,395,167 downwards.
CATGTTTTTCCTTTTTCTATGTTTGCTGCATTCTGCAGTACACATAATAGAGGAAAACACCTCTCATGATTGTTTTTGTGTAGAAAGGTGCCCCTTCCTGCACAAAAAGAATCACCCTACAATGCAGACAACCTTGCATCATGGCACAAGGGTGCCTGTGTTGGCACATGGCAGCCCATTTTGCGCCAGCACATGGGAAAAGGACAGGTAGATACGGTGCATTCCTGTCCTTTTCTTTTGACACACAGCAGTGCAGCAGGAAGACTTGCAGTGCTGCCGTGCATCAAAATATTGTAAATGAGGCACCCTGTGTTTAGCCTCCTGGAGAACCCATGGCTTACCATGGATGACTGTAATCTGTCTGTGTTTATGACTTTGAATTTGGATGTCCTTTTTTCACAAGGTAGAGATTAATAACTTGAATGTCATTGGACAACTGTGACCAAAGTTACAAAATGAATGGCCATCAATGCTGGAGCAAAGTATTCACATTTGCAGGAGGGGAGGGGGGATTAGAAAGCGGGCAGCCAAGTTGTGTTAGTTGCTGAGTAAGTGTAGGCTATTGACGTACTCAGCCACAAAGCAAACAGGCATTTTCATAAATAAAGGCCAAGGGAAGGTCAGAGAACATGAAGCAAAGTAAGTGAGCCTAGTAACAGCAAACACATCACCCAATATATCCAGGAAACCACTGAGAACTTCATAATGGAAATATTATAACTCCCTGACCCTAGGAAACTAATGCCCTGTGCAGATTGGCCAGAATAGAGTGCTTGTAGAATTATGAGACATGCACTGGTGGGACATTATAACTGGGAGTTTGACAAGCTTTACAGGAGGGACAGAGCAGGTACCCTGTGAAATGCAAAACTAATTTAAATAAAGTATAGGATACAGCGCATGAGAGAAAAGCATGAAGCTCTTTGGTGGCAGGACATTCTTTGAAGAACCAATGAAGAGTCAATTGAAAGCTAGGCGCCCATCACTGGTAGTGAGCAAATCAAATCCATAAATGTGTAAAACTGCCCCAAAGAGAATACAAGGACCAAAAGATATAGAGAAGAGGCCTTGTGGATATTAAGAAAAATAAAGCAGGTAATCAGAAAGAAAAGTTTCATACCAGTATGGATATCTCCTCAGAGTGGCTAACCTGTCAGGGGCCCATTCTTATTAGGATACACTGTGGGGTCGATAACGATGGCGGTTGGGAAAGCATTCCGACCGCCGGGGTAGCGGAAAATTACCGTCCGCAGGTACCGTGGAAAAACCGGCAGTCAGATTAGGATGCACTGCCTGAAAAATCCTAACTCTGCAGACGGATTCCACGATACTCCGCCGGGAATGTCCGGAAATCTGAAAATCCGTCCGCACGGTCGGAATTGCTGCGAAAAGACCCAAAACCGCCGGTTGACCAGCGGTCAGGAACACGTGGAGGTGTCTGGGATTCGATTTTCCCTCACTGCAGTAGTGCTTCCGCCGTCTCCGAATGGCAGGATTCTCAGCTGAGGTGTGGTGGGCTGTTTGAGGCAGTTGTAACCTCATTCCGCACTGCTGTCCCTCTCTATTGGCTCCCTCCGCCACCGCTGCAGAAGAAATTTTCTTGCGGATTCCCAAACTCTGCAGTGGACGGGAAATGGGCTATCCTTGGCCATCGTAATACGGCAGATGCGAGGACTGCCGCAGGAGTGCAGAAAAGGATGTTTTCCCACCACCGCCAGCACAGCGGAGGTGCCTACAACCTCCACCGTAATGAACCCCTAAGTTAGGGAAGGAATGCTGAATATGTATTTTTTAATTCTTTAAGACATTTTTTTGTCCGCAGGCAATTACTGAGAGACAGGCAATGTTCTCAAGTCTACAAAGAAATCATAGCTTCTGAAGTATGTATTATTGTCCACTGGCAAATGGCATGGCTTCTGAATGGAGATAGAGAGAGAGGGAGCACTGTTAGATATGTCTGGGGGTGCCCACCGAGGGTCTGGGAGGATCGATGACAAATTTTCAGTATGGGCACACATAAAAAATGTATTTACAATGAATTTGTATCCTACGCCGACGACACCCAGCTCATCCTCTCACTCACGTAGAAGCCCGAAGACACCAGACTCTGTTTTCAGGAAGGAATGAAGAATGTCGCAGCCTGGATGAAAGACAGCTGTCTGAAGCTCAACTCAGAGAAGACCGAAGTCCTCATCCTCGGACCCTGCACCTCCGCCTGGGACAGCACCTGGTGGCCCTCTGACCTCAGCAACCCACCCACCCCTACAAACCATGCACGAAACCTCAGCATCATCCTCGACTCAACCCTCTCCATGAACCGTCAGATCAACACCGTCGCCTCCACCAGTTTCAACTGCCTACACATCGTCCACAAGACATTCAAATGGATCCCCCCCGAATGCAGAAGGACCGACACCCACGCACTCATAACCAGCAGACTCGACTACGGCAACGTCCTATATGCCAGAATCAACAGAACCCTTCTACACAGACTCCAAACCATCCAGAACGCCGCAGCCAGACTCATCCTCGGGACTCCGCACCATGAACAAATGACCCAACACGTACGAGACCTCCACTGGCTTCCCGTGGAGAAGCGGGTCACCTTCAAACTACTCAGCCAAGCCTACAAATCCCTCAACAACATCGGGCCCAAATACCTCAACAAGAGAGTATCCTTCCACATACCTAAGAGGAACCTCCGCTCCGCCGAACTTGCCCTGGCAGAGGTCCCATGCAGCCGCAGAAACAGAACTGGGGAAAGAGCTTTCTCCTACATTGTGGCCAAGACATGGAACAATCTCCCTGTGAACATCAGACGTGCCCCGACCCTGCACACGTTCAGGAAGGACCTCAAGACCTGAGTCTTCGACTGAATACGGAGCTGCTCCCCCCCCCCCCCCCAGCGCCTTGAGACCCTCACGGGTGAGTAGCACGCTTTACAAAACCCTGATTGATTGATTGAATTTAATTAGAGCTAATTTGCATTGTCAGCAGTTATCTTAAAACTATATGACATGGATCTGTCCTGCTCATTCCTTGGCCGCCGGCCTTTCCATGGCGGGATATAGTTTTGTAAATTTTTTGATATCCTTGTACTTTTCCGCCAGCTATGCCCTTGTGCACTTTTGTTCATCACTCAACATCTGTGAGCACACTGTGGGTGCCCGACATTTTGATTTTACCCCTTTAGTGTAGCATGGGGCACTGCTATTCTGAGCACGCAGACTGTACCACCTCCCACTGTCAATCAATCAATCAGGAATTTTTAGAGCACACTACTTACCCGTGAGGGTCTCAAAGATCTTTGGGGGGAGTGATCGGGCAGCTCGGTCATTCGAAAAGCCAGGTCTTGAGACTCTTCCAGAAAGCCTGCAATGTGGGGCTTCGTCTGATGCTGAGGGGGAGTTTGTTCCAGGTCTTGAGCCGCCATGTAGGAGAGGGGGTCTGCCTCCCGTTCTGGCTCTGTGGATGCAGGGGGTTTTGGCCAAGGCTAGGTCAGCGGAGCAGAGGTTTCTCTTGGGGGCGTAGATGGAGATTCATTCATTGAGGTATTGGGGTCTTGCGTTGTGGAGGGATTTGTAGGCGTGTGTGACCAGCTTGAAGGTCACTCTTTTTTGGACGGCGAGCCAGTGCAGATCTCGTAGGTGCTGCGTGATGTGGTCTTGTTGTGGTATGCTGATGATGAGTCTGGCTGCGGCGTTCTGGATGATCTGGAGTTTGTGGAGTAGAGATTTGTTGATTCCGGCGTAGAGAGTATTCCCATAGTCCAGTGTGCTGGTGATGAATTCGTGGGTGACGGTCTTCCTGGATTCGGGGTGGATCCATTTGAAGGTCTTGCAGAGTATGAGAAGAGTGTTGAAGCATGTGGAGGATACGTCATTGATCTTTTGGTTCATGATGAGGGAGGAGTCGAGTATGATGCTGAGGTTGCGGGCATGGTCTATGGGAGTGGGAGGGATACCGAGGGCGGGGGGTCACCAGGTGTCGTCTCACATGGAGGGGGTGGATGAGTGAGGATGAGGATTTTCGTTTTCTGGAAGTAGAGCTTCAGGCAGCTGCTGCTTATCCAGGTTGCGAGGTCCTTCATTCCTTCCTGGAAGTTGTGCCTGGCGATGTCGGGTTCCGTGGTGAGGGAGAGGATGAGCTGGGTGTCGTCGAAATAGGATACCATGCTGAGTTCTGATGTTGGTTGTGAGGGGGGCCATGCAGATGTTGAAGAGCGTGGGGCTGAGGGAGGATCCTTGGGGTACTCCGCATCTGATCTCTGTGGGTTCAGAGAGGAAGGGAGGGAGTCTAATTCCTGAGTTCGGCCGGTGAGGAAGGAACGGATCCAGTCTAGGGTAGTTCCCTTTATGCCGGCGTCGTGGAGTCTGGCAGCTAGTTTGAGGTGGAAAACAGTGTCGAAGGCTGCTGAGAGGTCTAGTAGAATGAGGGATGCAATGTGGTCTTGGATGAGGAGTGTGCGGATGTGGTCCATGGCAGCTAGGAGGGCGGTCTCGGTGCTGTGGTTGCTGCGGAAGCCGGATTTTGATGTGTCAAGGATGTCGTTGGATTCTAATAAGTTTGTTAGCTGGATGTTGACGATCTTCTCGATGACTTTGGTGGCAATGGGTAGGAGGGAGGTGGACTTGTAGTTCTTGATGTCCGTCGGGTCTGCGGAGGACTTTTGAGAAGGGGTTTGACTTATGCGCATTTCCAGTCGTCGGGGAACGTGCCTGTTTCGAGGTTGCAGGGGAATACTTTTCCCTCACCAGACTATATGGAATTTGAGTTTAGTGATGGCATTGTGCGTAAAGGGTGGGCACAAGTATTACCTCGAGGCACTAAGATATTATATGTTTGCTTATTTTGCTACACAATCAGTGCTTAATTTGGAAAACAAGAAGAGGCATATTTACAAGGAATTGGTGTAGGGCAGCATCATAAATCATTTTGCTGCGCTACACTATGCGAATTCAAAAGGACAGGAATGCACAGTATTTACAAGATATGGTAAATTCCTGTCTTTTCGCCAGTGCCGGTGCACATTTTGCAGCTGTGCGCCAACACAAGTACCCTTGCACCATGCTGCAAGGGTGTCTATGTTGTTAGCACGAATGCAGAGCACGTGGAAAGAGGAAAAATAAAGAGAAATGTAAACATTTCTCCTCATCACACCTGCTTTAGGGAGGAGCAAGGTTTTGGTGCTGCCCCATGTTTACCTGATGTTGAAAATCTGGGGCACTGTCAAATTATGTGGGTGCTGAGTGGAAACACCCATATCAACACCCATGGAATGCCACTTTCATGCAGAGTAAGGTGAGGCAGCAACTTGTGCTGCCTCGCTTTATCATGTATACAAGGTCATGAAAAGCCACGCTTGGTGGTTTTACGTGGCCTTGTAGATATGGGCAAGCCCTGTGCACCACCGTAACACACAAAAAGTGACATTCCAGCAGCACACATGGCTTTTAAATATGCCCCTAAGTGCGGGCCCAACGTTTTTCCCAGAAGCCTGCACTACAAACCTCAGGTGTACTGATTTCCAAGGCTGAGTAACCTCCACTCTACCTGAAGCCCCTTTTAACCTCCGTCAGACACTCCCTGCCTCTTTATCTCTCACTTGCAGGTTATTTTTCATTTCTATCTCTTTCTTTTAACCTTTTGTGTTTTTCTCTCTCTAGCTCTGGGTGAAAGCTACGGGTGGTACAGAACTGTGCTGCCCGGACCCTGCTACAGATTCCACGAACTCAGTCAGCGAGACCCGCATTAAATAGCCTGCACTGGCTGCCAGTGAGGCAGAGAGTGGCATTCAAGGCATTATGCATTGCCCACCGGGCTTTTTGGAAGACAGGACCAGCAATTAATGACAATTTAGTCACCCATTACCTTCCAAAAAGAAACCTTCGATCTACGGAGGCCTTCCTGGCCATGGTACCCAAAGTAAGGAGAGCTAGGACCGGAGGAAGGATGTTCTCCCTAAACACCTCGAAGTTGTGGAACTCACTTCCTTTACAAATCCGGACTAACTCAAACCTACTCTCCTTCCGCAAACAGTTGAAGACCTTCCTGTTTGCCAGGTCCACCGAGCTCTAAACCCTCTTCGCATTACCCAGTTCTGTCTTCATGCTCAGCGCTTGGACGCCCATTGGGCAGCAATCGCGCTATACAAAAATCAATACAATACAATACAATACAATACAAAGTATGATGAGGAAACATAAGTGCCAGTCCCCAAAAATGTGTGCAAGTGAGTCCTGCCAATTCCCCTCTATTGTTGTTAAAGCTCCTTAAATGTGTAAGAACAATAAAACTGTTGGGAACAAAAATGTAAAATGGCAGGTGCTAGACCAGAAGATTTTTGTTGGTGTCCTTTAACTCCTATATATTATCTATAGTATAAAAAAAACAACTATTTACCATAAAATTATAGTGAATTGCATGCACTGTATCTCTCGCTCCTCTTGTCGCATTATGCTATTAAGCTTTACGATCCAAGTCAGGACAAGAGCCCCTCTTGGTCAATCCCTCACAACACCAAAATGCATCCCACGTAGATTTCACTGCAATACAACAGCCTCTAACCAAGCACACCTGCATAGTGTAGCAAGGTACCCATTTGTCCGTGGGCTTCGACAACTCATCAATTATAATTACACATTTGGTGGAGCTGTCTTGCTAACAATTTTTGAACGTTGTCACAGATATTGACTTGCTTTACCACAGAATAGAGTAGTACCCCATGTGTACTAAGCATTCTCTTGGCACATACACCAGATCCATATATTCTTAAATCTCCATTCCATGTTTTGGCCCAACTGATAGTTTGGAGAGAGCTTTAAAACATGTTTTTTAAATGCTGTCATCTGAGCCCCGAGCAAGGTCTTCTGGGGTATCTCAGACAAAACTATCTCTTCTATTGTGTGTGCCTTCGGATCTTTAAAATGACAACCGCCCATATTATATAAAAGTGTTTTCAGTCCTGATTTTAGTGCCTGTTATACCTGCTTCTCAGCCAGTGTGACTGTAGTGAGAGAATGTTGGTGAGTGGAATGTTGGTGAGTGGAATGTTGGTGAGTGTGTGAGTCAGTTGGTGGATGGGATGAGCAGCAGGAAGGCTGCTCCTGATGGGACTCTACGCTGTGACATCTATCTTAAATAGATCTACATTAAGAAACTACTTGGACTGGACCATCTTTTATTCATTAAATTTTGGTGACGATTTTGAAAGAACCTGCGTAGGACATATGGATTGTGGAAGCTTTGACAATTGGAAACATTTTCTACTGAAATTTGAAGCCCGAAGAAACTTCAAGGTAAAGGGCCTTCTTTTGAAACTAACAGCTGCGTATTTAAAAGCAAACTGGCACCCATGAGCCCCACCAGTGACCTTGACATTGGTCGTCCCAAACCCAAGTGTGCCAGTTCTTGCTGTATCTGCTTCAAGTGAACTGGAGCTGCAGTGACTGTCCTGATGCTCAAATTACCCCTATGCCAGCACTCTCTCCAGATTTCATTTCACTGGGAACCTCTGTGGCACACAACTAGCACATCGGAGTGCTGATGGAGTCTGAGGTGTGTGTGTCAGTTATGTGGTATGGAGTCATTCTGAACTGTGCCAAAAGGAAGTAGACGCTGGCACCCTCTCAGCATGAAGCAGCTTCATTCGTGAACCATCCTTTTTTGTTTAATTAGTTTACTGTTTGAAAATTGCTTCAAGTTGAGTGGGAGAAGACCCGCTGTTCCTGTTTGTGAGCTTGACAAAAAGTGGAGCAACTATCCAATGATATGGAGCAGTGTCAGAGCACTTGGCTTGCTCATGTCCGACTCGGTGAGCAACATGGGGGTGGAGTCCCCAGCATTGTGGTGGAAGAGTATTCGCTCCATGTGGAAAGGGCAACTTGAGACGGGCTACTAGCTGAATCTGCCTACTTTCTTCGACCAACACTGTCCCCATGTGTTTTCTGTACTGTCTATTTTTTTTTTTTTTTACAGTCGGTGATGCAGTCTATGTGGTTACTTATGAAATTGTTCTGTACTCTACGTTTAAAGATCAACTGCTGCGCTCTGGTTTGATAATGTTGGGTTTGAGCTGTTCTAAGAGCATGCGATCTTACCTGCTGCTGTCGTGTCATGCTGCCTCTCATGGGATCTTCTATGACATTTTTCTCTTCCTGCTGCGAGACCCTTTGGGACACATTATTACCGCGAGCCATTCGACGAGACATGGAGTATGTGCCGCCATTTTGACGTTGTTCTGAGTTTCCTCGGCCGGATAGAGCCGGAGCCAGTGATTAGCAACCCTGCTCTGTGTGGAGCAAGTTGCTGGTTCACGATGGTGCCTGGAGACATTTGGGGCAGAGTCAGTCGTTGGTCAACAAATCTACAAGGTGGTAACTTGTCTATCCGCTGATTTTTATTTAAAGCAAATGAGCTTTAGTCGATCAAGGTTTTTATCAAAGGCAGCAATATGACTTGGGGTTATGCAACCGGTGTTCCTTTTCACATGAGCTTTGTAACCATTCTGGTAACTTCATGATTTTTATCCTTTTCTCCAAAATTGCCGTTGGTACTCTTCTTTTAAACATGGCAGTAATGGAGTCTCTTCACATCTGGAGACTTTGTTTGCTAGTTCAGGAAAGAATCTTCTATGCTCTATTTGATCTTCATTTTGTGTTGTATTTTTTTATATTGTTTTGTTACATGTATTGTACTATGAGTGTGCAAAATACTTTCTAGTATTTGCTTTGTTGTTGATTTGTCTTACGTTTTGCTGTGGTTTTGAGTGTGCTTTGCATGCGTCGTTTCTGTTGGGTGTGCTCGCTTTACGCTGTCATGAGTTTGAGGTGTTTTCTTCATGATTACTTGTATCATTGTCTCTTTTAACAGTGAGATGATTGTTTGGATGGTGCAGTATTACCATACTTTCTTTTGATTGTGTTAGTGTCATACACTTTTACGTGGTTATGGGTTGGTGCTGTATTACCACCCATCGTACTGCAGATTTTGTAGAGTGAGTGTTTTCTTTTCTTCTGATTGCTGTCGTTGCTGGATGTTGAGTTGTGCATTTACTCATGTTCTGTGTGAGCTCCTTTCCACACATACCACACTAACTTAGGGTTTTGGGTGAAGGGCTAAGTTGATGCTGTATTTCGAAGAGTGAGGGTTTTCTTAATGATTGCTGTTGCCTTACATTTGAGTGGATGTTGAGTTGTGCATTTTTCACTTGTTCCGTGTGGAGCGCCTTTCCACACATACCGCCCTTACTTCGGGTTTGGGTGAAGGGCTGAGTTGAAGCCTGATTCTTGAAGAGTGAGTATTGTTCATAGTGAGTGCTGTTTTCCTTTATTACATGATTGAGGGTAGTTGTGTACCCTTACGTGTTCCATGTGGAGCGTACTTCCACACATACCCACCCAACTTTGGGTTTGGGTGAAAGGCTCATTTGAAGCCAGATTTTCATGAGTGAGTGTTTCCTTTCTAGTTATTGTTGTTCTCTTACATTTTGCTTGGTGTAGAGTGTACGCTTTTACAGCTTCCGTGTGGAGTGCATTTTCACACTTTCCACTCATGCTTCGGGCTTGGGTGTATTTTAGTTGTTGTCCTTGGATGGTTTTCTTCTACACCTTGTGGTTGGCACCCTATTTACTTTACTCATGTTTGCCTGGCCAGCTAGCATGTTGTAGGTTTCTGGTTTTGCTTGTGGTTTGCGGAGTAGTTGTGTGTGTATTTTGCTGTGGTAGAAAGGGAGATGGTGCTTAAGTGTATTTTTATTATAGCACTTGTGTTCTGTTTTCTCTTTCTTTTTATTTCTTGAAGCATGATATTTTCCATCTATTATCTTAATATTGACTTTTCAGATCATTGCTATTTTGCATATGTGTGGCAATGGTTCTGTTGTCACTCTGTTGCATGCCACTGTTTCTATGCCATCCTCTGCTTGCATCAGAGTTCATTGTTTTTCCCTTTAGAGTCTTTCTGTAATTATTATAAAGAAAGGAGATGTGTTATACCTGCTGCTCAGCCAATGTGACTGTGGTGAGAGAATGTTGGTGAGTGGAATGTTGGTGAGTGTGTGAGTCAGTTGGTTGATGGGCTCAGCAGCAGGAAGGCTGCTCCTGGTGGGGCTCTACGCTTTAACATCTTACTTGGAAGAAACTTACATGAAAACTACTTGGACTAGTTCTACTTTTATTCACTACAGTGCCTTTATTTGAAAAGTTAAGAAAAAGTAATTCTATTTTTTTATTCCCATTAAAGTCGTCCTGAATGCTCAGATTCCCTCTCTCCACATATGTCCATTTATTTATTTATTTATTCATTTGTAGAGCGCATGGTTACACCACCGGTGTGATCCCGCGCTGAGAGAAACCTCTGAGAGATGCGGCTTCTAAATGCAGGACCTGCCGCGTTGTATGGCCGTTAACCAATTCTTATCCTTGTTCCGGTTGTGCAAACAGCCAGGTCTTTAGCTGACTACGAAATCTACTTTCGCATGGCTCTAATCTTAGCTCCATCGGTAGGCTGTTCCACATTTTTGCTGATAGAAAAGATTAAAGTTGTGTGTCGGTCGCACTCCTTTATTATACTTTCAATTGCTGTGTAATCCTTTCAATAAATTTTCGGTGCTGTGGGATCTTCTCCCCAGATCAAGAGGGATGTGGCTTAAAATTGAATTTCGATTCCTTCACCAGTGGAAGGTGTATCCCAGTATGCACTCTTTCAACTTCAAAATGTAATCAATTAAACCACGAATGTCTGTTGATCAATAAACTGTTTTATTTCACAGTCTTTAATTGATTTCGTTGCTTCAAAAACTATTCATTAATTTCATAGTTCAGGTTTGTTTAGAACCTCTTCATATGGATGAACTCCAATATTGTAAACATGATTCCATATTGAAAATATGAATATTTGGGTTACAGGGATTAATCCCAATGCATTTCGGGGTCTCCCTTCGTCAGGGGATACTCCCTATAAACAAAATAACCATGTATTAATGATATACGCGTCAGAATATAACGAGAACCAAAGCTGATTGCATAACAACAGAGCTAGAGTTTTTTTACGTAAACAATGACCAATTGCCACAGATTTAGTGCGGTGTGTGCGCAAATGGTATCTCATTCAGTGAACGTGAATAACTGAAACCTACCCGGTGGCCGATGTGGCGTGCACTATAAAACGAATTAAAAACACACCGAGTCGCGAATGAGACAAGTGAATTGTTTGATGGAACTTATCATGGCTCCAGGAGATTGTTGAAGTTACAGCGTTAAGACTTGGGACACAAAGTGGAATTTCTGATTGCTTTTAATACGAATGGCAAACATATCGAGAACAATAACTAGTATTGTGAACATAGGAGACGCTTGGCTAGAAGTATATTCACTGGCAGTATTCATTGACTATACAAGGTGTGAGTCGGACTACTGGAGAGCATTGAGGAAGCCCCAACGGGGCGAAACGCACGTCGGCTGTTGTGTTTTGTAAAGAAAATAAAAACTGGATTGACCTACAGCTACGCTGATATCCAATGATGTGGAACAATTTCTCATTTGGTGATAGTGTTGTTGAGAGTTCCTAATGCACGGAGGATGAAAGTAACACACACATGATGTGCTCTGGTGTCTTTATTATAAATATGGTTTTGGCATATTTTACACTTTGTTATATGTTTTAATACTTTTTATTGAAAGTCTTTTTTAACTGTTATTATTATAACTGTTATTATACAAATATTGATGAGCTAATGAAATTCAGAGCCTGTGGGCTTTTTAGTGGCTTTGAGTCTCTCTATCGGCTCACTTGGGCAGACTTGGTGGCCCTTTTGGTTTTGCTCTCCAAAGGCTAGTAATGCACTCTGGTGTCCGACCGCTTCTGTTAGCTCTTACTTTGTCCTGCCCTTATTTAAACATGGGTGTTAGGCGTATGTGGATGTGTCACTGGTGCGTCAAAGCAAGACTATCTGCGCCCATACGGACCCAAACTGGTCGAGGGGTCAGGAATCCTGAATCACTTGCACCAGATTCTTTCAGGTACTCTTCTGAGATACTTTGATCACTTAGCCCCAAAATCTTGACCATATGCAGACATTACTTGGTACCTACTGATTGTTGTAATGGCTGCCATCAGTGTGGCTTACAATTCAATACCAGTTTGGTCTCCACCTTTCACTTGGCAGTCTATTCGTCCGGCAGATAATTAAAATGTCGTTTTTTCTCTTTGAACTGCAGATCTTTGGTTAAGCACTCTTTTGAGATTACTTAGCTTATTAATGAGCATACTTTAGATGCCTTGTTTCTTACTTAAAACATGGCAAAGTCAATCATTCTTAACTGATATTGCACTAGCTGTCCCAGGGCAATAGATTATTATAAGGCAGGATCATAGTAGAAGGCAGGGAGGAGGATTTTTTTTTTGATCTAGTCTTTCCTGCCACATGGAACCCTTAAGTGTCACAGACTATGAAGGCTTAATTTTTTCTCTTACACTAACAAAGAATTTCACTATCCTGCCTGAACAGGCCTAGGGGCCAGGAATCCCCTTGAACTTTACTGTTCGTTGCAACACAGTCATAGTTGAAACTATTCCCCCCTCTGTCCTAAATTTTGCTAATTTTGCTATCTTGAGTGATTTTGATATCCATTTTGATGAGACAAATAATGGTCTGTCAGCTGCTCTGATCAGGAATTTCCAAGCGCCCAGGCTTTTTCTCTTTGTCCATTCTCCTATTTATCTTTCGGGTAATTTCTTGACCCCTTTTTTTCCAAATTCGGGCACCTTTATTGTGGCTAGCCTATTAACATTACAGTGGACTGACCATTTTGCAGTTCCTTTGCCACTCCAAACAAAATAAGCTACGCAGCCTATATTTGACCTGGTTAGGAGTTACAGACTGTGGGCTGAGCTGAATTCAGAAATATTAAGTGCCAGCTTTTTGGTTTTTGCTTTGTTCGCCATAAGTTGGCAGGGAATACTCAGACGTGAGTCCCTTGCTCACTTTGCCACTGGATTCAAGCAAGCCTGGCTGAAAACGGCTGACATGCCAGAAACCGGTCCTAGGAAGCTTGTTTCCGGTCCAGGGATGACATGGCTTGGCAGTTTGGTCTGGACTGTTCCCATGAGGCACAGGGTCAGACTGATTTGCATATGGCCATGTCTGAACTGGGGTGGCAGAGTGGGCTAAAGAACGGTGATGGATTAAACCCAGATCAGTTGACTGGGGGCGAGTGCTTGCAATGTTCAACACTCCGTCCATCATTTCCTTTGGTTTTTGCTTTATTCGCCATAAGTTGGCAGGGTATTCTCAGACGTGAGTCCCTTGCTCACTTTGCCATTGGATTCAAACAAGCCTGGCTGAAGACGGCTGAAATGCCAGAAACCGGTCCTAGGAAGCTTGTTTCCGGTCCAGGGAAGACATGGCTTGGCAGTTCGGGCTGGACTGTTCCCATGAGGCACAGGGTCAGACTGATTTGCATATGGCCGTGTCTGAACTGGGGTGGCAGAGTGGGCTAAAGAACGGTGATGGATTAAACCCAGATCAGTTGACTGGGGGTGAGTGCTTGCAATGTTCAACACTCCGTCCATCATTTCCTTTGGTTTTAGCTTACAGGAGGCAGGCTCAACTACTTTGGGTATTTTAGAACACAATGCCAAAGCTGTCGGCAGATGGATTTATATCTCTTTAGAAAGAATATTGCCTTGTAAAGCAGGATTCCAAAAATGTGTCATACTCCTGACCCCTTGTTTAATGATTCACTGTTGCTCTGTAAGAAAAACTGTACGTAACTAGAGTGTGCGTGGCGTAAGACTTATGGGAATGAGGCCAAATGCAAACTTAAGAGAGCTGTTAAAGAATGCTCTACAGCCTGTTGTGCAACATTGGCAGATTAATGCTCTAATAATATTTCAAATGCTCACAGTTCATCCAAGAAAATCTTGGGGATTGATAAATCACTTTTAGATCCTGTGCAAGCATTCCCGACCATATCTCTTTCACTGTAAAACTGCAAAGATTTTGCTAAGTTCTTTTCCAACAAGATTGTCAATATTTATTCTTCCTTGGCCGTTTTTGGTGACTTGGGTGAGAAAGTGACTCCAAATAACTCCCAGATCTATGCCTTGACCGAGGTTCATTTCTTAGATTGCACATTGGTTGAGTCTTTGCTGGATTCAATTCAATCTTGCTTTCCTTGTGATCCTCTTCCTACTGAGGTGATGAGGAACATCAAGCTTGTGCTTTACCAATATTTACTCCACCTTCTAAATCTTCTTTGAAGGAAGGCAGAGTTCCCACGATTTGGAAACACGTGATGGTGGTCCCTTTACATAAAAAGCCCACTTTTGATGCCAACGCACGGGTAAGCATTCGCTCATTTCTCTTTTGGTGACTTATGCTTAGATTTGCATGTTAATGGTTAGCTCTATACCTACATGGAGATGCATAATTTGCTGCACCTTTCCCAGTCAGGCTTCGGCTCCGGCTTTAGAATGGAAACTGCTCTTCTCGGAGAGGTGGAACATTTCAGGAGACAACTAGATAGTGGTGGTACTGCTGCGCTCATTCTCCTAGATCTCAGGGCAGCCTTTGATACTGTGTCCCACTCTATTATGTGTCGGAGACTAGCTGAAATTGGTATTCAGGATTCTGCCCTATCCTCGTTCACCCCCTTTCTTCAGGATCACACGTTCTAGGTCTTTTCTAAATCCCATTCGTCCTCAGTACTACATCGGCCATGTGGTGTGCCTTAGGGTTCCTCTCTGAACCCTACACTTTAATATTTAAGTTCGTCCTTTGGCAGACCTACTAAAGGTCCGTGAATTGTCTCTATTTATGCATGTCAATGACGCTCAAATCACTGTGTCATTTAGAGCAGATGAGAAAAAAGATGTGTTCAAATTCTGCCTCTGCCTCACAGAGGTGGCAGGGTGGATGAGGTCAAACTGAATTACATTGAATTGTGACAAGTGGAGGTGCTCGTGTTTGGTGCTTGTGTTTGGTAACCACCCGCAACTCTGGGGTCCTCACTGGTGTCCAACAGATCTTGGACTACTGCCCACTTCTTGCGAAGGACTGGTTAAGGACTTGGGTGTCAGGCGTGGCTCAAAGCTCTCGATCATTTTTCAAATATGTAAGACTGAATCTTGTTGTTTCTTGTTACTTACATGTCTTAGAAAAATGATTTAGCTTACCCCTCTCGCTAATCAAAGAATCATTGTACAATTATTGGTTATCTCTAGGATCGACTACGGAAGCGTTCTCTATGTAGTTGCACCAGAAAAGTTGTAGAGGAGACTTCAGATTGTACAAAACACTACAGCACGCTAGCTTTGTCATGTACCTGAACACTCTTGAGTTGCTATTCATTTATGCACCCTCATTGGTTTCCTATAGAGCAGTGTATTCATTTCAAAACACTGTGCTAATTGCACAGGGCTTTGAATGGATGTTTCAGAGCACTGGTTAATTTTTAGTATCCAAGGCGTACTCTTTACTCGGAGAAACAGCTCCTGTCTACCACAGTTCCCTATAAATTAGTTAATAAGGGTGTTAGGTCTTTTGCTTTCCTTGGATCTACCTTACGGAACTTTGGGGGATATTAACAAAGCTTTGCGTTAAACATTGCAAATCACGCTTAGCAAGATTTAGAATATCGCCGCCTATTGCTGGTTTACATCGCCGTGTTAGCGGCATATTTACAATGCCTTGCTCATAGGCGATGTACAAACCTGCGATAGACGGCAATATTCATCATTAGCATGTGAAATCAAGCGATGATTTCACACGCTAATGAAAAGCTTGATAATAGGGGAGTGTGGACGTAACCAAAGAATCCACCTCCCACTCAAAACATGCCTAAGTCAAGTTTTGACCAGACGTAAGGATCCGGCGTAAACCGTGGTTAGCGTGGCTTTCCGTGGTTCCGAGGCCCCGTTGTAAATAAGGTGATGCCTTGTTCTCGAACTTTTGTCATGGTGTCTCGGGAAGGTACGCCTACTGTGCATCTCATTAGCGATGTATATCGCTAAGATGCGTGGCGTTACAAAAACGGCAGCTAACATGCGCTAATGCATGTTGGCGCCGCCTTGTTAATAGGGCGATGAAATTATCACCGCTTTTGCGGCAAAAAGTGCCGCTAAAGCGGCGATAATGCCCTTGGAAATATGCCCCTTTATTCCTCTAAAAATCCGGGTTTGTACTTCCTTTTTGAAGTTTCGTAAACTGCTAAAATCCGGCCTTTTTAAACATTATTTTAAAACTTTAAAATGACTGCTGTCACCTCTTTTTTGTAGCACTGAGAAACTCAATGTGGGGGAAGGCATGGACTATGCTAATGTATAATTAAATGTATTATTATTATTAAGAGGCTTACTAGGCAGAGGCTACAGATGGTTGACGCCAGCTTTTTCTTCTGCACTGGACCTTCCTGGTAGAATTCCACAATTTGCTTCCACTTCCTCATGTCAAAGTTCACCTACCATGTTTTTGTTTGGGCCCTTCCTCTGCTTCCAGCTGACTTTTTCTGACGAGTAGTGCTTCAAGGTGCTTTCCAGGGTTGGCTTATCAACAGGAATTCTTTTTGTCAAGGAGGGAATTCCAGTTGAGGTGTCAACCCTGAAAAGCACCTGGCACCTTTGCTCGTCTGCAAAAGTCAGCTAGCAGCAGTGTAAATATGCAGCGGCTGAACTTTGACATGAGGAATCCGGTAGTAACTTTGGACCACTAATAAAAAAAAAAATTGCACACAGAAAGAACTGTCTCTAGAAACTGAAGTAATATGTGGCATTTTATCCAACGCAAATGCGCTTGTGTATGTTCTGACTTCAGAAGGATGAAAAACTGAGGGGCATATCAACAACAACCGGCGATAATTATCGCTCAGCGCTCTTAGCGTGAGGATAATTATCGCCGGCTAGCGTGAATTTTTATCGCTGAGATAGCGTGCTATTAGCAACGCTTATCTCAATAGCGATAAAAATCTACACGCTAATTAGCAGACGTAAAAAAGCAGCGTTAACCGCGGTTAGCGCTGCTTTTTTTGTCTCTAACAGGGTTAGCGACATTCTTGATAATAGGAGAAATGTCGCTTAGCGACATTTCTCCTATTATTTTACTCTGGAACGCCCCCTTTGCATCTCATTAGAGATGCAAGGGGAAGCGTAGAGTAAAAGGGTGCTAACATGCAAATTTGCGTGTTAGCACCCTGTTGTTGATAGGGCGCTAGTTTTATCTCTGCTTTTTTGGCTTTTAAAGCCAAAAAAGCAGAGATAAAGCCCTTGTTGATATGCCCCCAGGTCGGTTAATCCGGGAACGGAGTTTACGATTTTCAGGGCTCTGGGCATGCGCTCAAGCTACTGAGCTATGTTGCCGAGAAGGTAGGTGCCTTTGCTGTCCTGCGGTCAGAGATAGATTGACCTGTTGGGAAATTTAAAATATATTGACAGACCGGAACCTATGAAAATGAAGTGCATTGAAAATCAACTTCTAACGCATACTCCACTCTTGTTTGGCCAAAAAATAAAATATTTGACTTCTGCTGAATAACTTCGCGTTCACTTATCACAAACCAACATGTTAATGCTTGTGTTTCACACATGCTCATTTAAATACAAAACCTTTCTAGAAATGTGCATTTTACAAATTGAAATAAAAGGGAGCTTTCTCAGAATCTGGCGTTGCTTTAATTACTCAAGTAATGCTGACGAAAATGAAAATTCAAGGAAAAATTTGCCTAAAATGACATAATGGTTCTTTTGATTGTTTATATGAAATTTCTGCTTCCGGTTTGACATTTAGTTATGATAAATGCAGCTATTTCGCCATGTGTTCGTTCGAATAATTGACCAACTTTTAATTATTATAACACTAAAATGTTACAGACCGCATACCTACTCAGAAAGGATAGTCAGTCACATGCCAGGCTTAAGTCTGAAATACAAGTTATGGCGACGGTAGAATGAAGTGCATGTCAGGTCTCCCTCTGCAAAGCTTCCATACCATACCAAGCGTGCCGCTGAAAGCCCTTTCAGGCAGCGGAAGAGCCAATTACATGACAGGCTTATCTCTGAAAAGCGTTAGATGCTGACGCAGTATCCGCCTCATTTTAAGTTCGCTTCTGAAAAGACTGTGGAGCAGAGGCAAACGGCAGGCGCGTGCCGGGTTTGGCACGGAGAAGCGTGACGGCGGAGACAGAGCTAAACTCATTTTAGAGATGGGTTGCATCTAACAAGCATTGACAATGCCAATTGATCTCGCCATATTGTTGTTTTTTTTATTTGTTGCAAATAGAAAATGTCATAAGTAACGTAATAATATACGACATTAAAGTAGTATACATTTTGCAGTTTATGAACATTACACGCTTGGCATAAATTTGTGCCTTGGACGGAGAGGGATAATTGTTTTAGCAATAGACACGGTGGAATGCAAGCCCTTTAACCACCAGAAACAATTCAGCTGTTTTAACATATGCATGCTATTTTAAAAACGTGTGAAGTACTTAACTGCGGCTCCAAGAAGACGGACAGGGTTACGCAACTACTTTGTTTCGTTCTGCTTGTAAAGCACATGATCTGAAGAAGACCTGTGAAGTACTCGGTGCGGCTTTAACACCAAGCCAAGCAGTAAGTTTGCAATTATGTTTTTGTTTGTACTCCAAAAGCATATAATCAGAAGGAGACCTGTGAATTCCTTGGCTGCGGTTCCAACAAAACGGATGTTAAAGCAGGCACCAACTTAGCAACAAAACCAAAACATGTTTCTGTGTGCCTAGGCAAGAACACTGTGGGCAGGAGCTGAAACCTTTTGCACTTTATTAACATTACACGCTTGGCTGAAAAACAACACAGCACAAAAATAAATCGTAATGTTGATTAAAACTATGTATATGTGTACCTGGGAGGCATATGATTATTAAAGGCTGAAACCTTTTGCACTTTATGAACATGACACGCTTGGCTAAAAAACAACACAGTATGATAAAATGTAATTTTGGAAAAAACGGAAACATAGTAAGCAGCTTCTAATATAAAACCTGTGTGTTTCTGTCTGGAAGGCATACGATTAGCACGGGCTGTAACCGTTTGCACTTTATAAACATTACACCAGCTGAAAACACATCTATGTTTGTGCCTGGAAGGGAGACTGTTATCAAAGGCTGAAATCTTTTGCACTTTATCAAGATGACACGCTTGGCTGAAAAACAACACAGTACAATAAAATGCAATAATGTGTGTGTATCTTGAGGGATAGTGCTGCTGTCTCTGTCCTCGCACATCACTGTTGTTGTATCTCGATCAGTGGTCGAAGTGGGGGGAAAAAAGTAGGGGAACTGTGGGCAGAGAATCAGAGGGCGGGAATAACCCAAGGATTGGCTCAGTGGGCGGAGCCAGAGGTGTGGCCAGAATGCACAAACATCCCAATTTTTAGTATTTGTTTGGCCTTTCACTGCCCAATTTAATCAACCAATGGATACGCATGATTATTTAAGGTTATAATGAGTTATTGACATTAAAACACATTCACAAAGTGGGATATGCTTCTAATCACAGAATGTCCCAAATATGATAAAATGTGGAAGCACAAGCCATTTGCCGCCGAGCCATGGAGTTTGTCATCAGCACTTCTCCCTTTTTCCACAACAGCAGTTCAAACATGAATGGCAAAATATCCTAGTTTGCAAATGTTTTCTATATAATTATGGCTCTGCCATATTTGCCTCCTAATGCAAGATCTGACCATTTAAACTAATACATTGTTTATAGCTCAAACGTATCAAAAGTTAATACAAAATGTGACTTGTTTTGCTGCGGAGTGGATGGCTTATTACAAGGGTTGACTGATCACCTTTCTCACTGTTGCATTTGTATGTTACGCTGGTACTAATAAGACAAAATCTTTCCAAAGACTGTTAGCATGTGTACACATGTCAAAATAATGAAATATCAGAAAATATACTACATCACGCTGCAGCCTTTTTTTTAATGCATAATATAGTCAACACTGCAGCATAATTTTGTCCTCCTTTGCTGCATATTTTAATTCCAGTGGCCCCACAGCAAGCAGCACATTTTAAAAGTGCTTGTGAATGAAGCAGAGAGACTGTGAAGTTTGCGAACTTAGTTTGGTGTGCTTGCAAATTCTGCATTGCCAATCCCTGGTGAGTTCCAGCTACTACTTCTGAAACAAGGCCAATGGAGCTAACTATGGGTGAGGCAGACTGGCCTCAAGGGCAAGGCCGGCCTTAGCACTGGTGGTGCCCTGTGCATTAATGTTTGTTATTGCCCCCTAATGACCACCTCTGCCATGGATTCCCTCACTACCACCCTTTAACTGTGCCCCTCAAGTCTCCATAACCACACTCTCTCTCAGATGCATTTAATTTGATTTACAGCGCCACTCATACCAGTGTAGGGTGTCGGAGCACTTTACATCACACACATTACTCAGAGACAATCAATATGTGTATAAATCACTGTAAAGAAAATGTTACATAAGACTAAGGACTACAAGGTGTAGGAGTCACATGACAAACATACTACTAGGCCGTATAGTTTAATAGCGATTGTTCTGGAGAACCATAAACTCAGAATTTAAAACGTAATATCATGGTTGGGGGTTCTCTTTAATAAACAGAATTGATTATTGTCCAAAAGAACACTTTTTGCAACATTAGGATAATCAAAGACCGGGGGGGTGGGACATAACACTCTAATTTATACCTTGCAGTTTGTGTGCAGCTCTTAGATGAAAGTTAATAGCTCACTGTTGTATGTCAGGATTTTAACTTATAAACTGCAAGTAACAAAAGGATCTCTCTGACCAAAGCAGTAGCCCACTGACCTATTTACATTATGTGCACTTTGTGATCTGTGTAGGATGGTGGAATCTGACTGCATGGTTGCCCCTGTTTTATTCCTGGTGTTTTGCTGGTTTTCGGACTTAGTCTGGCTGTGATCCTGCTATTCAGGACCCCAGCCTATCTGCTTTCTCCCTTAAATTGATTACAAGTACTATAGGTACACTCCAGATTGGATTCTGGGGTACCCCTATAAGTCCTTAATATATGGTATACTATGTACCTAGGGCCTAGGTACCCCAGAGGCCTACCAGGGGCTGCAGCATGTATTTTGCCACCCCTGGGAAGCCTTCCAAAATGACACCACAGGTCTGCTACAGCAGCCTGGGTAAGGTGGTGCATGCGCCCCTTACTGAGATATAGGTTCACTATATCTCTCCATATCACTGCACATATACACCTATCAGTCACCCCTATGGCAGGCCTTACCAATCCTGAAGGCAGGGTGCTGGGTTTTATTTGAGAGGGTGCCCATGCATGAGCAGAGCCCCTCTGCAGCCTTTGGAACCTTTATTCCGGGGTTGTTTGTGATGCAGCCAAACCATATACTCTTAAGTGCATTATAACCAAACGGTAAATGCTAACTTTGGGATGGCTGCACAGAAACATGTTGTGTTTGGTGTCAACCACTTTGGAATCATACCCCCACACCAGTAACTGGTGTGGGAGTATGATCCCACCCATCTAGAGGGAGAGACATGACAGCACCGGTATACCTGGTACCAGCTAACAGAGCACTGGCGTCACAAAATGGATGCTGCCAGCCACCGACATGAGTCTGCCCTCCTGCTGCTGGACGAAACTCCGGCATGGGAGGCCTGGACAATAGGTTTCCTGTCACAGGAAGGTGTGACCACTTCCCAGGCAGGCTTTAGTGTATTGGGCCTGGGTGGGTACACACCAAGAGTGCTTTGAAGTTCAGCACTGGGAGCACATTTAGTGTCCCTGTGCACAGTCCTGCTCAAACCGGTTGCAGGGGCTACCAGCCCCTGCTCTGGTGCGAAACTGGACAAAGGAAATGGGTGTAGCCACCCCTTTTTCCTGACCCTCCCATAGGTGGGTTCCTAGAGTTTATCCCACTCCTTCCTTGGGTATAAGAAAGGAACCCCTGGCTACAGGACTTTAGATTACACCTGGACGAAACTCTGATACTGAATCCTGGAACTTCGACGATATACATTGAACTAGATGAGTGAAGAATCTCCCTTGGAGTACAGGAGTTACTCCCCTGCAAGGCAGTCACCAAAGATGCATCTGACCGGTTTGCATCTCCGAAGCTCCCACCAGACTCCGAATAATTTTGCAATGCAGGAGGTGGGTTTCTGTGGTCTTAGAGGTTGATCAGTGCCCACAGCAAGTCTTCGGCCCGTATTCCTCGTGGCGACCGTGCAACCCGAACCCCTGGACGCCGCGTCACTTTGCAGAAGCATCAGCTTTCCAACGACTCCTGCAGCTGAGCTTTGGGTTACTTGTAGCTCTGACCCCGAGCAGCATTTGCACAGAAGATTGCCCGCCTACAATCCACGAGTGTTTCGTGAGCTGGCCCTTTGTGTTTTCTCTCGAGGTCCCTTCGCGATCACTAGTCCGTCGACTGGTGGTTCCCTGTGAAGGCAACTTTACTTCTAAATGGACTTACCTAGTTGCTCCAGATGTGCCCTGACTCTCCATTGCATGGGGAATCCCCAGGACCTTGCTGGTCCGCACTGAAGCATCTTTTCTCTTTCTGTATGGGTTGCTGTTGCCAAGGCTTGTTGTGTTAAATCCGAGCACCGACACCGCAGCACTCGACATCCTTTGTGGGACAGTTCGAATCCAGCTCCTGGTTGTCGTTGATACCTCCTGGTCCTCGTGGCTGCAGAGTCAAGCTTCACCTCTTTGCACCTGAATCACCCGACATCGGTGGGCATTCGTCTATCATGCCCCTGGTCACTAGCAAGTGACCCAGACTCTGTCCCCTCTGCTTTCCAGTTCTTCTGATCTTCGATCCAGGCTTGGATCACACTGGACACTTTTCTCTTTCCCGGCAGCAGCACTTTGCAGCAGATCGCCATTGAAATCAACGACTTTTCCCGACACCATTTGACACCAATGAACCCGGCTTCCCTGGATGAGGTAACTCGAGTACTCCGGTGCGCCCATGGGTGCTGGCCCTAGAGCCCCCTAAGTCTAAAGGGGTTTGCTCAAAGTCGTCTCCTAAGTGTCCTTAACGTCTAAAATTCCACCCACGACTTTCCCATAGAATAGAACGTGGCTCGCGCCTGTGTTCTCAGACTGCACGTGTCCCTCGTGGGTCTCCTGTGTCACTACCTTGGGTGGTTCCTTGGGGTCCCAGCAATTCTACATGCTCTAGGTACTGTGTCTAGTCAAGTCGTGGTTATTATACCACTTTCTTAATATATGGTTTGTTCTGCCCCTAGGGCACATCGTATATTGTGTAATTTACTGTCATTTTAGAACTGTATTATTGTGTATCTTGGCCTCAACTCTCATAAAGAGATTAATAGTGAGTGTTTAGAAATAAATACATATATTTTATATATACCTTGTGTGGATCTCCTTTCATTTAGTAATTCAAGGGGTTATAATCTGGTAAACCAAGCTGCTTTACACTCCTTCAAGACTTAGCCTGAAGGCTGCTCTCCACAGCTACCACTAGGATAGCTTTCAATAAAAGTTGTCTTAAACCTATCATCAATAAGTGTTGTTTGTACTGGTACAAGGTACCCACTATAACTAGTGGACAGGATAAACCAGGCCAACTTCTCACAATCTGCATGGTACATGTTCTTTGCAGCAGGCACATTAACCCTCTGAGCTACCTTTCCATGAATCAAAACTTCCACTAGACAAAATGATCTCTCTCTAGGAAGTACATTAAACACCAGAGTCATCACGATATTTATATTGTTGCCGAAAATTGCTGGAGGCCAGGAAGGAGGCAGCAAGCGCTTTTAAAACCTTAATATACTTGCAAACATAATGCCTCCACCGAAAGTCAGCACCCGGTGCGGTCTTACTGGTTGCACTGCCCTAAAGCTGGCCCTTCTAAAGGGTCCTGTGACCACAGTGACAGAGTCACTATTGTTCAAGGCTGTGCTGCTTCATAGGCCTGCCCGCAAGACTGGAGGTGAACTTCAGTATGGATTGTGGTGGGCAAACCTTGAAGGTTAACCCACACTTGCCACTGCTAGGGTCCACCTGCTGGTGCTACAACACCAGCGCTTCTAAGGTCTTGCGCAGCCTTCTAAGGTCTAGCATGGGATTGTGCTCTCTCAGGAGAGTCGTCAGGTGGACTGGTTATTAAGGCTGAACCTGGTTCTCCAGTTCCAAATTCAGTAGCTCTGGCCATAGTGCCACATCCTCTCCCCCACTGAACACCATACTGCCCCGCTGAGAAAAACTCACACTGCCTTCAACTACAACCCAATTGTTGCTGGCACATGGATGCCGCTCAATTTAAATGACGCACTAGACAAGAGCAATATGCGGCCTACAAAAAAAAGTAACAACATCCTGGAATAAGCAAACACTCATAGGGAATGCTAAATTTAGCAAACCATGTGAAATGTAAGCAGGAACAACATGGTTGCCTTATCGCGTTTACACTCACTATTCAGAAATCAGTGAGTGCTTTTGCCTGAAAAGTTAAGGACAGGACTACAGGGCCCTGAATGGACCCATTTCAATGTCCGTTGCTTATATCCTTACAAAACGTAAGCATTATGGTAAAAAGACCACATCCCTGGACGCAGAGCCGCAGTACACATTTTGTTTTCCAATCCACACTTTGCAGTACCTCCAGGATTGGTGCACTAGTTGCAAGCCCAGGGAAAACAACGACAAAAAAACAACAATAGCGCTTCACTGACAAACTCTCTAAAAGTGGCGCTAATGTGTTTGGGTGTGAATAAAATCAATCTGGCCAGTTTGCTACCACTCTGTCTTACTTTATTTAGTTATTTTTCATATTTTTAACCTTTTATTCCAGATGCTGCACTTTGCAATTAAAATACGACATTTCCAGCAAAAATGTTTTTCTTTTTTGGATCCATTTCACAGGGGAGCAAATAAAAGAAAGGAGAGGAAAGAGAGTGAGAACCCCGTCTTGTAGTCACGGTTTTTAGTAAGAGGAGAACTGCTAGACAGAAAGAGAGGGAAGAAGGAAAGAGTGGGGGGCAGCTGAAGCAGCAGAGCAGAAGTGGACACTGTATTTTTCTTCTCTGGGCAAGAAGGAAAAGACAGAGTCCTGTTACTTCTGCGCCTTCCCGCCCGTCATGAACGCCAGGAACCCCGAGCTTTATTTATAGGCAGTGGCGAAATCTTGCGTCCTGGGACGCATTTTCAAAATAAAAAAGTAGGGGAATGGACTCCTTGGGATTAAAGAAGTAGGGGTACGCCGTGCCCTGCCGTTCCTGCCCACTTCGTCCACTGATCTCGATGGATATCTCGGCTGTTTTCGTCCTCGTTGAGCACTGCGTGTGTATGTTGAGGGATAGCGTTGCTGTCTTCTTCCTTGACGGATATCACTGCTGTTTCCTTCCTCACTGAGCACTGTGTGTGTATGTGGCATCTTGAGGGATAGCGCTGCTGTTTCTGTCCTCGCACATCACAGTGTGTGTATCTTGAGGGATAGCGCTGCTGTCTCTGTTCTCACACATCACTGTGTGTGCATTTTGAGGTATAGCACTGCTGTGTCCGTCCTCTCAATGCACTGCGTGTGTATGAAGGCTGAAACCTTTTGCACTTTATCAACATGACATTAATATGACGCGCTTGGCTGAAAGACTGTTGCAGCGTGGAACATCAAATTCCCCCTTCGGCACAGACCAAATACCTCAATAGTAAATTCACTCAAATACATTCATTGGTGGGGCCCATAACACCAACACTCACACTCAATTGATCTGCTTCCCTAGAGGAATAAGCTTCCAAACGCTGACATGAAAGGAATATCTTTACCTAACCCTAAATGCGTTCACTCCAACCCTGAGATATTCCCCTCATTAGGTGATGAATCATTTAGTTGTTATTTATGGTTTTAGTGAACACAATCATTTCTCTATGCTTTACTCTTTATCCTAGTTTTTTCTTCTTCAAATAATCGACACAACACATTTGTCAATTAATCAAATATCATTTATCAAAGAAAATTGCAAATTGTTAGAAATCATCACTAGAAACCGCAGAACATCATATTTACCTAATCTGGCTAAAAGTCGTCCAATAATTCAGTCAAGTCATGGTAAACCTTTAAATTTCATGAAAGTCAGACCGCAAATCAGTCTCTCAAAGATTCAGGATAACAGCTGTCCAGCAGTGTCACCGTCCTCTCCGTTAGCATAACGTCAGGAAATCGAGTTCGTCAAAGAAGAAGAGAGTTTTTTAGTTCATTTCCCTACCTACTTTTATAATGAAAATAATGTCAAAATGTATCAAGACTGGGGTTTTAGAGAGTCCTCATTGGTGGACATGGGGTCAAGCGGTAAAGTTCTCACATAGTCTGCAAAATCAAGTCATCGCACTTGCTGGTTCCGGTTTTAAGACAGTTCATTGTATTGTCGTTGGCGAAGTTCCCGGAGCAACCTTGACTAGGCCATCAGCTCCTAGGGTCAGGACCAGGCCACTGTTGCTGGCAGTGACGCATGTGCACTTCACCCAGAACCTCGTGTTGTCAGGAGCAGTCACGTTCAACGTCTCGTTCAGCCATTTTGACTAGGCCGAAATGGGCAACTTAAGCAAAACAAACACAAAAACGTAATTAAAACATGGAAATGACTAATAAAATGTTAATCCCTCGCTAATACCCTTATGTGTAAGTACTTATCTAGCAATAAGCAACATCCAAAGCGTTTTATACTCACTCAATAAAGCACAATTTACAATTATATCACAAAAGCCACATATAACATGCAATATTCTAATTTTCTATTATTAGTATGCGTACATATGTTAGTTTACAATTAGTTTAGCCATGCAAAATGCAATTCCCACGTGTAATTCTTTAGTTAATATGATCGATAAGTCTTTCACTGCAAACAAATTAATATAATTACTATTAGTTAATTATTCAGATTAATGTAAACATGCAGAATGGGGGGGGGATACAACATTTTTGTACCACCTGCGCCATCAATGCCCCCTTTGGTGATTATATCACCACACCAACAAAAAATTTTGTATATCCTTTTACGGAATTTCAAATTGATTTCTTGTTTCATTCATATTTCAGTTTCTCCTGTTTCTTCTCTTTTTGCTGTTTTATACATACTCTCTTTGATTTCTTCTAATTCTATTTCTTCAAATTCTCTTTCTTGTTTCTTATCTCTTCTTCTTAGGTTTTCTCTTTTTAATCTTTTCTGATTTTTATTCTTTTTACTACAAATACATCCTAGTCTAATTATTAATACTAAGAAAATCACACATGTTAATGGAAATAATATCTTACCTATAAATGTACTACCTAATTTTACTACAAAGTCTTTAATAGCTGATATTTTCGTACCAATCTTCTCCCAAACACCTTCAACCTCCAGTGGTCCAATTTCGTCATGCAATTCTGTAATATTCTTAATATAAATTTTCAAATCTCTACTTTCGTCAGGAATGTAAGTACAACAATGTTGAACTTTCAGCATTCCACAGACTCCACCCTCTTTTGCCAATAAAATATCAAGGGCAAGTCGATTTTGCAATACCATAGCACGCATGGCAACCATTTCAGTATTTACCAATAAGAATCCTCCAGCGGTGCTTGTTGACAAGCGATCCACTACTGTTGAAAGTCTTCTAATTTTGTTTGCATTCAGAGATATTCCCACTGCGGGTATCAGTGCTCCAAAAATGTCACCCACAATTTCAGTCCAAGATTTTCTTACTACATGCTAAATAACTACCTAAGCTATGTACACCATTTTCTCCTCTATCCATATGAAAAATCTTTGGAAAAACCAGGCCAACATAACATGTGCCATAACAATGGTCTGGCAAACGATAATATGCCCTGTTCCCACAAATGAAATACAGTCCTGGAAAGACTGGATCTCTTCCACCTTTAAATCCCCATCCTCCCATGATTCGGTATGTATCATGGCACTCACTATTCCCTACAAAATAATTATCATACGCTGTTTGATTCCTTCTTATACACAATTTTCCTTTCTGAGGCCAATCTAAAGCCATAGTTGGACTCGTTTCCCCTTTCAAGTGTTTCTCCATTTCTACATCCCAAACAGTTTTCTCCACTTTCCCTTCTGAAGCCTTTCTTTGCATTTTCAATCTCCTTTCTTCAACCATATCTAAACATGTATTCTCCTCTTTCTTTAAACTACAAGTCAAGTTATTTCTAAATATGTATTCTAATGTTAGTTCTTTAGTCTCTAAGAAAAATTCACCTAATACCTTTGCAGGTTTTACCTTGTTTAGTTTGTTAATTGCCGGTACTTGTGAAAATATAGTATCTACATCTGAAAAATAATACTCTAATTTACCTGTTTGATAAAATAAACTAGCTATTACACTACATGTTATTCCATATGTTACTGGAAGGTGGTGATAAGTCACTCTCTCCGATACAGAGGAAGGTAACAGCATACACACGTAGCAATCCCTTACGTCCATTGTTTTTACTTATTCATACAACAATTTTGAAAACACATTTTTAGAAAAATCTGTTATAGACCTGTCTTTATGCAAATAGTTTCTATCTATTCTAGTCGGAACTACCTTTTGAGTCTTCCCTATATTAGTTGTGTTATCACTATGTCCTTCTAATGTATCTATAGTAACTTTAACCCCTTGAGTGCCCCGCCCTTTCCCCCTCCTGTGCCGGCCCTTTCATTAGCGGGCGGGGTCCATGATGAGATAGTCTCGTCATGGGCACAGCGCAACCGCGCTCCATGACGAGACTGTCTCGTCATGGGCACAGAAGGGGTTAAATGAAATTAGTAGAGCAAATATACTCCAAAGAAGCATTAATAATCCTGTACAACAACAACACATTTTGCACCACCTTCTAAAGAAGGTACATCTGCTTTTGCTACTTTCTATGTTTGCCATCTTAGCTAAAATGAGCCGTGTCTTTTGACTTAGCTTCTTCTACTTCAAAATTAGTTTCTAACCCAAGGCTCTAAGCACCTACGTGGTTCTACCAGTTTTTATCTTTTTCAGTATTTCCTTGTCTTTCCATTAGTAATTTTCTTGTCTCATTCAGTTTGGCATCTCATCATCTTTCACTTTCGCTTCGTTTTCAGCATACAGATTGTCCTGAACATCCGCTTCTTCTCCAATATCAGACAAGATAACTCTCAGGATTTCTGTAGGAGAGTGGAATCTGACTAATGGTTGCCCCCAACTTTTTGCCTGGTATTGGAATGGTTTTTGACTAGTCTGGCTGGGATCCTGCTATCCAGGACCCCAGCCTATCTGCTTTCTCCCTAAAACTGATGTGAGTACTCTAGGTACAAACCTAATTGGATGCTGGGCATGCCCTACCAGTCCCTTGTAGATGCTACCCTAGGTACCCAGGGCATGGGTCCCCCAGTAGGCCTACCAGGGCTGCAGCACTTATTGTGCCACCCTGGGACAGCCATACAAACTGACACCACCAGACCACTACTGTAGTCTGGGTAAGGTGGTGCTAGCACCCCTTACAGAGATATAGGTACCCTATATCCCACCCCATTACAACACATGTACTCTCATAGGTCACCCCTATAGCAGGCCTTGCTAATCCTACAGGGCAGGGTGCTGAGGTATGTGTGAGGGGGGACCCCTACATGAGTAGGGCCTCTCTGCAACCTTCGTAAAATCGTTACTGGGTTGTTTGTAGTGTAGCCATACCATATACTCTTAACCGCATTATAAGTCTATCGCGATACCGCGATAACTCGAGAATATGGCTACACAGAACCATATCATGTTTGGTGTCAAACATGTAGGAATCATACCCCCAGTCCAGCCATGGGCATGAGGGTACGATTTCCCCCTGCTAGAGGGGCGATATGGAAAAAGCGGTAGAATTTAGACACCAATTTAAAAGTGCACCAGTATCACAAAATGGCTACTGCCCGCCACCTACACGACCCTGGCTGGCTGTTGCTGGGGAAAAACCCAGCCTCGCCAGCTGGACAATAGGGCTCCTGTGGCAGGGAGGTGCTAGCATCTCCCCAGACAGGATAATGTGGATTGGAACAGGGTGGGTGCACCAAATGTCCTTTCAGAGTTGCACGTAGGCAGCTGCAGAGACCTAATTCTGCATACACCGCTTGGAACCGGTTCAGGGGCATCCTGCCCCTCGCCCAGGTGGGAAACACACAAAGGGGAGAGGGTGTACCCACCCTTTCCCGCCTCACCACTCATTGGTGGACACTACTCTGGACACTCCCCTAATATTTGGGGATAAAGGTGAATAACGTGGCCCCAGAGTCTCAGATTAATCCAGGACTTCACAGAACTGACCTTCGACAAGCTGCTGCCCAGCTGACTGAAGAAATCTCCCTTGGGATAATGGAGTTATCCCCCTGCTTGGCAGGCACCTGAAACACTGCAAGTAACCCGGTTGGGACTTCGCTGCTCTAACGAACTTTGATGACTTCCAGCAACCTTGAGGTGGGTTTCCTGAGCATCCCAGAGGCCAGTGAGTGTGCACAGCAAGGCTGAGCTTCGTAGACCGCCTGGGTGGCGAGATTCCTGCATACCCCAGGGCACCAACCACCTCTTGCATAGCACACAACCCCGACCAGTGGGGAAGTTGTGCTTTGGCCCATTATTGAGCCAACCACCAAGCAGCATCCGTGCCAAAGATCAGCACCCTAGCCCCTTCCGGTGGCCTGTGGGCTCCCTTTTCCGCACTCCATTTTGCTGCCTTCCGCGGTCCCTTGTCTCTCGACTTGTGGGCCCTGGCGGAGGACAATCTCAACGACTAAGAGTTCCCCTGGTTGCTCCAGGCCTGCTCTACGTTCTCTCCAAAGGAGAACACCCTCAGACCTCGTGGGTCTGCACCAGCAGCTGCTTTGTTCATCTCGCGTGGGTTGCGGTGGCCAAGGCTTAGTGGATCCAATCTGAACACTAACACCGCTGCAACCCTCATCCGATGTGGGACAGTTGCCCTCCAGAAGCTGGCCTTCCTTGAAGCCTCCCGGAGCCCGTGACTGCAGAGCCAAGCTGCACTCTTCTCCACCTGAAGCGCCTGACACTGCAGAGCTCCTTCCTGCGAGCTCCCTGGTCACTGTGCCGTGACCCAGACTTTGTCCCCTCTGCTTTCAGGTTCTTCTCTTCAACTTCTACATCTTAGATCTTAACGACATCATCAACGCTTTTGGCTAGCAGCAGATTTGCCTTATTTTCCATTGAAAATCAGCCCGCGACCCGACACCAGAATCGACCTATGCACCCGGCTTCCCTGGGGCAGGTAACAGTGGTACTTCTGTACTCCCGTGGTGGTGGGCTCTCCAAAGGCCTAAGTCTAAAGTCTTAACTTTGTACTCCTGCTAGAAGTGCCTTTAATCTTTAAAAAGCAAACCGCGACATTCTCCATAGACTAACATTGGGATCCCGATAGCAGCTCTTTGCACTGCACGCGTCTCCCGTGGGTCCCCTTCCTCATAACTGGGGTGGATTCTAAAGGGGAAAGTGATCCTAAATGCCCTAGGCATTGTCTGTAGAATTGTCGTGGTTCTTATTCCATTTTTTTTAACATATGGTCTGGTCCCCCCCTGGGGCCCATTGATTCCATTGCTAACTATTGTATCTATCAATGCTTGTTTGAAATGTACTTTTGCCTCTAGCCTCATAAAGAGACTTGTGGGATTCTGTTTAGAATAAATACATATATTTCATATATATACCTGTGTGGACTACTCTTTCATTTGGTTATTCAAGAGGTTGTCTATGGTAAAACAATAAGCTTAACACTCCTTCAAGACTTAGCCTGAAGGCTGCTCTCCACAGCTACCACTAGGATAGCTTTGTTAAAAGGTTGTCTTTACCTATCATCAATAAGAGTCGAATTGGACTCGTGCAAGGTGGCCACTATAACTAGTGACCAGCATATGCCAGGCCATCTTCTCACATTGGTGTGCAGCGGTTGGATTCAAGCTTGCCATTGTTTTACCAGATAACAAATTGAATTTCTAAAGTGAAAGCCACTTGGTACCAAAGGTACATATAAATTCAAGCTTAGAATATAATAAGTTCTACTGAACTTAGGAGTTGTGTGTAGAGGGTTTAGCAAACCTTGACTACAACTCAAGAAAGAAAGGGTTCAGTAGGCCACACTTAGTGTAGGTAGAGACACCACTATCACTACACTAGAAATGTCTTTAGGTTCAGGTGCCCATAAGGCTCTGGAAGGACCCCAAAGGGTTCCAGTCGACAAATATGATCATCTCTCCTTTGCTGATCTTAGGGAGATATGCACCTTTAGGAAACTGAAGACAAACAAAGGTGCCAATACTCAACGCCTCAGGGAGATCCTGCTCATAGCAGACTTTAAGCAGACTTTAGGGTCTGATGGGGTAGATAGGTTGGGTGGGCATCCCTCTGAAGAGGACACTCCCAGAGTGGACTCTGATGAGGACCAGGGAGAGGATAGTGATCCTGACCTGGAAAAACCAGACCACTCACAACATGGAGGTGATGGCCCAAGAGGCACTCTCTCCATCCCTAAAGGGAGAGTGGTGGATCCAAGTAGAAGGAACAGATCCCTCTCAGTGGGGTCCAACCATTCTAGGAGATCCAAAAGGACCTCTGCCTCTCCTCAGAGGAGAGAATCCTCCCAAGAGAGGAAATGCAGACTGATCCAGTTTGAGCAGGCAAAGCTACAGCTCAAGAGAGAACAGTTAGCATTAGACAGGGAGTCCCCGGAGCTTCGGAAAGCTTCAAGAAAGTGGGGTCTAGAGACCCCTGGTGGCAGTGATGAAACCCCTAGAGTTAGAGAGAAAGTCCCTGACAATAGGAACCTCCACAAGATTGTGCCCCCCTATAAGACAGGGGATGATATCCACAAATGGATCTCTGCTCTTGAGAGGGCATGTGAAGTACAAAGGGTCCCAGTAGAGCAGTGGGCAGCAATCCTGTGGCTCTCCTTTGCAGACAAAGGTAGAGACAGGCTCCTGTCTGTAAGAGAAGAGGATGCAAATGATTACTATATCTTGAGAGATGCTTTAATAGATGGGTTTGGCTTAACCACTGATCAATACAGACTTAAGTTCAGAGACACCCAAAAAGCACAGGATCAAGATTGGGTAGACTTTGTTGATTGTGCTACCAAGGCATTGGAAGGTTGGTTAAATGGCAGTAAAGTTAATGATTATAAAGGATTGTACAATCTCATAATGAGGGAGCAGATTCTTAATAATTGTCATAACCAACTCTTACACCAGCACCTGGTGGACTCTGATCTGACCTCTTCCCAAGAATTGGGAAAGAAGGCAGACAAATGGGTCAGAACCAGGATCAGGCCCAAGAACCAAGGTGGTGACCAGAAGAAAGATTCTACCAAGCCCAAAGAGAAAGGTGGGGATAATAAAACAGAAAAGTCCCCTGAAGGGCCCCAAAAACCCAGTGCTGGGGGTGGGCCCCAAAATACTATCTCTTCTAACAAGAACCCATATTGCCATGTGTGTAAGCAACCGGGCCACTGGAAAACTGACTCCAGCTGTCCAAAGAATGGCAATAAAGAAAATGTTCCTCCCATTGCAGCTCCAACACCTCCTGTTACTACTAGTAGTAATCCCCCAGGTGGTGGGAGTGCTCCCAAAAATTTAGTTGGGCTTTCTTGGGGAACGCAGGTGGACTCTGGCCTAACCAGGTCCCCTGCACAAGCAACTCTAGTCTGTGATGGTGGCATGGGGTTTGCCAACTTTACCATGAGCCCCAGTATCCTGGGCAGGTACAGACAAGAGCCCATGATCAATGGTCAGAAGGCTGTGGCCTATAAGGACACAGGGGCCAGTGTCACCATGGTGACCAAGAGGCTAGTGCCCCTAGAACAGCTTTTACCTGGGTTTAGCTACCAGGTGACCAATATAGATGGAATTAGGACAGACCATCTCATGGCAGTGGTAAATCTCAGCTGGGGAGTGGTCACTGGCCCAAAGAGAGTGGCAGTGTCCCCAAACTTGCCTGTAGATTGTCAACTGGGGAATGATCTAGAAATCTCAGCCTGGGCTGAGGTGGATCACAAAGCCCACTTGAAAATGGTAGGCATCCCTGAGAGAGTGGATGAGCCCTTAAAGGCCTCACCTCCGCCCCAGGAGAAAGTAAAAAGAGTGAGGCCTGAAACTATGGATCACTCTACCCCAACAGAGCGCATAGGGGAAGAGGAACAGTCCTCCCCCCACCAGACTAAAGGTAAGGGTCAAGTTTCTCAGGGAACTGATCCTGCCCCTTGTGAAGTAACTGCCCCAGAAGTGGACAGGCCTGGCCTGGCTACCTCTCTGATGGCAGGGGACCCTTCCAAGGTGGTACCCAGTCTGGAGCAGATATCCTGCCCCTCTCTACCCTGCCTCAGTCAGCCCAGGGCTGCAGAGGTCAGGGAGGTCAGTGGACCCTTAATGGGCCCCTGCCCAGAGGAACCCCCTCATAAGCAGATTAGGGACACCCAGCAGAGTAGTTCTAGCCAGGTGAATATTCCTCTACAAACTGAGGGATCCCCCTAGGTATAGGTACCCCTCAAATGGATGTCGTTGGGCACAGGGAAACCTGGGGCATAGTTGCCCCAAACCTTCCAGTGCCCTCCACTATTCCAACCAAAGGGACCCAACCCCCAGCTGTAGGCAGCCAGAGGTTGACCCTTAGGGCCAGATATGACACAGTCATGGGCAGAAAGGCTTCCATGGTGACCAGTGACCTGAGGAGGTTGAGACCAACCCAAATAGGGCCTCACTTCCAGACTCAGACACCCCACCAGCCCACCTCTGACCCAAAAACCAATACAGGTAATTTCCCTAGACTTTGGAGAAACTCTAGAACCCCTTGGGGTAGGATTTCCCAAGTGGACCATGAGACAGGGAGCAACCATGCTAGTGCAGGTTCTTCCTTCTTCCACTCAGGAAATAAAGGCTTATCTGGACAAGGTTAGCCTTATGTCCTTTCGTTTGGGGGGGGGGGGGGTTATATAGGAGAGTGGAATCTGACTAATGGTTGCCCCCAACTTTTTGCCTGGTATTGGAATGGTTTTTGAATAGTCTGGCTGGGATCCTGCTATCCAGGACCCCAGCCTATCTGCTTTCTCCCTAAAACTGATGTGAGTACTCTAGGTACAAACCTAATTGGATGCTGGGCATGCCCTACCAGTCCCTTGTAGATGCTACCCTAGGTACCCAGGGCATGGGTCCCCCAGTAGGCCTACCAGGGCTGCAGCACTTATTGTGCCACCCTGGGACAGCCATACAAACTGACACCACCAGACCACTGCTGTAGTCTGGGTAAGGTGGTGCTAGCACCCCTTACAGGGATATAGGTACCCTATATCCCACCCCATTACAACACATGTACTCTCATAGGTCACCCCTATAGCAGGCCTTGCTAATCCTACAGGGCAGGGTGCTGAGGCATGTGTGAGGGGGGACCCCTACATGAGTAGGGCCTCTCTGCAACCTTCGTAAAATCGTTACTGGGTTGTTTGTAGTGTAGCCTTACCATATACTCTTAACCGCATTATAAGTCTATCGCGATACCGCGATAACTCGAGAATGGCTACACAGAGCCATATTGTGTTTGGTGTCAAACATGTAGGAATCATACCCCCAGTCCAGCCATGGGCATGAGGGTACGATTCCCCCCTGCTAGAGGGGCGATATGGGAAAAGCGGTAGAATTTAGACACCAATTTAAAAGTGCACAAGTATCACAAAATGGCTACTGCCCGCCACCTACACGACCCTGGCTGGCTGTTGCTGGGGAAAACCCCAGCCTCGCCAGCTGGACAATAGGGCTCCTGTGGCAGGGAGGTGCTAGCATCTCCCCAGACAGGATAATGTGGATTGGAACAGGGTGGGTGCACCAAATGTCCTTTCAGAGTTGTACGTAGGCAGCTGCAGAGACCTAATTCTGCATACACCGCTTGGAACCAGTTCAGGGGCATCCTGCCCCTCGCCCAGGTGGGAAACACACAAAGGGGAGAGGGTGTAGCCACCCTTTCCCGCCTCAACACTCATTGGTGGACACTACTCTGGACACTCCCCTAATCTTGGGGAT
This sequence comes from Triturus cristatus, assembly GCF_964204655.1. NCBI lineage: Eukaryota > Metazoa > Chordata > Amphibia > Caudata > Salamandridae > Triturus > Triturus cristatus. The sequence goes on along the minus strand of NC_140583.1, from coordinate 1,086,359,127 downwards.
AAAGGTGAATAACGTGGCCCCAGAGTCTCAGATTAATCCAGGACTTCACAGAACTGACCTTCGACGAGCTGCTGCCCAGCTGTCTGAAGAAATCTCCCTTGGGATAAAGGAGTTATCCCCCTGCTTGGCAGGCACCTGAAACACTGCAAGTGACCCGGTTGGGACTTCGCTGCTCTAATGAACTTTGACGACTTCCAGCAACCTTGAGGTGGGTTTCCTGAGCATCCCAGAGGCCAGTGAGTGTGCACAGCAAGGCTGAGCACCGTGGACCGCGTGGGTGCCGAGATTCCTGCATACCCCAGGGCACCAACCACCTCTTGCATAGCACACGACCCCGACCAGTGGGGAAGTTGTGCTTTGACCCATTATTGAGCCAACCACCAAGCAGCATCCGTGCCAAAGATCAGCACCCTAGCCCCTTCCGGTGGCCTCTGGGCTCCCTTTTACGCACTCCATTTTGCTGCCTTCCGCGGTCCCTTGTCTCTCAACTTGTGGGCCCTGGCGGAGGACAATCTCAACGACTAAGAGTTCCCCTGGTTGCTCCAGGCCTGCTCTATGCTCTCTCCAAAGGAGAGCACCCTCAGACCTTGTGGGTCTGCACCAGCAGCTGCTTTGTTCATCTCGCGTCGGTTGCGGTGGCCAAGGCTTAGTGGATCCAATCTGAACACTAACACCGCTGCAACCCTCATCCGATGTGGGACAGTTGCCCTCCAGAAGCTGGCCTTCCTTGAAGCCTCCCGGAGCCCGTGACTGCAGAGCCAAGCTGCACTCTTCTCCACCTGAAGCGCCTGACACTGCAGAGCTCCTTCCTGCGAGCTCCCTGGTCACTGTGCCGTGACCCAGACTTTGTCCCCTCTGCTTTCAGGTTCTTCTCTTCAACTTCTACATCTTAGATCTTCACAACATCATCAACGCTTTTGGCTAGCAGCAGATTTGCCTTATTTTCCATTGAAAATCAGCCCGCGACCCGACACCAGAATCGACCTATGCACCCGGCTTCCCTGGGGCAGGTAACAGTGGTACTTCAGTACTCACGTGGTGGTGGGCTCTCCAAAGGCCTAAGTCTAAAGTCTTAACTTTGTACTCCTGCTAGAAGTGCCTTTAATCTTTAAAAAGCAAACCGCGACATTCTCCATAGACTAACATTGGGATCCCGATAGCAGCTCTTTGCACTGCACGCATCTCCCGTGGGTCCCCTTCCTCATAACTGTGGATGGATTCTAAAGGGGAAAGCGATCCTAAATGCCCTAGGCATTGTCTGTAGAATTGTCATGGTTCTTATTCCATTTTTTTAACATATGGTTTGGTCCCCCCCTGGGGCCCATTGATTCCATTGCTAACTATTGTATCTATCAATGCTTGTTTGAAATGTACTTTTGCCTCTAGCCTCATAAAGAGACTTGTGGGATTCTGTTTAGAATAAATACATATATTTTATATATATACCTGTGTGGACTACTCTTTCATTTGGTTATTCAAGAGGTTATCTATGGTAAAACAATAAGCTTAACACTCCTTCAAGACTTAGCCTGAAGGCTGCTCTCCACAGCTACCACTAGGATAGCTTTGTTAAAAGGTTGTCTTTACCTATCATCAACAAGAGTCGAATTGGACTGGTGCAAGGTGGCCACTATAACTAGTGACCAGCATATGCCAGGCCAAATTCTCACAATTTCCGATTCTTCGTCTTCCTCACCCACTTCCGGTACGACCACCTCTGGATTTCCTTGGCTATCCGCATCTTCTTTTACTTCAGGCAGGGCCACATATGTCCATTCCAGTGATTTATACTTCTGGTTAGGTTTCCTTGTTCTTTTGCTGTCTTTAACCACTGTTGTTTCTTCTCCTTTCGATTTTTCCTGACTCGTCACTTCATTCACCTGTTCAGCCCTTGGAGAATTTACACGTGTCAAACGATATCTCAATCTTTTTATTTTATTCGGCCAAATCTCGTCCTTTGCCGCTCTTTCCAATTTACTCCCTTTATCATTCTATTCAGTCCTCCAAGCTCTCTTTCTCAGAACTCGGCCTTCTGGTATTTCATCTTCGCTTTCCTCTGACTCTGTTTCAACTTGCTTTTTACACTCAACAGTTTCTTTTTCCACCACTTCTTTTGTTTTCCCTACTTCTGTCCCTCCTCGAATCTCCGGCACGCAATATTCCTGCTGACTACTTGTCCCTGCTTCTAACTGGATGTTGGAGTTCCCTACACCTCCTCGGGGGTCTTCCGCAATAATCTTTCCCTCTCTCTCTGTATCTGGCACCTGTCCATCTAAAGGTGTTGTTTCAGGTGGAATTTCTCTCAATCTTTCATCTGGCACTTTCTTCTCATGAATTTCTTTTATCGTCTCTCCACTGTCCTTTTCTTTGTTCTTCCCTTGTTCTTTCCTGAAAAAGTGTGCTCTTTGTTCTGTCTCTGAGTCTGAACTGGTGTCAGAAATCTGTAACCTTCTCCTCAGAGAATTACTTCTGGGGACCAAAGTTAAACTCGGTTCTGTTTCCCCCTTTCAGGGTTTTCTTTTTCTTTGGATTCTCCGTCATCCGATTCAGTACTGGATTCTGATTCATCAAAATACTCCTTCTCTTTGCTGTCAACTGGGTTTGAAATTCTCAAAGTATGACTTGCATGGATCCAGTTCTTCAATCCAGCACACTTCACAGCCGTTGTTGTGGTCAAAATGACTTGTCTTGGTTTTCCCCACCTGGGAACCAAACAGTTTCTTCTTCTGTGAACTTTTATCCTTACCCAGTCCCCTGGGCTTAGATCATGGGCTGGCTTCTTTTCAAGAGTGGTGGCATCCGCTCCAACCTGATGAAACGCAAAAAGAACTGCGTCAGCCAGGCTTTTACAGTATTCCAACACCATGTCATCTGTTATAGTCATCAGCTTGTTGACTGGTATAAATACATGACGCATGGCTCGTCCCATGACAATTTCATGTGGACTCAAACCAGTAGTTCTGTTTGGAATTGATCTAATAGTCATGAGTACCAGAGGCAAGACATCGGGCCATTTCATACCTGTGGCTAAACACATTTTCCCTATTCTGTTTTTGATAGTACCATTCATTTGTTCCACTACAACAGAAGCCTCTGGTCGATAGGCACAATGCAATTTTTGTCGTATATTCAATGCTTCACATATCAGTTTTATGATCTCATTATGAAAATGTCCTCCTCTGTCTGAATCAATTGTTACTGGGAACCCAAATCTAGGGATAAATTCCCTCAAGAGTAATTTTGCCACTGTCATTGCATCATTTCTTCTTGTTGGGAACGCCTCTACCCACCTGGAAAATAGACATACCATAACCAAAACATACTTCAACCAGTTACAAGGAGGCATCTCAATGAAATCCACTTGCATTCTGGTAAAAGGCCCTCCTTCTCGACCTATTGTTCCTAGACTCACTACTGTCTTTCTTCCTGGATTATATTGCTGACAAATTAGACATCTCTGACAAAGACTTTCTGCTACAAGTCTGAATTTTGCATTATACCAAGTTTGTTTAAAGGACCTAATCATGGCGTCTCTCCCTATATGTCCCCGTCCATGATACATCCGTGCCATGGCAGACATCATACTATCAGGCATAACTGGTCTTCCATCTCGATAGACCCACATATGATCCTTCTCTCTTGGTGCACATCCTGCTTTTACCCACTGTTTTATTTCTTCCTCTCCTGCTTCATCCTGCAATTGTCTTACTTCTTCCCATGTTCCCACAGTGTTAGTAAACATTGGAAAACAAGAAATCAATTCCTTTTCCTTTGCCCGATTGATTGAATTCTGATTTCGTGCACAATATTGCGCCATATCATTTGCAAATTTGTTACCAGTGGCAATGTAATCACCACTGCGACTATGGGCAGCACATTTTAACACAGCCAATTGCCTAGGCAGCTGTATCGCCTCAAGCAACTTTCCAACCACTTCAGCATTCTTAACCCCTTCAGTGCCCATGACGAGCTGGACTCGTCATGGGCTGCGGTGGCGCTGTGCCCATGACGAGTCCAGCTCGTCATGAACTCCGCCCGCTAATACAAAGCGCGGCACTGGGCGGGGAAAGGGGCGGGCATGCAAGGGGTTAATGGGAGTTCCACTTGAGGTTAGGAAACCTCTCTGCAGCAATATTTGGCCAAAGTCGTGGACTACCCCATAGCCGTACTGGCTATCAGTTATCACAGTCACTCTCACACTTTTCCCAATCTTACATGCTCTGGTCAGGGCAACAATTTCAGCTACTTGGGCCGATCTTAATCCTTTCAAATAGGATGCTTCCATCACTGCTGCAACTGTACATACCGCATACGCTGCACTCAGCACTCCATCATCTGTCCTCAAACAAGATCCATCAACAAACATGACATAATCACTTTCTGGTAAGGGTTCGTCTTTTATGTCAGGCCTTGGTTTTGTACAAAAATCAAGTACATCCAAACAGTCATGATCTACTTCATCTCTTAATTCCACATGTTCTACATCTGGCAACAGCGTTGAAGGATTCACATTCACACATCTCACAAGGCTCACATTTGTTGCACCCAAAATGACCTTTTCATACTTAGTCAGTCGGCTGTGCGTCATAAACTGAGTACGACTCCTTGTTAAAAGGATCGCCACATCATGAGGTACAAACACTTTCACAGGATATCCCATCACAATCCCCTCACTCTGTTCCATACTTCGACATGTAGCAGCTACTGCTTCCAAACACCCAGGAAGGGCTACAGCTACTGGGTCCAACATGGATGAAAAATATGCAATTGGTTTCCTCAGTTTTCCATGCTTCTGTACTAAAACAGAGAGTGCACATCCATTTCTCTCACTACAATGCAACTCGAACTCCTTCTCATAATCAGGCATTCCTAATGCAGGTGTTTCACACAATCCTTCTCTCAATCTTTTGAATGCTTTCAATTCTGCTTTATTCAAATCAATTGGATCTCTCACATCACTTCTTGTCAATCGTACCAAAGGTTTTGCAATCAATGAAAAATTGCTTATCCACTGACGACAATATCCAACCATTCCCAGAAACATTCTCACTTCTCTTTGGGTCATTGGTGGACTCATTCTCTTTATGATCCTGGTTCTGTCTATGGTTATTTTTCTCTGTCCTTTCTCAATGTTATGTCCTAAATATTGCACTTCCTTCTTACAAAATTGTAATTTCGATGGTGACACTTTTAGTCCTCTATCTGCCAAGTGATTCAGCAAAGCTACTGTGTCTACCTCACAAGCTTCACGAGTTTTCGATGCCACAAGCAGGTCATCGATGTATTGAACCAATACAGAATTTTCAGGCATTTCTAGACTTTCCAAAGACTTCTTCAATAGCTGATTAAATATTGAGGGGCTTTCTGTATACCCCTGTGGAATTAGGCACCATGCCAAAATACGCTCACCGAAACGAAATGCAAAAATCTGCTGACTGTCATGGTGTAATGGGATGGAAAAGAAAGCATGGCACAAATCAATCACTGTATACCATTCTGTGCGTCATGAGGGATGTGATATAAAATCACAGATGGATTCGGTACAATGGGACAACATGGTACAACAATTTTGTTTATCTTTCTCAGATCTTGCACTATCCTGAACTTCCCACTAGGCTTTTTCAGTCCCATTATTGGTGAATTACACGGGCTACTCATTATTTCTCTCAAAATTCCTTGTTTTATCAGTTTTCCAATCACAGGAGTAACTCCTTCAATTATTTCAGGTGTCAACTTACATTGTGTGACATTTGGGTAACTTACTCCTTCTTTTACAGTTATTTTTACTGGATCTACATTTCTCATCAATCCTACATCTTCTCCAGTGAAATCCCAAACTTCTGCCTTAATAGATTGTTTTAATTATTTTGGTAATTCGTCAGGGTTAAATACAGCATAGGTTCCTGTAACCTCTTTTTCTTTGTTTGCCATTGTCATTTTATACAGCACATCATCATCTGGTGTTTCAAAGGCTATTCCATCTGGAGTACAAAATATAGTGCAGTTCATCTTGCACAATAAATCTCTACCTAACAAGTTCACAGGACTGGTGTCGCACACGACAAACCGGTGCATTTCAGAAAATTTCCCTATACTAACTTTCACTGGTTCTGTAAGGTAAGTTTTAATCTGTCTGTTGGATACAACAACTACTTGGATCTTTTCATCCGAGAGAGGAAGATTCTTGACATCAGCTGATCTAACAGTTGATCGAGTAGCACCAGTATCAACTAGGAAAGTAATATTTTGTCTGGTCTACTTCTAGAGTTGCGCCAAGCACGCACTCTTCTTCCTCCCTTCGGCACCGTCAATAACCCTCTTCTGAATCGCTTTCATCGCGTTGCAGCCAATACTGCGAAGCAGCACTAGCGCGTGGCAGCTTATTTACCTGTTCTTCGTTGTAGAATCCGCTCTCTTTACTATACTTCTGGCAATTTTTGTTCTGTGGAAAAGGTGGTTTTGGCACCTGATTCTGTTGTGTTACAACCTGCTGTTGTCGTTGCTGTTGACCACTCACCTCATTCTGCACCTGTGGATTCAATGATTCATTTTCATCATTAGTACTCGGAGGAAATTTACACTCGGATTTCCAATGCCCTATCCTACCGCAATTATGACACGGAAATTTCTTTTTAGCTTCCTCGATATTCCCTTTATTTTTCCCAGGATTAAATTTTTGTCTTGACCCAGCTTGTTCCGCTAATTGAGCTTCCTGTCTTTCTGCTACCTTTACTTGTGCCCACATAGCCTTTTCCTTTAATTTCCGCTGTTTTGCTTCAATTTCATCACTGAAATATTTAGCATGTCTCAATACTTCGTCTATTTTCTTATTTTGCCAATCTACGGTATGCTGTTTTATCATTTCACTAATTTCTGGACGAAGACCATATACAAATCTGTATACGAAATGACTTGAATCCTTGTCACTTAGATTTTCATCTCCACTGAATTGTTTAAAGGCTAAAATTAACCTATCATAATAGGCATGTACTGACTCTTTGCTTTCCTGATGTGTTCTGTCAATTTTTACCCAGTCTGTCTCTTTCGGAGGTACTCTGTTTTTCAAAAATGCCATAACCTGTTCATATTTCTTCATAACCTCAGGGTCTGAAGTTCCTGTTTTTGGATCCCTTGGGTATTCCTGTGTCGGCCAAATTATCATGATTTTTTCCATAAATCTGCTGGTACTATTATGTCAAACAAGCTATTTAGATCAATCCACAATACTTTGGATAATTTTACAAATCTATCCACCTGTCTATACCACTCGACGGGTTTTTCACGCAGTCGAGGGAAGTCATTCGTAAATGACAAAATATCCTGTCTAGTCCAAGGGACATGTACATATCCTCCTCCTGGAATCTCTCTCATAGGGAATTATGTCACAACCTTCTCTTTCTCTCTCACAGGGAAAGCTGAAAACGTTTTTTCTGAAACTTCATCTTGTTTACGATACCATCTACTTTTCCATTTGTCCACATCTCCCCATTTTCCCAATAAAATAATTATCTCTTTAATCTGGCCTATTCGTCCTGTGGTATTCATGTTTTCAATGTCTTTTTCAGTGAAATCTACTCGATAGGGTTTATGTAGTGCTTTTACCTTTTCAATATCAATACCCATTTCATTTGCCACTTCTTCTAATCTTTCATGGAGACTTTTTGCTCTCCATGTTACGCTTTTACACAAAAATAACAACTCCTCATCTTGGTAAGTTTTTAACTTCTCCGTAGGGATAGTTCCTACTATCAATTCTTCCAGTACCATTCGTAGTTTAGACACATCTATTGACTGAGTTTCTTTGTCTTTCTTTTGCAAACTTCTCAACCATTCACTTAATTCCTCTGTAGATGGTCCTACTGGCTTCTCTACATTTCCTTGTCCAAAATCCTTTTGTGTTTCTGATATTGACTCTACTATCGTCATACGCTTTTCTGCACAGTTTTGACCTACGAACGGGTTATTTGAAAATTTGGTTCAATCATACTCATAGTCTGTCTCCATGGATTCTCATTCTGACTCATTCTTGGTTGTTCAACCGGTTTATTACTTTTATAAGGGACCGCCAAACAATGTTCGCTATCTTTCTGTTTATCAAAAATAGGCATTACCGGAACTATCGTTACTGGAACTGTTACTACTTCCAGATTCTTAGTCAATTCTCTTATTTTCTCGGTTAATTCTAGGGTCGTTTTCGCTAGTTCTGCAGAATTTTCATCATTTATTTTGTCTCCAGACTTCTTTTCTACCTCTCTAATGGAATTATTTCTTCCCAAATCTCGGAACTCTGGTTCTGATTTTATGATTCGTACTGTTTCTTTCATTGGGGCACTTGGGGTTACTATTTCTGGTTCTGGTCGATAAAGAGGTGGATTTTATAGAACATATCATCAAGAACATCATCCTCTGATTCATTCACTCCATACCCTCTCAATTCCACATTATGCCTCTTTTCTATTCACTTTCTACCTTCATTCTCTCCTGCAGTTCTTACGGGAAACAAACCCTCAGTCATACTCGCATTCCGCCACCTTCTCATTCGATCATCATGCGTCTCATGTCCGTATGATCTGCCAAACATGTACCTATATTCTCTACCATTTCTCTGTCTTTCTGGGTCATGTATCTCGTCTTCCCACTCCGTCAGTGCCTCAAATTGTGTCGTTCTAGGTCTTGGTTCTAAATTCATCATTTTCTTTCTCTCTCAAATTTCTCAAAACAGCCAAATTAAATGAACCATGTTCTGGAAAAGCCAACACTCCGTTCTTTTCGGTATACTTGACCCAGTTATCTAACCAAATACAGGTGTGATATCCATATTTTGCAACCATAAAGAATGCAGGGGCTTTCGGTGGAGGAAGTAACTGTCCTTCCCTAGTTACAATCGGTTTATCCATCTTAAACCACTTTTTAATTCTACCAAACCAAGACCTTTTCTCCTTTTCTGGTGGATCGTAATACATTTTCCTGTCTTTCTTGTATCACTAGTCTCTCCTTACAACTGTACCACTATTCTGTCCAATTGTAGCGCGACTCACACTAACGCACCAATCCGGAGCGTATATGTCACACCTTTGCAATTCTCCAATCCCAGCGCGACTCACACTAACGCACCAATACGGAGCGTTTACGTCACCCTGTACTTCTCCTCTCCTAGCGCGGGGCACACTAACGCACCAATCTGGAGCGTTTTACGTTTCTGACCGACTGTCCAATCCCAGCGCGGTCGTTCTGACGTCAGCCGCCGCTGCGGCAGCTCCTGCTCCTGTCTACCCCTCCTTCACAAAATCCGCTCTGTAAGTTTTTGTTTCAAATTTTACAATTCTGTTAGTAACAACATATACACACCACCATTGTCCGCTTCGCTAACCAAGGAATAGCAATAGACCTTTCTCACGAGAATTCCGTCTTTCCCGAGAGCAGCGCTTACCTCTGCCCTACTACGGAATCGTTACTTCCGTTGATAAAGTAGCACATCCCTCTACCTTACCCTTCTAACAAGCATTAGCTAACCGTTTCTCCAGAATTAAGACACATAGTTGGAGACCCAATGCTCCTGAGAAATAAAACTAGAGTTTCACAATTAACCCGAATGCCTTTACATTCACCCACGTTCACACCAGAAAAATGTAGTACATCCACACATAATCCTGTCTTTCCCGAGAACAGCGAACAGTCTGTCCTACTACAGAATTATGACATACGTTAACAAAGCAGCGCTTCCCTCTACTTTGTCCTTCTAGCAAGCTCAGAGAACACCTGTTACCTTTCCAGTGATAAGCGTTATCGGAATGCCATTTGGACTCCTGGTACCTATGACCAAAATTTCACAGGTAACCTTCGCTATCATACACACTTCTCTCACACAGAAAATGTCTGTGGGAGCCGGCCTCGTGTCGTGGTCCTGTTTCCCCGCGCTAAGCCGCACGAGGTCCCATGCACATCGGGGCTCCTCCATCTTGGATTGCACGTCACTCCACGTGACCACCTGTATGACCCTGCTCTACCCGGCCTCGGTCCCAGCGAGGCCCGACATCGAGACGCCAACCCCTGGCTCGGGGGATACCACGTGAGCCCTTCCCACTCTCGGCGGAGGGCAGTATCGATGGGACCCCCTACCGTCTCTCCACACCTGGGTGTGATCACCCCACAGCTCTCTGGGGCCTGGCGCCTCTCCTGCTGGGCGTCTGGCCGCCCCCTACCCGTCCTCTCCGCCCCCTCCGGGCGCACGGGTCCGGACATCAAAGGGCTCTCGTCCTATATCTGGGGCGACCCGACAACAGGGCAGTAGTTGTATCCTGGAGTCGAGAGCCCTGCTGATCGGATCGCGGCTGACCCTACGAAGAAGACTCACCCTGAACCACCCCTTGAGCCCTGCTGACGACGTCGCGGCTCCACCGTGCTTAAAGACCTTCACGAACCTCTGGGGCCCTGCTGACGCTGTCGCGGCCCGACCTTGTTGAACCTTACCACCAGAGCCCAGCTGACCTCGTCGCGGCTCGACCTAAGCGGAACTACCATCCGAGCCCTGCAGACGACGTCGCGGCTCTCCACGTCCGAGCCGCTCTGAGACCAGCATCCAAGGTCTGGCGCAGAGCCCTCCCGTGCCTGGCTGGCACTAAGACTGTCCCGCTACCCTATCCTCTTGAACGAACACTGAGACTCTGACAGGATCCCTCGATCCCTCTGTAAATATTGCACGTATTACTGCCGATAAAGAATCTAATCTCGCAACTACTATTGAGTCCTGTGTGGTGGTGTTACTGGGCCTAGTACGATCATAGGAGAAGGACCTCCCCGAGAAGGCTTCTCAGCGGCGCTCGGCTATAACTTTGCGGTAGGAAGGTGCCGGAATAATCTCCCCGACTACCCGGCGGGCCTCCCTCCAACATTTGGTGGCCAGCGGCGGGATCCGAGCAAACGCAATCGTACAAGCAAGTAACGCAACCACTACCTGACCACACGAGAAGAGAAAAAGGGAACCATGGATGGCCAAGAAGCAACCATGACCGCAACCTTCCAGTTGGAGAAACTGGAGGAATACACCCACAAGGAACTCAAACAATTCTGCAAAGACAAAGGGATCCCAACCACAGGATTGGGCACCAAGGAGGAAATGCAGAAAGCCCTGAAAGCCTGGGCAGAACCCGAGACCCCTCCACCCCGAGCCGAAGGGACCTCGGCCCGGGACGGAAACCTGCCGACCACGGCCCCGACAAACGGGGAGCGAACCATCCCAGACACCAGCCTTTCCCCCGAAGAGATACGAGAACGGGAAAGGGCCCGGACACACGAAATGGATCTTGCCCGACTCCGGCTGGACGGTGAGCTCCTACTGGCGGAGAAAAAGATAGCCCTGGAGCAACTACGACTACAAGAAGAAATCGAGGAGAAGAAAAGGCATCGGGAGCTAGAGGAGAGACGGCTAACCCTCGAGCACGAGAGGAGCCTTAAAGAACTTGAACTAAAAGCTAAAGCTGGGGAGACCAGCAACCCCGGAGCCCGGGACGCTCTGCCCCCGACCGAGCCAAAGGTTCACATCCCCAAGGATGTCGTCAAGGAGTACTATAAAAATGACGACATCAAGCAATGGTTCCGAGCGTACGAAGTCGCCATGACCTCCCATCGGGTACCCTGGAAGGATTGGGGCGCCGGCCTATGGGGGAGGTTCCTCAGCGAGGGACGGGATACCCTGCTGCAACTCCCCGACGCAGTGATGACCTCGTACGACCACATGAAGGAAGCCCTACTCACACGCTACGGACTGTCGGCCGAGATGTACCGGCAACGCTTCCGGGACTGCAAGAAGATCCCCGGTACCACATGGGTCGAATACGTGGACTTCTTCAGCCGAACGTTGGAGGGATGGATCAAAGGGAGCAAGGTCACCTCCTATAACGAACTATTCGACCTCATTGTCTGGGAGCACCTCGCCAACAACTGCTTTGTGGAACTAAGGCAACACCTCCTGGACAGTAAACTGACCGAGCCCCGGAAGCTCGCCGCCGAAGCGGACCGATGGGTCAACACCCAGGTCCCCCGGAACCCCGTGGGGGACTACCAACGGAGCACCACGGGACCTCCCCGCCAGCGCGGCGGAGGAGGGGGGTCCCACCGCAGTCGAGAATTCCCAGCTGGACCGCCCAGAAGTCCGCCACGAGGGCAAACAACCAACCCCGCTTCCCCGACCCAGGGCCGAAGAGGGACCCCTATCGCCCGGTCTGGACCACGACCGACAGTAACCTGCTTCGGATGCCAACAGACCGGCCATTATGCAAGTGACCCGGCTTGCCCCGTGAACCGACGGAACCGGACCACGGGGCCACCTCCCCGACAAATTGCCACCGCAGCCCTGGGGGAGGGAGAGGACGAGGAGGAGAACCACGACGACGGGTCCCCCGAGTGGGAACCAGCCGCCATGTCGCTTGTATGCCTAGGCTCCCGAGAAATGGTGCCCCGCGCCACCATCCCAAGCAACACCCAGAAGTACCAACAGTGGGTCACCATCAATGGGCGATGGGCCGAGGCCCTCCGGGACACTGGGGCCAGTGTGACCGCTGTCTGCTGCCATCTGGTGACCCCCGAACAGATCCTACCACATGTCCTCTGCCCTGTCCGGACCGCCGACAACACCGAGAGCATGTGCCGGATGGCCCGAATCCCCTTCGAGTGGGGAGGAGTGTCCGGCACCCTAAAAGTGACTGTCCGCGACGACGCCCCGGTGGACTGCCTCCTGGGGAACGACCTAGAGAGCTCCCACTGGGCCCAGGTGGAGCGCCGAGAGCATCTGGCGATGCTAGGACTACCCGAGTGGGCCTGCGCCACCACTCGGTCCATGACCGTCCAGCCAGCTGCGGCCCCGGCCCCCGACAAACCGGCGGGCCCCGAACCATCCACCTCCTCCAGCCCGGAGGAACCTGACGAGGAGGCCGGGCCCTCCGAACTTTCTTCCAACGAGGCCGCTCCCCTCAGCGAGATCCCCGAGCTGGCCCAGTGGCGCCACGACGGGGGCCCCACCCGTGAACAATTCCAGCAAGAACAGAAGGGCTGCCCGTCCCTCGAGGGGGCCCGACAGCAGGCGGCTGCCCAGGCTGCGGGGGACCCCTCGGGAACCCACTGGGCCTATTGGGACAATGACTTATTGTATAGCGAGCAGAAAGTCGCCGAACTAGGGGCCAGCCGGGTGCTGGTGGTCCCCCTCCGATTTCGAGAATTCCTCTTGAACCTGGCACATGACGTGCCCCTCGCCGGACATCTCGGGCTGGACAAGACGTACAGCCGCCTCGTGACCCATTTCTATTGGCCCCGGATGAGACGAGACGTGGACCAGTACTGCCGGTCCTGCCCAACCTGCCAAGCTAGCGGGAAGACTGGGGGACGCGTGAAAGCCCCCCTGCAACCATTTCCAGCCGTCCACACCCCGTTCGAACGAGTGGGGATAGACATCGTGGGGCCCCTCGACCCCCGGACCGCCGTGGGCCACCGCTTCATCCTGGTACTGGTCGACCACGCAACCCGGTACCCAGAAGTTGTTCCCCTCCGAACTGTAACCGCTCCAGTGGTGGGCCGGGCCCTGATGGGCATCTTCTCCAGGGTGGGGTTCCCCCGAGAAGTGGTGAGCGACAGGGGGACGAACTTTATCTCTAAGTACATGAGATCCCTCTGGCAACAATGTGGGGTCACCTATAAATTCACCACCCCTTACCACCCCCAGGGGAACGGACTGGTCGAGCGGTTCAACCGAACCCTGAAGGGGATGATCAAGGGCCTGGAAGAGCCCCTCAGGAGGAGATGGGATGTCCTATTGCCCTGCCTCCTGTTCGCCTACCGGGAGGTACCCCAGAAGTCCCTGGGCTTCAGCCCCTTCGAACTGTTGTATGGGCACCCCGTCCGAGGGCCCCTCAGCCTGGTCAAGGAGGGTTGGGAGGCGAACGTCCAGAGTGCCCCGCCCGACGTCTACCGGTACCTCCTGACCTTGCGGAACCAGACTCGAAAGTTCCGTGCCCTGGCAGAAGCCAACCTTGAAGCCAGCCAAGAAGATATGAAACGCTGGTATGACGAGAATGCCTCAGCCGTCGAGTTTGAGCCGGGCCAGCAAGTCTGGGTCATGTCACCCGTGGACCCCTGCGCCCTGCAGGACAAGTTGACCGGGCCCTTCAAGATAGTTGAAAGGAAGAGCCCCGTCACGTACCTGGTCGATATGGAGTCTCCGAGGAACCCCCTCAGGGTCCTGCACGCCAACCGGCTCAAGCCCCATTTTGCCCGAACTGAACTAAGCTTACTACTGGCTACCGACGATGGGGGTGAAAGTGACTCCGAGCCCCTACCAGACCTCCTGGGGTCCTCGAGCCTTGGAGGGCGTCCACCTCTCCACCACCCTGACACCAGAACAGCGCCATGATTGCCAGAAGCTACTGCAACCCTTCGCTGCCCTCTTTTCTCTCACGCCCGGGGTAACCCCCTGGTGCGTCCACGACGTGGACACGGGGGATAGCCCCCTGTACGACACCGCGCTTATAGAGTGCCTGACCGAGTCCGGGCCTGCATAAAGACCGAGGTCGCCAAGATTCTCGCCCTCGGAGTCATCGAGCCTTCCGACAGCCCGTGGGCCAGCCCGGTAGTCTTGTTGCCGAAGGCCGCCGCCCCCGGCACGGCCCCCGAACTCAGATTCTGTGTCGACTACCGGGGCCTGAACGCAGTTACCAAGACCGATGCCCACCCTTTGCCACGAGCCGATTAGCTGATTGATCGCTTAGGGGCCGCCCGCTACCTAAGCACCTTTGATCTCACTGCTGGGTACTGGCAGATCAAGCTCACTCCCGGCGCACAAGAACGATCAGCTTTCTCTACCCCCGACGGCCACTACCACTTCCGGGTGATGCCCTTCGGCATGAAGAACGCCCCAGCGACCTTTCAGAGGCTGGTAAATAAGGTCCTGGCTGGTCTCGAAGCCTTCAGCGCGGCCTACCTCGATGACATTGCTGTCTTCAGCGACCACTGGGCCGCGTACCTAGGACACCTGGGGGAAGTCCTGGCCGCTCTCCAAAGAGCCGGCCTCACAATTAAGGCCAGCAAGTGCCAGATCAGTCAAGGATCTGTGACCTATCTGGGACATCAGGTGGGGAGTGGCCAGGTGGCCCCCCTCCGGTTAAAAGTGGACGCCATCCAGGCGTGGGAGCCCCCCGCCACCTAAACCGCTGTCCGGGCATTCCTGGGCCTCACAGGCTACTACCGACGCTTCATAAAGGATTACGGCAGCATTGTGGGCCCCCTTACGGAACTCACTTCAAAGAAACAACCCAAGGCGGTGCACTGGACGCCCTGCTGCCAGACCGCGTTTGATACTCTCAAAGCAGCCATGTGCGCTGCCCCTGTGCTACAGGCCCCCGACTACAGCAAGGAATTTGTAGTCCAGACCGATGCCTCGGAGTACGGGGTCGGGGCAGTCCTCTCCCAGCTGGACGCCAAGGGCCTCGACCGACCGGTGGCCTTTATTAGCCGCCGACTGCTGCCGCGAGAACAGAGGTGGAGCACCATCGAGCGGGAGGCCTTCGCTGTGGTATGGGCTCTCAAGAAGCTCCGGCCCTACCTTTTCGGTACCCACTTCAGGGTCCAGACTGACCACCGGCCCTTGCGGTGGCTCATGCAAATGCGGGGCGAGAACCCCAAGCTGTTACGCTGGTCCATCTCGCTACAAGGGATGGACTTCACTGTTGAACACCGGCCCGGCAACGACCACGCCAATGCTGACGGCCTGTCCCGATTCTTCCGCCTCGGCGAGTAGAACCCCCAAGAAGATGGGTGACTCTCCCTGCCTTCAGCTGGGGGGGACGCGTGTGGGAGCCAGCCTCGTGGCGTGGTCCTGTTTCCCCGCGCTAAGCTGCACGAGGTCCCATGCACATCGGGGCTCCTCCATCTTGGATTGCACGTCACTCCACGTGACCACCTGTATGACCCTGCTCTACCCGGCCTCGGTCCCAGCGAGGCCCGACATCGAGACGCCAACCCCTGGCTCGGGGGATACCACGTGAGCCCTTCCCACTCTCGGCGGAGGGCAGTATCGATGGGACCCCCTACCGTCTCTCCACACCTGGGTGTGATCACCCCACAGCTCTCTGGGGCCTGGTGCCTCTCCTGCTGGGCGTCTGGCCGCCCCCTACCCGTCCTCTCCGCCCCCTCCGGGCGCACGGGTCCGGACATCAAAGGGCTCTCGTCCTATATCTGGGGCGACCCGACAACAGGGCAGTAGTTGTATCCTGGAGTCGAGAGCCCTGCTGATCGGATCGCGGCTGACCCTACGAAGAAGACTCACCCTGAACCACCCCTTGAGCCCTGCTGATGACGTCGCGGCTCCACCGTGCTTAAAGACCTTCACGAACCTCTGGGGCCCTGCTGACGCTGTCGCGGCCCGACCTTGTTGAACCTTACCACCAGAGCCCAGCTGACCTCGTCACGGCTCGACCTAAGCGGAACTACCATCCGAGCCCTGCAGACAACGTTGCGGCTCTCCACGTCCGAGCCGCTCTGAGACCAGCATCCAAGGTCTGGCGCAGAGCCCTCCCGTGCCTGGCTGGCACTAAGACTGTCCCGCTACCCTATCCTCTTGAACGAACACTGAGACTCTGACAGGATCCCTCGATCCCTCTGTAAATATTGCACGTATTACTGCCGATAAAGAATCTAATCTCGCAACTACTATTGAGTCCTGTGTGGTGGTGTTACTGGGCCTAGTACGATCATAGGAGAAGGACCTCCCCGAGGAGGCTTCTCAGCGGCGCTCGGCTATAACTTTGCGGTAGGAAGGTGCCGGAATAATCTCCCCGACTACCCGGCGGGCCTCCCTCCAACAATGTCTCTAATGGCAACACACGGCGATGTCACCGAATCGAACCCAGACAATGCGTCGTGCAACTTCAATCGTTACACGTCTCTCCCTGTGTACCTACAGGGCAACAACAATTCCGTCTTTCCAGAGAACAGCGCTTACCTCTGCTCTACTACGGAACCGTTACAAACGTCCGACTTCCTACATCCCAGAAGCCATGCAAACAACATATAACTCAACGCAACTCACATAGAGTGTTAGTACATAAACCAATACCAATCAATAATCAATAAGCCTTTTACAAGCTATAATCACCGAACCAAAACAATAAAAACAATAACTCTGCTACCAGAAAAACTGTTGCAGCGTGGAACATCAAATTCCCCCTTCGGCACAGACCAAATACCTCAATAGTAAATTCACTCAAATACATTCATTGGTGGGGCCCATAACACCAACACTCACACTCAATTGATCTGCTTCCCTAGAGGAATAAGCTTTCAAGCGCTGACATGAAAGGAATAACTTTACCTAACCCTAAATGCGTTGACTCCAACCCTGAGATATTCCCCTCATTAGGTGATGAATCATTTAGTTGTTATTTATGGTTTTAGTGAAAACAATCATTTATCTATGCTTTACTCTTTATCCTAGTTTTTTCTTCTACAAATAATCGACACAACACATTTGTCAATTAATCAAATATCATTTATCTAAGAAAATTGCAAATTGTTAGAAATCATCACTAGAAACCGCAGAACATCATATTTACCTAATCTGGCTAAAAGTCGTCCTCTAAGTCAGTCAAGTCGTGGTAAACCTTTAAATTTCATCAAAGTCAGGCCGCAATTCAGTCTCTCAAAGATTCAGGATAACAGCTGTCCAGCAGTGTCACCTTCCTCTCCGTCAGCATAACGTCAGGAAATCGAGTTCGTCAAAGAAGAAGAGAGTTTTCTAGTTCATTTCCCTACCTACTTTTATAATGAAAATAATGTCAAAATGTATCAAAACTGGGGTTTTAGAGAGTCCTCATTGGTGGACATGGGGTCAAGCGGTAAAGTTCTCACATAGTCTGCAAAATGAAGTCATCGCACTTGCTGGTTCCGGTTTTAAGACAGTTCATTGTATTGTCGTTGGCGAAGTTCCCGGAGCAACCTTGACTAGGACATCAGCTCCTAGGGTCAGGACGAGGCCACTGTTGCTGGCTGTGACGCATGCGCACTTCACCCAGAACCTCATGTTGTCATGAGCAGTCACGTTCAACGTCTCGTTCAACCATTTTGACTAGGCCGAAATGGGCAATTTAAGCAAAACAAACACAAAAACGTAATTAAAACATGGAAATGACTAATAAAATGTGAATCCCTCGCTAATACCCTTATGTGTAAGTACTTATCTAGCAAAAAGCAACATCCAAAGCGTTTTATACTCACTCAATAAAGCACAATTTACAATTACATCACACAAGCAACATATAACATGCAATATTCTAATTTTCTATTAATAGTATGCGTACATATGTTAGTTTACAATTAGTTTAGCCATGCAAAATGCAATTCCCACATGTAATTCTTTAGTTAATATGATTGATAAGTTTTTCACTGCAAACAAATTAATATAATTACTACTAGTTAATTATTCAGATTAATATAAACATGCAGAATGGGGGGGGTATTCAAAATTTTTGTACTACCCGCTCCATCAAGACAACACAGTACGATAAAATGTAATCTTGAAAAAGACGGAAACACAGTAAACAGCTGCTAATAAAAAAATTTGTATTTCTGTCTAGAATGCACAGCGCCATCTCCACCCACCACTGAGAGGAGGGAGCAAGCAAGCACGAACAAAAAGGACAGGCAAGCAGCGGCTTAGACAAAAAAAAAACATTGCCCATTTGAGCACTGCTTGTGTATGTGGTATGTTGAGGGATAGCACTGTTGTCTCCATTCTCGCACATCACTCTGTGTGTCTCTTGAGGGATAGCGCTGCTGTCTCCGTCCTCGCAGAGGACTGTGTGTGTGTTTCGAGGGATGGCGCTGCCGTCTTATTCCTCGGAGAGCACTGCATGTGTATGTGGTATCTCAAGGGATAGCGCTGCTGTCTCCTTTTTCGCAGAGCACTGCGTGTGTATGTGGTATTTTGAGGGATAGTGCTGCTGTCTTATTCCTTGCAGAGCACTGTGTGTGGTTTACATGGTATCTCGAGGGATAGCACTGCTGTCTCCGTCCTCGTACAGCAATGTGTATTTATCAAGGCTGAAACAGTTTGTTTTTTGTTTTTTATGTACATGATGCGCTTGGCTGATAAACAACATAGTACAATAAAATGTAATCTTGAAAAAGACAGAAAACAGTAAGCAGCTGCTAATAAAAAAATGTGTAAAAACTAAAAAACAAACATTGCCCATACAGCCCTTGGTGCCTAGGATGAAGGGCTGTGCTTCCAAATTAAAGCTTGTTAACTTTATAGGTGAAGTTATTTTAACACCTCCCAGGTCTCCGGAAGCCCGCAGTCCGACACTTGCAGCAGCTCGGTTCCGCTGGCTAGGTCCAAAACTGGGAAGGTGGCGGCGGCGGACACCCAGCGGCTATCGATAAATCTGTTAGCGCGGAGCAGCGGTGAGGCAGTCAGGGAGCAGGATGCAATGCCGGCGACTGGCAGGGACGAGTAGAGGCTCCGGGAGACAATAGGCGCAGTAAGCGGGAGTCGCTGCAGCCGAGTCTCCGTAATGCAAAGCACAGCGCCATCTCCACCCACCACTGAAAGGAGGGAGCAAACAAGCACGAGCAAAAATGACGGGCAAGCAGCTCAAATAAAAAAGCCATTGCCTCGTGCGAATAAAACTGAAATGAGCTTGCGTTGAAGTAAAAAAAAAGAGATCGACGAAAAACAACAGACACAAAAAAAAACTGCTCTAACACCAGTAAAGGGGCCAATTGCTATAGGTGTGCCCAACAGGAAAAAAGGAGAGCCATAAAACACGCTAACCCAATAGCAAGTAAGACATTTTGAAAGACACTCAAAAACAGAGGCGGAGACTCCCTCACTAAAGTATATACTGCATGTCTCAAAGAGACAGCGCATGCACTGCCTAGGCGAGACCTAAAAAGGCTGTGGAACAGGGGCAAAGGCGGGCGCGTGCCCGGCATTGCATGGAGAAGCGTGATGGCGCAAGCAGAGCCAAGCTCATTGTAGGGTTGCATCTGAAAGGACTAGGGTGCTACGGCAGTGTCAATAATATTTCAAGCTTGCATCTGAAAAGCCTTTTTTGCTGTGACAGTCAGTCACCTGTCAGGTTTATATGAATGAATGAGGAACTTGAAGAGCGTGAACTTTTGTCCTTGAATTTCATCAGGGGCGTAGCATGGTCAGTAGGGGAGAAGGGTGGTGGAGGGGGGTGAGCTTCAGATTTTCAAAATATCAGGCTGGTATATAATGTTTAAATACACTATAGGACAAGCAAAGTACATAAGAGGGGCCTAAAGGGCAGTGGAAATGGAGAGGAATGCAAATTGGGTAGGAGTACTAAAAGAGAAAACACAATATTTTGCAAAATAACCAATATTTTTGAGGACTTTCAAAACAGAGAGTGAGAGAGTGTGTGTATTTTTTCAGTGTGTATGTAAAAATGACTGGTAAAATCCGACTGGCGTCTCACAATACCCGACTGAAAAAACCTGTACCCAACTATTTATAAAAAAACACATTTATTAATCACAATGATTAACCCTGCTGTATGGCGTGGGCTGCCTTTATCACAATATTCAAGGCGGACACTGAAATTCGACGGCGACCCTCCATGAGGGGACAGCAGATGTCAGGGCAGAAACTATTTGTACTTGTTGTGTATTTGTAACGCACTTTGTTGCAAAGCCAAGTCCCCTGCACTCCCCTCGGCCCCTTGTTTTTCAGAGAGAGTAGTTCGCTGGTGCTCCTATGACCCCTTGGGGGTGAGTCCGATATATATTTGTGTTGTGGGTTAAATGGAGGAACTTAAGTTGGGTGGGACTGTTTTCTCAACCTGATTGGGGGTTGGAGTGGGTGGCTGGAGGGACACACAAGGAGCTGTTTGCGTTGTTGGGACATGTTGGGATGGGTGCGGGGCTGTTTATGGGAAGCCTTTCAGGGGGCAATATGGACCTGGGAAAACTCGCTAAAACTACACTTCACCCTCACATGCAGGGAGGGTGACAAGATGCAGCAGCTGTTGGCCAGACGAACTATTGACGAGCCACTACAGACACTAACATTTCACTTCTAATGTAATGGTTAGCATAAATTGCTTAACGTGGAACGTCAGGGGCATAAATGATTATCGTCACTCCCGTTTTGTACACTCATATGGAATGCACCACAAGATAGACATATGTTTTTTGCAGGAAATGCACCTGACCAAAAGCACACTGACTAGACTGCTGCGCAGATGGTGGGGCGAAACACACTCTGCTACAAACTGGAGCTATGGTCGCTATATTTCAAGAGCCCGGACATAAACCTTGATCCTGTAATTCACGAGGTGATACGATATGGCGGACTCTTTGGGATCCAGATAAACTGCTCCAAGTCAACTCTCTTCCCATTGACGGACTCCGCCACGCCCTATACAGGTGACCATCAGCTGAAATGGGCTTCTGAGCTAGTTAAGTATCTCATCATATGGCTGAGGAGGGACCGAGACGAACTATGGAAAGGGAATTATGGGCGCGCCATGAGTGGTTGGAGGCCCAGATCCCACTTTGGATCAGACTTCTCCTTTCATTCACAGTCCACATAGCCATCTCAAAAATGGTGGTACTTCCAAAATTCTTGTACTTATTTATAAATAATCCGCTCCCGCTTACTGTGCATTTCTTTAAACGACTGAGATCAAACCTGATCACACTTATATGGGCAGGACGACAACCAAGGGTGACATATGAAACGCTTGTGATGGCTCTAGCACGTGGAGGGTTGGGTGCCCCAGATATACAACTGTATGCACTGTGTGCTTAGGCACAATTCTTGCACCATTGGCTCCATCCAACCCCTTTCCAACCCCATCTTGCGATTGAACATGACCAGGCTGCACCATGGCCACTCGAAACTGCAATATTACAGAAATATACGCCCCCCCAGAGAAGTAATCAGCCCGATGGAGTGTCTGCACCGGGTGTCGACCGGTCCCCGCAAACTGGCGGGCCGTGTGACGTCATATGCGCCAACTGCCCCCTTGGTAGCTAACCCTCCTCAGCTGCAGGATAAAGGTGTGGCCAGGTGTTCTGGGCTGTGCGGTATGAGGGTGTTTGCCGATCTATATCCAGCGGGAGACTTCAGCCTCAGTCTGCCGAACCCTGGCCTAGAGGCTCAGTCGCTCTCAGACATATTGCTGTACTATCAAATCCACTCCACATGCAGCACAATACATGAGTCTTTCCCATCCCCCCACCATGTTTAAGGCACTGGAATACATGTAAATGACCACCTCGCCGCACAAACTTGTAACGCGCCTCTACGCAATGATACAGCCTGGCTCCGCCACTGATACTACACAGGCTAGGACAGCTTGGGAGGGAGACTTAAAACTTTGAAATACTGGAAACAAGATGGGCGTACTGCTGCACACAAATAGAACATCTACCATCAAACTACAGGCTTCGCCTAATACATTTTAACTTCCTTCATAGGACATGCAGGACACCAACACAGCTCCACAAAATTGGGTTGACAGACAGCCCGCATTGTGTGTGGTGCCACAACCCAGAAGCCACTTTTCTTCACTTAGCTTGGTCCTGCCCTGGGGTGGCAAAATTCTGGCCTGAAGTATGCAAAACACTGAGTGATATTATGGGGGCACTAATACAGTTAGATCTTCTGACTTGCTTGCTGGGATATGTGGAAAACGTCCCAAGACCATACCGTCGACTGGTGGCGCAGCTACTGCTGCTGGCCAAGCGTAGAGTGGCAAAACACTGGGGTCCGCACCCTGCACCGAATCGCAAGTCTGGGTGGTGGATGTCACATACTGTCAGGAACAATTCTTGGTATATTGAGACCTGATGTCCCCCAGGGCGAGACCCAAAGATATTTGGGAACCCTTTGTAGCTCATCTGAGAAGTTTACCTGGGGGAGGGACACATGCGCCAGACCAACCTGGCATGACCAGCAATTAACTCCACGTCTTATTACTGCTACGTTGGACCTCGCATCAAGAGAGGACAAGATTGTTGACACTGCTTGCTATAGATTTAATAATTACGGTAAAGTGTTGCTCTCTGATGTGCTTGTCTATATACAATTACTGGTCTAACAGACTGTACTGTGCTGCAAACATGGTGAAACTGCACTGTATACCTATGAATGGCGATGTTATGTGGGATATGGTTTTTTCTCCCTTTCTGTGATTGAAAACCAATAAATACAATTTCTTTTAAAAACGCATTCATTAGGGAGGGTGTAACACCCAATCTAAAACTGTCTCCGGAGCACTAGGCCTACTTTGAGAGATGGACCTTACCGACATTTCTCAAATTGATGCGCTAGTCGCTATCGAATAGGGAGGGCGTTCAACAAAGAAGGAGCCAGTGCCAAAAAAGAACACCATTTTCTTTGTTCTTGGAAAACCAGTGTACAGCCAGAGGGACAAAGAAGCAGACCAGAGAGAATACTTAGGACGGTACCTAGTAAACAAATTTTTCCATAATAAATGTGCAGACCCATGGTCAATGGAAGAACAGCTCTTGAGCTTGGGGATGTGGGCATTATGCCCCACACCGGTTGCTGAATGATGCTGCCAAATTGACAAAACTGTGTGAATGTTTTGTGCCAGGCTTGGCTCTTGTTTTATCTCGTTTGAAAATAAAACGAATAAAAAGTTATTTAAAAAATAAATGAGCAGAGCCATAGAAAGCCTTGTTGCAGAAATAGAGCACTTTATATTGGATACGTTTAGAAACTGGTCTGCTGAGGCTCTGACACCCCATGAGCCTCCTAAGATTGAAAACACGCCACACAGCAATATTCTGAACATACGGTAATGTGTGGAGGAAAGTTGTGGGGTGACAGAAATTGCTCGCATTTGCATAGCCTATCTGAGGATTGGGGGCCAGATCGCCACTCGCAAAATCGAATGTATACCAGTCTCAGACACTGTTTGCGATTCCCAATGGGGGTGCAAACGACCTGCCTCATTAATATTCATGAGGCAGGTCGCAATTTGCGACCCCATTGGGAATGGCCAGGACTCACAGGAATGGTGGCCTGCTGGGGTGGGGTGCGCAGACCACCATGTCTGTGACTCCTTTTTAAATAAAGCAGGTTTTTTTTTAGTGCTGCCCATTTTCCTTAAAGGAAATGGGAAATATTTAATAAAGAAACTTAAACGTTTCTGTTTCATTTTTTAACAGCAGGCAGTGGTCTGTGGGACCACTCCCTGCTCTTAAAAATATTTTTGCTGCCAGTCACAAAGGGGAAAAGGGGACCATGGAAACCCCTTCCAGTTTGCGAGTGGCTTACCACCTACTTGAGCGCCCGCACATGCGTATTTCTTGCGAGACATGCACATGCACGGACGCGCCTTCATGCACAGTTTTCACAAGATGATCGACCCAAGTAGGAGAGAGACGGCGAGGAAGAGGAGGAGGGCAGCCAGGGGATGCCGCAGTACAGGTAAGTGTTTATTTTGTTGTTTTTATTAATGTATAATTCATTTTTAATAGGGGGGCGGGCCAACTCCACTCTGCTGCGGAGTCGAAGGTTTGCTCTATACTTCGCGTTGTCCACGGAACGCGGAGTAGGCAAATCTCCACACACTCCGCGGGCGGAGCGTAGTTCTCCGCCCTCCCCTAGTGAAAAGGAGTGCTCTATTCCATGTTTAAAGCATATTAAATATTTGCCCACTTTTTGGGAAGACCTGAGTTATTTTCCAACCCTTCTACCATTAAGAAGTGTGAGTTCCCATTGGTAAACAAACATTACAGGGAAATTACTACCTCAATCAGAGTAGGAGAGGAGCTCTTTAAATCTTCTATTAGAAAATATTAAATATTAAATAATTCAGACAACTGGGGATACTGAGCCTTAGTTGAAATGGATATCTAACTCCTGTGAGAAATCCCTTTTAACGAGATGCTGTTTGGGGAGGTACGGTGACTTTTTAATTTTCCTCTGGGACAATTCGACATACCTACTCTAATAGTCTGTTCTTGTGATGAATCTTCACCAATGCTTTTTACATTTTGTGTATTTCTGTAAATTTTACCTTCATTTACTTACTTGTAGTACCTGTTCTTAAAAAACTGAATATTATTACCAAGTGTAAAGTCGCTTTATATTTCTTACAGACTCTTTGTAACCCGCTAATATGTACCTCTGTGGGCTGCTTCTTGATAAGCGCTGTTATTCATGAAAATCTTTGTTGTTTTATACTTTAATGTTTTTTTCCCTTTTATCATGATTTCGATGGACTTGTTTTTGTGTTGTTCTTATATGACTACTCTACATAGTTGAATTAAAATTCAATAAGGGTGTCTTCAGAACCTGACTATACTGATCTCTCTTTATTGATCGCCAAGTTGAAATAAGATAGGTGAGAATTTGAGCCTTCAGGTCGAAGGTCATACGCATATTTCTACGGCAGGCTCTCGCTCAACAAACTGTGGGGCATATTAGCAAGGGCCGGCGATAAATATCGCAAAGCGCGCTTAGCGCTTGCATATTTATTGCCGACTATCTCAGGAATTTATCACCCGGTCAGCATGTTATTAACAACGCGCATCGCAGAGGCGATAACAATTCCGGAGATAGTGGGGATATCGCCGTTTTCCATGGTGGAAAACGGCGATATCCTAGATGATAGGGCCTGTGGTCTTAGCCACAGTATCCACCCCCCCCCCCTGTTAGGTATGCCTTAGTCAGGAATTTAACAGATGTTAAATTCCTGCGTTAAGGCATACATAACGTGGTTTTAAATATCGCTAACCCTCGTTGTCAATATGACGAAGCTGGGTTAGCACTATTTTCCCAGGGAGTTTTGTCAGGCACGCCTCCATTGCATCTCAACGATGCGATGGGAGGCATGCTGACAAAGGGCGCTATTGCAAGGAAACATGCTCTAGCATGTCCTTGTTGATAATGCGATAATATTATCGCCGCTTTAGAGCCCGATTTGATATGCCCCTGTATTTTCAGTGATGCCTTGAACCGTAATCATTACATACATGTGCAGTTTACAGACAAACACTGAGATGGATTGCGGATGAAAGGTGGGCTGTGAAAGATCACACATTATTGTGTGGCTGAGCTGAGATTGGAACTCAATCATTCTGATGCTAAATACTGCATGGAATGCTCGACGTCTCCTCCTGTCACCCTGCATTTAACAAATTAATGTTTGAGAAACAGTACATTGATCATGCAGCATTTTTTACCACCACAGTTGCACAAAGCATCTGTGATGACAGGAAACACTTATTTTTTGCATATTTTATCCCTGTAGGTAGGTCCGGACTGAGAGAGAAAATAGGCACTGGGGACAAAAATAAAAGTGGTCCCTATTAGTGAATCAAATAGCTAAAAAAGTGTCCCCCATTAGTGAATCAAATAGCTAAAAAAGTGGCCCCCATAAGTGAATCAAATAGCTAAAAAAAAGTGGCCCCCACTAGTGAATCCAATAGGTAAAGAAGTGGCCTCCATTAGTGAGTCAAATGGCTAAAAAAGTTGCCCCCATTAGTGAATCAAATAACTAAAAAAATTAGTGAATCAAATAGCTAAAAAAGTGGCCCCCATTAGTGAATCCAATAGGTAAAGAAGTGGCCCCTATTAGTGAATCAAATAGCTAAAAAAGTGGCCCCCATTAGTGAATCAAATAGCTAAAAAAATAGCCCCCATTAGTGAATCCAATAGGTAAAGAGTGGCCCCCATTCGGCACAGACCAAATACCTCAATAGTAAATTCACTCAAATACATTCATTGGTGGGGCCCATAACACCAACCCTCACACTCAATTGATCTGCTTCCCTAGAGGAATAAGCTTCCAAACGCTGACATGAAAGGAATAACTTTACCTAACCCTAAATGCGTTGACTCCAACCCTGAGATATTCCCCTCATTAGGTGATGAATCATTTAGTTGTTATTTATGGTTTTAGTGAACACAATCATTTATCTATGCTTTACTCTTTATCCTAGTTTTTTCTTCTTCAAATAATCGACACAACACATTTGTCAATTAATCAAATATCATTTATCTAAGAAAATTTCAAATTGTTAGAAATCATCACTAGAAACCGCAGAACATCATATTTACCTAATCTGGCTAAAAGTCGTCCTCTAAGTCAGTCAAGTCGTGGTAAACCTTTAAATTTCATCAAAGTCAGGCCGCAATTCAGTCTCTCAAAGATTCAGGATAACAGCTGTCCAGCAGTGTCACCGTCCTCTCCGTCAGCATAACGTCAGGAAATCAAGTTCGTCAACGAAGAAGAAGAGAGTTTTCTAGTTCATTTCCCTACCTACTTTTATAATGAAAATAATGTCAAAATGTATCAAACCTGGGGTTTTAGAGAGTCCTCATTGGTGGACATGGGGTCAAGCGGTAAAGTTCTCGCATAGTCTGCAAAATGAAGTCATCGCACTTAAAACATGGAAATGAGTAATAAAATGTTAATCCCTCGCTAATACCCTTATGTGTAAGTACTTATCTAGCAAAAAGCAACATCCAAAGCGTTTTATACTCACTCAATAAAGCACAATTTACAATTATATCACAAAAGCAACATATAACATGCAATATTCTAATTTTCTATTATTAGTATGCGTACATATGTTAGTTTACAATTAGTTTAGCCATGCAAAATGCAATTCCCACGTGTAATTCTTTAGTTAATATGATTGATAAGTCTTTCACTGCAAACAAATTAATATAATTACTACTAGTTAATTATTCAGATTAATATAAACATGCAGAATGGGGGGTATACAACATTTTTGTACTACCCGCTCCATCAAGACAACACAGTATGATAAAATGTAATCTTGAAAAAGACGGAAACACAGTAAACAGCTGCTAATAAAAAAATGTGTATTTCTGTCTAGAATGCACAGCGCCATCTCCACCCACCACTGAGAGGAGGGAGCAAGCAAGCACGAACAAAAAGGACAGGCAAGCAGCGGCTTAGACAAAAAAAAAATATTGCCCATTTGAGCACTGCTTGTGTATGTGGTATGTTGAGGGATAACGCTGTTGTCTCCATTCTCGCACATCACTGTGTGTGTCTCTTGAGGGATAGCGCTGCTGTCTCCGTACTCGCAGAGGACTGTGTGTGTGTTTCGAGGGATGGCGCTGCAGTCTTATTCCTAGGAGAGCACTGCATGTGTATGTGGTATCTCAAGGGATAGCGCTGCTGTCTCCTTTTTCGCAGAGCACTGCGTGTGTATGTGGTATTTTGAGGGATAGTGCTGCTGTCTTATTCCTCGCAGAGCACTGTGTGTGGTTTACATGGTATCTCGAGGGATAGCACTGCTGTCTCCGTCCTCGTACAGCAATGTGTATTTATCAAGGCTGAAACATTTTGTTTTTTATGTATATGATGCGCTTGGCTGATAAACTACATAGTACAATAAAATGTAATCTTGAAAAAGACAGAAAACAGTAAGCAGCTGCTAATAAAAAAATGTGTAAAAACTAAAAAACAAACATTGCCCATACAGCCTTGGTGCCTAGGATTAAGGGCTGTGCTTCCAAATTAAAGCTTGTTAACTTTATAGGTGAAGTTATTTTAACACCTCCCAGGTCTCCGGAAGCCCGCAGTCCGACACTTGCAGCAGCTCGGTTCCGCTGGCTAGGTCCAAAACTGGGAAGGTGGCGGCGGCGGACACCCAGCCGCTATCGATAAATCTGTTAGCGCGGAGCAGCGGTGAGGCAGTCAGGGAGGAGGATGCAATGCCGGCGCCTGGCAGGGACGAGTAGAGGCTCCGGGAGACAATAGGCGCAGTAAGCGGGAGTCGCTGCAGCCGAGTCTCCGTAATGCAAAGCACAGCGCCATCTCCACCCACCACTGAAAGGAGGGAGCAAACAAGCACGAGCAAAAATTACGGGCAAGCAGCTCAAATAAAAAAGCCATTGCCTCGTGCGAATAAAACTGAAACGAGCTTGCGTTGAAGTAAAAAAAAAGAGATCGACGAAAAACAACAGACACAAAAAAAAATGCTCTAACACCAGTAAAGGGGCCAATTGCTATAGGTGTGCCCAACAGGGAAAAAGGAGAGCCATAAAACACGCTAACCCAATAGCAAGTAAGACATTTTGAAAGACACACTCAAAAACAGAGGCGGAGACTCCCTCACTAAAGTATATACTGCATGTCTCAAAGAGACAGCGCATGCACTGCCTAGGCGAGACCTCAAAAGGCTGTGGAGCAGAGGCAAAGGCAGGCGCGTGCCCGGCATTGCATGGAGAAGCGTGATGGCGCAAGCAGAGCCAAGCTCATTGTAGGGTTGAATCTGAAAGGACTAGGGTGCTACGGCAGTGTCAATAATATTTCAAGCTTGCATCTGAAAAGCCTTTTTTGCTGTGACAGTCAGTCACCTGTCACCTTATATGAATGAATGAGGAACTTGAAGAGTGGGAACTTTTGTCCTAGAATTTCATCAGGGGCGTAGCTTGGTCAGTAGTGGAGAAGGGTGATGGAGGGGGGTGAGCTTCAGATTTTCAAAATATCAGGCTGGTATATAATGTTTAAATACACTATAGGACAAGCAAAGTACATGAGAGGGGCCTAAAGGGCAGTGGAAATGGAGAGGAATGCAAATTGGTAGGAGTACTAAAAGAGAAAACACAATATTTTGCAAAATAACCAATATTTTTGAGGACTTTCAAAACAGAGAGTGAGAGAGTGTGTGTATTTTTTCAGGGTGTATGTAAAAATGACTGGTAAAATCCGACTGGCGTCTCACAATACCCGACTGAAAACACCTGTACCCAACTATTTATAAAAAAAACACATTTATTAATCACAATGATTAACCCTGCTGTATGGCGTGGGCTGTATCACATTAGTCAAGGCGGACACTGAAATGCGACGGCGACCCTGCACGAGGGGACAGCAGATGTCAGGGCACAAACTATTTGTACTTGTTGTGTATTTGTAACGCACTTTGTTGCAAGGCCAAGTACCCTGCACTCCCCTCGGCCCCTGGTTTTTCAGAGAGAGTAGTTCGCTGGTGCTCCTATGACCCCTTGGGGGTGAGTCCGATATATATTTGTGTTGTGGGTTAAATGGAGGAACTTAAGGTGGGTGGGACTGTTTTCTCAACCTGATTGGGGGTTGGAGTGGGTGGCTGGAGGGACACACAAGGAGCTGTTTGCATTGTTGGGACATGTTGGGATGGGTGGGGGGCTGTTTATGGGAAGCCTTTCATGGGGCAATATGGACCTGGGAAAACTCGCTAAACCTACACTTCACCCTCACATGCATGGAGGGTGACAAGACGCAGCAGCTGTTGGCCAGACGAACTATTGACGAGCCACTACAGACACTAACATTTCATTTCTACTGTAATGGTTAGCATAAATTGCTTAACGTGGAACGTCAGGGGCCTAAATGATTATCGTCACTCCCGTTTTGTACACTCATATGGAATGCACCACAAGATAGACATATGTTTTTTGCAGGAAATGCACCTGACCAAAAACACACTGACTAGAATGCTGCACAGATGGTGGGGCGAAACACAATCTGCTACAAACTCGAGCTATGGTCGCTATATTTCAAGAGCCCGGACATAAACCTTGATCCTGTAATTCACGAGGTGATACGATATGGCGGACTCTTTGGGATCCAGATAAACTGCTCCAAGTCAACTCTCTTCCCATTGACGGACTCCGCCACGCCCTATACAGGTGACCGTCAGCTGAAATGGGCATCTTAGCTAGTTAAGTATCTCATCATATGGCTGAGGAGGGACCGAGACGAACTATGGAAAGGGAATTATGGGCGCGCCATGAGTGGTTGGAGGCCCAGATCCCACTTTGGATCAGACTTCTCCTTTCATTCACAGTCCACATAGCCATCTCAAAAATGGTGGTACTTCCAAAATTCTTGTTCTTATTCATAAATAATCCGCTCCCGCTTACTGTGCATTTCTTTAAACGACTGAGATCAAACCTGATCACACTTATATGGGCAGGACGACAACCAAGGGTGACAAATGAAACGCTTGTGATGGCTCCAGCACGTGGAGGGTTGGGTGCCCCAGATATACAACTGTATGCACTGTGTGCTTAGGCACAATTCTTGCACCATTGGCTCCATCCAACCCCTTTCCAACCCCATCTTGCGATTGAACATGACCAGGCTGCACCATGGCCACTCGAAACTGCAATATTACAGAAAGATACGCCCCCCCAGAGAAGTAATCAGCCCGATGGAGTGTCTGCACCGGGTGTCGACCGGTCCCCGCAAACTGGCGGGCCTTGTGACGTCATATGCGCCAACTGCCCCCTTGGTAGCTAACCCAGTATTTCCTCAGCTGCAGGATAAAGGTGTGGCCAGGTGTTCTGGGCTGTGCGGTATGAGGGTGTTTGCCGATCTATATCCAGCGGGAGACTTCAGCCTCAGTCTGCCGAACCCTGGCCTAGAGGCTCAGTCGCTCTCAGACATATTGCTGTACTATCAAATCCACTCCACATGCAGCACAATACATGAGTCTTTCCCATCCCCCCCACCATGTTTAAGGCACTGGAATACATGTAAATGACCGCCTCCCCGCACAAACTTGTAACCCGCCTCTACGCAATGATACAGCCTGGCTCCGCCACTGATACTACACAGGCTAGGACAGCTTGGGAGGGAGACTTAAACTTTGAAATACTGGAAACAACATGGGCGTACTGCTGCACACAAATAGAACATCTACCATCAAACTACAGGCTTCGCCTAATACATTTTAACTTCCTTCATAGGACATGCAGGACACCAACACAGCTCCACAAAATTGGGTTGACAGACAGCCCGCATTGTGTGCGGTGCCACAACCCAGAAGCCACTTTTCTTCCCTTAGCTTGGTCCTGCCCTGGGGTGGCAAAATTCTGGCCTGAAGTATGCAAAACACTGAGTGATATTATGGGGGCACTAATCCAGTTAGATCCTCTGACTTGCTTGCTGGGATATGTGGAAAACGTCCCAAGACCATACCGTCAACTGGTGGCGCAGCTACTGCTGCTGGCCAAGCGTAGAGTGGCAAAACACTGGGGTCCGCACCCTGCACCGAATCGCAAGCCTGGGTGGTGGATGTCACATACTGTCAGGAACAACTCTTGGTATATTGAGACCTGATGTCCCCCAGGGCGAGACCCAAAGATATTTGGGAACCCTTTGTAGCTCATCTGAGAAGTTTACCTGGGGGAGGGACACATGCGCCAGACCAACCTGGCATGACCAGCAATTAACTCCACGTCTTATTACTGCTACGTTGGACCTCGCATCAAGAGAGGACAAGATTGTTGACACTGCTTGCTATAGATTTAATAATTACGGTAAAGTGTTGCTCTCTGATGTGCTTGTCTATATACAATTACTGGTCTAACAGACTGTACTGTGCTGCAAACATGGTGAAACTGCACTGTATACCTATGAATGGCGATGTTATGTGGGATATGGTTTTTTCTCCCTTTCTGTGATTGAAAACCAATAAATACAATTTCTTTTAAAAACGCATTCATTAGGGAGGGTGTAACACCCAATCTAAAACTGTCTCCGGAGCACTAGGCCTACTTTGAGAGATGGACCTTACCGACATTTCTCAAATTGATGCGCTAGTCGCTATCGAATAGGGAGGGCGTTCAACAAAGAAGGAGCCAGTGCCAAAAAAGAACACCATTTTCTTTGTTCTTGGAAAACCAGTGTACAGCCAGAGGGACAAAGAAGCAGACCAGAGAGAATACTTAGGACGGTACCTAGTAAACAAACGTT
Organism: Triturus cristatus; assembly: GCF_964204655.1. Classification (NCBI taxonomy): domain Eukaryota; kingdom Metazoa; phylum Chordata; class Amphibia; order Caudata; family Salamandridae; genus Triturus; species Triturus cristatus. Next base: position 1,086,326,356 of record NC_140583.1, on the reverse strand, counting down.
TCCATAATAAATGTGCAGACCCATGGTCAATGGAAGAACAGCTCTTGAGCTTGGGGATGTGGGCATTATGCCCCACACCGGTTGCTGAATGATGCTGCCAAATTGACAAAACTGTGTGAATGTTTTGTGCCAGGCTTGGCTCTTGTTTTATCTCGTTTGAAAATAAAACGAATAAAAAGTTATTTAAAAAATAAATGAGCAGAGCCATAAAAAGCCTTGTTGCAGAAATAGAGCACTTTATATTGGATACGTTTAGAAACTGGTCTGCTGAGGCTCTGACACCCCATGAGCCTCCTAAGATTGAAAACACGCCACACAGCAATATTCTGAACATACGGTAATGTGTGGAGGAAAGTTGTGGGGTGACAGAAATTGCTCGCATTTGCATAGCCTATCTGAGGATTGGGGGCCAGATCGCCACTCGCAAAATTGAATGTATAACAGTGTCTCAGACACTGTTTGCGATTCCCAATTGGGTTGCAAACGACCTGCCTCATTAATATTCATGAGGCAGGTCGCAATTTGCGACCCCAATGGGAATGGCCAGGACTCACAGGGATGGTGGCCTGCTGGGGTGGGGTGCGCAGACCACCATGTCTGTGACTCCTTTTTAAATAAAGCAGGTTTTTTTTTTAGTGCTGCCCATTTTCCTTAAAGGAAATGGGAAATATTTAATAAAGAAACTTAAACGTTTCTGTTTCATTTTTTAACAGCAGGCAGTGGTCTGTGGGACCACTCCCTGCTCTTAAAAATATTTTTGCTGCCAGTCACAAAGGGGAAAAGGGGACCATGGAAACCCCTTCCAGTTTGCGAGTGGCTTACCACCTACTTGAGCGACCGCACATGCGCATTTCTTGCGAGACATGCACATGCACGGGCGCGCCTTCATGCACAGTTTTCACAAGATGATCGACCCAAGTAGGAGAGAGACGGCGAGGAAGAGGAGGAGGGCAGCCCGGGGATGCCGCAGTATATGTAAGTGTTTATTTTGTTGTTTTTATTAATGTATAATTCATTTTTAATAGGGGGGCGGGCCAACTCCACTCTGCTGCGGAGTCGGAGGTTTGCTCTATACTCCGCGTTGTCCACGGAACGCGGAGTAGGCAAATCTCCATACACTCCACGGGCGGAGCGTAGTTCTCCGCCCTCCCCTAGTGAAAAGGAGTGCTCTATTCCATGTTTAAAGCATATTAAATATTTGCCCACTTTTTGGGAAGACCTGAGTTATTTTCCAACCCTTCTACCATTAAGAAGTGTGAGTTCCCATTGGTAAACAAACATTACAGGGAAATTACTACCTCAATCAGAGTAGGAGAGGAGCTCTTTAAATCTTCTATTAGGAAATATTAAATAATTCAGACAACTGGGGATACTGAGCCTTAGTTGAAATGGATATCTAACTCCTGTGAGAGATCCCTTTTAACGAGATTCTGTTTGGGGAGGTACGTTGACTTCTTAATTTTCCTCTGGGACAATTCGACATAACTACTCTAATAGTCTGTTCTTGTGATGAATCTTCACCAATGCTTTTTACATTTTGTGTATTTCTGTAAATTTTACCTTCATTTACTTACTTGTAGTACCTGTTCTTAAAAAAGTGAATATTATTGCCAAGTGTAAAGCCGCTTTATATTTCTTACAGACTCTTTGTAACCCGCTAATATGTACCTCTGTGGGCTGCTTCTTGAAAAGCGCTGTTATTCATGAAAATCTTTGTTGTTTTATACTTTAATGTTTTTTTCCCTTTTATCATGATTTCGATGGACTTGTTTTTGTGTTGTTCTTTTATGACTACTCTACATAGTTGAATTAAAATTCAATAAGGGTGTCTTCAGTACCTGACTATACTGATCTCTCTTTATTGACCGCCAAGTTGAAATAAGATAGGTGAGAATTTGAGCCTTCTGGTCGAAGGTTATACGCATATTTCTACGGCAGGCTCTCGCTCAACAAACTGTGGGGCATATAAGCAAGGGCCGGCGATAAATATCGCAAAGCGCGCTTAGCGCTTGCATATTTATTGCCGACTATCTCGGGAATTTATCACCCGGTTAGCACGTTATTAACAACGCGCATCGCCGAGGCGATAACAATTCCAGAGATAGTGGGGATATCGCCGTTTTCCATGGTGGAAAATGGCGATATCCTAGATGATAGGGCCTGTGGTCTTAGCCACAGTATCCACCCCCCCCCCCCCATGTTAGGTATGCCTTAGTCAGGAATTTAACAGAGGTTAAATTCCTGCGTTAAGGCATACATAACGTGGTTTTAAATATCGCTAACCCTCGTTGTCAATATGACGAAGCTGGGTTAGCACTATTTTCCCAAGGGAGTTTTGTCAGGCACGCCTCCATTGCATCTCAGCGATGCGATGGGAGGCGTGCTGACAAAGGGCGCTATTGCGAGGAAACATGCGCTAGCATGTCCTTGTTGATAATGCGATAATATTATCGCCGCTTTAGAGCCCGTTTTGATGTGCCCCTGTATTTTCAGTGATGCCTTGAACCGTAATCATTACATACATGTGCAGTTTACAGACAAACACTGAGATGGATTGCGGATGAAAGGTGGGCTGTGAAAGATCACACATTATTGTGCGGCTGAGCTGAGATTGGAACTCAATCATTCTGATGCTAAATACAGCATGGAATGCTCGACGTCTCCTCCTGTCACCCTGCATTTAACAAATTAATGTTTGAGAAACAGTACATTGATCATGCAGCATTTTTTACCACCACAGTTGCACAAAGCATCTGTGATGACAGGAAACACTTATTTTTTGCATATTTTATCCCTGTGGGTAGGTCCGGACTGTGAGAGAAAATAGGCACTGGGGACAAAATAAAAGTGGTCCCTATTAGTGAATCAAATAGCTAAAAAAGTGTCCCCCATTAGTGAATCAAATAGCTAAAAAAAGTGGCCCCCACTAGTGAATCCAATAGGTAAAGAAGTGGCCTCCATTAGTGAGTCAAATGGCTAAAAAAGTGGCCCCCATTAGTGAATCAAATAGCTAAAAAAATTAGTGAATCAAATAGCTAAAAAAGTGGCCCCCATTTGTGAATCCAATAGGTAAAGAAGTGGCCCCTATTAGTGAATCAAATAGCTAAAAAAGTGGCCCCCATTAGTGAATCAAATAGCTAAAAGAGAGGCCCCCATTAGTGAATCCAATAGGTAAAGAAGTGGCCCCCATTAGTGAATCCAATAGGTAAAAAAGTGGCCCCCATTAGTGAATCTAATAGGTAAAGAAGTGGCCCCCATTAGTGAATCTAATAGGTAAAGAAGTGGCCCACATTTGCAAATAGGGGCAGTTTTGAACTTGTGAAGACACACAGTATAGTTATTTGGCAAGGTAGAAGAGACTGTGTATTTCTGCTTCTGATAGTCAATGTTTGTGGCAATACCAGGGACATCAACAGTAAAAACCGGGCCACCACACCATGAAACAGTCCCACAAACAGTCAAAAAACCGGACCACACACTGGCCTGTCTGAACAACCCATCACGCACTGACTGGTTGCCCTAATGGCCAGTCCGATACTGCCTGTAATTTCAGCTATTAAGCACGTACATCTTTTATCTTTTTGAGGTGATAATATTAAGAAGCAAAACGAACTGGACACTTCAGTTAAAAGCTTTACTGGCACATGCATCAAAAATGTCATTTGCGATTCCTTATTAGCGAAAAATAAGGATTCGCCACTAAGGAACCGCAAGTGCCTATGCATGTAGGAATCCCTAAAAAAAGAGTGATTTCTAAACATTCCTTAATTACGACTCGCAAATTGCGAGTCGCATTTAAGGAAAGGCTACTCATTCATTCCTATGGGCCTAGAGGCCCATATGAATCAATAGAAATTGCATGCGCAAATTGCGTATGCAATTTCAAGGGTGCAAGGGTGCCAAAAGGACAACCTGTTGCACCCCTGAAATTGATATGTGAACACATGTTGCGCATACACATGCCCCAAGGGCATGTGTGTGTGTAACCTGGAACTTTGAAAAATGCACTTTAGTGCAATTTTCAAAGTTTTCGCTAATTACCATCAGGTATAATTTTCCGGGAATTAGCAGACCCTAATAGAGAAATTGCTATTTTAAGTGGCATCTTGCATTGCATTCAAGTCATCGCAATTTGCGATTTCTTAAATGCAATTGCAATTTGCGATTTTTGCATTTGGGATGATGCATTCCAAATGCAAAAATACATTTGCAAAGGGGCAGATATTTACGACCAGTTTGTAGCTTGATGCATGGGGCCCTTAGTGACAAATTCATACCCCTCTCCCACCTGCCTAAGAGTTTTCAGGCTCAGCTAAGAGAGATGGGATGGCGGCTTCAGCCTTCTGAATGGCAAGCTTAACTAGCTCGTGTCTGCCGCTGGGGGTCTCCTCCAGACTAAGCTTGACCAATAATTCTTCGACAAGAGAAGGAGGGCAGCCCACCAGCTGTACCTGCCTTAGCAGGGAGTTTCAGGTCAAGGGATCATAGAACAAAATTGATAATGTTGATCAGCAGCTGAGAAAAAATTCTTCCTTCAAAGACATCCTAATGCCTAGGCCCAGGTTAACAAATATTTTGTGTGGGGTTTGAAAAGTAATTCAAACCTGCACAAAATGTTTTTTATTTTTATTTTGTATTCCCACATCAAAATTTGTTCTGCTTTGCATTCCTCTGCGTGAAGAGGGCTTTTCAAGGGTGATACATGGGAGTTCCTATGCAACCACCCTTGGTTTTTGACGCGAAACCTGACATACTAACAATAGTAGACAGGGGTTTGCTCCAAAAAATAAAGCCAGTTTAAAGTAGGCATTAAAAAGGAGAAATGCTTTTATTTTTCGTAATGTTTTTCACTTCGAAGTGGAAAAAGTTTTAAAGTTAGTCTAAGCGTAGTATTTTGTACTAGAAGGATATCCTTCCAGTACAAAACTTACACAAGACATCAAGCATGCACACGCTTGCACTATGGTGCAAAAGTGTGTGTAGGGCGCTCGGCTGCCTGATTCTGCGCCAGCACCAGGGAGAGAGCAGGATAGTGCCATATCTCTCTACACATTGTACTTTCCTGAGCTCTCCTTGTCACTCAAAGCAGCGCAGAAACTTTGATTGCTGCGCTGTGTTAGCTGCGTTGTGGGCCAGTTTTGATAGTCTGGGCCCCAGTTTCTAATCTCTTCATTTGAGGTGAACGTAAATTTAAAGACTGCTATCTTTGCTATAAAAACCTATTTCTGTAATGGTGAGAAAGCAGCAGTGATGCCCATTAAAAAGCAGTGATGTGCCTTTCTCGCTCAAACTAGAAGCATAAAATATATCATAGACTAACAGAAAAAAAATGTAATATCGATGTTTCTCAGGGGCATTATTCTGGAGCATTGGGCCTAGGCCAGCAGGATACTGAAATTTTGAGATTGTATCTTGGGCTCGATTCACAGAACTAACTTAAGTCAAAATCCTAAACTTACTACCATTTTGGTATTCACAGAAGGCACTTACTCATTTTGGTATTCACAGAAAGCACTTACTCATTTTGCTATTCACAGAAGGCACTTACTCATTGGTGAGTAAGTGTCTTCTGTAAATACCAAAATAAGTAAGTGCCTACCAAAATGGTAGTAAGTTTAGGATTTTGTCTTAAATTAGTTCTGTGAATCGGGCCCATAGTGTTTAGATGCTGTGGTGCAGAAGGCTTTGGGTGCAGAGGTTTCGGGACTAATGACGATGGTTGTTTTTTTTGCAGTTTTTGATAGTGCGAACTCAACCCGAAGATATCAAAGCGCTTTGCATAAGCTCCAGTTGCATTGCAGATGGACACAGTCATTTTTAGGCACGGGAGATTAAGTGATTTGCCCAGAAACACAGGATGCTTGATCCTCCTGCCAGACTCCAACCTTGTTCCCCAGCTTGAAAGTAGGACGCTCTAGCTCTCAAGCCACATCCTGTTGTGCAGAGAGGCTGTGTTTGCAAGGTGCAGTGGAACATTGTCGTGAGTGGGTTTAGGTACCTGTCTGCTGGTGTGAGCTGGGACAGGGGTGATGGGTTAAACAGCATGCTCATGGCTTCGGACGTGACCTTGGGCCTTTCTCTGGCCAATCTATGAAGCATTTGATTGTACCGGGCTCTCTACGCACAGTGGGGCCTCTTTCTAGGAACTTATATATGAATCTGGTGTCTTGGCTTTTGTAGACACTAAGGGGCCCATTAGGATATAGGGCGGATCGCCACCGCCCGCATGGTGGAGGTGATCCAACCTACATCCTTCCCCGCCCGCCACCCATTTACCTCCTGCCATATTAGTATGGCGGGGGGTACGGCGGCAGACGGGAAGACCGTCCGCTGCTTTTCCGCCCAGTCGACAAGTCGACCGGGCAGAAAAGGGTTTAATATGGTGGCGGTGTCTGCTAGACACCGCCATCCATATTAGCATGGGGGCGGAAACATGCCTTTCCGAGGCGGAGTTGCCACCACGGAAAGGCAAGCGGAATTGTCATGGCCATGGTGGCAGGCACCGCATGGTGCCTGTCACCTTGTGCATGACAATGCATGCAGTGCATTCCCAGCACGCCACTAGGATGCCACCGCCACGGTGGCATCCTAATCGCCGGTGCGGGACTGCCGCATCACTGGCGGCCGGTCCCAGCACCGCTAGGGTGGCGGGCAGACGGAAGTCTGCCCGCCATCCTAATGGACCTCTAACCCTTCACCCAATATAGAATAAAATCCTTTGTCATCATATCTGTCTGAAATGCTTTCGCCTAACTGTTCATGGTCAACTCTCACTTTCTTGTGCCTTCTGATCGAAGCAGAACAGCCTTGGACTTTCCAGCCTCTTCATTCCAAGTCCACTACAAGGGGCTAATGTTATTTTTTCTATAGAGCTGCATGTTGGGATTAGGCTGGGCTCTGCTGTTCTGGACTGGAGCACATTCTAAGCATGAATGGGCAGCATCGTTAGGAGGCAGAGTTACTACTACACACCTACCACCGACCTCACGACGCTTCGCTTGCACATGATGCTGCACATGGCTTGCATTAGTTGTCCTTGCTGTCACACAAGATGGATGCAGATTTAGTGCATATGTTCCGGACTTGCCCAGTGATTATCTGATTCTAGAAACAAGTTACTTTAGAACTAGAAGGTACATTAAACTGGCAGTCACTGTATAATGTGGAAATCTGTCTGGTGGGGCTCTATAGCCGGGAAGTGAAAAGGAAAGCTGGTGATAGGTTCCTAGATTTAGCATTGAGTGTCACCGCAGGGATATCGCCAGGCACTGGAAATCACCTGAGGGCCCTCAACATAGCTGATGGAAGGCATATGTAGAGAATTAGGCTATGGATGACGGGGCTACCATACGCCTGGAGGAATATAAGGAAATACACGGAAAGCCCTTGGAGAACCAATGGCAAGAAGTTATAGACAGCTTTCTAGTAGCAGAGACATCACCTTACAAGGGCCGGACTGGGAGCCCAAAGCAGCCCTGGCAATTTTGTTGGACAGACCCTGCATGGAGGGGGGAGGTGAAGGGGGATGGGCAGGGGGTGCAAGTGTGAAGCACTGCTGCTTTTGTTACTGGGGGCGATATTGCAGCACCACTGCAACACTGGCACCCATTAACAAAACCAGCCCCCACCACGGCAAACCCAGCCCCCAGCCTCCCAGGGAAATGCCCGATGCCCGCTAAGGCCAGTCTGGCCCTGCACCTTCCTTCCGGAATTCCGAATGGCCCTCGAGACATGGCTGTTCCAATAAGCCTCCGGGACCTGCAAGTGCCTGGATACCCTATCAGGTGATTAGCCATGTTTTATAAATCCTGATTGATTGATCGATTGAGGAGCAGCATAGTACGACATGCACATTGAAACAAATCCAATAGATATGCCAAGTGCCAAACTGGGGTGGACCATTGCCGGCATAGACCCTTCATACCCCCCACAGAGATGTACCCCATACCCTCCTTGCAAGGGCCATCTTGAAGTATGACACCACATACTCACACGGCACACAAGCACAGGCTGAGGTCAGTTGCAAGAGTTGGCCAAAAGTTTTTTGTTTTAATTTCCAAGTAGTTCTGCTTTTATCCGGTATCCACCCATGTATACTGCTGCCAATATATTGCTATAACATCAGATGGTAAACTGTGTTGTTTTTGTACATGAAAACGCTCAATAAAACATGTTTATAAAAAATGGGGGCAATGGTGGTGCTGGGCACAGTCTCATGGCGATAGTGTTTTTTTTGTTTTTTTAAAGTGCAATTCACTAGTCCCTGCTATCCCTGCAGCCTAAGGACCCTCATCTCCTGTCAAAGCTATCCATTTATCCAGCTCCAGGTGCTCAAGTCAGTTGCCTACTAGTTTTAGTTTTTTCTCAACATTGTTTAGGGTCTGGAGAGATTTTCCACATAAATATCAAATGCATTGCGGTATGATTTTTAAAACCAACGTTCTGAATCTTACAGCACCAAATGCTAACATGTTCAAACTGAGTTATTATTTGCTGTCTGTTCGATGTGGGGAGTCTGCAGATTACTGTGGTCACCGAATAGGCAGAAAGGCGCCCTGAAATACAACAGTGTTACAGCAAACAAATGATGGACGGAATGCTGACAATGCAAACATTCTCCCCCAGTCAAAATATCTGGGTTAAATCCATCGCTCTTTGCCCACTATGCCACCCCAGTTTGGACCCAGCCATGTGCAAATCAGTCTTGACCCTGTGTCCCATGGGAACAGTCCAGACCAAACTGCCAGGCCAGGTTCTCCCTGGACCGGAAACAAGCATCCTGGGACCGGTTTCAGGGTATGTCACCCTTCTTCAGCCAGGTTAGCTTGAATCCAGTGGCAAAGTGAGCAAGGGACTCACGTTTGGGCATACCCAATACAACAGGGCCGTCTGCTCAAGGAGCTCATAGTGGCCCTGTCAGGTGTACGAAGCCCTATATAGAAGTTGCAGTACAATTAGAAGTTTGGTGACAGGTAGAGTCATTATTGTAGGCTGGCAAACACGAGTGCTGCTTCTTATCTCCCCAGTACTCTTTACTAGAATGGTTGCTTGGTCAAAATTAGTGGGTGGTTGAAGCATTATAAGTCAGGGGTGACCCCTTCTTCCAGGTCCAGTCCAAGGTCATTCAACACAGCAATCAGGGTCGTCTTTGACCCCTATCCCAGTGCCAAACCCACTTGACTGGGTCTTAGGTACATTTATTTTGTAGGTGGCAAAATAGCCTTCTAGCAAGAAAATTGTCTGAATGTTGTCAATGGCTGGTAGCAAGGAGCTTGTTCTAGAGTTGACTTCAAAAGAGGCATCCAATCTGGATTTTTTTAAAGAGCAGTTTAACAACCCACTCTTGCCAGCCTTTGGGGATAATACCAGACAAGAATGATGAATTAAGGATAGAGGTAAGAGGGAGGACACCTATAGCTGCTAAGATTTGCAGAAACCCTTCCCAGCATATATCATCTGGAAACCCAGATTGCAAGGGAGGCACAAAGGCTAAAGACCTCCTCTTCTGAGATTGAAGGAGAACATTTAGGGGCGTAGTCAGAGCAGAATGGCAACCTCACTGTTCACGAGTGAATTTGGATCCTGAGAAATGTTGGCGTGGAGATCCCTGAATATCTAGTGAAAGAATAGGGCCAGTCTGTCACATAGTGACTGAAAGGGAGGAATGATAGTCATGACGGCACTAGGACAAGTAAGTCTAAAGACCTAGGGGCTTATTTATGAGCCCTTGCATCACATTTATGCCACTGTTGCATCGCTTCTTGTGACGCTGTGGCAGCGTAAATAATGTGCCATATTGCTCCATATTTATGAAGTGACGCATCTAGGCAGATGCGTCACTTCGTAAAGCCCTGCATTACATTATACCTGCATCAGGTATAATGTATGCAGGGTGGGCGATCAAAGCCTCGTACAAGTGGCGCATTGAAATCTAAAAGATTTTAGTGCGCCACTTCTAGGACGCCACTGCATAAAATCCTTACACCTGCCTCATAGCAGGCGTAAGGGTGAGGCAGTGTTATAATCGTAGTCCTCCCCCTGCATTGCTGGAGTTGTGTCACGCTTCCAAAACAACTCCAGCAATGCATCAGTTTTGCACTGACAGATATAACAGTAATACTGATCTATCTGTCATTCCTTGAGACACGATAAGTCATCCAGTAAATATGATGCATCGATGGCGTCGCAAGGAGGGCACACTGAGAAGTGTCACATCGCTGCTTTGTCGCAGCGATGCAACACTTCTCATAAATAAGGGCTAGATGTATCAAGCTAAATTGCTTTCGCAAATGCTGAAATTCGCAGAATTTCAGCGATTGCAATTTAGCTGTGTGCTAAGTAGGTAAGCAAAAACCTACTTGCAAAATAAGGAATCACAAAAATTGCGATTCCCTATTTTGTGCATGCAGAGAATTGCAATTTGCGATTCCCTAAATGCTATGCTAGTAGGCATCACAAATTGCGATATTGCCTTAAGGGATCGCAAATTACCACCAACTTCTAGTTGGTGGTAATTCACGATTTCCTGGAAAAAAGCACACATGCACACGTGCACACATGCATATTTCAGAGGTGCAACAGGGTGTCCTTTTGGAACCCTTGCACCCTTGAAATTGCGTGCGCAATTTGGGAGTACCTATTGGGTACTCGCAATTTGCGAATGCAATTCCCATTCATTTCAATGGGCCTCTTGGCCCATAGGAATGAATGGGATGGGATTCCTTAATTGAGAATCGCAAGTTGTGAGTTGCAATTAAGGAATGCGTAGGCATCGCAATTACTATTATGATTCCTACATACACAGCAGTTTGCGAGTCCTTAATAGCGATTCGCAAAAAATTGCTATTAAGGACTCGCAAATCTGTTTTTTGATACATATGCCCCATAGCATTTAGGGAATCGCAAATTGCGAATCTGTAAATGCATGCGCAAAATAGGAAATCGCAATTTTTGCGATTCCTTATTTTGCGAATAGGCTTTGTCTACCTAAATAGCACACAGCAAAATTGCGATCGCAATCGCTGAAATTCTTCGAATTTCAGCGTTTACAAAGGCAATTTAGCTTGATACATCTGGCCCCTAGAGACCACCTGAAAGTATGTTTTTGAAGAATATATAGCCCGTGTACTGAAAGCTCCAAATTATGCTGTACTGGCAGCAGTTACATTGGTTTTAATTATTTCGTTGTCGATGGAAGGTGTTGCATGAATTATCAATGCAGGAATGCTGCCATAAACTCTCTACCTGTCATACTTGCAATCAAGAGAAAACTAGGGATTATTTGGTCAGTTATTTTTTTCTTACCTTTCTGAACAGGAAGGAGCTACTTGAGGGTTTGCAATATGAGAAAAAATTCTGGTTCATATCAAAGGGACTGGAAAAGGACCAGGAACCTCCAAGTTGCCCCTAAACATATCACAGGCTCTAATTACCTCGGCTGGGGTCCTAGTGCAATTTTTGTAGCAACAGCCAGATTAAGGGCCTCATTTATGGAAACTATTGCATCGCAGCGTGAAATCAGCAATGCTACAGTTTTCACTGCACCCTCCTTGCAACACCATGGATGCACCGTATTTAATGTATGACGCTCCATGTCACAATGAGTTACAGATATGTCAGTATTTCTGACGTATCTGTATGCGAAAAAGTGACGCATTGCTAGGGTGTATCTGAAAACAGACGTAACTCTAGCAATGTGTCCTTTCACATGGGCCAAGCCCCAAGTGAAAGGGACTGCGTCAGTCTTATGCCTGCTGCGAGGCAGGCGTAAGATTTTGACACAGTGGCATTCCTAGAAGTGGCACAGTGAAATCTGGTAGATTTCACTGCGCCCCTTCTATGAGGTTCTTTGCGGGGGAACCCCCACCCTACATACATTATTCCGGACGCAGGTATAATGTAACACAGGGCTTTACTAAGTCCTTAGATGCGTCACGTTGTAACTAGGGCACAACAGGGGAGAGGATACAGCCTAACGGCTAGGGCGGTCAAACTCAAATCTGGGGAACCGGTTTTGAGTCTCGGCAATGACGCTCAACATTCTGTGATTCTGGGCAAATCGCTTAGGGACATATTAACAAGGGCCAGCAATAATTATCGCTGACCCCACATAGCGGTAGAAATATTACCTCCGGCTATCGCTGAAAATTATCGCCATGATAACGCTATATTAACAATACATAGCGCTAATATTTCAGCGATAGCGGTGTTTACCATGGAACATCGCTGGTTTTCCAGCGATGTTCCATGGAAAACAGTGATAACACTGCTGATACGACCCTGTGGTCGTATCAGCATAATCCACCTACCATTATTAGTATGCCTTAGTCTGGAATTTGCACTATCCCATCCAGGGTGGTGTCCCTCTATGCGCACAGCGTTGTGGGGTAACAAAGTTACCAATTTTCGTTCTGGTTAAACCAAAGTTCACTTATTCATGATTAGAAATTAGAAATTCATTGTTCCGTGTAACAAATTATCACATGTTGTGTCAACACAGGTGCTGGTGGATATCCTCTATGCATTTCGGGTGAAACCCTTCATCAGGAGGAATCCTGTAAACAAAAACAGGAGATAATGTTGCATGTCCCCTCATAGGATTTAACTTTCACTTACAAATTAAAGCGTTAACAAAAGCAACATCCGCAACAACAATCTCAATTCGACAGTAGCATTACACTTCAATGAACACAAACACAACGTCAGTCAATTACGTTTCCTAGTGTGTGAAACAGTTCCGCTAAGGGAAGGTTGTGACAACAGAAAATTTCTGATTCAAAGAGAGACCTTTTGGATTTATAAAATGAACTCCATGGTACCCCTTGGACTGAATGATCGTCTCAAACTGAGTTGCTTTATTTGACTTTGAATTGTTGCCTACAAGAATGCCCAAAAGCTCATATACATGTTTAAAATGTCATTGTTTTTTCTCCACTGTTTCTTTACCCACCTTTCTGCTTACATGTATTTTCCATCCATGTTTCTTTTTGATTTGATTCTTTATAACTTCATTTATTTAATTTTTTCCAACACCGTTTTTTAGCTTTTTTTTACATTGGTGACCACAACTTATTATTTCAACTTTTATGTATTTTACCTTGGTTACATTGTACTAACTCGGTTTTCTTGTCGAGTCATTGTTTATTGCTTTTTGTCATGTTCTGACAATTTATATGTTTCCTATTCTAAGATGGCCGCCACTATTAGAGTCTTCTTTCTTTGTTCACTATCCGCATACTTAACATGGCTACACGTTTACTAACGGTTTTTCGGATCAGAGCAGTTTGGATATGCTCATTCGAACGGGTGAACTGAGGTAACTGTCACGATCTCAATCGACTTTGGTGCGTGGTTCTATCTTATGGCTTATGTTGCTAACACTGCATGCTTTACTTTGTACACGTGTTGGACTATCTCACTTGATCTCGGCACGCATATTTCATATAACATTCACGTATCTATTTAACACGCCGCTATCACCGTATCTATTTCACAGCACGATTCACACGCCGGAAATTTTCAAAAAAGACACCGGATAGCTTGTGTGCAATTTCTAATACGCCTTTGTAGTTCTCCTTAACAGCGTTTCTTGATATGCTTTCGTGCACTTTTTGAAGCTTGATATCTTGGATGGTACATGTTTTCACTTATTTAACTTTGTTAACGCTTTAATTTGTAAGTGAAAGTTAAATCCTATGAGGGGACATGCAACATTATCTCCTGTTTTTGTTTACAGGATTCCTCCTGATGAAGGGTTTCACCCGAAATGCATAGAGGATATCCACCAGCACCTGTGTTGACACAACATGTGATAATTTGTTACACGGAACAATGAATTTCTAATTTCTAATCATGAATAAATGAACTTTGGTTTAACCAGAACGAAAATTGGTAACTTTGTTACCCCACAACGCTGTGCGCATAGAGGGACACCACCCTGGATGGGATAGTGCAACTCTTGTTATTTCTTCGACCTTGGTTTAGGGGTCGCTCCTCTAGCAGCACGCCACTACTTGTTAAAATTCAACATACTCAGAGATTAAACGGGAGTGCGCGATATTTCAACACTTAGTCTGGAATTTAACAGACATTAAATTCCAGCGTTAAGGCCGAGGTAGCGAGATTTTTTTATCGCTGCACCTCCTTGTTAATATCGCGAAGCTGCCGTCGCGATATTTTCTTGTGTTGTTTTCACAGCCACGCCTTCTTTGCATCTCATTAGCGATGCGAGGCGAGGCTGTGAAAAAACGGGCTATACATCAAAGAAACACGCGCCAGCGTGTCCTTGATGATATTGCGATATAATTATCGCCGCTTATTGCCCGAAAACAGACGCTAAAGCTGCGATAATTATATCGTCAGCCCTTGCTAATATGCCCCTTAATCTCCCCGTGCCTAACAAAAATGAATGTATCCTTGTGTAACGCAACTGGTGCTCATGTAAAGTGCTCTGATACCTTTGGGTCAAGTTTGCGTTGTATTAAACTACAACACAAAAAAAATGGCGAATTTTTTTACGCCGCCGGTGCATCATAAAAAAGAGACGCAACAGCAGTGAAAAAGTGTCACAAGGCCTCATAAATAAGGCCCTGCGTTATTACCTGGAGGTTGGTCCCTCCAAGAGGTACGACATTATATTAAATCGGGCTGGGCAAAGATCAGATGAATAAAATATCTTGCAGTATGTGTGAGACCTTTTACCTGCTTAAAAATACTAAACGAAACAAAGACATTCTGCTATCTTAATTTTGGTTGGCTCTGAAAGGTCTGTGGGGCTAACGTCGTGTCAGCCACATTTCAGAAATGCCTCAGAAATGAGAGCAGGCTGGGGCAGTCAGTCACCCGCCAGGCTTTTCCGCTAAAATACCTTTATGGCGGGGCCGCGACAGTCACATACATGACCGGTTAGTGTCAAGCACATTTCACAGTTTGCCTGAAACGGGAGTAAAGTAACCCTGGTTTAATCGTACTGGTATTTCAGGAGACCGGCCCTTCACTCCCTCCTGAAGTACACTAAAGTGAGGGGAATTAATGTCTCCGTAACCTCCACAACAACGAAAACCAGATTCCATCTAAATCCCTGGTCAAAGTTTTCTATCACCGCCATGTCAGGTATCTAAGGACAGCCGCTCTGGCGCCAAACTGTCCACCAGATGGCAGTGTTAACCAACATATGAGCGTAAGTATAATACATTAGACGTCTGCTGTGCATGCAATACATTTGAGAAATCAAAGGATGTAAGGACATTTTTACTCACGTTTTTGGGAAGAGCTTTATTAAAGTATCAATATAGAAGTTTGACATGGCGTAATTCTAATTTGTTTAATTATCAATAACTGTATATTTTAAAGTATAAAAGGCTAAATCGGTAACAACATGAGCAGAATACATAAGAATGTTTCCTCTTGTAAAGCGCTCTAATGCCTTTGGGTCATGCTCTTGCTATATAAAACCGCAAAAATAAATAACACAAGCAGTGGCAATGCCAATACGTCTGGCTTTAAAAGAGCGTTGTATGGTAATGAAAAGCATTACAACTAAATAGCTTGGGAATAGATATGTATTTGTGTGAACTATAGAATAATATTGGTGTAGGTTAAAAGGTCAGGTAACAGTTGTATTGTCAAGCCAGACCTAAAAAAAATGTAGGTTAATGACTACCCTCCTCCCATCTGTGCTGCTGCCAGAGAAAATGTGAAGCTGTGAGGCCCTAGGTCCCCATATAATAATAATGAGGACACCAACACTGGAATATATTTCCTGGAACTGGCCCAGGGCATGTGCGCCCGGCCCCTGTTATTCGTAGGGTCACATGTCCTGTGACGCTTGTGGTGGATGGGTGTGGGGTGGGGTGTAAGCCAGCCCTCTGGGAGTGACTGGCACAACAAACACTAGAACAGTGACCAGCTGGTCACTTCATCCCTTCCAAACTTTATTAAAACTGGAACAACCAGTCCAACCCGTGGGAGAGAATAAAACAACAACAAATAACTCCAGTGAGTCTATTCGACTGCTTTCAGAACAGGATGATGGTACAACAGCTGCTAGGATCACCAGTTCTAATTGGCACAGTTCAGTCCTCCATGGACTCAAGGCGTGGACGTTTCCAACCAAAGTCTACATGCACAGTTTATTGTGACGGTGCATGTGGAGCGATAGTGAAGACAGTGAATGTTACATTGTCACAAAGACGTCCTGGCTGCATGAACATCAAGCCTCTCACCAAGATGTCCCTCTCATACTGGCATTCCCCTCTCACGGGTTACCCCTGAGGTCCTCTTCACCAGGCTTCCACTGGACTGGGGTACATCGCAGTGTCACTTCAACGCCATAATCTAGGCTTGTGGACGAAGCGCTACGAGTCCCACCTTCAATTCCCTCGCTCCGCCTGGAGGGTAGTTGTTTCCAGATCATATTACTCCTGCCATCCAGACTCTGGTGCACCGGCATTGACAGGATGGTCTTTGGAGGAAGCAGCTCATGGCAAGAGATCTTGGTGCTTCCTGGAACCTGCGGCGGCTGCTGTAGACTCATCTCTCGTGTTGGAATCCTGCTCTAACCGGTAATCCCTGGTCGGATCCTCTTCCACGTCCGCGGTCACTCAGGACGTCCGAGCAGGACCACAATCCAGTCTCCTGTGAGACCCCAAGGGTGGATGGTACCAATGGTCCAGCTTGCTCTCATCTGCAGGCGCCAGTATTGCTTGGTGTAACCGAAGACTTCTGGCCAGCCAGCCTCTCATGGTGTCACAGATGTTACATAGGTACTGTGCTTCACTCCCGTTGTCCAACACTCCTACGATGTTCTTGCACTCAGTCGTCTTCTGTACCATGCAGTGTGCCAGATGTCTATCACACACTTCTCTCTTCCTCTTTCTTTGGACTCACTTTGTGGTGGCCTCGTGTCGCACTTCTTTGGTTTCCTCTTCTTTCACTTCACAATGCGGTCTGGTCCCATCTTGTCTTACTCTTCTTCTTTTCTGATCAGGCCTCTCTATGTGACGTGTACTTCAAATGGGTCTCCCTGGCCACCTTCCTGCTCACATGGCACGAAAAGGTGTTGGCGGGGTGTCTGCCACTTCAGTCTATTACTATGCACCTTCCCCTCTTCAGTCTATTCCTATGCACTTTCCCCCATCACTCTGGGCTGCAGCAGCTGCCCCTATGCTGCAGTCCGTTTCCTGGGCATTTGTCCCTTATAAACATTGGGGCAGATTTATGAGGCCCTTGCGCCTCATTTACGCCGCCCTTGCGTCACTTTTGTGACGCAGCGGCGGAGCAAATCCTGCGCCATGCTGCGGGGTATTTACAACGTGACGCATCTGGGAGATGCGTCACGTTGTAAAGCCCTGCGCCAGCAGCAGGCGTACCTGTGCAGGGGGGGGCGTTTCGTCGCAGGAACGCCTCCTAAAAGTGGCTGAGTGAAATCTACAAGATTTCACTCAGTCACTTTTGAGCCTATGCTGCGTCAAAACCCTGCGCCTGCTTGAAG
Source organism: Triturus cristatus (assembly GCF_964204655.1). NCBI lineage: Eukaryota > Metazoa > Chordata > Amphibia > Caudata > Salamandridae > Triturus > Triturus cristatus. Next base: position 1,086,308,865 of record NC_140583.1, on the reverse strand, counting down.
CAGGCGTAAGGATTGACGCAGCATTGTGAAGATAGGTCCCCCCAAAGCATTGCTGGAGCTGCGTCGCGCTTGCGACGCAACTCCAGCAATGCGCCACTTTTACGGCACAGATGCGTCACGCATCTGTGCCGTTTTTGCCCCATGGTGCGCCGCATTGTAAATGCTGCGCATCCATGGTGGCGGAGCTGTGGCGCACAATAACTGGCGCATCCCTGCTGATATGCAGGGATGCGCCAGTTATTATAAATCTGCCCCATTGTTTTTCTTCAGGGCAGGCCGCAGTGCCTCCAGCGACTTGTAGGTGGCACTGCTGCCATTTCTTCTTCTCGGCCTCTTCCTGGCTGGGCCGCCATCGGAATCCCTTCATTTCCTGGCAGCAGTTGCTCTTCGCTCATGGGGCCGCGGAGCCTCTCCTCATGCTGGCACGGCCCCGTCTGCAACCCTGCCTCTTTCTCCTGTGGGGAGAACAGCAGTGGCAGCAGGCTCACCTCTTGGAACAACCTCCTTCCACCTGCCACACTCCCTACATGGATTGCCAGCCTCATGGGGTTGAAGACTCCGGATGCTGCCCTACTACGATTCCTTTCTTCACGGGTGGGGCTCTGTTGCTGCTCCATGCACTGCAGTGGCCCCACCCGCTTACTTCAGCCACACCGGCTGCCAGATAAGGTGGCAGCGCGGCGCTCCTCTCCATTTTCCTATATTCCCGGCTGTCTTCTTGCTCATCGGCACTTTTTATTGAAGGCTGCTTGGGTTAACGTCCCATTGGCAGTGCCAGGATCGGCCTCGGCAGCTCCACTCACGCTGCGAGGGTTGAAGTCTTCACAGGTGTCACCAGGCCTGACACCCAGAAAATCGAATACTCTCCTCTGCCCCGCTCACAGCTCCTGCTACCCTCGATGGGAGCTCATCTTACGACTGATGGCTGACTGGCCCCTCCTGCTCGTCCGACACCAGGATCCGGCAGCGGGCAGGCAACTCCGCAGTCCGGCTGCACTCGCGCTCCAGCTGGGGCTTCTGCAGGTCATGGGCAGAGGCCATAGCACTGACTCCCTCACTTGCTACTTGAGTCACCCCACTGTCGGGTGCCGTCACACACCACTTCTCACTCCAGTGCAGAGTGGGCTTGCGATCACCTCCTTCACCCCACGGGAACATCCCATGCCCCACAGGCAACCAGGCGCTTGCTAGGACCAATGGCAGGGGATGCCCTCAGTGTGGGCAACACTCTACCCCTGTTCCACCCGCGGGTCCATCCACTCATCGCCAATGTGATGCAGTGGGGCCCTAGTCCCCCAAATACTAATAATGAGAACAAGGGCACTGGAATATGCTTACTGAACTGGCCCAGGGCATGTGCGCCCGGCCCCTTTAATTCGCAGGGTCATATGTCCTGCGATGCCTGTGTTGGATGGGTGTGGGGTGGACTGTAAGCCAGCCTTCGGGGAGTCGCTGGCACAACAAACACTAGAACAGCGACCAGCTGGTCACTACAAGAACCAACATAAAATATCTAGTCATATAAGACACTTTAATAGTATTCCAATGTCATTTGTGTGCCCCTAAAAGTTCATGGGTATGAGGCTGGATAAATCAACAAAATGATCTCAGCTGTTTGAAGGGCAAGCACTTTTTCTGTGGAAGCACAAAACGTCTGGCCAATCAAAACATGTACTCCTACCATGTGGGCGGTGCCAAAACCCCACCCTAATGATGCTCACATAGTTGTCTAGTAGTAGCTGTGTTGTCAGGTCAAATTAAATAGACTGAATTTGTGCCATCAAGACATCTTTCAATTGTATGTGGAGGGTGTGGTGAATTGTTTTATGCTTGTAGTTACGTTCATGCCTCGCCCCAATGCCCCAGGATCAAATCCTCCTGGGAGGGAGAGGAAGTTTATATCTGTCTAGCTGGTTTCTAAAAGATCTCAATTTCGTCAGATGGAGAATAGGATGGAAGGGGGTCTTCTTGATTTGCCAGGATCACTCAATGTTGTCAAAGTCTAGATTAGACATCAACACTCCTGGTTGCACAGATGACTGTTGTGAGCCTTCCAGGAAACTACAACAATGGTGCTCTGTTGTCAAACGCATCCCAAGGCTGGGCTGGGAAGGGTTTGAATAAAGAGATGTCAGACCGCTGGGCTCTGTCTGCCCTGAAAAACTGTGTGCTGAGTGTGTCATTGTGCGCAGCACTTAAATTACATTTGCTCTGCTAAGGTCTATGCTACATTGGCGATGAAGAGGTCCAGGGCCGAGGGGTGTTTGGTGCCAACCAAATCCTGGTGAATTTGGTTGGGCCCTGGGGTCACTTGACCGAGGGGATCAATAAACATCCAAAATCACGCATAGGCAGTTCCAAGCCAGACCAGTATGAGTGTGCAAGCAGTGTGTTTATTTGTGCACGTGGCCTACCCTCAGCGTCCTGTGGCTGGCCTAGTCACCTGACCACCCGGAACACAACAACTGGCAACAAGGATGGGGTACTTCGCCTTTGCACTGATGCTATTCCATGCCCCGCCCTGAAGCCTGCCATCTCTTCCCAATTGCAGGGGGTGGCCCTGCTACACTGTCAGCATGGCACAGCCCTCCAGCCATGCCAGACATCAGATGATAGACACAAACAGCGGCCTACACATCCACACGGATCACCGCAATTATGCCTGTTGTCTGTGCTCAGCAAGCAACATTTTTGGAAGATGTTGGCCTGGGGCTGCAAGTATTGCCTCCAGGCTCCTACACAGGCCCAGCCCAGCAGCCTATCATTTATGCCATGGTATGGCTAGCCCTGAGGAGGGGCACGTGTGCTTCATGTGGTGAGGCCTGCAAACCAGCAATGAAGCAGGCCCGCTCCTCCCAGCTGCTGAGTCCATTGCCCTTTTACAACAGGAAGGCCCACCTGTTCACTTACAAATAGGGGTGGGCGACAATTTCCGTTCCGCTCCCGGAAATTGCGACAATTCGACATTTCCGCGTTCCGACCGGAACGCGGAAATGCCGAATTGTCGCAATTTCCGGGAGGGAACGGAAATTGTTGCCTGCCAACCACAACAGGAAGCACTTACAGATATAAATAAAGCAGGGGCCCGAGTGGAAGCTCAAATTCAGTAACGTGGCGACTCCTTACCTGATGTGCAGCCATGACTTTCTCGAGCGCAATCCCCGTGTAGTTCCTGACACCAGGAGGTTCTGTCTCCTCGTCTGCTGCTCTGATCGGTCTCTGGCCCGCGGCATGTGAACTGCATGGAAGCCCCGCCCCACACACCAGCGGTGGGCAACGTCTTCCGCCCTTTCCCCCACTACGATGGACAGCTGACTCGAGGGACCCCAGGGACGTCGGCGCCGTGGCAAGTACGCACACAAACTGTAGCGGGCGGCAGCGGCAGGCCAGAAGCACCAATTTCCGGGATCACGGAAATATCGCGTGATCGCGGAAATTGCGTGCATTCTCGCGAGAATTGGCGGAAGTGCCTTCCGCCAATTCCGCCCACCCCTACTTACAAATGTGGGTTATTGTTGGGGCAGGTCCCCATGCATTTCTTACTATACAACATGGCTGAAAGGGTAGTATAGAAGCCGGTAAGGAATCACCCCACACCCTGACCACTCTACTCCAGGTGTAAGTGACGTCACAGCACGTCACCCCACCAACTTTTCGTCCACGCATGGAAAACTGCATATATATAAATACATACATATATATATATATGTGTTAGACTTGGCATCTTTTGGCATGTTTCCCCTGACTTTTTGCTTTCTGACCTCTGGTTTTGGACTCTGTTTTTACTGGTGTAATGATTCTGCGCACTTTCCTCACTGCTGTCCAGTGGTAAAGTGCGAGTGCTCCTGTATAAACTATTTTATGGATTGGCGTTTCCATGATTGGCTTATTTGATTTATGTGTCAGTCCCTAGTAAAGTGCACTGCGAGTGCCAGGGCCTATAAATCAAATGCTGTTGGTGGGCTGCAGCACTGGATTGTGCCACCGGCGCAAACAGCCAGTAAAGTAAAACTCTGGCCTGCCATTGCAGAGCCTGTGCGCAGCCTGGGCCTGCCATGTCGACTTGGCAAGTGCACACACTTGCAAGTCCCTAAACCTTCCCTTTTCTACATGTGAGTCGTCCCTCTGGTAGGACCAAGGCACCCCCATGGGCAGGGTGTATTGTATGTGAAAGGTAGGATATGCCCTGGTATGTGTGGCATGTGCTGATAGTGAATTACAGCCTACCTCGTTTTTCACTTTTGCAAGGCTACCTGTTCTCCATAGGCCAGAATGGGCAGTTTGATTATTACATCCTATAATCCTAACTGACCCAGGGAACATGGTAGAAATTCAAGTTTAGTATGCCTGAACTCAGAATGATAAAATGCATCTTTTAGTGAAGTTGGTTTTAACATTCTGGGTTTGAAAATACCACTTTTAGAAAGTAGGTATTTTCTTGTCTAACCATCCAAACTGGCCTCTGCTAGGTTTTGTATTCCTTGTCTGGAGTTTGAGTGACAGGGGCTGGGGGATTCCAGGAGACAGGGTGAGTCAGCATAGGGCTGAATATCAAGATCGACATGTAGCTGGGTGGGAGGAGTTGCACCTGGGACCTGAATAGGGCTGTGCCTTCCCTCCACAATGCTGGCTCCACCTCCTGTGGTGCGTCTGATGTCCCTGGCCTACACTGTGAAAGGAAAGAAGGAGTCTTGTCAACAAAGTGCTCCAGGACTGACCAGAACTGGTTTGGACTAGGCAAAGGCCTCTCTGACTTCAGAGAACAAAGAGAAATTGAGGGTAAAAAGGGGGCTCCAAACAACAACAGTATCCATGGGTCTAAAACTTAATCTGGTTTACTAGAACACTACAATGTATGGAGTGACCAAGACATTTGTCTGGACATTCCTATTAGTAGGACGGATTCCCATCACTCACCAAGTTGACATGCTTCATCATCTGGGTCTCCTCCTAGCGCCACGCTAGTGACGCAAAGGGCTACAACCCTTCACCTATGAAGGGGAGCTCACGGATGTTTTTTAGAAATAAACTGATCCACTAGATGTGAAGAGATGTTGTTAAGGGAGTGATGGACGCAGTATGTGAACAGAGTGAACGTGATATATAAAATGACCCCTGGGAGAGAAGTTTTATTTGATATTCCCTAAAGGCCGGGTTAAAAATGGTGCAGTGACAGTTTTAACATAATAACTGTCTGTGTCAGAAGGAAGGTCGACATGTTTCAGCCTCACGGACTAATTCAATCCACAGCTTTCTTCAGGACCAAACACTGTATGAATAACTACTGTGAATAAGGTGCCCAAAATAAAGTGAAAAAAATGAATAATCATAACATAGTTGGAACAATCACAACCATGTAAACTGAATTAGTAGGTTTTCCAAATCCTCATCTGTGTCACGAATACTGAGAGTATCTGCAAAAATAAACACAGAGAGGAAAAACCTATTATATGTCTAGTAAACCATGCATTCATTAGTGGTTCAATATTCAATCAAATCCTAGTGAGTTATCAATTATCATCTAGTTGCTATAATAGCAAACATGCCTTACCCGTGTCCTGTGAGGAAGACACCTCACCTGGCAACGGCTCAGGATATTGAGGCCCGCTCTGTAGGGGATACAAAGAGCAGAAAAGTGCTCAGAGTACTGTATTCTAAAACTTTTCCGGTTAAAAATATCACAGCAATTAAAAGATAGTTATAACGACCAAGCACTAATCGGTACTCAGCCCAATATAGAAGCTCATTCACCCATATGTCCGCTCAAAACAACAGTGTCTAAGATGTCAGAAAACGATGTCGTCTAGAGCGAGACAAGCAGATTGATCATTATTAGTTCTAGAACAATTCAGGTCTGTAAATAATCAGGTGCCTGAGATTCATTATGGACGATACTGCAAAAAGACTACCGCTTAACCGAGACTCAGGTGCAAAGGAAACAGCCGTCAGTAAACTAAAAAGTAAGTAAACCGAACACCATGGCAGTGAACTAAACAAAGGAGGGACTTGCCATCATACTGGACACTGAGATATATCGAACAGGATGTCTCCGGCAACTTGGAGATAGAAGGTCATATCGTCCTTTGAAGGCAGATCCTACAGAGAAATTGAAGACGCTGATTGCTACTATGTTTGAGGAAGCCAGCAATGAGGGCTGGATTACCAACAAAAAGGCGGCCTTCTTACAAACGGAGCATCCTACTATGATGTATTTCTATGTACTCTCAAAAGTACATAAACGGCAGCGGCCACCACCGGGACGGCCTATTATTTCAGGTTTAGGTTCGATTTTAGAACCTTTGTCCACCTTTGTGGACTTCTTTTTGCGGCCGTTGGTCAAGGAGATGCTGACATACCTGCAAGACACTAAGGACGTTTTACGTCTTTAACCTGAGGTTGAATTTGATCCACATACTGATTTTCTAGTGTCATTTGATGTGGAGTCTCTTTATACTTCCATCGCACAGGATGAGACACTCGATGCTATTCACAGCTTGCTAGACAGTAGAAGTTTGGATTCCATAACACCGGTACAATTTATAATGTCTTGTGCGCAACTGGCAATGAAAGAGAATTTCTTTCGCTACGAAGACACAATCTATTTACAGACTTCAGGTACTAGTATAGGAAGCATTTTTGCTCCCAGTCTAGCTAACCTGTACGTTCATGGATTCGAACAACAACATGTACTATCAGAGACCAATCCCTTCCGCCAGTCTATTCGACTATGGAAGCGTTACATAGACGACATCTTAGTCGTCTGGTGGGGAGATCAGGAATCGATTTTGACATTTGTCACCTGGTTGAATACGAGGAATGATTATCTGAGGTTTACAGTAGAAATTAAAAAAAACAAATTGGCATTTTTGGATCTTCTGATCTGTTTCACCCCTGCGGGTCTTGAAAGCGAATTGTATAAGAAACCCATGGCCAAAAATTCCCTATTGAGCTACGAGAGCCATCAGCCCAGGTCGCTTTGTGAAAATCTACCATACGGCCAGTTTCTTCGGATGCGCCGCAATTGTTCTACCAGAGATACATTTGAGTACCATGCCACATCTCTTTCAACACAACTGCGCACCAGAAAATATCCAAAGAAACTATTACGGCGTTCACTTAAGCGAGATGCCAACAATAACAGAGAGGCTTTGTTGGATCCTCCAGTACCTAAACCACCTGTGAATCGGATCACGTTTGTAAATACCTTCAGTGTTTTGTCTAACGAGATTCAAAGGAGTGTCAACAAACATTGGCATATATTGAACGTAGGGAAAGAACAAATTCCATCACCACTTTTTTCATTTAAAAGAGGCACTAGCTTAAGAGATCAACTTGTACACACAAGACCTAAAGCCAAACCTGTTCAAAGAGAGAGTACCCTGTGGAATCTACCTGCTATTCAGGGTCATTTCCCATGTGGCATCTGTGCGGCTTGCCCCCAGACACAACCTTCCAAATCCATTGGTATAGGGACTACCAGACCGTGGATTCAGAACAGATTCACTAACTGCAATAGTGATAGGCTGATCTATCTAATTATATGCCCATGTGACTACCAATATGTTGGCATGACTACTCGAAAGATCAAAGTCAGGATTTCAGAGCATAAATGCACCATCAGGTGCAAGAAACAGACTACAAAACTTACGAGACATTTCTTGGAAGCAAATCACAAACATGATGACTTTAGATGGACTATTTTTGAACAACCATTTATACCATCACATATCACTGACATCACCAAGTACCTATTCCTCAGAAAACAGAAGTGGGTGTTTAGGTTACAGAGTGACAAGAAAGGGCTGAATGATGATGTACCTTGGGTCTCCTTGTAATGGAAGTATAGCATATCTGTGTACCTCCAGTCATAAGTTGTTGTTCTATCAGCCATCATGTGTGCTTTGAATGAGAATTGAATTTTTTTACATCATTTAGGTTACACATGGTTACTAGTTACCACGTGTGCCTTAGAATACGATTGACTTTTCCTATTTCTTCCAGAACATTCTTCATATCATGAAGAGTACATATGATGTTTTCAAATATACTACAAGCATCTCAATTTGAACATTTGGCACATACAGGCAATGTTTCTTTGGTCAGTGTGAGCTATCGAATACTCGATTAACAGATGATATTCATTTTGGTCATTACAGTACCCAGGATGCCATTTTTATTTTCTTTCATTTTTATTTTATTTTATTTCAATTGTAACGCAGTGCAGTAAATAGGGAATATCTCATTGGGGATAGTCAGACACCCTATGGATGCATGACATATATTGCAAACTATATCTCCCAGCATGCATGACAATCGAGGCACTGATTGTCAAGGGTCTGTTTTGTTCAGATTACATCAGAGCTCGAGGGGGGCATTTATAGATCTGTTTTCGCTTTGACACAATGATTACGATTCATGTATAATAAGGATTTCTCTAAGAAGAGTTACCGTTACTAATACGTGAATTGATCATGTGATGTACGTAATATGCAGAAGTACTGCAGACTCCTCCTTAAAACAAACACCAGCTCCGAGTCGGTACCTTCCCTCCGTCTCTTGACAAGCTCGGGGTACCGACGGATAGGTAAGCAAGACCACAGTTCTTCTAGACATTTTCTGCTTTAATTTCACTTTTTTTTTTTTTCAAATCTTTTTATTAACTTTGCTCAAGGTCTCATACAGTACATAGCAGTGATCAGGAGGCTCATAAACCAACAGCATGACATTACACAAATGAGGATCAAAGGGACTACCAAAGGGGCCCGCTACTGCTGTCCCCCCCCCCCCACCTCCTGAGGTTCGGAACTTGCACCATGGGCCCCACACCCTCCTCCATTTCTTCACACAACCTCTGGACTTATAGATAGTTTCCTCCGCCCTCTGACACCAATCCAGGTCTTTGAGCCATTGGTCCCATTGTGGGGGGGCGGGCGCGCCCCAGCTGCTCGCGATGTTACGTTTTGCCACCCCAGCCGCTGTAGCCAACCAAATCTCTTGATACCTGGACCAACCCGTGGCTCCCCTGATCAGCAGGAGCAGCCACCGGGGCTCCAGTGGGACCGGTGCTCCCACCACCGTCGCCATTGTGTTTGCCACCTTGGTCCAGAATGGCACAATATTCGGGCATTCCCACAAGATGTGAAAGAACGTGCCTTCCTCCCGGCACCGCCTAACGCAGAGGGGGGACAGGGTCCTACCCCATGAGTATAAGCGGGTACGCGGGTAATAAACCCTATGTAGAATTTTAAATTGTACGAGGCGAAAACGCATCCGAATGGCAATTTCACGGGGGCCCTGCAGGGCCTCCTGCCAGTCCTCATTCTCCAGGCCGCCAATATCCTCCTCCCATTTCACGCGCAGGGAGACAAAGGTAGCCGTTAGTTTGCCCGGAATAGGGTCAAGCAGGAGCCTGTCCTCCAAGGGAGAGTACTCTGGGAGCGAAGAGCCCAACTGTATATGGGAGCGCAGGGCATGAGTGAGGCGCAGATGTTGATAACGTTGGGTGTCGTGCATATGGTACTCCCCTTGGAGGTAGTCAAAGGATCTGGGGGCACCCCCCTTCCATACATCGCCCAGATAGTCTATCCCGATCAGCCGCCATCCCTTGAAGCCTGATAGGCACGAGACCTCTTTTAGCTGGTCTCCGAACCAGAGCGGTGTCCTACCGGTAAGGATGCCCGCCCACCCCAAGACTTTGGTGGCCTCCCTCCAACACTGTATCACTACCCTGGTATGGGATGGGAGGTCCCTACACCGTCTCCGCGAGTACAAGAGCTACTCACAGTTGCCCGCTGGCATAACATGTCGGTCCACCCTATACGCCGGTTCCGACCCCGCTGCGTACACCCATTTATTGGCCACATGCAGCTGGGAGGCCCAGTAGTATAGCCGAACGTCCGGAAGGGCCAGCCCCCATTGTACACTCCCCTAGTGAGCTTTTGCAGTGCGATTCGCGGGTTCCCGCCATCCCAAAGTAACGTCCGCACCAGCTGTGAGATGCGCCGGAACACACCCCCTGGGATCGGATACGGTGAGTTCTGCAGGATATAGAGGAGGCGCGGTAAGGCCAGCATCTTAAAGAGACCCGCACGCCCCATCAGGGACAGAGGCAGGGTTCTCCAGTGAGTCACGTCAGATGCCAATCGCGCCAGGTGGGGTTCCAAGATTCTTTGGAAAAACACCCCTTTATCTCTAGTTATATACACCCCCACGGTCCTGAAGCCCTCTGACGTCACCAGAGCCGGACACCCATTTGGAATCCGCGGGGGAGGGCCGGAGAGGGGGAAAATCACTGATTTGGTCCAATTGATCCTATAACCGGAGTAGCTACCAAACATGTTGAAAAGATGGAGCGCCTGCGCTATCGAGTGATATGGCCTCGCCATGTACAGGATAACATCATCGGCGTATACAGATATGCGCTCCTCCCAGCCCTCGCACACCGCGAGACCCCAAAACGCCCGGTCTCTACGTATCCAATGGGCCAACGGCTCCAGAGCCAGGGCGAAGAGGAGAGGAGACAGCGGGCACCCCTGCCTGGTGCCTCGGTGCAGAGGAAACGACCAGGAAAGCACTCAGTTCACCCTTACCCTTGCCACCGGCCGCTCGTACAATAGGCGCACCCAACTGCAGAAAACCGGTCCGCAACCCAACCGCTGTAAGACCATGAATAAGTACTGCCACTCAATACTGTCAAAGGCCATTGAGGCGTCCAGCCCCATCAGTGCCGTCTGAGTGTCCTCCTCCCCCTCCATCATATACAGAACCCCGAATAACCGTCGAAGATTAAGTCGAGTGCTCCTGCATGGCATAAAACCGGACTGGTCGACGTGCACCAGGTCAGGCAGAACCGCAAGCAAGCGCGTCGCCAAGGCCTTGGCCAGGACCTTGGCCTCCACATTTAGGAGAGAGATAGGACGATAGGACGAACACTGCTCAGCCGGCTTACCCGGCTTGTGTATGACTATGATTGTGGCCTCCCGCTGATCCGGCGGCAGCGTCCCTCTCTCCCGCGCCTCGAGGAGCATCTGCCTCATTGGGCCTAGGACGATGTTCGCCTGCCGCTTGTAAATTTCGACAGGGAGTCCGTTGGGCCCCTGCGCCTTCCCCGCTTGGAGGGAGTTAAGTGCCTCTCCCAGTTCCACTCTCGAGAGCTCGCCCTCCAAGCTGTCTGCTTGTTCCTTTGACAGGGCAGGCAAGGCAAAATCCCGCAGGAACTCCTCGCAATCCGACTCCGTCCTGGAGCACACCAGAGTGTACACCCTCTCGTAGTAGGACGCAAATGTCTCGGCTATGCCCATGCCGGTGGTGACCAAGGACCCGGACTCATCCCTAACTGCCGCTACCCAGGATCGCTCCCGGTCCCTACGTTCTAGCCAAGCCATCAATTTCATGCATTTGTCTCCTGCATCGCATATCCGATGTTGCGTGGCCAGGGAATATGCCCGCACCTCGCCCTCCGCCAGGGAGCGAAGTTCCTTCTGTTTAAGGGCAAGCTCATGGCACTGCTGCGGAGAGGGAACCCCCCCGCTGCCCTCTCTAGCGATGCAATTTCACCTTCAAGCTGTCGGATCTGAAGCGCTTCCTCTTTTTATGGGCGCCAATCAGAGCCTGAGCCTGACCCCGCAACACTGCTTTATACGCCTCCCAAAGGACCACTTGGGTGCGGACCAAGCCCCTGTTTTCTGCGAAATACAACTGGGAGCCCTCCCTCAGCTTATCGACTATGTAGTCATCTTTGAGACGCCACGGATCTATCCTGGGGACCGCCGCCCTCGCAAGTATCGGACCCTGGAGAGAGACTCCCACCGGAGAGTGGTCCGAGATTCCCCTGGCCATAATACAGGGATCCACAAAGTCCACCAGCTGATCGCACGGCACAAAAAGATGATCTATTCTGGAGAAGGACCCATGCCTAGCCGAGTAGAAGGTGTATTGCCTGTGGGAGGGGTTGTGAGCCCGCCACACATCCTGAAGCCCCAGCGCTGTGATAAAGCCCTGCAAACCCAGTTCCCCCCTGCTCCCCTGCCTCTCCCCCGACCGATCCAGACCCGCATCCATGACTGCGTTTGTGTCGCCCCCCAGAACTAGAATACCCCGGGGAAGATCTGCAATGTGGGCCCCCAACTTGATATACGCCTGAGTGTGCAAACCCGGTGGGATGTAGCAGGAGCTCAAGACTATTGTGCGCCCCTCCATCTAAATGCCACTTAAGCCATACACCCCGAGTCCTCCGCCCACGTCCCCGTGATTACAATAGGTTGGGCATTCCGGACAAGGATACCCACCCCTCTGGACCCGGACGTAAACCCAGAATGGGCCACCATCCTATACCCAAATCGGTCAAGCGCCCTGCATTTATTCCCCCGCAGATGGGACTCCTGTAGGAGTACCATGTCCGGTGAGTGGCGTTTCAAGTATTGTAGGACCAGCGTGCGCTTTATCTTATTGCCCAATCCGTTCACGTCCAAATCCTAATTCTAGTCTTGTCGTCCATTACGAACCCCGACTCGCCTCGTCCTCCCGCATCTCACCTCCCACTGCATGCCGTTACCAAGAAACCTCTGCACTTTTGAATTAGAGACATCGTGAGCTAAACATAAACAATCCCAGGATCCCTAATCCCCTCCGCCCCCTATCCCCGAGAGGCCAGGACCCCCTTGCCCTGCCCTTCCCTTCCCACACAGAGCCCGGCAACCGCACACCCGCTCTCCCAATGTCGTCACTCAGGAGCTGTCTGTTCGTTTTGCCGGGGCATCCGCTGAGGGGCCCCTCCGCCCCGGGGACCCTGGCTCGTGGTGTGGTGGGCTGGTCGGCGCGAGCCACTCGGGCGGTCCACAGCGCGCCATCCCTCCATCCAGTCGTGCGCCTCCGCCGGCGAATCGAAAAAATACGCCTTTTCACCGTCTATAACCTTGAGGCGCGCTGGGTACAGCATCATGTACTTTAGGCCCTGGTCCCTCAGGGTTCTCTTGACTCCCTCAAACGATCTCCGCTGGTGCTGCACATTCAGTGTGAAATCTGTGAAAAACCGAATCGTAGCCCCCTCCAACCGCAGGTCTCCAGACGTCCGCGACGCCTGCAGGACGGCATCGCGGTCTCGAAAGTTCAAGATGCGGGCGATGATGGTGCGCGGCGGAGCCCCCGGCTTGGGTCTCCCCCCCAGCGCTCAGTGGGCCCTTTCTACCGAGAAGAAGTTCGACAGGCGTTTTGGCTTGAGGTGTTTTTTTTTTTTTTAAAAACCTTTATTTACGTCAACATGGTACACAGCTATTCAGCCGACATCCCGGAGGTCCGGCAGCACGATGAGAACAATACGTAGGAAGGTCCATATCCGTACATCAGGAGTAACAAAGGTTTAGTTTTAATGTAAACCAAAAAATAAAAACACAAGCAAGGCAAAGCATATAATAAGCATGCGCTAGTTCTCAGCCGGGGCGAGGTCCCACTCCCATCAGCGGAGCAGTACGCCACGCCAAAGAAGTGAGGGGAAAGCAGGGGTACAGACTCCAGGTGATGAACAGTTTTACGTATATAGTTGGGAGTAGGGCTAGGGGGAAAGTTGCACATCGAGCATCTCAGTAACCGGGGGCACACAAATATCTCCCCTATAATGGTTCCATTGCCCCCATATCTTATGCCACTTCTTAGGGCGGCCTCGGGCACTGTACACCGTTTTCTCCCGGAACATGCCACAGTCCATATTTTCCATCCATGTTACCAAGGTGGGAGGTCTCTGGGATCCCCACAGCTGCGCAATATCTCGCTTCGCCACCATATTCCCCAGGGTCACCCATTGGGTCTGAGCGGCATCATAGTCGGTGGGACCCCAGACATTCAATAGGCATCGTCTTGCCTCCGGGAAGAGTGCGATACCCGTGACCTCTTCCATCACATCATGAATTTGTTTCCAGAACTCTACGATCTCCCCACACTCCCAAATAATGTGTAGAAAGGTGCCCAACATCCCACAGCCTCTCTTGCATAAGCCATCGTCAGAGAAACCCATATGAATCAGGCGGGGCCCCGTGACATATACCCTGTGAAGTATCTTAAGCTGCACCAGCCGCAGTCTAGCCGGGATCGCAACCTCCTTCGGAGAGGAGATGGCATATTGGCAGTCCTCATCGTCCAGTTCGAGACCATCCCTAGTCCATTGTTCTCGCACATCAAGGAGGAGGTCGGTCCGAACATTTACAAGCTTCTTGTAAATCAAGGAGATTGTACTCTCCGGCATATGACCATCCAGAATCCGATCCTCCAACGGAGAAGACGCAGGCACGACTTCCCCCTCGGCGCAGACAGATAGCAGAGCGTGACGCACTTGGGCATATCGAAAGTATTCAGTGCCCCCTAATTCGTACTCCGTCTGCAGCATCGCAAACGATTTCACCTTATCCTTAGTCAGCAAATCCCCAACTCTAGAAATCCCAATTAGGTCCCACTTCTCAAACCCTTTCGTGTGCCATAATTTCCCTAGTATATCGGATTCAAAAAGCGGAGTAGCCTGGGTAAGTCTGTCCTTCCAGCCCAACGAGTTTGTAACCGCCTTCCACACATGCACTGCCGTCTTGGTTGGTCCTGTGAGGGACCCATCCAATGATTTGGAATACAGCGCCCTAAGATAATTACCCCCGCGCAACAGCCACGATCCATAGCAAACCCAGGGTTCAACGCCGGACCGTAAACACCGTGGTTAATCGCTCCCAATTGGGTAGCCCAATAATATCTTCTGATGTCAGGGAGTGCTGTCCCCCCGTCGTACCATGGAAGGGTCAATTTTGCTATAGCTATACGCGGTCGACCGTCCCATAACAGCGAGCGCTGGAGGCTCTCCACCTCACGAAAATAACAGGCAGGAACTAACTCTAGGGTGTTCTGTAAGGCGTAGAGAAATCGGGGAAGAGACATCATTTTAAACAATGCGGCGCGGCCTAAGAGGGAGAGCGGTAGCCGCCTCCAACCCGCAACGTCCCGTCTCAAGCGTGACAATGGAGGGAGTAGGTTCTTCTCGTATCGGACAGAGGGATCGGTGGAAATATATATCCCCAAGTACAGAAAGCCCCGCTGGGCGATCTGGATGGAGCAATTCCGCGGGACGGTAGGGGTGTCTCCACTGAGAACATATAGATGCGACTTTCCCCAATTAATGGCGAGACCCGAGTTTCTACCAAAAGAATTCAAAACGTCACAGACCACTATGAGGGATTTCCTAGGTGAGGTCAAGTATAACAAAATGTCATCTGCTTACAAAGAAATACGGTCCTCGTGGTCTGGCGACCATCGGATACCTTTTATGTCTGACTGCCATCTAATCCATGCCGCCAGCGGCTCAAGGGCGAGGGCGAACAATAGCGGCGACAGAGGACAACCCTGCCGGGTGCCCCTCCCAAGCTCGAACGGAGATGACGCCCTACCGTTCACCGCGATTTTAGCCAAAGGTTCCTCATAAAGTAGTCTAATCCAGCCTATAAAACCCGGTCCGAAGCCGAATTTTGTGAGCGCTGCCCACAGATACGGCCATTCCACAGTGTCGAAAGCCATCGTGGCATCGAGTGACACCAAGATGGCCGACTCCCGCATCGTCCCAACCCTCGTGAGCACGCCATGGAGTCGCCTGAGGTTCAATGCAGTGTTGCGGTGTGGGATAAACCCGGATTGGTCCGGGTGGATCAAGTCCCCAATGACCCTGATCAAACGGTTAGCCAACAGTTTGGCGAGGATTTTTGGCTCAGCGTTGAGTAGGGAGATCGGCCTATACGATCCGCATCTGTTCCGGGGCTTGCCATCTTTATGTATAACCACTATTGTCGCCAGGCGTTGGTCAAATGGGAGACACCCATGCTCCCGCGCCTCTACAAACATATCTCGCAAATACGGAGCAATCTTATCCGGCCTGAGTTTATACAACTCGATCGGCAAGCCATACGGGCCCGAGGCCTTGCCCGGGTGTAGCGAGCGGATAGCAACTGCAACCTTATCCGCGGTGATGTCACCATCAAGGTCCTCCCTGTCGACGTCGGATAGACAAGGCAGGGCAATGTCTCGCAGCAGTTCATGCGAGTCTTCCTCCGGCTTGTCCGACACGGACGTATAGACCATGCGGAAGTGGTCCGCGAAACACTGGACTATCCCATCGGGTTCTGTAACAATATCCCCGCCATCCGTCAGTATTTCTGGCACAACTCTATTCACTTGTTCTTTCCTGTCTAACCATGCTATTAATTTCCCAGCTTTGTCGCCCACATCATACAATCGCCCTTGTTGTTCCCTGCTGAGAACCATAGCCGCGTTTGTCACCAGTGCTTTATATTCAGACTGTTTTAATCTCAACTTATGCAGTGTTTCCGCCGTAACCTCGTCTTCCAGGACAGACTCTAATGCCACTATCTCAGCCTCGATCTGCGCCACCTCCGCATCTCTCCGACGTTTGACATCCGCTATCAAGGAGAGGGCCTCCCCTCTTAGTACTGGTTTAAACGCTTCCCACAAAGACACCGCGGAGGTAACCGAGCCAAGGTTCTCCAAAAAGTAGAGATCAACCGCTTTCAGCAACGCGCTACGAGTCCTGGGGTCACGAAAATACCAGGGGTTAATCGGGGCAACCCTACCTGCCGCTCCACGGCCAAAATCCATACAAATCCACACCGGCGAATGATCGGAGATGCCCCTTGCCATGTGCCTAGCCTCGGACACCAGGGAAGCGTGGGCAGCCAAGGTGAGAACATAATATATTCTAGAGAGACTGCCGTGTGCCCCAGAGTGAAAAGTGTACTGCCGCTGAGCGGGGTGCAGCAGCCTCCAGCAGTCAACCAAACCTAGTGTATCAGTAAAATCTGGGAGCCATCTCTGCGCCCCCCGGGGTCCCTTGGCGGATGTCTATCTAGTAATCCGGAACCAACTGCATTAAAGTCACCACCCATTACCAACACGCCCTCGGGGAGATCCAACATAGCCCTCCCCAAGTCGGCAAATGTGGCGGTCTGCAGGCCAGGAGGGACATAAACAGAAACCAAAACCAGTGTCCTGCCCTCCCACCTCCCCGCAACCGCCACAAAACGCCCCCTCTCATCGACAGTAGTAGAATCTCAAACGGCAGCGAGGTCCTAACAAGTATTCCAGCCCCCCGAGATCCCGAGGAAAACCCAGAGTGCGCGATAAATTTAAAACCCTTTCTATTGAGAGCATGACACGTGTTGCCTATCAGGTGCGTCTCCTGCAGCAAAACTATGTCAGGAGAGCACCTCTTCAGAAATTGCAAAACAATCCCCCGCTTAATACGATCCCCCAAGCCATTAACATTCCAACTAAGTATATTCAAACCCCTACCCCCCATCACAGAATGGCAAGAGACCCCCGCCCACCCCCGAGAGCAGCACACGAGACTTGCATTGCGATACCTTGCAAAATGAAAAACAACAACTAACACTCCAACAAACCCAAACCACCCCCCCACCCTGCACCCCTGCGTAAGCCAAAAAGCCCCCCCAACTTGCAGTGTGCCTGTCGCCCTAGCAGAAGCTAATCTACAAGAAGAAACCCCGTAGGAGGAAAGAGATCCCATTGTACCCTCGCCACCCCCAGACAATAGCTAGCAGTAAAAACAAATCAGCGAACCACTGTCCCGAACTTAGCCAGAATGTTCAATCACCAGAGTCCTCACTCTTTTGCGACATGGCCTCCTTCCGCTCCGCCAGCATGGTCCCCGCTAGTCCGCCGCTGAGGCAATGTGTCGAGCCATTCCCCAACCTCGTCTGGCAAGTCAAAGAAAAAGGTTCGTTCTTCGTACTCGACGCGCAACTTGGCTGGGAAGAGCATGGCATACTTCAGGCCCCTCTCGCGTAGCCTCCTCTTAACCCCCAGGAAACTCTGCCGTTGCTTCTGCACCGCCTGGGTGAAGTCAGGATAAAAACTCACTGCAGTGTTCTGGAAAGTGACCGGTCGGACCCTCGTGACGCCTGCAGAATGGCATCGCGGTCCCTGAAGTTGAAGATCCTGGCGATGATCGGTCTCGGGGGGGCTCCCACCTTGGGCCTCCCGCCCGGGACTCGGTGGGCCCGCTCGACCGCAAAGAACTTGCTGAGGCCCTTAGGCGCCAAATGGTTAACCACCAAGTCCTCGACAAACAAGTCCGCTGATTGCTCCTCAGATTTCTCCGGAACGCCAACAATGCGCACGTTATTGCACCTCGCCCGGCCTTCAAAATCCTCCATCTTGCGGGCAATGAGGTCATTGGTAGTCCTCAGCGTGCGGACCTCTATTTGCAGATCAGAGACGTCCCCCGTGAGGCTAGTGGTTTTTTGGTCCAACGATTTAACTCTCTCATTAGTTTTCCCCAGGTCAGCGCGAAGCAAATTAACGTCAACTGAGATGGTGTCCCCTTTGTGTGCCAGGGTCTCAAACTGTTGCCCAATAGAGGACTTCATCTCCTCAATGGCGCCCATGATATCTTGCAGTGTCAATTCCAGTGCGGGGACCGAGCCGTCTCTCGATGATTCCTGTGGCTTCCCCGGTCCGCTTGGCGATCCCTTTTGCTGGGCATAGCGATCCATATTGTTGATTTGGGTGTAGCCCCCCCGCCTGGTGTTCTTGGGCTTCTGTTTGTCGGCTTCCGATTTGGTCGACATCCTCAACCCCGGAACAGTCAGTGTCAAATAACAGGCCGCTCAGCCACGCAATTGGCACGAGGTCCGCTGGATCCGGGACCCCGATGCAGGCCCATGCATGTGCAGGCCGAGCTACAGGCAACTGTTGTCCAAGACACTCGCGGGCCGAGGCACGTAGTTGTAAAAGAAAACGAAAGTGAAAGTGTACACAGCCCCCATCCGATGGTCCGCACCACACACGGCCGCTGTTGTTCAATTAGTGTCCGGGCCCATGCCAACGCGAGACCCGGGCACCTCCCGGGGGATAGGCCGCGAACTTCCACTTGTCACAACTTCGGTCTCCGGTGTACAATTTCAGTCTGGACAACGACGCTCGCCTCAGCAGTGGTTCATCTCCAATATTCCGGATATTTGACACAGGATTTTTGCAGGATAATTGCCGGAGGGAACGAGGGTCGCGGGAGCTCTGTGCTCACGCGGCCATCTTGGTCTCGTGCTAGGCTCCTCCCCCGGCTTGAGGTGTTTTAAGTATGAGGTCCTCCACGAAGCAGTCCGTTGAATGCCCCTCCATGCCCTCCGGGACCCCCACGATGCGGAGATTATTGCGCCTTGTCCTACCTTCTTGATCCTCCAGGCGGGCGGCAATGTCCGCTTGATTCTTTGTAAGAGAGGCCACCTGCCCCTCCAGCCTCTTCGTCTTGGATTGAAGGCTGCCAATGCCGCTCTCTCCGCCTCAGCCACCTTATCGGCCATCTTACTAAAGTCCGCGCGTAGCAGGTTTACCTCCTCCGTGACCGAGTCCAGCTTGGGCTCCATGGTGCTACGCATGTCCTTAATGGCCACCCGCATCTCCTGAATAGCTAGCATAATGTCCTTGAGTGACGGGTTAGGCCCGTCGTCAGCCGCCCCATGCCTCTGACTCCCGCCTTCCTGGTCGTCCTCTCGGCCCATGTTGACCGTGTATTTATCGATGTGGTTCGTTTGGCTCTGAACCGGCGGTTTATTGCGGCCCATGATCTCAGAGGGCCCGGCCCCGCAGCCACTGAACAGTCGCTCCCTTATGCACTCCAGACTAGGCCGCACTGCGAGGGCCCTCGCTGCTCCCTCTGTTCGCGTCCCTTACGCAGCCCCGGCACCAAGCGATGCCCGCTGGCGCCGACAGCACCGCTCGGGGGCATGCCCGCTGCACTCCCAGGCTCAGGGTCCAGCGGTCCAAAGCTCGCCGCGTTGTCCCCTCCACGACGGGCCCACTCCAGCAGCGTCGCACGTGGTTCGCAGCAAACTAGGCCAGGAAGTGACAGCCACGCGCCCCCCCGCTGCCTCAGACCCCCGGGGCGGGACACGCCGCGGCCCCCCAGTTCACCCGCCGGTCCGAGGCCACCTGCGGGTCCGCCTCCAGCACTGTGCTTGAGTTTCCACGGGGCTCACCGACGCAGCCGGGGCCCCGCCCTCAGTTGATCCTCAATGGCGCCAATTGCCCAGTGGGCGGGTTGCTCCTGTGACAGATATAGGCAAATGCGGCGTAGCTTTACAATTGTGGCTTAGTTTTTAGGAGTCTGCAAGATCTGTCTGTTAATGAAGAGAAACTCGACTGATTCGGGTTATTGATAACAGTTCCAGTGTTGTCCGTCCGGCTCGGTATGTGCACCCACCTCGAGTCCATTCACCGTTCCGCGGGGCCCCCCCGGTTCCGTCCGGCCGACCGGGGCTCCCGCGATGTATGTGCCAGCTCACCACCTCTTTTCTACTGACGCTGCTGCCCCAAGAACTGCCAGCTTTAGCCGTGTCCGCTCCACACACGCGACGCCAGCCGATGCGTCCTCCTCCACAGCACGACCGGCCCAGCGGCGGCGCTAGGACCCAGGATGAGGTCCTCCGGCGGGCCGCTTCACGATCAGCGTAGACGCTGCAACGGGCCTCGGAACTCCCCGATCATTCAGCCACGGCGTCCACCGGCCCCAGTGCCAGCCGCGCCACTCAGCGCCTCTTGACCACTCACTGCATTGGGCCTCCCGCCCCGCATGGATCTTCAGTCCCGTGACTCGGGGACGCCGGGTGCAATTTTCTGGACTCCGGGCTCGCAGTCCGCCCTCGCCGTCATCAGCCACGGATCTTCGCCGGCCAGTCGCCCCAAGGGAGAGACGACACTCAGCACCACTTCGCCACTTCACTAGGCGGTGGGTAACGTTTTTGAAAACGGATGATGCCGGATTGCGGGTGGTATTAACGGATCGGCTACCGCAGCTCACCTAGTGTGCGGCCATCTTTGTTGGCTGCAGGCCACGCCCCCCCTAATTTCACTTTTAACATTGAGCGTTTTTGCGTTATCTCATGCCGCGTTGGTGTTGTCCTAATATGTAAGCCTCAGTAAAAGTTTACTTTGATGCTATGCAGTTCACTGTGATGCTATGCTCCATGCAAGGCAACTACACACAGTGTTCCACGCCGTGTTTCATCATTAACGGGGGCTTTGACGATTTTTGATGGTGGCAAGCCCCTCCTTTTGTTTAGTTTACTGCCATGGTGTTCAGTTTACTGACTTTTTAGTTTACTGACGGCTGTTTCCTTTCACCTGAGTCTCGGTTAAGCGGTAGTCTTTTTGCAGTATCGTCCATAATGAATCTCAGGCACATGATTATTTACAGACCTGAATTGTTCTAGAACTAATAATGATCAATCCGCTTGTCTTGCTCTATATGACATTGTTTTCTGACATCTTAGACACTGTTGTTTTGAGCGGACATATGGGTGAATGAGCTTCTATATTGGGCTGAGTACCGATTGGTGCTTGGTCGTTATAACTATCTTTTAATTGCTGTGACATTTTTAACCGGAACAGTTTTAGAATACAGTACTCTGGGCACTTTTCTGCTCTTTGTATCCCCTACATAGCGGGGCCTCAATATCCTGAGCCGTTGCCAGGTGAGGTGAGGTGCCTTCCTCACAGGACACGGGTAAGGCATGATTGCTATTATAGCAACTAGACGATAATTGATATCTCACTAGGATTTGATTGAATATTGAACCACTAATTAATGCATGGTTTCCTAGACATATAATAGGTTTTTTCTCTCTGTGTTTATTTTTGCAGATACTCTCAGTATTCGTGACACAGATGAGGATTTGGAAAACCTACTAATTCAGGTTACATGGTTGTGATTGTTCCAACTATGTAATGATTATTCATTTTTTTCCACTTTATTTTGGGCACATTATTCGCAGTAGTTATCCATACAGTGTTTGGTCCTGAAGAAAGCTGTGGATTGAATTAGTCCGTGAGGCTGAAACATGTCGACCTTGCTTCTGACACAGACAGTTATTCAGTTTCCTGTTGTTGGAAGACCCTTTAAAAGGTTAGGGATGGCTATTGTGGGGCCACTGGATCCCAAGACAGCCATGGGCAACAGGTACATCGTGGTCTTGGTGGACCATGCCACCCAGTACCCGGAGGCAATCCCTCTCAGGACAACAACAGCGCCAGTGGTGGGCCGGGCGTTAATGGGGATCTTTTCCAGTATGGGATTCCCCAGAGAGGTGGTTTCTGACAGGGGGATACATTTCATATCCAAGTATATGACATCGCCAGGCGTGCAGGAGCAAAAGAGGACACTGACTGCCCTGCTTACATGAAGTATCACGGAAAGCCTGAAAGGCTTGTTTAATCCTGATGCCGTGTGCCACCTAGCGGAGAGTCCTTGCCACCAGTGATGTAAGTAACGGAACTTAAGTGGGTCCCCCTGCAATATACATGAAGGGCCACTCCCCCGCTCCGGACCCAGTCAGGAGCTGTCATGTCTCAGGCGAGCCGTAAGTGCACAGTGCCAGAGGAGGCCCCCTGGAGCATTCCCCCACATCCACCCTGCACCACAGGGCTGCGAGGGCTATTGTTACCCCTCTGCCCACCACCATGGGCTGACCCAACAGGCCACAATCATGTCAGTGCAGTAAAGAGCATCAGGAACGGCCCTTACTATGCTCCTTACAATGAAGTGGCTTTGCTTCACAAGAGGAGCCAGTCGGCTGTCTTACTACATGTGTATGCCAGTACACAGTGTATCTGCTGTGCAACCCAGCCACACCTCAAACCCAGGAAAGGGAGCAAATCGAGTAAGCATGTGGCAGTTTGTGCAGGCTTTGTAAGCATTCACCTACCCTTGCACTAGGATGACTAACCCTGATGATGGCAGAGTGGTAGCAATGGTCCCGCGAGAGACCCAGGGGCGTTACACAGGCCCCTGCAGCCCCCGCGGTGCGGGGGGGCTCCAAGGGGCCCCCTCGGCACTGCACTCTGGCCGGAGAGCTCCTGATTGAGCCTGGAGGGGGCCCCTCTATGTACCGTGCAGGGAGGCTCCCTCACTTTTTGTTACACCAGTGGAGAGACCCCAGTGATGGTTCTGCAAGTAAGGACAGGGGTGCCACCACACTCTCTGATAGGTGTTCTGCCATCCTTCAGTAAACTAACAGATCCAGCGGCATCAGCCCCACTCTGGAAAACATGGATTAGTAGATTGAACAATTCGTTTTGCTTGACACGCAAAGCAGACACCCTGGTAATGAGATTCCTGCTGTTGCACTTAGCAGAGGAAAACGTATAAAAGCTCCTTGAAAAAATCCCCAGCATTGGGATTGATGATGATTATGATGCAGCCATCCCTGTGCTTAATATGCAATCTGATTCAGGGATCAACCCGGATTATGAGCGATTCAAACTGCACAAAGTAAAGGGACATGATGGAGAAACCATCGACAGTATGGCTAGCACATTCACACAAGACGATTCGTAGAAAAAGTCAGTGCATTTATATTCCGAGAATGCAATATTACAATGCCATATTCTTCATGAACCAGAGATGTAGCTGGAAGATATGCTAGTGCTTCCTCTCTCTCATAAACAGCTGAGATGAATTGTAGAGGTGAACCAGCACCGGCTTTAGGGCAGTGCGACTGGTGCAGCCGCACTGACCTGTGGAGGGGGCGCTGACCTCAGGGGTGTGTGCTGTGTTTAGCAATAACTTATGATTGGAGGGGCACTTATGTCCAGTGGTATTGAGAGAATCTGAGGAGGCGGTCATAGGGTGTGGGGGTGCCAAAATTGATTGTCGCACTAGGCGCCACCAGCGCTAAAGCCGGCCCTGAGGTGAACTCTCATATACTGCCATCCAAAGAGACCCAGACCCACCGCCAAGGATCAACACCGAAATTATAGCTTTGGTGAAAAAAACAAAATCTACCAAGCCCTCTCATACACCCCAGCAGTACCAAAACTTCATCCAATATCGAAAAGACCAGTGCAATGAAAAAACATGCTCAAGATGTAACAAGTTCAGTCACTTTGCGTGAATGTTCAGGGAAATAAGCCACAACAAAAGGAATTCAAAGCCAACCGTGGCAGGACCACCTGTAAGAAGGATCATTATGAACTCCAAATGATACTGAGGAAAAAGAGGGAAACGTCTTTTTGATGTTTTTGTACAGAGCAGTGGTGGTTGGTGACATTCAAAAATGATTGGGCACACAATCATAAACACAGCCACACACACACACAAAATTACAAAGCAAGTCAGGAAGGCAAAAAAACATAAAAGTTTCATTTACCTTGCAGCACGTCCTCATGCTCTCTAATCCGTGGCTACGACTCCTCCAAGTACGAGGTGACATAGCAAAGCAAACTACACCTTATCCAATCCAGACGCTGCTCGGAGCAACATCTGGATTGGCTGGAGCAGTGCTCTGAAAGGCACTGGAGCCTTGTGCTTGCTCTCTAACCCAGCTGTCTAAGGGCCAGATGTACGACCTGCCAAATTGCGCCTCGCAAATTGCGTCACATTTGTGACTCACAATTGGCGAGGCAGTATTTGGCATGTACAACAGTGTGTTTAACACTGTTTGCGATTCCCAATGGGGTAGCAAATTGTGAGGTTCATGAATATTAATGAGCCTCTCACAATTTGCGAGCCCAGTGGGAATGACAGGCCCTGCCAGGGATGGTGGCCTGCTGGGCTCAGCAGACCACCATGTGTGGGACTGCTTTTAAATAAAGCAGCTTTTCTTTTTTTAAATGCAGCCTGTTTTCCTTAAAGGAAAACATGATGCATTAAAATGTTTTAAAAAACATGGAACGTTTTTGTTTCATTTTTTAAGGGCAGGCAGTGGTCCCTTGGACCACTGCCTGCCCTTAAAAAATAATATTGCATGCATTTGCAAAGGGGAAGGGGTCCCCTTGGGACCCCTTCCCATTTGCAAATGCATTACCACCTACTTGAAGTAGGTGGTAAGTTGTGAGTGTTTTGCGACCGCAATTGTGGTTGCAAAACATTGGTACATAGCTTTGCGGTCGCCATTAGGAAGAGGACGCCCCACAGTATTTTGCGAGTCGCAATTTATTTGCGAGTCATAAAATACTGTTTGTACATGGGCCCATGCTTTTTAGTGTGCACAAACGGGTCTGAGACCCGTTTGCGCATGCTAAAAGTGCGCTGTACATCTGGCCCTAAGACAGCTGGATTGGAGAGTTTGAACTGTGCATGTCGGTTTGGACTAGGCAAGGTAGCCAACCAAACCGACTTGCGAAGTTCAAAGTGAAGGGGACACTTGTCATTGTTGACAATCAGCAGTGACGCACTGGCCCCACCCTGCCATCTCCTTTCAGCAGAGAGCTGGAAAAGTAAAATGGTTTTAAAATCATTTTTATTACCATTATTTTTCTCTAGCTTTCTACACAGCAGTGTGGGGGGACGACGCTCCTCCGCTCGTATGGAGGCACTGTCACTGGTGCGCAGGAGGACGGAAAAGCGGGAAGAGGCCTCAAACAATCTGTGAGGTTGCGATCCTGAGGTCAAACATCCCAGCATTAATGGATACAGGAATGTCAGAGAATGTAATGGACTACCATTTCCAGACCCTCCAGGTGTCCTCAATCTAAGGGACGATACAGTAATATATTCCAGAATGGTAGAGGAAGACCACGAGCATGTGGGAGTCACCATGAAGAGACTGTCTTGCGATGTTCTCACATTACATAGTGAGTAATGCAAATTCTTTGAGGATCATGTTGAGTTCTTTGGATATATTTTCTTCAAGGAGGGAGTGCCAATCCATCCCAAAAAGTCTGATGACATCAGAAATGCACCCACTCAAATATCCGCAGCTGAAGTATGGAGCTTCCTAGGCATGGCAAATTATTAGGATTGATTCATCCCAAATTTTGCAACATTGTCGGAGCCCCTCAGAGTCTTCATGAGCCCAAGCAAAATGGGAATGGTGCCATACTCAGGACGTTGCTTTCCAGAATGTTGGGGATGAATTACTACATGATATCATGATGGTGTACTTTGGACTCCAGGAGACCTCTGAACTGATAGAGGACATCAGGCCGGGGAGATTAGGATAACTGAGCCCCAGTAACCTTCACAAGCCAAGCGCTGACTAATGTTGAACACACCATGCCCAGACTGAAAGGGAAGCACTGGAGATCAAGTGAGGATGGCCCACTGCCATATTTTCCCATATGGGAGAAGCTTTAGAGTTGTTACAGACTAAACCATTATTAAAATACGAGAGCACGTTGCAACACCAACCTCCAACGACAGAGGAGTGGGAGGTACAACCACAACAATAAAGCCTGGAAGTCATCTATAGACCTCGACCTGAAACCCCAGCAGATTTCCTGCTGAATCATCCACAGAACAGCCCAAAGCCTGCATGGCAACATGCCAAAAGCACTGAAGAATATGTGTGTACTGTCACTCAGCCCGCATCATCAAAGGCCCTAGGAACAGTGCGATAAAAATCGCAGGTAATGTCCAGTATTGAGCACCAGCACTTTTTTCATTTGAAACGAAGAGTACCCTCACTTCCAATACTGCAGCAATGCATTTAATGAAAGAGTACCAACACTTCTAGGAGCAAACAAGTACTCTAGATAGTGTGTACTAGAAAACCTATGTTTGCATTTAAAGCACTGCCTATGAATCTGTGACTTCACACAAAAAAACAACAGAGGGTGTGTGCCTGTTCAAGATACAAGAAGCAATACAACAAAACAGATGGAAGATATTTCTCATTTATCTCATTTATCTATGAGAAGTAAAAGGACACAATGAGTAAGTTAGGGAGATACTGACTGGAATTAAGTTCCACCGACAGTGTACCACCGTTTCAAGGAAATTACTTTCAAATTTACCTTACGCAACTTAATGCACACCATCACCACATCACATCATGCTGGCCCCAAGCTAATAGTGAAGTTAAATGCCTTATGTGTTCTCTGAACACAGTGCTACCAATATGAGTAGATCAAGGAGAAGAACCTGAATGTCCCCTTCACAATTTTTTAAAGGCCTACCGCAACACTCCACCCCAGGCTCCATGCTATTCAGTAGGGCATTACAACACATCCTCTCACAGCCCCTCAGTGGCAGCCTAGATATCTAGACCTTTCTGACAGCCAACTAAGGAGAGCGAAAAACAACAACAACACCACCCATCATAGAAGAGTCACTTTTCAAACCCTAGCTGTGGGAGACCAGGTTTTGCTAAAAGACTGCCACCTGGGAAGGAGGTTTTGAACCCTCCATGAAATGGTCTATGGCTGGCGGTGTCTGCAAAAGCAACTATGATCACTGCACAAAAGGGAACTAAGGTGGTGACACAAGACATTTCCTGGGACACAAAGATTCCACGCACTAACACCAGGTGTTCAGTGACAGAAAGTCCTCATGAAGATAGGGGAGATCGGAATGAGAGGACGAGGGAGAATTGCTCATCTCATCATCACCCATGCTGACTATGACCTAGTCCCAGCCTCTGGCCCCTCAGATGGTCAGGGAACACCAGAGACCACAGCCTTAACCAGACGTACCTGCAGAGAGTCACAAAGTCCCTAACCCAAAATGTAATTTAAGACCATATCTTACCCCTCGCTAAAAGTTGTGAAACTTTCTGTGCTGCAATTGGATCCTGCATCATCGAGCAGACAAACATCATGGAATTCAAAGTGGAGAGGGATGTAGTGAGCCACACATCGCCTAAAACAGGGGCTCCCTGTTGTCACATGCATTTTGAGAGGAGGCCAGGTTGAGCCAAGGATTTAAATAAAGGGACGTCAGACGGCTTGGGTCTGAGAAGCTGTGCGTAGGGTGTGACATTGTGTGTAGTGCATACACCGCTTAGGCCCTGCCTGGGGCTATGATACAATGATGACTTAGATCACAGCTCCTTGTCTAGCTAGTCTTGCTTTCTCCAAACTTAAGACTCGCATTCTCTAAACTTCAGCCTCTTGCCCTGCTTGGCTCCATCAAGTCGCTCCTTCAGCAAGTCATTTTAACTGTCAGTGCTTCTGAGCTCATGAAAATAATCTCACACCCAACTCACCAAAAGGCAGAGTGCTGGTGGTTGAAAAGCTGTGAATGGCTAAAGGTTTCACATGTGACACAAAGTCAGTTAGAACTACTGCCTTTAGTCTTGAAAATGCACACTTTGTCAAAACTCACATTTTCTCTCTACAGGATTCATTCCACCTCTTTCCAAGAACACATTTTTTGCAAGAGCACATCAGCTTCTAGCTCACGTTTTTTAAGGGAAGGTAAAGCCAGCAGTAGAAATTCCTTTTCCCCCTATCCTACATTCCTGCAAATACAGGTAAATCTTCTTGAATCTCTCTGTCTTATAACCATGATGGCAGTGTCAGCACCAGTAATCATCACTGACTCTTCTGTCCTCTCCAGGGTTGCCATCTTTGCGTCTATCCAGTCCGCTACCTCCCCTGGTCATGTATGTTGAGATTTTGGGATTCCAAGTTGGGTTGCCCCTTGGACTCGCCAACTTTGTCTGATATTTAAACTTCCAGTTGTATCTGATCTACTTCTCAGATATGCAATGCTCATTGGCTAAAGGAACTTTAGATCCCCCACCATCTGTCATGTTTCTTAGCGCGGGCTGTTGGAGCTTCCAGGACATATACCATTCTAAAGCTGAAGTGTGTTGGGCTGCCCTGGAGCTGAGGCACTAATGACAGTGTTCTACAAAATTGTTTGCGATACATTCAGAGTTTGAAGTGCATGAAAAAAGTAAGTAAAAAGTGTTAAAGTAATCTGAGGGAAATGCATTTTTTTTTGTTATGAAAACTCAGTTGGTTACTGTAACCCCTGCAGATGTCTCTGTGTGTAACTAGGCAGTCACAGGAATAAATCCATGTTGGCGTTCTGGGGTGTACTGCATATTCATGGTGCTACTAGGTCTTATCTTATGGGAGAAAGCACTGTGAATAAGCTATAATTGTAAAATATTATTACATAGGCTGCCCCAAAATGCACAAAGATGTAGGGCCCGATTTAGATCTTGGTGGACAGGTTACTCTGTCACAATGGTGACGGATATCCTGTCTGCCCAAATAGAAGTCCTATAGGTTATAATGGGATTTATATTTCGATGGATGGGATCTGCATCACTGTTGTGACGAAGTAACCTTCCACCAAGAACTAAATCAGGCCCTTAGTGTTTAACATAAAGCAAGTTTGTTAAAAATATACATTAACACGAAATCAAACTGTGCCTAGTGCACACCGTTTTAAATACATTTTCATGAAAAGTACAAACTCCAGAACTCAGCTGATTACATTACCGCTCAAAAATAATTAATCTTTGTCACAGTAAAGTCTCAGATGACTCCATCAATTAAAGCCATATACCGGCTCCTAAGCACCCTTTAGATCTGCTGAGTACCATATTTACATTTCTTTCAGGGATAAGCCACACTCGAGAGAAGGCCTGTTTTTAGGTCGAGGTCTGAGCCAGCGCGCAAGCGCTGCTCTGGGGTTGATCTTGGGTAGTTCAGTGTGGGAGGGAAGCCCCGTCCACTACCCCGCCCATATTTTTAATTGGCTTGTATGTTTGTCCTTCTAAATGCTGTCTTCTGATTGATTATTAGGTTTTTTAGTCCCTCCTTATAATGGCCATATCGTCACCTGTACCCTCCCAAGGCTACTGGACCCTTTACTGCAAGTTTTACACCATACCGTACATGTTATTTAGACTGTGAGCACTACTTTGTCCTCCCCCCACTCCCGTTGTCCGTGCCTTCTCCACCCTCCCCCCTCCCCTTGTCCGTGATGCAATGGAATAGGTCTCATATAAATAAGAGTCCTATTGCTTTCTTTGCAAATGCTTGTTTCTTTCTCTGTCTGCCTCACCTGTGGCTCTACAGTACAGGAGACCCTTTCATTCACTTTTAACCATAGGCACCTGAAGGTCGACATTATCAGTTCTGGAACAGATATTTTTTTTAAAAAATGATGGTAGCAATTATTGTAACATAAAAATAATTGGATACCTCCTACCCAGTAGATCTGAGCAGACACCATTTTTAAAGCACACACACAGAAAACGTCTTGGTCTGGAGAAAATAAACTCTCAAAGTGGGAGTTTGTTTTTTCAATACAAAACATAGATGGCCTGACATGCAGCGAGCTTTCTCCCTGAGTTTGGGAGTCATTCTACATTTTGCCTGTCTGTATCCATCATGCCTCAAGCAGCGAAAATAAGTGATGGTAGCCCCGCACTCACTAGGGTGGACCGACCATCACTGTGACAGATGGGCCACGAGGTCAGAGGTTTGGACAAGCTGGTGTAAATATCGCCCGTCTGTAAACTTTAATTGAGAGGGGAGTTGAGTTTGCTAGGGCGCAAGCACCACAGAAATATAGTGTGCCTTCCACTCCCTGAAATTTTAATTTAGGCCCTTGGTTTTCACCTCTATCTGGCTTGAAACCACCAGCATGCAGTAAATAGTGCTTAAGAATACACCAAAAATGATTGGGTAAAGAACAAAGCATTCTTCTTTGGAGAGCAGGACAGGCTGAAGGTAGTTTAGGCCTATCTACTTGAGTTGGAAGGATGAGAAACAGGACTGCAATCCCTCCACTTTTGTATGTAAAAATATACCATTTTACATTTAGCAAAACCCAAGCTTGTGTGTATACACAAACACAGGCATCAGACTTTGAAAGCATCACATAAGTGTCAACCACTCAGATGTAGCAAATCATCTCATACTACTACTAAGACATTTTTTATTTCAAATTCTGTATCTCAGGTCTCACACACCACAATGGCTTTTTCCCACAGTGTCTGCAATCTCACTAATATTACCCTGTGTGGAAATGACTATCTCTGTCCCCCCAAATTGTTTATGACAATTTGGCCTCTTTTTCAAAAAGAAGATCCAGCTCATTCATGATTGTATTAACCAGCTTCAGGTTTTATCCCTTCTCATGTAGTACGATTACAAGCATCCACCCTTGTTGCCACTCTTCCAACAGCTCTCCCAATGATTGAGAGAGAAGGAGAGGTTTTCTCCTTACTTATTTTCATAAAGTTGGGATCCCTAGATGATGAATGTCCAGCCAGGACTGCAAAGCCTATAAAGTTTCTTTTACTATCATCCTTAAAACCTGTTTTCATCTGTCACTGTCCCTAATTGGATACCTCCTACCCAGTAGATCTGAGCAGACACCATTTTTAAAGCACACACACAGAAAACGTCTTGGTCTGGAGAAAATAAACTCTCAAAGTGGGAGTTTGTTTTTTCAATACAAAACATAGATGGCCTGACATGCAGCGAGCTTTCTCCCTGAGTTTGGGAGTCATTCTACATTTTGCCTGTCTGTATCCATCATGCCTCAAGCAGCGAAAATAAGTGATGGTAGCCCCGCACTCACTAGGGTGGACCGACCATCACTGTGACAGATGGGCCACGAGGTCAGAGGTTTGGACAAGCTGGTGTAAATATCGCCCGTATGTAAACTTTAATTGAGAGGGGAGTTGAGTTTGCTAGGGCGCAAGCACCACAGAAATATAGTGTGCCTTCCACTCCCTGAAATTTTAATTTAGGCCCTTGGTTTTCACCTCTATCTGGCTTGAAACCACCAGCATGCAGTAAATAGTGCTTAAGAATACACCAAAAATGATTGGGTAAAGAACAAAGCATTCTTCTTTGGAGAGCAGGACAGGCTGAAGGTAGTTTAGGCCTATCTACTTGAGTTGGAAGGATGAGAAACAGGACTGCAATCCCTCCACTTTTGTATGTAAAAAATATACCATTTTACATTTAGCAAAACCCAAGCTTGTGTGTATACACAAACACAGGCATCAGACTTTGAAAGCATCACATAAGTGTCAACCACTCAGATGTAGCAAATCATCTCATACTACTACTAAGACATTTTTTATTTCAAATTCTGTATCTCAGGTCTCACACACCACAATGGCTTTTTCCCACAGTGTCGACAATCTCACTAATATTACCCTGTGTGGAAATGACTAACCCTGTCCCCCCAAATTGGTTATGACAATTTGGCCTCTTTTTCTATAAGACCATCAAGCTCATTCATGATTGTATTAACCAGCTCCAGGTTTCATCCCTTCTCATGTAGTACGATTACAAGCATCCACCCTTGTTGCCACTCTTCCAACAGCTCTCCCAATGATTGAGAGAGAAGGAGAGGTTTTCTCCTTACTTATTTTCATAAAGTTGGGATCCCTAGATGATGTATGTCCAGCCAGGACTGTAAAGTCTATACAGTTTCTTTTACTATCATCCTTAACACCTGTTTTCATCTGTCACTGTCCCTAGTGAATGTAGGAAATGGGCCGTAAAACGCCTTTTAAAGAGATCAAACTAACACCTCAGGAAAAACGTAATTATAGGCCCATCTTTCTTTCACCAGGAGTCACAAAAAAATTGGTGGCAAGTTCTGGCTCACTCGCTTTCTAAACATCTTGAAGAGTGACAATTGCTAGATGCTAGCCAGACGAATTAATGGTTTGGTTTAAGTACTGACACTGGCCCTGTAGCTGTAGTAAGAGCTGTCAAACAAAATTACGGTGATAGCATTTTCACCTACCTTATACTGCTGTGGTAGTTGTGTTGTCTTATCACCTTCAAATTAGGATCTTGAAGAAAACATTGTTTTTATTCTGTGCCACCCGAAAGCTTGTGTAATGCTACAATCCTTTCTAAATTGAACAATGCCAATACTTCTCACATTGGCCCTCCTTAGAGACTATTTACAAGCTTCAATGACTTCACAATACGGCAGCATGACCTGTCATGAATTTCAGGAGATCTGATAGGTCCTCTGAGGCAGACCCTGAGCTGCACCGGTTTCTAGCGTCCAGAAGGATAAATTATTACATACTACCCTTCCAGAGAGCCTGTTATGGAACAGGCTGCTTATGTGTTTGCTTCCAAGTCTAAGTGATGCCTTCATTTTGGCTGAGTTAAAACGGATCGGACTGTGAGATAAGATGGAGTGTTTCTTCTCTTTTTTTGCTTCCTCTATTTGAAATGCATTCTGTCTTGGCCTGAGCAAAATGGAGGCCCATTCTATGTTTAGGGAAGCTCAATAGTCATTTATATTATTGATAATCTTCATATCTTTTCTGAAGCTGTTAGTTCAGCACCAGAATGCTTTAGGGCATTCGTTGCACATTTGTAAGTAACAACTCAGCCCATTTGATATCTTGCATGTATTGATTTTCTAATACTTTAAGTGGGTGCTCTCGGACACAAAATGCAGGGCCGGTGGCAAATTTTGAAGGAATTGAACAGAAATAATGGATCGTGGCTCTTGTTCTCTGCCAATGGAGCATTGTCATCTGAGGGATAGCTCAGGTGTCTGGAACCTGACCTATGGGTAGGCTAAAAGGTTGCTCAGCTATGCAAAGACTGAACATCCTATTTATGTCTAACCAGATGCATACATCTTTTGTCTAAAGCAAACACCACTATGACATATTTCTAAGAGTGCATTGGAACACAGATGAAGATTTTGCTTTAATGTATACGTTGTGGGTTTTCTCTGGGATGATAGTTTCTGCCAAGGCATTACACCAGCACTCCCCTTGTGTATACATACCTTTCTGTGTCCTGATTCATCAAAACAGCCTAGTCTAGCAGCAAAATGCTTGATATATCTTATTCTGCTGTCAATCTAAGCCTGAGTTTGTCAAAAGCAGCATAACTCTGGTATTCAAGCACCACCTTGCACACTGCAAGGATGGCCGCTCTCACTCTGGAAAATCGGTGTAATCAGTGGGGGTGGATGGTAAATTCTGCTCCACCGGCGGAGTTCGCAGAGTTTTGGTCACTCCGTGTTATGCTTGTAACACGAAATTCTGGTCTCGTTTGCAGTGATTTTGCAACACGTAACACGCTCTCAGCGATAAAAATCTGTGTGAGGTGCAGATTCCGCCCACTCGCAGAACTCAGCTGAATCTCACAGAGTTCTCATGTAACTCTGCAGAATTCAGCAAAGTGAAACATCTCGAGTTCCACCGACCCCTAGCAATCAGTAGGGATCGTGAGGTCAAACCACTGACACTGATTTCCCTGAGTGAGTGTGGTCTTCCTTGCCACATGCAAGGTTGTGTTTAGATTGAATTTCCAGGGATGGCCCCCGGTGCACATGCAACTCCACCAATAGGATCAGGCAGCTCAAAAAGCGGCAGCAATGATGAGCTATAATTTTGACATTGTGTACAACAGATTCTCAAGGCAAAAGCATTGCACAAAGGCATACATGTTCATTCCTTGTTCCAGTGCTACAATGGCAACTTATAACCAGGTTGTCTCCCTAGTGTCTCTCTTGTGGTCCTATTAATTGGTGTCCCTTTCTCTACCCTGACCTGGATGATTGCTATATTACTAAGACGTTTAGGACCACCCATTGTTGAGAATATCATCATTCTTCTCTAAGGAATTTTGGAGAAATTTGTAACAAACGTTTCATTTTATAATACACAATCCCCGTGCAGGATTAAAAAAAATTATGCTTTAGTGGATTTAAGACTTTTTGTGTCAGAGTTTTCAGAACAGAATTGAAAGCATGGTTGTTTTTATTTATAACATATGCATGTCATTTGGTGTGACCACTTTGCAGGACATTGCCCTCAGCCACAGGCTTTATTTGACCTGGAGATTGTGAGATACTTGTGCCTTTTTTGCATGCTAGGGCATCATTTGTTGCAAAGTTATTTCAAGGCAAACACCTTTTTGCCAGTTGTTTAAGCTTGCAGGCTTAGCTTTCTGCATGGATGCAGCTCAGTCATCTCATATGAGACCTGCTCAAAATGGGGTGCTAACAACAACTATTTTATTAAGATTTAGGTTAGCACAGATTGCTGACAGAGTAAATAACAAACAGTAATATAGACAACTGTTTGGCACTCATTCAGTCTCAGGAGGAATGGAAGATATATTTGGAACCAATCCCGAGACTTGCAAGTCACACATCCTGAAATCAGGTGTGTTAACCCACAAAGCTCAGTATTCTGAGACCTGCATGTGTAAGGCTTCAGACAAGCATATGTTGCCACGTACTGATGAGCAGACTGAGAAAGTGAGTTTGATCAACAAAGTGAGTTTCATCAACAGTCAAATAGGAGCATCTTTCTGAAGATAGAATTAAAAATATTTCATGAGCTCACTCCCATTTTACAGACTGAATTTTAAGCGAATCCACAAGAAAGGTCTATGTTTTGATATAAGTTTTGGACAACTGGTTCTAAAGTGCTTTGTATTGTTGGTTTGCTCATTCCTCTTTTGAAAGATCTCTGTCAGCAGCAAATACACATTGTCAAATCCACTAAAGCATGTTTGTTACACTCATTTCAGATTTGATTAGTATGTTTAAAATGCACAGTGCACCACTATTTTCTCATAATGACTCTAATGATAGCTCTGCCCAATTATTTTAGGTGTTAGCTCTGCTTTCATTTACTGACCTGTTTGAGCCACCCCCGAAGTTTGAGTCTAGTTGCACCCCTGCCACTTCTAGACTTAGCTTTGCTCACGTTTCTACTGTGCCCATATAGCCTGTGTCTTTTCAAATGTCACTCCTCTCTCAGCTCTCTACACATGCCACAAGTACTTACCATTGTTCTTCTCCATTTTTATAAATTGGTATATCAGCTGCCCACATCTATTGGCCTTAAAGCATCTTGCAACTGCTCTCTTCTGATTGGTCAATCGGAGGGAAAAGTAGGCTGCATCTGTGTTCTTTAATTATTTTCCACCGTTTATTCGACTGACTTTGTAGGTTCTACAATCCTCTTTCTGGCAGTTTTTATAGAACCAATGGCATTGGAGCATTCTATACAAGCACCAGACGTCATTAGACTTATTTTAGTTAAAGCACAGGGATCGTAAACTATTTGGCCAGAAATTGAGGAGGCCAGGGCTTGAACCTGGTTCAGTAGGTCCAAAGTTGGAGGTTCTGGTCATTTGGCCACATCTCCTCCCACAACTCAATGAATGGTTTCATAAATGAGAAGTTTGTAGTCCCACATCTTCTCCCTCCTAGATGACAGGGCTAGATCCACATACACACACACAGAAAGATTTTTTGAGGTCACTTTTTCTGGCCAGGGCGAGAATCCTGTTTGGTGCACCAGTGAATAGTGAAATGTGAATTTATGGTACTATGAGGTACCAGCCTTGACAGAAAGCACTGCGAATATGTAAGTCAATTGCTGTAAAAAACATATATTACACACAATTAAAATAGGTTGCACAGCTTAAAAAATCAATTACACTCAGTGTACGATAAGCTGCACACACTGTGACAGCCACAAAAAGTGAAAAAAATTATATTGAGAGTCATATTTACAAGGAAGTAACGCTGTGTTACTTCTGAAGCAAAGGGATGTGTCATGTTTACAACAATATGACGTGTCCCTAAGCTCTCCCCTGTGTTGGTGCACAATTGGCTGCCATGCGCTAACGAAGGCACCCTGCACCATGGTACAAGGGGTGCCTGTGTTGCGGGGATGATTGTTTTGTGCTGGAAGGGACACCTTCCTGCACAAAAACAATCATTAAAGGCATTTTCCTCTTTTTATGCCTGCTGCAGAATGCCGCACGAATAGAAAGAGGAAAAAACGAGGAGGAATAAAAGTATTTCTCCTCGTTGCACCACCTTACACCTCCCCTGGGAAGGCATAGGAGTCTGACGCATTCTCCGGTTTATAAAAGGTGGGAAATCTTGGAATGTGGCTGAATCCATGGGTGTTGAGTTGAATACCCATTTAACACCCCTTCCATGCAAGTGCAGCGTGAAAAGGGGCCGTATTTACAAGGAAACAAAAAGCCACGCAGGATGGCTTTACGTGTCCTTGTAAATGTGGAGCACCACACTGCGCCGCCGATGGGATTTGATATTACTTATGCATCTTTATGGAGCGCTGATATCCTTTATGGTGAGTGGCACTCCCAATACTTGAATTCATAAGTACCTCTCATTAGATATGGTTTTGCCTATCTCCTTAGCCGTGTTGGTTATTTTCTGGACTGCATGCGGTGTTCCTTCTGTTACACAATTCTGTGATATGGTATTGTGTTGCTAACTTTAGAGCCTCTTTTTGTTCTTATAAATTCATCTGGCTTATGCTACCTACTTTAGAAGGATTAAGGATTGAATCACGTTATGGTAGCGTGAGCCGCTTCTGTATTTTTCCATTCATGTATACTCTTTATTTTCTTTTGCTAACCTCTTTTCGGTTTTTTCCTTTATTTTAACCTGACCACTTATATTTATTTTCATTTTCCTTTCTTTTCTTGAACGCACTACTTATTTTCACTGTAGTCACTTGGTGTTCCCCTTTGTATCTATTGGATTGGATATTTTGGGTCGTTCTTCGTAATTCAGTTATGTTCTTTCATGCTTTTTAACTAATTACATGTTATTGATTTTGAATAGAATCTTTATTATCTTTGTAGCCCTGAGGAAGTCGTTTGGGCCATTCACCCTATGACAAAACACGTGTTGGCTGCAAATAGTTCCTTCATGTTGTCATCATGATCCTCCATGTTACATCCACAAGGGGAGATCCTGAGAACTAAAATAATAAAGAAGATTCTCCTTTTGATTTACATGGATTGGAAATTGCTTTTCTTGATATACTGATATCTTTGATTAACACTTGACTTGTTTTTTGCTCGGGAACGTCTGTTTGTTTTCACCTTTAGATGATGATCCCCATAGCAAAAGCCAGATACAGATGCATTAGAAGGAATACGGGAAAGGAAAGTTTCAAGAGCAAGGACAAATAACAATGGAGAAAGAGGACAACCCTGTCGAACTCCACTGTTTAAGGGAAAATGTGGAGAAGCTACACCATTAACAAGTACTGAAGCATGTGGGGATTGATATAGAAGACAAATCAAAGCAATTGTCTAAGGGCCAAAACCATGCTACGCTAAATATGCTATCATAACATCCCAATGAATCCTATCAAACTCCTTCTCCTCAATTGTTATTGCATCAAGAGGAGTTTTTAGAAGAGGAGATCTACTTATCACAATAAAAATGATCTAGTATTGTCTGGCGCTACTCTACCTTTTATGAAGTCAGATTGCTCCCCACCTATAGGATGCGGAAGAAAAGATTCTAAATGGAAAGCTAACAGTTTTGCAAAGATCATGTAATCTATATTCATCAAGGAAATAGGCCCGTAGTTCTTACATGGAGTTGGACCTTTACCTTCCTTATTAAATCAAATAAACTGTAGCTTCCTGAAAAGTACCAAAAGTTGAATCAGAGATAATGAAATTATAAAAATAACTTGATAATGTTGGTAAAATGTGAGAAAAAGTCTACAGTAAATCCAAACAGACCATGGAGTTTCCCTTTTTTGAGAGAATTCAAGGGCTTGTAGATCTCCTGGACATTTAGATCAGACTCTACAGAAGCAAAATTTAACTGAGAAGGAACAGAGTTAGGAGTCTGCTGTAAATAGTCATCAATCTAGGACTGATGTACAATATCTTCAGGAGTAATCAAGGTTTTGTAAAAAGTGACAAATTCATTTAGGATGTCCTTGTGATTAGTCACTGGAACTCCTTGTGCGTCCATTAACAATTCTATCTGGAGTCTTTGCTTCTTCATTTTCAAATAATTAGCTAGCAATTTGCCAGCTTTGTTTCTTCCACCAAAATAACAGGGATTACTACATAGTAAAATGGAGGAGGCGTAGTTTGTGGAAAAAGTATTACCTTTTAATTTGGCATTAAGGAGTTTTTGAAGATCGGTATTCGACTTGGGTGAGAAATGCTTCTGCTCTAAGACTTTAATAGAGGATATCAATGATGCATATTTTTTATTCTGGGCTTTCGTCTTTTTAAACACATAATCAATAATAAAACCATGTGCTGCTGC
This sequence comes from Triturus cristatus, assembly GCF_964204655.1. Taxonomy (NCBI): domain Eukaryota; kingdom Metazoa; phylum Chordata; class Amphibia; order Caudata; family Salamandridae; genus Triturus; species Triturus cristatus. The sequence continues at coordinate 1,086,270,047 of NC_140583.1, read as the reverse complement.
TTTGATCATATCCCCTAATATAGAAGGGGGTGGAGTGAGAGCCATTAATGCAGACAAATTCAGAAGCAAATGAGATAAATGAAGTGGAAAACTGCCTATTTAACAATGAATTATTAAATCTCCATCAATGAGATATTGGGTAAGTGGGAACCAAGTTCAAATCCGTGATATCCATGGTGTTATCTAAGAGTACTATTGGACTAATTGAGGACTGAATTATATGTTGCGATAAAGTCTTAGAGACAAAACCTGGAAAGTGTACCATGAGTGGCAGAATGAAAAGTGTAGTCTCTGGGAGTTCAATTAGGAAACCTCCAGGAATCAACTAAAGCACCATGAGAAACAGTGTTGCAGAATTGCTCGTGCATGTTATGAGGAAAGAACTAGACCTGAGATTGTATATTAAAAAAGGGAGTTATAATCTGGTTGAAGTCCCCACCCAGGGTAAAGTATGTGCCACTGTATTGCATATAGTTATGAGCTATAGTAGGCCAAAAAGTGTTGTAAGGGGCATAAATATTGAAAACAGTTAAGGGAATTCTATTGATTAAAAGTTGAATAATTACCCATCTGCCCATATCATCTTTTTCTTGTGAAACTACTGCAATGTTTAAGTATTTCTTACAAAGTATAATGACATCATTGTTTTTAATTGAACTGGGAGACACAAACACAGAGAAACCACCCCCAATTGAATTTTAAGGCCTCAGGTTTGGTTAGCTGATTCGGCCAAATGGGATAAAACTCTGTCGTTTGACAAGGTTAAAGCATCCTTTTATGTTCCATGTAATAACTTGGAATTTTACAATGAAAACAGTTTAAATATACATTGCGAACTAGGCAATAATGAACAATTCTGCAATAAAAATCTGATTCAATAATTAGAAACAAGAAACATTTAGAATAAAAATATGAAAGAATAGGAGGAATAAGAGGCGAAGGGTAAGCAAATCGGGAAAAGAGAAAGAGAGGAAGAAAACATATCAAAAAGAGACAGTGTAAGTAAAAAAAGGACGACTACAAACACACACCTGCAGATTCAATAACAGAAGGAACAGGGTGGTGACAACACAGGCTACAATGGCACATCTGACAAAGGGAGGAGATCGCAACCAGCAACGGAATGATAAACAAATGTTTAGGAGATTTTATTAGGCAAACAAACACCATAAATCTGTGGGGGAAAAGACATTGTTAACAAATGGGTAACATATCCAGAAAAAACATGTTACCCAAAAGTACAAGATAAGCAGCAGCTAAGACATTTCAAAACAGATTAACGCATATATGGTCCAGCTGTATACCTAGAAACGGCTAATGAGAGTTTAGAAATGTTCTTTGTTCTGTCAGATCCTCATATGTATTTTGGTAGGTAACCATAAATAAAAAGGAATGAAAAATGCCATACCGAGCAACTAAAGTTCATAGTGATGGACGAAGATTAAGAAATTCTTTCCTGCTGGTGGCAGTAGTATTAGAAACATCCTGTGAGATAAAAATCTTTCTGCCCGACCATATGACTTGCTTTTTAGATTTGACAGCACAAAGTACTTTCAAAAGGTCTGTGAACTTTAGAAAGTAGAAAATGACTCCTCTTGGTTTAATACGTGACAGGGAAGAGAAGAGTCGGGAACCCAGTCTACGGGCATGCTGTATGTTCAGAGTAGTGGAGGGCTGCAAAACCAATAATTGTGGGAGAAAGAATACAAAAGGAGACAGAATTATCCCCTTCTGTTCCTTCAGGAGACCATTAATATGTAAATTTTTATGTCTATTCCTGTTTTCTAAGTCTTCAGAATGCTTTTGAAGTTGAAGGACCTCTTTCTCTAACTGTACAATTTTATTAGTTTCATCATGCAAGTCACTGACCTGCTGCTCAACCAAAGACATACACGCCTCCATAAGGGACCATTTGTCATCAAGATTTTGGATGCGTTATAAGTATCCTCAACAAAAGGACGAAGCATGCAAATTTCTTCTAGCAAGCGTTCCATCGATATAGGGGATGATGGTTTATCAGGTGAAGGAGGATCTTCCGTAAGCCTTTTATTTGCAGAAGATAGAGAGTGAACTTTTACTCAGGAAGCAGACACAGACACAGAGCGTGAGGTAGCAGATTGTGCCATATCAATGGTTGTAATTGGCTCGTCCATTGAGGAGCTCCCTGAGGAGATTTGGATAGGTGACTTTGAGGTAGACTGGATTACAGAGCCAGTGTGGAGAAGTGTTTTTTTTTTGTCTACCCATGCACCAGTTGAATAATAAAACTTAGTTATGGCAGGATGTTAGTAATTAGTAATCACCATCAGAGACAACAACATGGCCAATTGAGAAAACAAATCTAGTAATGATGCCTGATAATATGTGGAGAAATGTGGTAAAGCTAGACCTCCTGAGGCTACATCCAGTTGTAATGTAGCCAATTTCACTCGAGGTTGTTTGTTATTCCAAACAAATTTCCGAATCATTTGATCTAATTCCTTAAAATAGGAACTCAGAATTTTCAGCGGAAGATTGCTGAAAAGAAACATAAGCAATGGAAGTATCGACATCTTAATCATTGAAATTCGTCCTATTAATGATAAACTAAGCAGAGTGCATTTGTCCAATAAATTTTTCACTTTTATAAGCATTCTATTGTAATTCAGGGGGAACAACTGACTAAAATCCTGTGTAACGTATATCCCCAAATATCTAATTGGATGCGGTGGTCTTATGACAATAGAAGCGGGAATATCCGCTGGAGTGGAGTTAAAAAGAAGGTTTTCATTTTTTGCTTGGTTTACTTTGTAACCCCCCCACCTGCGTGAATTTCTGTATTTCATCCAGTGCGTTTTGAACATTAGATCCCCCGGCCTTCAGATATAAAATAATGTCATCTGCATAGAGTTTGACTTTTGCCATCCCCTCCATTGGAGGCAAAATCAACAAACTCTTCCGCAGCCTGACAGCCAAAGGTTCAATAAACAGGGAAAACAAAAGGGGGAATAAAGGACAGCCTTGACGTGTGCCACGCTTAATTTTTACCCTGCCGGCCTCTTCTCCATTTATAACAACCTTGGCTTCCGCACAGCTATAGAGTTCCTTTAACATTTTTAAAAAAAATAACGGAAACCCAAATTTATCCAAAATAAAAAATAAAGCACTCCAATCTACCAAATCAAAAGCCTTTTCGGCATCCATCATCATAACCACCGCCTGCAACTTATTGGTGGAAAAGTAATCAATGGCTTGTGTTAAGAAATATGTATTAGCTGCCATCAATCGGCCCGGAATAAAACCATTTTGGTCCTCATGTACCACCTGTTGTACAGATGGAGCAATTCTTTTTGTCCAGATGTTCATAAATATTTTATAATCCGTATTTAATAGGCTTATTGGGCGATAAGAATTGGGATCGCTGGGATCTTTATCTTTTTTAAGAAAAATTACTAGGACAGATTCCTTAAAGCTTTTTGGGATATCCAAACCCTCCTTTATCTGGTCAAATAATTTTGCCAGAAAAGGAAGGATTTCTTCCTGAAATGCCTTAAAAACCTCAACAGGGATTCCATCTGCACCGCTCGCCTTAGCATTGGGCATACTTTTTAATACTGCTAGAATTTCCGTAATCCCCATTACGCTATTCAATATCTCAGAGCCATGTGAGGGTATCGGAGGTAAATCAAAAGATTCAAAATAACCCAAAAAATCTGCTACATCTACCTCCTGCGTTTCTGCATAAATTTGATTAAAATGTGATAGAAACACCTTTGAAATAGCTTGTTTATCGTCAGTTAGTATCCCAGTTGAGGAATTATTTGGGTTGCTTTCTGACTTTTTGTGGACCAAGCTAAGAATCTCCCAATCTGTTGACTTTCTTCATAAAGTTTCTGTAGATAAGCCTTACTCCCAGATATCTCTTCCAATAAGAAAAAATCCTCAGCTGTTGCTTTACTTTAGCTAATTCATGCTGATGAACTCTAAAAGTGGACTCCGTAGTATTTAAATCGAGATTTTGTCTTGCTTTTTCTACTTCTTTCTGTAGTGCTTGAATCTCTTCTTTTCTTTGTTTATTTATTCTGGCCTTATATGATATTGTATGACCTCTAAAGGTCCCCTTAAATGCTTCCCATATCATGAACATAGATGCTGAATTGTCATTAAACTGAAAAAACTCCTTTATAAATACTTTGGTTTCTGTTATCCAGGTAGAGTCTTGCAATAAAGATTTTGTCGAACTGCCACCTGGGCCTGTTTTTCGGAGTGATTCTTAAGCTTAATATAAATGAAACTAAAGAGTGGTCTGAGAAAGAGTAAGAAAGTATTTCTGTATCCCATTAGCAACTAATCGATCTACTAAAAAGAAGTTCAAACGGGATGCTGATCTAAATCTAGCTGAATAGCAGGTATACTGCTGAAGTCCGGGATGCCCCAGCCTCCAGGGGTCTGATAAAGAAAAATCTTCTTTTAGCCTATTTATTAACTTTGTGGTTTTGGGCTTTAACTGACGTTTCGCCTTATTGGATGTATCCAGTCGCAAATTCTGAATAAAATTAAAATCCCCGCCGATAATTAATATACCTTCCATTTGTGCTATCAACAGATACATTTGCTCTAAGGCCACCGTATCGTCATCTATTGGGCCATAGTAATTAATCAAATTCAGGACTATTTCATCCAACTTTACTTTTACCCAGATCCATCTTCCTTTACCATCCCGTCGCACCTCTTTGACCTGCCAATCCTGTGAATTAGAGAACAAAATCCCTACTCCTCCTTCCGCTAAATTGGCAGATCAAAAATAAGCTTGTGTGTATTTCTTAGGAAGGGATATTTTCGGAGTCTCAGACCTGAAATGGGTTTCCTGAAGAAATACAATTTTCGGTGAAAGAGAATTAATCCAATTTAAACAGGCTGAACTTTTGCGTGGATTCAATAATCCATTAACATTGCATGTGACAATTTTTATATTCTGCAATTTTGATTCCATTTTTGATTCCCTCCTAGATATCTTCGTAACCCACTAGAGATTTTTTCCAGCACAGATTCCAACCTACCAATTATTAGATCCTTTATACGGATATCTCCTAAATAATTCTGGTACAACGACAGCCTAGTCCTAATGACTATACTGCTTTCTTGTTCATTTTTACCCTCACCAAACCCTTGTGATACACCACCCTGAACTCCCACCCCAAGACTCGCCGCAAAGGGGGAATTGCCCACCATACCCCATGCCTGCTCCCAGGAGCTAGCAACCAATCTGGGTGCCATGTTGTTGCACCCTGCGTGATCCCAGGCCCAGCACCACTCAAACTAGAAACGTGCCATGAGAGAGAAAAAAAAAAGAAAAGAGAAAAATATCTATATATATAAGGGAGGAACTTATCTAACAGTCTTCTATAATCACAATTACTAGATTTGTTTTCTCAATTGGCTGTGGAAAATTCAGTATTTGATAATTTTATATTGGTACAGATGTTGAAAGAGAGTGCTATAAGGTTGCCGAATTTTTTACGACTGGCAAAATTGCCCAAAAGGACCAGATATAAAGTGATTCTATCATTAGTAGAAAGGATGCAGCTCTTCCTCAAATTACGAGATATCCCAGCATTTCATGCTTTTACTTCTATAGAGGACTGTGCAGCAGGTGGTCTCATACTATCTAGAGGCCTTCTTCAACAGTGGCAAGAATTGGGTTTTAATCGGCTTGGAAATTTCTTTAATCATGAGACATTAATAACTTGGGAAACAGTTCGGTTACAAGCTAATTCTTTAACAACAGCCCTGTATTTGAGCTTTTACCAGTTAGTTAATTTTTTAAAACTTAATTATGTCAGAGCACATTTTTAGGCAAAAGGTGAATAAAATGTTGGGGATAGGAGGCTGGTATCGGCTACTGCATCAAAAAGCTCATTCAGAAGAGATTCTGATAACAGAACTTCAAAAATTTTATTTAGAGACTGGCTGTAAGTTTAATATAAGGGAATGGCTACAACTTAATGAGTTAGCAAAAAAAGCACTCAGAGGGGCTAATTATAAAAGGATGAATTTTTTATCTAGATGGCGCGCCTATTATACACCTCTGAAACTGCATAAGATGTTCCTAACAAACCCAAACCAATGTTTTAGATGTAATATGCAGGATGAGGGTGGATGGGTACATATTTATTATGAATGTACTAAGCTACGATTTTTTTGGGGTGAGATCTTTGATATGATCTCATCATCCTTGTCTCTGAATATTCGACCATCGGTTATGCTGGTCTTATTTGGTACTTCGGGGGAGGTGAAAGGACTTACTAAATATCAGCAGTATTTTATATTCATTGCCATAGCTGTGGCAAGATCATTAGTCCTACAAAATTGGAAAACAGATAAACAACCCAAGATCGACCATTGGCTTAATAAAATGAACAGAACTTTTAGGTTTGAGGAGGCCTATGTGAGAAGGGTAGGAGCCACCAAAAGATTTAGAGCTATCTGGCATGAATATTCTGTACAGGGTGAGAGGGAAGGAGAAAGATTTTAGAAAATAAGGTACTCTAGAGTCTCTAACCTCAGCACAACCAAATAAGCCAGGTCAGATTAACTATATTAGTATCATGCTGGTGATAGTAGAGGGGCAAGGTGACTAAAATCCAGTTTTAATATTATGCACTTTATTTGATAACTGCTGCTATGTTCCACCCTGCACTTTAAAAGGCTTCTATTTATTATCTTTTTTTATGATATCTTGTTTAAGAGCTGCTCTTATTAGCATTTTTGTACTTTGGATTATTATTTGCCCCTTTATCTTTCAAATATAAGAGCCATGATACTTCTTGGCTGTTTTACTTCAGCTTTTAGTACTTGTACATTATTTAAGAACTTCCATTAATTATATGAAGCTCTTTTATGGTATCAATGCTAGCTCGATATGATATTTTTATTATGAAATGTTGCTTTAAAGTAGCCTTTGTTTGTTTCTAATTAACTCACGCCATGCTAGTCTATATCCTTTTGGTTCAGAAATTGCACTCTCAATATCTATTTTCTCTGCTTTTATTTTTGGTTATAGTATAGTATAATAATTAGATAAAAGCTATTTTTGATTGATTATGCATAATCTTGATGATGTCAGGTGTTTTGAATCCATAATTGATGTTTTACTACTTTCTTGTTCAAATAAAAAATATTTTAATTTTTTTTTTTTTAAAAGAGACAACAAAATGGTATGGTTCTACCCAACTTGGATGTTTCACCAGCATGTTATGTACAGGGATGAAACAGCGTATAGAAACAGCGGGAGAAATAACTAGTAATTGCCAAGTGGTTTAGTATTCCATAGCAGAAGTAGAGATTTTTTTTTTCAGGCACACATCTATAATATATGTGAGGAAAGTCAAAAAGTAGAGCCCAAAGGCTCTTAATAGTTTAAAGCAACTGTATCAACAAGGAAATCATCATATTATGAGAAGAGCTGATATCTGAATAGCTGGAGGTCTTGTATTGAGGAGAATCACATAAGGCATCCCATGAGGAAAAACAGGCAGCTAAAATACTATTGCATTTGTAGCTCAGGAGATGAGTTGAAATATGAGTAGAAAGAATGCTCATTTAGTATTCCAGGAGAAAAGGAGAGCATATTTCCCAGTAAATTATGAAAGGTGCACCTCACAACTGTGGCATGTAGCGTGAATATGATGACGAGTGGCTGTACAAAATGGTGGCCGCAAATGCCTCTAAACCATTCCGCCCGCACACAAGTACATTATAAGATTCACCTGACCTTCTGAAGGCAGAAACATGTCCATTAGTGTTCTGATATCCAAGGGGTAACTGTGGCGACTTCAATTCATGCTGCTATGTGGTGAACACACAATAAATGTTCCGATGTATGTAAGAACCTCTGCATCAGCCGGCCATCTTCTGTGGCGTCGAAGCCACACCTTAACAGAAATGTTTTTATTAAGATATATTAGATATACAAATATTGGGGTCATGGAAATTAGATGCATACATGTTTCAGCCCTAGTGTAACATAAGAACTTCGTGTACATTGGTCTCTTTAAAAATACTGGCTTGTCTTCAGTAACAATGAGTGCCTCCTATGGGGTATTAATAAGTGCTTAAATCACCAAACAGCACAGTCAACATCATCTAAAACCTAAGCAAATCCAGAAACGTAACACAAGTGCCTTCAACTCTTGTGGTCCGGGGATGTGGTGTAAATTTGAGTGGGGTCCATTGAGTCTCAGGACTATGATTATCTGTGACATATAGGTGTCTTAGAGTCCCATACCACATTCTGCAAAAGTTCCAATTATTTTGTGTTACACCACTCGTGAGCAAATCCAAACCTTTGAAAACATAACCAATTTATATGGTATCCACAGAATCTGTTAAATTTTGAGCAAACTGTATTCAATGCAAAAGCTAGTCTGAAGTACCCTAGTAAATGGATTTAGCATAATTCAGATGGGCCTGAATAAAGGCATTGAGGAATGGGATATGTAGTGTCGGACCAATAGAAGAAAGAATCTTTGATTTTTTTTTAGAATATTGTTAATTTGCAGCAATAAAAAAATTAATACATGTCATGACATTTCTTCACATAATACATAATACATGATATAAAGGAGAGAAATAGAGATAAAATCTCAGTATATTAAGCTTTTAACCTTCCAATTCATTAAATATTTACCAAAGATAAACACATCTAGATCTTGAACAGCTCAAATCACCTCAAAGCTTATTACCTACAGAGGAAAAGTGCAAATGCAATACATAGAACGATCAGATATAAAATTCATTAATAAACATAATCGGCAGTCGAGTACAGCAGAATAGAGAATAAAATCACATAATTCCTGCCTTCCTCCGTACCCAATTACTCCAAGAAAAGAGACCCCAAAAGGAGAAAGTAGGCATTTAAAATGTATCTCCACAATCCTTTATTAATTTACCAGTCTAGCGATCGGAGCCCAAATTCTCTGCCCCAGCTCCCTCCTCCTTCGTTCTCTTAACTTGTATACCGAAGATTCTATATTATATATAGCCAACATCTTAGACCGCCTTTTGGTAAAAGCAGGAGAGTAATTTCTTATTCATTGAGAAGTGATACAATAGACCGGCAGTAGCCATTGCAATAAACAAGAACCCTATCTCTACCCTTACCCTTTTATTTATCTCCAAACTATCTACTAGCCCCAAAATTAAAAGAGATGGGGTAATCGACACAGAGAACCCTAAAACCATAGTTAAAAAAGCCTCAAGGTCCTGCAGAAAAGTAACCAATTTGGGGCAAGAGTAGAACATGTGTAGGGTGTCAGCTGTTTGGAGACCGCATCTGTTACATTTCCCTCCCCTTATTCCACCCCATTTGAATATCTTCGCTGGGGTGTAATAAAGATCGAAAACAGACATAAAATGTTGGCTTCAAAGACTCCCTGTTATCAGCACCTGGTTTTCCAGTTCCAATGAATCTTTCATGTATATTGCATCCCTTCCCAGACTACTTTCCCATTTTGCATTCTGGGACTCAATGTCATCTCGGGATGTTTGGATCAAAATCCGGCATATTTGGCCAATCCGGGACTTGCGCCTCACTGTCTCCACCAATAGTATTTTTTCTAGTATCAGAGCTGCCCTGTTCCCACTTCCCCAAGAAAACTCTGTATTTGCAGATATTTGAAGAAATCTCGTTTATCTACCCCATACTCTTCCTGTAAATTCATAGACAACAGAAGCTGGCCTTCCCTATATAGATCACCCAGTGATTTAATCCCGTCCCTCTGCCATCTGAAGGTGACTTGATCCTGAAAGATTGGCGGGAGGATACTCAGAGTAGAGAGTGGGGTATATACATTTAGGTTTGGGATCTTCAGTTTCCGCCGAACCTGTCTCCATACTCTGTAAGCAGCTTTTAGTATTTTAAATTTAGTCTTTTCATATTAGCTGGGTTCAAGTATCTGACCAGACAGCCCATGGCTCCACTCCGCAGGCCTAATTCGTATATAGTTGGCTTCTCCTTCACTGGGACTTCTGCCTTATCCCCCACTAATAAAATAAACAGGTGTTGCAGAAGGCATTCCCAATGATAAAAGAGAAAACTGAGAATAGCCCAAACCCCACACTGTCTTGGAAGTGTCATCCATTTGGCTGCCCTCCAAGGTCTATGATACTCCCACAGAAATCAATAGCATGTCCTTTCTAAACATGCTAAGCAAATCGAGGAAAACTCTAGAGGAACAGTTCTGAAGACATAGAACAGTTTTGGGAGGGAAGACATTTTAAGAACATTGCTTCTGCCAAATAATGAGATATGTAGATGGTCTAGCATCTGCAATTTTTCACTTACATTATCCATTATTGGGGCAATATTCAAATCCAGGATTTTATCCATAGCAGCTGTAATTTTGACCCCCAAATAAATTGCCTCTTGAACAACTGATAGACCTGTACATCAGATATTCCCTGAGCAAAGGCTCTGAGTTTTCTCTATATTCAATTTATATCCTAAAAAGGCATCAAACTACTCGGCTAGAGTCTTCACCTCGGGAAGTGCAGAAACGACATCAGCGGTGACCACGGCAATGTCGCCCGCATATGCCAACTCTATAGTCGATGCCATTGACCCTCACTGCTTTGATATTAGTATCCAGCTCTAGCTTTTTTTTAAAGGGTCAATATAGAGAGCAAAGAGCAGAGGAGAGCATGGACACCCCTGCCATGTGCCCCTGCTGATATCAAACAGGTTTGAATCCAGCCATGAAATGCAGATAGCAGCTTTCGGTAGTAAGTATAGTGCCTTGATTGCCTGGATAAATTCTCCACATATTCACTTGCACTGAAGGACAGACCGCAGAAACTGCCAGGAGACCCTGTTGAATGCTTTCTCAGTGTCCAGTATCTAGACTACCCCCAGCGGTGATCCCGTGGCCTGAGCCCAGTCAAGAAGGGCTATGACCTGGCGTACATGATCTGCCGTGGCCTTGCCAGGGATAAACCTATGCTTACGAATTGGGGCCAAAGGGGTGATGATCTTACCCAACCTAGTTGCAAGTATTTTAGAATATATTTTGCTATCACAATTTATAAGTAATATGGGTCCACATGATGCTGCAGTCAAATCTGGCTTCCCCCTTTTTTTTATTTTTAAATACGACTATAGTAGTCCCATGCCATGAATTGTAGACATATCCCCTTTGAGCCTGCTGGAATATTTGCAGTATATCTTGTTTTAAAGATTGTTAAAATGCTCTATAAAACTCTAAGGGGATGCCGCCACGGCCGGTGGCTTTGCTCAGGGCTAAAGAGGTTAAGGCACCCTCCAGTTCTTCCCAGGTGATTGGAGCTGTAAGGATTTCATTTTGTACATCCATAACCTTCATTGTCTTTAGATCTTTAACAAAATACTCCAGAGATTCAACCCTTAGTGAGGTTGCTCCCTCAGTATATAACTGTTCGTAATAGTTCTTCAATACATTCAATACTTCTGCCGGTAATTCTTGAATTAGGCCTAAGTGGTCTTTGATTTTACAGATACGATTGTTCACTTTTCGTTGCTGCAAGCTTTTTGCCAATACTCTTCCAGTACTTACCACCAGCTCATATAATTCAGTCCTATACTGCATATATTTGGCTGCCACCTCCGTCCCAAAGTGTTGATCGATTTTAGATTTCATATTCGCTATTGTCTGTTGACAGTCCTGAATATATTTGCCCTTGATTACTTTCCCGTAAGTTCAGATTCCGCCGTTCTTAGTTTCTCAAACCACTCTCGAATTTTCTCCTGTAGCTCTTTTTTACGAGAGAGTGAAAAGCTCAGGGTTTCCCATCGGACCCCTGGCTTAAAGGTATCCCAGACTATATTATTTAAGTCTGTGCCTCTATTAATATCAAATAATTCTGATATCCATTCGGCAATATAATCATGATATACGTAAATGGCGTAGCCACTACACTGTCCAGAATCCTTTGGGGTTATTTGCAGCATGACGAGCAGTGTCGCGACCCATTTACGTAAATTACTAATAGCTCATTCGAGCGACTTTGGCTGACGAGCCCGGTGTCTGCACCTGCGCGCCTTGGAAGGTATTTTACCTATATATATGGCAGTCATCGGCACCCCGCATACCTACCTGCTCCCTGCTGACGAGAGGCAATTACCTCGAAACACGTGTCCAGGGATGGCATTATATTTCTATATACTCGTGGCGTTAGGCGTACTCACCGTAGCCACTACACTGTCCAGAATCCTTTGGGGTTATTTGCAGCATGACGAGCAGTGTCGCGACCCATTTACGTAAATTACTAATAGCTCATTCGAGCGACTTTGGCTGACGAGCCCGGTGTCTGCACCTGCGCGCCTTGGAAGGTATTTTACCTATATATATGGCAGTCATCGGCACCCCGCATACCTACCTGCTCCCTGCTGACGAGAGGCAATTACCTCGAAACACGTGTCCAGGGATGGCATTATATTTCTATATACTCGTGGCGTAGGCGTACTCACCGTAGCCACTACACTGTCCAGAATCCTTTGGGGTTATTTGCAGCATGACGAGCAGTGTCGCGACCCATTTACGTAAATTACTAATAGCTCATTCGAGCGACTTTGGCTGACGAGCCCGGTGTCTGCACCTGCGCGCCTTGGAAGGTATTTTACCTATATATATGGCAGTCATCGGCACCCCGCATACCTACCTGCTCCCTGCTGACGAGAGGCAATTACCTCGAAACACGTGTCCAGGGATGGCATTATATTTCTATATACTCGTGGCGTAGGCGTACTCACCGTAGCCACTACACTGTCCAGAATCCTTTGGGGTTATTTGCAGCATGACGAGCAGTGTCGCGACCCATTTACGTAAATTACTAATAGCTCATTCGAGCGACTTTGGCTGACGAGCCCGGTGTCTGCACCTGCGCGCCTTGGAAGGTATTTTACCTATATATATGGCAGTCATCGGCACCCCGCATACCTACCTGCTCCCTGCTGACGAGAGGCAATTACCTCGAAACACGTGTCCAGGGATGGCATTATATTTCTATATACTCGTGGCGTAGGCGTACTCACCGTAGCCACTACACTGTCCAGAATCCTTTGGGGTTATTTGCAGCATGACGAGCAGTGTCGCGACCCATTTACGTAAATTACTAATAGCTCATTCGAGCGACTTTGGCTGACGAGCCCGGTGTCTGCACCTGCGCGCCTTGGAAGGTATTTTACCTATATATATGGCAGTCATCGGCACCCCGCATACCTACCTGCTCCCTGCTGACGAGAGGCAATTACCTCGAAACACGTGTCCAGGGATGGCATTATATTTCTATATACTCGTGGCGTAGGCGTACTCACCGTAGCCACTACACTGTCCAGAATCCTTTGGGGTTATTTGCAGCATGACGAGCAGTGTCGCGACCCATTTACGTAAATTACTAATAGCTCATTCGAGCGACTTTGGCTGACGAGCCCGGTGTCTGCACCTGCGCGCCTTGGAAGGTATTTTACCTATATATATGGCAGTCATCGGCACCCCGCATACCTACCTGCTCCCTGCTGACGAGAGGCAATTACCTCGAAACACGTGTCCAGGGATGGCATTATATTTCTATATACTCGTGGCGTAGGCGTACTCACCGTAGCCACTACACTGTCCAGAATCCTTTGGGGTTATTTGCAGCATGACGAGCAGTGTCGCGACCCATTTACGTAAATTACTAATAGCTCATTCGAGCGACTTTGGCTGACGAGCCCGGTGTCTGCACCTGCGCGCCTTGGAAGGTATTTTACCTATATATATGGCAGTCATCGGCACCCCGCATACCTACCTGCTCCCTGCTGACGAGAGGCAATTACCTCGAAACACGTGTCCAGGGATGGCATTATATTTCTATATACTCGTGGCTTAGGCGTACTCACCGTAGCCACTACACTGTCCAGAATCCTTTGGGGTTATTTGCAGCATGACGAGCAGTGTCGCGACCCATTTACGTAAATTACTAATAGCTCATTCGAGCGACTTTGGCTGACGAGCCCGGTGTCTGCACCTGCGCGCCTTGGAAGGTATTTTACCTATATATATGGCAGTCATCGGCACCCCGCATACCTACCTGCTCCCTGCTGACGAGAGGCAATTACCTCGAAACACGTGTCCAGGGATGGCATTATATTTCTATATACTCGTGGCGTAGGCGTACTCACCGTAGCCACTACACTGTCCAGAATCCTTTGGGGTTATTTGCAGCATGACGAGCAGTGTCGCGACCCATTTACGTAAATTACTAATAGCTCATTCGAGCGACTTTGGCTGACGAGCCCGGTGTCTGCACCTGCGCGCCTTGGAAGGTATTTTACCTATATATATGGCAGTCATCGGCACCCCGCATACCTACCTGCTCCCTGCTGACGAGAGGCAATTACCTCGAAACACGTGTCCAGGGATGGCATTATATTTCTATATACTCGTGGCGTAGGCGTACTCACCGTAGCCACTACACTGTCCAGAATCCTTTGGGGTTATTTGCAGCATGACGAGCAGTGTCGCGACCCATTTACGTAAATTACTAATAGCTCATTCGAGCGACTTTGGCTGACGAGCCCGGTGTCTGCACCTGCGCGCCTTGGAAGGTATTTTACCTATATATATGGCAGTCATCGGCACCCCGCATACCTACCTGCTCCCTGCTGACGAGAGGCAATTACCTCGAAACACGTGTCCAGGGATGGCATTATATTTCTATATACTCGTGGCTTAGGCGTACTCACCGTAGCCACTACACTGTCCAGAATCCTTTGGGGTTATTTGCAGCATGACGAGCAGTGTCGCGACCCATTTACGTAAATTACTAATAGCTCATTCGAGCGACTTTGGCTGACGAGCCCGGTGTCTGCACCTGCGCGCCTTGGAAGGTATTTTACCTATATATATGGCAGTCATCGGCACCCCGCATACCTACCTGCTCCCTGCTGACGAGAGGCAATTACCTCGAAACACGTGTCCAGGGATGGCATTATATTTCTATATACTCGTGGCGTAGGCGTACTCACCGTAGCCACTACACTGTCCAGAATCCTTTGGGGTTATTTGCAGCATGACGAGCAGTGTCGCGACCCATTTACGTAAATTACTAATAGCTCATTCGAGCGACTTTGGCTGACGAGCCCGGTGTCTGCACCTGCGCGCCTTGGAAGGTATTTTACCTATATATATGGCAGTCATCGGCACCCCGCATACCTACCTGCTCCCTGCTGACGAGAGGCAATTACCTCGAAACACGTGTCCAGGGATGGCATTATATTTCTATATACTCGTGGCGTAGGCGTACTCACCGTAGCCACTACACTGTCCAGAATCCTTTGGGGTTATTTGCAGCATGACGAGCAGTGTCGCGACCCATTTACGTAAATTACTAATAGCTCATTCGAGCGACTTTGGCTGACGAGCCCGGTGTCTGCACCTGCGCGCCTTGGAAGGTATTTTACCTATATATATGGCAGTCATCGGCACCCCGCATACCTACCTGCTCCCTGCTGACGAGAGGCAATTACCTCGAAACACGTGTCCAGGGATGGCATTATATTTCTATATACTCGTGGCGTAGGCGTACTCACCGTAGCCACTACACTGTCCAGAATCCTTTGGGGTTATTTGCAGCATGACGAGCAGTGTCGCGACCCATTTACGTAAATTAATATAATCATGATATAATTGATCAAACAGAAATTTCCTTTCAAAAATCCAAAGCTTCTGCGCTGTAGTAACGCCAATCAATAGAAATTCAGCAACTAGAGAGTTATGATCTTAAAAAAAATCGGAAAGGTCTCTATTTTGACTATTTCAGCCAATTTATTGGAGACAAAATAATAGTCCAACCGAACTAGTTTATTATGAGGGCCGAATAAAAAGTAAATCCTGGATCGGATGATCTATGCTTATGCCAGGTGGCGACCAGACCGTGTTCTCTCACCAAGCCTTGTAGGGCCTTAAAGACAATTACTTTCCTACCATGGTATGGTAGATCGGCAATTAAATTAAAATCACTATCTAAATGGATATTAAAATCACCACAAAAGATCAGGGGATGCGGCAATTAGGCAACTTCAATACTCAAATAATTCAATATATCTGGATCGTCTACATTTGATCCATAGATTGAGCAGATCGAAAAAGAGGCCTTATTAGCTACTAGTTTGTATTCTGCAATAGCCCAGCGACCAAGTTTATCTTCCTTAGCTCATTTGCAAATACCCATGCAATTTCTTACTAGTATTGCCACCCCTCTAGTTGTTGTACCCTGCTGAGTACAAGCTAACATATTATAACCTAAATCTGTCAACCACCATCGCTTGCTCCAGGGTATATGGGTCTCTTGAAGGCACACTAAATTGATATGAAAAAATCGGAGGCTCTTAGCCAACATACCCTTTTTTAATCATTGAAGTCACATATATTCTCTGCGGTACAAAAGGGGGTGGTGATGGACGGAGCATCAGAACCAATCAAACACTCACACCCAGTCAACAGATCTGGGTTTGATCCATCACCGTTCTTTAGCCCACTCTGCCACCCCAGTTCAGACATGGCCATATACAAATCAGTCTGACCCTGTGCCTCATGGGAACAGTCCAGCCCGAACTGCCAAGCCATGCCTTCCCTGGACCGGAAACAAGCTTCCTAGGACCGGTTTCTGGCATTTCAGCCGTCTTCAGCCAGGCCTGCCCGAATCCAGTGGCAAAGTGAGCAAGGGACTCACGTCTGAGCATACCCTGCCAACTTATGGCGAACAAAGCGGAACAAAAGGGGGTGGTGATGGACGGAGCATCAGAATCAATCAAACACTCACACCAAGTCAACAGATCTGGGTTTGATCCATCACCGTTCTTTAGCCCACTCTGCCACCCCAGTTCAGACATGGCCATATGCAAATCAGTCTGACCCTGTGCCTCATGGGAACAGTCCAGCCCGAACTGCCAAGCCATGCCTTCCCTGGACCGGAAACAAGCTTCCTAGGACCGGTTTCTGGCATTTCAGCCGTCTTCAGCCAGGCTTGCTTGAATCCAGTGGCAAAGTGAGCAAGGGACTCACGTCTGAGCATATCCTGCCAACTTATGGCGAACAAAGCAGTACAAAAGAGGTTGGTGATGGACGGAGCATCAGAACCAATCAAACACTCACACCCAGTCAACAGATCTGGGTTTGATCCATCACCGTTCTTTAGCCCACTCTGCCACCCCAGTTCAGACATGGCCATCTGCAAATCAGTCTGACCCTGTGCCTCATGGGAACAGTCCAGCCCGAACTGCCAAGCCATGCCTTCCCTGGACCGGAAACAAGCTTCCTAGGACCGGTTTCTGGCATTTCAGCCATCTTCAGCCAGGCTTGCTTGAATCCAGTGGCAAAGTGAGCAAGGGACTCACGTCTGTGCATACCCTACCAACTTATGGCGAACAAAGCAGTACAGCCCGAACTGCCAAGCCATGGCTTCGGCATGGCTTGGCAGTTCGGGCTGGACTGTTCCCATGAGGCACAGGGTCAGACTGATTTGCATATGGCCATGTCTGAACTGGGGTGGCAGAGTGGGCTAAAGAACGGTGATGGATCAAACCCAGATCTGTTGACTTGGTGTGAGTGTTTGATTGGTTCTGATGCTCCGTCCATCACCACCCTCTTTTGTACTGCTTTGCTCGCCATAAGTTGGTAGGGTATGCACAGACGTGAGTCCCTTGCTCACTTTGCCACTGGATTCAAGCAAGCCTGGCTGAAGATGGCTGAAATGCCAGAAACCGGTCCTAGGAAGCTTGTTTCCAGTCCAGGGAAGGCATGGCTTGGCAGTTCGGGCTGGACTGTTCCCATGAGGCACAGGGTCAGACTGATTTGCAGATGGCCATGTCTGAACTGGGGTGGCAGAGTGGGCTAAAGAACGGTGATGGATCAAACCCAGATCTGTTGACTGGGTGTGAGTGTTTGGTTGGTTCTGATGCTCCGTCCATCACCACCCTCTTTTGTACTGCTTTGTTCGCCATAAGTTTGCAGGGTATGCACAGACGTGAGTCCCTTGCTCAATTTGCCACTGGATTCAAGCAAGCCTGGCTGAAGACGGCTGAAATGCCAGAAACCGGTCCTAGGAAGCCTGTTTCCGGTCCAGGGAAGGCATGGCTTGGCAGTTCGGGCTGGACTGTTCCCATGAGGCACAGGGTCAGACTGATTTGCATATGGCCATGTCTGAACTGGGGTGGCAGAGTGGGCTAAAGAACGGTGATGGATCAAATCCAGATCTGTTGACTGGGTGTGAGTGTTTGATTGGTTCTGATGCTCCGTCCATCACCACCCTCTTTTGTACTGCTTTGTTCGCCATAAGTTGGCAGGGTATGCTCAGACGTGAGTCCCTTGCTCACTTTGCCACTGGATTCAAGCAAGCCAGGCTGAAGACGGCTGAAATGACAGAAACCGGTCCTAGGAAGCTTGTTTCCGGTCCAGGGAAGGCATGGCTTGGCAGTTCGGGCTGGACTGTTCCCATGAGGCACAGGGTCAGACTGATTTGCATATGGCCATGTCTGAACTGGGGTGGCAGAGTGGGCTAAAGAACGGTGATGGATCAAACCCAGATCTGTTGACTGGGTGTGAGTGTTTGATTGGTTCTGATGCTCCGTCCATCACCACCCTCTTTTGTACTGCTTTGTTCGCCATAAGTTGGTAGGGTATGCACAGACGTGAGTCCCTTGCTCAATTTGCCACTGGATTCAAGCAAGCCTGGCTGACGACGGCTGAAATGCCAGAAACCGGTCCTAGGAAGCCTGTTTCCGGTCCAGGGAAGGCATGGCTTGGCAGTTCGGGCTGGACTGTTCCCATGAGGCACAGGGTCAGACTGATTTGCATATGGCCATGTCTGAACTGGGGTGGCAGAGTGTGCTAAAGAACGGTGATGGATCAAACCCAGATCTGTTGACTTGGTGTGAGTGTTTGATTGGTTCTGATGCTCCGTCCATCACCACCCTCTTTTGTACTGCTTCGTTCGCCATAAGTTGGCAGGGTATGCTCAGACGTGAGTCCCTTGCTCACTTTGCCACTGGATTCAAGCAAGCCTGGCTGAAGACGGATGAAATGCCAGAAACCGGTCCTAGGAAGCTTGTTTCCGGTCCAGGGAAGGCATGGCTTGGCAGTTCGGGCTGGACTGTTCCCATGAGGCACAGTGTCAAGACTGATTTGCATATGGCCATGTCTGAACTGGGGTGGCAGAGTGGGCTAAAGAACGGTGTTGGATCAAACCCAGATCTATTGACTGGGTGTGAGTGTTTCATTGCTTCTGATGCTCCGTCCATCACCACCCTCTTTTGTACTGCTTTGTTCGCCATAAGTTGGCAGGGTATGCTCAGACGTGAGTTCATTGCTCACTTTGCCACTGGATTCAAGCAAGCCTGGCTGAAGACGGCTGAAATGCCAGAAACCGGTCCTAGGAAGCTTGTTTCCGGTCCAGGGAAGGCATGGCTTGGCAGTTCGGGCTGGACTGTTCCCATGAGGCACAGGGTCAGACTGATTTGCATATGGCCATGTCTGAACTGGGGTGGCAGAGTGGGCTAAAGAACGGTGATGGATCAAACCCAGATCTGTTGACTGGGTGTGAGTGTTTGATTGGTTCTGATGCTCCGTCCATCACCACCCTCTTTTGTACTGCTTTGTTCGCCATAAGTTGGCAGAGTATGCTCAGACGTGAGTCCCTTGCTCACTTTGCCACTGGATTCAAGCAAGCCTGGCTGAAGACGGCTGAAATGCCAGAAACCGGTCCTAGGAAGCTTGTTTCCGGTCCAGGGAAGGCATGGCTTGGCAGTTCGGGCTGGACTGTTCCCATGAGGCACAGGGTCAGACTGATTTGCATATGGCCATGTCTGAACTGGGGTGGCAGAGTGGGCTAAAGAACGGTGATGGATCAAACCCAGATCTATTGACTGGGTGTGAGTGTTTCATTGGTTCTGATGCTCCGTCCATCACCACCCTCTTTTGTACTGCTTTGTTCGCCATAAGTTGGCAGGGTATGCTCAGACGTGAGTCCCTTGCTCACTTTGCCACTGGATTCAAGCAAGCCTGGCTGAAGACGGCTGAAATGCCAGAAACCGGTCCTAGGAAGCTTGTTTCCGGTCCAGGGAAGGCATGGCTTGGCAGTTCGGGCTGGACTGTTCCCATGAGGCACAGGGTCAGACTGATTTGCATATGGCCATGTCTGAACTGGGGTGGCAGAGTGGGCTAAAGATCGGTGATGGATCAAACCCAGATCTGTTGACTGGGTGTGAGTGTTTGAATGGTTCTGATGCTCCGTCCATCACCACCCTCTTTTGTACTGCTTCGTTCGCCATAAGTTGGCAGGGTATGCTCAGACGTGAGTCCCTTGCTCACTTTGCCACTGGATTCAAGAAAGCCTGGCTGAAGACGGCTGAAATGCCAGAACCCGGTCCTAGGAAGCTTGTTTCCGGTCCAGGGAAGGCATGGCTTGGCAGTTCGGGCTGGACTGTTCCCACGAGGCCCAGGGTCAGACTGATTTGCATATGGCCATGTCTGAACTGGGGTGGCAGAGTGGGCTAAAGAACGGTGTTGGATCAAACCCAGATCTATTGACTGGGTGTGAGTGTTTCATTGCTTCTGATGCTCCGTCCATCACCACCCTCTTTTGTACTGCTTTGTTCGCCATAAGTTGGCAGGGTATGCTCAGACGTGAGTTCATTGCTCACTTTGCCACTGGATTCAAGCAAGCCTGGCTGAAGACGGCTGAAATGCCAGAAACCGGTCCTAGGAAGCTTGTTTCCGGTCCAGGGAAGGCATGGCTTGGCAGTTCGGGCTGGACTGTTCCCATGAGGCACAGGGTCAGACTGATTTGCATATGGCCATGTCTGAACTGGGGTGGCAGAGTGGGCTAAAGAACGGTGATGGATCAAACCCAGATCTATTGACTGGGTGTGAGTGTTTCATTGGTTCTGATGCTCCGTCCATCACCACCCTCTTTTGTACTGCTTTGTTCGCCATAAGTTGGCAGGGTATGCTCAGACGTGAGTCCCTTGCTCACTTTGCCACTGGATTCAAGCAAGCCTGGCTGAAGACAGCTGAAATGCCAGAAACCGGTCCTAGGAAGCTTGTTTCCGGTCCAGGGAAGGCATGGCTTGGCAGTTCGGGCTGGACTGTTCCCATGAGGCACAGGGTCAGACTGATTTGCATATGGCCATGTCTGAACTGGGGTGGCAGAGTGGGCTAAAGATCGGTGATGGATCAAACCCAGATCTGTTGACTGGGTGTGAGTGTTTGATTGGTTCTGATGCTCCGTCCATCACCACCCTCTTTTGTACTGCTTCGTTCGCCATAAGTTGGCAGGGTATGCTCAGACGTGAGTCCCTTGCTCACTTTGCCACTGGATTCAAGAAAGCCTGGCTGAAGACGGCTGAAATGCCAGAAACCTGTCCTAGGAAGCTTGTTTCCGGTCCAGGGAAGGCATGGCTTGGCAGTTCGGGCTGGACTGTTCCCATGAGGCACAGGGTCAGACTGATTTGCATATGGCCATGTCTGAACTGGGGTGGCAGAGTGGGCTAAAGAACGGTGATGGATCAAACCCAGATCTGTTGACTGGGTGTGAGTGTTTGATTGGTTCTGATGCTCCATCCATCACCACCCTCTTTTGTACTGCTTCGTTCGCCATAAGTTGGCAGGGTATGCTCAGACGTGAGTCCCTTGCTCACTTTGCCACTGGATTCAAGCAAGCCTGGCTGAAGACGGCTGAAATGCCAGAAACTGGTCCTAGGAAGCTTGTTTCCGGTCCAGGGAAGGCATGGCTTGGCAGTTCGGGCTGGACTGTCCCCATGAGGCACAGGGTCAGACTGATTTGCATATAGCCATGTCTGAACTGTGGTGGCAGAGTGGGCTAAAGAACGGTGATGGATCAAACCCAGATCTGTTGACTGGGTATGAGTGTTTGATTGGTTCTGATGCTCCGTCCATCACCACCCTCTTTTGTACTGCTTCGTTCGCCATAAGTTGGCAGGGTACGCTCAGGCGTGAGTCCCTTGCTCACTTTGCCACTGGATTCAAGCAAGCCTGGCTGAAGACGGCTGAAATGCCAGAAACTGGTCCTAGGAAGCTTGTTTCCGGTCCAGGGAAGGCATGGCTTGGCAGTTCGGGCTGGACTGTTCCCACGAGGCACAGGGTCAGACTGATGTGCATATGGCCATGTCTGAACTGGGGTGGCAGTGTGGGCTAAAGAACGGTGATGGATCAAACCCAGATCTGTTGACTGGGTGTGAGTGTTTGATTGGTTCTGATGCTCCGTCCATCACCACCCTCTTTTGTACTGCTTTGTTCACAATAAGTTGGCAGGGTATGCTCAGACGTGAGTCCCTTGCTCACTTTGCCACTGGATTCAAGCAAGCCTGGCTGAAGACGGCTGAAATGCCAGAACCCGGTCCTAGGAAGCTTGTTTCCGGTCCAGGGAAGGCATGGCTTGGCAGTTCGGGCTGGACTGTTCCCACGAGGCACAGGGTCAGACTGATTTGCATATGGCCATGTCTGAACTGGGGTGGCAGAGTGGGCTAAAGAACGGTGATGGATCAAACCCAGATCTATTGACTGGGTGTGAGTGTTTCATTGGTTCTGATGCTCCGTCCATCACCACCCTCTTTTGTACTGCTCTGTTCACCATAAGTTGGCAGGGTATGCTCAGACGTGAGTCCCTTGCTCACTTTGCCACTGGATTCAAGCAAGCCTGGCTGAAGACGGCTGAAATGCCAGAAACCGGTCCTAGGAAGCTTGTTTCCGGTCCAGGGAAGGCATGGCTTGGCAGTTCGGGCTGGACTGTTCCCATGAGGCACAGGGTCAGACTGATTTGCATATGGCCATGTCTGAACTGGGGTGGCAGAGTGGGCTAAAGAACGGTGATGGATCAAACCCAGATCTGTTGACTGGGTGTGAGTGTTTGATTGGTTCTGATGCTCCGTCCATCACCACTCTCTTTTGTACTGCTTTTTTCGCCATAAGTTGGCAGAGTATGCTCAGACCTGAGTCCCTTGCTCACTTTGCCACTGGATTCAAGCAAGCCTGGCTGAAGACGGCTGAAATGCCAGAAACCAGTCCTAGGAAGCTTGTTTCCGGTCCAGGGAAGGCATGGCTTGGCAGTTCGGGCTGGACTGTTCCCATGAGGCACAGGGTCAGACTGATTTGCATATGGCCATGTCTGAACTGGGGTGGCAGAGTGGGCTAAAGAACGGTGATGGATCAAACCCAGATCTGTTGACTGGGTGTGAGTGTTTGATTGGTTCTGATGCTCCGTCCATCACCACCCTCTTTTGTACTGCTTCGTTCGCCATAAGTTGGCAGGGTATGCTCAGACGTGAGTCCCTTGCTCACTTTGCCACTGGATTCAAGCAAGCCTGGCTGAAGACGGCTGAAATGCCAGAAACCGGTCCTAGGAAGCTTGTTTCCGGTCCAGGGAAGGCATGGCTTGGCAGTTCGGGCTGGACTGTTCCCATGAGGCACAGGGTCAGACTGATTTGCATATGGCCATGTCTGAACTGGGGTGGCAGAGTGGGCTAAAGAACGGTGATGGATCAAACCCAGATCTGTTGACTGGGTGTGAGTGTTTGATTGGTTCTGATGCTCCGTCCATCACCACCCTCTTTTGTACTGCTTCGTTCGCCATAAGTTGGCAGGGTATGCTCAGACGTGAGTCCCTTGCTCACTTTGCCACTGGATTCAAGCAAGCCTGGCTGAAGACAGCTGAAATGCCAGAAACTGGTCCTAGGAAGCTTGTTTCCGGTCCAGGGAAGGCATGGCTTGGCAGTTCGGGCTGGACTGTCCCCATGAGGCACAGGGTCAGACTGATTTGCATATAGCCATGTCTGAACTGGGGTGGCAGAGTGGGCTAAAGAACGGTGATGGATCAATCCCAGATCTGTTGACTGGGTGTGAGTGTTTGATTGGTTCTGATGCTCCGTCCATCACCACCCTCTTTTGTACTGCTTCGTTCGCCATAAGTTGGCAGGGTACGCTCAGGCGTGAGTCCCTTGCTCACTTTGCCACTGGATTCAAGCAAGCCTGGCTGAAGACGGCTGAAATGCCAGAAACTGGAACTAGGAAGCTTGTTTCCGGTCCAGGGAAGGCATGGCTTGGCAGTTCGGGCTGGACTGTTCCCACGAGGCACAGGGTCAGACTGATGTGCATATGGCCATGTCTGAACTGGGGTGGCAGTGTGGGCTAAAGAACGGTGATGGATCAAACCGAGATCTGTTGACTGGGTGTGAGTGTTTGATTGGTTCTGATGCTCCGTCCATCACCACCCTCTTTTGTACTGCTTTGTTCGCCATAAGTTGGCAGGGTATGCTCAGACGTGAGTCCCTTGCTCACTTTGCCACTGGATTCAAGCAAGCCTGGCTGAAGAAGGCTGAAATGCCAGAAACTGGTCCTAGGAACCTTGTTTCCGGTCCAGGGAAGGCATGGCTTGGCAGTTCGGGCTGGACTGTTCCCACGAGGCACAGGGTCAGACTGATTTGCATATGGCCATGTCTGAACTGGGGTGGCAGAGTGGGCTAAAGAACGGTGATGGATCAAACCCAGATCTGTTGACTGGGTCTGAGTGTTTGATTGGTTCTGATGCTCCGTCCATCACCACCCTCTTTTGTACTGCTTTGTTCGCCATAAGTTGGCAGGGTATGCTCAGACGTGAGTCCCTTGCTCACTTTGCCACTGGATTCAAGCAAGCCTGGCTGAAGACGGCTGAAATGCCAGAAACCGGTCCTAGGAAGCTTGTTTCCCGTCCAGGGAAGGCATGGCTTGGCAGTTCGGGCTGGACTGTTCCCATGAGGCACAGGGTCAGACTGATTTGCATATGGCCATGTCTGAACTGGGGTGGCAGAGTGGGCTAAAGAACGGTGATGGATCAAACCCAGATCTGTTGACTGGGTCTGAGTGTTTGATTGGTTCTGATGCTCCGTCCATCACCACCCTCTTTTGTACTGCTTTGTTCGCCATAAGTTGGCAGGGTATGCTCAGACGTAAGTCCCTTGCTCACTTTGCCACTGGATTCAAGCAAGCCTGGCTGAAGACGGCTGAAATGCTAGAAACCGGTCCTAGGAAGCTTGTTTCCGGTCCAGGGAAGGCATGGCTTGGCAGTTCGGGCTGGACTGTTCCCATGAGGCACAGGGTCAGACTGATTTGCATATGGCCATGTCTGAACTGGGGTGGCAGAGTGGGCTAAAGAACGGTGATGGATCAAACCCAGATCTGTTGACTGGGTGTGAGTGTTTGATTGGTTCTGATGCTCCGTCCATCACCACCCTCTTTTGTACTGCTTCGTTCGCCATAAGTTGGCAGGGTATGCTCAGACGTGAGTCCCTTGCTCACTTTGTCACTGGATTCAAGCAAGCCTGGCTAAAGACGGCTGAAATGCCAGAAACCGGTCCTAGGAAGCTTGTTTCCGGTCCAGGGAAGGCATGGCTTGGCAGTTCGGGCTGGACTGTTCCCACGAGGCACAGGGTCAGACTGATTTGCATATGGCCATGTCTGAACTGGGGTGGCAGAGTGGGCTAAAGAACGGTGATGGATCAAACCCAGATCTGTTGACTTGGTGTGAGTGTTTGATTGGTTCTGATGCTCCGTCCATCACCACCCTCTTTTGTACTGCTTCGTTCGCCATAAGTTGGCAGGGTATGCTCAGACGTGAGTCCCTTGCTCACTTTGCCACTGGATTCAAGCAAGCCTGGCTGAAGACGGCTGAAATGCCAGAAACCGGTCCTAGAAAGCTTGTTTCCGGTCCAGGGAAGGCATGGCTTGGCAGTTCGGGCTGGACTGTTCCCACGAGGCACAGGGTCAGACTGATTTGCATATGGCCATGTCTGAACTGGGGTGGCAGAGTGGGCTAAAGAACGGTGATGGATCAAACCCAGATCTGTTGACTGGGTGTGAGTGTTTGATTGGTTCTGATGCTCTGTCCATCACCACCCTCTTTTGTGCTGCTTTGTTCGCAATAAGTTGGCAGGGTATGCTCAGACGTGAGTCCCTTGCTCACTTTGCCACTGGATTCAAGCAAGCCTGGCTGAAGACGGCTGAAATGCCAGAACCCGGTCCTAGGAAGCTTGTTTCCGGTCCAGGGAAGGCATGGCTTGGCAGTTCGGGCTGGACTGTTCCCACGAGGCCCAGGGTCAGACTGATTTGCATATGGCCATGTCTGAACTGGGGTGGCAGAGTGGGCTAAAGAACGGTGTTGGATCAAACCCAGATCTATTGACTGGGTGTGAGTGTTTCATTGGTTCTGATGCTCCGTCCATCACCACCCTCTTTTGTACTGCTTTGTTCGCCATAAGTTGGCAGGGTATGCTCAGACGTGAGTCCATTGCTCACTTTGCCACTGGATTCAAGCAAGCCTGGCTGAAGACGGCTGAAATGCCAGAAACCGGTCCTAGGAAGCTTGTTTCCGGTCCAGGGAAGGCATGGCTTGGCAGTTCGGGCTGGACTGTTCCCATGAGGCACAGGGTCAGACTGATTTGCATATGGCTATGTCTGAACTGGGGTGGCAGAGTGGGCTAAAGAACGGTGATGGATCAAACCCAGATCTGTTGACTGGCTGTGAGTGTTTGATTGGTTCTGATTCTCCGTCCATCACCACCCTCTTTTGTACTGCTTTGTTCGCCATAAGTTGGCAGAGTATGCTCAGACGTGAGTCCCTTGCTCACTTTGCCACTGGATTCAAGCAAGCCTGGCTGAAGACGGCTGAAATGCCAGAAACCGGTCCTAGGAAGCTTGTTTCCGGTCCAGGGAAGGCATGGCTTGGCAGTTCGGGCTGGACTGTTCCCATGAGGCACAGGGTCAGACTGATTTGCATATGGCCATGTCTGAACTGGGGTGGCAGAGTGGGCTAAAGAACGGTGATGGATCAAACCCAGATCTGTTGACTGGGTGTGAGTGTTTGATTGGTTCTGATGCTCCGTCCATCACCACCCTCTTTTGTACTGCTTCGTTCGCCATAAGTTGGCAGGGTATGCTCAGACGTGAGTCCCTTGCTCACTTTGCCACTGGATTCAAGCAAGCCTGGCTGAAGACGGCTGAAATGCCAGAAACTGGTCCTAGGAAGCTTGTTTCCGGTCCAGGGAAGGCATGGCTTGGCAGTTCGGGCTGGACTGTTCCCATGAGGCACAGGGTCAGACTGATTTGCATATGGCCATGTCTGAACTGGGGTGGCAGAGTGGGCTAAAGAACGGTGATGGATCAAACCCAGATCTGTTGACTGGGTGTGAGTGTTTGATTGGTTCTGATGCTCCGTCCATCACCACCCTCTTTTGTACTGCTTCATTCGCCATAAGTTGGCAGGGTACGCTCAGACGTGAGTCCCTTGCTCACTTTGCCACTGGATTCAAGCAAGCCTGGCTGAAGACGGCTGAAATGCCAGAAACTGGTCCTAGGAAGCTTGTTTCCGGTCCAGGGAAGGCATGGCTTGGCAGTTCGGGCTGGACTGTTCCCACGAGGCACAGGGTCAGACTGATTTGCATATGGCCATGTCTGAACTGGGGTGGCAGAGTGGGCTAAAGAACGGTGATGGATCAAACCCAGATCTGTTGACTGGGTGTGAGTGTTTGATTGGTTCTGATGCTCCGTCCATCACCACCCTCTTTTGTACTGCTTTGTTCGCCATAAGTTGGCAGGGTATGCTCAGACGTGAGTCCCTTGCTCACTTTGCCACTGGATTCAAGCAAGCCTGGCTGAAGAAGGCTGAAATGCCAGAAAATGGTCCTAGGAACCTTGTTTCCGGTCCAGGGAAGGCATGGCTTGGCAGTTCGGGCTGGACTGTTCCCACGAGGCACAGGGTCAGACTGATTTGCATATGGCCATGTCTGAACTGGGGTGGCAGAGTCGGCTAAAGAACGGTGATGGATCAAACCCAGATCTGTTGACTGGGTCTGAGTGTTTGATTGGTTCTGATGCTCCGTCCATCACCACCCTCTTTTGTACTGCTTTGTTCGCCATAAGTTGGCAGGGTATGCTCAGACGTGAGTCCCTTGCTCAGTTTGCCACTGGATTCATGTAAGCCTGGCTGAAGACGGCTGAAATGCCAGAAACCGGTCCTAGGAAGCTTGTTTCCGGTCCAGGGAAGGCATGGCTTGGCAGTTCGGGCTGGACTGTTCCCATGAGGCACAGGGTCAGACTGATTTGCATATGGCCATGTCTGAACTGGGGTGGCAGAGTGGGCTAAAGAACGGTGATGGATCAAACCCAGATCTGTTGACTGGGTCTGAGTGTTTGATTGGTTCTGATGCTCCGTCCATCACCACCCTCTTTTGTACTGCTTTGTTCGCCATAAGTTGGCAGGGTATGCTCAGACGTGAGTCCCTTGCTCACTTTGCCACTGGATTCAAGCAAGCCTGGCTGAAGACGGCTGAAATGCCAGAAACCGGTCCTAGGAAGCTTGTTTCCGGTCCAGGGAAGGCATGGCTTGGCAGTTCGGGCTGGAATGTTCCCATGAGGCACAGGGTCAGACTGATTTGCATATGGCCATGTCTGAACTGGGGTGGCAGAGTGGGCTAAAGAACGGTGATGGATCAAACCCAGATCTGTTGACTGGGTGTGAGTGTTTGATTGGTTCTGATGCTCCGTCCATCACCACCCTCTTTTGTACTGCGTTGTTCGCCATAAGTTGGCAGGGTATGCTCAGACGTGAGTCCCTTGCTCACTTTGCCACTGGATTCAAGCAAGCCTGGCTGAAGACGGCTGAAATGCCAGAAACTGGTCCTAGGAACCTTTTTTCCGGTCCAGGGAAGGCATGGCTTGGCAGTTCGGGCTGGACTGTTCCCACGAGGCACAGGGTCAGACTGATTTGCATATGGCCATGTCTGAACTGGGGTGGCAGAGAGGGCTAAAGAACGGTGATGGATCAAACCCAGATCTGTTGACTGGTTGTGAGTGTTTGATTGGTTCTGATGCTCCGTCCATCACCACCCTCTTTTGTACTGCTTTGTTCGCCATAAGTTGGCAGGGTATGCTCAGACGTGAGTCTCTTGCTCACTTTACCACTGGATTCAAGCAAGCCTGGCTGAAGACGGCTGAAATGCCAGAAACCGGTCCTAGGAAGCTTGTTTCCGGTCCAGGGAAGGCATGGCTTGGCAGTTTGGGCTGGACTGTTCCCATGAGGCACAGGGTCAGACTGATTTGCATATGGCCATGTCTGAACTGGGGTGGCAGAGTGGGCTAAAGAACGGTGATGGATCAAACCCAGATCAGTTGACTGGGTGTGAGTGTTTGATTGGTTCTGATGCTCCGTCCATCACCACCCTCTTTTGTACTGCTTTGTTCGCCATAAGTTGGCAGGGTATGCTCAGACGTGAGTCCCTTGCTCACTTTGCCACTGGATTCAAGCAAGCGTGGCTGAAGGCGGCTGAAATGCCAGAAACCGGTCCTAGGAAGCTTGTTTCCGGTCCAGGGAAGGCATGGCTTGGCAGTTCGGGCTGGACTGTTCCCATGAGGCACAGGGTCAGACTGATTTGCATATGGCCATGTCTGAACTGGGGTGGCAGAGTGGGCTAAAGAACGGTGATGGATCAAACCCAGATCTGTTGACTGGGTGTGAGTGTTTGATTGGTTCAGATGCTCCGTCCATCACCACCCTCTTTTGCACATATATTCTCTTAGCAGATTTTATCCACCATCCTTGTATTTAAGATTCTTACTACCAAATCTCTCCATAGTATATATTGGTTTGCAATTCGCCACAAAAATAATTTCATTCCTAATTTCAGAAATAAGAACGCCATGACATATATTCGAAAAATAGACAACCAACAATTGCTTGCCCCCTCCACCTTCCCTCCCCCAGCTCCTTTCTCTTTCTCCCCCACCCCACCCCCCCTGCCCCTACCAACCCTCACAGACAACTGGACCATTCAGGTCCGGTGATGAAGTGGGGCCCCTCCCGCATGGCTGCCCCGACCGCAGATCTGTCAATAATGCCCTAAGCGAGAACAAAGAAGACAAAAAGAAGAACACCATTACTTATTCCCCCCAACATAAAGAGAATTTAATCAAGGGATTGTAAAAACTATTTTGCTTCAATTGTTGACGATAATAAATGTGGGATCTCCCTCCATATTACTTTTAACTTAGCAGGATTCATTAAAAAAAACCTGAGCTCCCTTACTTTTAAAAGATTGAATCAACTGGCGAAGTCACCAGCGACGTTCTATTGTGGAATGGTAATAATGAGGTCTAACAAAAAAAGTATGCCCATTAAAGGAGCACTGCCAGTCTGGTCTAGCTAGATCATAGATTGCCTGGTGAAGGAGAAAATTCCCTAAGTAGATCAGAATTGTCTGGACTCTCGGACTCTCAACATGTGTCTCTTCTCTGTGCTCCATGATATTTTGATATATGGACTCCAGAGAGACGGGCTCAGCTGCTCCTGCAGTATTGCCAACTGCTACCTTGTTTCCTTCTAGTACTGAGGAGATGGAATAATCCCAAAGAAGTCCTCGGGTTTTTGCTTAATTTTTACTACCTCTATCTCGTGAATTCCTCCCCTTCTTTACTGTGGCAGCACCAATCAGAGCTTCGTCTTGTCTCCCATTTGAGTTACTAGAGTCCGATAAATGGCCCTGTCTATCTGAGTCAGACCAATCTGAAATGTCCTACAGGGAAAACAATTATCTCCACCTTCTGTTTCAGGCCCCTGGTTAATAATAAGTTCTCTACCTGAAGTGCCTGCCTAAGAATTGGGACCAGGCAACTTGTGCGGCTTGTGACCCCCATTCTCATGACTCATTCTGCTGGAGACAACCCCCCCCTTTCCTCCAGATCCCTCTGGAGACTGCACTGCTCCTTGCCCCACTGTGCTTTAAAGATTTAAAGTCTAGCTCACCTCAGAGTCCGTTGGAGTCAGTTGTAGATGTGTCTCAGAGAGCGTAGATTCTGCCTGATGTAAATTGCTGGAGCCAGTGCATAGATTTTGTGAGGCCGAGTTGAGGGGGGGGGGGGGGGGGGGTTGATCTGGAGTCAAAGATGTTTTCCTATTGGAGGGTCTTCTCTGATTCCCTGATAGTTGTGCAGGGAGGCTTTTTGAAAAAGTCTGGCCAGACCCCTTCTGATCCTGATGCAGCAACCCTTTTTGATGCAGAGCCCAGGTCTGCTTTTGCTGCGGGCTTTTTTCCAATAATCTGGTCTCTGTACGGCCCTTCATCACCTTAGTCACCTTAGCTGGAGACATTGCTAAAGTAACGGCGTAGAGCGCTCCGCCTCCAGCAGTCACACCACTTGCGAAGGAAACCAGCCGCCAGGCAAGACGACCCCAGACACGGCAAGCCTGCACTACACGGAGTGCAAACAAGCCAAAAATTGTCCACACTAATCCGCTTGTCTCCCAGTAAGAATCGCCTTTTTCATCATCCTACATTTGCCAGCTTGGAGAGAAAGTCAAAGCGCGGTTGCGGAGCTGACTGGAAGGAGGGTTCCCAGTGGCCGCGATCAAACAGCCACCATCTTGCCTCCTCCTGGACCCGCCAGGAAGAATTTTTTTAGATGACGAAGCTAAATTAAACATGGGCGGGTCTGTGACTGGGAGTGAGCATCTGAAAAGTTTCAGTACTCCATCAATTATCTCCTTGTACTTGCTTTGCTCGCCCTAAGTTGGCAGGGTATGGCCAGACGTGGGTCTCTTGCTCACTTTGCCACTGGATTCAAGCTAGTCTGGGTGTTACCTGAAATCCGGTCCCAGGAGGCTTGTTTCTGGCCCAGGGAGGACCTGGATTGGCAGTTCGGGCTGGATTGTTCCCATGTAGCACAGGGTCAAGACTGATTTGCATATGGCTGGGTCCAAACGGGGGTGGCATGGTGAGCAAAAGACCGATGGATTTAAACCAGATCATTTGACTTCGGGGGAATGTTTGATTTGTTTAGCATTCCACCCATCATTTGTTTGTGCAGCACTGATTGTGCCACTCACAGAAGTAGCCTTTCAAACCGGTCTCATGCCTGTCATTGCAGGGCCTGTGTGTGCAGTTGAACATAAAAACTGAAAGAGGCGACAGACTATCCGGACTGCACCTCATTTATCTGAGAATTGTAGTGAACATGTCCCCTGCACAAGTCTTCCGGCACTTGTCGCCCTTCAGTGCCACTGTACGACAGATTAAAAAAATGTTGAAAGTAAGGTGCACTAGGAGAACAACTCCAGTCCCATACATTGTGTAAAGAGATTCTTTATTACAAATTCATTTACAATAAATGCAATCCAGCCAACGCGTTTTATTCCAAACAAGCACTCATGGAACTTCGTCAGGGCATTATGTATAAATAGGCTAGTAAACATTAAATATCTTCAATATTCCAGCAATAAATATTAGTATAAATGGGCATTCCAACACCCGAAAGCTGCTACTGTGATAAGGGTTGTCTTTCTCGTCTAACTGCGGTTCGTATCGGACGTGGGAATGAGTGTTTGTTTGGAACGTAGGCTGGATTGCATTTATTGTAAATGAATTTGGAATAACAAATCTCTTTCCACAATGTATGGGACTGGATTTTTTCTAATGGTGCACCTCCTTACTTTCAACCTGTGTGTGCAGTTAACTGCCACTTCGATTTGGCCTTTAAAACTAATTTCCAAGTCTCAAACTCCCCTTTTACAACATATAAGTCACCCTTAAGGTAAGACCTAGGTAGCCCTAAGGGCAGGGTGCTATGAAAGGAGAATTTATGGGACATGTACTTTTATGTTTGGCATGTCCTGGTAGTGACAAACAGCCTATGCTGTTTTTTTACTACTGTGAGGCCTACCACTATCATAGGGTAGCATTGGAAATTCCTTAATACTCTTTAAAGCTGTAATTCCTGATCAGAGAGGAGTGTTTTTTTTCATATGTTTGGAATGGTAATGATAAATCCTCCCTACTGGTGAGGTTGGATTTAACTTTACTATTTTCTAAATGCCACTTTTAGAAATTGGATATTTCTCTGCACTTACTGCTCTGTGTGCCTGACAGCCTGTCAAAAATACACATATGGGTCAGGCTGAGTGCCAGCTAAATGTGTGCATTCCCTCTAGACAGCTACAACACATGACACTCAATGACATCTGCATTCATTTGCATACTGATTGGTCTTCCTGGACAAGAAGGAGGAGGGGGGAGGAGGTGCTATTTAACTAGAACAGGCAGTATCCTGTCCTCACACAAATCAATCAATCAATCATAGGCATTTGTATAGCGCACTGCTCACCCGGAGGGTCTCAAGGCGCTGGGGGGGGGGGGGGGGAACGCTACTGCTCGAACAGCCAGGTCTTGAGTTGCTTCCTGAAGGCGAGATGGTCTTGCGTTGTCCGGAGGTGGATGGGGAGGGAGTTCCATGTCTTGGCTGCCAGGTAGGAGAAGGATCTTCCTCCGGCGGTGGCTCTGCGGATGCGGGGGACGGTGGCGAGAGCGAGGCTGGCGGAGCGGAGCTGGCGGGTGGGCTTGTGGAAGGTCAGGCGGCTGTTGAGGAACTTGAGGCCCAGGTCGTGGAGGGCCTTGTGTGCGTGGGTGAGGAGTCGGAACGTGATTCTTTTGTTGACGGGGAGCCAGTGCAGGTCTCTCAGGTGTCCGTAGATGTGGCTGTGTCGGGGGATGTCCAGGATGAGTCGTGCTGAGGCGTTCTGGATCCGTTGGAGTTTCTTCTGGAGTTTGGCGGCGGTGCCGGCGTAGAGGGCGTTCCCGTAGTCCAGCCGACTGGTGATGAGGGCCTGGGTGACCGTCTTCCTGGTCTCGGTGGGGATCCACCGGAAGATCTTTCGAAGCATGCGCAGGGTGTTGAAGCATGAAGACGAGACAGCGTTGACTTGTCTGGTCATCGAGAGGGAGGAGTCCAGGATGAAGCCTAGGTTGCGTGCGTGGTCCGTTGGCTTGGGGGTGGCTCCCAGGGTGGGGGGCCACCAGGAGTCATCCCAGGCGGAGGGTGATGATCCCAGGATGAGGACCTCCGTCTTGTCTGAGTTCAGTTTCAGGCGGCTGTTCTTCATCCATTCGGCGACGTCTTTCATCCCTTCGTGTAGGCTGGCTCTGGCGGCGTCCGGGTCGCTGGTGAGGGAGAGGATCAGCTGGGTGTCGTCGGCGTAGGTGATGATCTTCAGGTTGTGTTGACGTGCGATGGTTGCGAGGGGGCTCATGTAGATGTTGAAGAGGGTGGGGCTGAGCGATGACCCTTGTGGAACGCCGCAGATGACTTCGGTGGCCGCTGACCGGAACGGGGGGAGGCGGACTCTCTGGGTTCTTCCGGCGAGGAATGAGGTGATCCACTCCAGGGCCTTCTCCTGGATGCCGGTGTTGTTCAGGCTCTGTACCAGGGTGCGGTGGCAGACAGTGTCGAACGCTGCGGAGAGGTCCAGGAGGATGAGGGCCGCAGTTTCCCCGTTGTCCATTAGGGATCTGATGTCGTCTGTGGCTGCGATGAGGGCGGTCTCCGTGCTGTGGTTGGCTCGGAAGCCGGATTGCGAGTGGTCGAGGGATCCGTTGGTCTCGAGGAAGGCGGCTAGCTGTCTGTTGACGGTCTTCTCGATGACTTTGGCAGGAAACGGGAGGAGCGAGATGGGGCGGTAGTTCTTGAGGTCGGAGGGGTCTGCAGTTGGTTTCTTCAGCAGGGCACTGATCTCGGCGTGTTTCCAGCACTCCGGGAAGGTGGCGGTGTTGAAGGAGGCGTTGATGATGTCGCGGAGGTGGGGTGCGATGATGTGGTCGGCCGTGTTGAAGATGTGGTGTGGGCAGGGGTCCGTAGGGGATCCGGAGTGGATGGTGTTCATTGTGCGTGTTGTGTCTTCGGTGCTGACTGGGGTCCAGGTGCGGAGGGTGACGGTGGGGGGCATCGGTTCGGTGGTGGGGTTCGTGGTTGGTGGGCCGAAGCTGTTGTGAATGTTGGCGATCTTGTCATGGAAGAAGGCTGCGAGGGAGTCGCAGAGGTCTTGCGAGGGATGTCATTGTTTCCGGTGTCGGGGTTGGAGAGCTCTTTGACGATGCTGAAGAGTTCCTTGCTGTTGTGGGTGTTGTTTTCCAGTCGTTCCTTGAAGGCTGTCTTCTTTGTGGCGCGGATCAGTTGGTGGTGTTTGCGGGTGGCGTGTTGTTGTCTGTGGTCAGGTTGGTGCGCCAGGTATTCTCCAGGGAGCGGCAGTTCTTCTTGGAGGTGATGAGCTCGTCGGTGAACCTGGAGGCTTTCTTGCTGCCGCGTCTGCTGGGGGGGTTCTTCTTCAGTGGTGCGGGGGCGTCTGCGCAGTTGGTGATCCACTGTGTGAGGTTGTTAGCGGCTTCGTTGGGGTCCGTTGAGCCGGTGGGGGGGTTCTGGCTGAGGAAGGTGGTGAGCTGGTCGCCGGTGATCTTGTTCCAGCTCCTGCGGGGGGCTTGTTGAGGGAGGTGGTGAGTCGTCGTTTTACTGAAGCTGAAGTGGACGCAGCTGTGGTCAGTCCACTGGAGATTGGTGGAGTGGCTGAAGGTGACGTATTTGCTGGATGAGAAGACTGGGTCAAGCGTGTGGCCGGCGTAGTGGGTGGGGGTGGTTACCAGTTGCTTGAGTCCGAGGTTGGCCAGGTTGTCCAGCAGAGCAGTGGTGTTGCGGTCCTTGTTGTCATCCAGGTGGAAGTTGAGGTCCCCCAGGGGGATGTAGTCGGTGGAATTGATGGCGTGCGGGCAGACGAAGTCTGTGATGTCTTCGCTGAACTGTGTGCGTGGTCCCGGTGGTCTGTAGACGAGGGTGCCTCTGAGCGTGGTCTTGGGGTCGGTGTGTATCTGGAAGTGGAGGTGTTCGGCGGAGGTGAAGGTGTCATCGGAGTTGGTCGTGATGCGGATGGTGTTCTTGTGGATGATGGCGATGCCTCCTCCTGTCTGGTTGACGCGGTCCTTCCTGGTGATTTTGTAGCCTTCTGGGACGGCGATGGCGACGTCGGGCGCTGAGGAGGCGTTCATCCAGGTTTCCGTCAGGAAGGCGATGTCTGGTGCTGTCGAGTCGAGGAGGTTCCAGAGTTCGACGGCATGCCTGTGAACGGAGCGGGTGTTGAGCAGGATGCACATCAGGTGTTTGTTGCTGGGGCTCGGTTTAGCAGGTGCGGTGTTGGGTCGGAGGCCGGTGAAACGGCAGGTCAGGCAGGTGAAGGGTCCGTGGGTGCGTCTCGGGGTGGCTCGGTAGCAGGCGGTGTTTCGGCCGGTGTTGAGTGCGTGGAGGGTTTTGGCGTCGTAGATGTGCAGGGTGTGCTGGCGAGGGCGAGGACCAGGGGGTCTGGCGCTGGGCGCGGTCCAGGCGCGGACGGGCGCAGACGGGCTTACCTTTGGCGCACCTTCGGCGCTCAATCGGCGCTCCCGCTGCGCGCGTCCGCTGCGTGGTCGCTCTGGGGGCGTCATAAGTAAGGAGCCGGGAGGTAGGATCAGCTGGGTGGCGGGAGCGGGGCGGCGAATGGAATCACAGGGGGGGCGGGGCCGCAGGGAGGCAGCGGCGGGAAATTCCAAGAAGCAGCGGGCAGCGGGAAATTCCCAGGAGCAGCGGGAAATTCCCAGGAGCAGCGGGCAGCGAGCGAAGGAATCTGCAGGCAGGAGGCGGCAAAGGCAGGCAGGAGCGGCAGCATTGAGTGGGGCGACTAAGCCCTGTGGAGGGCTGATTTACCCCCCATAGCTAGGCTGGCAGATAGGACTGGGCCAAAAGGGAGACCTCGGCACTTAAAGGACCTCCTTTGAAGTCACCCCCACATCAAAGCTACCTTTGGGTATAGGTATTGGGTAACTAAGCTCTGTCAGAGAAACTGCTGTGCTGCCCAAAGGACTCATCTGGACGGCTTTTCTTAGAGGCTTGCATAGCTGCTTGTTGCCCTGCTGCCTGCTGCTCTCTGACTCTGTTGAAGGAGAGCTGGACTGTGCCTTCTGCCAAGTGATCTCCAAGGGCTTGCTGGCTTGCCCCCTGTTCAAGAAGTCTCAGGGCCATCAAAGAATTCAGCGCTCTACCTTCACTGTGGGACTCTGCAAATCGTGAGACCGGCATCAAGCAGAGCATCCCTGATCATCCTGCCTACAGATGGAATGCTTTTCTTGCTCAGGATGATCGCCGCACATTTGAACCTGTGACTGGGTGCAGAAGGCGCTGGATCGCCAGCTGTATTTTTAATCGACAAGCGCTTCTGCTCCATTCAAAGATCAGTGCGTCAGATTTGACCCGCTGTGCACCCTCCGAGGCTGTATGCTGATCTCCACGAAGCCGCTGCAGTGCCTCCCAGCGCTGCTCTTCAGCGTGACGTTGCCCAGGAGACCAGGGATGTGTCTGTGACATGAGTTTCATCAGCCTGTCTCCAGGCTTGGACCAACTCTGTGTGTGCTATGCTGGTGATTCCCCTTCTGGAATGACACGACAACGTGGGACCCACTTCCGGGGTCCACCGACATCCGTGAAAAGATACTGTGACTGAGACACTGGGCGGCTGCTTCTCTGGAGGACCCCAGATTGGATCTCGGTCGCTGTCAACCATACCAGCGTTACCGTCCATTTTCATTACAGTAAGAAGTGGCAGCTGGTGAAATTTGAAAGTGGCGGACATTAAATGAAATCATCTTTGCATAATTCTGCTCTTGTTACTCCCATCTGTGCTTAGATTTCCCATTAGGACTTTAAAAAAAGCACTCAGCTGCACTGTCAGGTTCACGTTTTCGTGTGAGGGCCTGCTTTTCATTTAAAGTAGACGACTGAAGCAACTATAAAACATCAATCAACTGATGGTGTGATTGCTGTTGTAGTCATTGGGGGTTTACATTTACTGAATTAGCAGTGTGTGATGAAGGCACTAGTTCGTTACGTGGAGATAGAGGGTTGTTTTAAAAATAAATAAATTGATGATAAATCATACCCAGTGCCGAGTGTGTTAAAACAAAATCCATGCAGGTGCCTAAATTGTTGAGTAAGAGGCCGCCACCCAAATCTACCACTGGCACCATCCACTTTAGTATCTGGCACTACCCACTTGCGCCCCTAGAACGCCCCATTTATGGATAGCAGTGAAAGAGCAATCCCAGCTACCAGTATGAAGGTAAGTGTGATGAGGAAAGGGGTACAAGTCCTTCAAAATTCTTGAAAAACTATGTCAAATAATGTATTTTACAATCTAATTTTAACTTCACTTTGCTAAATTGCTATAGGACTTCAGGTGAAGCTGTCCAGTCTATGCCAGATCGTGCAGACTCCCACTGAGTATCTTACTCAGAATGTATAGGTGCACGGTGTCCAGGGTGCACTGAATTGTATGTCAGTGCTTTGGACGTCTGTGGCGGGGAGTGTAGGTGTGTGGTTGTTTTATTATGGACTGTTTCTCTTACAGAAGTTTCCTTCTTACACACAGCTCTCCTAAAGCATCTCAATCATAACCTACAATCTCATGGTTTCTCCGGGGGGAAAGAGGAGAACATGTAGTAACACTCACTCCAGGGTTTTCTTCAGCCCTGACACCTACTTGGTCTGCCGCCGGGGACCAAGTAGGTGGTAGGGCTGAGGAAAACCTTGGAGTGAGTGGGCCTACAGGTTCTCCTCTTTACCAAAGGAAGAACCATGATGTGCTATCAATACAATTGACATAATCAGAGACAGTGATCTCCAAACAGGTGGTAACAATATGTACACCTTTTTCATTTAATGAGTATGCCTCCAGAGTGACATTACAGGAGTGATACCAGGGAGCTTACCTCCCCAGGTCCTGGTGAAAAGCCAATAGGGGCACGGGTTGAAACATGTCGACCTTTTAGGTCACCAGGTACATAAAAACCTGGTTCCCACACCCCCTGCTTTTTTAACCATACCGACTAGGGGTCAGAATAAACTAGACTCACCCACTAGCCTGGTATTTTTAGATACACTTCATAAGAAACCTCCACTCCATTTTTATACTAGCTTTTAAATCATTATGTAGTCAACTAAAAATGCTCCCACGTATTTGTAGGTAGCAGCATGCCCCGCTCCACAGTGGAACAGGAAGGACCCAATGATGAAGCTTGCCACCAAAGGTCAACTTTGGTAAGTGAGAGTTAAATAAAGAAAACATTATTTCTTTCTGAATGGAGGGTTAGACTTTATTTTCTAGGCTAGGTTCCATGTTTTTGCTATAAACTTACCTTGGAGGACGAACCTAATATGTCCTCTCACTCGGCCTTATTTTTGATACACAGTTTAATAGTAAAATATAAAGTTTAATATTTATGCACACAGCATTACACTGTAAAACAAGGGAGTAGCCAGAAAATTAAAATATTCCCTACTTTAAACCATAGCATCTATAGCACCAAGCAGGCAAAGCAGGTCATTGCAACCCTCCTCAAAAGAGCTCACATCCTTTCACTGAGACATCCATCTTTTCATTTATCCACCCCCTTCCATTAATCGATACAGTCATCCATCTATATATCATGTTGGTCATCCATACATAATTTCACTCCATCCATCTATCCACTCTCTCACTCCACCCACCCATCCATCCATCCATCCATCCATACATCCTTCCATTCACTCATACATCCATCCTTTCACTTAGCCATCCATACTTTCCCTCATCCATACTTTCACTTAGCCACCCATCCTTTCACTCATCCATCCACTCTTAGACCCATCTATTTACTTATCCATCCATGTACCATTTCACTCATCCATCCAAGCTTTCACTCACCCATCCATCCACCCTTACACTCATCCATCCATCCATTCACCTTTTGACTCATCCATGGGTCCATCTTTTCATCCAGCCATCCATCTACCCTCCCTTTCACTTATTTATCCATTATTTCATTCACCATCATTACAATTATCCATCCATCCCCCTTTCAACCTGTCCATCCAACCATCTATCTATTTAGCCTTTCACTCATCATCCATCCTTTCACTTACTCATCCATCCATTCTTTCTCTCATCATCTATCCACCCTTTCACTCGTGCATCCATTCACCCTTTCACGCATCTATCCATCCATTCATTTACCCACCCGTGCTCCCTTTCACTCATCCATCATTACATCCACCCTATCATTCATTCATCCATGCACCTACATTTCCACCCTTTTACTAATCCATGCATCCACCATTTCATCAAACAACTAATCATCCATCCTTTCACTCACTCACCCTCCCAACCTCACCAAGCCATAACTCGGCTGTGTTAATTAGACTTACAACTATTATACTGAATTCTAATTTTGCTTTTAATCATGTTACTCTATATGTGACACCAGCATAGTGACAGGATACAGAGGCAGACCTTCCAGATCCATAATGCACACCGGACTGTGAAAAATAAAGATGAATACCTAAGGTTTGGGATAGAGGTGCACAAGAGTGGCTGTGACCTTTGCATCGGAGTTCAGCAAGCAAGTTGCTGCTAGTAGTGACAGCAGGACGCAGTAGGACTGAAAACAGCTTCACTGGCACTGCAGCGCTTTGTTGTCAGCTTTGACCATCTGGATATCTGCCCAGCAGTAACAACAAGTGCAGCTTGCCATGCAGGGCCTCTTCAGAGTGTTCCAGACAAACTATTCAATCCTTCTGGAGCATAAAATAAGCCAAAAATGAGAATGCCGGGCTCGTCCTCCAGCTTGCTCCTTAACATTGCGAAGCAAATCATCAGTGGGTGAGAGTGGAGGAGGCAGAACTCTCAGGTGTTACCACCCACTATTAAACTGTACTCATCTTTCTGCTCCACCCCATCCCATTACATCAATGGCCCTGGGCCACAGCAGTAAACACCAAAATACAGAACTATTCAGCACTGGTAAATGCCTCGCCCTTTACCATGATGTCACTGCCC
The DNA here is from genome assembly GCF_964204655.1 of Triturus cristatus. Classification (NCBI taxonomy): domain Eukaryota; kingdom Metazoa; phylum Chordata; class Amphibia; order Caudata; family Salamandridae; genus Triturus; species Triturus cristatus. The sequence goes on along the minus strand of NC_140583.1, from coordinate 1,086,229,298 downwards.
TGGCTTGTGCATCTAGGGGGAGGACTTCTCCGAGTGGTGCATGTGCAGGGCTCTCTAGTCCTACCACCAGTCCCTCACACCAAAAAAATAAAAAACAATTGCCTCTTTAGATAAGCCTGACTGCTCTGTGCCAAGCTACGAGAGGGTGAACACAGGCTATCTTTCATTGTGTAACAACTCACCCTGACCAGACGGGTGGTTCCTGCCTGGCCTGGGTGCCTACCTCAGCCAACCAGAAATCCCATTTCTAACACATTTACATTTCTTCCAGGTAGCAGAACCCTCTAAAGAAGGATTTCTACTACTTTCTCTGCCTCTTCGTTGGTGTCACTGAACCCCCTTCCTTCCCTTTTAGATCCTCAGCTTCCCTTTTATCCAGTGGCACTTGAGGTTTGCCATTATTTGTTCTGGAATGGATGTTTTTTGACAAAACGTAGGAAGATTGCTATTGGAAAATTAAAGAGAAGGATTGGGACCATTCCTAATATATCTCTCCCACTTCAACTTCTTATGTCACCCAAAAGATTTTTTCAGGTGGAGGAGGATTTCTTTTTGGAAGCTTCTGATAGCTCGTGCCCATTGGTGTCTGCCTAATCAGCCCACGTGCAAGGTGCCGTAAAAGACATAGGCCCCAACTGGGAACTGTGTTGAGCGCATTTCCAGTGTGTCTTGTAATCGCGGCTATGGTGATACACATAGGTGGCGATCACGATCCGGTAAAAAATTCCCCCGTGCGACTCGTATCGGGTCTTTTTACCGTACGAATCGTACAAATGCCGTACGAACTGGCAATCACGATTCGCATGGTAAAAAGTCCATACGACCCGCACCGGGAATCATTCCCCACACGTCCTCGGGTCGGAAAACGTGTCCGACACGTCCTCGGACGATTTACCTTACAAACGTAAAAATCCAAGTCCGACCGAGGAATCACGATCCATCCCGTGCGTCCGAGACTACAACCGTATGGAAAAAACACTGTCCGCACCGAACACCAATAGCAACCATGGAGACATGTGCCCGCATACGCGCCCAACACTCCCCCCAGCCCCCGTACGTCCGACACGTACCCCCCGTATATGTATACCCCCACCCGTCTATGTACACCCCAGTACGTTCCAGTCGTACCCCCACCCCAGTACGTGTCGTACCACCGTCAATGTAAACCCCCCCACCCCTGTACGTGTCGTACCACCGTCTATGTACACCCCAGTACGTTCCAGTTGCACCCCCACCCCAGTACGTGTCGTACCCCCCGTGTACCTACACCCCAGTACGTTCGAGCCACACCCCCACCCCAGTACGTGTCACAGCCCCGTCTACCTACACCCCAGTACGTTCCAGTCGTACCCCCACCCCAGTACGTGTCGTACCACCGTCAATGTACACCCCCCCACCCCTGTACGTGTCGTACCACCGTCAATGTACACCCCCCCACCCCTGTACGTGTCGTACCACCGTCTATGTACACCCCCCCACCCCTGTACGTGTCGTACCACCGTCAATGTACACCCCCCCACCCCTGTACGTGTCGTACCACCGTCCATGTACACCCCAGTACGTTCCAGTCGTACCCCCACCCCAGTACGTGTCGTACCACCCTCTATGTACACCCCCCACCCCTGTACGTGTCGTACCACCGTCAATGTACACCCCCCCACCCCTGTACGTGTCGTACCACCGTCAATGTACACCCCCCCACCCCTGTACGTGTCGTACCACCGTCAATGTAAACCCCCCCACCCCTGTACGTGTCGTACCACCGTCAATGTACACCCCCCCACCCCTGTACGTGTCGTACCACCGTCCATGTACACCCCAGTACGTTCCAGTCGTACCCCCACCCCAGTACGTGTCGTACCACCGTCAATGTAAACCCCCCCACCCCTGTACGTGTCGTACCACCGTCTATGTACACCCCAGTACGTTCCAGTTGCACCCCCACCCCAGTACGTGTCGTACCCCCCGTGTACCTACACCCCAGTACGTTCGAGCCACACCCCCACCCCAGTACGTGTCACAGCCCCGTCTACCTACACCCCAGTACGTTCCAGTCGTACCCCCACCCCAGTACGTGTCGTACCACCGTCAATGTACACCCCCCCACCCCTGTACGTGTCGTACCACCGTCAATGTACACCCCCCCACCCCTGTACGTGTCGTACCACCGTCTATGTACACCCCCCCACCCCTGTACGTGTCGTACCACCGTCAATGTACACCCCCCCACCCCTGTACGTGTCGTACCACCGTCCATGTACACCCCAGTACGTTCCAGTCGTACCCCCACCCCAGTACGTTCCTGGCGCACCCCCAACACAACCTCCTAAGTACGGAGCGCACCCCATGCCCCAACATCACAACCGCATGTACGAGTCGTGCAAAGCCACACACAAGGACCAAATCGTACAACCAAATGGCCCATGTACACACCGTACACACGCTCAAAACGCACGTACACAACAAGGACAAAACAAAAAAACTCAACAATACACCATTCGAAAGGCACACAGCCACTAAACATGGCCAACAACCACTAAAATAACACAATCACTGACCTGCAACTGTCAAAAACAAACAGAGGCCCAATACACCACCACTCCTTATAACACACCCACCCAAAATTCAAACACTGCCACACCCACCCATGGACCAATAAAAAGGGCCCACACACACAAACCATGAGCCTTTGCAACAGACCCACTGCTGCCAGACACCACAGAACCAGACTACAAGCGACACCACATCTTACACTTGCACACCTTCACACGACCACCCTCACAAACACCCTCTCATCACATTCACACACACACACAACCATCCACACCCCCCCCCAACATCCACACACCCCCACACCCACACCATCCCCACCCACACCCCTCACCATGCCCACTACCAAGAATCCAAAGTTCAGTCACCGAGAGTTGGAGGTCCTTGTTGATCAAATCCTCAGAGTCGAGCCACAGATCTTTGGAACATTGGTCAGAAGCACCAGCCAGGCAGCCAAAACAGCCATGTGGCAGACCATCGTCGATGCTGTGAATGCTGTTGCGGACACCAGGAGGACCAAGCAGGATTGCCAGAACAGGTGGTACGATCTGCGGAGGAGGGTCAGAGCCAAGAGACAGGAGGAACACGACCAGGCCAACGCCACCGGAGGAGGGCCCTCCCGCAGACCCGTACAGTACCATCCCTGGGAGGAGAGGGTGATGGCCATACTGCCGGTGGAGGCAGTTGAAGGAGTAGAAGGACTCCGAGACCCGGGTGAGTACACAAACAACGCACCTCACATGGGGGGAACTGCAACCACAAACAAAATTACTAACAGGCACGCAACCACCACAAGCCATCGCATTACTCAACCACACTCCATGAGCAGGCACATGCCACTGCTGCCACCATGCCCCATGCACCCAGCTGGACAATGTCAAGTCACAGGCCACAGAAGACAACAACACATGACACGGTAACCCGGATGGCGGGAGTGTGGGCACCAAGAATCACATAGTGCGACTCCAAAGCAGACAACAATGCCCTCTGCCCATATGGCCTAGGTCACAGCCAGACAAACACTGTGTCCCAACACAGGAATGACTTGCCAGCAAATGGCGGATGCCTTGCATCAACACATGGGGGTGAAGGCACTGTTTTGCACATGCCAGCAGCTAATGAACAGCCAACAGTGTGAAAGAGTGGCAGCACACACCACCACAGCAGCAGCGCACAGACACACAGCAGACAAAATGGGTGCCTGGAGATCAGAAACAAACTCACATCAACAGGCCAAGGGCCACTCAAAGATCTGCTAACAGTGTGTGCCCAGGAAGCTGGGCCAAGGTGACAGAGGGTGACACACGGAGGGAGGGAGAGGGGGACACAGAGGGAGGGAGAGGGGGACTGAGAGGGAGGGAGACACAGGAAGATGGACAGAGGGAGGAGGCTGACACACAGAGGGAGGGAGAGGGGGACACAGAGGGAGGGAGACACAGGAAGATGGACAGAGGGAGGAGGCTGACACACAGAGGGAGGGAGAGGGGGACACAGAGGGAGGGAGAGGGGGACAGAGAGGGAGGGAGAGGGGGACAGAGAGGGAGGGAGAGGGGGACAGAGAGGGAGGGAGACACAGGAAGATGGACAGAGGGAGGAGGCTGACACACAGAGGGAGGGAGAGGGGGACACAGAGGGAGGGAGAGGGGGACACAGAGGGAGGGAGAGGGGGACAGAGAGGGAGGGAGAGGGGGACAGAGAAGGAGGGAGACACAGGGAGAGCAAATCAGTCCTTTGGTGTGTGGGAATGTCTGCTCGTCAGCAGGTGGACTGCGTGCATGTAGACAAGGGTGCCCAGTGCCAGAACCCCCCCTCTTCATCATGGCAAAACGCAGGGCCATGTTACAACCTGTACACGAGCACAAGGACAGCCACCTGCATCATATGAGTGTGTGGATCCACTCCATGTGCACATGTACAGTGCTACAAGGAAGGCGCAAACGCATAGCTCGGCACACATGCACACTCCACTGCTGACTGCAGTCACACTTGACGCAGCAAGTAAGACTGTGCCACACATAGTTAAAGGGGCCAAATTGGTGCCCAAGGGACACACACATGCACAAGTGCACTGTGAGTGGAATGCAAGACAGATCCTAATTCCAAGAGGAAATGTGCCAACTTTGTAACGGATGCAACATGGATGTTGCATGGATCAAAAGTAACATTGTCTCTCTCACACACAGGTCAACGTCGTGCTGCACCCCCCAACACTGGGGGGGAACACTCACAGGACCCGGATCTGCAGGAGACCGATCCCACCGGCAGCGACCACTCTCACCACTCTGCGGACGACCCCGACCGACCTGGCCCCTCTGGTGTCCAACCACCTGCAGCACCTGCGTCAGGTACAACCGTGCCAACCACCACCCCCACTCCTGCCACATCCCAGGAGACACCCAGGATCCCTGCCCCAACACCACAATGCAGCCAGGCTCGCCAGGAGGGACACGGTGTCCCGGGCACCCAGGAGGAGGCAGGCGACAACGCCAATGCCACCCCTCAGGGGTCCCGGAGACCCCATGTGCCCACAAGTGCAGGCCAGACGCAAGTGGGCAGGGGTGGTGGGAGTGGAGAGCGGCGGAGGCGCGAGCCTGACCAGTTGGCTGGGGATCCGGTATTTTCCCATGTCCGTAACATCCTGGACTCATACCGGCAGGACACCACGGGCATGGCCCAGGTTGTGTCCGTCCTCGAGGGGATCAAGGTCCAGCAGGCCCAGCAACATGCGGAGCTAATAGCCTGTCTACAGCTACACCAACGGAGGATGGAGGACAGACAGGCTGAGCAAGTGACGGCGTCCCAGGGGATTCACGCTGAACTCCGTCGGATGGCCGACACCATGGCCGACCCTCCCTGTGCCAGAAGGCGGAGAACATCACCACCCACAGGGAGGGATCATGAGGAGGAGGAGGAAACATCCGACGGAGCATCCCAGACGTCGTCACGGCCTGCTGCTGAGGTTCCCCGCAGGAAGCCGGGTCGTCCACGGAAAGGACCGTGAGGGTGGCTGCTACATCACCATCTCCCAGGACACCTGGCCTGGCACCTGGCCCACTGGAGCAACAGCATCACAGCATCAAGAGACATTCTCTGCCACATGGCCCTGCTGGTCACTGGCTGACCAATGTTGACAAAGACTGTGGCATGGACTCTGAGGATTTCCAATGGCAAGGACACCAACTCCCCTACTGAACTTTGGATTCCCTAATCCCGGAAAGGCCCTCACTTGGCCCCCCCCCCCCAATAATAAATCACACTATTAAGAGTAGATGCCTGCTGGTAGCATTATTACCTAACATGTGTCTTGTACAGTCTAAACATGCCTGAGTCATCTGTTCACTTCAACCATCCACACCCTGGGGCCTGAGTCTGGCACAGGACACATGGGTCACAGTTTTCTAGGCAAGACAGACATGGAGCACCATACACACCCGTGATGGTCAGAACCAGCTGAGGGGGTGGCCGAACAACCGTGCTGACAGACACATTGAGTACAGCAACAGTCATGCGCAGAGGTCAGGGATCCTGGCCCGTGTCCTGGGGGGCACCCAGGTACGTGTAGACAGGTGGCAGAACCATGTCCTGCAAGCTTCAGTCCGGTGGATGCAGAGAATGGGGTCATGGATAACGTTGGATGCATGGGGATGGCACATGTCACAATACCCACACAGTCATGGACATCATGCCCATTACACAGTCTCAGCACACACACACAGCTTGCATCTTGCCACTCGACACATTGACACATAGCCACAATCAGGGAATACCATGCCAGACATGCAGGATGCACCGTGCCAACACACCAGCATTGACTGAGAAGAGGCACCTTGGAGGCATAGGGACACCTTTAATAGTCATGTGTTTGGGATTGCAGAGGCAACTTGAAGTACACATGAACACATCATGTGGAGTACCATGTGGCTCCAACACTGGCACCCCCCTTCTGCAGCACAAATGCGTGATAGCCATGGAACTGGCACACAAGTGTCGGATAATAGCTAAATACCCACAGCTGCTCACGGAGAGCCTGCCATACACCATACATCCGCTGATGTGGAAGTCCCACGCCATGTCAAGACAATGTTAACCGGATGTGTCCGAGGGCAGTGTCACACACATTGATGCCTTCATCACAATCCACCATCCCATCACTGATGACTGACAACCAGGCAGCCCATCTATTCAGGTGTACCCAGCTGCATGTCGTGTCCCATGGGGATGCCACATGTCTGCAGAGGACCCAAACCCCGACCGGGGCAGTGTGCACACATCGTGAACAACTGCCACACCCAATACACCCCAGATGCATCCCTTACCCCATGGAGACTTCCAAACGTGTCCGTGCCTGTAACGCTGAGTCAGCCCACGATGCCATGTCCATGAGGAATAGCAGTGCCACAACAATGCAACCAGCAAACGGCATGCGCAGGTACCTGGGGAAGAGAGACACACAAGAACTCAGCCACAAGAAGCACAGCCACTTGCATGTGCATGTACTCGACACATGTATGTATGACAACATGCTATGTCACAATTATGTCTGGGGAAATACTACCATCACTGCCACCATCACTCCAGTGACACACCCACACACACCTCTGACCCACGTGCCATACATGCAGGTGGAGACACACATCACAACGCATGCCACACGGGGACCAATGCGTGCACACTCAGACCCTGGTACTCACCACTAAGCAAAGAAGTCGCGTATGAGCCGAGTCCGGATGTCCTCTTGCGGCTCCACATCCTCCACATCACTAGCCCCATTGCCAAGCCCTTCGTCCTCCACGGGTGGATGGTCCTCGTCATCTTGATCCAGGATGAGGGGCACAGCTCTTTCAACTGCCATGTTGTGCAGCATGCAGCAGACCATGAAGATCTTGCAGACCTTCGCCGGGGCATATGGGAGTGCGCCGCCGGTCTTGTGGAGGCACCGGAATCGGCTCTTCAGCATGCCAAACGTCCTCTCTATCACTCGCCTTGTCCGGCCATGGGCGGTGTTGTAGCGGAGCTGGGCCGGCGTGATGGGGTTGCGGAGAGGTGTCAGCAGCCAAGGCATGTTGGGATAGCCAGCGTCCCCTAAATGGAAAGCACATGGATATCGTTAGAACAGGCGAAGCGGTAGTGCTGCTCGGCCAAACAGAATACAGGACAGACAGACTGTACCCACCAACAACACATGCACGTTCGTTGCGCAGCTGCATCATCATATCAGGCATCCCGCTACGCCTCATGATGTAGGCATCGTGTGCTGATCCTGGAAAACGAGCACAGACATGTGAAATCACCATGTTGGACAGACACACCACAAGGGCATTGATGGAGTGGTAGTGCTTCCGATTGCGGTACGCCACCTCCCGTGCGTGTGGTGGTACCAAACCTACATGTGTCCCATCTATGGACCCAATGACATGGGGCATCCCTCCCAGGGCATAGAATCCACGCTTGACCTCAGTCATCTGTTCAGGGGTTGGGAACTTGATGAAGTCATCCAGGTGAATCAACATGGCCTCCAAGAAATCATGCAGCACACCGCTGAACATGCTCTGGGACATGCCACCAACATGAGCTATGGTATATTGGAAGGTACCCGTGGCAAGGAAATGTAGGGCAGCCATTACCTTCAGCTGGGGTGTCAGTGCCGTAGGATACCTGTGCTGCGGTTGCAGGTGTGGTGCCAGTCTCGCCGTCAGCTCCAGAATCAACGGTTGGGTGAAGCGGTAGAGCCGGATGCTGTCATTCTCCTGCATGGTGGCCAAGTCTGGAATTCTTCGGGCAACAGGAGGCGCTCTGCAGTAATTTGGAAGTGACAAGGAAGAGTGAGTGCACTACGAGAACAACTCATGTCTACTGAGCACATGTAAATCTGCCAATACACACATGCCACATAGGGAGTCAGGCATGTGCTACATGCCCAGGACACGTATGGATGCAAGGTGACACTCCTTCCAAGACCCAGCCACACACGGTGATTGAGAACCTCCCCATGCCACGCCATGGGAATAGCTGTGTCCCAGTGCAAGTGAACAGCCCGACGCAAGACAGAAGTGACATACACCCACACATCAGCAGAAGTAGGATGCCGATTGCAGAGACTGGTAGCGGAACACTGGAGCCACAGGTCACATGACATTACACTAGTCCAGCCCACACACCTTGCCATGAAGGTGCACATGTCATGACTCACCACACATTCCTTGTGAGTTTGCTGACATGGCCTTGTCACGCTACTCCGTGTCCCATGCATACATGTGCACCTCACATCAGATACCACATGTGGCATGGTGTGCGGAACAGTGTGCAATGATAATCTACACACAGACACATGTTGGTTGCTGCAACGGCTGCAGCATTTGAGGGTGCTACAACATCAACCTGATGTAAATCCCGGACACATAAATGACATAGTCACATTGTGCACTGTGGGTAGTGACAAGTCAGGTTTCATGACCCCTGTACCGGCCATCATGGGACACTTCCGTGTGTTGGTGTCCGTGCCATGCCAGTGACGCTCACCCCAAGTGCGCAGTACGACATGCACACATGTCAAAGGAGTCAAGGGCATGCCTGGCACACATTGCACCCTCACACAGTACACCTGTACACATCTCATCATACATCTGGTGCCTTCTCCACTCAGGAGGCATGTTCCACATCACAGCCTGTCACACCTGTGCCCCACACATGTAGTAATGCACAGACGATGCCTAGATGTCCATTCCTGGACAAGTATGTCCATCCATGGACAAGTATGTCCGCCCTATTCCTACCTGTGTGTCGACTATCACCACAGTGATGTGTACAAACCGGCGTACTGCTGCTAAGAGGGCCTGTGTATGTTCCCCAATCACTGTGGGAGTGCTGCCGTATGTGTACCCATCGTGATGGCGAGTGTACAGGCATTTGTACGGTCCGTACCACAACGAGTACGCATACGCGTGCAGACCCATAGTGATAGTGAGCGTACATGCGAGTGTACGGCCCTCTCACTATGGGTCTGCACGCGTATGCGTACTCGTTGTGGTACGGACCGTACAAATGCCTGTACGCTCACTATCACTATGGTTCTGCACGCGTATGCGTACTCGTTGTGGTACGGACCGTACAAATGCCTGTACGCTCACTATCACTATGGTTCTGCACGCGTATGCGTACTCGTTGTGGTACGGACCGTACAAATGCCTGTACGCTCACTATCACTATGGTTCTGCACGCGTATGCGTACTCGTTGTGGTACGGACCGTACAAATGCCTGTACGCTCACTATCACTATGGTTCTGCACGCGTATGCGTACTCGTTGTGGTACGGACCGTACAAATGCCTGTACGCTCACTATCACTATGGTTCTGCACGCGTATGCGTACTCGTTGTGGTACGGACCGTACAAATGCCTGTACGCTCACTATCACTATGGTTCTGCACGCGTATGCGTACTCGTTGTGGTACGGACCGTACAAATGCCTGTACGCTCACTATCACTATGGTTCTGCACGCGTATGCGTACTCGTTGTGGTACGGACCGTACAAATGCCTGTACGCTCACTATCACTATGGTTCTGCACGCGTATGCGTACTCGTTGTGGTACGGACCGTACAAATGCCTGTACGCTCACTATCACTATGGTTCTGCACGCGTATGCGTACACGTAGTGGTACGGACCGTACAAATGCCTGTACGCTCACTATCACTATGGTTCTGCACGCGTATGCGTACACGTAGTGGTACGGACCGTACACTCGCATGTACGCTCACTATCACTACGGGTACACAGACCCATAGTGATAGTGAGCGTACAGGCATTTGTACGGTCCGTACCACTACGTGTACGCATACGCGTGCAGACCCATAGTGATAGTGAGCGTACATGCGTGTGTACGGTCCGTACCACTACGTGTACGCATACGCGTGCAGACCCATAGTGATAGTGAGCGTACATGCGTGTGTACGGTCCGTACCACTACGTGTACGCATACGCGTGCAGACCCATAGTGATTTTGAACGTAGGCATGCATGTACGGGCCGTTGCCATGCTTTTGGGGTGCCCTAGGGCCCGGAAACGCACCGTACCTGTGTGTGATTCTCCTAATTACATAGGGGACAAGTATTAAGGCCTACATGCATGCTGGTTGTCATGGCGACCAGGTTCAAATTTCGATTTTGTTCTGGAAGGTGCACAGCAGAAGTCAGTTGGAATTCTTCTACTTTGTTGCAATGTGTTTGTGGGGCTGACATCATGCAGGAGAATGAAACCGATAGAGAACCCACAGACTGCTAGGTTTGAAGGGATTGGTGGAAACATAGGATGCAAATGTGAGTGACCAATCACTCTGTACTCCTGTGCATGAGACTGGGCAGAAGGCCACATATAAGGCAGCCAGGTCCCATGAGGGATTACTTGCCTGCACATCTTTGCATTTGTCGACCAAGCTGCTGCTACTGATTCCCTGGAAACATGTCAAGGGCTGTGGAGAGGACACAGCCATTCACCCTGGAGGAGAACATGGCTCTGCTGGATGTGATCCTCCCACAGTACCCCATGCTGTATGGGCGACCAGGGTATCAGGTGAGTGCATAGGCCACTGCCACAGACTGTCCCTATGTTGTGACTGTGTCTTCAGGCATTGTGACCCGGTGTGACACACATGCCATGTACTGTCGGGGGGGTACCAGGGGGGGGGTGCCTGATGTCTCCCAGCAGTGCCCTGAGACAGGAGGGGTGTGTGCAGAGTCCTCCCAGCAGTGCCCTGAGACAGGAGGTGTGTGTGCAGAGTCCACCCAGCAGTGCCCTGAGACAGGAGGGGTGGGGACCTATCACTAACAGCAGTGCCCTGAGACAGGAGGGGTGGCTGTGGAGTCCTCCCAGCAGTGCCCTGAGACAGGAGGGGTGGGGACCTATCACTAACAGCAGTGCCCTGAGACAGGAGGGGTGGCTGTGGAGTCCTCCCAGCAGTGCCCTGAGACAGGAGGGGTGGGGACCTATCACTAACAGCAGTGCCCTGAGACAGGAGGGGTGGGTGTGGAGTCCTCCCAGCAGTGCCCTGAGACAGGAGGGGTGGGGACCTATCACTAACAGCAGTGCCCTGAGACAGGAGGGGTGGGTGTGGAGTCCTCCCAGCAGTGCCCTGAGACAGGAGGGGTGGGTGTGATGCACAGTGTGAGCCTTGATCATTGATTGTGACATTGCCATCATTCCACCTGAGTACCCACTATGGCACGTACTGCCTTTTCCCTCACCAGAGGATGATGTCCCTATGACAGAGGTGCAATGCGTTGGCTGCATTACATGCCATGTAGTAACCAGCTATTATGTTCACATATGTCTCTCTGTGACATGTGGCTGGTGTATTGATGTGGTGTCACTTGTACTTCCTCACAGGTAGGCGCCTCTGCCAAGGAGCAGATCTGGCTGACCGCCGTCAGTGCCGTGAGGCGTGTGGATGGTCGGAGGCGGAGCCTGTCCCAGGTGAGGAAACGCTGGCAGGATATCCGGTGCTGGACGCGGAGGATTGCACGGCTCCTGCTGGGGGACTCACCTGAGAGCCACAAGAACCGCGGCCGCCGCCGTCTGACCCACCTCCACAGGCGTGTGCTGCCGGTGGTCTTTCCAGACCTGGAGAGGCGCTTACAGGCGATGCAGCAGGCGGAAGGGGGTAGGTACATGTGCGTTTGTTGTGTGTCACCGGCATTTGTAAGGGCACAGTGGCATTAATTCACTGGCAGGGTTTAAAGGTGCTGTGCCCATCCAGTTTGCCCAAGTGTGGCGCTGCGCCCCTGCCACCCTTCCCCTCCTTGCAATGTGTTCCCTGGTCTGTGTGTAGTCACTCCTTCACAAGGTAATGTAGGCTGGCGCTTTGTCCACGAGAACAATGACTGTAGCATCATGGGTGGTAGTGGTGGGTAACAGGTTGTGGGACCTTGCCTGTGAACTGTCAAGTTCACTGCATGTGGGTTCCATGTCAGTTGGCACTGATGCTGGCTCCAGACATGGGAGTTGGTCTCTCATGTGTCATGCCTTACAGCGCGCATGTCCTATGTAGTGGCCTGTGACATGATGTGCATGAGTGTGCGCTACGCATAGTGCAGGGATGGTGACGTGTGTAGCAGTCATTCCCATTCAGCCATTCAGTAGCATGTAGTTGCGTGCCCAATACTGTCCCCTGGGGCACCTTATCCTCAGTGTTGTTTGTGTCATCATCAACGTGGACACTCTCACTGTCTACAGCGTAGGTTGTGCTCTGTGCCATTGTCCCCTGTCACCATGTATATAGACGTGCTATTATGTACAGGTGTCCACTGTGCAGCCTGACCTGATTGTCCCTCTTCATACTCACAGTTGCCAGTGCCTGTGTGTCTTGTTATACTCATCTGAGGATGGGCACTGGTACCTCATTATTTGTACAGGCGCACCTTTGCTAATTTGCGTCCAATCTTGCCTTTTGCCTGCCACTGTGTTTATCACCCAGACTATGAGATGTTGGTGCCACCTGTGTCTCAGCAATTAGCATCGTGTGGGGGTTACTTGGGGCGGGCAATGCCTATGTGTCAAATCCTGATTCCTAATTGCTGGGTCTGGACAGTGTGTGATGTTACTGGACACACACGCAAGGTGCAGTGACCGAGTTATGTTGGGCATGTTAGCAGCATTACCTATGCAGCATGTGTCTCAAGTTCATGGATATTGTCCCTGGTCATAGGTATTTTCACAAACGCTGTGTGGTGCAGAGGCAGTGCAGGATTGTCCCCAGGGCCTGGGTGCTATGTCAGACTCCGTTTCCTGTCATCAGCTATTGTCTCATGCTCTCCATGGTATTTCAGTGGCATGGTGGCTCAAACAAGTGTGTATCATGCCCTACATCGGTACCTTGTTTTGCAGATGTTAGGGATCTGCCTCTTCAGGCTATGCAATGTTGACTATGTAGATTGGACTCATGTGACAGATGTGTACAGGTGTCTGATTAATTTCTGTCTCTCCACCCTGCCCACAGCATCGTCGGGGGACACAGAGGGAGACATGGACACGGACCAGGCGGAGGGACCGAGCACCAGTGGCAGCCGTGACATCGGGGCTGGCACATCGAGTGGGACAGAGGCGGAGGATAGTGTGGCCGAGGACCTGTCGACTGGCACATCAGACTACGAAGCTGACAGGTCCGAGGAGGATGTCTCAGGGTTGGCGGAGGCTGCACCAGCAGCTGACAGTGGAACAACACCTGCCACCGCCCCCTCAGTTCCCACCAACCGCCTCCCACTTGCTCGTGTCCCTTCCCAGCGTGCCCGGTCACCGCATGTCTCCTTCCTGCCAGGCACCGCACCCCCTGCCCCTGTCTCCACTGCTGCCGCCAATGCTGAGTCTATGGACATCCAGCGGCAAATGCAGGTTGGTCAGGCTGCGATCCTGAATGTCCTCCATTCCCACGGGAAAACCCTCAGCAACATCGAGGCATTCTTGGAGGGCATTCATTCTTTGCAGGCTGACCAACGCAACTTGCTGAGGTCCCTAGACTCCACACTGACTGCAGCAGTGGGTCTCCTGCAGCGCGACCTCCCCCCACCTACCCCTGCCCCATCCACACTTCCCACTTCCATGCCTGTCCCACGTACACCCAGACGTCGGCATGCACCCACCACAACAGACACAGGCACCACACCAGCAGGGAAGGTCCACCGCACTCCTCCTGACACGCACACACAGGGTGAGATAGGCACACCCACTGGGTCGGGGGGCAAACGTGTGACACGCAGCCAGAGTGGGAGTCCGCATTCCACACAATCCACTCCCTCCAAATCCCCTCCCCTCAGCTCTCCTGGCCACATCTCCCCCAAGGACTCCTTCATGGCCGCTCTGTCCCTGAGCCCCACAGTTACGCCACCACGCAAGCGGTCAAGGAAGTCCTCGGTCAGGGTGGTTGAGTCTCCCCCCCTGTCTCCACCCTCCCCCGGTGGCGCTGCAACCCATCCCTCTGAACCCCCCCCCTCCTTGGGGCCTGAGGTCACTTCGGGTGCAGGGGACTCCCTGGAGGACCTTGCTAAGGTGTGTAGTGCCATCCTGGCCTCCGCCTTTGGCCATGACACACCCCCTGTGGTTGAGTCCTCCATCCCTGCACCCACAACGCCGCCCCTTTGCCCTGATGTCCCTGCGGTGCCTGTTGCTTCCCCCCCCCCTGATGCCCTCACCAGTATGGAAGACGATGGCATTTGACTGTGCAGGCAAGGTAGGGGACACACATCCCACTGTGTCCCCCATGCAGCTGGGAATAATTGACTGCCCTATGGCCTTTGTTGACTTTGAACTGCCGTTGATCCACGGACATTGTGCTCATGCTGATTAAAGCTTTATTTTTTTTTTCATTATCACACTCCTGCTATGGTGGTATTGGTGTTGGTGGGGCTGCTACATTGTTTTGGGTGGTGTTTAAGGCTTTGGGTGTGTGGGATTTGTAGTAGTGTTCTGCTCTTTGGGGCCACCCTAGGATCTGTGTGCCATCACAAGGTGTTGGCTAACTTCCTTAGGTCATGTCAGCAGTTACTGCATGGTTCAATTGTCCCAGGGTGTATTCCTTCCTCTGTGTACCCAGTTTCTTCTCTGCAGGGTGTTCCCAATGTTTAGCGCAGAGCTGTGTCTACATGAGCTGTGTGTGTGACGGAGCCCTTCTACTTTGGCCATGCATGCATGGCCATGTCTCCACCTGCAACAATCGTGGCATCCTTGGTGATCACTGTACTTGTGTGTGGAGTCAGTTGACATGAGTTCATGGGGACATGTTCCCTTGTAGGCAGTATGGATGTGGGTAATTGTGGCATCACACACATGTGTTACACCCCTCCTGGGTGTGGACACTGCTGGGAGGACTCTGCACACACCCCTCCTGTGTCTGGCCACTGCTGGGAGGACTCTGCACACACCCCTCCTGTCTCAGGGCACTGCTGGGAGGACTCTGCACACACCCCTCCTGTCTCAGGGCACTGCTGGGAGGACTCTGCACCCACCCCTCCTGTCTCAGGGCACTGCTGGGAGTGTTAGGCACACACCCCTCCTGTCTCAGGGCACTGCTGGGAGTGTTAGGCACCCACCCCTCCTGTGTCAGGGCACTGCTGGGAGGACTCTGCACCCACCCCTCCTGTCTCTGGGCACTGCTGGGAGGACTCACCACCCACCCCTCCTGTCTCAGGGCACTGCTGGGAGGTCTCTGCACCCACCCCTCCTGTGTCAGGGCACTGCTGGGAGGACTCTGCACCCACCCCTCCTGTCTCAGGGCACTGCTGGGAGGACTCCACACCCACCCCTCCTGTCTCAGGGCACTGCTGGGAGGACTCTGCACACACCCCTCCTGTCTCTGGGCACTGCTGGGAGTGATGGGCACCCACCCCTCCTGTCTCTGGGCACTGCTGGGAGTGATGGGCACCCACCCCTCCTGTCTCAGGGCACTGCTGGGTGGAGTCTGCACACACACCTCCGATTTCTGGATATGTGCGCTTGGCACATACACGGTGGGGTTACGCACACTGCATTAGAGGTGAGGGTACGAGTCTACTGACACTGGTGTGGTGGGGGTACGCTCCGTACGTCCGCGGGTGGGGGTACGGGTCGTACTTACACTGTTGGGCTGGGGGTACGCTCCGTGCGTCCGCGGGTGGGGGTACGGGTCGTACTTACACTGTTGGGCTGGGGGTACGCTCCGTGCGTCCGCGGGTGGGGGTACGGGTCGTACTTACACTGTTGGGCTGGGGGTACGCTCCGTGCGTCCGCGGGTGGGGGTACGGGTCGTACTTACACTGTTGGGCTGGGGGTACGCTCCGTACGTCCGCGGGTGGGGGTACGGGTCGTACTTACACTGTTGGGCTGGGGGTACGCTCCGTGCGTCCGCGGGTGGGGGTACGGGTCGTACTTACACTGTTGGGCTGGGGGTACGCTCCGTACGTCCGCGGGTGGGGGTACGGGTCGTACTTACACTGTTGGGCTGGGGGTACGCTCCGTGCGTCCGCGGGTGGGGGTACGGGTCGTACTTACACTGTTGGGCTGGGGGTACGCTCCGTGCGTCCGCGGGTGGGGGTACGGGTCGTACTTACACTGTTGGGCTGGGGGTACGCTCCGTGCGTCCGCGGGTGGGGGTACGGGTCGTACTTACACTGTTGGGCTGGGGGTACGCTCCGTACGTCCGCGGGTGGGGGTACGGGTCGTACTTACACTGTTGGGCTGGGGGTACGCTCCGTACGTCCGCGGGTGGGGGTACGGGTCGTACTTACACTGTTGGGCTGGGGGTACGCTCCGTACGTCCGCGGGTGGGGGTACGGGTCGTACTTACACTGTTGGGCTGGGGGTACGCTCCGTACGTCCGCGGGTGGGGGTACGGGTCGTACTTACACTGTTGGGCTGGGGGTACGCTCCGTGCGTCCGCGGGTGGGGGTACGGGTCGTACTTACACTGTTGGGCTGGGGGTACGCTCCGTGCGTCCGCGGGTGGGGGTACGGGTCGTACTTACACTGTTGGGCTGGGGGTACGCTCCGTACGTCCGCGGGTGGGGGTACGGGTCGTACTTACACTGTTGGGCTGGGGGTACGCTCCGTGCGTCCGCGGGTGGGGGTACGGGTCGTACTTACACTGTTGGGCTGGGGGTACGCTCCGTACGTCCGCGGGTGGGGGTACGGGTCGTACTTGCACTGTTGGGCTGGGGGGTACGCTCCTTGCATACGGGGTGGGGGTAGGGTCCGTACATATCCGTCCCCATGCTATGTGATGTTTGTGCGGCCCGTACCCAGGCCTTTGCCACGTGGGTGCGATCCGTCCCGCCATTGTTGGGGTGACGTGTGTGGGCGTGGTCCGACTCGTACCCACGCTCTTCAGGCGTGGGTACGGGACGTACCTGTCTGGTTGTGTTGCCGGTTCGCGTGGTGACGGACTTCCGTTGTGGCGGTCGCTGGCTTATCAGGACACGCCCCCACCCCCTCGTGGTGACCAGGGCATGGGAGTCAGGTATGTCCAGGCCATGTGTAGTGTGTCACTCATGTGGTTGTTTTGTGGCCTGCCCTGGTCGTGCCACCCCCACCCCACCCCACTTTCCCCCCTCCCTTAGTTATTCTGACCTTCTGCGGCGTCTGCGTCGTAACCTGTAGAGGAGGTGTACTGCTATGAGGGCAGGGATGACTCGTAGGTTCGGGTCCATGTCTGTCCGTCGCGTACTGGTACTCCTTGCTCGCGTCGTCCTGTCGCGTACGGGTCCTCCTTGATCGCGTCGTCCTGTCGCGTACGGGTCCTCCTTGGTGGCGTCGTCCTGTGTGTCCGTCACGTACTGGTCCTCCTTGTTCGCGTCGCCGTCTGTCCGTCGCGTACTGGTGGTCCTTGTTCGCGTCGTCCTGATTTCCCGGCAGTTTTTGGCTGCCGCAAAATATTGACCGTGCGGGGTGACGTCGGTGCGAATCGTGATTCCTGGGTCGTGAATGGCTGGCTGCGTGCGTCCCGACGTCAGGTCGGCGCTTTCCCGGATCGCATTGGTAGGTGTTTTTTGTTCGGTCGGTCTTTTTTACGATTCGCACGGTAATGGTGTACCCGTGCGAATCGTAATTCCATGTTTGTATATTTTGACGACCGGGTACGCGTCGGACGGAGAATATGCTCCGTCCGACGGTTCGTACCCGGTTTTTGCCGGATCGTGATCGGCACCTTTATCTTCAACAAAAGACCGAGAATGTAAAATTACATCAGAATGTAATAGAAGTAGTGATATTTTATTATTTTGCCATTTGCACAGTACTTTTCTAATCCATGAGACGACTAAGTGAAACCAAGGCAGGAACATTAGTTTGATTTATTATCCTAATGCTCTGAATCCATTCATAACATCAGATTCAGGCCCCATTTAAACGGACACTGAATGAAAAAATAATATTCTGTTTCTAATAATTGCCTGTCCGCTTTCCTGATATAAAGTAATTGTTGCTTTACACAAAATGTATTCTGGGAGCTGTTGCACTGTGAAGTTCCTATGGCTTTTTCCTTCCACAGAGGCTGTTTGGTGTTCATTGGATGCACTCATGTGTTTTATAACTGCCAGAATCCCTGGGTTTGCAACCCCAAGGGTAGCTCAAATAATCTCTGAGGACTTCCTTAGCCTCTTATTCTATGAGGTTCGAACTGTATATTCACTGACCACTCCACACATGATATGTATTGACTTGTTTATACTCACATATCTCCCTAAATCCATGAGTAAGCTCAGATACACACTTGTTTATGACAGAGTTGTAGCCATATCCACACACCAAAACACTCCAGACATAGGGCAGAGTGCCCTCACTGGGAATTAGAATTGAATGCTGAAGTAACCCATCTTAAGCAGCCTACCTCTTTTCCCTTTAAATTCAAGCAGCGTTATAGCTACAGAACTGATAAAAAGCACACCTCTGGTTCTGATGCATGACATAAATAACTCCTCAAATAGGCTGGACTGCAAACATGCATTTTCCCAACTATGGCACTCTATGGAGTAGCATGCTACCACAAAAATGAGCCTTGGGACCTTGATAAAAGTATGAAAACTGTATAAATACAGCTACAATTTAGTACAACATACTCGAAACCTACAGCACAGCAAATCCATAATAATGGCAATAAAGAGCTAGGCAATTTCTATTGACATAATCTTGTTCACCCTTCTATAAATGTACACACTTTACTTAGACCCTGATTCAAAGTTGAGTTTTAAATTCCAATCAATATGCAAATACATTTTTGCACACAAATTAGAATTCTGAGTTGTGAATCAGTTACCACACAATTTTCTTCTGACGGATTTCACGAGAAAATCTCCGCAGAAATCATCAGGATAAAATGCTAAGACATAAATGAAAAACATGCAGTAACTCGTGTGGTACACACTGATTCCACATGTTATGCTTCATTTTGAGGAGGGTATATCAGGAGAAGTTAATTATTAACCATTAAATAACAGATACTAGGGTATCGGTAATTACAGCGTCAACAAATGATCATCTAAAATCTATGTATCTTGGAACCAGGGCCATATTCTCCAAATCTGTTATTGTGCTTCTAGCATAATACTATCAATACAGGTACATAGTTTTCAATGTTTTTGTTTCAGTTTGGCTTTCCACCACTCATGCAGAGGACCGTTCACCCCATTTAGTGGTCCCCACCTGCGTGGCCAGGATTTCTGTTGTGTGAGGGCAGCCCTAGCAGGGGTGCACCCTTTCTACATTGCAGGCTTATTGAGCTGAAATAAAATGCACCCACATCTCTGTAGCAAGAAAATAAACTCTCAAAGCGTGAGTTTGTGTTCTCAGTATAAAACAAAGGTAGCCTGACTAGCAGTTGGAGACCATTCTACATTTTTCCAGACTGTATCCACCATGTCTTCGGCAGGAAAAATAAGTGATAGCAGCCCCATCCTCTATATGGTTGGACAACCATCTTAGTGACTTGGCAGCCCTATTGTAGATGGGCCACCAGGCCACAGGTTTAAACCCGCAGTGGCAGTAGAGGCTCCAGTGGTGTAAACATGGTCCTTCCGCCAATTCCAAATATAGTGGGGGAACAGCAAGTTTGGTAGGGCAGAAGCACCATAGAATTGTGGTGGCGTTCCCTCTCTGCCAAACTGTAAATGAGGGCCTCAGTTTCACCTCTGTCTTTGCTCCTTGTGCCTTGAACATGCCAGCATGCAGTATATAGTGCCAAAGAAAATACCAAAAATGGTCTGAAAAATAGCAAAGCAAACACAAGGAGATGATGGACGGAGCGCTAAAGCTTTTCAGACACTCACCCTCAGTCACTGATGTGGTTTGAATCCATCATCGTTCTTTAGCTCACTTCACCACCCCAGTTCAGACACAGTTATATGCAAATTAGTCTTGACCCTGTGCCTCATGGGAACATCCAGCTCGAACTGCCAAGCCATGCCTTCCCTGGACCGGAAACAAGCTTCCTGGGACCGGTTTCGGTCTAACAGCCCTCATCAGCCAGGCTAGCTTGAATCCAGTGGCAAAGTGAGCAAGGGGCCCACGTCTGGGCATACCCTGCCAATGTTGGGAGTGCTTTTTTTTTATTTATTTTTTTTAGTTAAGGCTACTACCATGGCAAGATAGTTAGTCCCTGCATGCATTACACCATGCTGGATTCAAAACATCATATTTCTAAAGAAGCTCCATTCAAACTAACACAAAACCAAGATGGCTCTTTTGGGGTGGTTAGTAGGCAATGCTTGATCGTTTCGAAAGTCATTGCTTGGATGGACCTTAGGAAGGTAATGCTTTTTTTTTTTAAAGAAATCTTTTTATTGGCCGTTTTAACAAATAGCATACTGTAAGTTCTTGTCACACCATTGAAGACAGTGGTGCTTCTCACCTGTATGATAGCACAGAATTATCCCCGGCAATTGAAAACAAGCAAATGAAACCCCTTCTCTCCAGCTTTAACACTGTCCAGATAGACAGCATTAATCATTCTACAGCTGTGTAGGTAACCAAGAACTAAATCCCCTGCTCTAATTTCAGCAGTTGTGCAGAACACTAGTGGATGTCAATGACACTAGCTCAGCCGGGGTCACCATCTTCTGGTCTGGGATCATTCATCCATGGCCCGGCTGCTCCCAACCCCACATTTAGTCTTCCTCCCTTCTGCACGTTTCCCCCTTCCAGCCCTGCTTGTGTGTTAACTACCACCATCAGTGACTGGGCTCCTGCATCCGCCAGGGTTTCCATATTTTCTCAAACTTGTGAGGACAGCCTCATGCTTTATACACCAATTCCTCCAGTCTCATACACCTGCCAAGATGAATTTCCCATTCCTGCACAGTGGGTGTGTTAGGGCCGACTGACAATATCCTGGTGTGCCACTTGAAGGGTTACATTGCAAAAGAGCAGCATATACTTCTCCAGGGATTGCTCCCGCAGATGCCAATGGCAATCAATTGAGGCGTGAGTTGTATCTGTACCTCCCTTACTTCAGATATGCACGCTTCAACTCTCTCCCAGTATCTCTGCACCGGTGGACATCCTCAGATAGTATGTAATAATGTACAGCTTTGACCACATCCCCTCAGGCATAGGTCAGACTCGCTACGCCCCATTTTGTGTAGTTTCTCCCTTGTGAAGTACGCTCTGTGCAACAATTTTAACTGCCCAGGCGAAAGCCCACCCATATTGCCACCTTCCAAAGATAGCGGCAGGATTCACCCCATGCATCATCCTCCAGCCTACACAGATCCTGCTCCCACTCCCACTATCTATAAGTGTGTCTAGTGGGGGAACGCTGTGGGCCAGTACTGAAGTGTATATTACTGATATGGCATGCACATGCAGGGGGGAGACTAGCACCCAGAACTCCAGGGACTATTCCTCCAGCAGGTCCACAAGGATTGCCTCATGTTTCTAAAGGATGTGCCACATCTGCAGGTATCCAAGGGTTTGGGTACCTGACAACTCATATTCTGCCTGCAGCTTTGGCAAGGAAATCATCCTCCCTTCCTCTCAGACATCCCCCACTAGGAAAATGTCCAGCATGACCCATTGTTTATATCTGTAAATCTGCCTAAGCTCCTTTAAGATCTCCATCTCCCACAGAGGTGTTGCCATTGTGAGTCTCCCCCTCCAGCCCATGGATCATTCGGCCTACCTCCATATATACACCACCATTGCTGTTGGTGGTGGGAGCTCATGTGTCCTCCTCCTCCATACAGGTGGCGCGAGCAACCCACAGGTTACTGTACCCTTCTGTTCGCCAAAAGAGAGGTGTCCCTTTGATCAGAAAAGACCCAGTCAATCACAACCACCTAATGGGATGCCTAACAGTACAGGTTTAAGGTAGGCAGGGCTATGCCTCCATCCCATGTCTTTCTTGTCAGCGTAGTCAGGAGATCCGGGTGGCTCACATCCCAGAGAAGTGTTTTGGTCATCTCATCCAACTGTTGGAAAAACCTGTCCGGTTTGGCGTATGGTGTGTTTTGTAGGACGTAAAAGAATTTGGGTAGGTACATCATTTTATACAGTACTGCACCACCCAAAAATGACAATGAAAGGTTTCTCCAGTAACCTGTATTCCTCCTTTATGCCTCCAAAATCCTCCCTAGGGTCTCATGAAAGAACAGCTCTTGGTCAGTTGTAACATATATGTCCATGTATTTAAAACCAGAGGACTGCCAACGGACCGCAAAAGGTCCAAGGGTGGGAGTACCGATCCATCAGGATGTTGGCCACCAATATGCTCCAATTGATGTGGAGCCCTGTATAGTCCCTGAACGCACGCAAAATCTTTCATACGCTCAGGAGAAATCAGCCAGGGTCCGCCGGGTATAAGAGGATGTCCTCTACATATAGAGATATTGCAACTTCCCAGTCCGAGTCCCACATCAGGGCCTGGATTTGGGTATCACTATGTATTCAGTTCTCGAGCGGCTCGAGAGCTACCACAGACAGCAGCGGGGACAGTGGGCAGCCCTCTGTAGTACCCCATCCTATCGGTATCTCTTTCAACAGTACACCGTTCACTCACACCCGGCCACAGGGTTTCGATATAGCAGTTTGACCCACCCAATGAAAGACCAACCGAAGCCCATCTTCCTCAGAACTGCCGCAATTATGGGCATTCCAGAGAATCAAATGCTTTTTCGGCGTCCAAAGATAAGAGTATCGCCGGTTCCTTGATCCTCACACTTAGCACAAAGCAGCCAAACTAGTGCCTGAGATTATGACAAATTTCTCTATGTATATTATAAAGAAACAATGGTCCTGGAACAGTTATTCAAGGAAGAGTCAGTTTAGCAGAATTATTAACTTTTTCGAGTTTACATTAATCAGATCACAAACGTATGTAAATCGTGAAAATAATTAAAACAGACAAATGTGCAGAAAAACCATGACGCTATTCCCCACCGCACCTGGACCAATTTCCCCATCCCCAATTACCCTGTTTACAGCCTTAAGGAAACTCTCCTTACAACTTTAGGAAATATAATTCAAATGAATATTTGCATGTGGCCAGGTTGCATCTAACTGTTTATTGGATATCAGTTCTGTACAGTCTTGTAAATATATGCCTTTTACTTTTCTACACACTTTGAGCTCTCTTGACTCCTTTATATACACTTGAGCACTCTTTCTTACACGTTCCCTAGAACATTCTCCTATCTTCTTGACCCTCTAGTGATTGTTCCTTTAAATGACTAAATAAATATATTGCAATAATACCTAGTGATTTTTCTGCATATTTGTTTGTTTTAATTATTTTCACGATTTACAGACATTTGTGTGCTGATTAATGTAAGCTCAAATAAGTTGATAATTCTGCTAAACTAACTCTTCCTTGAATAACTGGTCCAGGACCATTGTTTCTTTATAATAACCGATACCCGGGTCCAGGGACCATTAGGGAATACCCCATTGTTTATAATGAATTTCTCTATGTGGCATGAAGCCCGATCGGTCAGCAGCCACCAGAGACTCCACCATGTGCATCATGCGAGTTGCAAGGACCTGTGCCAGCACCTTTACCTCCACATTAAGAAATGAAATGGGGTGGTATGATGAGCAGCCCTCCTGTGGTTTCCCTTCCTTATACATGGCGACAATCAGAGCCTGCACAGATCTTCCAGCAATCTGCAATAAGTGGGGTCAGGAGATCATGGACAAAATCAAGCAACTCCTCCTCATCGTAGGTGGTGTGTGGACTGCAGACATTTCCTCAAGTGGGCCACCAGTTCTTGAGCTATACCCTCTGGTGTCTCTACCATAGCACCACCTCTCTCCCTGCGTCTGTGTATCCACTTCTACCCTTCTTTCTGCTCAGCCAGCTAGGCGAAGAGTTTCCTGGCTTTATTGCCAAATTCATATACCCCTGTTTCACCCTGTTGCAACAGTTGTATGTAGACCTCTCTAGTCTTTTCAATTCTGATCGCTAAGTCGATGGGTTGGCAAGGAGACAAAATCTAGCTCTCCTTTCACCAGTTTCGCTTCTAAGTCCATGCATTCTTTCCCGTTCGCTTTTTTTCCCCACTTTGTGGGAGATCAATTGCCCCCGATTAACCGTCCTACCAGCCACTCATAAGACCACTCCAGATTCCACTGACCTTTGTTTTCCTCAGAATAGCTGGTGGTACAGCTGTCAAGTACTTTCTAGTGTCCCAATATGTGAGCTCCAATGGATCAAGGCTCCAACCTGCTTTCTGGCTACCCCCGGGCACCTCGCATATCATGAGCATTGGGGAGTGATCTGAAATGCCCCAAGCCAGGTAATGGGTATCTCCCCAACTGTCGATTTGATGGTGCGGGACCAAGAGGTAGTCCAGTCTGGAAAGCGACCTCATGGAGCTGACTGCATATGAGAATTTTTGCCACCTAGGATGTTGCACTCCCCATAGGTCAGCCAGATCGATAGAGCCCATGAATGTTGTCAGGCATACATCAGTCCTAGGTGGGTGTCTCTACTGTGTTATCCTATCTCCATATCCCTGTGCTGTCATATTGAAGTCCTTCCCACGGAGGGTGAGAGCTTCCGATATGGTCAAAAGCCAGGCCCCCATGTTTGCAAGCCCATTCATCTGCAGTCCTGAAGGGAGGTACCACAATACAACTGCCAAGAGCAATCTCTTCCAACTGGTGGTCTTGGTGGCAGAAAATCCCAACTCTAACCATCTGCAATTGGTCCATGCTTGGAAAAAATAGGAGCCTGAATGGGCAACTGTAGCCTTTTTAACGGGTACAAAACAGAGCTCATGTTTCTAGGTAATGGGCCTGGCCCACGCCCTGAGATTAACTGGCTGGGAAACTGGGGGCTCCCTCACATTTCTAAAACCTCTATAAAGAACTTGGGGATGTGGTTAGACCAAAACCTAACCATGGAAATACAGGCAAAAAAACTCTCAGAGACCTGTTTTGGCATCCTCCGGATGATCCGATTTTTTTTTTTGCTTAATCCCAGAAAAATCAAGAAAATCAGTGGTGCAGGCTCTGGTAGTCTCGCGACTAGATTACAGCAACTCTTTGTACCTCGGCTCCCCCAAATATGTCCCTGACAGATTGCAAGTGATGCAGAACGCCGCACCCAGACAGCAATCAGTAAGACCTCTCTGAAGAAGCTTCACTGGCTGCCAGTCCAGGCCAGGGTTGAATTCAAGGCCCTTTGCTTAGCCCACAGGACCATGTACGGGAAAGGCCAGACTATGCTACAAGCCTTGGTCTCCCAGTATTCCTCCCACAGATGCCTAAGGTCAGGAGCTTGCTTCTTGATGAATACTTCGAAAATTTGGAAAGCTAGATGGAGGGGGGCGATCCTTTTCACACCTAGCCCCCAAACTCTGGAACAGCCTGGATCTAGAACTAAGGCTAACCAAGAATGAACAGTGTTTCAGACAAAGCTAAAAACTTCGTTGTTCCCCTAAGACCCACATGTTGTTTGCTCCTCTCAGCAGTGCTGGGATGCCTGCGGGTAACCATGCACTTTATAAAACCCTTAAACTTAAACTCTTCCAGGTACCGGAGGCAGCTGCCTGACAACCATCCAGGGCCTTCCATGTCTGTGTACTGTGGAAGGAGACACTTTTACATACCAAGATCCCAACCCGTCTGGAGCCCAGTGAGAACCCCCTTGTGCCACCAGCTGATATTTCCCCCTATTATAAAATCCACACATATTGCCCACTAGATGGATCTCCTGTAGCAGGACTATGTCCGTGTCATGTTGGGATATACATTTTGCGACCCCCTCCTTTCTTTTGCCTGCTATCCAGACCATTGACATTGCAGAAGAGGACCCTGAGGCTTCCCCCTCCCCCTTTACAGGGGCCCAGCCACTTATCCTGTGTGTTCTGCTTGTGCCCATTTAGCACCCGCTTGTTCCAATAGCCTCCTCAATAGCCATTGCCTGGTGTTAACAATTAGCCCCCAACAGTATCCACCAACAGCCTTGTGCGGTAAGCCTGGAACTACCCATCAAGGCATCTGTTCCCCCCCCATTTTTACTTGGTGTCCCAGCCTGTCTATTTGGTTCAGTACTACGGTGATATAGGGGTGGTCTGTGAACCCTGAGAGACTCATTACTATGCTACTGCTGCCTATATGGAATGGGTAGATGCCGCATGTAGCAAACTTGCTCCAGTAAAATTGTGGACTCCCAAGCGGGCCCATCCATCAGCCCCCTGGTATTCAGAAGAATTAAGAAAGCAAAAATATGCCTGTAAATGGCTGAAGTGAGCTTGGAGAGAAGGCTACAATAAGATCGATAAAGAGGCGTATAAATTAAGTCTCACTCTTTATAAAAAATTACTCCTTGACACTAAAAGGATGTTTTTTCAGGGCAGATCAATAAGGCTAAATCCTCCTCTAAAGAACTTTTCAAAACACTAATTAAACTTACTGCCCCCAATACTTCTAAAATACAGAGCAGTCCCGACTTATGTAAACGTCTTGCCTCCTTCTTTCAGCAAAAGGTGGAAGCCATTTTTTCCTCATTTACACACACTCAGAAAGAGGATATGGAGGCATCAGCCAGGGCGGTGCCCATTGGATCCAAAATATCATCGACGTTAGACAGCTTTATACCTTTAGAGGCACAAGATTCGACTAAACTCTTGTTGTCGATCCAATCAGGATCCCCTTTGGACCTCTGTCCTGCGTCCGTGATTAAACAAACCCCCGAGAATATTGGGAGAGCCCTTACCCCCCTGTTCAATACTATCTTTAACTTGGGTAGTTTCCAACAAAAGGAAAAATCGCGTCTATTCTTCCATTGCATAAAAAATTAAACCTCGATCCCAAGGACCCCAATAGCTGTAGACCCATTTTGCACCTCCCCCTTCCGTCAAAAATGATTGAGATAGCCTTGAACGCTCAACTTAGCCTGTTGCTTCAGACTCACAATATTCTGTATCCAACACAATATGGCTTCAGAGCTGAACATAGCACAGAGCTGGCCTTGATTAAATCCACAGAGGAGGTTAGAGAGGCTTTGGAGCAGGGAGGTGCTGCGATATTGATCATGTTGGATCTCTTGGCAGCCTTCAATACGGTTCATCATAAGGTTTTGATGGACCGTCTATCAGAAGGTGGGGTACAGGGCATTGCCTGGAACCTCCTGAAATCCTTTCTTACCGACAGAACGCAAACGGTGGACCTGGAAAAAGATAAGTCAAAGCCTTTCTCCCTTCCTTATGGGGTACCACAGGGGTCATCCCTTAGCCCTACACTTTTTAATGTATACGTGTCCCCACTGGCAGCCCAGATAAGATCATTCGGGTTCCAACTGACATCTGACGTGGATGAGACGCAAATAGTGCTGTCTCTCCAGCGTGGCAAAGAAGCTGAAACTGGAAAAAGATGTCATGACTGCATGAAAGCCATTTCGGGGTGGATGTCCTCGAACTGCCTGAAACTTAACTCTGGAAAAACAGAGGTTAATATATTTGGAAACAATTTTAACGTCTGGATGCCTGATTGGTGGCCGGAAGAATTGGGAACTCTTCCGGAACCAACTAAGAAAGTTAAGAATTATGGGGCCATTGTGGACAACAATCTCACTTTTGGGGACCAGATAAGCAGAGTTGTCGCTACATGCTATTTTCTCCTCAGAATTCTGAGGAAAATAAAGTTCCTCCTTCTGGAAAACAGCCTTAGAACAGCGGTCACAGCACTCATTATGTCACGGTAGGATAACTGTATTAGTCTCTACCTAAACATCCAAAAGAGACTCCAAATTGTACAAAATGCAGCGGCTAGACTGCTGACGGGCACACCTAAATTTGTCTCAGTTAAGAAGGAACTACAATATCTTCATCTGGCACAATTTAAAGCCCTTTGTACGGTCTACAAGGCCCGAAAGGGAGCAGGCCCCGATTTCTTGAAGCAACGGGTTCGATGGTACGTTCCCAGAAGAACCCTGTGCTCTATGGCAGCAAAAAAAGTGATTGTTCCCCTAGTTAAAAAAGCTAGCTGGGGGGGCAGGAGTTTTATTACATGTGCCGCAAAAGCCTGGAACAATTTACCATTCCATCTCAGAACCGCAACTGAGCTCCTCTCCTTCAGGAAAGGGCTGAAAACCTGGTTATTTACGCTACAGTCATTCACTCAACAGTAACCTTTTAAGCAGTGCTCAGCGCCAGGACACCCTAGGGTAACAGTTGTGCTTTAGAAATTACATTAGCATAACATAACATTATGTCCTCAGACAATCAAGTCCACCATCATGGGGGTCACCACCGGTGGTCTCCCCTCTTCCTGCTCATCTCCCACTGTGGAGGCCTCTCCATCAGTGAGGTCCTTGTACCGCTCCAGTACTATGGATTTGTTGCCTGTGGACTAGGCTTAACAGTGTTGAATTGCAGCAACCAGCCTTTCTCTTACAGACTCACTCTGTGATTTAGTGGGGTAGATCCAGGTTTATGTCATCACCCCCGCCACTGTCTCTGGGACCTCCAATTCTCAGCATGAATGCCTTCAGGGTATCTCAGCACGGGACGACCTTCTGCCTCCAGCCATTCCCATACCAATACTGAAGACTCTAAAAAGTGTGAGCCATCCGTATCTATTATACGCATCTTTGCTGGGAACATAAACGCATACTTGAAGTTTAGTTGTCACAGCTGCCTCTTTACCTCCATGTACGACTCTATCAATTTCTGTACCTTTATGGTGTAGTCTGGGTACATGTTGACGGTGCCCTCGTCCAGCTGCCAAGGTCCATGGATCTGTGCCACTGGTCTCTATCTCGAAAATGTAGGAGCCCTGCCACCATGGATCTTAGAGATGCACCTGAGGGCAGGGGCCTCCCTGGCACCCAGTGGGCCCTTTCTAGTGTAAACAGTTTTGAGGGTCACCCCCCTATCACCAATGAGCCCAGTAAGTCCTCCAAATACAGCTCAGGCGAGGGGCATTCCACACACTCTGGGACCCACACAATCCAGATATTGTTGCCATCAGAGTTGCCCTCCATGTCCTCCAGCTTCACTGCCATGGCCATGTTTTCTACCTCTAATTTCTTGAGGTGATCATGGGTCACAGCAACTGTCGGCATCAACTGCGTTAGGGGCTACTCCACAGCCTGACCCTCTCCACTAGTTTTCAGTGATCTGCCCCCAGCATCCCCACCTATTGGGACACCGATTCTATTTTATGTACAACATTAATCTTGGTATCCTGAATGGCAGCCGGTATTGTCACTGTATGGTCTTCCAGACTGTAGTCAGTAGCCCCCATCGGGTGACTTCTTATGCTTCCCTGTAGGTGTACTGGCTTCACCTGATGCACTTTCTGCTCCCACTTGGCACGGCCCATCCCTGTTGCGGATCTCTCAGTGCTCTAGTGTCCGTCTGTTGGGGTCCCTTTCTGGGTGGCCCTCCGCAGGCTACTCTGTGACCTATGTGGAGATGGGGAGCCTCCCCTGCTGCGCAGTCTTCCCCTTCTGCACTGCACTAGGGCCTCACTGTCCATTGGTGACTGCGGGCAGGGCTGCCCTAGAACCAGCAAGTCAAGGTCCCTCCCAGGAGCCCATGCCACCCCCTGTACTCCAATGCCGCAGCCAGTTCCCAAACCACAGCTCGTAAGGGAACACTGACAGAAGGCACACACCAGCTCCTGGCAAGGTGCCCCAGGCGCTGCTGCAGGGCAGGAGCACCCTGCACTTACCCAACACTTACCAGAGGTATTAAGTGTGGGCCCAGTCACTTTCTAGTCTTTGTGGGCTGCTGGTCTCACCGCGGCCTCTTTCAGTCCTCAGCCATCGCCACAAGCTCTAACATGTCCCGTCCGTGGCAGCCAGACTTCCCACTGCATCGTGGGCCATCCGGGTGCTCCGCCTTCTCTGCACCACTGTGGCACCTGTACCAATTCCAGGCTTCCCTGAGCTGATGCTGCAGCTGGTCCAGCCCATTGTCTTCACCTCTGCAGGGCTCGATGCCCAGCATTCAGCCATTATGCTGCATGGCTAGCCACCATTTTGGCTCTGCAGCTATCTGGCCTTCCCTCTAACTCCCGGGCTGTGGATGCAGGTCCCAGAACTTGTGGGTGGGCTGGTTACATAAGGTGCCAGGCACCCCCGGAAAGCAGGTTAAGTGGCTCTGTGGCCGATGGGGCCGGAGCACTCGGTTGACCTGACCGGCTTCATGCATGTCCAGGCCACCCACTGATTTGTTTAGTTTAATTTTTGTAGTGCAAGCATATGTCTGTCAAGTTTAGGTGACTGTATGTTTTTTTCTACATTTGTTTTTTGGTTCAACTACCACACACTTGTTCAGTTTGTGTGCCTGTTTTATTGTGGATGAGTAAGTGCATGCAATAATTAGTCCGTGGGAGGATGAGTGGAAGTGTGACTGTAAAGATGAGTGACAGAGTACTTGTTTATTGACTTATTAAGCACCTAACCTCATCAGTGACTTGACATTAACTTTTCTTTACTGGGCAGGCCATGGCATTGCCAATTCTTTTTACTGTCATGTTCCTCTCTTTGACTTTTCCAAACCTTCCATGCAGTGAAATCCTATTTCTTATCACGCAGCCTGTGAGAAAGATGGATGACGCAGCAAGTAGTGGAAGCTTTGCCTGCACCACATGACATGAGGTAGCGGTGTCAGGCTCCCGACTCTTATCCGCTTTGTCCGTGTGAGCCTGACGTGCCCTGCTGTGTATATTGAAGCCCCCCTTGTATCTGGTAATTTTTTAAGGACTTCGCACAGGAAGCGAGGAACTTCCAAACCCCCCTCCGCCATTGTCCCTCGTGTTCTACAACCTATTAATCCTCTCATCTTCTGTTTACGAATTGTGCCTGGGCTCTCGCTTGTGGCACTCCTGACATTCTCCATATCCACTGAGTAATCTACCGGCACCCACTGGTATTATCTCGCTAAACCTTAAATTGAAAATGCCACTCTTCCTTTCTGGAAAGCCGAGGGGAGAGCAGGCGGCGGCCTCCGAGTCGCTGAGTAATTTGCTCTCTTTCTAATTAAAACCAGTCACTCAGGGGTCCCCGCTGAGCGCCGAGCCATTAATGGAATGGGTGCTGAAATCTCGTCACCGCCTGCACAGGTGTCTCGCTGATAGGGTGCAGGTCACGCGCACTGACCATGCTTTGCAAGATGGGAAAACGTAATCTACTAGCAACTAGCATCCTCTGAAAACGACAAATCAATACCAGTGCGCCAGGGAAAGCAAACGTTTCAATAGGAAGGGTTGCTTTTTAGCTGCCCTTCGTCAGCATTCAGCCACAGGGCTCCTCAATCATTCAGGACACGCGCTTCACAGCTTACAACTCCCAGTTAGCCTCGCTGCCAGCGAGGAAGCCGAGGGCCAGGACGCTACACTGCAAATAGCGAGTTACCATGAACCACGTAGTACTATTTTACTGAAGAGACAGAAAATGAGGCAAGCAGTGCTGTTTCCAAATGTCAGAGGCAGCATTAACTACACCATGCTTTTAAAGGTCATTTACTCGTCCTCTTGATATTTATACAGCGCTCAACCCATAACCATTTTAGCTCTCCTTTTTGCGTTAAGCTAAGCCAAGTGGAGGGTATTGGTCAACAGGCTGCAATTTAAATAACCTTATTATAGTCATATTGTATTCCTAATTTGGATATATGATAGGAACATTCTTTTTGAGACATGGGGGCTTTTTTATGAGAGGCCTGCACCGCCAGAGCATCACTTTTATTGAGCCACGTAAAGCCGCTCTGCGTGGCTTTGCATGGCCTCATAGATACGGAGTAAGAAAATGCAGCGCAAGTCGCTGCGTTGCCTTACTCTGCATCAGGGAGGCATTCCATGGGCTTTTTGTGGGTTTCCCCACGCAACACCCATGTATTTTGACGTTGCCCCAGATTTACCTTATCATGTAAACCTGGAACAGTGGCAAAACCTTACACCTCCCCAGAGCAGGCCCTACAATGAAAAATATTTGTATTTCTCATCGTTTTCCCCCTCTTTCCATTGTGCTGCATTCTGCACCACATACAGAAAGAGGACAACGCCTCTTAGGATTCTTTTTTTGCAGGAAGGTGCCCCTTCCTGCACAAAAACTTTCCTTGCTGCAATTATAGATTTGCATTTTATATAACTACATGTAATGTTGGTTATTTTTTCTTAAATTTCACATAATTACGTAAAAGCAAATTATTTGCACTGCTAGATAATATGTAATATCATAGTGGACCTGAGAAAAGAAGAGTGACCAATGTGCATGATCAACAATGGCACAGGTGGTAGATGTCAAATATATTACATTCTTATAGTCTGTCCATGTGACTTCATTGTTGACCCCTTTTAAGTAATAATGCCAATGTGAAGGCTTCCTTGTGTGCTAAAAATTCTGTGTTATTGATGGGGTAGTTTTATTCTGTATTTAGAGTGTATAGGAAGAGGATTAGGTGATTTCTAGAAGCTTCCCCCACCTTCCAGAGGAAGGGTACCAGGTATAAATATAGGACCTCAGACACAAACTCTTCAGTACACTTCTAGACCTGTTGATACTCTGCCAGGGACAAGGACTGCTGTCCTACTGAAAGAACCACCACTCTGCTGGACTGCTACCCTGAAGGAATTGCTGTCCTGCTGCCTGCAGCCCCTTTCCTCGGTGAGAAAAACTGGACCTGTACCTCTTGAACCTAGGACTCCAAGGGCCAGTCTACTGGCCTCCTGTTCAGAGCGAGAGGCACATAACAGGCTCCCCAACCACTTGCACCGTCCAGAACCCAGATCCACTGGAGCAAGGCCCAGACCCCCAAGTGGGCCCCTTGGGCCCTGGACCCTTGGTATGAAGTTAGGGAGGCTGAATTGAAGTTTTTGGGCTCTTCGCGACCACCGATGTGAGAGTCTTACCAACTTTTTCAGCAACAAAGTAGAACCAATCTGTCATGACACCACTTCCATGAGACATGATTATCAATTGACACCATAAACAGTTCCTTGTAATGTGGATCACGCTGTGCTTGACACATTCCCAAGGATCTCCAAAGAGAGCTTGGTTAGTTTCCTAAGTCAAACCAAATCAGGTGCCCCTACAGATGCCTGTCGTGCCAGAATCTTCCACAAAATAGGAGATTACATTGAACCTTATCTCATTCAACTGCTTAATACTGTTATAGCATCAGGAATGTTTCCCGCAGAATAGAAGAAGGCTTCCATCCAGCCCCTCCTGAAAAAGCCATACTTGAAACATCGAGGAAAATAATTATTATCCTATTGCCAGACTCCCTTTTTTTAGCTAGAATTTTAGAAAGACATCTTAATACTGCTCTCGCCAACTACTTGGATCAGAATCATATGCTAGGCCTGTGTCAATTTGGCTTCAGGAAAGGACACAGTACGGAGACAGCACTGGTTGCAGACTCAGAAGATGTCAGGGAGGTCCTGGACCGTGGAGGAAAGGCAGCGGTGGTACTGTTGGACCTATCTGCTGCCTTTGATACGGGTTGTCATGAAAACCTGAAACAAAGATTATTTGACATAGGGGTCCGCCGCTCAGCACTCAGCCAGTTATCCTCCTTTTTTAGCCAACAGGGGACAAACCATCAGCCGGGAGACGCATATTTTTAAACCTTTTATATTACCATGCGGTGTCCCTCAGGAATCATCTTTGAGTCCAACACTTTTTAACGTATATATGACCCCCCTGATGAAACTGATCAAATCCTTTGGTTTTTCTACGGTGTCCTATGTAGATGACACCCAAATTGTGATCCCCACTGTGGATAACATGGATGAAGTCTCTGCCAGATTTAATGTACGCATGGTTGCTACAAGAGATTGAATGAACTCCCAGGCTTTGAAAGTTAACTCTGACAAAACTGAGGTCCTTCTGTTCGGGCGAGACTCCCCTTTCTGGAATTTGTCCTGGTGGCTGCATTCCTTAGGACCCTTGCCATACCCGGTCCAAAAGCCTCGGAATTCGGGGGGTTACTCTGACACCAAACTTACTTTTAGGGACCAGACTAAACATTTAAAATCATCCTATTTTCTGGTCCTGAAAACTCCTAAGAAAGTTCTCTCTTTCCTACCACCTGAGATTCAAAAATCTGTGGTCATTCCACTGGTCTTATCAAGGTTAGACTATTGCTATGCCATGTATGTGGATGCAAAGCAAGGTGTTCTAATGAGACTGCAGAGGTAGCAAAATGCAGTTGTCTGTGCTCTTACTAAGACTAAAAAGTCTGAGCACGTCTCTAAAGCCAGGCAAAATCTGCACTGGCTCCCACTCAAAAAAGGTTGGCTTTTAAAGCACTCTGTCTTACTCACAGAGCTCTCTCTCACCAGGGCCCAGAGTTTCTCAAAGATAAAATATCTTGGTACACACCAACAAGAGCATTGCAGTAATTTTTGGCTAATAAGGTACGGGCCCCAGTTACCAGGAAAGTGTCCTGTGGAGGCAAAAGCCTTGTTCATAACGCCTCTAGGTTATGAAACCAAATGCCTTGGATTCTGAGGAACCAAGCCAAGCATCTCACTTTCAGGAAATCAATAAAGACCTGGCTCTTCCTCTGTAGTCCTTCATTTTCTCCTCAGGAAAGGCAGTGCTAAGACACCACAGGGCAGATGTCACACTCTACAAACTCAAGTCAAAGCAAATCAAATAGCCCCAGTGGCCCATATCCTTGACACTCGCACAGCCTGGCCATGGGAAGTTCCGTCAGCCTGGCCCTTCGTGCTGCTCGCATGGAGCAACACCATGAAGCACCAGCCCGACTGTCAGTGGCAGCAGCAGGATTATCACATTACAGTGACGCCTGGCCTCCCCTTTGCGCTTCATTAACAAACAGCTGCGACCATGCCTTGGTCCTCGCGGCGCCCCTCGACAACGAACGGCACTCATGGTGCTTGAATGAGATGGTAATTGTTCAGCGGGACTAACAGGGTCCCTGTAGCTGACCTATCCTCCATTGTGAGCGGCCTGAACTTTTGACCTTCTCCCAGTTCCACACAACCAAATAGCCACAGTTAGCACTTTGTGCTTTTGGCGCTACTTCACTCTAAAATCTCTAAAAACTAATAACTCTTGTTCTACTGATTGGATTTTTGTTGTTTTGATTTTATTTTATTTATGAAATGGTATTCCTTTTTTCTAATCTGGTGTGAGATCCTTTTGTGGTGTGTTTTTACTGTGTTACAGTTTGAAGTATTGCACAACAACTTTATATCCAAAGAAGGGGAGATAAGAGGAGTGTCCCAGAGGGGCTTGTCCTCCTGGTTGCATATATCTCAAGAAAAAAGAGACCATCTTTGTAGTGTGTGCTAACCTCCTCTGGGGTGTGAAAAAGCACAAGGCCTTTTTATATAACTCTCACCCACCAGCGCTATCCGTTGGTGGCATGCTTTATCATAGGGTTCCTCCTGTTCTGCTAACGAAAGGGAAGTGCTACTACCTGCACTAATACCTGCAAATTATGCATCATAACTGAATAGTATGCTCTAGATGGTGATAGAATAGGAGTAGGAGGGTTTTTTGAGTGAAAAATAAAAATGCCTGCCTGGTAGGAGGCAAAAGACACACAATTGATGGACGGAATGCAGAACAAATCAAAACATCCTCCCCCAGTCAAGAGATCTGGGTTTAATCCATCATTCTTTTGCTCACCATGCCACCCCAGTTTAGACCTGGCCATATGCAAACCAGTCTTGACCCTGTGCCTCATGGGAACAGTCCAGCCCGAACTGGCAAGCCAGGTCCTCCCTGGACCAGAAACAAGCATCCTAGGAGCGGTTTCGGGGTTTCACCCCTCTTCAGCCAGGATAGCTTGATTCCAGTGGCACAGTGAGCCCGGGACCTACGTCTAGGCATACCAGGCGCACTTAGGGCGAGAAAGCAAAAGACACACAACTGATGGACGGAATGCAGAACAAATCAAAACGTGAGTCCCGTGCTCTCCATGCCACTGGAATTAAGCTATCCTGGCTGAAGAGGGGTAAAACCCCAAAACCGGTCCTAGGATGCTTGTTTCCAGTCCAGGGAGGACCTGGCCTGGCAGTTCGGGTTGGACTGTTCCCATTGGGAACAGGGTCAAGACTGATTTGCATATGACTGGGTCCAAACTGGAATGGCATGGTGAGCAAACAAAAAAACAATGGATTTAGGCCCAGATCTCTGTACTGGGGTGAATGTATGATATTGTTCTGCATTCTGTCCATCAATAGTTCTTTTTGCATTTGTCACCCTGAGTGGGATGGGTATGTTCCGACGTGAGTCCTGTGCTCTCCATGCCACTGGAATCAAGCTATCCTGGCTGAAGAAGGGTGAAACCCCGAAACCGGTCCTAGGATGCTTATTTCCAGTCCAGGGAGGACCTGGCCTGGCAGTTCTGGCTGGACTGTTCCCATTGGGCACAGGGTCAAGACTGATTTGCATATGGCTGGGTCCAAACTGGAATGGCATTGTGAGCAATAAACTATGGATTTAGGCCCAGATCTCTGTACTAGGGTGAATGTATGACATCGTTCTGTATTCTGTCCATCAATAGTTCTTTTTGCATTTCTCACCCCGAGTGGGACGGGTGTGCTCAGATGTGAGTCCCATGCTCTCCATGCCACTGGAATCAAGCTATCCTGGCTGAATGTAAATGTAAATTGATACTTGTATAGCGCACTACTCACCCGCAAGGGCCTCAAGGCGCTTGTACGAATACCGCTGTGGAGCCCATCCTGGCTTTCCCTGTGAGGCGTCCACTCCTGGGCACCCCCAAGGTGGAGGCCAGGCATCCTTAGCGTTGTGGGGGCCGTTGTGGAGATTAAGCAAGCTATTGCCCAGAGTTGCAGAGTGGGACTCCATGATTGGAATAGGCACCGAGGCGAGAATTATCAGGTCCGTGGAATTTTTGAGCCCAAGACCCGCCGAGGCGGGGAATTGAACCCTGGTCCCGGGCTAGACCTCTGCATCAGGGTCTGCCGCTCTAATCCTGAAGAGGGGTGAAACCCCGAAACCGGTCCTAGGATGCTTGTTTCCAGTCCAGGGAGGACCTGGCCTGGCAGTTTGGGCTGGACTGTTCCCATTGGGCACAGGGTCAAGACTGATTTGCATATGGCTGGGCCCAAACTGGAATGTCATGGTCAGCAAAAAAAGGATGGATTTAGGCCCAGATCTCTGTACTGGGGTGAATGTATGACATTGTTCTGCATTCTGTCCATCAATAGTTCTTTTTGCATTTGTCACCCCGAGTGGGACGGGTATGCTCAGACGTGAGTCCCGTGCTCTCCATGCCACTGGAATCAAGCTATCCTGGCTGAAGAGGAGTGAAACCCCGAAACCGGTCCTAGGATGCTTGGTTCCAGTCCAGGGAGTAGCTGGCCTGGCAGTTCGGGCTGGACTGTTCCCATTGGGATGAATGTATGGCATTGTTCTGCATTCTGTCCATCAATAGTTCTTTTTGCATTTGCCTGGTAGGAGAGCAATGCTTTAATTCATCCTCCAGACAGTATGGCTAAAATACGGGGAGAAAAGTAGAAAGTATGGATGTAAATGACCTTTCGTTTTTACAGGCCTACAGCGTTCAAGCCATTACCCATGACTTTTCTTCAGGACCAAGGCACTAACTCATTGATTCCACTTCTGGTCTAATAATGTAATTGACGCAAAGTGACTTCCCACATTCTGCATACTTATAAACATACTTATCACCTACTTGGTGTGAATGTTTGACAGCCTGCAATCTAGCCTAGTGGTTCAATTAACCAGCATAGAGAGAGTTTGCTTAAATTCCTCTCTAAGGCCTTGATTAAAAAAGTATCAACTTCTGCCTCATTTGCTCACACATCCTTGTCTATTAACTGATAAAAGTTACTAATATGTGGAATATGATTGGGATCGATGGACATGCTTTCCTTGTCTTAAAGTGAGAAGCCCACTGAGGGCCTATTCTTAAGTCTGTCATATTTCAAATATCACCAAAAACAGATCATAATTAGAAAGCCAGGGACTCTTAAAAATAATCTGGGAAGTCACCCGGGCTAATGTACCTTTGTAAGACAAAATGAAGGTTACCTTTGCAGAGTTATTTAAAAGAGACAGAGGTCTCGACAAGAAATATAAGTAATGCTGAGCCAGAAATTACTGAAAATATAATAGATCTCGTGAATGCATTTCAGGCAGAGCTATCAGGATTGAGGAATTCACAAATGTTGTTGTTTCTGAAGAAGCTTCTTCTGCCTAACTTCCCATAGAATGATGTGGTTTGTATTGGTTTGTATTATTGAACTGCAGCATTTTAATGCACAACTACATGATGACACGGTACTATCCCTGGCCACGCACACATTGCTGTTAAGTGCGAGACATGATACGCTAGGCCTCTTGCCATACGCCCCACCCCTTACACCGCAGATAGACACACCGCTGCGTAAGACACATCACCGCATGCATCACTGACCGCACTGCGCTGCCTGACATGGAATATTCGCAGTCTTAATGACCACCGCAAGATCCGATTGACTCACGCGCACTTGACCAGACACCACATCGACATATGTTTCCTGCAGGAGACCCACCTGCTGCAGAAAGCTGGGGAAAGACTACGACATGCCAGATGGGGTGAGGTGCACACTTCCGGCTGCTCCAGCTATTCCCGGGGGGTGGCCATCTTAATTCGTAGGGGCCTGCCCTGGCAAACATTTAAAGTGCACGCCGATTCGGAGGGACGGTATCTAATATTGCTGGGGAAACTGTTTCACAAGCAGATAATACTCATTAACACTTATGGCCCTAACACGGATGACCCAAGTTTTTTCAGGACCGTTTGGCTCAAGGCACAATCACTGGGCGAGGGAGAGTACATATGGGGAGGAGATTTTAATGCGGTGCTTTCGCTGGAACACGACAGGGAGGGGGCCGCGCGCACACATCACCCGCGCACGGCGGATCTTCTCCACGGCCTAATGGAGGAATACAATCTGCTAGACTCGTGGCGGATACTACACCCCGAAGGGAGGGAGGGCACCTGCTTCACCCCACACAGGAAAGCATGGTCCAGGTTGGATTTTTGGCTCCTAACCCAGTATATACATGCTTGGACATCCGAGGTTCACTACAGAGCGCGCACACTATCCGACCACTCCCCGGTTGAACTGGTGCTACAGGTCCCCAAACCGTACATCACACCATTCACGTGGAAATTGCCGGCGCAGGCCTTGCTGGATCAGGTATTTCGCGAGGAGGTGCACCAACACATACTCGACTATTTCGAACTAAACACGAACTCGGTGGCGTCTGTGGGCACCCTATGGGATGCGTTTAAGGTGGTTATCAGAGGCCACTGCATTGCGGGGCAGGCCAGAGTATTGAAGGACATCAGAAATACACTCCAGAGGCTGGAAGACCGCCTACATGCCCTAGAAATACAGTACTGCTCTGACCCCTCGGTGACAATACTAGCGGAAACGCGCACCACACTAACGGAGTACCAAACTGAGGCGGATAGAGAGCTTAAATTTTTACATAAACATGCGACGGCGCGCCGTTATGGAGAGGGGGATCGCTCGGGCAAAACGCTTGCCCATTTGTTGCGATCGCAGAGAACTTCCTCCTACATCCCCTCAGTTGAAACATCGCGGGGAGACCACGCGTGCACACCTCTGGAGATCCTGGATACATTTCGGTCTTTTTATAAAGACTTGTACCGTTCCCGGGGAGTGCCTACATCGGGTGACCTCTCCGATTACCTAGACACGGTTCAGCTGATCTGGTTCAATGCGCACCAAAAAGGGTATTTCGATCGCCCCTTCACATTAGAGGATGTCAAGGAAGCAATAGGGTCCTTGGCAGCCGGCAAAGCACCAGGGCCGGATGGCCTGCCAGCGCAGTTTTACAAGGAATACGCTGACCTCCTGGCCCCCCGGCTGCTGGCTGTGTACGCTGAGGCAGTTGAGGCGGGTATACTCCCAGCGACAATGAGAGAGGCTCTCATTATTGCCCTCTTAAAACCAGATAGGAATGCCCAGAAGTGCGACTCATACCGGCCACTATCCTTAATTAACACTGATGTGAAAATGTTCGCTAAAATACTCGCATTGCGGCTACAGCCGGTGTTGCCACTCATGATCCGGCCAGATCAGTCGGGATTTGTGCCAGGCCGCTCCACGGCCCACAACTTACGAACCCTTTTTGGGGTTCTGCACTATTTAGCCCCTCACGTCAAGGCCGCGGTGGTGCTATTGGACGCCACGAAAGCGTTCGATTCCCTGGAATGGGGGTTCCTATTTCCTTTGCTACAGCGAATGGGGATAAGTGAAGCTTTTATCCGTTATATTAGACTGCTCTACACCACCATCACTGCCCGAGTGCGGGTGAACGGGCTTGTCTCTGAACCCTTTGCCATTAGCAGAGGCACGCGGCAAGGTTGCCCCCTGTCACCCCTACTATTCGCGATTGCCACCGAGCCTTTGGCGGCCCGGATTAGACAGCACCATGCGGACAGGGGCATCGGGTTTTCATCCCGGGCATTGACCGTCTCGATGTACGCAGATGATATTACACTCTATGTAATTGACCCACAGGATAATCTCTCCCCCATGACGAGAGAATTGATAAATTATGGCCTGCTGTCGGGAGTGACCATAAATTGGGAGAAGTCGGTCATTCTGCCGCTGACGACTGGAACACCCCGCTTCACTCCAGACTGCCCGCTGGAGTGGGCGACCGGTCCGGTACGCTACTTGGGGTTATGGATCAGCACGGACATGCAAACATTGTGGATAGAGAACTATGGGCGGGCGCTGCGGTGGATAGAGGAGAGGGTCAGCCGCTGGAAGCACTTGCCCCTGTCGTTGGCGGGTAGGATAGCTGTGGCCAAAATGGTCATCCTGCCCAAACTACTATACTTATTTTTTAATGTCCCACTCCCCCTGACTACGCGTTTTCTGAGCAAGATACGCTCGCTGATGATCGAACTGGCGTGGGGGGGAAAGCAGCCGAGGGTGGCCTGGGAGACCCTTACTCTTCCACAGAGACAGGGTGGTATGGCGGCACCAGATTTTACGCTGTATGCTTACTGCGCACAGGTGCAATTTTTGCACTATTGGGCGCATCCCACGCCGTTTCAGCCGCATGTGGCGATGGAGGCGGATAAGGTGGCCCCGTTATCGCTCACCACTGCCCTATATGCGCCGCACAAGAGGAGGTGCAATGAAATTGACACGGTGCACGCACTTAAATGGGCCTGGGATGGGTTGCGCCGCCGGGCCAAGTTGGACCTCCTCTACACTACATCGGTGCCTCTGCGCGGGAACCCCATGTGGCCCCCGCTGCAACACATGAAAACTGGAGAACGCGCGGCGTCGCGCGGCCTGCACACGGCGGGGGACATCTTTCCTGACGATATTTTCATCTCGCTGGAGCGAATGTGCGATGCAGAGACCCCGACGATGCTTGATACCCTGCTTTATTATCAGCTTCGGCATACATGTCAAAAACTATTTCCTACATTTCCGGCGCCGCCGCCGAGCTTGCTGGCCCTGGAGAATGTACTGAAGGTGGAATCGGGGCGCAAACTAATATCCCGATTTTATGGGCGCATGCAAAGTGATCATCCAATAGTGGTCCCAGCGGCGCGCTGTATGTGGATTGCTGAACTGGGTACTGAAATCGCTGACGATCACTGGGATATCTGCTGTAAAATGCTTGAGACCCTGTCCCCTAACTATCGACTCCGGCTGATACATTTCAAATACATACATATGACATATCGCACCCCTAGCCGGCTCCATCGTATTGGCTTGAGAGACACGGACAACTGCTGGAGATGTAATACAAGCGGAGCTGCTTTCTTGCATATGGCATGGGAATGTCCCATGCTGGCCTCCTTTTGGGCCAAGGTAATGGAGCTGGTGTGTACAATCACTGGACTACAGATTCCATGCACTCCGCTGACTGCACTACTGGGGATCTTGCACATGGTAAAGCCTAAACACCGTAGGCTGCCGGCCATGCTCATTTTGCTTGCCAAAAGACAAGTCGCGATGCACTGGGGGG
Source organism: Triturus cristatus (assembly GCF_964204655.1). NCBI lineage: Eukaryota > Metazoa > Chordata > Amphibia > Caudata > Salamandridae > Triturus > Triturus cristatus. Next base: position 1,086,186,809 of record NC_140583.1, on the reverse strand, counting down.
CTACTACATTACCCACCATTAGGGAATGGATTAAAAGTGTCGTATACTGCCAGACACAACTCACCTTATACTGGGAGCTCCTGCCGGCACGTTCGCGACCAAAGGACATATGGGAGCCATTCACACATTGGTTGGCTCACACACCGCTTCAAACACTGTAAAACAATGTTCTTCACTGCAGATGGTTGGGAGGGGACGGGCACCAGGTGGAACATGGGGCGATGCAATTGATGCTTGGGGTACGGGAGATGTTCGGGGTGGGAGGGGGGCTAAGACGGAGAAATCGTGTGACTATTACCGAGCACTGACAGGTAGACATCTGGCGGTCCTATGGATAACATTGAGATGTTGGGGAACTGTGTCGTCAATAATATATCCTATGCAAACTGCAGTTCATTGTAGTTGTTTTGTTGTTGAAAATGCAAATAAAAAGAAATTTTAAAAATAAAAAAAACTTCCCATAGAATTGCTCTCCAAAACAAGAGCGACTACCCCACTCCTAGTTTGGCATATGCAAGCAGTTTTTTTTAAAAGTACATGAAGGAAACACGTGTATACGATTAGAAAAATGCAGAAAATACCATGTAGTACTTGTCATGACAAATCTGTACTCACATTATGGTGCTCAATAAAGTTTGTTAAAAAAAAAAAGAAGAGTGAAGGCTGTTACTAAAATTTTACTTCTCAAAGTATGGGGAAGCGTCATAATTTGATTAATGGAGTATGACAGAAACTTGTCCTGGCTAGCCATCACAATGTCTGTCTGAATTTTATTAATAAAAGAAAAATGCACATCGAGTCCATCGGATTCCATAGGATTAATGCATGTATCTAACCTGTGGGGATTAGTCAATCAATTTAAGCATATCATATCAAATGTATCCAAGACCCACTCTCTGTCTAAAAGGATATTACGTTTTTTTACTTTGTCACGATATACACAATTGTGTACGACGGGGGTGCTCAATAATGGTGACTGTGTGGTATGTACATTCAGATACACAGATAAAATCAGCGTTGTCAAAATAATAGGTGATAGACAAAGTCCAATGTGAATTTTAGATCTTTATTTGGGTTCTGTAGGACACCTGTGCCAAGGAATCCCACAGAACTAATACTCATTTTTTGTAATATATACTCTGGTTCCAGTTTTGGTCATAGAGGTGCATCCTGTGTTCTATACCTGAATTTGACTAATGGCTTGAATGGATTCTCAGCAGGACTATGCCGGAATTAGTGAGCTGGTAACCGGTCAATTTTCGGTCACTGACATAGATCTATTGAGACTCACAGCCTTATCTTAATCTCTTCAGTTGTACTGTGTACTCGAATAGCTTATAAAAGAAAAAAAGACAATAGGGAATAGGAAGAAAGGAGCACTTGTTGTGGTCCTGCATCATCAGGAATACGCATTCCAGATTGGTGCTTGCTGACAAATTAACGTGCTGACTGCCTCTCAGGCAGTAGGTGAAGTGAGTCCTAGATACATATGGTATGATGAAAAGTCTATGTACATGAAACACAAAGTAACATTTTGTGCACTGAGGCATTACCTACTATCAGAGTTAATCATTTACCCCTATCCATAATCCAGGAGATGATAATGTGTCGAGACATTCATCAGGATGACCAGTGCTGGTGCCTTGGATGCAATGGAGAAGGGGCTCTTCGAACAACAGCGGCTATATGGAAGACAAATAATGATCAAACAAAGACAAAAGACCAATAATGCACATTGGCAATGGGTAACCAGAATAGGAATTTGGGAATGCAGAAAGAAAGAAAGGTGGTGGGAAGTTCAAGCCAACCGGGGAGACAAAACAACTACAGAGTTTTTGCAAGACAAGGAGCCGAGTATGCAGTGCATTTAGATATGTGCTCTATCACTGTTGACCCACAAGTGAAATCCTGAACTGGGAAGCTCCCACCAATAGAGTAGTTCGTTGTCCAGTTTCTGCCAGATGCCATTGCCCATTTTTCACAGTTTTCTTCCCTTCCGTGTATGAATCGGGCCATTCGATGATCTATGTATGGGATGAAGCAGTGATAAAGATATTGCTCATGGCAGGTCAGGACAGGTCTTACTTGGTGCCAATGACTATGTGATCCAATCCCTACCCATGTTTGTACTGAAATACTGACATGTTAGTTTACAGGCATCCATTTATGGTCATAGACGGTCTTTTCAGTAGGGACGGGCAAAAGCAAAAGCTGCAGCACATTTTCAAGCTACTCCTCTAAATTTCTGAAAAAGCGTTTTTAAAAGATCGATAACATAGTGTGTCCATTGTTTCAACTAGCTCTTATACAGTCAGACTAGCTGCAAATTGCTCTCTTGAACACAACCTTGTAAGAAATTGGATTATTATATAGGGTCAATACCTAACCACTTGGTAGAAATGGGGGTCCCTAGTTGGCAAGGGTTGCACCTTTGTCCAATTAGGGACCCTTCTTCCTAGTCAGGATAAGGGGGATACACTACTGAAATAACCCCTGCTCACCCCCTTGGCAGCTTGGTCTGTGCAGCCAGGCTTATCTCAGAGGCAGTGCGAAAAGCATTTGGACATAACCAACAGAAATACAGTGAAAACACTACAAAAGGGCACCACACCAGTTTTAGAAAAATAACCAATATTTTATCTGTGCAAACAAGACAAAAAACTATAAAAATCCACAATACAGTTCTCAGGAACCTCAATAATCAAAAATAGACTTACATTTCAGTTCCTTGAAGTTGATACCTCCCTCTAGGGCTATCTCAGGCATCGTGAACAACAAATCCAAACAGTTCTGGTTGAACGACGTCGCATGTCAGCTATGATGTCAGGAAGACCCACAAAACCGTATATATAGAAATGCAGGGCCTTGGCGACCTCTCGTTGCGCTCTGAAGAGCTGGCGTGTTGGTTCCGAAAGTTGGTGCCAAAGTAATCGGGCCCTTAAAGTCCCACGCGTTGCAGATCAAACTCCTCACGGTTGAAGTTGGGAGCGCCGGCATCGGCAAGCATTGCGGCTGTGGTGAGGCATGTGATGCCCTCAGGTCGCGGTGCAGGCAGTGGCTCGGTGACCGTCGTCCATTGGCGTCTGTGAGACCAGAGTGCGGTGCGAAGTGATGCAGTGCTTGTTACGGTGCTGACAGGTCACAGTGCAAGCAGCTGCGCCGTCGTTGCTGAAGTGCTATCGTCAGCTGACGAACTGGAGTCGATGGCGCTAGCGTCGGTTTGCCATGGCTGCGGTGCGGGACAGTGTGTTGTTTAAATTACGAGCGGTGCCCTCGATCCACGGTGCAAGCAGAGACGTTGATGTCGGCGTGGAGTGGTGTCGTCGGGGATACCACTGCAGCTGTGTGAAGTGAGGCTGTGCGAAGTGCCGTGCACATAGGTTGCATTACAAGCAGCGGCTGGGTGGCGACATCAGGCGGCATTGTCGGTGTGACCAGGATTGCGGTGGGAAGTGCGGCGGTGCCCTCTGTGGTGCCTTCAGGACACGGAGCTGGCAGTGGTGTCGTTAACGGCGTCAGGTTACTTTTTCCTCTCTTGCAGCAGAAAGCACACAGTTCCCAGTGCTGGTAGCAGATGAACATGAAGTCTTTGCTGTTCCTGAGAATTCTTGAACAGGGGGAAAGCACTACTTCAAGCCCTTGGAGAAACTCACACAAAGAAGTTGCAGGACGTTCAGTCCAGTCCTTTCACTGCCCAAGACAGAAGCAGCCACTGCAGGCCAACACAGCAAAGCACACAGCAAAGTGGCAGTTCCTCCTGACAGCTTTTCTAGCTCTTCGTCTTGGCAGGTTCCTTAGTGCAGCAGTAATCTAAAGTTCTGGGGTCTGGGCCCTAATATTTATATTCAGTTTCTCTTTGTAATTTTGGGCAGAGAGTGCCTGTGCTCAGCCCAAACCAGTTCTACCCCCTCGGGTCCAGTTTCCCGGCAGGAGGTGGAGGCAGCATTGTACAAGGGAGACTGGGCCTATTGTGGTGCATGGGAAATCTCCTCCCACCACCCTGAATGCAGACCAGGCCTATCCAAGTGCCAGTGAAACTCCTCCCACTACTCTGAATGCAGCCCAGGTCTATTCATCCCAGCCCTGACTCATCCAGGAAAGGCAGGACACATCTAGACAACCCCAGTGGATGTCTGAAGAGAATGCACAACCCCAGCCACTGTCATTCCAAAGCTAGACAGTCAATCCACAACTCAGCGGAGGCACACAGAACTGCTAAGCAAGAAAATACCCAATTTCTAAAAGTGGTATTTTCAAACGCACAACATAAAAATCATCTTTGCTAAAAGATGCATTTTTACATTCTGAGTTCAGGTATACTAAAATCTGTTTATCTATTTCGTCCCAATGGGAAGTTATACTTGTAAGATGTTACAAAGTATTCCCAATTCTATCCTATGGGACAGACAGGCTTTCCATTTAGGCGGAGCAGATACCTCTGCTCCGCCAGTGAAGTTTGTGGATTTTCAAAACTCCGCACTCCGTTTGGAGTGTGTAGTTTTCCCAAAATCCGCAATTGCAGCGAAGCAGAATAGCACTTACCATGGTGTCCTGCTCCTGTCTGCTCCTGCCTACTCCTGCAGCTCCACTTGTCTTCCGCTGCGCTGCCACTCCGAAATTAATTAACAGGAAACCGGGAAGAACTGCAGTGCACATGGCATACTGCATGAAGGCATGCCTGACGTCGGGTTTGGATGGACAATTGGGGACTGTGTGATCCTTGGCGGTTATCAAACTTGGGCATCGGAGTATTAATTTTACTAACCGATCCACGACCTTCATGTCTGTCTGGGTATAATTCTCTGCTCCCCCAGGCAGTGGACACGTTGTGGGGATGGAATACTTAGAACCACAACCCTCTCCTGATGCAGCCAAACTGGTTCAGATATATATTGCCCATACCCATGTGGAGGCTCCGGCCCAAGCTACTGGACAAGCCCATGGCAGATGTTATACGTGATTATTTCCTGACTAATGGCTAAACAGCGTTGTACAGTAATAGTGAAGGGGATGCATCTAAGGCAGTTTTGTGGGGGCATGGAATTGGGCAGGCCATGGGAATCAAGAGGTTGCTCAATACAGAGCTAGTGACAGTAGAGGACGATGTGCGTTGCTTTCAGATAGAAGTGCAGAGGAATCCACAGGTGTAAAATCACCAGCAAGAGAAATGTAAGGCTGGCACTGAGCTTCTGGATAAACTGAAGCTCCTGAATAGATACGCATACTTTGCCATGACGCATTTGGAGGGGCGTAGAGCAGGGCAACTTCTGTCCTGACTGGTCTATACAGAGGAGCTTGTCCAGCCTATTATGCAAATACATAAACCAATTGGGGTTATGGCCCACACATAACAGGATATAGCCATGCTGTGTTCACAAACTACTACAAAGATCACTATGATGCACCCACGGTGATAAGGACTGAAACTATGGAGTCCTTCTTGCATGCGTCTAACAAGAGAGGTAGCCTAGGCTCTGGCTGGTCCGATCACAGAACCAAAAATCAAAGGCATGCTCAAAGAACTGTTTCACGGTAAGACCCCGGGCAAGGATGGGCTCCCAGCCGAAGTTTCCCACAACATATGCTTCTCTACTAGCACCTCGACTGGAAAAATTGTACACAGGCATTTGTGTGTGGACAGCTGCTGGCTACTACTGTGGAGGCTCTAATAATATCCAGATCCAAGTCCACTGGTGAAGAGATAGAAGTCAAGCCCTACTGCTCCTTGTATGCGCTCAATGTGAATTATAAAATCCTCAGCAAGGTTTTGCCAAATTGCCTGCATCCCCATCTGCGCTCACTGACACACACACTGACTAGAATGGATTTATCCTGCAGCAAAGTACCTCTGCCTATACCCAAGGCTTAAATTGTGTGCTAAGGGAGACTTTGCTGACCACATTTCTGGAGTAGGTAATCCTATCTATCAATATCCAGAAGGTGTTTGATACCCTGCAGAGGGACTACCTGAGGGAGTCAATATACTGGATGACCTTGGGTATTGGTTGGAGTAAATGGGTATCGCTTCTTTACGTTGCACCAAGAGCGTACGCGTTCATTCGGGCCGCTGTATCTCCGAGTCGTTTAGGGTTTCCATGGGCACAAGGCAGGGCTGCCCGCTGTCCTCCATGCTTTTCGTGCTGGCAGGGAAATCGTTTGCTAGCATGGTAAGAACAGAAGGATGACTAAGGGACCTTCCCCTGTGCAAGAGTGAGGATAATATTTTTCTGTATGCAGATGATATGCTCTTGTATTTAAAGGAGGATTGTACGTGGGCAATGGAAGTGCTAGCAGAGCTGGTGGAGATGTCAGGGCTCTGCAAAAATTGATTCGAGACATGTGCCTTCCCACTGGCTGCGGCACCCCAGGACACACCAGAGGTGACACATACTGCTGGGATTCGCTGGGAGCCTAGGACGTTTTGATACTTCTGAGTTAGGATATACCATACAGATGCTGACATCAGAGTTGACAACATGGGGAGTGCGATGAATGCCCTGCAGGGGAGCGTGACATTTTTGCAAACATTGTGGCACCCCATTGTGGCCAGGTAAGCATTGACCGAAATGATTGTACTGCCCTTCTGCTTGACTACTTTGACACTCTTCCGATTGGATTACCTAGAACTGGTTCCATTTTTTACACTCGTTACTTTAGGAATTGACATGGGACGGGAAGTAAATCAGGTTATCCTTGTGGGTGCTGCAGAGACTTCCGCTAGAAGGGAACTGGGGGTGCCAGACTATGAATTGTAGGACTGTGCTGTACAACTGCAGGGGTTGACCAGGTGGCTAGTGCGGCTGGATAAGGTGGACCTGGAGGAATTCAGGGAGAAACACAGAGAAGGAGCTCTCAGTGGATTGCTTCTGAATATTATAATACAACCCCAGAGGAAACCAAGACCATTAGCAGTGGCTTCCGTTGCTGGAAAGGAGCAAATAAAAGTCTTGGAATACAGCTGCTCTATGCACGGGCAATGCCATTGGTGGGATTACCCACTGCTAGAGGGGGTTATTACACGGCACGCTGCTTAGAAGACCTGAAAGCGGTGGAACTGACAACAGAAGGAGATTGCTGCGAGATGGACGCCCTCCAGCAATGGGTCACACTGGTAGAGGAATACTACTTCCCTAGAGCACAATTCCTGGCCAATGGAGTGCTAATACAGTCCCTGTGTTGACTCTATGGGAATTCGAGCCAAGAGCCCTGTGCGCATGACTTACTGCAAACAGTGTTGACCGTCGATAGTGGCAGATACCTTCTGTGGTAGCCAATATTGGGAAGGCAATAGGTGGATACAGAGTGGGATCACACACTAGCGCACAAAAAGAAGGTCTGGAGTAATACTCACTTTAAATATTCACAGTTTAATTACCTGCACCCCATGTATCCTACACGCCACCGACTAAATGTTATTTACCAAACTAATGATAAAGGTTGCCCCAGGTGTGTCCAACTAGATACAGATTTTGGATATATGGTCTTGAGCTCCCAGTGATTACAAAATTCTGAGTGAGAGTGGTAGCAGAGCTAGAGCCTACCTTGAACTACCAGGGCCTGAGAACTTCTACGGTGTGTCTCCTAGGCCTTTATGACCGACAGACAACTAGAAATGTAGATAATAAATTCCTGAACCTAGCACTTGGGGTGGTTCACAGGGATTTTGCCAGACATTGGAAATCCCGGGACGGATCGCCGCAAAGCCGATGGAGGATGGATGTATTGAACTGGGCAAGGGTGGAGGAAACAGCAGTGAGCTTTGAAGATTTTAGAAGACTCCCAAAGAAACCATTGGCAGACCTCTGGCAGGAAGCAAGGGCCAGTTTTGAAACTGCTGGAGGTGGGATGTCCTGAGCATGCAGCGTGTTTGGCGAGGGAAGCAATGGCGGGGAAGCAGCTAAAGAACCAGACCAGAAATAGCAAGGAGATGGGACAGACGACGGCCCCCTCCCTCTCCTACATTCCATTTACTGAAGTTCAGCATAACCCCTGTCACACCACAAAAGACTCCACAGGAACCCAAAAGCTTAGAGGTCATTACAGGCTCGGGAAAGGTTACAGTTTAGTTGGTCCACTGTTTAACACTCTTGGAGGAGAGGAATGACAGATGCAATAATATGTGATGCATATGTAAATTGACGAAATATGACACTGTGACATTCAATGTTGTATAAGTTGTAGTCTGGAAGAAAGTAAATAAAGCAGATAATAAAAAAGGTTTTATCACTAAGTCTCCTAGTCTTTTTTAAGATGGAATATGTGAGGCCCTATCCGACATTCATCATATGTGAAACAGACATATTGTTTTTTGTCCTTCGATGAATATCATCAAGCTTCCAAATTTGAGCCTTCCCTTAAGAATAAAAGGCAAGACCAAACAAGACTCTTCTGCCACAAAAGGGATGATTGTTTCAAAGTTTCTAGGTACAGCAATGTATAGAATACATTTAGAATTTGATCTAGGACAGAGTGTAGGAGAGGGTGCCCAACATAGGTCCTGGAGGGCAGGATTCCTGACAGATATTCATGATATCTATGTAGGATAAACACACATACAATGAATCAGAGGAAAGCTCCTTTACATTGTCATTGTCAATCCACAAATTCCAGAAATTAAGATTAAAAGTTCAGAAAAGTGAGAAACTTTTAATGTGAACTACAATTGAACATTAGGAAGGTGGGTGGGCGCACACTGCCTCACACTAAAGCACTCAGTTTGCCCCGATGCATCGTAATAAATGCAGAGCATGATAATACTTTCTTCGGTGTCAGGCTTTAGTTTTTCACCCTTGTTGGTGCAGCCAGTGCTGTGTATCTCTAGACACATGTTTCAGGATAATTGCCCTTCTTCAGTAGAGAGCAACACATTTTTTTGATGGGTGCTGGTAATGCTGCCCATAGTCTTCTCAGGTCTCAGTACCACTCGCTGGATGCAGGTACATCAACCAGAGCTCGTCAGCTCGATAGCTCAAGGGAGCCATTTCAAAAAGAAGGGGGGTGGGCGCACACTGCCTCACACTCCAGCACTCATTTTGCCCCAATGCATTATAATAAATGCAGTGCATGATAACACTTTCTTCTGTGTCAGGCTTTAGTTTTTCACCCTTGTTGGTGCAGTAAGTGCTGTGTATCTCTAGAACATTAAGAAATTGTATATTTTGTTGGAAAACACAAAATATGGGAACACCTCTAGTTAGAAACATTTTAGGCATTTTAGTATTCTTCATATTTTATAGGGCATTCACCCTAATCTTGTCTTCTTGGCTGTAACTATATTACTTTCCCCAGTTTTCTTAAACAACTTTATTTACAGTTTTAACAAGCTCACACAGGTTATACCCGAACTGGTTATAACCTGCGTGAGCTTGTGAGCATGCTGTGAACTACAGATTGTTCCCAAAAATATTCATGAACAGGTACATTAGCAGAATGCAGTATAAACCATTTTCACATATGGGTACAGGTCCCATGGCTCCCAAGGACAACAAGATGGACACATTGTCCCATCTCACTCTGTGTTCTACCAACTATCACCTGGTGACCCTGGAATGGGACACCTTCCTGCACATAAACAATCATAGGCAGTTTGCTGTTTTTATGTGTGCTGGACAATGCAACACACATAGAAATAGCAAAACAAAAGAGAAATTAAGCATTTCTCCTCGTTGCGCCATGTTAAGACCAGGTTTTTTTGTCTTAATATTGGCGCTGCCCCATATTTACACCACCCTTGTAAATATGGAGAAGCATCAAAATCAATGGTTGTAGTGGAAGAACGCCCGTGGGCAACACCCATTGGTCACCCCTTTTCACGCTAATTATAGTGTGTAAAGGGTTCCTGATTTACAAGGCAGTGTTAAGCCACTAAAGCCACATGAAGTGGCTAAACACTGCCTTGTAAAATAGGGCAGAGTCCATGTTGCCACAGGAACGTCGAAAAAAGTACGTTCCTGTAGCGATAGGGGCTTGTAAATATGTCCCATTGTATTTTCAATAATGAACTTTAATCGGTGTGCAGTACAGATTGACCATTTGAAATAAAATTGTGCACAGAGAATTCTAAAAAATTAACAAACATTATAAAAGTACAGGGACCTGAGCTTCGCAAGAAATACAATTCATTTTGAAATACTTGTCATAAAAATGCCATTTTCAAAGCTGTATTCTGTAACATCCACCACCTGACCCCTCCTCGGCCCCCACAGAAAACATCCCTCACTGCAATAATTAAAGCCGCTATTCTCTTGTCCTGCAGCTGTCAGGAGAAACCTGGTTCACCAGTAGCAGCGGGGCCGGGGGCCTCCTCTCCCCTTCAGCTTTTCTCTTTCACAATGGTGAATGCGTCACTGTAAGGGTGGTGAGATAGAAGAAAGAGCGTCTGTGACTTGAGCAACACAACCAGACGTCCACTGAGCAGTACTACCTGGGTGGCTCCCAAAATACATTATAAGTAAAGCAAAGGGCTTTAAGTGGGATGAAAAAACTGGCGGGGTTTCTCAAAGGGGCATGACCGATCTAATTATGGGCGTGGCTTAAAACACTTAAACTGAAATCTATGCTTAGCATAGTGTGCTGCCGATTGGTATTTTGGTACTTCTGTCATTACATCCAGCTATATATAATCCAGCAAGTAACATTACAACTACAACAAGACAGTACTATTGGCTTTGTCAGTTGTTGTTAGATGCGTAACATAAATAAGCAACAACCATGGCTTCGTAATATAGCATATTGAAAATGCTTCAGTTCCAAAATGGTGAAACTGTGAAAGAACTAAAGCGAGTCTCTTAAAAGTGTAGTGGTACTGCTGCAGAGTTGAGAGTGAAAATGGAAAGCACCTGCTTTTTAGGTCTCGCCTGACCCAGCGCATGCGCTTATCTGGCGAGACTTATTGAGAGGGCTCCAAAAAGTGCTACCAGGCCAACCTAGAGCTACAGTGCATGTGCGCGTGCGCCGCGCTTTACTGCGATTACTTTCACTTTCGCGGCCGCACGACCGCTTTGATGTTTGATCGCGATCGCTTTCACTTTCGGCCGCTTTGCATAGCCAATAGGTCTCGCTTTTGGGACCTTATAAGTATTTAGTTATGCAACTGTTGCATGGCTAAACACTTATAAGGTCCCAAAGGCGAGACCTATTGGCTATGCCAATGCTTGTTTGAACTGCTGGTGCTGGGCAAGTGACATCATGACGCGCGACATCAGGGCGCGCAACATCACGGTACACACATGGCATCATAGGAATTGACATCATAGAAAGTGGCATCACAAGCCACGACTTAACAGGAAGTGGCATCCCAAGAAGTGACATCATCAAATCTAAAGCCCTCACATATATGTTTAGCAGGTCTATCATGTGTATGTTTGGGTACATTGCGAGGATAATAGCACAGTGAGCTATGGAAGATGATATGTGACTTCTACACCTTGCAATCCCCCAGCTTTATGTAACGCATACTGTACATTCATTTACAAACTTATATCATTTATTGTACATGTAATATGCACGTGTTGATGTAAAGCGCTCTGATACCCTGCATAGGATTGATTAGGGCTATACATGAAAAAATAGTGGTACTAGGCTCTACATAGGCTCTACATAAATGCAATTTGCTTTGTGTAAATACTGGGAAAGACAAACACATCTGACATTCTTACAGTGCATTCATATCTCCTAAACAGGGACGGAACAAAGTGAAAAGCTGCCTCTCTTAAGTATGTGTAAAGTGCTAACAAGGTGTGAGCCTTTGTTGGCCCTCAGCTTCATCTGCGTCAGGTGTGAGGCTCCTGACTGCTCGATGTACAGTTGTAGGACAGTCTAGTGGTTAGAGGGGCGGAGTAGAGGGGTGGAGAGGAAAGGGAGGAGCTAGACGGGACGCGGGCAGTCAGGGAAGAGACAAGGACGAGGCAAGACGTGTGAATAAAGACCTTGTACCAAGACCACGGTGTCTGTCGTCATTTGGCCTAGAGAGACACGACAGCTGGCGACGAGGATGGGATGCGTGTTATGCTCCCCTGAACCCTGAAAAAAAAAAAAAAAAGAAACCGTGGTCTGCACCCTGGCCGAGGCGCAAGAGGAGACGCCTGAAAGCGGCCCTGTCCGGAACGCGACCGGAACCTGTGCTGGATCAAAGGCCCGAGAGAGCGGGACGAAAGCGAGACCCCAGCCCCAGGGCCTGACCCCTGCTGCGTGGGTCAGAGTGCGGCGTTGATCCGAGGCGACGAGAAATCCACCGTGTGGAAGGTGAGCCCCCAGCGTGAAGCCAGAGCCTCGCGTGTGTGCCAAGGGGAGCGACAGCAACTGCGCGTGCTTACCTGTAGTGACGAAGGCCCAGAGAGCGAGCGAGCGAGGCTGCCAGTAGCGCGATCCACGTGGGAAGGAATCTGGGGGATTGTTGAGCCTCGTGGCAAGCACCGCGAGTGGAGGCGGCCCGGCGGCCATCTTTAAACCAGGCGGCCACCATAGGACAGTGCTCTGGAAAACAAGTAGGCAGCCATCTTGGAGTCAGGCGCCAAACAAACCCAGGCAAAGGCAATTGCAAAAGTAAACAAGCACGAGCAAGTGCAAGTGAATAGAAAGAGAAGCATAAGCAACAGCATGATAGAGACCACATAAGCACGAACCAAGCAAGGAACAAGAAATCAAACCAGGGCAAACTCAAAAGTAGAAGGAAAATAGTCTGGCCCAAACACGAGCAGAAAATAAACGGTGAAAGAATCAAACGCTAGTGCGGCAAGATGTTGAACCAAGGATCGCCTGCATGCCAAGAGGTGAAGCCCGTCGTGATGGGACTGTCTCACTTACCTCCTCCAGAGCCTCTAGCGCTTGTGGTCGGAAGTAGCATGGGCCCCCGCTGGGAGGAGTGGATTGAAGACTTTGAAGACTACATCAAAGGCTCCAAAGTGCTTGGCGATGAGGACCAACTAATCGCGCTCCGCAACCTAGTGGGAAAGGACATCAGCAAAATGATCAAGGAACTCCCGGCTGCGGATGCAGGGACATACGCCAAGGTACGGGAGGCCCTAGACAAGAAATTCCTTCATAAGAAAAATGTAGACTACGAAAGGTATGTGTTCCAGCGGGCGCGCCAAGAAAAAGATGAGATGATGAATACTTACATAACCCAACTGCGCCGGCTGGCGCGACACTGCAATTTCGAAGCGTTCTCGACAGATGATGCCATACGACTGCGCGTCATTGATGGCTGCCAGTCCGAGACCCTTCGAAGGAAATTGTTGAAGAAAAGTCACACCCTCGACGAGATCGAAGAGATGACGAGGGTGCATGATCAGGCCGAGGAGCAGGCCAAGACCATTGAAGCAGGGCGTACGGAACGTAGAGAACAGATATGCCAGGTGCGAACCAGCCGTCCCCGCCGAGGGTCCCGGGAGCACAAACGTCACACCCGGCCATCATCGCGCCGCCGTCGTTCGGGACATCGACGGCCAGACTCAGGAAGGAGAAGCAAGCGCCATGATCACGTGCGAAAGACACCGGCACGAAGATGCTACAGATGCGGGTACGATTTCCCACACACCGGAGCATGTCCAGCCATGGGACAGCAATGTCGCAAGTGTGGTCGAAGCAACCACTTTGAGGCCATGTGCGGAGAGTATCGCCGCGAGAAGGAAAAGGAGAGACCCGAGTCGTCGCGGGGCGACTCCCACCGGCACCACGCGCGAGCGGTGCATGACCGCCCAAGGTCCTCATCAAGGTCTTCACATTCCAGCAGGGAGTCGCGGACATCGCGATGGTCGAGGAAGTCACCATCTCGGGATTCCAGATCGACATCCGAGGAACGAGACTACTCGGTGGAGTATGCAAACATGGTTGCTGACCCAGATCAGCTCAAGAAATATCCCCGACTTGTTATCAGTGTCGGTGAACACAACACAAAGTTCGTAATGGACAGTGGGGCGTCACTAAACTACCTCCCAGTGACTGAATACAACAAAATGAATCCTCGTCCTCGACTGAGCCCCGCGCACGTCCGTGTCTACACCTGGATGTCCAGGAAGCCACTCCCGTGCCTCGGGAAGTTTTCAACCATACTACGACACCAAACAACATCTGTCCCTGCCATGATACACGTCATAGAAGGACCGGAGGCCGACTGCCTTCTTAGTCTGCCGACGGCCGAACGACTCCGGCTGGTGGAAGTCCTATACCGCATCAGCAATGACAGTGACATTGTCCACAAGTTCCCAAAGCTGTTCATGGGACTGGGGAAAATGAACAGAAGCCAGATATGTCTCCACATCAATGAACAGGTCCAGCCAGTCGCCCAGCACCCCCGGAAAGTGCCATTCCATCTTCAGCAGGCCGTGGAAGATGAACTGCAAGATCTTCTACAAGCTGGCATCATCGAACGTACGGAGGGTCCCACGCCATGGGTGTCACCCGTAGTGATCGTCCCAAAGAAAGGGATTCCGGGGAAGGTACGGCTGTGTGTGGACATGCGGATGCCCAATACCGCTATCGAAAGAGAGCGTCACCCAGGCCCACACTTAAGTGACATGATAGCCGCGCTGAATGGTGCTCGAGTATTCTCCAAGCTGGACCTTAATAAAGGGTACCACCAGTTGGAACTCCACGACAGCTCTCGGTATATTACAACCTTCGCGACGCACCTGGGGCTATTCAGATACAAGAGGTTGAACTTTGGCATCTCCTCGGCCGCTGAAATATTCCAAGAAGCGATTCGGCAAACCATTCACCATATCCCCAACACACTGAACTACAGTGACGACATCCTGGTGTATGGGGCAAATGTCCAGGACCATGACACGGCCTTAGATCGAGTTTGTCACGCCCTCCTAGAGGCGAACTTAACACTCAACAAAGAGAAATGTGAACTGCATCAATCGAAGCTGAAATTCTTCGGGCACATCTTTTCAGGGGCTGGGATGAAGCCTGACCCGGACAAAGTGAGCACGCTAAACGACACCAAAAGCCCGCGGGACGTCAGCGATGTGAGATCCTTCCTGGGCATGGCGAGCTACTGCTCAAGGTACATCAAAGACTACGCCACACTGAGTCACCCACTCCAAACCCTGACCAAACAAGGGCAGAAATTCGAATGGACTTCCGAGTGCGAGCAAGCCTTCCAAGAGATTAAACAAGCGGTAGGAGCAGCCGAGAGCCTAGCCTATTTCAACCCTGGCCGCAAGACAGAAATCGCAGTAGATGCCAGCCCGGTCGGTCTAGGTGCCATCCTAGCCCAATACGACAATGACACTGATCAACGCCACATAGTGGCCCATGCCAGCCGGAGTCTTTCCGACACGGAAAAAGCTTACTCACAACCCGAAAAAGAAAGTCTCGCGGTTGTATGGGCCTGTGAACACTTCCACGTGTTCATATATGGAAAGCATTTCACATTAGTGACGGACCACCAAGCGCTAGTCACCATCTTTGGTAATCCGCACTCCAAAATGCCGCCTCGCATTGAACGATGGGGACTTCGGTTGCAGGAGTACACATACACCATTGTACACAAGCCGGGGAAGTCAGCCAACCCTGCCGACTACATGTCGCGACACCCTGAGACATCCCAACTCTCCAGACCGTCGGTTGCTGAGGAATATGTTCACTTTGTGGTGGGCCAGGCGCAGCCACCGGCTGTCCCCCTGGATGTCATCCAACAAGCCACCTCGCAAGATGAGACACTGCAGAGGGTGATTCGCAAAGTTCAGGCACACCGATGGCAGCATGAAGAACCCCAGGAAGGGAGTGATCCGGTGACGCGTCAAGAACTGCAGGCGTTCAAGAATGTGAGCGAGGAGCTGTCTGTCACCTCAGAGGGTCTGCTACTGCGAGACCACCGCATTGTCATTCCCAGTCTACTGCGCCAAGGAGTCATCAACTTGGCGCATGAAAGCCACCGAGGTGTAGTTGCGACCAAGAGAGCCCTTCGTGAGCGCGTCTGGTTCCCCTCTCTTGACAGGATGGTGGAACTCACCCTGAAAGACTGTCCGCAGTGCCAGGTGGTGGGGCAGGGAGACCCTCCGGCCCCACTCCAGATGACGCCACTACCGTTGGGTGTGTGGCGCGAGCTAGCCATGGACTTCTATGGCCCCATGCAATCGGGCAAATATGTTCTAGTGGTGATTGATGAATACTCGCGTTTCCCCATTGCTCAGTTTGTGTCGTCTACCAGCACAGCTGCGACCATTCCGGTGCTAGATGAAGTCTTTGCAGCCTGGGGTGTGCCTACAGAACTGAAAACAGACAATGGCCCACCTTTCAACAGTCAGGAATTTGGGGAGTTCATGAGGCTCATGGATATTCGACACCGGCGGATAACACCGTTATGGCCACAAGCCAACGGCACGGTCGAGAGGTTTATGGCCACCCTCAAGAAAATGTTCCAACAAGCCACGCTGGACAAAAGAGATCTGCAAACAGCCCTCAATGATGTACTCCGATCGTACTGGACGACGCCTCATGCCACCACAGGCAAGTATCCTGCGACACTCATGTTAGGACGTCCTGCTCGGACAAGGATACCTACCTGGGAAGGAGCCCTTCGACCAGTATCGCCCAACCACATACATCAGGAAGTAAGGGTCGCAGACAGAGCCCGCAAAGACAACATGAAGGCGTATGCCGATGGCAGGAGACAAGCACGGTCACTCTCCCTTCGGAAAGGGGACTGTGTGATAGTCAAGCAGGAGCAGAGCAGAAAGACTGACAGCAGGTTTAGAGCGGAACCCCTGACCGTCATCCGACAAAAGGGCACCATGCTGACTGCAGAATCAGACAACAGGCGCATCACTCGAAATGCGTTGCACTTTCACAAATGTAGTCCTGCTCTACAGGAAGCCCTTGAGTACCGGGCAGTGACGCCGAGAACTGAGCAGACTGAGGAACGAGCCGAGGGTGCCACGAGCCTGGAATGGGGAGACAGGGGCACCCCCAGAGGTGAGGCGGAAGGCCGGTCTCTCAGACCACGACAAACAATTCAACGGCCCAAAAGGTTAATTGAAGAGATGTAACACAGTGTTTCTTTATTTTGTTAACAAAGGGGGAGCTGTACAGTTGTAGGACAGTCTAGTGGTTAGAGGGGCGGAGTAGAGGGGTGGAGAGGAAAGGGAGGAGCTAGACGGGACGCGGGCAGTCAGGGAAGAGACAAGGACGAGGCAAGACGTGTGAATAAAGACCTTGTACCAAGACCACGGTGTCTGTCGTCATTTGGCCTAGAGAGACACGACACTCCCAGCCAAGAATCTCCAAAAAGAGTAGGCCTAACGACCCCTCAGATTCGGCCTTTGTTATAAGCCCAGCAGACGTCTGAACTAAGAAATCCCCCTCCCACCTACACGTTGTTGCAGATCAAAGCAGACAACAACGTACAGGTGCTGCTGAATACGTCCTGGTGTTTAAAAATATTACACCGGGACAAATTCAGCACATTATTCAGTGGGGCCCAACTTCTTGGCAGGGTGAACGGCGTTCACCCTGTGAAAAAAGTGGGTGGACACCGTCCACCCGCGGGTAACCTCGTGTCATGCCCTTGGTTCACCTATCTGATCTATCCTGCAAATGACACAGAACATACAGGCTCAGACCCTATCCTGCAGAGCTGAGGCCCTCTAACTATTTGAGACATTGGCAACAAATACTCGTCAGGATAGAGTTTCTATTGTGTGACTAATAGAAATCACATACATTAATGGGTCCCTGGTTCAAACCAAAAGTCACAATGGTGCTGAGACACCACATTTAAAGCCCAGGCCCCTACCTCACCTTTATTCTTTGATGGAAGCTGAGTGAGGGATTTTCGAGAGTCAGATTTACTTGGGCTATATTGATGACTTGCAATAGCTTCCATGTGCACCAAAACAGGTTCATGCATAATGCATTGACCCCCAACCATTATGTATAATCTTACTCAATCCCCTTGTATCCATTTTCACTTAACTCACTCCTCCCCTCGCTTCTCTTCTAAAATGGTCTAACCCTGTTCAAGGGGGTCTCTTGATAATGTGCACAGTCCTAGTGAAAGCATTACAAAACTTTGATACAGCTATACTCACGAGTAAGAGTAGTACCACAGCGCTTCCACAAAAGTATGTTGAAACATTTATGGTAATACCACAGCAACCGGTAATCATGAGATTACATCAATTATAACTTGAAATGGGGAACAACACAGGAAATATGACTTCCCACATGTTTTTTCACAGTTAAAGGTGCAGAGTTTGCACCAGCCTTTTGTTAGTGGTAACAGACATAGACCAACCGTAGGCGGAATTGGAATAATTGCAGTTATTGATATGATAGTTCTATCTTTTCAAAATCATGTTAACAGCATGGAAACACCCATACCACACAGTTAACATGATTTTCCCAGGGAGTGTGAACAATGAGGGCCTCATTTGGGAGGCCTCTTGTGCCGCTGGAATGTCACTTTTGGAGCCGTTCCGTGGCGCAGGAGCCTGCTCGATATTTACGAGGCAGCACTAAGCCACTTATTCTTGGCTTAATGCTGTCTCGTAAATATCGTTCCCTTTAACGCATTGTTCTGTGTTAAAAGGGCATGCAGTGGGTGTTGCAGGGGGTGTTCCCTGCAATATTCAAGGCTTTTTGACACTGCACCAGATTTACGAGAAATTGTATCTCTGAGGTAGAGATAAAAACGTACGCCTCCCGAGGGGAGGCATAAGGGAGGCACAACAAGGACAAATATCTTTATTCCTCCCCGTTTTACCTCTTTCTATGGGTGCTGCATTCTGTAGCACCCATAGAAAGAGGAAAAAGTCTCTTGCGATTGTTTTCATCCCTGCAATGCAGGCACCCTTGTGCCATGGTGCAAAGGTGACTGCATTGGTGCACAGCAGCCAATTGTGCACTGGCTAAAAGGACAGAAATGTGCAGAATCTGATTTATGCGGCGCATTCCTGCCCTTTTCTTTTGCCCATAGGGCAGCGCATCAGGAAGGCCTGTGGCGCTGCACTACGGCCAAACCTCATAAATGAGGCCCTAGATGAGCACTTGTGATTTGAAGTGCATGGACAATATCTCTGCATAATTCGTGCACCACAATCTGCACAAATGCAATGTAAGCTATTCTATTTATGAGCATGCATGGCTGTGACCTATTGGTTGAGATTCTGATCTGTGCTCTTAACCCACCTCATAGAATTTATTATCTCAGTTACCATATTTGCTAATTTTGAAAAAAAGATGAACACTATCAATGGCAATAAAATTTATAGCAATCGTTTTTATTGGTTTTCAGAACAACAGTAGCAGTGCACATGCATAGTCATACAATAACAAAAAAACTGTCGGGATTCCCCCGGTCCTAGGGCTCTACAGAATTCCCCATAGGTGGTTCAGGTGCTCCGTGTGCGACCCAGAGGAACCCCTCCTCAGACTCCTCCGGTACCCCATCCCGCCCCCCACCCCCCCCCCCCTATCCCCCTCCCACCGCCCCCCCCCCCATAGGCTGCTGCATAGCGTCCGAAAAGACAAAGAAGGAGAGACCGCTTCAGTCTGTGGAGAGCCAGGTCTGGAAGAGACGCAGCGACCGCCATGCGGGCGGGATGACAGCCGACGGGAGGCCCCTAGACAAGAAGGTCAGTAACGATCCCCAAGACTCCTCAAAGGCCGTGGGATCATCCCTGAAGCACAGCGCCAAGCGCTCCATCGAAAGCAAACGCCACAGGCGGGCATGCCACAGGGACAGAGCGGGAGCAGCCTGTTTCTTCCATGCCGCTGCCACCGTGAGTTTCGCTGCCCCCACGCAGAGCCACCAAATAGCTTTATCCCCCCTGGACACTCCCTCCCAGTCCTCTCCCCGAAGACCCAGGATGACATGAGCAAGGTCCCCGGGCGGTTCAAAGCCCAGAATCTCTTTAATCTGCGCTAAAATTTCAGCCCAGAAAGGTTGAATACTAGGGCAGTCCCACCAGATATGTTTGAAATCCCCGAGGAGACCGCATCCCCGCCAGCAGAGTGCCGAGGTCCCCGGGAAGATCCTAGCCAATTTAGTGGGGTATAGGTACCAATCAAAGATGGTCTTGTAGTGGGCTTCCCTCAAGCCTACCGATAGGTTATGCCTAGGAATGTCCCGCCACAGGCCCCTCCACTCATCCTCAGTTACCTCCCTCCCCAGGAGACGCTCCCAGAAGTCCATATGCCTGGCCCTGGGTGTGTGTAGTGTAGTCAGCAGAATCTCATACAGAGACGAAATCGCCCCTTTCATTGAGCCCGCCCGTGACAATACCAGTTTCTCCATTTCCGTAAGGCTCCGGCAGCCCGCCTCCCTGTACTGCGGCGCCGTGGCCCAGTGTTTGAGCTGCAAATAGTGGAACTGCTCACTGTTGGGGACCCCAAATTCACTCTGACAGATTTGGAACGAGCGGAACTCCCCCCTATCGAAGAGATCCGCCAGCTTTAGACACCCTCCCTCCCGCCACCCATCAAAGGGACCCTCCTCTCTAGCTGGGGCGAAGGCCGGATTAAAGTGTATCGGGGTGTAAGGTGAAGGGAATGTCGTCCACCCCTCCCTCCGCGTGACTCTATCCCAAACCTCCAGTGTAGTGCGCGTTGGCGTGCTAAGATATGCATTCGGCGGTCTGTCTCCCCTTGGTTTCCACAGCAGGTCCCAAATGGACCTGCCGGCTATCGCATGGTCCATATGAAGCCAATGCTTCTCCGATTCCCGCACCGTCCATTCCAGCGCGACCCGCAATTGGGCCGCTTGATAGTAGAGCTCAAAGTCCGGCAGCCCCATCCCTCCATCCATCCTGCGCTTCCGAAGCACTGTGAAAGGGAGCCTGGCCCTTCCTCCCTGCCATACAAACTGAGTAATCAACGTCTTCAGCTGCGAGAGGAATGCCTTCTCCAGCGGAATCGGCAAGGCCTGAAACAAGTAAAGGATCCGGGGCAGTACCATCATCTTTACCGCATTGATTCGCCCCAGCCAGGATATGTATAAGGGCGTCCACCGTCGCAGCTCCTGCCGCAATTGTGGCAATACTGAGGCGTAGTTGGCCCCATAGAGTCCTGATACCGTCGGTGTCAGCTGCACCCCTAGATATTGTAATGAGTGTTGGGCCCAGGAGAGCGCCGTCTGGGACTTGAGCGAGGCCACCTCCGCTCTCGAGAGTGTGAGGTTGAGTATGTAGGATTTGGTCATGTTGACCTTGAATCCTGCCACTCTCTCGAAGTCTCCCAGTTCCTCCTGCACCGCGGGTAGAGAGACATGCGGCTCCCCCAGAGTCAGCAGAATATCATCCGCGAAGAGGGAGATTTTGTGGTCCTCCCCCCCAAATCGGATCCCTGTAATGGAAGCATTCTCCCTCACCCGGATGGCCAGTGGCTCTATGCTGAGGGCGAAAAGCAGAGGGGATAGCGGGCACCCCTGTCTGGTACCTCTAGCCAGCTGGAAGGGCGCGGACGTTGACCCGTTGACCACCACTCTCGCGGAGGGATGGCTGTAGTTAGCTCGCACCATCTCCATGAAAGCGTCCCCGAATCCAAATTTTCGCAGGGTCAAGAAGAGGAAGGGCCAGTCTACGCGGTCGAACGCTTTTTCAGCGTCTAACCCCACTAGCACCGCCGGAATCTTAAATCGGGATGATTTCTCGATAAGGTGGATGGTACGCCGTATATTATCGTGTGTCTGACGCCCCTTAATGAAGCCCGACTGATCCGGATGGATCAATCGGGGCAGCAGGTCGTCCAGGCGGCTAGCTAGGATCATGGAGTAAAGCTTAGCATCTAGGTTCAGAAGTGCTATGGGGCGGTACGACGCACACGCCAGAGGGTCCTTGCCCGGTTTAGGTAGGACCGTGATCACCGCCTCTGCCATCGATTGGGACACTCTCGCCTCCTTCGCCACCGCTCGAAAAAGAGCCGTCAGATGCGGGGCGAGCTCATCCACAAAGTGTTTGTAAAAGTGGGCGGTATAGCCGTCGGGCCCAGGTGCCTTGAGGAGCTTGAGACGCTTCACGGCACTTCGCACCTCCTCCACGGAAATAGGTTCGTCCAGCCTGTCCCGATCCAGCGCCGATAGCTGGGGGCATTCCACCCCATCGAGATAGGCCATTTGCGCTTCGTTCGCCAGCGGGTATCCCCCGTATAGCTCACCATAAAAATCCCTAAAGGCTCTGGTTTTCGCCGCCTCCTCGTGCGTGACTCGGTCTGGCCCAACCCGAATGCCTTCCACGTAGGATTTTGCCCGCTGAATGCGGAGCTTTCGGGCCAACTGAGAGCCCACCTTGTCCCCCTGTTCATACCCCGCGCGTCGCAGCCTCAGTAAGGTATATTCTGCCCTGGCGCTATAAAGCGCCCGCAATTTGCCCCTCACCGCCGTGAGTTGCCGCTGCAGATCGCGAGTGGGTTTATCTTTGTGCCTACCCTCCAACCCCCTGAGTTCCCCCTCCAGTGCCTCCCGTTCCAATGCTTGTTGTCGCCGCAGCGACGCCTGCAATTGAATACATTTGCCCCTTATCACCGCCTTGAAGGCGTCCCACGTATTTTGATGTGAGGTGTCGGCAGAAGGGTTGTTCTGGAAATATTCCCCTATGGCCTCGGTCAGTTCCACTCTCCGCACTTGGTCGCGCAGGAGGGCCCCCGGAAAGTGCCATCTGCCACGACTCCGCTCCCCCCACTGAAGCTCCAACACGACCATCCCGTGGTCTGAGACCGAAAGGGGGAGAATCTGCGCCCCTGTCGCCTTCCCCACTAACGCCTGACTAATGAAGATGTAGTCTATTCTAGTGTAGGTCCGGTGGACATGGGAGTAGAAAGTGTAGTCTTTTGCCGTCTCATGAAGAGCCCGCCACCCATCCCGCAGCCCGAGGGAATCGAAGCGGTCCTTGACTCGTGTGGAGAATACCGATGATCTCGCCCCCGCCACATGAGAACTGTCCAGGGCACCGTCCCACAGGCAATTAAAGTCCCCCAACAGAATGATGGGGCCCTCCGCGAACCCGCCCAGGGACCCCAACATGCGTGCAGTGAACACCGCCTGTCCCGTGTTCGGAGCGTACACGACCGCGATGGTACACAGCTGGCCCTGAAGCCGCCCCTTGAGCATGAGCCATCTCCCCTCCTTATCTCTCTGTGAGTCCACGACCTGGAAGGGCATCGAGCTGTGGAACAATATCGCCACTCCATTATGTTTGGTGGCGGCCGCCGAGTGAAAAATCTGTGGGAAAGCCCTATGCTTGAGTCTACCCACATCCTCCCTCGTAAGGTGCGTTTCCTGCAGCGCAACTATCTTGACCTGCCTATCCACGATGTACTTCAGGACCTGCTGCCGCTTCTGGGGCGAGTTCAGGCCTTTCACGTTCCATGTAGCCCACGTCGCCATCTTAAGCAAGTGTAGACCCCCCTCTCCACCCCGTGTTGTAAGATCCCCCGATGCAAGACCTCAGCGCCCGCCCGCCACCCCCCCCGGGACCCCTTCCTAACTTCTCACTGTCTCTCCCCGATCTCCCCCCACGACTTCGCAGCAGCCTACCTCTGGTACCCTCTCCCCCCCGCCCAACCCCCACGCACCCCCTCCCCGCCCTCCCGACTCCCCCCCCCCACGAGCACCTAACCATGGAACCCCACATACCCGGGGCCGTTCCAGGGAAAGTAACCAAGACCCCGCCCCATCGAACTCCTAATCCCATCAACTTGCTCCGCAACCGGCAGAGCATCAACAACATGAGGGCCAAACAAAGGGCTCATAGAGAAAAACAAAAACCTCAGTGTCTATGTAGACGCAATGTCTCTGTGGAGATTGCTGCCTCCTTCTCCGCTGGGCCATCACAGACTCGTCGCCAGCCACCTGGCTGCGCCGCTCGGACTCCCGGGGCCCTCCCGGCCGGGGGGCCCCCCGCGGCGGCTCTAGAACCACATCCCGGAGAATCCCGGACTTCCAACTCGCGACCGTTACTCACGGTGAGGACCTCCTCGCTGACGGTGCGCCCTGCGCCACTGCTCCCCCGTGAGCCGGCCGCCACTATTCCGGACGGCCCCGGGCCATCCCCCTCCTCCGGTGCCGACGGGAGATCCAGGATACGCAGCCCTTCTCCCAAGGCCGTGATGTGGTGTCGCTTATTCTTCCATTCGAAGCTGAGCCCGAAGGGATAGGTCCAACGGTAGCGCACATTGTCCTCTCTAAGTTTGCTGGTCACCGGGCGGAGCTGCTGCCTCCGAATAAGAGTGGCCTGCGACAAGTCCTGGTACAGAGAGCAACTGTAGCCCTGGAACGAGACGGCCTTCTTCTTCCTGGCCGCTTCCAGGATGGCTTCCTTGACCGGGAAGGCGTGCAGCTTTGCCAAGACATCCCTCGGCCTCCGGCGGTCGCCCTGGCCCGGTGGTCCGACCCTGTGCACCCGATCCACTTTGATGGTGAGGTCTGGCCTGTTTACCACCTCTCCAAAAAGGCCTATGACGAACGCCTCCAGGTCCGGACCTTCTGCGCCTTCTTCCAAGTCTCTCACCCGTATATTCTCCCTCCGGGAACGGTCCTCCAAGTCCTCCAGCTTCAGGGCAGCTTGCGCCAGCTGAGCGCGAAGCTCCGCACACTCCGACCGGGAAGCCTGAGCTGTATTTTCCAGGGATTGCACCTTTTCCTCCACCTCCAGGGTTCGCGACCCCACAGCGTCTACATCTCTGCGCAGATCGCCAAGCTTCTCCGTGAGGTCCCCCCGCAGTTGTTCCAGGCTGGCGTGGAGGTCCCTTTTTAGTTCACCACATAGCTCCTTCTTGAAGTCCCGGAGCGTAGCCACCAGATCGTCTTTCGTCAAGGCCATGTCTCCCCCTCCGCCTGGCCCACCTTCGTCCGCAGCGTTGGAGCGCGCCTGGAAGTACTTCGCCACTTGATTTTCCTGAGGCTTCAGTGCCTTCTTCGTCGGGGGCGCACGGGATGACCTCCCCATCAGACCGCCCCCTCCGTGCCCCACGGCGTCGCCTCCACCGTTCTCTGGCCTCTTCGCGCCTGGCCGCCGCGTCTCTGTCACCGGAATCGCGGAGACCAAAGCAGGGACCGATCCGGCTTCGTTCAGGCCCTCAGGCAGGCCCACGTGCTGCGCCCCAAAGAGTCCTCGGCAGTGCCGCGGTTGCTCCTCCGATCCCAGCGCCGGCGGGTGTCCCACTTGGCCGCCATCTTGGAGTCAGGCATCTCCTCTCACCGGGGCGCGCGGTAATTGCCCCCCGCGCCCCCGCTCCCCTCCGCCTGGCGCGATCTCCCCCAGAGCGGACCACTCGTCTCCTGCTGGCCCACCGACCTTCTTCACGGGCTCCGGGATGGCCGCAGTCACCGCCTCCTCATCGGCGTCCCACCGGGAAGAATCCCCCGCGCCGTTCCGCTCACCGGTGTCAGCAGGGTCCGGCACCGCCTCTCCCCCTCACCGCGGTGGACTTCTCCCGCTGTGCGGTCACCGCGACCAGCCGCTGCTCACACTCTGGAGTCCGGGGAACCGCCGCTCGGTGTGCGATCGTGTCCGTCCGCCGCCATCTTGCTGGGACCTCGCTCCCGGGACATTGCTCGCCACCTAGCCGCAGCGGAGCCGATTCATCTTCGCCTCCGGGCCATTCCTCTCCACAGGTACTCCGCGAGTGTCCACCACCAAAAGCGCCAGTCTAGAGCCCCATTTTAGCTGCTCACAGGAGTCCGTGGGGCCGGAGCTGACTCGGTGCACTACCAGTCAGCCATCTTACTTGGCCACCGGCAATAAAATTTAAATCCTAAATCATATTCGCTGATACTCCCTGAAGATATCACTACTGCCCCGAAAATGAGGTCATATCTCTGAGTTTCGTGGGACTGGCCCTGAGCCCCCATGCGCGTTGAGGGTTAGACAAATATTTCTATTGGTTTTGCCTCTGTTCAGTAGTTTAATTTATTAGGTGAGTCTGTCACACTGATGGGCTTTTGTGCCATTTTGTCTATGGCTGTCTTGGAGACCTACAAAGCCCCAACAGAAGTGTAGAGAAATAAATAACTTTCAGAAAGTGAATGCACCCAGTGCACACATTTTATTCTGGAAGATATAAAGTAGTACTCCAGAAGTACTACATACTTAGTATCAAATGGAATTCATAAGTCTCTGGCTGCCTCCGCCTCTTCCTATATTTTCTACGCCATAGTGGAAGGGGTTTGGATGGCTTGCCTATTCAACATGCCTTATTGTGATAGTATTGCCTTCACAAAGATTTGTGAACTGGAATTTGCCTTTGACGAGGTTATTCAAAATCCAGCAAAACATTGAGAAGTCCATAGCCAGAATTTATGGTCTTTTCTCCCCATCTTTGTGAAGAAGGCAAACGTTTGAGTAGTAAAGGTTGCTCATGCTGGGTCACTGATGGATCGCCTTTGAGCAGCATGCCTTGGTCCGGAAACCGGCAAGAGGGAGTGGTCTCACCTCAGCTCAAGGGGGCTATTGTGACTCCCTTCCTTAAAAGGGAAGGCTTTTCAATTTGAGAACAGGCTTTGGCAAAGTGTTGGAGAGAGTGGTAAATTAATCCTTCCAGCAGAATATATATACGTGTCCCTTACCATGTACATGTAAGTCAGAGATTCAACTGGGGCATGCTACAGAGACATTCTTGACTGATGTTCAGAAAACTATTGTGGGAAATTGACAAGGCCCTGTCAGCAGTCCTGTTTTAGTGGACCTGTTAGCAGACAGAGTTACAATAGATCATTTAGTTGATCCTAAAAGCGTGGGTTGCTTCCTAGAAACCTGAGGTACAGCCAAATCTTGGTTCCAATCATCTCTCTCAGACCAGAATGAGCAGAATAACATAATTAATGGATGGCGAAGGAGCTCAATACTTGGGCTGCCACAAGGCCCCACGATTCACCCCTTACTTTTCAAAGGAACATGGCTTCCTTGGCAATACTAGTTAGGATGGTTGAGCTGGACTTTCAGTTCTAAGCGGATTACACCCAACGCATGGTCCATCTGAGGCAGATAGCTGTCAGGCTCCATTACCAGCATCTTACTGGATCACAGGAATTCTGCTCTCTTGTTTGGAACATGTTTAATCCTGAAATCATTGTCATCACCCAATAGTCTTAATCAGCAACAAAACCAATCCTAGAATCAGCTAACTTCAAGAAGGGACCTGCAGCAGGGAAATGGACATGCATGTAGTTAGTTGAGGAGATTGATGAATGATGTCTAATTCCTAGAGAAGTTTCGACCAAATGCATATGAAGAAGAGAGAATGGTCCTGCACATGGGCCCTTGCCAGGGAATTGGGTGAAGCATGTTCTATTACTGGTCTAACAGAGCATGCTAAAGTACCAGTGCTGCAGATCGGCGCATCTAAATTCTCCCTACTTCCACGGACAGAGTAAACCTACAGTCGCACGCACGTACACTCATCATACGCTAGGGCCCATGACACTAACATTCATTCTATTACTCTATCCACACTGAATATATGAGAGAAACCTAAACCAATCTGCATCTAGAATGATTGTCCTGAGTCATGATTTAAAACATAGGAAATACGTTTGAAACTCAATAAATGACAAAGAAATAACCACCCGACACTGGAATTCAAACAAATGGTTGTTTATCTAAATTAGTTCAAATAGAAGTCAATTAATAGCAAAATCATTATTCTCATAATTACCTATTCTAGCTAAATGGGTCAGGACAGGTCTCTCAGTAAAGTCTCTCGAGGCGCCGTCCTCAGCATAGGTTCAGGAAGAAGTGGCCTCAAAAATCCAAAATGCAATGATACAGACCCTCTCTAGTCTAGTATATTTATAACAAAACTAGCGAAATAAAAGTTACAAACAAATTCTGAATGTCCGTTGAGCCGCTGAGCAGAGCGAGCAGGAAAGGATGTCATTTGGTAACATTTAGAAAACCTCCGCTCAGAAAAAATCACAAAAATAAAAACACGGAAGAAGGAAACTCGAGTTTGCAAGTGATACATTTATGAATGCTCTTCCTTGGTACCATAGCAGAGCCACCGCAGGTTTATCTTTGTCCATTGTGGCTTTATTCTTCTCCAAGGACAATTGGAAGCATGCCCAGAGCTGCTGTCCTCACGGAAACTTTTAATTCAGACAGAGGCTGTGGTCAGGTGACTTTCAACCATGTTCAGCAAGGCCTCCCGTCAAAATTCAATCACTCGAGCGCAGGCTGTAAATAGCAGCCATCTTTGTTTAGGCCAAAACGGACCATCTTAATTAAAAGAAACACAAAACAACGTTACCACGTCATAATGATTATACAGTGTTAATCCCCACTAATACCCTTATGTGTATGTAATTACCTAGCCGTCTGCAACATAAAGAAGCATTAGCACACGTTATTTTAAAAGCGTTTGCGCTTAAACAAATAACAAAATAGCACTTTTGCGACACTTATTTCATTAATTTGCTCACCAATTTAATTCACGTATTAATAAAGCAACATATATGCATTTCCGCGTGTAATTTTCTCTCATTAGTAATGTTGATTAGTCAAGATTTTTTAACAAAGTTAGTGATTAATGATTATAAATCAGTAATTTTAATCATGACAAATAACATAAACTGGAGCTTAAAACTTAATAAATTTTCAACAGAAAACTCTGCTCCAGCAATAGCACACTATAAAAGGAGCTTACTTCCATCCCTCAGTGCTTCACAACTGTTTCCTGTGTTAGAAAAGCTCACTAGCTCATGTCTGTATCTTGGATTTTCCTTCTGCTTACTAGTGCTCCAGTTTTGTTACTTTGCCTAACCTCAGTTTGTATTCTCCTTCTCTTCCAACAATCAATTCTATTGTCTTTTTATGGTCCTTTCTCACCACTTCTGTCATTTCTTTGCCTCTCCCCCCTTTTCATGTGACTTTGCTGCTTTTCTATTTATGTGGTCTTCCAGCCATTTAGTGCTAGTCAAATCAGCAATCAACCAGCAGTCTATCAATCCAGGTTGCTGATTTCTTTGCCATCATTGCCAAGCCTGCGTATCACTATTCATCTCAGTAAACTCTGTTTCTGACTGCCACAACCAACGAGGCAATCTTGAAAGGAGCAGATCAGGCTGCCGTCATCCTGAGGATTGGCGCAGCTTCTTATTGCAAATCAGTCAGCATTCTGTCTTGGAGTGAGGGTTGTCACCCTGTACCACCTCATGTCTGGGACTAGTGAGGAGAGAGAACAACTTCATATTAGGATGAGGGTAAGTAATTCAGCTATTAATGATGGAAATAAAGAAATACCACAAAACTGAATTCTATTCAATCTCCGCCTCCGTTCTTCTGGTCAGAGGTCCGTAGGGCATTATTATGAACCAGCTCTGCAGTTAAGAGTCTGATGGTCTATACTGACCATCAGTTATATGCTTCCAAATTTAGGACAGTCATGAAAAGTTGCACATTTTAATTCCGACTGACCAGGAATATCTTTACATTCCTGTAATTTACACACAAATCAGCATTTATGAGACCTATCATTTTTATTTTGTATACACTTTGCCATCTCCATTTATATGGAGATAATTATGGACAGAATGTACATATGCCAGGTGAGTCAAGACATGGCTATGCGGTTGATGTACAGAGTGAAGAAATCACCTCATGTAGCTTCTCTTAGAATTAAAAACACTGCTCCAAGCAAAAACAGATGGTTGTTACAAAGGCCATTTATACCTTTAAATGTTTTTGGATGATATTGCCCTAGAAGACAGTTGAGATCAAAGGCTCAGGTAAGACTTAACTCTCCTAGATACTGCAAATGTCATCTGGTGGAGCCTTATTTGCCACCTGTGAGACCTCAGTATGTTAGACATTGTCTGGCTTGGGAGACATATTATTGCCTGAGTTTTCAATTAAACCCGTAGCTAGTGGATAGGGTCACTGGTAATTTTTTTCAAATTCGGTGTTGTGCTTTGTGAAGTAACCCGCATGGTACAGAAGCATGGCACCCAAATTCCCCAGAAAATAGTACCAGATTAACAATCTACAGCTGTAAGAGAACATGCTTGATTTTCTCATTCTTTTCTGACTCATTTGGCTTTTATTTCCTCTTCCTCTTTCTCTTTCCTACAGCTCTTTCCTCCGTTGTCAGCATTCCGTCATGTCTTTCTCTGCTATTGGCCTGTCACTCACATCTTTCCTGTCCTGTTGTTCACCTCTCTCTTTCTCTCTTGCCTTACCTATCTCACCTGGTCCCCCTCCCTCTTTCCTGCTCTTCATTTACTCATCTCTCCTGCATCTCTCCTCCATCTGGTTTTCTGTCATATTTTTATCTCCAAATTACTTGTCTCTGTGTTACCTGTTTCCCTCTCTCAAGTGTCAATTTCTTATCACTTTATAATTGTCTTCTCCTTTTTTCTTTCAGCTCTTTCTTTCTCACGGTTTTCTTTACTGCCACCTGCATCCTTCTTCCCACTCTAGCAAACCCATCCATTTCTCACTTGCCTGCCTCTTTTGCACCTTTCTCACCTGCTCCTCTTACCTGTGATAGTGTGGCGTTGGGGCAAAATTTTAATTATTTGGTTTAACTTTTTCTTAACATCAATTTCCGGGTTAAGTCCCGTTCCCAAGATGAATTTTGAGTATAATTCACTTCATGTGACGGATATTTGCCACTGTGTTTTGAATCAGGAGCTATTTCATCATCATCACAATGGCAGTTCTAAGTTCAGTAAAGGATGAGAGTTTAAATTAGTTTTAAATGTTTATTTCTCATTAAGAGTATAGTAAGATTCTTTTTGTCCTTTTTATTCAGGTAAGTCAATAAATTCAAGCAAGTTTGCAGCAGTCTCATAAAAATATGGATAGAAAAAACCATCAAATAATGCATCAAGCGAGTTCCATGAAGGACAAATACCCTATTCTAAAGAACAGGATTTGAATTTTAGAGTTAGTAGAATTGCTGAAAAGTTTGAATTCGAGTATAAAGCTCAAAATCATATTAAGCACCCAAACTTCCTATCAAGGGTAGTTCATGAAACTCAGCCGTGTCTCATTATTTCGAGCAAATAAGCATACAGTAGCATTAGCAAGCTGTCACAAGTGAGCACCAATAATAAGACAAAGGACGAAAAGTAACAACGGTATTCACAGCTGTCAGGGAAATGGAATGGGTGTCTGGATAGAGCTGGGTGGAATGAGTGTTGATCTACACTAGGAACACGCACTAATATAAAAGTCAAAATAATTTTGCAAAATGTGTATCAGGTCTCACCTCTTCAGATCCAATCAGGCAGCAGCATTCATCTGAGAGTGAGTTCAGCTCCACCTTTTCCACGAAATAACATGCACTTTGTGAAGTTTTATCACAAAGCTTGTACCGACATCTTATGAATGTAGCTTCTCAATTCATAAGCCTCCATTTCCACAGGCATCGAACACAGTTTAACCATCTAATGTTAAATGTTTCATTGCATAAACAATGAACTATGCTAAAGAAGGAAAACACTGACTTGCAAAATACTGTTTAGTAATAAATTTCATTACACGAGCAAAAAATACTGTTTTAATATGT
Organism: Triturus cristatus; assembly: GCF_964204655.1. Taxonomy (NCBI): domain Eukaryota; kingdom Metazoa; phylum Chordata; class Amphibia; order Caudata; family Salamandridae; genus Triturus; species Triturus cristatus. The sequence continues at coordinate 1,086,155,360 of NC_140583.1, read as the reverse complement.
AAATCTATCTTATTCAAGCATTATGTGAAATATGGGAACTTAAGCTATCACAGTAAAGTGTTTCTTGGCAAAATGTAATTCATTTGTTAAACCGGAACATTCTGCAGTTATCACTAATATTTCTAAGCATATCACATGAAGGTCAGGTTTCTGAATTCCATTGTACACATTTCAGCATTGTCGAGTTCACTTCTCATTAAAAGAAAACTTGCGTTTAAGAGTTTCTACAGCCTAATCAAATAACTATGTCTGCATACTGCAGTCTGCACATTTAATATGTGTGTCATTTCATCTTTCAATTTTACGTTAATCATTGTACACATAGCTGTTATTCTAAATGATTTGCATCCTAATGAGTTGGCTTCTTCACCTGTCTGTTTATATCGACTCTCTCTCTTGATCAATGTGCTATATGTTCTCTCTCTCCTTAACTCCCCTCTCACTGCTCTCTCTCACTTGTCTATCTTTTTATCACCCCGCTTGCTCTCTCCAGTCTCCCCTCTCTCCATGCCTCTCTCAGCATTATTTCTCATCTGTTTCTTTATCTCTCTCCTCTCTCTTTTATTTCTGACTGTCTCATTATCACCTCCATAATCTGTGTAACCTCTTTCTTTCTTTCAGCTGTCCCTTTCTCACCTGTATGTAGCTTTATCGCCTTTTTACCTGTCTATCTTTCTCCCTCTCTTTCAGCTCGCTGTGAATCCTGCATGTTTTTTCTCACTCCTCCAGTCTGTGTCTTCCTGCACACTCTCTCACAACTGTCTCTTTGTAACCTGTCTCTGTTTGTGTCTCAGCTCTCTCTCATTCATTTACCTCCCCTTTTCTCTCTTTATCTCTCTCAAACACCTGTCTCCTCCCAACCTCTCTCTCTTTCTTTCATCTGTCTTTTGTTTAACATGCCAAGCTCTTTATTACCACCACTATAGCTCATTCACCTGCCTTCCTCTATCTCTCTCCATTGCCCCTTCTCTCTGCACTGCATTAAGCTGTCTCTTTCTCACCATTCCTTGTCTCTTTATACCCTCTCTGATAATGTGTTGCTTACTATATTTTTCAGCTGGCTTCACCTATCTTGCTGTCACACACCAGCCTCTATTTGTTTTAAATGTTTATTTCTGATTGATCTGTGTCTGTCACTTCTTTGCCCTTCTGCCACTCCAAGCTATCTCTTAATAGCCTATCTCGATCTCTTCCCCATCTGTCTCTTCTAATCACTCTCAGCTGTTCCTTTCTAATGTGGCTGTCTCTTTTCACACCCTACATCTAATTCCCCTATCGGTCTCACTTTCACAGATCTCTTTTTCTCCTGTCAATCTGTTTATGACTTCTCTCTCTCACCAGTCTCCCCTCCTGTCTCTCTCAGCTGACTTTCACCTGTCTCTCTCTCTCTCTCGCAATCATCTCTTCTCATCTTCTCTCTCTCTCTTAGCTGTCCCTTCTGCTTCGCTCTCTTTATCACTTCTTTACTGGTCCACCTCTCACAACTGTCCTCACCGATGTCTGCCTCTAGTTCTCAACAGTCCTTTTCTCAACTGTTATGAACTAAGCGCTAGATGTACGAATAATAGCAATTAACAAATAGCAATTCTTTGCAAATTGCTGTTTAGTAATCCCTGTTACTAATGCACTAAACTGAAACCTGCTCCTGATTTCCAAAGTAGTGATTCCTAGTGGGTCGCAAATGACGTACCCCATAAATATTAATGAGGTAGGTCGCAACTTGTGATTCGAAAGGATTCGCTGCCATCACAGGAATGGTGGACTGCTGGGGTCAGCAGACCACCATGTACGTGATTGCTGTTACATGAAAATGAGATGTTTCAAAAGAAAAATGATTAGTTTAATTTTTGTTTTTAAGAGCTGGCAGTGGTCCACCGGAGCAGTGGTCCGTGGGACCACTGCATGTTCTTAAAAAATATTTTTTTGAACATTCTCAATGGGTAAGGCGTCCCAAGTGGACCACTTCCCATTTTTGAATGGGTTGCCGGCAACATTTAATTGGTGGTAAAGTGTGAATGTTCTGCGACCACATTACTGTTGCAAACCATTAGTACATACCATTCAAATTTCCTATTTGAATGCGGCGCCCTGAACACCCCCCTTCCAAATAGCAATCCGATTATTGTTTGGAAACCCAAACCGCGGTTCAGAAACAGGTTACCAAATCACAATTTGGTGTTTGTACATTACAAAAAGTATTTTTGCGGGCACAAACGGCCCCATTCTGTGAATTTGGGCATTTGCAACAGCAAAAATTATTTGTGCATCTAGCACTTTTTCCCTCCTCCTTCATTTTCTAATGTGCCCCTTTATAAGCTCTAATACTCACAAGGGTCTTCGTCCCTTTCTCACACCCGTGCCTCTGTAGTTCCAGATTCTACTCCTATGCCTTTGTCTTTTACTGGCTGACTTTACCCTTTACCACTCTTGACTGTGCTGTATTTTGTTTCCTGCTCAAAGGTCAGTGAGATCCATAGGCTTGGTGGCGCCTTTCCGCTGTGGTTCCTTGTTTGTCAGCAACAATTCAATACTGTTCAACCTTGTTATTTCTGTTTCTCGCGAAAGACATGGTGCTGCCTGTGGTATATTGTACAGTAGGTTGTGGCCAGTCAGGCAGGCAGCAGCTGCTCTGGTTTGTTCTGCATGCCTTTGCACACTGGCTGCAGAATTGGACAGGGCCAGACTGGGAACCCAAAGCAGCCCTGACATATTTGGTCCAATCAGTCCTTTTACGGTTCTCCCCCCAAGAAAGTTAGGGAAAAAGTGGCAAGAATGGTGACACATTTTTCATTATATATTCTATTTTATTAGCTTTTAAATCATATTAGAACATTGGAATGTGGAGCACTCCATTGAATACAATGGAGTGCTCGGTGCTTCTACAGGCTGGTAAAGTCCGCATAGCAACATTTCAATGTTGCTTTTGTTCACAGTTGTTGCTGTGAACAAAGACCTCTCGGAGCCCAAGGAAATTTAAACCCCCTCGAGAGGATTTTGTTTTATTTGTTAGAACATTCTTCCCTCTAGTTGCAGAATGTTCTAATAGCCTTATAGCCCTTCGTACCTTGATTATGCCCGCCATTAAAGTCCCGCTCTCTTGTTAAAGGCCCGCGCCTTCAGTGGGCCTTTAATGGCCGGTATAGCCCACTACGGCGGGCTGTAAGGCTATAGTAAATGACGACGTTCCAGTGCACAAGGATACAACAATCTTTGTTGGGGCACCTCAATAATTCCCTCAACATCACCCTCCAATAGTGCCTCTCATCTCTCCATAGTAACTCTTGCACGTGTATTTCATTTATTTTATAGCACCTCTCATACCACTGTAGGAGCACTTTACATCACACACACATACAGAGACAATGAATCATACAAGCGCAGATCAGTGGCTAGAAAATATTAAAAAAGACAAAGGGGACTACATGGTGTAAGATTCACATTTCTTCCACACTGGTTGGCATTTTTAAGAGTACTTGGTCTGGAAAAGCACCAACTCAGGATTCAGAACATGGCACAGTGGTTAAGGTTGGCTTTACTAATTAAAATGTATTTCGTCCCAAGCAAACCTTTTTTAACAACGGTAGGATAATGAAAGACAGAAGAAACCATACCTTCCTAGCCTATACCATGCAGTTTGCCTGTAGCTCTTTGATGGCAGTTCTTTGCTCACTGTGCTAGATTATGAATGTAATTTATGAACTGCTCAGTAACAAAAGGATCTCTGTGACAAAAGCAGTAACCCAGTGCACTGTACATATAAAATACTGTTCTGTGATCTGCATAATACATGCTCTTTGCAGCAGGCATATTAACCCTCTGCGCTACTTTAGATGAGTCAAAACTGCCACTAGACATAACACAGATCTCTCTCCAGCAAGTACATTAATCACCAAAATTATTTTGCCATTTTTATTGTGGTCTTAAAACTGCTGGACTCTGCAGGGGTGCTTTCAAAACTGCTGCACTGCTATAAAACCAGCCCCAGTAACAAAACCAGTTCCCCACCCTTCCAGCCTCCCAGGGAAACACCCGATGGCCAGCCTTGGAATTGGATGATGGGCCTTGCTAGGGTGGGGGTACGGCTTCCACTCTACCCCTACACTGCAGTGGCCGTAGAGCACTTTGTCACCATCCAAAGGAGAGAATTAAAAGATAACACACTTTATAAATTCACCAAACCAATCAATTTTTACCTTAAATATAATTTTTTTACATGTTTTCATACTTAATAGGAATTTAAAAAAACACAAAACTGGAGTGGATTAATGCAACTAAGAGCACTTATAGAGGTCAAAGGGGCATATTATCAAGCACGGCATTAAAATTATCGCCGCTAAAGCGGCGATAATGGGCTTGATAATATGCCCTCGAGAATTCCCATAGAAGCCCATGTTGACACCAGAACATGGGCTTGTATGGGAATTCTCTAGGGCATATTATCAAGCCCATTATCGCCGCTTTAGTGGCAGTTTTCTGCCGCTATAGCGGCGATCATTTTAACGCCGTTTCTTGATAATATGCCCCACAGAGAGAAAATGAAGAAATGAAGTTGGAAACATATGGAAAATCTACAGCTAGAAGAAAAGGGGTAAAATGAAGTGTGAGACGAAAGGAAGAAGAAACACGAGAAAGTTAGAGACAGGAGATGAATTGAGTAAAGAGATTGAAGAAGAGAGAGGTGCATGTGGGCTCCGGCTGCCATAAAATACGTTTAAATGTCTTCAAAAGCATTTTGCAACCACGTAGGCTTGGAGAAAGCAAATCCCTCATCAGCTCAAACAGACATCAAGAGAGACTTATCGTAGACGTCTTTGCCCTCCTTTATATTAAAACATGCTCACAGGGTCTCCATGGCAGCTAAAGTCTTTCAAGCTCTTTGATTACTGTTATTCAAATATATTTTTGTTCACTGCGATAAAATATTATCATGTTCTTGCATTATAATATTATTCAAGTAACAAATAAAAGCTCTACTATGTAGCTATACTGGCTTTCTAATTTCTATCCAGTCCTTTTATAAATTATCCTACAGAACCTTACAATTTCTTCTTTCTCCTGTTGACCTTTCTTTCTTGTCTCTCTTCCTTTTTATTTCCCATGTGCAAAATTCATAAAATGCGTATTTATGACATTGGTGGCAATTCTTTTTCTTATGCACATATTTATTATTAAGCTGGGCTGTCAATTTCTTACACTTAATATATGCTATATAATGTTGGCGTTTACCATACAAATATTTAATTGGAGTTTTATGGTGTTATTATATAATTTTGTGACATAAGAAAGCTGACTTGCTTCATGCATTCCTTTTCTTTTTTTTTACATAAAGGCTAATTAACTTAAAAAAACACAACATGCACTGTCAACACTTACCTTTCAGTTACAAAATAAAAATACACCATTGCTCAACAGACCTGAACAAAGATCTACGAATACTCTAAAAATGTAAAGAAAATGAGAAAAGTGAAGAGCTATGAAAAACAGGGAGAAAGAGAAAGAACAGACAAGGGATGGGGCCGATCTCAGAGGGCAAAAGAATAAATAACATGGGAGTGGTGAGGGAAGGATAGGGGAGAAACACAAAGATTTAAGAGGAAACATGGAAGAAAATATTGAAAGAAAAAGTCAAGAATCTAGAGAAATCAATTTGAGAGGGGTGGTAGAAAATAGATCTAAAGCAGAGACACAGATGAGAGCCGGGACAGACAAAAACACAAAAATTCGGAAGCACGAGAGGAGGAGATGTAGAGGAAGGGAGGATGGGACTGCCGCGGGGAGTAAGATGTGGAGCAAGGGTTATTAGCAGGTTCTTGATGGATGGACTCTGCCCAAATAGAGACATTATTGGCCGGACTCAAATAAAACTCTTCGCCAAGGTCCTGGAGCCAATCGATGGAACTCAGTTCGGCCGCACATTTCTGCAGCTGGGTTTATGGGCCGCTTTGTCAGCCTTTGTCATCTTCTGCGACAGTTTAGTTCATAATCCGACGTGTTATTGTGTCATTAGGCTTACAGGTCACCCCTGCGTGTAAAAAACAAAACTTAAATGGTACATGCCCAGGAGCAGAAAGGCAGCGGACTGTTGGTAACTGCTAGACATAATTTATGTATATATGTAAATGGCATTTCCATTGCACAAACCTAGCCCAAAGGCAGCAGAGAATTGTACATGGAGAAAGACGCATAAAGTCAAGGAGTAAGAGGAGAGGGAGCTGGTTGGTGGCTGGTAAATGCATTGTACTGTAATTGTATTTATATAGCGCTTACTACCCCTGACGAGGCGTTGAAGCGCCTTTCTGTGATGCAGTGTTCACTAAAGAGGTGAGTCTTTGAATAATGAGAGCTGCTGTGTCAAGGATGAGGGTTTTACATTCATGGTCTGCTTCTCGTGCTCAATGTCCATTCACTGTGCTCATCTGTGAAGGGATGGAAGTCCTTGCAGGGCTAACCCTGTAGAACCCGCATTGCTAGGTCTCCACAGTTGCATCACATTTACCAACAAGACACCAGAATTCAGCGTGTAACCTCCCCTTTGATCAGGGCCGGCTTTAGCGCTGGTGGCGCCCGGTGCCACAATCCTTTTTGGTGCTCCAACCCCCATGACCTCCCTCTCAGATTCTCTCTCTACCGCTGAGCAAAAGTGCCCCTCATCTCTCCAGGCATACATTACGGCTAAACACAGCCCCCCCTGAGGTCAGTGCCCCTACCACCGGTCAGCGCCCAGTGTGGCCGCACCAGTCGCACTGCCCAAAAGCCGGCCCTGCCTTTGATCATGGGTTGGTACTGCCCCCTATAACAGGGTTATGGGGAGCCTTCGGTTAGTGTATTTTTAATCTCTAATCCTAGTGGGCTGTCTGCCATGTGGTGTTTTCCTATGAATTTTTGCAGTCCATTCTAACGTGTATTTTCTCATGATGAAACTACATATCCGGTGCAATGAACCCTAATAGTAATAATCCATATTTGTAAAGCGCAAGCATATGACCTCTTAAGGATTCAAGGCGCTGGGGGCCGACGGGGAGATTAAGTGAGCTATTGTCCAGAGTCACATGGTGTTGAGCTGAGCTGATGCCAGCGAGCAAACCGTCGAGCCCCATGCTCTGGAGTCAGCTGCTCTTGCCGCTGCGCCACACCTCTCTCCAATGCAGGCGTAGGGAGAGCCTGTACAAAATGGAGGTTCGCTTCAAGTTTTCTTTGCTCCTGTTGATGTCACAAAACTCTGCATGCTGCTTGTCTATGGAAACTTTACTAAAGAATCCTGTCCAAGTCTGGTTTGATGATGAAAATCTCCCCCACAGCGACAATACCCAAGCAGGGCTTCACCTATTATACTTGCCTGGGTGATGCCTTACAAAAAATATACACTTTGGGCAAAAGAGGCTGGTTTTGTTTTGGTTAATGCAATAACCTCTTGCTTGTGGCCTCTCCATGTCCTTCCATGGGGGTCAGAAAGACATCCGAAGAGAAGAGTTTACATTTCAAAGAAAGCTTGCTCTGACACAAGTTGGATGAATAACACCATTCAGTCAATATTTGTATTTCCTCTGAACTGGTAAAGTCACACCATTAGACTTGCACAGAGAGGAGCTGACAAGGAACAGGATTCTGAAAGATCTCGATGAAGTCTGTGGCAGTGGTGTAATGAATAATTATGCCCGCCCCGAGAATGGGATGAAGGGCCCCTGACTTCCTAAGGAGGACCCCTGAAGGATTTCAAGGGCTGCAGGGGCTTGCGTTATGTCCCTGGGCTTTGGACCAACTTTGAATCTGGCAGCAATCCTTCGATGAAGGAAATCTTCATGTGCACTGATTGAAGTCTGTAAGGGTTTTTTAAGCAAACAATACCTTTCTTGTCTGATAGGTCTGCTCCCACCCTTAGAGTGGCGGGCACGGGCAGAATAACCTTGAAACTGAGATAACATGTACCCAGTCTTAGGACTGTAGCTCATCCTTCTGTGTCTCCTTTGTTCACCAGCTACTTACTGGACAATTCCAATCTGGGCGTGTCCTTAGGGGTACTGGAAATGTACATCATGTATTACCATGTTGGCGAGGGTCAGTCCCTCTGCAGCAATCCAAGAAAGCTGATCAGATTGGACTCCGCTCGAGTGTACGACTAATAAATAACTTTGGTTTGTATTCTCTACTGTCTAACTGACTCTTCATTTGTTTGGAAGGCTAAGGGGTGGTCGCCAGTGACCCGGGTGACCCGATTTAGGTCACTTCCATCTCCTCCATCTGGTTTTCTGTTGTGTTTATTTCCAAATTACTCGTCTCTGTGTTACCTGTTTCCCCCCTCTCAAGTGTCAAATTCTTATCACTTTATAATTGCCTTATTTTTTCTTTCAGCTGTCTCTTTCTTACTCATGGTTCTCTTTACTGCCACTTGCATCCTTCTTCCTACTCTTGCTAACCGGTCCCTTTCTCACTTGCCTGTTTCTTTTACACCTTTCCCACCTGCCCCTCTTACCTGTGATAGCGTAGAGTTGGGGCAAAATTTAAATATTATGGTTAAACCTTTTCTTAACATCGATTTCCAGGTTAAGTCCCGTTCTCGCACTGGCTTTCAAGTACAATTCACTTCAGGTGACGGATCTTTGCCACTGTGTTTTGAATCAGGAGCTTTTTCATCATCATAAGTTAAATCACAATGGCAGTTCTAAGTTCAGCCAATGATGAGAGTTTAAATTCGTTTAAAAAGTTTATTTCTCCTTAAGAGTATAATATGATTATTTTTGTTCTTTTTATCCAGATAAGTCAATACGTTTAAATAAGTTCACAGTAGTCTCATAAAAATATGGTTTGAATAAGTCATCAAATAATGCATCAAGCTTGTTCCATGGAGGACAAATACCCTATTCTAAAGAACAGGACCAGAATTTTAGTGTTAGTAGAATTCCTGAAGAGTTCAAATTCAGAGGAAAAGAGTGAGATAGAGAGTATAAAGCTCAAAATCTAATTAAAGCACCCACATTTCCCATCAAGGGTAGTTCATGAAACTCTGTCATATCTCATTATTTAAAGCAATTAAGCATACAGTATTATTAGCAAGCTGTAAAAACTGAGCACCAAAAATAAGACAAAGGATGAAAAGTAACAGTGGTATTCACAGCTGTCAGTCTAGGGCCAGGGAAATGGAATGGGTGTCTGGGTAGAGCCGTGTGGAATGAGTGTTGATTTACACTAGGAATACGCACTAATATAAGAGGCAAACTAATTTTGCAAAATGTGTATCAGGTCTTACCTAAGCCTGGGCAAAGCACTACGCTACGCTCGCGTAGTTTGCGAAGTTCGCGCTACTTCGCACTACGCGAATTGCTCGTAGCACAGTTCAAACACACGTAGCGTAGTGTTGCGTAGTGCTGCGGTCATTTTTTGCTTGCTCGTGGTCCTCAACGCCAAGTTGGCGACCGCGAGCAAGCAAAATGACATCCCGGCGAGACTTTTTCCTTGTTCGTGATCAGCAACATCAAGTTGGCGATCGCGAGCATGGAAAATAAACCTCCCGGCGAGATTCCCAACGCGAGGAGGTCAGGTTTCTCATTGCGAGTGGTCACGTATGCTCGCGACCGCTCGCGATGAGAAACTACCAGTTCGCGTTGAGAAAGCTGCCGCTCGAGTAAAAATCTACTCGAGCAGCAGAAAACTACAGCTCGCACTGTGCAAGATGCCATTTTCAATGATTGCACAGTGCCGGTTGCTTGTCCGCACTGTGCAATCATTGAAAACGACATCTTGCACAGTGCGAACAAGGTACTACGCAGTTCGCGAAGTGCTACGCGTAGCTCGCGTAGTGCGAAGTGCACTTTGCGTAGCTACGCGAAGCGCTACTTCGCAAACTACGCCCAGGGTTAGTCTTACCTCTTCGGATCCAATCAGGCAGCAGCATACGTCTGAGAGTGAGTTCAGCTCTTCCTTTCCCACGAAATACCATGCAGCTTGCGAAGTTTTATCACAAAGCTTGTTACAGACATCTTATGCATGTAGCTTCTCAATCCACAAGTCTCTCTTTCCATAGGCATTGAACACAGTTTAACAATTTCATGTTAAATGTTTCATTTCATAAACGATGAGCGATGCTGAAGATTAGAAACACTGACTTGCAAAACACTGTTTAGTAATGCATTTGTTAGACCGGAACATTCTGCAGTTGTGACAAATATTGTATGCATGTTACATGAAGGTCAGGTCACTAAATTCCATTGTGCATATTTCAACATTGTGGATTTCACTTCTAGTTACAAAAAAACTTGCATTTAAGAGTTTCTACAGCTTAATCAAATAACTATGTCTGCATAGTGCAGTCTGCACATTTAATATGTGTCATTTCATCTTTCAATTTTACGTTAATCATTGTATACATAGCTGTTATTCTAAATGATTTGCATCCCAATTAGTTAGCTTCGCCACCTGTCTCTTTATATTGACTCTCTCTCTGTATCAATGTGCTATATTTTCTTTCTCTCCTTAACTACCCTCTCACTGCTCTCTCTATATCTTGTCATCACCCCACTCGCTCTGTTGAATCTCCCCTCTCTCCATGCCTCTCTCAGCACTTTTTTATCTGTTTCTTTATCTCTGTCCTCTCTCTCTTTTTTCCTGACTGTCTCTTTATCACCTATCTACCCTGTGTTTATTCTTTCTTTGTTTCAGCTGTCCCTTTCTCCCTTTCTGTAGATTTATTACTTTTTCACCTATCTCTCTCCCTCTCTTTCAGCTCGCTGTGAATCCTGCATGTTTTTGCCCACTCCTCTAACCTGTCTTCCTCCACTCTCTCGCAGAACTGTCTCTTTGTTAACTGTCTCTGTTTCTGTCTCAGTTCTCTCCCAAATACCTCCCATTTTCTGTCTTTATCTCTCCCAAACACCTGCCTCCTCACAACCTCTCTCTCTTTCTTTCAACTATCTTTTGTTTAACATGCCAAGCTCTTTATTACCACCACTCTAGCTCATTCAACTGTCTTTATTTATCCCGCTCCATTTTCCCCTTCTCTCTGCATTGCACTAAGCTGGCTCTTTCTCACCATTCATTGTCTCTTTATAACCTCTCTCATAAGGTGTCGCTTACTATATTTTTCAGCTGGCTTCACCTATCTTGCTGTCACACACCTGTCTCTCTGTTTTAAATGTTTCTTTCTTATCGATCTGTGTCTGTCACATCTCTGCCCTTCTGCCTCTCCAAGCCTATCTCGAGCTCTCTCACAACTGTCTCTTCCTATCACTCTCAGCTGTTCCTTTCTAATGTGGCTCTTTTCACGCCCTGTATCCAATTCCCCCATCAGTCTCAGTTTCATAGCTCTCTCTTTTTCTTCGGTCAATCTATTTATGACTTCTCGCTCTCACCAGTCTCCACTCCTGTCTCTCTGAGCTGACTTTCACCTGTCTGTCTGTCTCTCTTTCTCTCTCTCAAAGCCGTTCCTTTCTGCTGCGCTCTCTTTATCACTTCGTTGCAGGTCCTACTCTCACAACTGTCCTCACATATTTCCGCCTCTAGTTCTCAACTGTCCTTTTCTCAACTTTTATACACTAAGCGCTAGATGTACGAACATTAGTAATAGTGATTAACAGATAGCGATTTTTTGCAAATCGCTGTTTAGTTATATCTATTTCTAATGCATGAAACTGAAATCTGCCCCTGATTTCCAAATTAGTGATTCCTAGTGGGTCGCAAATGACCTAACACATGAATATTAATGAGGTAGGTCGCAATGTGTTACTCGCTAGGATTCGCTGCACTCACATAGATGGTGGACTGCCCGGGTCAGCAGACCATCACGCATGTGATGGCTTTTATAGGAAAATGAGCGCCGGGACACTCCAAGGAGTAGCCGCGCGCTTTATAAGTACTCAGTAACATAGTAACATAGATGTTTTTCAAAAGAAAAATGAATAGTTTCATTTTTGTTTTGAAGAGTAGGCAGTGCTCCGTGGGAGCAGTGGTCCATGGGACCACTGCAGGCTCTTAAAAAATATTTTTTCAAATATTCTCAAAGGGTAAGGTGTCCCAAGGGGACCCCTTCTCATTTGTGAATGGATAGCCACCATATTTTTAATTGGTGGTAAAGTGTGAATGTTCTGCGACCACATTTCGCTTGCAAAACATTAGTACATACCATTCAGATACCCTATATTCCAAATAGCAATTCTGTTTTTGTTTGCAAACCCAACTGCGATTCAGTGACGAGTTACTGAATCACAATTTGGTGTTTGTACATTGCAAAAAGCATTTTAGCGGTCGCAAACGGCCTGATTCTGCCCATTTGTGACATTATAAGTCTTTGTGCATCTTGCACTTATTGCCCCCTCTTTAATTTTTTATGTCCCTTTATAAGCTCTAATACTCACAAGAGTCTCTGTCCCTCTCTCTCACCTGTGCCTTTGCAGTTCCAGATTCTGCTCCTCTGCCTTTGCTTTTAGAGGCCAACTTTACACTTTCCCATTCTTGACAGTGCTGCATTCTTTTTCCTTTTCAAAGTTCAGTGACGTCCATAGACTTGGAGGCGCCTTTTCGCTGTGGGTGTTTTGTCAGCAACAATTCAATACTGTTCAATCTTGTTACTTCTGCTACTCGAGAAAGAAATAGTGCTGCCTGGGGTATATTGTGCAGTAGGCATTAGCCAGGCAGCGTGTGCTCTGGTTTGTTCTGCAAACCTTTCCACACTGGCTGCAGAATTGGACAGGGCCAGACTGGGAACCCAAAGCAGCCATGACGAATTTGGGTTCTCTGACAAAATTTCGAAGGTCAGAAATTCGACCTACACAAATATCGCAACACTAATATCGATGTCAAGAATATCGACATCCTATCTACAACATGGTAAGTACAAAAATATCGAAAATAAAATATAGATGTCAAAAATATCGTTTTTAAAAATATCGTTTTTTTTTGGTTATAAAAAATATGTAAAATAAACATAATAATACTTATAAATAAAATAAACATAATTAAATATATTTCACAATGTTAAAAATTAATAATTATTAAATATAATTTAATAAAAAATTAATTAAACATATACATATAATATATAATATATATACTTACTTAATAATGTTTTAATAATTATTTTAATAAATTATACATTATTTAAAAATGTGAACAATTGCAAAAACATTACACACATAAAACAATAACATAAATAAAAATGTATTAATTATGTATAACAAATTAAACTATTACATTTAATTTTAATATTGTTAGAATTAATTATATACTACATTAGCTAAAATAATAAAAAAAATATTAAATAGCAGAGACAATAAAACTACTACTCCAGCTCCAAAAAAAACAACAGAAAGGAAAATGTTGGATAGCGTAAGGGTAAAAATTACTATTCCCACTCCAGAGAGTGAAACAGTAGGGAAAGTGTTGGATAGCGTAGGGGTAAAAATTACTATTCCAACTCCAGAGAGTGCAACAGTAGGGAAAGTGTTGGATAGCGTAGGGGTAAAAATTACTATTCCAACTCCAGAGAGTGCAACAGTAGGGAAAGTGTTGGATAGCGTAGGGGTAAAAATTACTATTCCAACTCCAGAGAGAGCAACAGTAGGGAAAGTGTTGGATAGCGTAGGGTTAAAAATTACTATTCCAACTCCAGAGAGTGCAACAGCAGGGAAAGTGTTGGATAGCGTAGGGTAAAAATTACTATTCCAACTCCAAAGAGTTCAACAGCAGGGAAAGTGTTGGATTGCGTAGGGGTAAAAATTACTATTCTAACTCCAGAGAGTGCAACAGTAGGGAAAGTGTTGGATAGCGTAGGGGTAAAAATTACTATTCCAACTCCTGAGAGTCCAACAGTAAGGAAAGTGTTGGATAGCGTAGGGGTAAAAATTACTATTCCAACTACAAAGACTGCAACAGTAGGGAAAGTGTTGGATAGCGTAGGGGTAAAAATTACTATTCCAACTCCAGACAGTGCAACAGCAGGGAAAGTTTTGGATAGCGTAGGGGTAAAAATTACTATTCCAACTCCAGAGAGTGCAACAGCAGGGAAAGTGTTGGATAGCGTAGGGGTAAAAATTACTATTCCAACTCCAGAGAGTGCAACAGTAGGGAAAGTGTTGGATAGCGTAGGGGTAAAAATTACTTTTCCAACTCCAGAGAGTGCAACAGCAGGGAAAGTGTTGGATAGCGTAGGGGTAAAAATTACTATTCCAAATCCAGAGAGTGCAACAGTAGGGAAAGTGTTGGATAGCGTAGGGGTAAAAATTACTGTTCCAACTCCAGAGAGTGCAACAGCAGGGAAAGTGTTGGATAGCGTAGGGGTAAAAATTACTATTCCAACTCCAGAGAGTGCAACAGTAGGGAAAATGTTGGATATCGTAGGGGTAAAAATTACTATTCCAACTCCAGAGAGTGCAACAGCAGGGAAAGTGTTGGATTGCGTAGGGGTAAAAATTACTATTCTAACTCCAGAGAGTGCAACAGTAGGGAAAGTGTTGGATAGCGTAGGGGTAAAAATTACTATTCCAACTCCCGAGAGTGCAACAGTAAGGAAAGTGTTGGATAGCATAGGGGTAAAAATTACTATTCCAACTACAAAGACTGCAACAGTAGGGAAAGTGTTGGATAGCGTAGGGGTAAAAATTACTATTCCAACTCCAGACAGTGCAACAGCAGGGAAAGTGTTGGATAGCGTAGGGGTAAAAATTACTATTCCAACTCCCGAGAGTGCAACAGTAAGGAAAGTGTTGGATACCGTAGGGGTAAAAATTACTATTCCAACTCCAGAGAGTGCAACGGTAGGGAAAGTGTTGGATAGCGTAGGGGTAAAAATTACTTTTCCAACTCCAGAGAGTGCAACAGCAGGGAAAGTGTTGGATAGCGTAGGGGTAAAAATTACTATTCCAAATCCAGAGAGTGCAACAGTAGGGAAAGTGTTGGATAGCGTAGGGGTAAAAATTACTTTTCCAACTCCAGAGAGTGCAACAGCAGGGAAAGTGTTGGATAGCGTAGGGGTAAAAATTACTATTCCAACTCCAGAGAGTGCAACAGTAGGGAAAATGTTGGATAGCGTAGGGGTAAAAATTACTATTCCAACTCCAGAGAGTGCAACAGCAGGGAAAGTGTTGGATTGCGTAGGGGTAAAAATTACTATTCTAACTCCAGAGAGTGCAACAGTAGGGAAAGTGTTGGATAGCGTAGGGGTAAAAATTACTATTCCAACTCCCGAGAGTGCAACAGTAAGGAAAGTGTTGGATAGCGTAGGGGTAAAAATTACTATTCCAACTACAAAGACTGCAACAGTAGGGAAAGTGTTGGATAGTGTATGGGTAAAAATTACTATTCCAACTCCAGACAGTGCAACAGCAGGGAAAGTGTTGGATAGCATAGGGGTAAAAATTACTATTCCAACTCCCGAGAGTGCAACAGTAAGGAAAGTGTTGGATAGCGTAGGGGTAAAAATTACTATTCCAACTACAAAGACTGCAACAGTAGGGAAAGTGTTGGATAGCGTAGGGGTAAAAATTACTATTCCAACTCCAGAGAGTGCAACAGCAGGGAAAGTGTTGGATAGCGTAGGGGTAAAAATTACTATTCCAAATCCAGAGAGTGCAACAGTAGGGAAAGTGTTGGATAGCGTAGGGGTAAAAATTACTATTCCAACTCCAGAGAGTGCAACAGCAGGGAAAGTGTTGGATAGCGTAGGGGTAAAAATTACTATTCCAACTCCAGAGAGTGCAACAGTAGGGAAAATGTTGGATAGCGTAGGGGTAAAAATTACTATTCCAACTCCAGAGAGTGCAACAGCAGGGAAAGTGTTGGATTGCGCAGGGGTAAAAATTACTATTCCAACTCCAGAGAGTGCAACAGCAGGGAAAGTGTTGGATAGCGTAGGGGTAAAAATTACTATTCCAACTCCAGAGAGTGCAACAGTAAGGAAAGTGTTGGATAGCGTAGGGGTAAAAATTACTATTCCAACTCCAGAGAGTGCAACAGTAGGGAAAGTGTTGGATAGCGTAGGGTTAAAAATTACTATTCCAACTCCAGAGAGTGCAACAGAAGGGAAAGTGTTGGATAGCGTAGGGGTAAAAATTACTATTCCAAATCCAGAGAGTGCAACAGTAGGGAAAGTGTTGGATAGCGTAGGGGTAAAAATTACTATTCCAACTCCAGAGAGTGCAACAGCAGGGAAAGTGTTGGATAGCGTAGGGGTAAAAATTACGTTTCCAAATCCAGAGAGTGCAACAGTAGGGAAAATGTTGGATAGCGTAGGGGTAAAAATTACTATTCCAACTCCAGAGAGTGCAACAGCAGGGAAAGTGTTGGATTGCGTAGGGGTAAAAATTACTATTCTAACTCCAGAGAGTGCAACAGTAGGGCAAGTGTTGGATAGCTTAGAAGTTAAAAATATCATACTTATAAATAAAATAATTCTTTAAAATAATTAATAATTTAATTATTAAATAACTCAAAATTACTTACAAATACCAATAGATATTTATTAAAAACATAACTACCAATAAATAATTAATTAGCAATAAATTATTAATAAATACCAATAAATTATAATTAATGAATATTAATTACCAATTAAAAAATATTGAACAATTACATTTTTTAGACCAAAAAATAATTATCAAACACTAATTACCAATTAAAAAATATTAAACAATTACATATTTTTTATACACAAATTATTAATTATTATACATTATTTACCAATTATTAATTACTTAGTATATTAATTAGAAATATCAATAAATAATATTTAAACATATTTAATTACCAATTGATTATTAATCAACAATAAATTATTTTTCGTAACCAAATTATTATAATTTAAAATATTTACCAATTAATAATTAATCTCCAATTAATTAATTATCAATACCCAACAACAAATTTAATACTTACTTAATTAGATTTCAATTACTTCCAACACTATTCCCCTATAAACACACAAAACACTCAAATAATAAAATAATACAGTTAACATAATTATCAATTAATCAATTAATAAAAACGAATTACCAATTAATAATATTTAATTACCAATTAATACTTAATTAACAATAATATAATTATCAATACCAATAAATAAATAAAAATATTACTTAATTACAATGAAATTACTTCCCACCCTATTCCCCTATAAACCCACAACCCACTAACGAATTTAAACGCAAATTTTTTTAAAAATTATTTTATAATTCCTAATAATTTATAATTAAATTCATATAATTAAATTACTTCCCACCCTATTCCCCTATAAATCCAAAACCCGCTACAGTACTAAAACACAAAATTAACTTAAAAAAACCATTATTAACATATAAAAATTGTATACATATATTTTTAAACCAGTAGAACACTTAACAAAAAATAATTAACACATACATATTAAATACATAATAAAACACATAGTAATATTATAAATATAGATATTAGTGACATGGATATTAGTAACATCGATATATTTCATATTGATATTACTAATTTCGATATTACTAACATCGATATAAATAAAATCGATATTACTTACCTTAGGGTCGATATTCTGTCCATAGATATTCTTGACATCGATATTCTGTCCCTTCGATATTCTAAACTCGATATTATTGTAGGTCGAAATTAAAGTTTCGATATTTAGACTGCTCACCACGAATTTGGTCAGACCAGTCCAGGGCATAGCTGGCAAGAACATCTAGCGAGCCTGCCCACACCAAGGTTGGTTTGGCTTGGGGTTCTCCCACATAGAACATTTGGGGAAAAGTGCAAAATGGTAACACATTTCTCATTATATTAGGTTTTAAAGCAAGTAAATGATGACCTTTCAACGCACACGGATACAACAATCTTTGTTGGGGCTCTTCAATGATTCCCTCACTATCACCCTCCAATAGTGCCTCTCATCTCTCCATAGCCCCTCTCTCACATGTATTTCATTTGTTTTATAGCACCTCTTATACCAGTATAGAGTATTGGTTGCACTTTACATCACACACACATACACAGACCACAAATCATACGTGTGTAAATCAGTGTCTAGAAAATATTACATAAGACAAAGGGAACAACAAGATGTAGGATTCACAAGCCATCCATACTGGTCGGCATTTTTTTAAAGTACGTGGTCTGGAAAAGCACCAGTTCGGGGTTCAGGACATAACACATTGGTTAGGGTTTACTTTACCAATTAGAATGTATTTCTTCCTAAAGAAACCCTTTTTAATAACATTAGGATATTGAAAAACTGAAAAAATAGCTTCCTAGCCATTACCATGCAGTTTGCCTGCAGCTCTTTGATGGCAGTTCATAGCTCACTGTGCTAGATAATGAATGTAATTCATGAACTGCTCAGTAGCAAAAGGATCTCTGTGACAAAAACAGTAACCAACTGCACTATGCACATAAAATACTGTTCTGTGACCTGCATTGTACATGTTATTTGCAGCAGGCATATTAATCCTTCCTACATTAGATGAGCCAAAACTGCCACCAGACAAAACACAAGGGCATATGTATAAGAAAGTGGTGGAGCCCATGTTTGCGCCAAAATGGCTAATGGCGTGTTCCGTCACTTTAGAAACACAAGGATGTGCCGTATTGACGATAATACGGTGCACCCCTGCATTTCCCCCTGCACTTTCGCTAAATTTAGCTGCCTAGTGACATCGCAGGCACCCTTGCACCATAGTGCAAGGGTCACTGTGTTGAGGGAATAATTGTCTATGGACAGGAGGGTTCCCATCCTGCACATAAACAATCCAGAATGGTGATTTGTAACTTCTATGTGTGCTTCTTTGTGCAGCACACAGAAAAGTTGCAAAGAGTTATTTTTTAAACGTCCCTTCCTTTACATAAACGACCATTCATGACAATTTGCTGTTTCTACGTGTGCTGCACAAGGCAGTACACATAGAAACAGTAAAAATGAGGGAAAATAAAGCATTTCTCCTCGTTTCACCATGTTAAGACCAGGTTTTCCCTGGTCTAAATTTTGGCACTTCCTCCTCTTTACGCCACCTTTGTAAACACTCATAATCAATGAGTGTTCGCGACGGAACACCCACCACAACACACATTGCCCACCCCTTTCACGCTAATTGTTGCATGTAAAGGGGCCTTATTTAGAAGGCGGTGTTAAGCATGCGTAAAGTGGCTTAACACCTCCTTGTAAATAGGGCGAAGGGCTTATCGCCACAGGAACGTCACTAAAACTGACGTTCCTGTGGTGACAGAGGCTTGTAAATATGCCCCACAGATCTCTCTCCAGTAGGTACATGAAACACCAGAGTTATTTTGCCACTTTTATTATGGCCTAAAAACTGCTGGACTATGTAGGGGGTGCTATCAAAATTGCTGCACGGCTACAAAAGGAGCCCCCTAAATATAAAATAATATTTACATGTTTTCATACTTAGTATGAATTAAACAAAACTGGAGTGGGTTAATGCAACTAAGAGCACATAGACAAAATAAAGAAATTAAGTTGGAGAAAATATGCAGCCAGAAGAAATGAAGTGTGAGATGAAAGGAAGAAGAAACAAGAGAAAGTAAGAAAGACAGAGGATGAATTGGGTAAAGAGGTAGAAGGAGAGATGCATGTGGTCTCCGACTGCCATAAAATAAGTTTTTCTTATTTCTACATCTGAGACGTGTAAATGTCTTTAAAGGCATGTTATAACCACGCATGTTTGGAGAGAGCTAATTCCTCATCAGCTCAAACAGACATTCAGGGCCAGATGTAGATAATCCATAAATAACGAGTTCTTAATACCGAATTTTACCGATTTGGTATTAAGAAATCGGTATTTCTTATGTAGCTAATGAATCAGTAAAAAATACCGATTCGGTAATAAGGAATATCTACCCATTCATTCCTATGGGCTTGGAGGCCCATAGGAATGAATGTAAAGCCATTCTGAATTAGTGATTCGGTATTACCGAATCGGTAATACCGGGAGGTATTTCAAGGGTGCCAGGGTGTCCAAAGGACACCCTGTTGCACCCCTGAAATGTGCCTGTGTGCACATGTCGCGCACATACATGTCCTAAGGGCATGGATGTGTGCCACATGGCACTTAAAAAAGAATTCAAAAGTGAATTTTAAAGGAATTCGTTAATTACCACCAACTTGAAGTTGGTGGTAATTAACGAATTATTAAAGCACATAAGTACTCTTTTATGTGCTTTCTACATTGCATTTACCGATTCGGTAAATACCGATTCATTAAATACAGATTTGGTAAATACTGAATCGGTATTTGCCGAATCATCACCTACATTAGGAATGGCTAAATACCGGTCGGTAACCCTGAAAAAATGTCCCCGTACGACTCGTATCGGGTCTTTTTACCGTACGAATCGTACAAGTGCCGTACGAACTGGCAATCACGATTCGCATGGTAAAAAGTCCATACGAACCGCACTGGGAATCATTCCCCACACGTCCTCGGGTCGGAAAATGTGTCCGACACGTCCTCGGACGATTTACCTTACAAACGTAAAAATCCAAGTCCGACCGAGGAATCACGATCCATCCCGTGCGTCCGAGCCTACAACCGTATGGAAAAAACACCGTCCGCACCGAACACCTATAGCAACCATGGAGACATGTGCCCGCATACGCGCCCAACACTCCCCCCAGCCCCCGTACGTCCGACACGTACCCCCCGTATATGTATACCCCCACCCGTCTAGGTACACCCCAGTACGTTCCAGTCGTACCCCCACCCCAGTACGTGTCGTACCACCGTCCATGTACACCCCAGTACGTTCCAGTCGTACCCCCACCCCAGTACGTGTCGTACCACCGTCCATGTACACCCCAGTACGTTCCAGTCATACCCCCACCCCAGTACGTGTCATACCCCCGTGTACCTACACCCCAGTACGTTCCAGTCGTACCCCCACCCCAGTACGTGTCGTACCACCGTCAATGTACACCCCCCCTGTACGTGTCGAACCACCGTCAATGTACACCTCCCCACCCCTTTACGTGTCGTACCACCGTCTATGTACACCCCAGTACGTTCGAGCCCCACCCCAGTACGTGTCATACCCCCCGTGTACCTACACCCCAGTACGTTCCAGTCGTACCCCCACCCCAGTACGTGTCGTACCAACGTCAATGTACACCCCCCCACCCCTGTACGTGTCGTACCACCGTCTATGTACACCCCAATACGTTCGAGCCCCACCCCCACCCCAGTACGTGTCATACCCCCCGTGTACCTACACCCCAGTACGTTCCAGTCGTACCCCCACCCCAGTACGTGTCGTACCAACGTCAATGTACACCCCCCCACCCCTGTACGTGTCGTACCACCGTCTATGTACACCCCAGTACGTTCGAGCCCCACCCCCACCCCAGTACGTGTCATACCCCCGTGTACCTACACCCCAGTACATTCCAGTCGTACCCCCACCCCAGTACGTGTCATACCCCCGTGTACCTACACCCCAGTACGTTCCAGTCGTACCCCCACCCCAGTACGTGTCGTACCACCGTCAATGTACACCCCCCCCTGTACGTGTCGTACCACCGTCAATGTACACCCCCCCCTGTACGTGTCGTACCACCGTCAATGTACACCCCCCCACCCCTGTACGTGTCGTACCACCGTCCATGTACACCCCAGTACGTTCGAGCCCCACCCCCACCCCAGTACGTGTCATACCCCCCGTGTACCTACACCCCAGTACGTTCCAGTCGTACCCCCACCCTAGTATGTGTCGTACCAACGTCAATGTACACCCCCCCACCCCTGTACGTGTCGTACCACCGTCTATGTACACCCCAGTACGTTCGAGCCCCACCCCCACCCCAGTACGTGTCATACCCCCGTGTACCTACACCCCAGTACGTTCCAGTCGTACCCCCACCCCAGTACGTGTCGTACCAACGTCAATGTACACCCCCCCACCCCTGTACGTGTCGTACCACTGTCTATGTACACCCCAGTACGTTCGAGCCCCACCCCCACCCCAGTACGTGTCATACCCCCCGTGTACCTACACCCCAGTACGTTCCAGTCGTACCCCCACCCCAGTACGTGTCGTACCACCGTCAATGTACACCCCCCCCTGTACGTGTCGTACCACCGTCAATGTACACTCCCCCCCTGAACGTGTCGTACCACCGTCAATGTACACCCCCCCCTGTACGTGTCGTACCACCGTCAATGTACACCCCCCCACCCCTGTACATGTCGTACCACCGTCTATGTACACCCCAGTACGTTCGAGCCCCACCCCCACCCCAGTACGTGTCATACCCCCCGTGTACCTACACCCCAGTATGTTCCAGTCGTACCCCCACCCCAGTACGTGTCATACCCCCGTGCACCTACACCCCAGTACGTTCCAGTCGTACCCCCACCCCAGTACGTGTCGTACCACCGTGAACCTACACCCCAGTAGTTCCTGGCGCACCCCCAACACAACCTCCTAAGTACGGAGCGCACCCCATGCCCCAACATCACGACCGCATGTACGAGTCGTACAAAGCCACACACAAGGACATAATCGTACAACCAAATGGCCCATGTACACACCGTACACACGCTCAAAACGCACGTACACAACCAGGACAAAATAAAACAACACAAGAATACACCATTCGAAAGGCACACAGCCACTAAACATGGCCAACAACCACTAAAATAACACAATCACTGACCTGCAACTGCCAAAAACAAACAGAGGCCCAATACACCACCACTCCTTATAACACACCCACCCAAAATTCAAAAACTGCCACACCCACCCATGGACCAATAAAAAGGGCCCACACACACAAACCATGAGCCTTTGCAACAGACTCACTGCTGCCAGACACCACAGAACCAGACTACAAGCTACACCACACCTTACACTTGCACACCTTCACACGACCACCCTCACAAACACCCTCTCATCACATTCACACACACACACAACCATCCACACCCCCCCCCCAACATCCACACACCCCCCACACCCACACCATCCCCACCCACACCCCTCACCATGCCCACTACCAAGAATCCAAAGTTCAGTCACCGAGAGTTGGAGGTCCTTGTTGATCAAATCCTCAGAGTCGAGCCACAGATCTTTGGAACATTGGTCAGAAGCACCAGCCAGGCAGCCAAAACAGCCATGTGGCAGACCATCGTCGATGCTGTGAATGCTGTTGCGGACACCAGGAGGACCAAGCAGGATTGCCAGAACAGGTGGTACGATCTGCGGAGGAGGGTCAGAGCCAAGAGGCAAGAGGAACACGACCAGGCCAACGCCACCGGAGGAGGGCCCTCCCGCAGAGCCGTACAGTACCATCCCTGGGAGGAGAGGGTGATGGCCATACTGCCGGTGGAGGCAGTTGAAGGAGTAGAAGGACTCCGAGACCCGGGTGAGTACACAAACAACGCACCTCACATGGGGGGAACTGCAACCACAACCAAAATTACTAACAGGCACGCAACCACCACAAGCCATCGCATGACTCAACCACACTCCATGAGCAGGCACATGCCACTGCTGCCACCATGCCCCATGCACCCAGCTGGACAATGTCAAGTCACAGGCCACAGAAGACAACAACACATGACACGGTAACCCGGATGGCGGGAGGCTGGGCACCAAAAATCACATAGTGCGACTCCAAAGCAGACAACAATGCCCTCTGCCCATATGGCCTAGGTCACAGCCAGACAAACACTGTGTCCCAACACAGGAATGACTTGCCAGCAAATGGCGGACGCCTTGCATCAACACATGGGGGTGAAGGCACTGTTTTGCACATGACAGCAGCTAATGAACAGCCAACATTGTGAAAGAGTGGCAGCACACACCACCACAGCAACAGCGCACAGACACACAGCAGACAAAATGGGTGCCTGGAGATCAGAAACAAACTCACATCAACAGGCCAAGGGCCACTCAAAGATCTGCTAACAGTGTGTGCCCAGGAAGCTGGGCCAAGGTGACAGAGGGTGACACACGGAGGGAGGGAGAGGGGGACACAGAGGGAGGGAGAGGGGGACTGAGAGGGAGGGAGACGGACAGAGGGAGGAGGCTGACACACGGAGGGAGGGAGGAGGCTGACACACAGAGGGAGGGAGAGGGGGACAGAGAGGGAGGGAGAGGGGGACAGAGAGGGAGGGAGACACAGGAAGACGGACAGAGGGAGGAGGCTGACACACAGAGGGAGGGAGAGGGGGACAGAGAGGGAGGGAGAGGGGGACAGAGAGGGAGGGAGAGGGGGACAGAGAGGGAGGGAGAGGGGGACAGAGAGGGAGGGAGAGGGGGACAGAGAAGGAGGGAGACACAGGAAGACGGACAGAGGGAGGAGGCTGACACACAGAGGGAGGGAGAGGGGGACAGAGAGGGAGGGAGAGGGGGACAGAGAGGGAGGGAGAGGGGGACAGAGAGGGAGGGAGAGGGGGACAGAGAGGGAGGGAGAGGGGGACAGAGAAGGAGGGAGACACAGGGAGAGCAAATCAGTCCTTTGGTGTGTGGGAATGTCTGCTCGTCAGCAGGTGGACTGCGTGCATGTAGACAAGGGTGGCCAGTGCCAGAACCCCCCCTCTTCATCATGGCAAAACGCAGGGCCATGTCACAACCTGTACACGAGCACAAGGACAGCCACCTGCATCATATAAGTGTGTGGATCCACTCCATGTGCACATGTACAGTGCTACAAGGAAGGCGCAAATGCATGGCTCGCCACACCTGCACACTCCACTGCTGACTGCAGTCACACTTGACGCAGCAAGTAAGACTGTGCCACACATAGTTAAAGGGGCCAAATTGGTGCCCAAGGGACACACCCATGCACAAGTGCACTGTGAGTGGAATGCAAGACAGATCCTAATTCCAAGAGGAAATGTGCCAACTTTGAAACGGATGAAACATGGATGTTGCATGGACCAAAATTAACATTTTCTCTCTCACACACAGGTCAACGTCGTGCTGCACCCCCCAACACTGGGGGGGAACACTCACAGGACCCGGATCTGCAGGAGACCGATCCCACCGGCAGCGACCACTCTCACCACTCTGCGGACGACCCCGACCGACCTGGCCCCTCTGGTGTCCAACCACCTGCAGCACCTGCGTCAGGTACAACCGTGCCAACCACCACCCCCACTCCTGCCACATCCCAGGAGACACCCAGGATCCCTGCCCCAACACCACAATGCAGCCAGGCTCGCCAGGAGGGACACGGTGTCCCGGGCACCCAGGAGGAGGCAGGCGACAACGCCAATGCCACCCCTCAGGGGTCCCGGAGACCCGATGTGCCCACAAGTGCAGGCCAGACGCAAGTGGGCAGGGGTGGTGGGAGTGGAGGACGGTGGAGGCGCGAGCCTGACCAGTTGGCTGGGGATCCGGTATTTTCCCATGTCCGTAACATCCTGGACTCATACCGGCAGGACACCACGGGCATGGCCCAGGTTGTGTCCGTCCTCGAGGGGATCAAGGTCCAGCAGGCCCAGCAACATGCGGAGCTAATAGCCTGTCTACAGGTACACCAACGGAGGATGGAGGACAGACAGGCTGAGCAAGTGACGGCGTTCCAGGGGATTCACGCTACACTCCGTCGGATGGCCGACACCATGGCCGACCCTCCCTGTGCCAGAAGGCGGAGAACATCACCACCCACAGGGAGGGATCAGGAGGAGGAGGAGGAAACATCCGACGGAGCATCCCAGACGTCGTCACGGCCTGCTGCTGAGGTTCCCCGCAGGAAGCCGGGTCGTCCACGGAAAGGACCGTGAGGGTGGCTGCTACATCACCATCTCCCAGGACACCTGGCCTGGCACCTGGCCCACTGGAGCAACAGCATCACAGCATCAAGAGACATTCTCTGCCACATGGCCCTGCTGGTCACTGGCTGACCAATGTTGACAAAGACTGTGGCATGGACTCTGAGGATTTCCAATGGCAAGGACACCAACTCCCCTACTGAACTTTGGATTCCCTAATCCCGGAAAGCCCCTCACTTTGTCCCCCCCCCCCCAATAATAAATCACACTATTAAGAGTAGATGCCTGCTGGTAGCATTATTACCTAACATGTGTCTTGTACAGTCTAAACATGCCTGAGTCATCTGTTCACTTCAACCATCCACACCCTGGGGCCTGCGTCTGGCACAGGACACATGGGTCACAGTTTATTAGGCAAGACAGACATGGAGCACCATACACACCCGTGATGCGCAGAACCAGCTGAGGGGGTGGCCGAACAACCGTGCTGACAGACACATTGAGTACAGCAACAGTCATGCGCAGAGGTCAGGGATCCTGGCCAGTGTCCTGGGGGGCACCCAGGTATGTGTAGACAGGTGGCAGAACCATGTCCTGCAAGCCTGAGTCCGGTGGATGCAGAGAATGGGGTCATGGACAACGTTGGATGCATGGGGATGGCACATGTCACAATACCCACACAGTCATGGACATCATGCCCAATACACAGTCTCAGCACACACACACAGCTTGCATCTTGCCACACGACACATTGACACATAGCCACAATCAGGGAATACCATGCCAGACATGCAGGATGCACCGTGCCAACACACCAGCATTGACTGAGAAGAGGCACCTTGGAGGCATAGGGACACCTTTATTAGTCATGTTTTTGGGATTGCAGAGGCAACTTGAAGTACACATGAACACATCATGTGGAGTAACATGTGGGTCCAACACTGGCACCCCCCTTCTGCAGCACAAATGCGTGATAGCCATGGAACTGGCACACAAGTGTCGGCTAACAGCTAAAACCCACAGCTGCACACGGAGAGCCTGACATACACCATAGATCCGCTGATGTGGAAGTCCCACGCCATGTCAAGACAATGTCAACCGTATGTGTCCGAGGGCAGTGTCACACACATTGATGCCATCATCACAATCCACTATCCCATCACTGATGACTGACAACCAGGCAGCCCATCTATTCAGGTGTACCCAGCTGCATGTCGTGTCCCATGGGGATTCCACATGACTGCAGAGGAACCAAACCCCGATCGGGGAAGTGTGCACACATCGTGAACAACTGCCACACCCAATACACCCCAGATGCATCCCTTACCCCATGGAGACTTCCAAACGTGTCCGTGCCTGTAACGCTGAGTCAGCCCACGATGTCATGTCCATGAGGAATAGCAGTGCCACAACAATGCAACCAGCAAACGGCATGCGCAGGTACCTGGGGAAGAGAGACACACAAGAAGTCAGCCACAAAAAGCACAGCCACTTGCATGTGCATTTACTCGACACATGTATGGATGACAACATGCTAGGTCACAATTATGACTGGGGAAATACTACCATCACTGCCACCATCACTCCAGTGACACACCCACACACACCTCTGACCCACGTGCCATACATGCAGGTGGAGACACACATCACAACGCATGCCACACGGGGACCAATGCGTGCACACTCAGACCCTGGTACTCACCACTAAGCAAAGAAGTCGCGTATGAGCCGAGTCCGGATGTCCTCTTGCGGCTCCACATCCTCCACATCACTAGCCCCATTGCCAAGCCCTTCGTCCTCCACGGGTGGATGGTCCTCGTCATGTTGATTCAGGATGAGTGGCACAGCTCTTTCAACTGCCATGTTGTGCAGCATGCAGCAGACCATGAAGATCTTGCAGACCTTCGCCGGGGCATAAGGGAGTGCACCGCCGGTCTTGTGGAGGCACCGGAATCGGCTCTTCAGCATGCCAAACGTCCTCTCTATCACTCGCCTTGTCCGGCCATGGGCGGTGTTATAGCGGAGCTGGGCCGGCGTGATGGGGTTGCGGAGAGGTGTCAGCAGCCAAGGCATGTTGGGATAGCCAGCGTCCCCTACATGGGAAGCACATGGACATCGTTAGAACTGGTGAAGCGGTCGTGCTGGTCGGCTATACAGAATACAGGACAGACAGACTGTACCCACCAACAACACATGCCCGTTCGTTGCGCAGCTGCATCATCATATCAGGCATCCCGCTACGCCTCATGATGTAGGCATCGTGTGCTGACCCTGGGAAACGAGCACAGACATGTGAAATCACCATATTGGACAGACACACCACAAGGGCATTGATGGAGTGGTAGTGCTTCCGATTGCGGTACGCCACCTCCCGTGCGTGTGGTGGTACCAAACCTACATGTGTCCCATCTATGGACCCAATGACATGGGGCATCCCTCCCAGGGCATAGAATCCACGCTTGACCTCAGTCATCTGTTCAGGGGTTGGGAACTTGATGAAGTCATCCAGGTGAATCAACATGGCCTCCAAGAAATCATGCAGCACACCGCTGAACATGCTCTGGGACATGCCACCAACATGAGCTATGGTATTTTGGAAGGTACCCGTGGCAAGAAAATGTAGGGCAGCCATTACCTTCAGCTGGGGTGTCAGTGCCGTAGGATACCTGTGCTGCGGTTGCAGGTGTGGTGCCAGTCTCGCCGTCAGCTCCAGAATCAACGGTTGGGTGAAGCGGTAGAGCCGGATCCTGTCATTCTCCTGCATGGTAGCCAAGTCTGGAATTCTTCGGGCAAGAGGCGGCGCTCTGCAGTAATTTGGAAGTGACAACGAAGAGTGAGTGCACTACGAGAACAACTCATGTCTACTGAGCACATGTAAATCTGGCAATACACACATGCTACATAGGGAGTCAGGTATGTGCTACATGCCCAGGACACGTATGGATGCAAGGTGACACTCCTTCCAAGACCCAGCTACACACGGTGATTGAGAACCTCCCCATGCCACGCCATGGAAATAGCTGTGTCCCAGTGCAAGTGCACAGCCCGACGCAAGACAGGAGTGACATACACCCACACATCAGCAGAAGTGGGATGCCGATTGCAGAGACTGGTAGCGGAACACTGGAGCCACAGGTCACATGACATTACACTAGTCCAGCCCACACACCTTGCCATGAAGGTGCACATGTCATGACTCACCACACATTCCTTGTGAGGATGCTGACATGGCCTTGTCACGCTACTCCGTGTCCCATGCATACATGTGCACCTCACATCCGGTAACACATGTGGCATGGTGTGCGGAACAGTGTGCAATGACAATCTACACACAGCCACATGTTGGTTGCTGCAACGGCTGCAGCTTTTGAGGGTGCTACAACATCAACCTGATGTAAATCCCGGACACATATATGACATAGTCACATTGTGCACTGTGGGTAGTGACAAGTCATGTGTCATGACCCCTGTACCGGGTATCATGGGACACTTCCGTGTGTTGGTGTCCGTGCCATGCCAGTGACGCTCACCCCAAGTGCGCAGTCCCACATGCACACATGTCAAAGGAGTCAAGGGCATGCCTGGCACACATTGCACCCTCACACAGTACACCTGTACACATCTCATCATACATCTGGTGCCTTCTCCACTCAGGAGGCATGTTCCACATCACAGCCTGTGACACCTGTGCCCCACACATGTAGTAATGCACAGACGATGCCTTGATGTCCATTCCTGGACAAGTATGTCCATCCATGGACAAGTATGTCCATCCATGGACAAGTATGTCCATCCATGGACAAGTATGTCCGCCCTATTCCTACCTGTGTGTCGCCTATCACCACAGTGATGTGTAAAAACCGCCGTACTGCTGCTGAGAGGGCCTGTGCATGTTCCCAAATCACTGTGGGAGTGCTGCCGTATGTGTACCCATCGTGATGGCGAGCATACAGGCATTTGTACGGTCCGTAGCACTACGAGTACGCATACGCGTGCAGACCCATAGTGATAGGACCGTACACACGCATGTACGCTCACTATCACTATGGGTCTGCACGCGTATGCGTACCCGTAGTGGTACGGACCGTACACTCGCATGTACGCTCACTATCACTATGGGTCTGCACGCGTATGCGTACCCGTAGTGGTACGGACCGTACACACGCATCTACGCTCACTATCACTATGGGTCGGCACGCGTATGCGTACTCGTAGTGGTACGGACCGTACACACGCATCTACGCTCACTATCACTATGGGTCGGCACGCGTATGCGTACTCGTAGTGATAGTGAGCGTACATGCGTGTGTACGGTCCGTACCACTACGGGTACGCATACGCGTGCAGACCCATAGTGATAGTGAGCGTACATGCGTGTGTACGGTCCGTACCACTACGAGTACGCATACGCGTGCAGACCCATAGTGATAGTGAACGTAGGCATGCATGTACGGGCCGTTGCCATGCATTTGGGGTGCCCTAGGGCCCCGAAACGCACCGTACCTGTGTGTGATGCTCCAAATTACATAGGGGACAAGTATTAAGGCCTACATGCATGCTGGTTGTCATGGAGACCAAGTTCACATTTCGAAATTGTTCTGGAAGGTGCACAGCAGAAGTCAGTTGGAATTCTTCTACTTTGTTGCAATGTGTTTGTGGAGCTGACATCATGCAGGAGAATGAAACCGATAGAGAACCCACAGACTGCTAGGTTTGAAGGGATTGGTGGAAACATAGGATGCAAATGTGAGTGACCAATCACTCTGTACTCCTGTGCATGAGACTGGGCAGAAGGGCACATATAAGGCAGCCAGGTCCCATGAGGGAGCACTTGCCTGCACATCTTTGCATTCGTCGACCCAGCTGCTGCTACTGATTCCCTGGAACCATGTCAAGGGCTGTGGAGAGGACACAGCCATTCACCCTGGAGGAGAACATGGCTCTGCTGGATGTGATCCTCCCACAGTACTCCATGCTGTATGGGCGACCAGGGTATCAGGTGAGTGCATAGGCCACTGCCACAGACTGTCCCTATGTTGTGACTGTGACTTCTGCCATTGCGTCCAGGTGTAACACACATGCCATGTACTGTCGGGGGGGTCCCAGGGGGGGGGTGCCTGATGTCTCCCAGCAGTGCCCTGAGACAGGAGGGGTGGGGGCCTATCACTCACAGCAGTGCCCTGAGACAGGAGGGGTGTGGGCCTATCACTCACAGCAGTGCCCTGAGACAGGAGGGGTGGGGGCCTATCATTCACAGCAGTGCCCTGAGACAGGAGGGGTGGGGGCCTATCACTCACAGCAGTGCCCTGAGACAGGAGGGGTGGGGGCCTATCACTCACAGCAGTGCCCTGAGACAGGAGGGGTGGGGGCCTATCACTCACAGCAGTGCCCTGAGACAGGAGGGGTGTGTGCAGAGTCCTCCCAGCAGTGCCCTGAGACAGGAGGGGTGTGTGCAGAGTCCTCCCAGCAGTGCCCTGAGACAGGAGGGGTGTGTGCAGAGTCCTCCCAGCAGTGCCCTGAGACAGGAGGGGTGGGGGCCTATCACTCACAGCAGTGCCCTGAGACAGGAGGGGTGGGGGCCTATCACTCACAGCAGTGCCCTGAGACAGGAGGGGTGGGGGCCTATCACTCACAGCAGTGCCCTGAGACAGGAGGGGTGGGGGCCTATCACTCACAGCAGTGCCCTGAGACAGGAGGGGTGGGGGCCTATCACTCACAGCAGTGCCCTGAGACAGGAGGGGTGGGTGTGATGCACAGTGTGAGCCTTGATCATTGATTGTGACATTGCCATCATTCCACCTGTGTACCCACTGTGGCACGTACTGCTTTTGCCCTCACCAGGGGATGATGTCCCTATGACAAAGGTGCAATGCGTTGGCTGCATGACATGCCTTGTTGTAACCAGCTAATTTGTACCCATATGTCTCTCTGTGACATGTGGCTGGTGTATTGATGTGGTGTCACTTGTTCCTCCTCACAGGTAGGCGCCACTGCCAAGGAGCAGATCTGGCTGACCGCCGTCAGTGCCGTGAGGGGTGTGGATGGTCGGAGGCGGAGCCTGCCCCAGGTGAGGAAACGCTGGCAGGATATCCGGTGCTGGACGCGGAGGATTGCACGGCTCCTGCTGGGGGACTCACCTGAGAGCCACAAGAACCGCGGCCGCCGCCGTCTGAGCCACCTCCACAGGCGTGTGCTGCCGGTGGTCTTTCCAGACCTGGAGAGGCGCTTACAGGCGATGCAGCAGCCGGAAGGGGGTAGGTACATTTGTGTTTGTTGTGTGTCACCGGCATTTGTAAGGGCACAGTAGCATGAATTCACTGGCAGGGTTTAAAGGTGCTGTGCAGATCCTGTTTGCCCCAGTATAGCGCTGTGCCCCTGCCACCCTTCCCCTCCTTGCAATGTGTTCCCTGGTCTGTGTGTAGTCACTCCTTCACAAGGTAATGTAGGCTGGCGCTTTGTCCACGAGAACAATGACTGTAGCATCATGTGTGGGGGTGGTGTGTAACAGGTTGTGGGACCTTGCCTGTGCACTGTCAAGTTCACTGCATGTGGGTTCCATGTCAGTTGCCACTGATGCTGACTCCAGACATGGGAGTTGGCCTCTCATGTGTCATGCCTTACAGCGCGCATGTCCTATGTAGTGGCCTGTGACATGATGTGCATGAGTGTGCGATACACATAGTGCAGGGATGGTGACGTGTGTTGCAGTCATTACCATTCAGTAGCATGTAGTTGCGTGCCCACTACTGTCCCCTGGGGCACCTTTTCCTCAGTGGTGTATGTGTCATCATAAACGTGGCCAATCTCAGTGTCTACAGCGTAGGTTGTGCTCTGTGCCATTGTCCCCTGTCACCATGTATATTGACGTGCTATTTTGTACAGGTGTCCACTGTGCAGCCTGACCTGATTGTCCTTCTTCATACTCACAGTTGCCAGTGCCTGTGTGTCTTTTTCTACTCATCTGAGGATGGGCACTGGTACCTCATTATTTGTACAGGCGCACCTTGGCTGTTTGGCGTCCAATCTTGCTTTTTGCCTGCCCCTGTGTGTATCACCCAGACTATGAGATGTTGGTGCCACCTGTGTCTCAACAATTTGCCTCGTGTAGGGTCTTGTTGGGGCGGGCAATGCCTATGTGTTAACTCCTGATTTCCACTTGCTGGGTCTGGGCAGTGTGTGATGTGTCTGGACACACACGCAAGGTGCAGTGACCGAGTCATGTTGTGCATGTTTTCAGCATTACCTATGCAGCATGTGTCTCAAGTTCATGGATATGCTCCCTGGTCATCGGTATTATTGCCAACGCTGTGTGGTGCAGATGCAGTGCTGGATTGTCCCCAGGGCCTGGGTGCTATGTCAGACTCCGTTTCCTGTGTTTAGCTATTGTCTCATGCTCTCCATGGTATTTCAGTGGCATGGTGGCTCAACCAACTGTGTGTTTCATGCCCTACATCGGTACCCTGTTCAGTAGATGTTAGGGATCTTCCTTTTCAGGCCATGCAATGTTACCTATGCAGATTGGACTCATGTGACAGATGTGTACAGGTGTCTGATTAATTTCTGTCTCTCCACCCTGCCCACAGCATCGTCGGGGGACACAGAGGGAGACATGGACACAGACCAGGCGGAGGGACCGAGCACCAGTGCCAGCCGTGACATCGGGTCTGGCACATCGAGTGGGACAGAGGCGGAGGAGAGTGTGGCCGAGGACCTGTCGACTGGCACATCAGACTACGAAGCTGACAGGTCCGAGGAGGATGTCTCCGAGTGGGCGGAGGCTGCACCAGCAGCTGACAGCGGAACAACACCTCGCACCGCCCCCTCAGTTTCCACCAGCCGCCTCCCACTTGCTCGTGTCCCTTCCCAGCGTGCCCGGTCACAGCATGTCTCCTTCCTGCCAGGCACCGCACCCCCTGCCCCTGTCTCCACTGCTGCCGCCAATGCAGAGTCTGTGGACATCCAGCGGCAACTGCAGGTTGGTCAGGCTGCGATCCTTAATGTCCTCCATGCCCACGGCAAAACCCTCACCAACATCGAGGCTTTCTTGGAGGGCATTCATTCATCGCAGGCTGACCAACGCAACTTGCTGAGGTCCATAGACTCCACACTGACTGCAGCAGTGGGTCTCCTGCAGCGCGACCTCCCCCCACCTACCCCTGCCCCATCCACACTTCCCACTCCCAAGCCTGTCCCACGTACACCCAGACGTCGGCATGCACCCACATCAACGGACACGGGCACCACACCAGCAGGGAAGGTCCACCGCACTCCTCCTGACATGCACACACAGGGTGAGGTAGGCACACCCACTGGGTCGGGGGGCAAACATGTGACACGCAGCCATAGTGGGAGTCCGCATTCCACCCAGTCCACTCCCTCCAAATCCCCTCCCCTCAGCTCTCCTGGCCACATCTCCCCCAAGGACTCCTTCATGGCCGCTCTGTCCCTGAGCCCCACAGTTACACCACCACGCAAGCGGTCAAGGAGGTCCCCGGTCAGGGTGGTTGAGTCTCCCCCCCTGTCTCCACCCTCCCCCGGTGGCGCTGCGACCCATCCCTCTGACCCCCCCCCTCCTTGGGGCCTGAGGTCCCTTCGGGTGCAGGGGACTCCCTGGAGGACCTTGCAAAGGTGTGTAGTGCCATCCTGGCCTCCGCCTTTGGCACTGACCCACCCCCTGTGGTGGAGTCCTCCATCCCTGCACCCACAACGCCGCCCCTTTGCCCTGATGTCCCTGCGGTGCCTGTTGCTCCCCCCCCCCCTGATGCCCTCACCAGTGTGGAAGACGATGCCATTTGACTGTGCAGGCAAGGTAGGGGACACGCATCCCACTGTGTCCCCCATCCAGCTGAGAATCATTGACTGCCCTATGGGCTTTGTGAAGATTGTACTGCCTGCGATCCACGGACATTGTGCTCATGCTGAATAAAGCTTAATTTTGTTTTCATTATCACACTACTGCTATGCTGGTATTGGTGTTGGTGGGGCTGCTACATGGTTTTGGGTGGTGTGTAAGGGTTTGGGTGTGTGGGATATGTAGTGGTGTACTGCTCATTGGTGGGACCCTGGGATCTGTGTGCCATCACAAGGTGTTGGCTAACTTTCTTTGTTCATGTGAGCAGTTACTGCATGGTGCACTTGTCCCAGGGTGTATTCCTTCCTCTGTGTACCCAGCTTTCTTCCCTGCAGGGTGTTCCCAATGTTTAGCGCAGAGCTGTGTCTACATGAGCTGTGTGTGTGACGGAGCCCTTCTACTTTGGCCATGCATGCAGGGCCATGTGTCCACCTGCAACAATCGTGGCATCCTTGGTGATCACTGTACTTGTGTGTGGAGTCTGTTGACATGAGTTCATGGGGACATGTTCCCTTGTAGCCAGTATGCATGTGGATAATTCTGGCCTCACGCACATGTGTTACACCCCTCCTGTCTCAGGGCACTGCTGGGAGGACTCCACACCCACCCCTCCTGTCTCAGGGCACTGCTGTGAGTGATAGGCCCCCACCCCTCCTGTCTCAGGGCACTGCTGGGAGGACTCTGCACCCACCCCTCCTGTCTCAGGGCACTGCTGGGTGGACTCTGCACCCACCCCTCCTGTCTCAGGGCACTGCTGGGAGGACTCTGCACACACCCCTCCTGTCTCAGGGCACTGCTGGGAGTGATAGGCACCCACCCCTCCTGTGTCAGGGCACTGCTGGGAGGACTCTGCACACACCCCTCCTGTCTCAGGGCAATGCTGGGAGTGATAGGCACCCACCCCTCCTGTCTCAGGGCACTGCTGGGTGGACTCTGCACACACACCTCCGATTTCAGGATATGTACGCTTGGAACATACACGGTGGGGGTACGCTCAATGCATTCGAGGTGAGGGTACGAGTCTACTTACACTGGTGTGGTGGGGGTACGCTCCATGCATACGCGGGTGAGGGTACGGGTCGAACTTACACTGTTGGGCCGGGGGGTACGCTCCTTGCATACGCGGGTGGGGGTACGGGTCGTACTTACACTGTTGGGCTGGGGGGTACGCTCCTTGCATACGCGGGTGGGGGTACGGGTCGTACTTACACTGTTGGCATGGGGGGTACGCTCCATGCATACGCGGGTGGGGGTACGGGTCGTACTTACACTGTTGGGCTGGGGGGTACGCTCCTTGCATACGCGGGTGGGGGTACGGGTCGTACTTACACTGTTGGGGTGGGGGGTACGCTCCATGCATACGCGGGTGGGGGTACGGGTCGTACTTACACTGTTGGCATGGGGGGTACGCTCCATGCATACGCGGGTGGGGGTACGGGTCGTACTTACACTGTTGGGGTGGGGGGTACGCTCCATGCATACGCGGGTGGGGGTTCGGGTCGTACTTACACTGTTGGGCTG
Organism: Triturus cristatus; assembly: GCF_964204655.1. NCBI lineage: Eukaryota > Metazoa > Chordata > Amphibia > Caudata > Salamandridae > Triturus > Triturus cristatus. The sequence goes on along the minus strand of NC_140583.1, from coordinate 1,086,119,297 downwards.
GGGGGTACGCTCCTTGCATACGCGGGTGAGGGTTTGAGTCGTACTTACACTGTTGGGGTGGGGGGTACGCTCCATGCATACGCGGGTGGGGGTACGGGTCGTACTTACACTGTTGGCATGGGGGGTGCGCTCCATGCATACGCGGGTGGGGGTACGGGTCGTACTTTCACTGTTGGGGTGGGGGGTACGCTCCTTGCATACGCGGGTGAGGGTTCGAGTCGTACTTACACTGTTGGCATGGGGGGTGCGCTCCATGCATACGCGGGTGGGGGTACGGGTCGTACTTTCACTGTTGGGGTGGGGGGTACGCTCCTTGCATACGGGGTGGGGGTAGGGTCCGTACATATCCGTCCCCACGCTATGTGATGTTTGTGCGGCCCGTACCCAGGCCTTTGCCACGTGGGTGCGATCCGTCCCGCCATTGTTGGGGTGACGTGTGTGGGCGTGGTCCGACTCGTACCCACGCTCTTCAGGCGTGGGTACGGGACGTACCTGTCTGGTTGTGTTGCCGGTTCGCGTGGTGACGGACTTCCGTTGTGGCGGTCGCTGGCTTATCAGGACACGCCCCCACCCCCTCGTGGTGACCAGGGCATGGGAGTCAGGTATGTCCAGGCCATGTGTGTTGTGTGACTTATGTGGTTGTTTTGTGGCCTGCCCTGGTCCTGCCACCCCCACCCCAACCCACTTTCCCCCCTCCCTTAGTTATTCTGACCTTCTGCGGCGTCTGCGTCGTAACCTGTAGAGGAGGTGGACTGCTATGAGGGCAGGGATGACTCGTAGGTTCGGGTCCATGTCTGTCCGTCGCGTACTGGTACTCCTTGCTCGCGTCGTCCTGTCGCGTACGGGTCCTCCTTGATCGCGTCGTCCTGTCGCGTACGGGTCCTCCTTGGTGGCGTCGTCCTGTGTGTCCGTCACGTACTGGTCCTCCTTGTTCGCGTCGTCGTCTGTCCGTCGCGTACTGGTGGTCCTTGTTCGCGTCGTCCTGATTTCCCGGCAGTTTTTGGCTGCCGCAAAATATTCACCGTGCGGGGTGACGTCGGTGCGAATCGTGATTCCTGGGTCGTGAATGGCTGGCTGCGAGCGTCCCGACGTCAGGTCGGCGCTTTCCCGGATCGCATTGGTAGGTGTTTTTTTGTTCGGTCGGGCTTTTTTACGATTCGTACGGTAATGGTGTACCCGTGCGAATCGTAATTCCTTGTTTGTAAAAATTGACGACCGGGTACGCGTCGGGCGGAGATTGTGCTCCGTCCGACGTTCGTACCCGCTTTTTACCGGATCGTGATCGGCACCTTTGTCTTCCTTTTTATCAAAACATGCTCACAGGGTCTCCATGGCAGCTAAATTCTTTCAAGCTGTTTGATTACTGCTATTCAAATATATTTTCTTTCACTACCATAAAATATTACTGATATGTTCTTGCACTATAATATTATTCAAGTAGCAAATGAAAGCTGCACTATGTAGCCATACTGGCTTTCTCATTTCTATCCAGTCCTTTTATAAATTATCTTGCAGAGCCTTACAATTTCTCAGTTCTCTGGTTGACCTTTCTTTCTTGTCTCTCTTCATTTTTCTTACCCCTTTGCAAAATTCATAAAATGTGTATTTTTGACATTCATGGCAAACTTTTTCTTTTACACAAATGTATTATTATGCTGGGTTGTCAATTTTTTTATATTGAATATATATTATATAATGTTGGCGTTTAGCATACACATATTTAATTGGAACTTTCTGGTATTTTGTTGCATACGAATGCTGACTTGCTTCTTGCATTCCTTTTTTTTTAAAAATAAAGGGTAATTGACTTAAAAAAATAACATGCACTCTTAGCACATACCTTTCAGTTACAAAGTGAAACACACCACTGCTCAACAGACCTCACCAAAGATGTATGAATACTCTTAAAATGTATAGAAAATGAGAAAAATGAAGAGGGAGAGTAAGTGGCTAAGAAGACTCAGGGAGAAATAAAACGAACAGATAAGGGATTAAACCGATCTGAGAGGGTAAAAGAATAACATGGAAGTGGTGAGGGAAGGATAAGGGCGAAACAAAAAGATGTAAGGGCAAACAGAAGAAATTATTGAAAGAAAAAGTGAAGAATCTAGAGAAATCCGTTTGAGAGGGGTGGGAGAAATTAGATCAAAAGCGGAGACATAGATGATAGACGGGACAGACGAAAACACAAGAATTCTGATGCAAAAAGGGGGAGATGTAGAGGAATGGAGGATGGGACTGCCGCTGGGACTGAGATGTGGAGCAAGGGTTATTAGCAGGTTCCTGATGGATGGACTCACCCGAAATAGAGACATTATTGGCCGGACTCAAATAAAACTCTTCGCCAAGGTCCTGGAGCCAATCGATGGAACTCAGTTCGGCCGCACATTTCTGCAGCTGGGTTTATGGGCCGCTTTGTCAGCCTTTGTCATCTTCTGTGACAGTTCAGTTCATAATCCGACGTGTTATTGTGTCATTAGGCTTACAGGTCACCCCTGCGTGTAAAAAACAATACTTAAATGGTACATGCCTAGGAGCAGAAAGGCAGCGGACTGTTAGTAACTGCCTGGCAATAATGTATGCATATATGTAAATGGAATTTCGAAAGGCAGCGGAGAATTGTACATTTTGAAAGACGCATAAAGTCAACGAGTAAGAGGAAGGAAGCTGGTTTGTGGATGGTAAATGCATTGTGTCGTAATTGTATTTATATAGCGCTTACTACCCCCGACGAGGCGTTGAAGCGCTTTTCGGCGATGGGATGCAGTGTTCTTTAAAGAGGTCAGGGGCATATCATGAAGACAATTATCGCTGCTTTATCGGCCGTTTTTGGCCGGAAACCGGCGATAATTGTATCGCACTATTAGCAAGGTCACGATATTGCGTGAATCCTTGCCTCAGCGCCCTTTCCCTTAACGCCCAGCTTTGAATCTCTAATGAGATGCAAAGTGGGCGTTCCTCCCCAAAATAACGGGAGAAATGTCGCTAACAGACATTTCCCCTATTTACAAGCTGCACGCTAAAGAGCATAGCGATAAGAAAAGTAGCGCTAACCTTGGTTACCGCTACTTTCCTTACGCCTACTTTCAGGTTGACTTAGCCATTATATCCAATGGAAGGTGGATATAATGGCTAAGTCCACCCTGCCCTATCAGCCAGGTATCACCTGATTTTTGTGCGATTATCGCTGGTTTTCCAGCGATGATCGCACATTTTGTAGCTATCTCTGGTATTTTTATCGCTTTTGAGATAAGCGTCGCTGATAGCGCGCTATCTCAGCGATGAAATACAGCGATAGCAGGCGATAATTATCCTAGCGCTAAGTGCGCTTAGCGATAATTATCGCCCCCCTCTCGATGATATGCCCCGGAGTCTTTAATGAGAGCGTGCTAAGTCAAGGATGAGATGTTTTAAATTAATAGCCTGCTTCTCTGGCTCAATGTTCATTCACTGTGCTTATCTTTATTTATTTATTTATGCAGTTTTATAACACGCGAACTTTACCCGAAGGTGTCAGAGCGCTTTACAAAAGAACCACTTACATTACATAAGGACTTCAGAGTACATGGATAACATAAAATATACAAACAGGGATGAAAGACCTTGCAGGCATTGCATTTTTAATCTCAATTCCAAGTGGGCAGTCTGCCTTGTGGTGTTTTCCTATTGAACGTTTGCAATGCATTCTAACGTGTATTGCCTCATGATGACACTACATAGCGGGTGCAAGGAGCCCTAATAATAATCCATATTTGTAAAGCTCAAGAATATCACCGCTTAAGGTCTCAAGGTGCTGTGAGCCGTTGGAGAGATTAAGTGAGCTATTGCCCATAGTGCCAATATCGGCCACACTCACCAGCCCTCCCGCAGCAACATACATGTAACATACATAAGCAGACACGACAACTTTTTGGTGGGAAAAATTGCTGCAGGTTTATTAGCATACAAAATATGCCAACATGGTGGGTTATCTTATAGGCGATCCAAAGGCAAGCTGCCCCTCGCGGCCTACCACCTGATGGGCCAACTTGCATTGTGGCCTTAGCCAATCGGTCCTTAGCGGCTGTGGTGAGGGGATAGCCCCTCTCACTTCTGGTGAACCATCGGTCCACCCTCTTACTCATGCCCCCCCTATGAGGGGCGGAGCATTCAAGCGACCCCCGGTTGTACAGGTTTCCAACCGCCCGTAGGACAGATGGGGCGCCGTCGCACCCCAGGGTCTACCGCACAGACTTCCTGGGGATATTAGGCCTCAGCACCCTTTATGCTCCTGAAGAGGGTACCCCTGAGTACCTTTCCGCCTCTGTATCGCCCTGTAACTCCGCCACAGCCCTGGGTGTGGCGACCGTCGCAGCCAGGGCCCCCCACCAAGGCCGGCATTCCTACTTACATCTTGCTATTTCTAGGGCCTCTCCCCTATCCAGCAAGAAACAGGCCCATGCTTATACTGGATAGATGCACCCCATCGTCCTCAAAACACCCTGTGAATTTGGCATGTAGCACCCATGTCTAATGAAGCCAAATCTCCACTGCTCAGTGAATTTACGCATAGCGCAGATGAACCTCCTGCGCGCAGGCGCCATCGCCTCCCCCGACCGAGCTCCATGCCACGGGAGCCGGAGGTGATTTCAGACCACTGAAGTTCACCTGTCCCCAACTGGTTGCTAATTTGCACCGTGTGGTCTTCGTGGTCTTCTTCTAGGGTGCATTACTTTGCCACATTGACCAGACAATTTCATAGTTCTTTTCAATTTATCCCTGGTGCACATAGTAATGGTGTCACAACAGGTTTGAGGGAATAAGTGTATGGTGCCCGTTATTAGACACTGCACCCTTTCGTAAAGTGACAACTTACGCAGCCTACCCTGCTTGCCGAACCTTCGACCGGTCACAGATGCCCGGTCCCTGCTATCCACCTGTGACCCTTGATACTTACACAAGATTTTGTGTTACATGTTTCGCTGTAGTCCCTTTGGCGGATCTGCTGGGACCCTTTTGCGTCCCTACAAATGCTGTGTCACGCACTATGGCCCTTTAATGCCCTTACCCGTCCCTCAAAGACACCTGACAACCTGATGCCCCTCGCAGCTTTGGTGAGGGGTTTTGGGCCCAGCACACCCCTGTCTATGTTTCTAACATTTCTCTCCCCTACAGGCTCCAGTTAGTGTGATTGGCTATCCCTGTCCTGGCAAGGCATATCAATGGCCATTCCCCCCCTTTGGTGACTATCCTGCCATGGGATATGTGACATAGGCACGGGTGTCCTTGTGTACTTGCCGTTTAAAAGGGGGAACCACATGAACAAAATACTTGTCCCTTCTTGAGCAGTGGGAACGACAAAACAATCCTTCTTCAATCATTGGAGCCAAATTATGCTCTGACCCCATGTTCCCCTCAGCTTATTGCACCGCAACCCACAAATTAGCTGGCAGCTACTGCAATTGCCTTGCTCCCTAGCTATAGAGCGGGTGTTTTTGTCTGTCCTGGATGGTCTAGAGCAGGGGTACTCACAAACTTTCTCTCGGGGGCCAAATTTACAGTGTGGGTTGTGGCCGAGGGCCGCACCGGTGGGGGCGGGGGCAGTGGGGGAGGGGGCGGGGCTAGATCAAAAAAAAAAAGTTTGACCATGAGGTTGAACACAGGCCCCTGTAGCAGACGCCTTTGTCCACTGAGCCACCAGACCCGGCATTCACACATCTCTATTTATCTATCTATCTATCTATCTATCTATCTATCTATCTATCTATCTATCTATCTATCTATCTATCTATCTATCTATCTATCTATCTATCTATCTATCTATCTATCTATCTATCTATCTATCTATCTATCTATCTATCTATCTATCTATCTATCTATCTATCTATCTATCTATCTCTGTCTCCCTCCCTCCCTCTATCACTCTCCCTCTATCACTCTCCCTCTCTCCGTCTCCCTCTCTCTCTATCTATTTCTCTCTCTCTCTCTCCCTCTGTCTCCCTTTCTCTCTCTCTCCCTCCCTCAGCCTCTGTCTCACTCACTCTCTCTCCCTCCCTCTCTCTGTCTCAGTCCCTCCCTCCATCCGTCCCTCTCCCTCCCTCTTGTCTCCCTCCCTCCATCTCCCTCCTTCTGTCTCCCTCCTTCTGTGTCTCCCGCTCTCTCTGTCTCCCTCCCTCTGTCTCCCTCTCTCCCTCTCTCTCCCTCCCTCTCCCTGTCTCCCTCCCTCTCCCCGTCTCCCTCTCTCTCTTCCTCTCTCTCTCTCTCCCTCTGCCTCACTCACTGTGTTTGTCTCCCTCCCTCTGTCTCCCTCCCTGTCTCCCTCCCTCCCCCTGTCTCCCTCCTTCCCTCTCTCGCCCTCCCTCTCTGTATGTCTCCCTTCCTCTCTCTCCCTCCCTCCCTCTCCCTCTCTCTCCTTCCCTCTCTCTCTCCCTGTCTCCCTCCCTCTCCCAACTTGTCTGTCTCTCTCTCGCTGTCTCTCCCTCCCTGTCTCCTGCTCTGTCTTGCCCCTCTCCCTCTCTCCCTCCCTCTGTCGCACTCTGTCTTTCTCCCGCTTTAAACTCACCGGCTGCTCTCACTAGCTGCTGCCTGCACTCCCCCCCCCCCCCCCCCCCCCCGTCCGGAACCTCACCTGGCGCTGAGTCAGCTTCCCTGGAACACAAGCAGCCGCCGCACCCAAGTGTACTTCACAGGTCTTTCAAAGGCCAAGTCACTTGTTAATGAGGCTTTGTTGTATTTCATCTCTTCTTAGATCCCCTGCATCTCCACTCATTCAGAGGGGAGATGCAGGGGCGCTAAGAAGAGGTGAAATACTACAAAGCCTCATTAACAAGTGACTTGGCTTTTAAAATAATAACCCGGCCCCCATAGCTCCGCGCTGCTGCAACCGGCGGTGCTTGCACAGGTATGATCTCTGCAAGGTACGCGGGCCGCCAGGGAAGGCTTGCCGGGCCGCTGGCGGCCTGCGGGCCGTACTATGAGTACCCCTGGTCTAGAGGATCCATCTCTTGGAGCATGCTTGCAACCCTAACATTATCACATTAGTTGTACAAGCCCACTGCCTGGCCGCAAGCTTAGCTAAGCCCCTGCTTAAATCGCCTGCCTGTGCAAGCCCACCAAGCTATCTCCCTTGGCATCCCATCCCTTTAACACAAGGTTTACCTCTTTAGGCATGTCACTAATTGTCTCCATCATGCGTTTAAGGCTAGTTTGAGACCTGCTTAGACAACATCCCTTCTAGTACACTATGCAGAGTAACTATTCATGTTTGTCTCTTGACCAGTCGCCCTGTTTGGGCACTTGTTGGACCCAAGGCAGCTTCTAACAAGCACCCTATCCAAATGTATATATCATGTTGCGCAACTTGGGAACTATTACTTCATCACTAAGTACTTCCCGGCATGTTAAAACTGCCTAAGATCTCCTCCCTTAGTACCTGAATAACCACTAAATAAATACTTTCTCAGGTAGAAAGATTACTAGTGCACCTAGCCAAGGGCCCTCCACTGTGTGTGAACCCCTGCTGTTGCATTTTAGACTGTTGTCTTTGCCTGCCCACATCCGATCTCTACAAGTAAAACCAGTCAAACCAATCGCAGGCCCTCCTGCTACGACCCACCCCTATATGGCCATAACGTGCCTATATATGTCCCATGTATTCTGGGCAACAGAAATTGAAACAACCGTTAAATCCAAAGGCAATAGTCACCAATGATCTTGACTTACTCAGTGCCTGTTGTAGTGGTCCTCTCTGAAAGCCAGACAGTGCCACTTAGTGACCGACTGTCAGAGGTGCCAGTGGTGACAATTGAGGGACGGTGCCGCGCACCAGAAAAAAAAAACCCTGTCAGATTGAGCACCGGTGAACTTGCTGCTGGAAAAAGCAGTGATGGGCCATTGCCGCACTTCCGGAAGTCCAGACTTGGCTTTCTCACCTTGTGGGGTTAAACCAGTTACAAAATTGACAAGTGCGTACCCCGCAACTACCTAGACGGGAAGAAAATTTAAGTGCCCCTCCCCCTTGTGCGACAAAGGTAGATTGCCATGACAGAAAGATATTAAAACCGTGTTTGGTTTTCTGCAACAGTTATTCTGGGCAACAGAAATTAAACAAACCATTAAATCCAAACAGATAAAACAAATAAAGGCTATGTTGTATCAGCCAGACCAACAGTGGAGTCATAGCCGAATGGACCAAGTGTGGGCCAGAATGGAGGAGGTATATGAGAGGCTACTGCAGGCCCCAAGGTTTGTGCAACTTGCTGCCGCCTCACCATAATGCCAGTGACCCCAAGTCTAATGAAATGGTGATGTTGTGATACAACTTAAGTTAATGTGGGCAAAGTTAAATCTGTCGGTTCTTAATTCAAGCAGCTGTGTACTGACAGGTTCTGAGCAGCCCGGCAAATACCAACCAGTCTGCCCATGAGTTTATAAAGGTAGCCTCACATTTAACCCCATGTCTTTGAAGCACCGCAAGTCAAATACAGAGTTAAAAGCCCCTTTATTTAACTTTAGCTTAGATGCACTGGTACTAACTGCTCCTATTACCTGGAAATGTGTGGTGTGTCCCCTAGCTGGAAAACGTATGGGTGTGCACAGAAACAATGCCTGGAAACATGTGGAGCCCAAGCCGTGTTTGCAGGTCCTCCTGCATATAACCTAGACAAGATAGTCCTGCCAGAACTCTATCTGTGTCCCTTTACATTGGTTCCGAATAGTCCTGCCACTTCCATATAATTGGACAACTCCGTCCCTGAACCTAACCCATGTTGCACTGGTTTGGTTACGGACCCTAAAGATCACTTCCATGGCCCTAAAACCACTTCTCTCACGAAGGGCACCACCGTCAGCTCACCCGTGTAGAAGCCAACCCAGCCGGGATTAGTGTCCCATGCTTCTGAAGCATCTTGCGTATCAGTACCCAAGCATAGTGTCGGACTCTAAGGTCCCCAGATTCATGCTTTGCCACCCCACCTTCAGTGAGTCCGAAACGACCCCTCTGCCAGTCCCTAATAACAAAATACCTGTTTGCGAACTACCCTTGCCTGACGCTCCAAGAAAAGAAAACAATAACTGGCCGCGCAATGAACCATGGACAGACCCTTCGCTGTCTAAGCGGTGAGAAAATGGTGAACGCCAGGCGGGCAAGATGCAAAGAATCGATGCAGAAGTCTCAATATAGAGGGATAGTGACTTGTGTTTTCAACATTGGAACACGGCAGCAGCTCCTAATATTACTGTACCTAAATCTGTGACACTCACCAAATTTTCAATTGAAGGCCTGTTTTGGTCTAAGAGATGCTAAGGATGTTGCGTGGGACCAGCACAATCTATCCCCGCAAAACCAAATGTCTTCTCACCCATCGCCCACGTGATCACCAAAGCCTGGGTTGAATCTGAACTAGTGCATCCCTGTGACTATTTGGGCAGGGTGGAATATATGTTTGTTTCCCTCCCTCTGCAATATTCAAATCCGAAATTGTATATCAGCAAACGGTCTGACGATGAGAAATGCGATAGTCATCTTTGTACATCTCACTGCATGTAATTAAGGGACAGGCGACTGAGGATGAAGTCATGGCACATCTGTCCTATGTCCATCTATTCCATTAGAAAGCCCCCTTTATTTACGTGAACTTAGATGCCCCGGTCCTGCTGGTCGTAATACCTGGAAACGTACCTTGCGCTGCAGACCGAGACACCTCGTGTGTACTTGCACACCGTGACCACACATGAGTAATGCACCCGGTTTCCCCTCTAGTGTACTTGCAACCATAAAACCTGGTGTAAACATACCCCCAGTGACACCCCCTGAGTACCTGCACCCGGGTCCCCCTGTGCCTGAGGGAGCTATTCTGTGCCTAGATGGTGTGCCTCCCGACTGGTATTTTGCTGTTTTTGTCATTGCATCCGGATATATGATGCAGCAAGAACATCAACCTGACAAGTCAGGGAAGTTGGCTTTGTCAATGCTGTTAGTTGCAGAGTTAAATAAGCAGCAACGGAGCTTGTAAACAATATTGCAAACTTTCCCTTGAGCGCGCTGACACAGACCATATTGCTTGTGATGCAGCAAGCACATCATCCTGACGTGAACATTCTGACCCCTCGTGTGATTATGTAAACTGCTGTTAACTGTGTCAGTCACAGTCATAGTCAGTCCTTCACTGTGGATAACGGGATATGGGATCAAACGCAATGATGATAGCTGCCAAAGTAATGGATTGCTATAAGTGACATTTTCATGATTTCTGTGTAACAAGTGTTAATTCACCGACTCGAGAGACACTTTCTCGTGAGCATAATCGAGCAAAGAAGGAGATGAAATCATGTAGCTATCAGACGATGCCCCAATTGGAGAACAAAACCCTACGGCGATCGTACCACCGCTGAAAAGCACCATCACGGGAGGGCCCTTAGTGCTGTATGGATGCAGGGTTCTAAACTCATCTCAGCCTATTTATTAACAGCTATTAAACTCAGCCCAATGCTGACCTGAAAGTCTTTCAAAACAAAACTTTATCGTCCCGGCCTATCACAGACGTGAACATGCCAGGCGAATTACAGATCAACATCTAGCGCAGCCTCAGAGAAATAGGCACACGAGAAGTGACGGACTAAAGAACCAGTGAGATAAAAGTACCGGCCCTGTGAAGCGAGAAGCGCTACCTCAAAACAAGTAACCAACGTGCCCCCGGCCGAGCTATCAGTCACCTGCAAACACTCACACTCCCCCAGCTCCCAGTTCTCTGCAAGCTGCCAAGCACCCTCTGGCCCCCTGTGTCTGCCCCACACATGGGAAACATGCCGATTACAACCAAAGCACGAGAACCCGAGCATTCCGGCCAACATAACCCGTTGCTGCACGGCATGGAAGGCAGCAGGGCAGGGAACACGAGCATGGCTGACCTACGTGTGGCCGGCTATAACCAGAGCCTTTGCAGCATTATTCATGTGCATATAATATAGAGCCATGACATAATATGTTGACCGTGCCACATAATCCCAAGATGCAAAGTGGTACCAAATCCTCCCATACCAATCCTTCCTCAAGGACAACATAAATCAGCGCTGACCGTGTGCTCACCCAGTCATGGTATTTCAAAGTTGCAGAGCACTGTGGCGCGATCGAGTTAGAACAAGCAGCAACTGAGCTTGTATAAAACAGCCGTCATTCCAACTTGACATCTACGCGCTAGGAATAGTATTTGCATGTACTTCCTTTATAGCCGTACCAAATCCACCCCATACCATTCCTTCCTCGCGGACAAACATAAATTAGCGATGACCAGGTGCTCTCCAATTCCTAGTATTTCAATATACCGAGCACTGTGGCGCGCTCAAGTTCGAACATTTTACCATAATTAATGCACGCTGCAAGTGACCGTGCCTTATTATTCCCTGGTTTACTTAAATACACGGCACAAATGAACGTGCTATTTATTAAAAAGAGACGAAAACACTCACCCTAGAGTCACTATCGCTCTTACAACATGCGTTCCCACATCCATGAAACCGTCCGGAACTGACTTGAAATTAGTTAATTTATTCCTATTGCCTTAATTAAATATGTGCGTTTGTTTCAAAGAAAACTGTATACTTTACACTCACGGGGTCCTTTGCACCCATATGAGACTTACTCCAGAATAAAAAAAAAAAACGCCACGGAAATGCTATAAACAATAATTGGAGCGCCAGCATTAGCTCCAGCAAGATAGTTGTTATATCACAATGCGCGGAACGGCCCACGATAATCCCTTCGAACCCCTCGTGTGTCGGAGTGCTTAGTTGGACCTGATGCATTAATTACGGGCTCTGCAAGTCCAGTCGCACGTGGAGGATGCAGCCCAGGCCAGCAACCCCATTGGCCTGCCGACCCTGCACGAAGACCGAGACGAATCAGAGGCACCGTGGAGACCAGGTGTGGAGAAGAGCCTTGTGGCAAGTAGCGGGCGCGCGCATCTGGCCTTGAAGCCCAACCCCCCTACACCAGCGTATCGATGCAGGTCCTTGTGAGCGGTGAGGGCTGCAAGCACACTCCTGTACGCCCACATGCTGAAAGAGACCCTAAGGCCCCCGTGAAACAGGGCAGATGCCCCGACATACTCTTCGTGAAAAGGGAACAGAAAACCTCAGGATCACGCAGCCCCTCTAGCGAGGTGACACGCTTCCTCTCGCTGTTCCCCGGTACTTGGCCCTGCGCCGGCAAGCTGCCCTACGCGTTCCGGAACCCAGCGATGAGTGCTCCAAGCGGCTGGAAATGGGGGTGTGTACTGAACAGGGAAACTGACCCCGGGTACCCGAACCCCAAACGTCTGTTCAAGAGTCAGACTCCACAGCCCGCTGCAGTAAAAAGGGGGGGAGCGTGGCTTGAAATGAAATGAAAAAGGTATTTGATAGAGCGCACTGCGGCCAAGCGGCTTCCTGGCGCTAAAACCTGATCAAGACTCACATAAATCAGACCGAAGAGTTAGGGAGAGAAAGCCTGAGAGAAGAGGAAGGTTTTTAAAGCTTTATGAAAATGGGAATAAATGGGGATAGAACGAATAGAAAGAGGAAGACTATTCCATAGCTGAGGGGCCAGAACCGAAAGGCGAGTGCCCCCGGTTCTGGATTTACGAAAACGGGGGATGTGCAAGAGAGACAGAGAAGAAGAGCGAAGGGTGCGACAAGGGGCATAAGAAGAGATGAGAGAGGTGATGAAAAGAGGAGCAGAACGGGAATGAGCCTGAAAGGCTAAACAGGCCAATTTAAAGAAAGATCGAAAGTGAACAGGAAGCCAGTGAAGAGATTTGAGTGCAGGAGTGATGTGAGAAAATTTAGGAAAGGAAAGAATAAGGCGAGCAGCTTGATTTTGAATGGCCTGAAGTCGGCGAGATTGAAAAGCAGGAATGCCTACATACAGGCCATTTCCATAGTCGATGCGGGAGATGACAAGAGCCAAGACTATGGTTTTGAGGGCGTCAGTGGAAAAGAACTGTGAGATCTTCCGGATGAGGCGAAGGGACAAAAAACAAGAAGAAACGACGGAGCTGATCTGACTATGCATCGAAAGGTCATGGCTGACTTTGATGCCAAGAGTACGGACAGAGGGGACAGGTGAGGGTGGGGGGCCAAAGGAGAGGGGCCAATGTGCAGGGGACCAAGGATTAGAGGGGCCACCCGTGAGGACAAGTTCCGTCTTGTCAGGATTGAGTTTCAGATGGTTGGCGCTCATCCACTCAGAGATAAAAACTAAAGTGGAACAAAATTTGGGAAGGGAATCAGGAGAAGAGGATAAGTCAAAGATGAGCTGAAGGTCGTCGGCATAGTTATAAACAGAGACCCCCAGCTCAAGAAGGGAAGTAATGAGGGGTTGGATGTAAAGATTGAAAAGTAAGGGGGAAAGAGAGGAGCCCTGGGGAACGCCACAGGTAACCGGGCGGGAGGGGGCCGAAAAGCCAGAGAGATGGACCGCCTGGGACCTATCCTAGTCTCGCTTCTTCTTGCGACCTAGTTGCCCTGCTCAGAAAGGTCAAAACGGTTCGTCCCCATGACGCTCACAAATGGTTCTCTCACGAGCTTAAAGTGCTCAAACTCGATCTTAGGCGGTCGGAACGCCTTTGGAGACGCAACTACAGTCCATCTCGGCGCGTCAAATACAAATCACTTCTCACGGAATACAAAAAAAGCGATCACTGCAGCTAAAACCTCTTACTTTACTGAGAAAGTGGCTTTAGCTGCCAATAAGCCTCGGGAAATATTTTCCCTGGTTCACGCCCTAGCCACTTCCGATCGCTCCACCCCCGGTCCCCCGTTCCCTCACAAACCCTCTGCTCCTTACTCAATGATTTTTTCATTGACAAAATCTTGAAGATCAAAGCCTACATTCCCCCAGTGTCCCAACCCTGCCTTGTTTCCCCCCCCCCTCCTCCTCTCTCTTCTTTTGTCTCCTTTCCTCCCATTTCTTTTGAATTATTTTCTAAACTCCTGGCCAAAGTCAGGTCAGGCTCTCCTGCCGATTGTGCGCCAGCTCGTATTCTCAAAATCTTATTCACCAGCTGCTCTGCTCCCCCTCTTGCTCTTCTCAATTCTTCTTTGGCTTTGGGCTCTGTCCCTTCCTCTTTCAAATCTGCTATTGTCCTTCCCATCTTAAAAAAAACTGGCCTGGATCCCTCTCTTCTTTCTAACTTTCGTCCCATTTCCCTTCTCCCATATCTTGGTAAAATTCTTGAAGCACATGTCACCTCTTGCCTCTCCTCCTATGTCGAGCAGAATGGCTTATTGGCATCCCACCAGGCCGGATTCCGCCCGGGTCATTCCACGGAGGTGGTAGTCCTTGCGGTTCTGGATGAGCTCAAAGGGAAAGCCGATCTCAATCTTCCTCAAGCCCTGGTCCTCCTCGATTTGGCTTGGCCCATAATCACGATGACTCGGGGGTCCCTACTCAGGTCGAGGCCCGGCTCGCCCCGCCGCGAACCCTGCGCCTCCGTGCCACCGGCAGGCCAAAGGCCGACCCTGTATGTAGGTACGCCTCCTCCCCTGGGCCCCGCTCTCCCCCGCCAAACACCCACACAGGCATTGCCCACCCCGCTACATGCTTACAACTGAGAATGGGCGACGAGGGGGGGTTGGTCTGACGGGTGCATCCTACACCGAACGCCACGGGCACCCTGGCCCCTGGAGGAAACCACCCCCCCTATGGAGTCAGGGCACCACCTCAATCGTAACTCCTAGGCAAACCTGCCCCGCACTGCGGCCTGGTCCGCTACAACACCGTGCGGCCTGGTGGTGCCAAAGCACACCCCTGACAGTGTCTGACTCCCCACTCTCCCGTTCTCCATGGTAAACCAAAAGGCGATGGTGAGAGTGGGTGGGTGGGTGAGATGGGCCGTGACGGAGAAACACTGTTGACCAGAAGCCGTGGCCTGCATCGGCCGGGCCTACCTGCGGGACCCCCTCCCGCCCTGCCCCTCACACCCCCGCGTATCAACATTCCCACAGTCGGCAAAGGCGACTACGCGAGGGCCGGACCGGGACTCGGAATGAGATGAGGCTCCTCCCGGGCATGGCCCCTACGGAGCTACCCCGATGGGGGGGGGGGGGTGGCAGGACAGTGAGCCAGGCAACTAACTTCCTGGCATCCGCAGCAGTCACACGGCACGACCCAAATGGTGTCAGGGTGAGGGACAGAGAGGCCGCCAGGTGGGCACGGAAGGCATATATACCTCTCCCCTACCCCCACCTCAGCAGGAAGTGACGCACGGTACCCCGAAGGGGTCACCGGACACTAGTCTGTCCAGTGTGCAATCCTTTGGCACTAAAGGGCCCGCCCTCTTATGAGGGTCCCCTGCGGGGACGAGTCGGTCAGCCCGCATAGTGCCAATATCGGCCACACTCACCAGCCCTCCCGCAGCAACATACATGTAACATAACTAAGCAGACAAGACAACTTTTTGGTGGGAAAAATTGCTGCAGGTTTATTAGCATACAAAATATGCCAACATGGTGGGTTATCTTACAGGCGATCCAAAGGCAAGCCGCCCCTCGCGGCCTACCACCTGATGGGCCAACTTGCATCGTGGTCTTAGCAATCGGTGCTTAGCGGTTGTGGTGAGGGGATAGCCCCTCCCACTTCTGGTGAACCATCGGTCCACCCTCTTACTCATGCCCCCCCCTACGAGTGGCGGAGCGTTCAAGCGACCCCCGGTTGTACAGGTTTCCAACCGCCCGTAGGACAGACGGCGTGCCGTCGCACCCCAGGGTCCACCGCACAGACTTTCTGGAGATATTAGGCCTTAGCACCCTTTGTGCTCCTGCAGAGGGTACCCCTGAGTACCTTTCCACCTCTGGATCGCCCTGTAACTCCGTCACAGCCCTGGGTGTGGCGACCGTCGCAGCCAGGGCCCCCCACTAAGGCCGGCATTCTTATTTACATCCTGCTATTTCTAGGGCCTCTCCCCTATCCAGCAAGAAACAGGTCCATACTTATACTGGACAGATGTACCCCATCGTCCTCAAAACACCCTGTGAATTTGGCGTGTAGCGCCCATGTCTAATGAAGCCAAATCTCCTCTGCTCAGTGAATTTATGCATAGCGCAGATGAATCTCCTGCGCGCAGGCGCAATCGCCTCCCCCGACCGAGCTCAATGCCACGGGAGCCGGAGGTGATTTCAGACCACTGAAGTTCACCTGTCCCCAACTGGTTGCTAATTTGCACCGTGTGGTCTTTGTGGTCTTCTTCTAGAGTGCATTACTTTGCCACATTGACCAGACAATTTCATAGTTCTTTTCAATTTATCCCTGGTGCACATAGTAATGGTGTCACAACAGGTTTGAGGGAATAAGTGTATGGTGCCCGTTATTAGATACTGCACCCTTTCATGAAGTGACAACTTACACAGCCTACCCTGCTTGCCGAACCTTCGACCGGTCACAGATGCCCGGTCCCTGCTATCCACCTGTGACCCTTGATACTTACACCAGTAATTGTGTCGAACTACAAGATTTTGTGTCACATGTTTCACTGTAGTCCCTTTGGCGGATCCGCTCGGACCCTTTTGCGTCCCTGCAAATGCTGTGTCACGCACTACGGCCCTTTAATGCCCTTGCCCGTCCCTCAAAGACACCTGACAGCCTGATGCCCCTCACAGCTTTGGTGAGGGGTTTTGGGCCCAGCACACCCCTGTCTATGTTTCTAACATTTCTCTCCCCTACAGGCTCCAGTTAGTGTGATTGGCTATCCCTGTCCTGGCAAGGCATATCAATGGCCATTCCCCCCCTTTGGTGACTATCCTGCCATGGGATATGTGACATAGGCACGGGTGCCCTCGTGTACTTGCCGTTTAAAAGGGGGAACCACAAAATACTTGTCCCTTCTTGAGCAGTGGGAACGACAAAACAATCCTTCTTCAATCATTGTAGTCAAATGATGCTCTGAACCCATGTTCCCCTCAGCTTATTGCACCGCAACCCACAAATTAGCTGGCAGCTACCCCAACTGCCTAGCTCCCTGGCTATAGAGCGGGTGTTTTTGTCTGTCCTGGATGGTCTAGAGGATCCATCTCTTGGAGCATGCTTGCAACCCTAACATTATCACATTAGTTGGACAAGCCCACTGCCTGGCCGCAAGCTTAGCTAAGCCCCTGCTTAAATCGCCTGCCTGTGCAAGCCGACCAAGCTATCTCCCTTGGCATCCCATCCCTTTAACACAAGGTTTACCTCTTTAGGGATGTCACTAATTGTCTCCATCATGCGTTTAAGGCTAGTTTGAGACCTGCTTAGACAACATCCCTTCTAGTACACTATGCAGAGTAACTATTCATGTTTGTCTCTTGACCATTCGCCCCATTTGGGCACTTGTTGGACCCAAGGCAGCTTCTAACAAGCACCCTATCCAAATGTATATATCATGTTGCGCAACTTGGGAACTATTACTTCATCACTAAGTACTTCCCGGCATGTAAAAACTGCCTAAGATCTCCTCCCTTAGTACCTGAATAACCACTAAATAAATACTGTCTCAGGTAGAAAGATTACTAGTGCACCTAGCCAAGGTCCCTCCACTGTGTGTGAACCCCTTCTGTTGCATTTTAGACTGTTGTTTTTGCCTGCCCACATCCGGACTCTACAAGTAAAACCAGTCAAACCAATTGCAGGCCCTCCTGCTACGACACAACCCTATATGGCCACAACGTGCCAATATGTTTCCCATGTATACTGAGCAACAGAAATTGAAACAACCGTTAAATCCAAAGGCAATAGTCACCAATGATCTTGACTTACTCAGTGCCTGTTGTAGTGGTCCTCTCTGAAAGCCAGACAGTGCCACTTAGTGGCCGACTGTCAGAGGGCCAGTGGTGACAATTGAGGGACGGTGCCGCGCATCAGAAAAAAAAACCCTGTTAGATTGAGCACCAGTGAACTTGCTGCTGGAAATAGCAGTGATGGGCCATTGCCGAACTTCCGGAAGTCCAGACTTGACTTTCTCACCTAGTGGGGTTAAACCAGTTACAAAATTGACAAGTGCGTACCCCGCAACTACCTAGACGGGAAGAAAATGTAAGTGCCCCTTCCCCTTGTACGACAAAGGTGGATTGCCATGACAGAAAGATATTAAAACCGTGTTTGGTTTTCTGCAACAGTTATTCTGGGCAACAGAAATTAAACAAACCGTTAAATCCAAAGAGATCAAACAAATAAAGGCTTTGTTGTATCAGCCAGACCAACAGTGGAGTCATAGCCGAATGGACCATGTGTGGGCCAGAATGGAGGAGGTATATGAGAGGCTACTGCAGGCGCCAAGGTTTGGGCAACTTGCTGCCGCCTCACCATAATGCCAGGGTCCCCTGCGGGGACGAGTCGGTCAGCCCGCAGAGTCACATGGTGCTGAGCTACCGCTGGTGATCGAACCGTGAGCCCCACGCTCTGGAGTCAGCTCCTCCGGTCGCTGAGCCACGGGAGAGCCTGTACAAAATGGAGGTTCCGCTTCAAGTTGTCTTTGCTGCTGATAATGTCACGAAAATCTGCATGCTGCTTGTCTATGGGAACTTTACTAAGGAATCCTGCCCATGTCTGGTTTGCTGAGGAAAACAACCTCAGCATCTAGCCAGTCAGAACATATGCCATGCCACAATACCAAAAAAACCTGTTGTACTTGCCTGGGTGATGTCTTACAAAAAATGTACACTTTGGGCAATATAGGCTGGTTTCGTTTTGGCTAATACATTGACCTCTTGATTGTGGCCTCTCCATGTCCTTCCATGGTGGTCAGAAAGACATCCCAAAGGAAGAGTTTACATTTCAAAGAAAGCTTGCTCTGACACAAGTTGGATGAATACAACCAATCAATATTTGTGTTTCCTCTGAACAGGAAAAGACACACCACTAGACTCGCACAGAGAGGAGTTGACAAGGAATAGGATTCTGAAAGTTCTTGATGAAGTTAGTGGCAGTGGTGTAATGAAAAAGTATGCCCACCCTCAAGAATGGGATGAAGGGCCCCTGAGTTTGCAAGAGGGCCCGCTGGAGGGTTGCATGGGCTGTGTTATGTCCCTGGGTTGTGGACGACCTTTGAATCTGGCAGTAATCCTTTTATGAAGGAAATCTTCTTGTGCACTGATTGAAGTCTGAAAGGGTTTGTTAAGAAAACAGAAATTAATAGTGTGTGAATCACAGAATCGTCCAGACAGAATTTCCACTAGGACAGGCCTATGGAGCAAGCCTTTGGAGTAACAGCAAAGCACACATGAACACACACAAACACATCATAAGTTTTGAATACAGACCTAATGCTGACTCTTTTTATTTATTTATTGATTTTAAAGGAGGTTGCCTAGTCTGAGATCACAAGAACGGGCAAAACAACCTTCAAATACTAACAATGTGTAAACATTTTGGCTCAACAAACTAGTCGTCACTTTCTCACCTGAGGGGCCAATTGGTGTCAACTGGTTGAAATAGAATTGCCACCTTTAAAGACCAGTAGAGTATATTTTAGGACTTTCAGCGTGATGGGAATGCATTGCTCCTGACCTGCCCGTACTGTTGTATCAAAAGACACACAGATGATGGACTGAATGCAGAGCAAATCAAACATTCACCCACAGTCAAGAGATATGGGTTAAATCCATTATTCTTTTGCTCACCATGCCACCCCAGTTTAGACCCAGCCATATGCAAATCAGTTTTGACCTTGTTCCTCATGGGAACAGTCTAGCCCGAACTACCAATCCATGTCCTCCCTTGACTGGAAACAAGCATCCTGGGGCCCGTTTCAGTGCATCACCTCTAATCAGCCAGGCCAACTTGAATTCAGTGACACAATGGGCCCAGGAACCACATCTGGGCATTCCCAGCACACCTAGGGCGAGAAAGCAAAAGACACACAGATGATGGATGGAATGCAGATCAAATCAAACATTCATCCCCTGTCAAAAGATCGGGTTTAAATCCATTGTACTTTTGCTCACTATGCCACCCCAATTTGGACCCAGCCATATGCAAATCAGTTGTGACCCTGTTCCTCATGGGAACAGTCCAGCCCAATCTGCTAAGCCAGGTTCTCCCTGGATCGGAAACAATCATCCTCAGACAGGTTTCGGGGCATCACCCCTCATCAGCCAGGCTAGCTTGACTCCAGTGACACAGTGAGCCCCGGACCCACGCCTGGACATACCCGGTGCACTTAGGGCGAGAAAGCAAAAACACACAGATGATGGACGGAATGCAGAGCAAATCCAACATTCTCCCCAGTCAAGAGATCTGGGTTAAATCCATCGTTCTTTTGCTCACCATGCCACCGTAGTTTGGACCCAGCCACATAAAAATCAGTCTTGATCTTGTTTCTCATGGGAACACTCCAGCCCTTACTGCCAAGCCAGGTCCTCCCTGGACCGGAAACAATCATCCTGGGACCGGTTTTGGGGCATCACCTCTCATCAGCCAGGCTACTTTGAATCCAGTGATACAGTGAGCCGGGTAGCCACGTCAGGGCACACCTGGCGTACTTAGGGTGAGAAAGCAAAAGACCCACAGATGATGGATGGAATGCAGAGCAAATCAAACATTCACCCCAGTCAAGAGGGATGGGAATGCATTGCTCCTGACCTGCCCATACTGTTTTATCAGCAACATTCTATCCCTAACCTTAAGTACAGTGTCCCTTTGGCTACATCTGGTCCATTGGATTTTGCAAATATGTTAAATATTCTACTAGCCCATACAGCTGTGAATGTTGTGGACTATTGTGGTTGAAGTTATGGTTGACTCAAACCCAAGTGCCAACTGGTGAACTAGTTCATCCCGGAAATGCCCCTGGTCCCATGGGTCCTCCTGTCAGCTGTAAAAACACAGTTTGACAAGGTTGTATGTCAGAATAACATTGACAAAAATATTGTCTTACATAAATATTGCTTTACTAAATATCGTTTAAAAAAATGTTGCATAATTTATTTTTCTCATATTAACTCCAGTGGGGCAATATTTTTGTAAACAATATTTACCTACTTACTTATGCCTACTACCCTTTCTGGGGTACAGGCCATCAACCAGGACTCTCCCGCCATCTCTGTCCTGCACTTTTCTTTCAATCTGACTCTAGGTGTAACCCATCTCCTTGCAGTCAGTCTCGAGGCCGCAGCACAAGGTGTTTCCTGGCCTTCCTCTTTTCCTTTTCCTTCTCCCTTGACTGTTTCAGGCGAGGGCTTGTCTCGTGGTGTTTAATGTGGGCTTGCAGAGCGTGTAACCTATCCAGCCCCAGCATCTTTCCATGATTTCTTCATGAGGAGGGAGTTGGAAAATCTGCTGACATAGGTCGTTGTTGCTGATGCTGGGTAAGGGCCCAGGCCTTTTGCAGGTTTCCCCCCAAATTTTTACCAATTTGGACTATTAGCTGCTGGTTCTTCGACTCTTTTTTATTTTTTATTGCAGAGTTTTATATAGCGCAAACTTGACCTTAATCCAATCAGGTATCAGAGCGCTTTACATAGCACCAGTTACGTTACATCAGGACACACATTCATTATGTTTTTGTTAGGCACGGGGAGATTACGTGATTTGCCCAGAATCACAGGATGTTCAGCGTCATTGCCGAGACTCGAACCCAGTTGCCCAGGTCCGAGGTTGAGCGCCCTAGCCGTTAATGCACTCTGAGAGTGCATTGAAGTCTGCTAACCAGACCCCAGAGCCAGTGTTCTGACTCATTACAAAAGTTATGCCGATTACTGAATTGGATGTCCACAACTGGCAAGTACTAACTTACTTATCAGTCCCTAGTATATGGTAACCAAGGCATGTAAGACAAAGTGTTCAACCAGGACTGCAGCACTGCCTGTGCCACCCTGAGCGTGACAAAGTACACAATAGCTATCAGCCTGCCACTGCAGACTGGAAGAGCAGTGTGTACACTGCTAGTTCGACTTTCTAATTAAAACCAATTGCAAAGTCACTTCTTCTCTTAACAATGTATGTAAGTCTCCCCTAAGGAAGACCTATTGAGCCTTATGGCAAGGAGCTGCATATTGTTAAGAAAGACATATATGTTTATATATGTGTTAGCAGCAAACCCCCTAAAGTTATTGTTTTTCCTGAGGAAAGTTAGTAGCCCAGTTTGCTAACACAGGGTTACCGGCTGGCATCTCACCTTGCTGACGTCTGAATGGTACTGTAAGGTATCAAAGTATTCATGGCGTTAAATCCGACTTGATGTCCAAGTCAAGATTAATGTCACTATTAAAGTTCAGCAACATTTAAAAGTTGCCTCTTTCTGATCCAGCTCTTCTAGTGGCTTTCCACAAGTCCTGGCCAATAGACAGCTTTCTGCCCACCTGGGGAGATATGTGAATGACTCCCAGGCTTGGGAACAAAGGCAATTGCTGCAGAGTGAGGTGTGGCCTCCTCTACCAGGAAGGCTACTGGGGGTGCTAGCCCAAAAGGTGAGGTTCAAAGGGAAAATCAACTTTGAAGGGCCGCCTGGTACAACACACCCAAGCAGGATGCCTTTTATTCCTGCAGACAAGTTGGAGACAGGCACAGAGAGGAAAAACCAATCCTCAAACCAGTTGTCCCATGGGTGTGTATCCCTTGGGTATCCACACCTCTAGGGTGGGCTAACAAGCTCCTTACAATCAAGGGAATGTTCAGACATCTTGAGAGTGTTAACACCGGAACATTGCCACCAAAGAGGAGTGTACCTACTAGCTCATTGGCTAGTAAACATGTTGTCCACTCTTAGCACTTTCTGTGGATATAATGGGCACTCCTGGCACCCTGAACTTCAGTACACATTGGATTTGGAGAGAGAACCTAAACAGGAATGCCCTGCTGCCTTTGAAGCTGCATGTAGAGGGACACTTGCCCTCACCAAGGATAGTCACTGTGACCGCTGTGTTGCGAGATTGGGAGCCCAGCCACAACTGGCCTTCTACTGTCAGAAAGAGAACTTTGTGGGAGTCGAAAGCCATGGTCAAAGTCTCCTCACCCCACCCGTGGATTGAGGGTTTAACCGCACGTCACCTCCGTCAACCCCAAAGCACCAGGAACATCTTTGAACATCTTTTTCTCTTGCATCCCCAGCATCAGGATCACTCCATTGTCGTCAATGGGGGTAATTTCCTAAAGGTTGGAACTGGACTTGAAAAGGCTCTAGTGGCCAGGTAACTGTCTAAAGTAACCTTTCTTGGCTCCTAGACTTCCGCTTCTATCGGATTTGGTCAGCCAAATCAGATTGGAGTCGCCAAACGAATTTTCAAACTTTTCAAAAGTTTTTATTGACCGATGTTTGTTTGTGGTTGCATCTAAAAGTATTTATTTCATCAAAAATCTGAATCTTTGGAATCCTCAGGTGGATGTTGATGATCAAAGGCACTAAGAGTTCATAAAATAATGCTCTATTTTGGTGCTGGTAAATGCTTTACACTAAATTCCTTTGTTCAGCCTTGCTGCTCGAAGCTACAGCTACCAAGGGTTGAGCTTAAGATCTAAAAATGAGCCTGACCTAATCCAAGATGATATTTGTGAGTATGCTCCACAATAAGTCCCCTCAGTTATATCATATAGTACACCTAGGCTTCCCTGTGTTCAGTTTCTATTTTTGGGAAGTCCTGGTGTTTTTTTCCAGTGTTTTCCAGTGATTTTAATACCTTAAAAAACAGTGGTTATCAGTGGTCATATTTCCGCATGATTTAAAGCAACAGACACAGTGTTTTTCTGGTGTTTATGGAACTTTTTATTTTTATTATTGCTTTCTTTCTGCACTGACAGTGCATGGTATATACAGTCTACATACAGTGTATATGAGATCCAACTACATTTTTACAAATCAAACTTATTGAAGTACACCATGCAATACTTCTTCAGTGAGTCTTTGATCCGGCGGGCTCGCTCTTTCCTTCCCATGTAATCTTTTATCTGTGAAAAAGCTCTCTCAACCTTGACACTTTAGACGGGCAATGCCACAACAGCCAGTACACAATTTGCTAACTCTGGCCACTGACATAGCTTTCGATGCCAATACAGGTCCACCTGAAGATTGCAATTCTCTGGGACAGGTCTGCAAAATATGCGTCGAACTGGGCGCATATGCCCTCAGAGTCATTGAAGCGGTCAAAAATGAAGCAGTACATTTCAAAGTCTGTAGAAAATTCCCCATTACTGAAGAGGTCGAGACCTAGTGCAGAGTACCACAGTGAAACTTCATTGACTTCAAATGCCATGGTTGTTGAAGAGACATTTCTATGCATCATTGCAAGCCATTTCTCATGCATTGGAAAATAAGATTTTGTGAATTGCTCCTCAACATTTGTTTGCTAATCAAGTGGCAAGCATTCTAACATAGCATGTTGCAGTGCCAAAGTCACTAAAGGTGTTGCCCAGCCTACTCTCAAGGAGATGTGAAGTGTGTTTCAAATCTACAACAATTGCGCTGAACACTTGGTAGGCAAGGGTCTTTTCAAACTCTAGTGCTTTTTATTATGTCCTCTACAACAGTCATTTTTCCTGCAAAAATCTAAGAATGCAGTAGAGTGTATTTTTTTCACATCACTATCAATATGCAACTGAAGATTCTCGCATTCCATGCCTTTGGCATCATCACTGAGCAAATTTCTGTAAACGGTCATCACATGGATAATATACCATTCAAGGCCTCTAGGACTGAGAACCACCGGCTAAATGACACTGTTGGGATGACTCTTTCTTTGGTGCCACACAAAGCACAACATTAGAAATATTTGCATTTTAGTTCCTGTGCATAATGAAACAGTACACCAGAATGGACTACAAAGTCAATAGCATTCTTCATTAACTCTGAAGATTATAAAGATGCTTTCAGCATACCATCTAGCAAGTGACAAGGATCTCTTACATGTAAGCACATCAGCTCAGATATCGATTTCGACAGGTCATACGTAGCTGAATCACTACAAATGCAAACAATATCACTCCGATCATTGTTGAACTTTGTAAGAACTTTTTGCAGCCGCATTCCAAGTGACACTGCGCTCCATGTTTTGCAAAAGTCTGGTGTCATGTGGTCACCCCTATCACAGATGCTTAGTGACAGCACTCTTTTATCATATGCCTGTAACTACGCCTTGCATTGAATGTTTAAAGCCTGGGATGTGTTTGGCAATTCACCTACTATCAATACTGACTCACTAGAAAAGGAGGTTAATGTATCAAAGGGTTTCATCCATTCTCTGTCTGTGGGTAAATGTGATGGTACACATTGGGAAAGATTCTTATGAAAACAGTCATTTTGCCTATCAGTGATAGAATCAAAGGTAGCCAAAATATCAAATATGATTGTGATATTTCCTGATTCTCTACAGTTTATAAAATAATTAAATAAGACCAAAAACATGCTTCTAATCCTTGCATCTTTAGACCATAGACCACAAAACTGAAAAAAGGAAAGGGAAGGAGAAAAAAATATTTTAGTGACATCCCTAAACAACAAAACTCAAGCAGAATAATGTTAGCCCAGTCTTTCCAGCTGCTACCTTGTATAACAAAGATACATTGTATTGGCCCCTTCAGGAAGAAATAGAAAATGACTCTTTCACTCTCCTTTTCTTTTCTTTGAATGGCATTTAGTTTGTGGCTGTGCAGGTGTTTATCAATGTTTATATGTTTACACTGATGAGGGCTATTTCCCTTTCAGTGGGGTTTTATCCGTTATTATAAGTTTAAGCCTAAAACAGGATAGCCTAAGTACATCCTAATCCTCACATGGTGTTTGGCCAGCACATTTGGAGGATTTTCCTCAGACAAGTGTTGATGAAGGCCTGAACTTTGGTAGTGGTGGTCATGGGTGTCCTCCAAGTTTCTGTCCACACAGAAGGACCGGTTTTATGTTGGTGCTAAAAAGCCTGATCTTGGTTTAAAGTGTTAGGTCCTTGGAGCTCCAATTATTCTTTAGTTGAATGAAGGCAGTTCTTACTCTTCTGATTCTTGCCATGACGTTGGTGTCTGTGCCGCCCTGATTGTCTATGACACTGCCCCGGTAGGTGTAGCCCTCAACCTCTTCTAGTGCACGCCTGCAAGAGTGACTGCAGTTGCCCTGGCCATGTTAGGCTTCAGGATCTTGGTTTTTCCCTTGTGGATGTTGAGGCCAAGTTTTGCTAACGTAGCTGCCACATTGTCAGCCTTCTCTTGCATCTGCAGATGGGTATGGTGAGAGTAGGGCCAGGTTGTCTGCAAAGTCCAGGTCATCGAGCTGCGTCCAAGTGTTCCACTTGATCCCATTTCTTCTCCTTCCTGTGGATATCTTAATGATCCAGTCTTTAGCCAGTAAGAAGAGAAAAGGCGAGAGCAAACAACCCTCGCAGACTCTAGTCCTCACTTGGAAGTCTTTCTTTAGTTCTCCTTCATGGACTATCTTGCAAGTCATTCCCTCGTAAGCGTTCTTGATGATTTTTATGAGTTTATCTAGCACACCATAGTGGCAGAGGAGTTTCCGAAGGATCTCTATGTCCACGCTGTCGAAATCCTTCTCATAGTTGATGAAATGGACATGGGAGGTGCATTCCATCGACTGCTCAATGACCATGAACAGTGTTTCAATCTGGTCTGTGCAGGGTCTCTGTGAGAAGTTGGCCTGGTATATGCTGTCCACTAGTTATAGTGGGCACCTTGCACCAGTCCAAACGACCCTTATTGATGATTAGGTTAAAGACAACCTTTATTGAAAGCTATCCTAGTGGTAGCTATGGAGAGCAGCCTTCAGGCTAAGTCTCGAAAGAATGTAAAGCAGCTTGGTTTACCAGATTATAACCTCTCGAATGACCAAATGAAAGGAGAACCACACAAAGTACATATATATGTATATATATATATATTATCTACTGGCGGTCGCCAGTAGATAGTTATAGTTAGGACCGTATTTCCATAGGAAATCCGCAACATTCTATTTGGAATAACTTTGGCGCCGGTTGACGAATCCTCGCAAAATGTTTAAAATAGGTGGGGCGCTCCGCTCCTACCCTGAAAGTCTCGGGGAGATTCGTCAAGCGGGGGCTGAGAAAAAAGGGGGGTCCCAAAACGCGTTTTCCCCATGCAATTTTCCATAGGGACCTTTAGTCCAAGGTACAGCCCGAACGGCTGAACAGAATTACTTGAAATTTGGCAGAGAGGTAGTCCTCAGCTCAGGGATGTGCCTTTTGCATATATGGAGTCAATCTGTTCAGTAGTTCCTGAGAAAATTGCAGCTAAAAGCACATACATATCTATAGCCGCGCAACGTGCGCGCACCGTGCGAGGACCGTGCGCGCACCGTGCGAGCACCCTAACGTGCGCGAGCGTAATTCTGAACGGTGGTTACATGTTAGTCAACGTTCGAATCGGTCGAAATCAGGAAGTGTCGGCCGCCATTTTGTTTGTTTTCAGTGCAAGAGTGAAAAAGGAAGGTGGCGAATGTGAAAAGGGGGCAGGGTAGAGAGTTCCTGACCCCCTAGCCTTTGTCAGGGGGTCCCTGAAGGACCCCGAAGGCAGAAAAAAACATTTGATTTTTTTTTAAATCGCGGGGGTGCGCGCACCATGCGCGCACGGTGAAAAACCAAAAAAAATACGTACTTCATTGTAAAATAAATATATTAAAAAAAGAATAATAAATACATAACTTAGCACTTAATAAACCGTACAAATTCACTGAAAAACCATAGGTTTCACACACGTTATGGTTAGGAATTAGCATTTAACAAAAATCTTGCAAATTCACTTAAAAAACCATAGGTTTCACACATGTTATAGTTAGGTGGATATTTCACTCGTAAAAAACCAATGAAATTCCCCCGTTATAGTTAGTTCAGATAACTATAACTCGCGCGGCCGCCACTCTATCACAAGGATGATGTCATCAGTGATGTCATGAGTGATGCCACTGACCATGTCATGAGTGATGTAATATGTGACGTCATCAGCAGTGGATTGCGGGCGCGCGAGTTATAGTTATCTGAACTAACTATAACGGGGGAATTTTATTGGTTTTTTACGAGTGAAATATCCACCTAACTATAACATGTGTGAAACCTATGGTTTTTTAAGTGAAAATATATATATTGCATTGTTACATTTGCCGTGTAAATTAGAGTATTTTTTCTATGTTTATTCAACACCAGCATCACGAGGTCATAGAGTGCTCCTAAATATAAAGGTTAATGAAGCGGCAGTTACGTTATGTGATCAAGGCCATCTGGTGGCCGAAACGCGTAATGGCGTGTTGTGTGGGTGCTGATCTTTATTAAAACCTGCGAAGCACGAATTGGTGTCCGTGTGCTTCTTCCTCGCCGTCCTGGAAGTGGGAGAGAGCTTTTTGGAATTCACACATATATATATATATATATATATATATGTATACATGTATATACATACATATATATGTGTATATATATATATATATATATGTATATACATACATATATATGTGTGTGTATATATATATATATATATAAAAAATATGTATTTATTACTAAACACTCTCTACTAACCTCTATATGAGATTAGAGAACAAGATACACAATATTAAAGCACTAGAACGACAGTAAATAGCGCAATACACAGTGGGCCCCAGGGGGAGAACAAACCATATATTAAGACAGTGGTATAACAACTACGACTTGACTAGACACAGTGCCTAGAGCACGTAGAATCGCTGGGACCCCAAGGACCCACCCAAGGTAGTGACACAGGAGACCCACGGGGATGTGTGTAGTGTGAGAACACAGCCGCGAGCTCCGTACAATTCTGTAGACTCCCCAAGCAATGGAGAGTCAGGGTACGTCTGGAGAAACCAGGAAAGCCCACTGAAAGTTAAAGTACCATTCTCAGGGACACACAGGTCGACAGACCAGGGATCGCGAAGGGACATCGAGAGGAATCACAAAATACCAGCCCACAGGACACTCGTAGAGTGTAGGCCAGTAATCTTCGGTGGAATCACTGCTCGGTGTCTGGATTACAAGTAGCTCAAAGCACAGCCTCAGGGATTGCCAAAAAGCATATGCTGCTGCAAATGTGCATGGTGTCCAGGGGTTCGGGTTGCACAGTCCCTACGAGGGTTGCGGGTCACTGGTTTACTTAGAGCACTGGTTGGCCTCGGAGAAGCTTAGGAACCCATCTCCTGTGTTGCAAAATCTTCGGAGTCCTTCAGGAGCTGCGTAGATGCAAACGGGTCAGATGCGTCTTTGGTGCGTGCCTTGCAGGGGAGTAACTCCTTTACTCCAAGGGAGATTCTTCAGTCATCCAATGTAGTGCAGATAGTTGAAGTGCTTGGTTTCTGTAGCAGAGTTTCGTCCAGGTAAATCTAAAGTCCTGTAGCCAGGGGTTCCTAATTTATACCCAAGGAAGGGGTGGGACAAACTCTGGAGACCCACCTATGGAAGGGTCAGGACAGAGGGGTGGCTACACCCATGTCCTTTGTACAATTTCGCACCAGAGCAGGGGCTGGGAGCCCCTGCAACTGGTTTGAGCTGGACTATGCACAGGGACACCAAATGTGCCCTCAGTTCCGACTTCAAAGCACTCTCAGAGTGCACCCACCCAGCAGCAGGAGGGCAGCATCCATTTTGTGATGCCAAGGCCTGTAAAGCTGGTACCGGGTGTACCGGTGCTGTCATATTTCTCCCTCTAGTAGGGTGGAATCATACCTCCCACACCAGTTACTGCTGTGGAGGTATGATTCCAAGGTGTTTGACACCAAACACGACATGTTTTCATGCAGCCGTTTTAAAGTTAGTTTACCGCGAGGTTATAATGCACTTAAGAGTATATGGTAGGCTGCATCACAAAAAAAATGGAATAGAGGTTCCAACAGCTACAGAGTGGCTCTGCTCATGCAGTTGCACCCTCTCACATAAAACCCAGCACCCTGCCTCTAGGATTGATAAGGCCTGCCATAGGGGTGACTGATAGGTTTATATGTGCAGTGATAGGGATAGATATAGTGAACCTATATCTAAGTAAGGGGTGCATACACCACCTTACACAGGCTGCTGTAGCAGACCTGTTGTGTCATTTTGAATGGTCTCCTAGGGGTGGCATAAGACATGCTGCAGCCCCTGAGAGTACTCTGGGTTACCTATGCCCTAGGTACATAGTATACCATATACTAGGGACTTATAAGGGTACCCCAGAATCCAATCTGAAGTGTACCTAAAGTACATGAACAACCAATTTAGGGAGAAAGCATATAGACTGAGGTCCTGATTAGCAGGATCCCAGTCAAACTAAGTCGAAAACCAGCAAAACACCAGTCAAAAAGTGGGGGTAACCATGCAGTCAGAGTCCACCTTCCTACAGTCTCTCTTTGCGGAAACAAGCTTGCTGGTCTTGCAACTGAGTGTTGACTTGTTCCTTCATTCTGTTCAGGGTGACTCTGTTGAACACCTTGCCTGGGGTTGATAGAAGAGTTATCCCTTTGTAGTTTGCGCAGTTACTCAAGTCATCTTTTTGGGGATCTCGATGAGATAATCCTCCTTTCAGTCTGATGGCACCTTTTGCTCTTCCCAGATCCTTCCATACATGGGGTAGAGCATGTCTACTGATGTTTCAATATTTGCCTTCAGTGCCTCTACAAGAAATGTTGTCAGGTCCTGCTGCCTACCCATTTCTCAGATGTTAGATGACTTACTGTATTTCTTCCTTGGTTGGTCTGCTGCAAACGATTGGCTAGTCCTTGTTAGCTGGCTGTATGTCTGGTGGAGACCGCAGCATGGGCTGGTTCAGCAGTTCTTCAAAGTGCTCCAACCATCTCAGTTTTTCGCCTTCGTTACCCATGATTGTCTTCCTAGCTTTGTCTTTAACAGGTCTTTCTGGTTTTCAGAATTGACCAGAGAGTTTACTTGTTATGCCATAGAGTTCTTTTAAATTTCCATGGCTTGCTCGGACTAAACAGTGTTAAGGACACAATATTTTTATCAGATGATATTATGTCTATGATATTCTGGTACCAGACAAAATCACATTTTACCTGTAACTGGACTCCATATTATCTCTGTTTATGTTAGTACTTCCCACCGGATACACCGGTAGACCTGTAAACCAGACACCAATACTTTTTGGGCATGGTTGGAACCCCTATTTGTTTTCTGTGGTGCATTCTGTGTTGACTTGGCTTTTGAGATCATTTGTGCTGATTCTTGGTGTTAGAAATTGCGTCTCTAGTTGGCAGAGGTATGTACCTCTGCCAACCAAGTAGGGCCCACAATCCTAGTCAGGGTAAGTCACAACACAGTACTAAACTATCCTATGCTCACCCTCTGGCAGCTTGGCACAGAGCAGGCTGCTTAACTTAAAAGACAATGTGCAAAGTATTTGTGCAATAACTCATACATTAACACAGTGAAAACACCACAAAAAGACTCCACAGCAATTTAGAAAAATAGAGAATATTTATCTGAGTAAAATAAGACCAAAACAAAAATCTCCAATGTGTAGAAGCTGCGATATTGAATTTTGAAAAAATAAATACAGTAAAGCGCTTAGAAGCAAGTAGCGATAAGAAGGATACTTTAGGTCACGCTGGACCGGGAGAAAGTCTAAGTTCGAGTTGAACTTGTGAAAGCACAGGCTTGTTATAGGACCCATGCAGGCCCCGGTTCACAAAGTACCTTTTCTGGTCGCAAGCAATGAAATGCATTGATCTTCTCCACGCAGTGAAGGCAATGTGTCGGGTACAATTCACACAGGCAATCACAGACATGGTGATATGCTGACCCAGTAGGCCACTATCCCTGTGATTGTAGCCAATCGTAGTGGGTGAGAAATGAGTAGTGACATACCTCATGATTATTGATGAGGAAGGCCAAAATGCAACCCCTAAGGGCCATATGTATCATTATTGGAAGTTGCGATTACCTAATTGCGATTCTCTGCGAATCATAATTATGTAATCGCTATTCCTAATGTATGAAACTCCATTAGTTTCATTTAGCGATTTCTAGTGGGTCGCAAATTGACCTACCTCATGAATAATAATGAGTTAGGTCGCAATTTGCGACCCATTAGGAATCGCTAAATCATGGTGATGGTGGCCTGCTTGAGTCAGCAGACCACCATGTCCATGATTGATTTTAAATTAAGCAATCATTTTGTTTTTAAATGCTTTCCATTTTCCTTAAAGGAAAACTGGTTGTCTTTAAAAAAGTAAAATTAAAAGTTTTCTTTTCATTTTTTAAGAGGAAGCAGTGGTCCGTGGGACCACTACCTGTTCTGAGAAAACGTTTTAGCTAACATTCCCAATAGGAATGGGGTCCCTTGGTGACCCCTTCCCATTTGCAAATGGGTTACCACCTACTTAAAGTAGGTGGCAAAATGTGAATGTTTCGCAACCGCATTTAGGTTGCAAAACATTCTTACATACCGCTGTGATTCGGTATTAGGAAGGGACGCCCTAAACACACCCCTTCCTAATACTGAATCGATATGTATTTGCAATTCCAAATTGCGAATCGGAAACATGTTATCGAATCGCAAATTGGAATTCAAACATACCAAAACGCATTTTACTGGATGCAGATGGCCTGATTATGTTTCCGGGCCGTTTGCGACCGGTAAAATGCATAATACACATGGCCCTATGGATCGGTAGTTTTTAATCAACCTGTTAGTACATTGGTTTGTTTTCAAAGTACCAATGTATTAGGTATAGGTCGGTAAGGCAAACTGCTACCACTTTTACCATATCCATTTTACTACATTCCTTATTAGTCGAAATGCACAATTTCTTATTTGGAATCTTTCTGCATGAGACACTAAGAAAGTTAGACTGTTTCACATCTGGGTTATAGGTTCAAGACAAAAGCAAGTGGACTGTGAATGGAGTTTTAATCCTGTGCAACCTCAAGAGGATAATGTGGCAGGGACAAGGGTTCAATAAACATGATTTGTGATGTGAATAATGTCCCAGCCTTAAGTTACACTAGATCATAGACTAAAAGAACACCAGGATGATGAGAGAGAACTGCTAGCTGCGTATTAAATATGTAATTTAAAAAAAAACTTTTTAAAGTGCTCATATACACACTTCTAAGTATCATTAAAGTGACTGCAGAAAATGAAAGCAAGAAATCAAATGGGTTATTTGGAACATACTCACAAAACTCATTTTGTCTTATCCTACCGGGTAATTTTAGATACCATATTACTTTAGCAACTATGTAGACTAACACTCCTGTATTCAGTGATTTTTCTGCTAGATTTTTATTTTGCAGTTTTATACAGCGCAAGCTCCACCCAAGGGCAATGTAACACTTCATATGAGCACCAGATTACATTCCAGGAAGTCAGATTCTATTTTTTCTACGTTCTGGAAGATTAAGTGATTTGCCCAGAATCGGAGGATGTTGAGCCTTCCCGGACTTGAACCAAGTCCCACATTTTCAAAATCGGCAGTTCTGGCTGCCAGGCTACAAGGTACCAGCTCCCTGAGTATTATGAAAGTGGCAATCATTTGATTTACTACAGAATACATGCCTGTCCAGCCACCTACCAATCACTTAATCCACCCATCCATCCATCCCTCCACCCACCCACCCAGCTATCCATCCGTACCCCCACAACCATTCATCTATTCATTCACCCAGGCAAATCCATCCATTTACACATCCATCCATTCTTTGGTCCATCGGCCATGTCTCTTCCCATCCCGCCAATCCACACATCCACACTAATTATTTTTTTGCATTTTATGCAAAGCACAAAACGTTATCTGCATAGATGCAACTAAATCATAGGTATTTGCAGCTACACAATCTGGAAGTGTTTCAATAAATATAAAATAATTTTGGATCCGATGTTTCAGTCAATGAACCATGGTGCACATTTACCATTTTTTCATGTAACGTGGCGCAGCAAAGGAACTTGCTGTGGTGCGTGATAGGGAGAGACCAGAAATGTTTCATATTTACAAAGTTATGGAGCATTTCTGCTACCTCCTTCCGCTGGTGCACTGGGTGCTGCCTAGCGCTAATGCCGGCACCTTCGCATCATAGTGAAAGGGTGCCTGGGTTTGGGTAGGATTATTTTTGTGCAGGAAAGGTTACCTTCCTGCACAAAAACAATCCAAAGAGGCATACTCCTTGTTTCCATGTGTGCTGGAAGAGGAAGTAAAAAAGGAGAAATTAATAAAAATATATATTTCTCCTCGTTATGCCTCCTTCAGGTGGGGGCACCATTTCAGCGCAAACCCAGGTTTACAAGTTGCTAATGTGGGTTGGTGTCAAAATACATGGGTGGATGCATGGGAATGTCCAAGTTCACCCCATGTAACACCTACCCGAGTCAAAGTAACTCAAGGCAGCATAATGTGCTGTGTTGCGTTACTTTGTATTTACCAAACCACACAAAGTGGCTTTGCGTGGCTTAGTAAATGCCAAACAATTATTTCGCATCAGGCTGATAAGTGACGTAAACCTAATGCAAAATCACTGTAAATCTGGGTCCATATATGGTGCATTCAGACCATCATTGACGTCATTAGCAACAGCTTAGTGACTGCATCATCAGTAGAAATATCGAGGCAAAACTATACTCTTCCCCCTCCCTTTCTGAAGACTCTGACTATTTGGTTATAAATGTATCAGTCCAAAACAATGAAATCCCAACTTGATTTTGACCACCGGGGCTTCCTTCCTGACTTTTACTTCAGGCGTTTCTGTCCTTGATGAAGACAAGAAGGGCTTCCTATCTGAATTTGGCAACATTGGCTGCCCACCATTTCACTGACACATGGACTTCTCCCCTGACTTTGACAGAAGAGTCTTCCGTCCCGATGTGAATGACAGGACCTTTGTCCTGTCATAGTCTTTACACCAATGCCCCAGAGAGGCCTTAGGGTCAGGAGGATGAAAGGGACATACTTTGCGGTCACCACCGGCCACTGCATACTACCCATACTTCAGCACCGTTTCTGCCACTTGGAGCTTGTTGTTGAAATTCAGTCATCCAAATTCTCCTCCCACGTGATCTTGAAGTTAACCAATGGAAATAGACATCTTCTGACCACAGACGATAACCGCAAATCACATCAGCAGAATTTGACATCGACAGGTACTAGGGCTCAGATTTACTATGATTTTGAGGCAGAGTTGCATCACTTTTATGATGCAGCCTGATACAAAATCATTGTTGGCATTTATTAAGACATGCAAGGATACATTGAAGATTCCCCTTTCTGCACAAAACAATTCTGGCAGTACCTATTTAGAACACTGTGCACCAGTGCAAGGAGGGAGCAGAAATGCTGTATATCTTTGGAAATGTGAAACATTTCTGCTCTCTTCCTTTCATGCAAGGCAGCACTGCAAGTCCCCTTGCTGAGCTGTGTTGTATGAAAAAATTGTCAATGTGCACCTAGATACCTAACCTCACAAAATATTGGTGCGATATTATGCATTGTATGCATCTTTGGCCTAACAAAAGCAGTCGATCTAAAAATGCACAAGGAAAAATGGAAAAAACGTAGTAACTCGCTACCCTGTAGCAAGCTGTGATGTGTATGTTCGTTTTTAGGTCGAGCCTAGCGCAGCGCGCATGCGCTGCCCTATGGGTAGGCTACTTGTAAGCACTCCAAATTTCCCACAGACTTCTCCGTGGAACTTAGTTAACCCCCACAGATTTCATTGGCCATAGCGTGTGTCTTTCCAAAAAGAAAGCAGACAAATGTCCGAAGGCGTGTGTTTGTCCCACCTTTTGTTTAAATGTTCCCTCTCATGGTCTTTGGGTCTCGGGAGCGAGCAGCGGCGTTCGTATTGTTGCAGCTGCATTCCTAACATTCTTTGCAGTGTGCACGCACCACTCGCTGTCTTCTAATAACGGGTGGCACGAAATGCTTTTGGGCGGTGTTTCAGCTCATCGTGGAGCAAGGCAATGAAATTGGATACTAGATTTTTATCTCTCTCTCCCATACACACATACTTGGGACTGTTGCGTTCATGCACTCTCTGGCAATCCTGCGCTCAGATTCCACCTCACACCCAGCCTTTCCACCTGCCTGGTGTGCCACTCTGGTTTCTCAGAAATACCCGCCCAAGCATCCGGTTCAGTGCAGCTGCACTGGGTAATGAAAACAGATACAAAGTGCACCTTGTATTTGATTAGTTAAGTAAATACCACACCATTAAACACGTAGAGCTCAGTAAATTTTATTTATCATACAAGTTACCGTTATTACCACACCACATGAGTCACGAAACAAAACAGAGTATCTTTATAGTGTCCACTAATATGAATTAGAAACCCCATTTACCAGCTAATTAACACGGTTTGAGCTAGAAAATATGCAATCTCCAAACGTGCCAAAGTCCCTGACTTGCCTTGGCGTTATTATCCTTTTCTCTTGCGGGCAGGTAGCCATGCTTCCATTCTACGGCCCTCCAAACTCTCAGGAAAACCACTCTTTCTCTGACAGTTCGACAAGTCTGCGCATGCTCTGACGTGCTCCATTGCTAGCCTCATCAGTTCAGCTCGAGAACAGTTG
Organism: Triturus cristatus; assembly: GCF_964204655.1. Classification (NCBI taxonomy): domain Eukaryota; kingdom Metazoa; phylum Chordata; class Amphibia; order Caudata; family Salamandridae; genus Triturus; species Triturus cristatus. Next base: position 1,086,082,866 of record NC_140583.1, on the reverse strand, counting down.
CTAGAGTGGAACATCAGTCCAATTTCAACTGACAAGCGCGCCTGAAACCAAGTTCGGAGTTGAGGCAGCCCTGGCAGCGCAGTGCCCACTCCGGCGTCGCCAGCATGGACGTGGAAGCCAGCAGCAGCAGTGCCAGGGTTGTGAAGCTGATCCCGGACTTCCAGCTCATCACTCAGCCCCGCGGGGTGTCAACGGGAGGCAGGGTGGTGAGAGCATCCAGGTCAGTGACACCCCCGCGCTCTCTGCTGCGAAGCATTCTGAGCAGTTCAGATTTGTATGCCAACTCATATTCTTCCCGTACACAGTCCCCACAACATAGGGTCCCTGGATTTTGATAATTTCAATGCATATGGATATTTGGGCATTTTTCTGGGGAAGATACTAAGAAAACTTCTGCGATAATGAGTCATTGACTGCACTGGAAGAAAGGATAATTCATCCATAATATGTTGAATAATGAATATGCAAATACTAAAGGATACTGGCAAAATGCAAAAAGTGGGAAAACATTTTAAAGTATGACTTTTCAAGTTTTATATCTTCAACGTTGCAGACGTAGAAGTCAGATTAAGTGAATTTCTTGGCGTGGCATGGATGTGAATTTCAAGCCAGCCAGCCAGCCGAAGTGACATTTTTTGGATTCCATCTAATTTTGCAGTGGGATGAGATGGGTAGAAGGGCATAGGCAGTTTACACAACACACTGACATATTAAGTTTTCATATTATTGGCATGTCAGGGGAATTTTTATTTAAATAAGTCATCAGTTGTGATGTGAAGGAACCCAATCAGATAGCAAGTGTGTTTTGACTTTCATATGAACTTTAGTAGAAATCTGAAAGCATGCATTCCTTGCTAAAAGTAAAAACTCAAACTCTGAACGCTGGCTTTTTCTCGGTGGACTGCTATATAAGAGGCTGCTTTCAGGGCTGGATGAAGTGCTATGAGCTAGATCTGAAAGGGATTAGCTAATATATTTGAATAGCTGTGCTTTATTCGAAGCTTGGGCCTTATTTTTCCGCAAACTCTCTGGGTGTGAATACCCACCACACTCACATTTCCCACAGAGACAAGATCGCCAGGCTCACTCGCACGAAGAAATGTGGGGTTGCTTTGAACATTTGTGCTAGGCTGACATAGGTTCGCAGTCCGGTCTTGAACACCTGTGCCCACCTTTAAAAAGACTCTTATGTGGAAGGCTCTGCGTTCACTTTGCAGTAATTTTATTAACTGATCAGTTTGCTGCAGTCATTCTCTAAAATACCCACTTCAATGCATTTATGGCTATAGATGTCAATTCAAAACAAGCATTGGCATAGCCAATAGGTCTCGCCTTTGGGACCTTATAAGTGTTTAGCTATGCAACAGTTGCATAACTAAATACTTATAAGGTCCCAAAAGCGAGACCTATTGGCTATGCAAAGCGAAAGTGAAAGTGATTGCGGTAAAGCGCGGCGCGCGCGTCCGCGCACATTCACTGTAGCTCTAGGCTGGCCTGGTAGCACTTTTTGGAGCCCTCTCATTAAGTCTCGCCAGACCAGCGCAATGCCAGGGACAGCGGAAGTGACATTACATGCACTTTGACCCCGAGGACATGCCACTTGACCTTTGATCCCAACAACAAATGAAATAATATTACATGAACTTTATCATTGATGAGATCACAGGAAGAAACAACACTGTCAAAAAAGTAGAGCAATTTACTATAATAACAAAAACGCTACCAAGGAAAATCCCATTACATTTAGTGGTCTCCTGTATGATAAACAGATTGCCGCAATCCCATGCTGAGGGCACATCCATCCCTTACGAGGGTACAGCTATCATATGCCAGACAGTTATCATATGCTGAAGCAGAAACTTAGATGCACAGGTTATATCTAAAATGGCAAAGTACGTTCTCAAAAACATTTCAGTAATAGCCCAGTTACATCGTCGGACACACTGGTAGAGTCTCAGGTCAGTAAAAAAAATAATCAAATCCACAGGTACACCCCTCATGGCCTGTAACAACTATTATATTTTCACTTGAACCATGACATCAGAGTGTATACCCATTGGCAGAACTATCATAATGCACATATTTTCTGACCTGCAGCATGAGAAGCAGTCTTACCACTCACACATGATGAGTTCGCCCAGTGCATCTCAAACCTGCTTGCATCATGTAGTCAACTGCAGAGATCCTGCAAAAGATCTATCGTGATTTGCATCAGCACCAGTCTCCAAATATTGACATATCCAAAGATAGTAGTTCTTCCTTGCGTTAAAAGGTTAAAAATACGAAAAATAAATAAATAACATTATGCTAGACAGGGTGGTTGCAAAGTGGCCAGATTTGATTGACAACCACACACATTTGCGCCACTTTACAGCGCTTGCCAGTGAAGCGCTAATTTCATTTTCTCTTTATTTAATAAGTCGTTCAGTTATACATAATATCATCTGATTTATAGATAAGGTAACAAAAATGCTTATAACACTCTTTTATTATAACTTTGCAACATGCTGCAAACAACCCACACTACTCTACAACATCGCTTAGACACATTAGCAAAGCCAGGAACTCTGGCTATACACTCATAAGGTCCAAAGGCGAGACCTATTGGCAATGCCAATGCTTGTTTTCTCTTCATTCTCATCTGATATTCTGAGTGAAATAGAACAGAACAGCACGTGACCTGAATACAAATGTTTCAGGTATGTCGGTTTACTGTCAGCAGTAAAAACCCGTTCTCCTGTTTATGGGGCACAAACCTCCTGCTGCTGAGAATGCTCTGACCTAATAAGCTACTCATAAAAAAACACATTGCTGATTGGACGCAAAGAAACGCGACAGGGCCAGGATTCAGGAACGGGAATCTTTCAACAACGGCCGCGGAACTGGAGGGTCGAACTGAAAATTGTCGCGTAAAGAGAGCTGTGCTCGTCACCTTTACTTAAGGAAATTATAAATTCGCTGTTCGTGTGAATGGGACGACCCACCCGAGTGAGTCCCGGGGGTTTGGCACGTCAGGGACATCTTAAGGATTTGGGGGGCCCTGGGTCAAACGTATTTTGGGGGCCAGTGTCTGGAACAGCTTTAGATTTATGATCCAATTTCAGCTTTTTCATGCCCTCTTTGGCCAGGTCACTGACAGTGCACAGGCACACTCTCCAAGGGGCATATTAACAAGCGGCAGCGATAATTATCGCTGGCCGCTCTTAGCGAGAAAAATGTTATCGCTGGCTATCGCAGGAAATTATCGCCATGCTAGCGTTGTATTGCGCAATGGCGATAATTTCCCAGCGATAGCGATGTTTTCAATGGAACATCGCTGGTTTTCCAGCGATCTTCCATGGAAAACGGCGATAACCTTACTGATACGACCCTGTGGTCGTAGCAGCATAATCCACCCCCAATGGTAAGTATAGCTAAGTCTGCATTTAACCAGACGTTAGTTATTGGAGAAAACAGCGGTTTTCTCCAAAAACTAACGTCTGCTAAAATGCGTGGGCAGCCTTGTAAATATTGCGATGCGTACATCAGTGATATTTACAAGGTTGTACTGCCCAGTGACGCCCACTTTGCATCTCATTAGAGATGCAAAGGAAGGCGTCGGGTAAAAGGGTGCTTACATGCGCTAATGCATGTTATCACCCTCTTGTAAATAGGGCGATATTTTTATCTCCTCTTTTTTGGCTTTAAAATCCCAAAAAGCGGAGATATGGCCCTTGTAAATATGCCCCCAAATTCTTAATGTGCTTCCATCTAATACTGAGGGATAGTGACATGGGTTTTCAATATTGCAACACAGCAGCAGCTCATAATATTACTACAGGTAGTCTCTGTGACACCCTCCCATTTCTCATATGTGACTTCTTGTTTCGATCTAAAAGAAACATTTTTATGTTTATGTTAACTGCAACAGTTCTCTGCAAAATGTCTGTAATAGATTCTCGCATATCCCCAACATTAAAAATAAATGAAAGGAAAACGGTATTTAAAACGATTTTGTTTCAGAAATATTAAAGGTCATTGGGGCAATACTCACTGCTGAACAGAGCTGGCTCTGTCTGGGGGCCGGTGAAAGCCTTTTTAATAACACACACAGCCAGGTCACAAGCTCCCTGCGCATATTATCATAAAACCCTACTTTCACTGAACTGCTGGTAAACCCCATGGCACCACGCGCTAAGGGTAATATAATCCCTTAACTAACATTTCGTGCCAGGGAGCACAGGTAGGGATGAGAGGGTACTTCTGGCATGAGTGAGATACAAATGCACAATCCATATATATATGGACACTATCATGTCCAGTGCCCCTCCTCTCAGAGATGCCGGAGATACAATGTCCATCAGGCCCGGCTCCAGGAATTTTTATTTGGGTGGGCCAAGGGTGCATTTGGGTGGGCCACCGCGGGCTCGATTTGTCGCATATATGTCTAGGCAGGCCTGCTTAAGGGCCCTCCTTTATCTCTTCTTAGTCTTACAAGGCCCAGTAAAACGCACTCTTTTCCAAATCTCTTTCTAAATATTATCACTCTCAAAAAGTGTTTTTTCTATGTAATGTTCCTTTGATGGGAAGAGGAGATTTCTGAGGTGGGAGTATCAGGCAAGTGACACTTCTCGGGCTCCCTCTGTGCGAGCCTTCAGGGAGAATCCCTCTTCATTACTGCCTCCACCTGACCCCAGACTCTACAACGCACTCCCTTACAGGCTCCCTCTATGCGAGCCTTCATGGAGAATCCCTCTTCATTACTCCCTCCACCTGACCCTAGACTCTGCAACACACTCCCTTACAGGCTTGATTATCCACTACTTCTCTCCAGTGCACCTTATCTCACAGCTGACCTTGGGCCCCAGCCCCATATCAGGTACCATCGGGATCCATTTTCCCTTTTCCCAGTAAAAACATTAGTAAAATCACCTTCAAACTTAAAACATTGAATATAGCAGTAAATATAATTAGCATGCACTTTAAAGTATGTTCCACAGTAGCCCTTATGACCCGACTGCTAATTAAATAAACAAAAACAGAAAGGCCATGACAGGGCCGGCTTTAGCGCTGATGCGAAAGTCTTTTTTGGCGCCACACCAATAACTTCTTTCTCCGTAAATACCTTTACTACCACCTTCCAACAGTGCCCCTCATCCCTCCATGGCCCCCCCTATTGACCTCCTCCTCAGATTCCCTCACTGTCTCACGCCACAAGTGCCCCTCATCTCCCCATAGCCCCTCCCCCTAATGACCTCCTCCTCGGATTCCCTCACTGCCACCCTCCCCTAGTGCCCCTCATCTCTCTGTAGCCCCTCCCCCTCATGACCTCATCCTCAGACTCCCTCACTACCACCCTCCACCAGTGCCCCTCATCTCTCCCTAGCACCCCCTCCACCCCATGACCTCTTCCTCGGATTCCCTCACTGTCACCCAGGGCATAAGTCCTAAAAAAAGAAGTGGGGGGACAACAGGAAATGACGTCACGAAAGGTGGCTTGCACCATCAGACTCATTGCCTCCCCTCGCTCACCCCTTAGATGTCATTGCATCAGAGAAGCCAGCGTGTGAGCAGCGTTCTGAATGAGCTCCGATCTCGCCCCAGAGAGGCCAAAGAGTGAATGTGTGGCTCCATTAGCTCCAGTTATCAAGCTCCCGGTAAAATAAGTGGGGGGACGCTGTCCACCCGCGTGGTACCCCGACTCGAGCCCTGCTGTCACCCTCCACCAGTGCCCCTCCTCGCTCCACAGCCCCTCCCGCTACCTCCTCCTCAGATTCCCTCACTGCCACCCTCCACCAGTGCCCCTCATCGCTCCGTAGCTCCTCTCTCATATGCATTTCATTTGTTGTATAGCGCTACTCATATCAGTGTAGTGTGTGTCAGTACTTTACACCACGCACACTTTATACAGAGACAATTAATCATACAAGTATGTAAATCAGTCTACAGGGAATGTCACGTAAGCCAATGAGGATTACAAGGTGTATGAATCACGTCATCCATACTGGTGGGCAGTATATTTTGAGAGGGTGTGGTGTGGGGAAACACAACCTTAGGATTTAAAGAGTATTCCGCGGGGGTCAGCTTTACTGATAAAAATGTATATCTGCCTAAACATACTCATTTTAGCAACATTAGAATGATGAAAGACTGAGGAAGTTTTAACTGTATCACAAAACAAAAAAAGCGAGGTTCTAACCATACCATTCATGTTTGTATGCAGCTCTTTGGTGACAGTTCATTGGTCACTGTCCTATGTTAGGATTGTAACTTCTGAACTGCAAGTAACACACGGATCTCTGTGACAAAGGCAGTAACCCACTGAGCTTCCACATAAAATACAGTTCATCTACATTTAAAAACTACTAAAAGACAAATGATTGCTCTCCAGCAGGATAATTAATCACCAGCATTATCTGGGCATCTTTTATTGTCTTATGGTTGTCCTGCATCAGCCATGATAATGATAAAAACTGTTTAAATGAAGCACACACGAAGTAGATGTCCTACTGGGCCTGTGCAGATTTTTAAAAGAAAAACCAAATAGTTACACATTCTCTTTCCTACTACTCCATCAGTCAAACTTTGTGCCACAGCCTGATGTGATAAGCAGCTGCAGGGGTCGGGAAAGGTGAATAGGAATAAACAAACTTCTTTCCTCCTGCGCTGCATAGAAAAAGAAATATCCACATCAGAACAGTAGGCAAAGATTACCCTTGATAATGAAAGGATTTGTCGCCTTTGCCCATGTGGAGATGAAGGGGTGAAAAAGTAAACAAAGCCTCGTTAACATGTAAATGGTCTTTTAAAGACCTGTGAAGTACTCGGGTGCGGCTGCGATCATCTCTAAAACTGTCTGTCTCTGTGTGTGGGCGCCCGGAACCTGTCCCAGTCCAAGCCCGGGCGCACACACACACAGACAACCCTTTGAGCCCAATGCCGTTGTGCGCCTGCCTTCAAGCCCTCACTGCGAGGGCCAAGGCTCATGTTTGGCTGGGCCTGGCCCACCCGGCCCACCCGCTAGAACCGGGCCTGATGCCCATCCCGCCAACGAGGTGCCATGTGCACCGAGAGAGGGCCGCTGCCAATCAACAACAGTATGGTAGGGGTTCAGGTAGATCCAAACCCATCAACGCCTAGCATTGTGGTTCCAATGGTGCTATACATTCACTAGGGCAATGTGGCCTGCTGCGTGGAGGATGTGAGCTGGACCAGCTCTTGGGAGCAGTGAGCAAGTATGTGGTATTCACTCAACAATGTGAGCACAAATATAGCAAGTGTTTTTAAAGGTGCTGCATGTGTTATGATAGCCATATACTTAAATGCAAGCTAGCTACATGACGTACGCTCCACTTGTATTTTCAGGTATCTCCTACAGACAGCTTTAACTTAACCCTTTTACCAGCTGCATGCAATCACAAAAAATCTAAAATAAAATAAAATGCGTGAATACACTTTGGAGTGTCTTTGGGTCAGCCCTCTTCATCCATTGGTCTGTTCAACTGTCAATGCTCCATGGTGGGTGCTGTGGTGGGCAATGGCAAAATATGAATGGCAGTTTAACAGACCAATGAATAAACAGGGCAGCCCCAAAGACTGTCCATGTGTGTATATATGTGCATATGTATGTGGATACTGAGGATGGCGAGGCAGCCACATCATTCTCAAGGTCAGACCTAAATATGCCTTGGCAAAGCCCGTAGGTCTGATGTTGGCCACCAGCCTTTTAGCAATTCTTGCTTTGTTTTGTAATGGTTTTTGCAAAACTTTATTGTTTTGAAGCTGCTGGGCTTTCATCAATCTGAAAATAAAAAAATGTTTTTAGGTCTAAAGAAGCACACATTAGCATAGCACTCCCTCTCTCCGAAGGTGTGGATGTGCTCACCGTGAAAGGGCAAAATGCCTTAAAGCATAGTGAAGTCAGCGGCTGCTCGAGTGGATCTAAGAACAATTTGAATAGTACAATCACAGACAACCACAAACAAATGGATGCCATGTGTCTGAAAACCCCTATAAGTAATTGCGGTATACACATCATTTTAATCAAATCAAAAGGTCTTGGCCAACGCAGACCGAAAAAAAGGCAATTGCTCTGCCAGCTTCTTGCCTTTAAGAAAAAATGAAAGAAGGCAAGAAAGAAAGAAAGCAGCTTAGAAAGAAAGAAGGCAAGAAAGATAGAAAGCAGACAGTAAAGAATAAGAAAGAAATCAGGCAAGAAAGAAAGAAAAAGAGGAGGAGGGCAAGAAAGAAAGAAGGCTAGAAAGAAATGCGCAACGAAAGAAGGTAAGAAAGACAAGCATTTGCAATGCGATAGGTCTCGCATTTACGTGAGTTTGATCTATTGGCATTGTAAATGACAATGTGTTTCATTTATGCTTCAAAAATCAAAACATAAATAAAAGGCATTGTCATTTACAATGCCGATAGCTCAAACTCGCGTAAATGCGAGACCTGTTGCATTGCAAATGCTTGTTTTTAATGATGTGACTTGCACCTCTGAGGATGCAATCGTAAAGAAGCTTCTTTTAAACAGCATCCTTTGCTTCATACCTTACGGTAGTATGTTAGCCTGTTTATTTTCTTATTAAATGTGTATTTGATATCAGAATATCCACATGTTTTCTGGCGTTCAAATTGCTGCAAACTGTTTAGAGACAATTAAAAACATATTTTGCTGTCATTTTATGGGCTAGCCGTGGAGCACTGCTGCTCACAGAGGGGCATATTAGCAACAACCGGCGATAATTATCGCTCAGCGCTCTTAGCGTGAGGATAATTATTGCCGGGTAACGTGGATTTTTATCGCTGAGATAGCGTGCTATTAGCAACGCTTATCTCCTCAGCGATAAAAATCCTCACGCTAACTGCCTAACGTGAGATTATCGCTGGAAACCCAGCGATAATCTCATGAAGTGTGGCGTTAGCTTGTTGATAGGGAAGCACAAACTTAGCCATGATATCCACCTTCCATAGGAGATCATGGCTAAGTCAGTCCTGAAGCAGGCGTAAGGAAAGTAGCGATAACAGGGGTTATCGCTACTTCTCCTGATGCTATGTTTCATAGCGTGGGGCTTGATGATAGGAGAAATGTCGCTTAGCGACATTTCTCCTGTCATGTTAGGTCAGGAACGCCCACTTTGCATCTATTTAGAGATGCAAAGCTGGGCGTTAGGAATCCCGACGCTAAAGCAAGGTTTAACACGTTAGCGTGGCCATGCTAATTAGGCGATAAAATTATCGCCAACTTGTAAATATGCCCCAGGGTGATTTACCACAGCTTGCAGGGCAGTTGTACTTGCTTTTTGTCTCAAGGGCCACAAATAAACCAGGTTTTCAGGATAACCATAAATATGCTAATAAGCCATTTTTATGTAAATTGTAATAATTGTATGCAAATTGGTTACATATATATGCAGTATGGAAATTCTGTAAATCTGACATGTCTGTGGCCTCAGAGGACAAGGGATGAGCTTTACGCTATTGGACATCTTTGGTGCAATCTATTTTGCAAGATGAACAATAAACATGGCGTGTCAGGATTTCGAACTGTTGGTAAAACGCCTATGGTTAGTATTTATCTCCAGCCATGGAGCGTCACGTAGCACTGCTGCAAGGGATGAAAGAACCCTGCACTCGTTATAAAACCACAGCAGGGGCCTCATGTAGGTAGCGTACCAGTTACCACTTCTTAAATACCGAGCCGTACCGACTCGGTATTTAAGAAGTGGTAACTCGTATGTAGGTAATGAGTCGGTAATTCTTACCGATTCGTTACTAGTCGGTGATTACCGAATCGGTATTTACCGATTCGCTAATGAGGCATACCTTTCCATTGATGGGAAGGTATGCCTCATTACCGAATCGGTAAATACCGATTCGGTAATGGGGGGAACACATACAAGGGTGGCAGGGTGTCACATTGACACCCTGTTGCACCCCTGTTTCGGCCATGTGTGCACATGTGGCACACATACATGCCCTAAGGGCATGTATGTATGCCACATTGCACACAGCTACGCGCGTAAAAATGCATTTACGCATACATTCATTATTTACCACCAACTATAAGTTGGTGGTAAATACCGACTCATAAACACACACACACACTCCCCCTACATCTCGATTTTGCTTTCGGAATTTACCGAATCGGTAAAATTACCGATTCGGAAAAGTTACCGATTCGGTAACATTACCGATTCGGTATTATTACCGAATCGGTAATTTTACCGATTCGGTAAATTCCGAAAGCAAAATATGTCCCCCTACATACCAATGGCCAAAATACCGGTCGGTAACGGTATTATTACCGAAAATCGGCCGTTACCGACCGGTATTTGGCTTCCTACATGAGGCCCCAGATGTCTTGTTGCGTGATTGTGCAAGTATCTATATTTATATAAATGCCCCAGTAAAAAAACAGCACTTTCATTCACTACAACATGCTATCGAGCATCACACAGATGTGACGTACTACTAGGTATGAACTCGAGGCTGAGGGAGTGGCTGGTATGACAGCTTCCTGCGGGACACTAGAACGTGTCTCGCAGGACACTACAAGCCTCTTGCGGCCCTGCACACTGTGAACTCGAAGCTGTGAAACGGATCTGTGAGGGTCTGGTGTTTGTTTACAAGGCAAATGGAAGGAAGGAGCTGCGGCACAAAAGGTGTCCGGCAAAATTCAGCTTTGGAAAACGCGATCCGTTTAGAGATGCTAATAAGGAGAAAAGAAAACACCCAGAGAGAAGCAGCTCTAAACCAGCAGGGAGCAGCCCTAAACCAGCAGGCCACCATCAGCAAAGCCTTTAATACAGCTCAGCCCACCTGACATTGGCCAGTCAAAAACTCTAGTTCCGCTGTTGAATTAGTGAACAATAGCAAATGTTTTTACACCAATCAGTATAGTATAGCAGGTCTTAAAAATGAAAGTGCCACTTTCATCAGATTTGAGATATGGTGGTCACTTGTATTCAAAGAGCACTCAAAGGCAGAGAAATTTTGAGTCTGCATGTAAGTTAAGGAATACAACATGCTTTTTTATATATGTTTGTAAACCAGGAATAATAGCCACTTCCTGGGCAGGCTAAAACAGAGAATATGGTAGTTGAAACCACCAAAGGTGGATCTAGCCGGTGTGGACGAGTCTCAAGGACAATCTCAGTAAAAAAAAGTTAAAGATGTAGGCATAATTATTATTTCAGATCTCGCCTTTCTGTCCTAAATAAATATATTGGTGAAGAGACCTAACTTTAAAAGGCCACCAGCTGGAATTCAGAGCCTTGAGACAGGAATCCTAAAATACATCTGACCTCAGACAAATTCATTTTGACCATCCTCTAAAACATTAGAATTCAAATGCCTAAAAGGATTGATTTAGAGACAGTTCTACGGGCCACAATAAACAACAAGCTTTGGTCACGGGGAATGCAAAGATGGGGGCTGCAGCGGGAGAGAGAGACGGAGGCGCGTGCGCGTCGGCAAACACGCGAGTGGTGCGCGCGCACAGCGCCCAAAGTGAAAGTAATTGCACGTTCACGCGAGCGTGAACGCAAGCATTAGGCCAGCAAATGCCGGTGGGAAGCACTTTTAAATCCCACTTACAAAAGTCGAGCAACAGTGCATGCGCTGCTGTAGGCTCGACCTAAAAAACAGTAAGAAAAAAAAACGAATGAAAGAAAGTCGAGAAAGAAAAAAAGGATTACAGAAAGAATCGATAAGTAGCAATCTCTGCCGCTTGTTATACTTTCAGTGTGAAAAGCACTCCAGTAACTGGCAGCAAACAATAAGATATTTTCCCAGAATACAACAAAATTGCCTTGTTATCTTCCCACCTGTCCAAGACTAAAGTTAATGAAGCCTAAAATATGACACAGTGAAAAACTTGTGACAACTCATTGATGCGACAGCAGTAGCAGTTGTTTTGCCAGAAAGGTACTTAAAGCATCGATCTGCTCAGGTTTGCCTGCAGACCATAGAACATTTGATTCACAGCACTTCCTTAATATTCGTTTGTCTCTGAACAATCTGATACACAATGTTGTCATGTGTTCAGTAGACAGCCAAGGCCTGGGCCCCCGGTCTGCAAGTGAAGGATGTATGCAGCTCGGTAAGTTGTCTCTGTACTGGAAGGTGTGCTGAAGTCATCTGTGACCCAAGAGGTTGCCAAGCCATACAAAGACAAATCATGCGCAATGAAAGAGCTGTTTGCCATTAAACATAACAATAACCTGCATGCCTCCCAGACGCAGTCCGTGCAGGTAAGCGCAGTGCAGTGAGGGCAGGGTGGGTGTGGGGGTGTGGATGCCGACATACGACGGGATAGAGAAAATTAAATAAATAAATAAAACCACTTACCTTGCGCTCGCCGCTTCGCCGAGTTGGCGATGCGGCGAGCTCAAAGTAAGTGAGTTTATATGTTTCATTATTTAATTTTTACTATCCCGTCATTTGTCGACTATCACCCGCCCACCCCACCGCCCACCACACTTACCTGCAAGGGCCACCACTAATACCCCCGCATTATCCTGGCAAGGTAGACAGTGTAATCTTAAGGATTTTGGGGGCCTCGGGCAAGACATATTTTGGGAGGCCCTGTACGGAACAACTTTGACTTTAATACCTATGGTCCTCAAATTCAAAGCCCGCATGATGCCAAGCAATACTAAATTATATGTTAAACCTTTATCAGGATCACGAAAAATAGTTGAAATATGTCTTAAGATGACACTGGGTAGAGACACAGAAGTAAAAGTAGGGAGAGAGGTGGAAAGGAATATACCTCTTTACAGCGCATGCTTTAGATCGCAAGCCATTACAACAAGCTTGTTACAACGACCGCGTTTTTACAACGCAAACCATTACATCTCAAGTCGTTACAACGAGTTTGTTGCAACAACCGTGTTGTTACAACGCAAACCATTACATCGCAAGTTATTACAACGACTTGCTGTAGGACAAGTCGTTGGACAAGTCGTTAGACTTCGGAATAGTAGAATTTACTATTCCTACTCCAGTTTGTGCAACAGAAGGGAAGGTGTTAGATTGTAAATCCAACACCTTCTTCCCTCTACAGCAAGTCGTTGTAACGACTTGCGATGTAATGGTTTGCGTTGTAACAAGGCGGTCGCTGTTACAACCACGTTGTAATGGCATGTGATCTAAAGCATGCGTTGTAAATGCTGTTTCCAGATGGAGAGAGGTTTAGATAGATAAATGCAATAGAGAGGTCACATAGAGGGAAAATTTAGTTTTCTGGGGGCATTTGGAAGTAGTTGGCCCTTGGCAATTGCCCACTTTGCATATGCCTTAAAACGTCCCTAAAGGCAGACTCATCCACGTATCCACCTAAGACTGATAACATGGGTACCACTATTTTGCAGTAACAATTGGCGCATAAGTGCAACTTACTCCAACGTGTGCTCTGTTGTAATGGTCCAAGGTATTCATTACCTGCTGTGACACATTCTGCTAATACTGTTCATGCCCTGATGCACACGCCAGCTTGTCTTTGCCGTTGGCTAAAGAAAGGGGATGTAAAATGGCTGCCTTTTTCATGACTAGCTTCCTTGGGTGATCTCTTCTTTTTTTGTGTTGAAATTGTTTATTAGCATTTACTAAATATAATACAATAGAGACAATATATAGAAATATGTAATACAATAACGTGAATTCGATTGGAATTAATGTATAAATAATTAAATATATGAATTACAGAATGGTGAAGATATTATCTGACTAGAATACAAGTGATACGTTAATAAGATGCAAGAAGGAGAAAAGAATACAAGTATGAATAAAACAATAAGCAATTGGATAGAAAAACTCTAATGACAGATGATAAGATAGAGAGGAAGTTTGGGTGATCTCTTCCGGCTTGGGTTGAGAATATGGCAGAGAGTTTGGGGGTGGCTTCTGAATTGTGCTTTTGAAAAACAAAAATTACAGTATTATTAGTTTAAATTTTCGTCTGACCCTATAACTGGATAGGCTTAGGAAATTGGCATCTGCGGTTAATGCTCCTATTTTTTGCTTCATGCACCTGTTGGAGCTGTGGACGACCACAGAAAAAAGATGTTAAAGGTGCACAGCAGGAAATTACTTTTCACCTTCAACAGAAACACACATTGTGTGATTCTTGGCAAAATTATTTTTCCTGTCTTGGTTTCAGTGCGCTTATCTGTCAAAACAGAGAGCGTCTGGATAGAAATAGCTTCCAAAGTACGTCATTATACACAAACATATCAATTATTAAATTTTCAAATGCCTACAGGATGACTTAAAGCAGCGGGTATATGTTGTTTCACCGACGTATGTTTTCCTTTTACAGACCTGTGAAGTCTTTGCAATTGATTCTAATAAAGCAAACATAGACTTCATCCTCCATGGTTCAATGGTTTATCAAATAAAAGACTGAATTTAAGAGTGAGGCTCACTTTCAGTGAGCCTAACTGTGCTGAAAAACGTGAAATTCACACACACTGAGTGAGATTGCACTCTAAGGTGTGAGACTCAGGGCCCACGAGTGAGATTCTGTTCTGAGGAGTGCGCTTCATACCACTGACAATGGGTCTACATTTCCAGCTTTAGGATTTCCTTTGGCAAACAATTGTGATCTAATACTTTAGCCCAATTGGTAACATTTTTGTAAACCAAGATTTCATCTCCCAGAATGCATTAGGTTGTTTGATAGAGGTTCTGGAACTTACAGTGATGTTGCCAGTGATACAGTGCAATTCGACAGCTCACCTTTATGAAACTTTCTGTGATCTCCATAATGGACAATTGCTCATGGTGTCTAGGGTTACAAACGATGTATGTGAATTGTGATACCTCCGCTAGATCTGCCTAGATTCCAACATCTCTGATGGAAGCCTTTGGCCAGGCTTTAATACTTATTTTTCTTACGCAGGGATCCTGATTGTAATGTGGTACATTTTCCTTTCCTCATTCCATTTGCTTCACAATTGGAATATAGAATAGTCTACCTGCTCTGTCCCGTTCTGTTCTGGAATAAGCAAACATTGCGTGTGAGGCATTCGTGTGCTAGACAGTTGAAGGCTGACAGTTGGTGGATGAGGTGAATAAACCTACCTGTGTCACGCATGCTCGTGTTCCTGGTCATCCTTTCTGAAGAACACCACACAGATGCTCCCTGGTGGGATTGAATATATCTGGTATTTTTAACTGGTACCCTGCTGCCCACCTCTAGCAGAGTCCACAGGTGCTGCTGACAGGGAGATGAGCTGTGATATGAACTGAAGGTGAAGCCCGCGGGCAGTAAGAAATGCCCGTCACTTCTACAGCATCTTGGAGTTGGTGACACTTGGGCAATTTACCAGCTCTGGGCAAGTCGAGCCCAGCATTTCCCATCATCACAAGAGCTATTCAATGCCTTCTATGTTTTGGGAGGCTTCGCATGGGACTTAAATATTTTTAACCGCTGGCGGCTTGTAGTCTTCGCATGTGGGTACCAAAGATACTGTGAGAGTTAATCAAATCTGATCACCATCAGCAGACGGTGAAAGTGTGTCACTAAGTCATTAATGTAGGGTCTGCATCATCTATGTACAGCACTCGGCCGTCGAAAACACGCCTCAGTGACACATATAAGCCAGGCTCTTGGGTCTCTTTTGAGCATAGTTTAGATTAAGAGTGCCCAAAGCATATCCTAGTAGGCAAGGTCAGCGTGAAATATTCAGGATACCCATATAAAATAAATGTCCATATTATCAATCTAAATTTAATTGATTTACATTGTCAGGGGTTATCCTAAAAGCCTGGCATGGATCCAGTCCTCCTGGACCTATGTTGAACGCTCTTGTTTTGGATTCTCTAACTCATCTTAAATTTAATTGTATTTGGATTATGAACTTTGGGATGCACCCATGGGGCCCGATTCACAGAACTAACTTAAGACAAAATCCTAAACTTACTACCATTTTGGTTTTCACAGAAGGCACTTACACATTTTGGTTTTCACAGAAGGCACTTACACATTTTGGTATTCACAGAAGGCACTTACTCATTTTGGTATTCACAGAAGTTAGGAGTCCTAACTTTACTACTCCTAAACTGAGAAAAATCCTAACTTTAAGACTTTCGGTATTCTCAGAAGGCATTTAGGAGTCCTAAAGTTAGGAGTCCTAACTTTACTACTCCTAAACTGAGAAAAATCCTAATTTTAAGACTTTCGGTATTCACAGAAGGCATTTAGGAGTCCTAAAGTTAGGACTCCTATCTTCTGTGAATACCGAAATGAGTAAGTGCCTTCTGTGAATACCAAAACGAGTAAGTGCCTTCTGTGAATACCAAAATGAGTAAGTGCCTTCTGTGAATACCAAAATGGTAGTAAGTTTAGGATTTTGTCTTAACTTAGTTCTGTGAATCGGGCACACGGTCACTGTATAGTAGTAAGTAGGGTCATTTTGATAGTGAGTAACATGGGCATACCTTTCCAAACAGCACAGTGATAGCAGAGGTTTTTTGAACCAAAGGATAATGTGAAGGATTTTGGTCTTTTCTCTACGTTGACAGAGGTTGGAGATGATTTTCCAGAATCTGGTTGTTGATTTCAACCATTCCCAACAGCGAAAGGAGTTTTTTCAACTGTTCATAATAGTTCACAATCATCCATGATGGAAACAGTTTATTATGAAAAAGAGACCCAGCATTTAAGCAAAGAATATTACCCTCTTGTATTCAGAATATGTCCCAAAAGTGATATTCAGAGAGCTGCCCATTAGCCAAAACCAAAGCCAGGGGCATCAATGTGCATAAACAATAAAAATGCTCAAAATTGTATAATTCAAAAATAAGTTTCAATTTATGAGCTTCTATAATTTATACCAAAAGCGAATCAAATCAGCTAAGCAAACTGTGAGTAACACATTCAATCTCTGCCAATGGAAAAATAAAATACAGCACTTTTAAGGAATGTTTGAAACAACAAAACAAACTGAGGTGCTCAGGGCTCTGGTCATCAAAGACTGATATCTCTTGAAAGAGAAAACATATTTATATGAAAGCAAGCATTGATAAAACCAATAACTCCTGCCTTTGAGACCTATTGGCTTTGCCAATTGCTTTTGGCAGTGCCGTACAGCTTCAGGACAGTGTGCTGCATCCAGAGCCGTTTTAATGCATGGGCAAAGTGGGCTCTGGCCCAGGGCCCCAGTATCTCAGGGGGCCCCCTGACAGAGTCAGCTCCGTTCTCCAGAGTTTTGCCCTAATGACCTTGAATATTTCTTAAACAGATTGTTTTAAATACTGTTTTCCTTTCATTTATTTTTTATGTACCTGATGTATGAGTCTAGTACAGCCATTTTGCAGAGAAATGTTGTGTTTATGTTTCATGCAATATACTTAAAAAAAGTTTCTTTTAGATCAAAACAAGGCCTAACATATAAGAAATGGGAGGGCATCACAGAGATTATTTGCAGTAATATTGGTGAGCTGCTGCTGTGTTACAATATTGAAAACACACATACCTATCCCTGAATATTAGATGTAAACACATTTAGAGCCTTATTTATGAGAAGTGATGCATCGCTGTGTGAAAACAGGGATGCGTCACTTCTCTTTGCGCCCTCTTTGCGACATGATGGATGCGTCATATTTACTGTATGACGCATCATGTCGCAAGGAGTTACAGATACGTCAGTATTTCTGATGTATCTGTAGGCGCAAAAGTGATGCATTGCTGGGTGTGTCTGAAAATAGACGCAACTCCAGCAATGTGTCCTTTCACATGGGGCAAGCCCCACGTGAAAGAGAATGCATCAGTCTTATACCTGCTGTGAGGCAGGTGTAAGATATTTACGCAATGGCGTCCTAGAAGTGGTGCACTGAGTTCTCATAGATTTCAATGCACTACTTCTATGAGGCTTTTTGAGGGGGAACACCCACCCTGCATACAATATACCTGGCGCTGGTATAATTTGGTGCAGGGGTTTACAAAGTGCTGCATCAGCCTAGATGCGTCACTTTGTAAATAGGGCTCAACATGGCACCTTTTTTACGCTGCCAGTGCGTCACAAAAAGTGACGCACCGGCGGCATAAAAGTAAAGCAAGGCCTCATAAATAAGGCACTTAGAATTTGGACGAGTGTTCCTTTGCACTGTCAGGGACCTAATCAAATGAAATAGTGTATTTAATAAAGCATGCAGCTCCACAGACTAGAGTATCCTGGCGAGTGACTCCTGGAGGAAAAAGTGCATAAAAGATCCATCAGTTATTAAAAAGCCAGGTTTTTAAGTTCTTCCTGAAAGAGAGTAGGTCTGTGGTTAGTCTCAGAAACTCAGGGAGTCTATTCCACAATTTCGCACCTAGAAAGCCGAGGGATCTGCCTCCAGTGCCAACCTCTTTGAGGAGCGGGAAACAACCGGTACCTCTGCACCAATGTTGGTTCAGAACCATGAATCTATTGAGAGGGCGTCCGTGTCGGGGCAGCCAGAAAGCTCCGTTGAGGAATAAACAAGGGCATTTGCTAACATCGGGATGGATATTTTATGGAACTTCCTGTAATTAGGGACCCTCTGCCCTGCGTTAGCCTGAGGGGCGGTGGCAGAGTTGGGAATGACACATTTTAATATGAGGTTGTCAGACCAGGTAATGTTAAAAGGTAGGCTTACAGATATGTCAAAGTTGTGAAAGATTTGGTCTAGGGTATGGCCCTTCTCATGGGTGGCCGAAGAAATAGATGGAAACATGTTGCACGCCTGCAGCATCTCCAACAGGGAAATTGTTTGAGGGTCTTTTCCATTGTCCATATGTATATTGAAATCTCCCAGATTAAGGCAGTTGTTGTATTTTAAGGCCAGGGAGATGGTGGCTGTTTTAAGCGTAGTAATACATTTTCCAATTGCAGCGGGATGTCTGTAAATCAGAAAAACAGCTATGCTATGATTGGGGACTAAGGTACTGCGGAAGCCTAAGGACTCTGCCCCCTCGATGTTTTCCATCGGGATGGGAGAGCAGTCTAGTTTTTTAGTGTAAATTATGGCAACACCGGCCCCCTTACCACTCGGTCGGTCCCTTCTAAGGATTCTATAGCCCGTAGGGATGGCCGAGGTGATAGTAGGGTTGGAGGCTTCAGACAGCCAGGTCTCAGTGAGAAGTAAAAGATCAGGCTGTTCGTCTAAAAGTAGGTGACACATGTGTGGTTCATGCTTTTGCATAGAGCGACAATTCAAAGGGGTGGGCTTTAAGTTCTCTGTTTTCTTATTGTTTTTACACTTATTGTTGCGTGGAAAGATCTTGGGTGCAAGTTTCCTGGGCTGGAGGAGAGACCATTTGCACTTATTGCATGGTAAGTCTACCTCCAGGCTCGGATCAGCCGCTGTACACTGACGTAATGGTAGCCACCTAAGGCTAAGCAGTTTTTCCCTATTGTAATAAAGTGGAAGAAACTCACCGGAGGAGAACTGGGTAGCAAGGCCGGTGCCAGACGCCTCCGGGATGCTGACGGGCATAGACAGGCCTGCCTTTGGGGCGCCAGCAGTGTGCCCGCTGCACGTATCCGTTTGCATCGGGAATATATAGGCTAATGCCTATGATGCAAACTGGATCGCTAACGCAGCTGAGGAAGCAGAAACTGCATGGGTGGAAGTGAGGAGCCTGATAGTAACCCCAGCCCTCCGCACAATTGGTGTATCAGCCGCGGCGGACCTGGACTGGAGGAAAACGAGATGCGAATCGGAGCAGCTAAGGAGGTGTAGGCAAGCAGAATCAAGTAAAGTGCAAGTGCGCGTAGGTAGGAGAAATTGTTAAAAAGCACAGAGTAATTCAGCCACACATATACAATTTTTAAATTATTAAAAACCTAGTAGCAGGGCAGAAAACACTAAATCCTACCAGCTGCACTGTCAGCTACACGCGTCCGTTTACATTGGGAATATATAGGTTAATGCTGCAAACTGGATCGCTAACGCAGCTGAGAAAGCGGAAACTGCGTGGGAAACAGGGGCTCAAATTGGATCATAAATTCAAAGCTGTTCTGAACAGGGGCCCCCAAAATATGTTTGGCCCAGGGCCCCCAGAATCCTTAAGATGTCCCTGGCTGCATCATTAAAATGAAAACAAGAAAGGTGCAATGGGGGTTCAGTCATTTCACTGACGTGCATGCACACGCCAACGGAATGACACAAGTGCGATTTGCTTTATTTTTTTATTTACAGAACCAAGATGGCAGACGCCGCTTAGATCAGTACATAAGAACAATAGATATATATTCATGAAATTAAAAAGAATGGAACTGTGGGTGTTGGAGGGATGGGGGTAATACAGGAGCTGCTAAGGGAAGGAAGAGAAAAGCAGCACAGGGCAGGTGGAATGGAGAAGCACACGAGGGAGAGAAGACCACTAAAGCACAGGGGTGAGAGAGCAACACGGAGCACAGAGTGGGGGGGGGGAATCACATGAATGAGAGAGAGCAGCCCAGGGGGAGAGAAACTCATGGATGAGAGAGAGCACTACGGAGTAGGAGGGGGAGGGAAGCACATGAGGTAGACAGCTAGGAAACACATGCACTCGTGGAGGGCTTAAACAAAATAAATAAAATAGAGCAGCCAGGGGGTGTGGGAAGAAAAGCAGCCAGATGAGAGAGAGCAACACGGAGCGGGTTGAGACGCACACAAGAGAGAAAGCTGCAAAATGCATGAATTCTCATGGAGTGCTTCAGCAAAAAGTTTCCTATAAGTGAGCAGGATAAAAATGTAAGTAAAGAGATTAGGCTCAAGTGGAGGGACAAACAGGTGATGGACAAGGCAAGCCATAAAAAAAGAAGCAAACAAATGAGAGTGACAATAAATACAATCAATAGGAATCTCTTGCTAAGAAAATAAGTCATTCGCAACAAGACACCTTTCCTGTCTGGTAGGCTCGACCTAAAAAGGAGTAACTGGACAAATCTGAAGCACACCATGGACAGAGTAGATCTTAATCTATAAACCTAGATGACAAAGTCATGAAGTCATTGGCACAGTGTAAGTTTAACCCCACCCTTATACGTCACAAATACATGATATACTCGTGCACTTAGCACATGTTTGCTGTGTGGCCTGATAAAATGAATAAGGAATGTTGCACTTGACCTTATTATAGAACTGGATTCACTGTAGAATTAGAGGATCAATACTTAATTGCATGCCTTAACTCATTAAAAAAAATGTATTGTTTAGCTGATTGAATAGAAACCACCCTCACATATATAGAATGCGATCACTCTAGAGACAATAATGGATTTATGTAATGTGTGCACTAATGTTACAGATAGTTCATTTAACTGTTGTTCCTTTCCATATGCACTCATAACCATTTAAGATTTTACTGTATGCCATATGTAATATGAATCTAATGTACTGACATTCTACATTTACTTGCGTTTCAATGTGCACACGCATATTTAACGTAGTGTATATTTCCATGCTGCATAAAATACTGTTTTCCATTTTCTGCTTACATTACTTTTCCTTGCAGGTTCTTTCACATGGATTATTAGCTTGAGAATAGATATGTTGCTGTGCTAGTGATAGAGAGAGGCTGCGAAGAAGACCTTGACGGAAGAACATGAAGAGCCAGAGAATCAACTTAAAGGCCTGTTCAGCATCTTTTGTAACCTGACCTGGTTGCACAAGGAGGATGTCATTCCCATGTTCAATGTGAGACATGTTGCCAATGTTACAGTTTATGTGAGAATGGAAAAGGACAATGAAACCCCTGATGATGTGTAAAGAAGGGTGTTGATGAAGAGACTCTTGTGTTAAAACCTAGTGTACACACAGTTGGAGAGCAGATTGCTTCAGAATGCTTTCAGAAACTTTCCAGCCCCTTACAGCTTTCCTTGGATTTTGAGAGGTTTAGCTCTCTATGTTTTTCTTTTTAATTCACTTAGGATAACACTTTTTCACCAACCAAAGAAGACTCTTGACCAAGCTTCTGAAATGCTGACATCTTCCCATTCTTCCAAATTTTTCTATTTGTCTTGCCCTGTTTTATCTTTTCCTTTGTTTAATTCCCTCAGTATGAGATTATTTTAGATACAACCAACCTCTTTAGCTTAGACTTTGACTTAGACAATTTCAGACTTTACTCGTGTATAGAAGAGATGACCAAAATATCTTCTCTGAGCAACAGATACTGCTACTAATCTTTTGTATTGTTGTGGCTGAACCTCTGGTGTGTTTAATACTGGTATGCCTAAACCTTTATAGGGGATTGGGTTTCCCAGTTGTTATTTTGTGCCTTATAGCATGGTGCTAAGATTCGTGTACCTTAACTCGCCTGCTTATTTGTGATAAACCTTCTAAACACCAGTCATTGTTTCCTGGTCTTTATTGTGTAGCCAAATGATTTACACGGTTAATTTACTCTGATTGATGAATGTTAACTCACATCACCTCTCAGTCGGGAAGAAAGGTCCATTGAAGGACCAGTGGTAAGAGGGTTGGCCCAAAACGCTGCATCATCATCACCTCTACTGGGCTGTAGAGAACTATGTCCACAGATGAACCTCTGTCGTAAGTATGGAAAGTTCTGGCTCACTGTTTGAATAGGGAAGTGTGCTATCCAGCCATACTGTAATGGGGAAGTTGAGGTGAAGGGAGGCTAAAAAGGAAAGGCCACACCCATATCCAAGAGTTGCATGGTTTAGTAGGTAGGTTCTTACTGATGTCAGAAGCACGCTCCATTGCAGTGCAACCTGTGACACCATTTGCAGTGCAACTTACATCACTTATGTTTGTTCGAGCAGCGATTTTCTTGCCTCAGTTAACCTCCATGATTTCCCATTATGTGGGAACTGATAACAGTGGCACATCCGCTTAGATAGTCTTCTTTGTGTGTCCTTTCGAACAGCACTATTCTGGTGCTGTAATGTGGAAGCCCTTCCAACAGCTTATCTCCTACCTAAACCCTGGTACTCTTGGAAATTCCGATGTTGCTTTTCCTCTATGACATCCCCTACAGTACAACTTCCCTATGTCAGTGTGACACAGACCTCAAGTCCTGGGATTAACTACTGAATGCTTTTTGAGGGTGGCAGATTTTTGTCACATAAGTGGACAGAATGAAGTAAACATTCAAGATACAGGAGTTTCGAGGACATAGCACAACTGCAGTTGTGTGGTCAGAGTAATCAGTGTAAGTCAACATTGGCCTGTCTCTACTGTTGCACAGCTTTGAGTGCACCTATGGTTCATAGAAGTTTTGCAAACTTAATCCAAGAAGATTATCAAAGAAGTCTTTATTCATATGGTGGTATTTATTCAAATTGTTTAAAGTATGAAAAAGCCATATGTTGCTCCCCTCTGTGCTCCTGTTCATTTAAGGGTGAACCCTTCATTCATGATTATTCCATGTTTCTCAAATGAATAGCTTGTGAGCTACCAGACGTTCTCCAGACACCTCTAGGTAGCTCTCCTGTGTGTACTGTAGCCCACTAAATTTGAAACTTTTGATTGTATGAATTAATATATGTATACCAACATTGAAAAGTGTGTATTTGAGACAAAAATATGTGTATTTTAAGAAATCATAAGCTGATGTTTATAGAAAAATGGTAGCATTTTCAAAATATAGTAACAGCTGATATTTGGCTGATAAGTCATGTGGTGTTGGGGAGACATTATTATTATTATTACTTTTTTTTACATTAGTGCATTAATTTTGGCAACCATGTTGGATGCACTATGGTGATCACTGCTGGTAATATTGCATATGGTGGTCACTAATGTAATATTGTCTAATGTGGTAGCTTTTAAAACACTTATAATGTTAGTAGCTCAGGATGATTTTCATTGAACATTAGTAGCTCTTATTACAGAAAAGGTTGGAGACTCCTGGATTATACATTGCTGGATTCTTGTCTTATTCCTTCAGCCTTTTAGAATATGGTCTTGACCCAAATATCGCCATTAGGATAGCTGGTAAGGGGAGGATAGGGATTGACCCATGCTCTGTTGCAGTGGTAGTCAAGGCCCATCCTGCTACTGCCAAATGCAGTGCATGTTTGGTCGTTGGCAGCGAGGAAAGGGGTATCACCTACCCTTCCTCTGCACGGTCTGCAGAGCTGGCCTCATCCTACTCAACAAAGGCTACAGGAATCAGTTGGGAATAGGGAAATGTGTAATCTGGTATCTTGGTGACGTATTCACCCCAAAGTGCATTGTGACATATGGGTGTACATGTGATTTTATGTATATGTAAAACAAGTTAAATAAATGAAATGCTGAAATAGCACCATACAGATGAAGACGTCTTTATTACACTTCTTGGATTAAGTTTGAAAACAAAGCAATGCAGAGTAAGGGCACACACAACTGTGCAACAGGAGACAGGCTGGCTAATCAAATCCTCATTGCACACAAAATGAGAATCAAATTTCAATAAACAGATTAATAAAACACGTGTGTAAGTCTAAAGGACTCATGCAATAGTATGTGTTATGAATGGGCTCACATTTTGTTCTCTAGTAACACACCACTGCAAGTAACTCAAAGTGTCAAGGATGACAGCACACTGCAAGCTTCTCAGTGAGACTGTCACAGTTGATGCTTTGCCACTGTTCATGCATAGCCACTGCTGATAGATTCTCACTGTTGATGCATTGCCACTGTTGGTAGATTCTCACTGTTTGTGCTTTGGCACTGTTGATGTATTGCCACTACTGTTAGACTGTCGCTGTTGATGCTCTGCCACTGTTGATGCATTGCCACCGCTTCTATATTCTCACTGTTGGTGCTTTGCCACTGTTGATACATTGCCGCTGCTGATAGATACTCACTGTTGATGCGTTGCCACTGTGGATGCATTGCCACTGCTATTAGATTCTCACTGTTGATGCTTAACCCTTGTAAATCCATCGCCACTGCAGGTAGACTGTCACTGTTGATGCTTTGCCACTGTTGATGCATTGCTACTGCTGATAAATTCTCAATGTTGATGCTTTGCCACTGTTGATGCATTGCCCCTGCTGATAGGTTCTCAATGTTGATGCTTTGCCATTGTTGATGCATTGCCACTGCTGATAGACTGTCACTGTTGATGATTTGCCACTGTTGATGCATTGCCCCGGCTGATAGATTCTCACTGTGGATGATTTGCCCCTAACAGTGCATTGCCACTGCTGGCAGACTGTGTTGATGCTTTCCCGCTGTTGATGCATTGCTGCTGCTGATAAATTCTCACTGTTGATGCTTTGCCACTGTTGGTGCATTGCCACTGCTGATAGATTATCTCTGTTGGTGCTTTGCCACCGTTCATGCATTGCCCCTGCTGATAGATTCTCACTGTTGATGCTTTGCTCCGTCAATGCATTGCCACTTCTGCTGGACTGTCACTGTTGATGCTTTGCCACTGTTGATGTATTGCCACTACTGATAGACTTTCACTGTTGATGATTTGCCACTGTTGATGCAGTGCCTCTGCTGATAGATTCTCACTTGTGATGCTTTGCCTCTGCTCATAGATTTTCACATTTTTTTTAAATACATTTTTATTGAGAGTTTAAATCATCCATACTCATTACAACAGTACAGTTATATCAGAATTCCCAGTACAGTGCAATCTTGCAAAATAACAATACAGTATAATCTCAGCAGTTTCCACATATATCAAATAATCACATTCAAAAAATAATTGTGAAAGAAACGATACCTTCCTGTCTAGGAAAGAGTATATGAACAGCGGATATCTCCACTAATGCTCGGTGCAGTACTTTTGGTTTGGATTAAAGATTCTCAATAAATAAACTATAACAATTAAAACTCTACAAATTAACCCCCAACCCCCCCGGTCACTCACTTGTAAATTCACTGTCTCTGCCATGTACCACTTCATATGACTACTTCTAACATCAGGGTTATTATCCGGTTTCCAGTTGGAGAGCGTCTTATTGCTGCACCTCCACTCCAGATATAACTTGGTAATTTTGCGTTCCTCCTGACCAATGCGTGGTGAAGGCCTTCCCCACGCGAACCTCTGAAATCAACATATAACGAGTTCTGGCATTCTCTTCTAATTTTTCATCTCTCCTGACTCTCTTTATTCTAATTAGTTCCGCTGTCACCCATTCCCTTAAATCATTAGCCCAGCTTTCCACCTTGGGAGGTTGGGAGCCCATCCAATTAATCACCACCCTTCTCTTGGCCAGCACCTGTCTCAGCTGGAGAAATCTACAGGTAAGTTTCTTCCCCTTAGGGCTGGGAAGAAGGCCCAAAAGTATCTCCCTAATGGACTGGGGTAACGTCCATACCGTTACTTGTCGTAAGCGCTCTAGTATTGAGCCCCAAAAGGGTCAGAGTTTCGGGCATTCCCATAACATGTGTAAGAATGGGGCTTCATTATATCTGTACTTGGGGCAGCAGGCAGAATGATCCGAATATATTTTATGAAGCACTTGAAGAGTCAAATAGGTTTGATGAACAATATTAAATTGTGTAAGTTTAAATCTGGTATTGGAGCTGATCTGTTTAACTCCTTCATGTATCCTTTTCCATTCGGAGTCAGTCAAGGGCTCTTCTAAAACTGCATCCCACTTGGTTTGGACCAGAAGCGGGCGTGTCTCGAGGTCCTCTCTTAGTGGCCTATAAATATGGGATAACAGTCGACGGCCTCCGGCCAAGGTCACAAGGGCCTGAATGGTGGCGGCTATAGGCGGCTCCTCCAGGAACATCGGTCATATATCTCATGCCACCGCCATACTAGAGGTACTGACCTCTGCCCAAGTCAAACGCGGATTCTGTTTCCTCTCTGGTTAGAAACTGTTGTCCCATATACAGATTTGCCATCAACCGACAACTGCCCTCCACCCACTTTGCAATGGACATAGTTTGGCTTATGTGCCCAAACGGGACTACTGCCCACAGTGGGGCTTCAGGGGCATAGGGCGGTTTACGGACCACTACCTTGACTGCTGATTCCCAAATATAGGCCACATGTCTAACAACATACGGGAGATATTCTGGTACCCGCGATACCAACATGAGGAGATCCAGGAGAGGAATCCCCCGATGAGTACCCATCAATAGCTGTTTTTTCCAGTTGTCGTTCTCATCAAACCACTGTACAGCATGCTGGAGCTGTGTTGCCATATAATAGAAATCCAACCTAGGAAGATCCAGCCCTCCCCGTTCCCATGTTCTCTGCATTGTATTCAACATTACCTTTTTCCTTTTATTCCCCCACAATAGATGAACTAACAAGCGATCAAACTGGAGGAAGAACGCCCATGGTATATGGTAGAGCGAGTTCTGCATTATATACAAACACCGCGGAAGGATCACCATTTTTATTAGGGCAACCCACCCCATCAGGGATAAGGGCAGGTCATGCCAGAACTTCACGGATTTACGGATACCCTCCACACATCTCCCCATGTTATGTTCCAAATAAGCGTCTTGCTTATGTATCAGCCGGACCCCTAAATATCTTACTGAGTCTGTGATCCAGGTCATCCCCACAATGGGCAATTCCCCTACTTCTTTATCTCTCAGGCTTCCCATAGGGAAGAGCTTAGACTTCCCTGGATTAAGGCAGAGGCCCAAAATCGCAGCAGCGAATTCTCGGAGGAGTTCCGGGACCACCTGCTTGGGATGGCGAAGGTATACCAGAGTATCATCCGCGTACATTGATACGACATGCACCGTTGGACCTAACTGCATACCCCACCGCATTATCTTGCTCTGCAGTGTAATCGCCAAAGGCTCCATTGCTACAGCGAAAAGGAGCGGCAACAGGGGAAACCCTGTCGAGTACCCCTCTGGAGCTCCAAACTGTCAGACACTTGATTGTGAAGACGGACCCGAGCCGTTGGTCTATTATACAGCAGTTTCAACCAGCTCAAATAGTTTTCCCCAATCCCATTCTAGCAAGTACCATCCAGATTTATTCCCATTCAACAGTGTCGAACGCCTGTCGTATGTCAAACAGACACAGGGCCCAATCCGAGTCTTGCAAGTTCCGCGCATGCCAAACATGTGCCAGGCGTCGTAAATTATGTGTGGTGCTTCGACCAGGGATAAATCTGGCTTGGTCATTGTGGGCCAGTCGGGTCATATATGCCGCCAGCACCCCACTAAGTATTTTCTCATCTACGTTTCAAAGAGATATGGGCCTATAGGAGCTCGGGGACAAGGGATCTCTGTCTGATTTAGGAATCATGGATACCAGAGCTTCCATCATGGTTTTAGGAAGTTCCTGCCCATCAAGTGCCTCATTGAACACCTCAAGGAGATGGTCCACCAACTGAGGTGCAAACGTTTTGTAAAACTCAGTCGGAATGCCTTCACTGCCAGGACATTTCGCTGATTGCTTATTCTTAATTACCGTCAGTAGCTCCTCCCTAGTAAGTGGTTCCCCTAAGGCCTCGGCTTCTGCCTCCTCAAGGGTGGGAAGCGTTATTGCATCCAAATAGTCTGGCAATGCTTGTGATCGGGCTTGGGTGGCCGCCGTGGACGTCTGTTGTAAATGTGTTGCAAGTTCATTAAGTATTGCTGCTTGTGTATGGACCACGCCCCCCTTGTCATTGCGGAGTTGAAGCACGGCACCTGTTCTGTTTCCGTGCGAATCAGTCGAGCTAGAAGCGCTCCAGATCTATCTCCCTCCATATACAGTCTTTGTCTATAGGTGGTGTATTTGTGTTTCTCCAATCGTGACCAGGCCTCAAGTACTTCCCCTTTAACCTGTGTCCACTCTGCCATATCTGTCGGATTTTGATATAGTGTACTCTCTAAAGCGTGTAATCGTGCTTCCAAGGTTTGAATATCGGCAATGAGTTGGTGCTGGATCCCATAGGTAGTCCTCATGGAGACTCCCCTGATCACGACTTTCATCGCCTCTCATTCAGTGGCTCTGGCGGATGTGAATCCCCAATTTTCTGTAAAGTAATGTCAGAGGGCCTCCACCACCGTCTGTACGTATGGGGGTCCGGAAAGTCCTCTGCTCGGAGTCTCTAAAGCGGAATGGACGGTCACCCTGGTCCGCTGGACATTGTCAGCAACAGTGGGGCATAGTCGGACATATGACGCGGTAGATAGGAAATGGCGTCCATCTTGGTGGAAAGGCCCACCGAGAGGCAACAATGGTCAATACAGGAAAAGGTGTTAGCTGCTGGAGTAAAGCAAGAGAACTCCCTTCTATTAGGGTTTTGTGCTTTCCTTTCATCTCTCAACTGCATACCCTGAAGTATACCCATGAGGGAGTCCACCATACGGGGTTTAGTGTGTTCCCTAGGGGGGTTTCTATCCAATTGTCCATCAAACACACAGTTGAAGTCCCCGAAAAGGAGGATCTCAGCCCCTATGTAAGAAGCTGCTGTTTCAAAATAGCAGGGTGGAAGTCAGGGCAATCCATGTTGGGGGCATAGACATTAATAATACAGATCTCCCTTCCTTCCCATCTTCCAAACAGAATAACATAACGCCCCTCCGGATCCAGAACGTGTTGAATAAGCTGGAAAGGTACTCCCGGAGCAACCCACACCAATGCCCCCCGTGCAAAACCAGGATATGAGGTGGCATAAATCTGTCCCATCCATCGTTTACGTAGACTCGCTATGGTGTTCCCCCATATGTGCATTTCTTATAGTCCTGCCATTGCTATTTTACATCTTTTCAGGTAAGCATGAATTCTACAACGCTTCTCAAGGGTAGCCAGCCCTCGGACGTTCCAGCTAAGAACCCTTAACGACTGCACTGTCATGGCGATATTGTAGTAAGTATCTAATGTATATCGCACCCCCTATAGTACCACCCCTTCGTGAAGTCCAAAATCTGTGCATCATGGCATAATATATTGTGACCTCTAAAATCCCCCAACTAACAATCCAACATGTAAAAATCAAACATAACAATCCCCCCTTCCCTCCCCCGGGCAGTAGTAACGATCTTTATATGCATCTTGAGATCCCTATGAGAAACATTACACCCCGCCACGCCCCACACCACCCCCTTCCCCCCCTTTTCCACCAATTCTTCAATATCTGCATGGCAGCTCCAGGGTCGTGACCTGGTTGAGCCGTATGCAAAATATCAACAATTATAACTAAATAAACGCTGTGCAAGAGAGCTGGTAACGTCGGGTGTGCGATTGCTCTCAAGCTACCCCGGCGGACCCGAACTCTAGTGGGGGCGTCACCGATCGGCGGCGGGTCAGTTCCCAAAACCTTAATACATTGGAGTGGCTCTCGACCTATATGTAGAGAGCAACTTAGGAGAGACTGGAGGGTTATGGAGTCACCCTTACCTTCTGAAGTATACGTCTCCCAGGTACCCCTAAAATGAAATGCAGTTGAATGTCCCAGGAGCACTTTTTGTAGTCCTGCCATTGCTATTTTACATCTTTTCAGGTAAGCATGAATTCTACAACGCTTCTCAAGGGTAGCCAGCCCTCGGACGTTCCAGCTAAGAACCCTTAACGACTGCACTGTCATGGCGATATTGTAGTAAGTATCTAATGTATATCGCACCCCCTATAGTACCACCCCTTCGTGAAGTCCAAAATCTGTGCATCATGGCATAATATATTGTGACCTCTAAAATCCCCCAACTAACAATCCAACATGTAAAAATCAAACATAACAATCCCCCCTTCCCTCCCCCGGGCAGTAGTAACGATCTTTATATGCATCTTGAGATCCCTATGAGAAACATTACACCCCGCCACGCCCCACACCACCCCCTTCCCCCCCTTTTCCACCAATTCTTCAATATCTGCATGGCAGCTCCAGGGTCGTGACCTGGTTGAGCCGTATGCAAAATATCAACAATTATAACTAAATAAACGCTGTGCAAGAGAGCTGGTAACGTCGGGTGTGCGATTGCTCTCAAGCTACCCCGGCGGACCCGAACTCTAGTGGGGGCGTCACCGATCGGCGGCGGGTCAGTTCCCAAAACCTTAATACATTGGAGTGGCTCTCGACCTATATGTAGAGAGCAACTTAGGAGAGACTGGAGGGTTATGGAGTCACCCTTACCTTCTGAAGTATACGTCTCCCAGGTACCCCTAAAATGAAATGCAGTTGAATGTCCCAGGAGCACTTTTCAATTATACGGGGCCAACTTATCTGTACGGAGCAACATGCAATGTTCATCACATACAGGCTATTCATGTCCGCTGCCTGGCCTTTCGTCTTCCTGTGCAATATCTGGTGTTGGTTCTACAGAGTCTGGGACCACCTCCGAGTTCGAAGATTGCAAAGTTCCGTCACGAAAAACCGTGATGCGGCCTAAGCTCATTGTTCTCTTTTGCTACCTATGACGGGTAGGCTGTTTGCGACCTCTCATTGGGGACTGCAAGGAAGGCGTCTACCCTCCAGAGTCTATCAGCTGTGGCAATGCATCAACGGTGGCAAAGCATCAACAGTGAGAATCTATCAGTAGTGGCAATGCATCAGCAGTGGCAAAGCATCAACAGTGACAGTCTACCAGCAGTGGCAATACAGCAACAGTGGCACATCATCAACAGTAACCGTCTACCAGCAGTAGCAATGTACTGATAGGGGCAAAGCATCAACAGTGAGAATCTATCAGCAGTGGCAATGCATCAACAGTGGCAAAGCATCAACAGTGGCAAAGCATCAACAGTGAGAATCTATCAGCAGGGGCAATACATCAACGGTGGCAAAGCATCAACAGTGAGAATGTATCAGCTGTTGCAATGCATTAGCAGTGGCAAATCATCAACAGTGACAGTCTACCAGCAGTGGCGATGCATTGACAAGGGCAAATCATCAACAGTGACAGTCTATCAGCAGTGGCAATGCATCAGCAGTGGCAAAGCATCAACAGTGAGAATCTATCAGCAGTGCAATGCATCAACAGTGGCAAAGCATCATCAGTGAGACTCTATCAGCAGGGGCAATGCATCAAAAGTGGCAAATCATCAACAGTGAGAATCTATCATCAGTGCAATGCATCAACAGTGGCAAAGCATCATCAGTGAGAATCTTTCAGCAGGGGCATTGCATAAAAAGTGGCAAATCATCAACAGTGACAGTCTATCAGCAGTGGCAATGCATCAACAGTGGCAAATCATCAGCAGTCACAGTCTATCAGCAGTGGCAAAGCATCAACAGTGACCGTCTAGCAGAAGTGGCAATGCATTGACAGGGGCAAAGCATCAACAGTGAGAATCTATGGGGGGCGTGGCTTAGTAACATGGCCGCGTAGACGCACTTTAGAAGAGCTACGAGCGGCGGTCTATGTAAAAGGAGATCCTACTGAATCCTGACTCCCGAAACCTGACATAATTTGGTCTCCAGGGACCCGTGAGGCTGTCTGCGGCAATCGGCTGGGAAAACCGCAGTGGTGGTCCCCCCAGAAACAAATGAAAAGTCCTGCCGCGGGGGTGATGGTGAGGCCATTTTTGATTCGGCCTGAGAACTAGGCTGAATCTTTCCGGGCCCAGTTGGGAGAGGATGACAGTTTACAGCCCCCAACACAAAAGTGGAGGACTAGGTGGGCTGTGCCGAGCGGAGGGTCGACTGGGCAGTTGACGCGGCTGGGTCCTGGGCCATCTTACAGACCCACGTCATTGCCCGTGATCGCCGGGAAGCTGAAGAGCTGTTGGGACCCCTGCAGCGGCAGCTCAGTTGTGTGGCATCCCTCCATGGAGAAAGGATCAGGCTGGGGGTAGGTGCCAACGTGAGCTGCTGAGAGTGTGTACCCCCGGGTGAGTCTGGCAGGCTCCGACTGGGCGGCTGCCGTCTACACTTGGTAGGAAGGAATTGAGATGCTGCAGATAGGCCACTCGGATACACCACTGTCGAGTGGAGAGTGGAGCCCGCACTGAGAGGACTGTTGTGCTGATGGCTGTGGTGAGAGGTACAACACCGGAGGGGGAGAGACCTGTGCCCCCAGACTTCCTTGCGTAGGAGCGACCCCACGGCTGATTGCCTGGAGAGGCTGGGCAGAGGCTTTCAGGACCGGCTGGTCCACGTTTTTCAGAATGCAACCTAGAGAGCAGTCCGGGCTAAGATCAGAGCCCTGCCAAATAAACTCTGGACAGGACAGTAGTTCAACGGAGCACCGCTTTTGCTGCTCCCTCGACAGGAAACGTCATACAGGGAGTCTTCCCACGTTGTTCGAGGAGCAATATGGAGAAAGATAAACCAGTGAAGTCACAGTCCAACAAAATATTTAATTATGCCCAGTCTATCTCACATGGCCCTGAAGGACCCAATGGGAACAAGGCAAGGGACAAACAACCGCAGGAGGAAGAGACTGAAGATACACTGACATTACTGGATGTTCTGCGCTCTGTTCAGTCCACAAGAGACGACATGATTAAAAAAGATTGGTGCTGTGGCCATAGATATCAATCTTCTGCTTTGCGACCTCCGGAAAGTCTCTGACAGAGTGACAGTCACAGCAAAAGATACTGATACGTTAAAAGAACAGGTCAAGAACCTTAGCGCCATGGTGGCAGAACTGAAGCGTCAGGTGATTAAACTCGACGACCATGCGGAGGATTCCGAAGGGCGGTCGCGCAAGGGAAATTTACGATTTGTGGGTTTTCCAGAAAAAGCGGAGGGTCCCATAGTGGACCTTTTCTTGGAAAACTGGATCTCCTGAGAAATAGCCCCTAAACAGTTATCAAAGTTTTTCAGCGTGGATAGAGCACATAGAGCACTGGCAGCCCCTCCGAGACCTGGGGCACCCCTCGCACTATCATTGCAAAGTTAATCAATTTTCGAGACCGCAACCTTTTGCTCCAGCTCTCTCGCAGCGGACAGCGGTTCTTCTTCGAGGGACATTCTATTACAGTGTATCCGGACTACACGCAACGAGTTCAGGAATAGAGGAAGACCTTAGTCGCAATCAAACGGCGGCTGCGAGATTTAGACTTGAAGTATAGTCTTATGTTCCCGGCAAAGCCCCTGCTGATAGATTCTCACTGTTGATGCTTTGCCACTGTTAATGCATTGCTACAGCTGATAAATTCTCACTGTTAATGCTTTGCCACTGTTGATGTATTGCCCCTGAGGATAGATTCTCACTGTTGATGCTTTGCCATTGTTGATGCATTGTCCCTGCTGATAGATTCTCACTGTTGATGCTTTGCCCCTATCAGTGCATTGCCACTGCTGGTAGACTGTTACTGTTGATGATGTGCCATTGTTGCTGTATTGCCACTGCTGGTAGACTGTCACTGTTGATGCTTTGCCACTGTTGATGCATTGCTACTGCTGATAAATTCTCACTGTCGATGCTTTGGCACTGTTGATGCATTGCCACTGCTGATTGATTGTCTCTGTTGGTGCTTTGCCACTGTTGATGCATTGCCTCTGCTGATAGATTCTCATTTGTGATGCTTTGCCCCTGCTGATAGATTCTCACTGTTGATGCGTTGTCCCTGTTAATGCATTGCCACTTCTGCTAGACTGTCACTGTTGATACTTTGCCACTGCTGATAGACTGTCACTGCTGATGATTTGCCACTGTTGATGCTGCATTGCCACTGCTGATAGACTGTCACTGTTGATGATTTGCCACTTTTGATGCATTGCCCCTGCTGATAGATTCTCACTGTTGATGCTTAGCCACTGTTGATGCTGCATTGCAACAGCTGATAGATTCTCACTGATGATTCTTTGCCACTGTTGATGCATTGCACTGCTGATAGATTCTCACTGTTGATGCTATGCAACTGTTGATGCATTGCCACTGCTGATAGATTGTCACTGTTAATGATTTGCCCCTGTTGATGCATTCCCCTACTGATAGATTCTCACTGTTGATGCGTTGCCCCTATCAGTGCATTGCCACATCTGCTAGACTGTCACTGTTGATGCTTTGCCACTATTGATGCATTGCCACTGCTGATAGTTTGTCACTGTTGATGATTTGCCACTGTTGATGCACTGCCTCTGCTGATAGATTCTCAGTGTTGATGATTTGGCCCTACTGATAGATTCTCACTGTTGATGCTTTGCCACTGTTGATGCATTGCCACTGCTGGTAGACTGTCACTTTTGATGCTTTGCCACTGTTGATGCTTTGCCACCGCTCTCACATTATCCTGCTGTTCTATTGTCACTGTTGAAGCAACATCAATGCTGATGTGTTGCCACTTTTGATGCATTCTCACTGTAGTTGCATTACCACTAATGGTGCATGGGAACTCTTGGTGCATTATTGCTTCTGTCACAAAACGTCCCCAAATGCTTTTGATAATTCAGTAATCAGCAGTTCACTCACAAACACATGCACTATCTTTCTACATAATCTCTGTCAAATCTGAAATCTAACTCTTTGTGCCTTTCTGACGTACACTGCTGTTACATTATCTACTTTGGCTGTGCTTTTCATACAGTGTTAACATGCAGTGTGTCGTACTTTGCAATTTGGGACCGCGTAGGAGGCAGGGCCCTACCCCTGTCTATCCCGGTATTAGTGAACCGCGAATGGTCAATGCGGTATGTACAAGTTCTTTGTATAACATTTTAGCTATGAATGCACTGTGTATACGTTATTATACATCACTACGTGGGTTCCATCTTAGAGCGGGGGCCATCTTATGGTTGCCCTCACATAGGCTACATATCATGAAGCAAATACGGGCCTTTTAGAGCACATGTGCCTTCCTTTGACTTCTCTGTGACCTGGGCAGCTGGCTCCGCTGCCCCCGGTCAGTCCGGTCCCACGAGCTCCCTGTCCTCTGGCCACCTGTGATTAGCATCAGGGTTTGACACACCATAAAGCCTTTTCATCCCACACGAGCCTCCAGCTAATCTCTTTCACACCTGACTGTTCCTGCTTTATGGCTTGTTTTCCAAACAGGAGATGCTCATGTTTATTGGGGCCTATCGATATCTGATGTGGGATCTGAGCCTTGCTGGGTAAATAATTATGGGCTGGCTTAACTGGAATGTGGGATGGTCATCATGACTCTGCCTTTTCGTTTGTAATGTATACCTATGAATGACCATGCCATAAAACAAGGAATGTATGCCTGAAGCAGGATATTTTGTATTTAAGGAGAAGCTCGTTTCTGTAACTTTTAGCAGTCTCCTAAGAACATACACGCTGTTGTACTTCTTGGATACCTGTAATTGGTCTGCAGCCAATAAACTGATCTCTGACTTCACCCAGAAGACTCTGTGTTTCTGTAGGTCTGAAACAGGAAGAACCCGAAGTCATAGGGTGTGTTCCCCTGCACCGCTGGGCTTAAAATTCCCAGTACTTCAGTTGGCGCCCAACTCGGCGCGATTTCAGCGGTACCGGTCCAAGCCAGAGGTTCGTATGGAGCTTCGTGTGGAAATTCTGGAGGAAGGCCGCCACTTCATCGACCCCTGCATGTCGAAGTGGTCCGAAAGTCTTTTCTGCGAGGTTCTCCGCGTCCCGACGGCTACGAAGGACTGCTGCCCTGATTAATTGCCCTGTTTTGGACCCTTGACGATTTTGGTAGAGCAAAACAATCGAGAGAGTCTTCTGGTGACGCCATTGATCATCGATATTCAGTTAAGTATAAGTGGAGCGTCTCCCAGTTTGAATTTGGTATCCTTCGGGATTATTTTGATTTGGAGTTTGCAAACCCCAAAGCCAGAGGACTCGTGTATTCACGAGACTATCGTAATCGATAATCCTTTGAAGTTTGGAACTAGACTAGTGAGCGAAGATGCCTGGTGCTAGTGTATTTGGTAATTGGTTTTGTTTGAGTTGTAGAAGGGATTTCCAGTTAGAGGATTCATGTCCGGTTCCTCCAATTGGAACTCCAACTTATGAGCTTTATGTAAAACATGGCGTGGGGCCCATTGCATATAATGAAGTATGGATCCGATACACCAGAAAGGACGGTGTTTTAAAATGGCCCCAAAATGGTAGTTTCGATACAGATATCTTAGATAATTTGGAAGTGAAATTGTTTAAAAAGAAAGCCCGGCCGGCGATGTTTGATTCTTTCCGCCTATGGCGAAAGGAAGCCAAACAGAAGGAAATTAAGCTAGCGAAAAGAAATAAGAGAGAAAGAGGTATGTCAGTGATGCAAGCAGCGGTGCAATTTAAAGATAATGAGGAGGAACAAATGAATGAGCAATTGCACAGACAGCGCAAACTAGGGATTGATAAATGTTACCCTGTTTTGTCACCCCTTGTGCAAGATGAGACAAAAGAGAAAGAGAAAGATTCCCTAATGTCCCATTTGCTAAGTTCGCCACCCCCATATGCGCAAAATGCCACAGCACCTCCACAGCTTGTAAATGTGCAGCCTCCAGTAAATATGCCGCAAGCCTTCCCGCAGCCGCCAGCTCCTCTTCAGCTGGCTCCTATCCCTGCAGTGCAGCCCTCTCAAGGGCCGCCAGTTTTGTTACCTGTTACCCCCGCGCTTCCTGCGACTTTGCCTAGCACGCCAGCGGCTTCCCCTGGCGCTCCTTCTTACACTACCCAGGTACCTGTATCTGACTCCGCTTTTCTTCCCTCTGTTTATCCCCCCGTTCTCACCTCAACTTCTCCTTCAGCACGACAACGACTAGCTAATGTAGTTACTAGTTTAATGTCGCCTCTCTTTGGGTCATCTAGTGCGACTCCTGGTTTACAGCGTAAGCAATTGCGTAGTCAGCTGCCTGGTCCCGACGAGAATGAGGTGTTAGATCATCTGGCGCGTAGGTGGATTGGTTTCCCTTCACTCTATGATGTGGAATCAGTTGTTAACGTTTTTCACCAATGGGATGCCCCAAAGCAGAGGTATGTCTTTGATAAGATGTGTGAATTCCTCTGTGAGGAATTGGAGAATAATGGTGCAAACCCAAACCCACAGGAATTGTGTCGAGTGCGATTTGATTTTGAAACAGGTATAATTGTGGGCCCCAATGTAGATAAAGCAGTTGCGACTTTACTGTCCCTCAGAAATGGTGATTGTCAGCAATCATTGTTTGAACAGGAACTCCCTGTGGGGAAAAAGGTAAAAGCGCGCCAATACCCGATGCATGAGGTTCCCCCAGTTTGGAGACCTGCTGATCCAAATGCTGTTCCACCTGTCTTAGCACATTTTCAGCGTGTTTGGGTGCATGTCCCTTGGAAACGATCTGAAGTAATAGCACTCAAGCAGACATTGCCTGACCCCCAGAACGAATTCAAGCCATTACACAGTTGAGTGTGCCAAGAACACAGAGAGAAGTACGTGCTTTCTTGGGCATTACTTCATACTGTAGGCATTGGATTCCCAATTTTTCCTTGTTGGCAAAACCTTTGTTAGCATTAACATGCAAAGACACACCGAATCCTATTCCATGGTCTGAAGAGTGTCAGAAAAGTTTTTGGGAATTGCGTAATGCATTGTGTTCAGCTCCTGTGTTGGGTACCCCTGACTACAGCAAGCCTTTTACATTGTATGATCATGAGAAAGATGGTTGCGCATTATCAGTGTTAACACAGCCTTTTGGTGACAGACCGCGTCCATGCGCATATTTTTCGTCAACCTTGGACCCGGTAGCGAGGGCATTGCCAAGTTGTCTGAGAGCCACAGCCGCTGCAGCTATGTCTATTCGACAGTCTGCTGGCCTAGTAATGGATAATACATTGATTGTTATTGTTCCACATGCTGTGGACACATTGTTAAACAGGACCAAGACACAGCACTTAACTAGTGCGCGATTATCCGGATATGAGCTGACACTGTTAGCAAATCATATACACATAAAGAGATGCAACACGTTGAATCCAGCTACACTATTACCAATTCCAGCAGACCTAGATGAGATTGAGCAACATGATTGTCTGTTCAGAACAGAAGAAGAGACGAAAGGAAGAGTAGATCTTAAAGATACTCCCCTGACTGAGTGTGATGGTACCTTATGGGTGGATGGTTCGTGTTTTAAGCTTCCAAATGGTGATACGACTGCTGCATATGCTATCACGACTTTGCACACGATTGTGGAAACTGCACGTGTGCCACAAAATTCGGCTCAAGCAGCAGAATTGATTGCCCTTACGAGAGCATGCGTGTTGTCTGAAGGAATGAAAGTGAACATATATACGGATAGCCAGTACGCCTTTGGCGTGGCTCATAGTTTTGGGCGATTGTGGAAAGAACGTGGGTTCCTGACTTCGCATGGAGCTAAGATTCAGAATGGCAAGTTGGTGAATGATCTTCTTGAGTCACTGACCCTACCGTTGCAAGTTGCGATTATGAAATGCAGTGTGCACAAGAAAATCACTGATGATGTTGGTCGTGGTAACGCGTTTGCTGATGAAGTCGCGAAAGAAACAGCAAAAGATGTGAAGACTCGAATGTATGTTGCAGGCCCTGCCAGATGGGTTGGTGATGTTGGAATGTGTGAAAACACAATAGAGAGTGTAAAGTCCCTTCGAGCTGAAGCCACAGAGAAAGAGTTGAGCAAGTGGAGAGAAAGTATGGGTAAGTTGTATGAGAATGGTTGTTGGGTCGATTTGTCAGAACATCGGCGATGGTTGTTACCTGATGCATATGTGCTTCCAGTGGTTACTATGGCACATGGAATGGCACATATCAGTATGAAAGGAATCTGTAAGTTGTTGGCTCCAGTATGGCAGAATGCTGGAATTCCCAAGTGTGCAGAGAATGTGGTCAAGAATTGTATGGTATGCTTGAAATACAACCCTGGTAGGGGAACCCCAACTCCAGCTGGTCATTTTGCGCCTCCATCATATCCATTTGAAGTTTTGCAGCTAGATTTTATCCACATGGAAAGGTGCAACAACCTGAAATATGTATTGGTGGTTGTCTGCGCTTTTTCAAAATGGATAGAGGCCTATCCCCTAAAAGACAACACTGCTCTATCCACAGCCAAAGCCCTTGTGAAGGAATTTTTCCCTAGGTTTGGAATGCCAAGAATGGTGTGGAGTGATAATGGGAGTGAATTTGTGGGTCAAGTGATGAAGAATGTGTGTGAGGGATTAGGGATCAAGCAGAAGTTCCACGCTGCAAATCACCCCCACTCAGCTGGATTAGTAGAGCGCTACAATGGCGCTCTAAAACTCAAGCTGGCCAAAATCCAGGCGAGCTCCTGTCTTAAATGGCCTGACGCTCTGCCTCTAGCACTCCTGTCCACCAGAATGACCGTACACTCACGTGTGGGACTTAGCCCACACGAGGTTATTTTTGGCCGCCCGGCCAATGTATGGGGTGTGCCAAGACCGACAAAATTCAGCGAAATCGAACATACAGTACTGCTTGATTACTTGTATGAATTGACGGCTAAATTGCGTGTTTTACACCAACAGGTGCACGATACTCTTCCCCAGGCCTCTGAGGCTCCAGGACACCCTATCGACCCTGGCACGTGGGTTCTGGTGAAAAATTTCCAGCGCAAAAGCAACGATGAGCCTCGTTGGATCGGCCCTCATCTCGTACTTCTGTCTACAAGATCAGCTGTTCGAGTAAAGGGGAAGAAGAACTGGATCCACGGCGCCCACATTAAAAGGATCCCTTTGCCTCTGCCGTATGACCAGTGGGTCCAGGAGGGTATCACAGACTCTGAAACAGACACTGTACCTCGTTTTGTGCCGTTCAGTGATGCACGCATAAAAGGCACAACTTAAGCACAACAGAGTGACGATATTTTGCAAGAAGCTGTGCCACCGTCAATTCGATTGGACACCACAGAGCCTGAACTCTTGTTTCAAGATCAGACAGTACCTGGCCATCTCCACTATAATCTAAGACCAAGGCCTATGGACAAATAAATATTCTTTTTCTTTTACCTTTTTATTTTTTGATAACCATAGCTCTCCCATCTGAAGGACTTTCTTGATTTTTGTTTTTCGAACCACCATCCGGGTTCAGCCGCAGGGTCGCGGTGCCAAGACTTTGGGGTACAGGCCGAAGACGTTAGGTCAACGGTTCTGGGTGGTCTAGGGCGTTCCCTGGACTGACAGGCGTACTCCTTAGCAGAAGATAATCACCCGCCGCGAGCGGCACGATTAGAGGATGGAGTTTTTTAAGATGGAGAGACTCGCTGAGGAAATGAACTTTCAAGCAAAAATGTGTAAAATAATGAAGAGCAAACGTTTTGTATTATTATGTCTGTTTATATTATGTAGTATGATCGTGTTTACTGTAGGACTTGTATTCTTCTCCTCTCAAGAGCCCATTGCACCCACTGTACAGCCTATACCTCCTCCTACTATCTCCTCACACTCTTTCCACCCTCTGCCTGAACACGAACAAGCTGGACGATCAGAGTTTGTGAATAACTCGTTTATTCAGCTCCTGCACCAGCACCAACTAGTTATGAATACAACCAATTGCTGGGTGTGTGGTTTAATGCCACATACCATTAATAAGGGTATTCCTTATCTAGTGCTGCCGTTTAGTTACAATGGATCGTCATGGGCATTCCAGACCATGTTTCTCTTTACTCTAGATGCGTACTCCCTGCGACAACCGCGTTCCATCAGACCTAGCACCAATAATAAAGCTTTAATGAAAGGAGTTGCCGATATGAGCAGAGATATCGATGCATACTCATCTATTCCCAAAGAAGAGTTGAGAGCTTATGTAGGGTGGAACGCGACGGGGTATAGTATTAGTCTGGGTGAAAGACAGCGAAAAATCTCATCCCCAATCTGGGTCGTACCCCACATAGGTCGGTTCTGTTTACAAGGTAATGGTCAGAATCCAAGAGCTCAACTGGGGAGAAGTGACTGTACTGAAACGTACACCTTTCCGTCGCAGTTTTCCCCAGCGTTTTTGGCTGCCAAGGGTACATATTTTATCTGCAATGACCGAGCATATACATGGTTGCCCCCTGATTTCTCGGGCACATGTTATATTGCAAATCTGCTACCGCCAACATTTACTGCCGCCTCCGACTATCACAAGACCAGAGTTGTGAGAGGCGTGATTAGTAAGGAAGATACTGCCGGTCAGGAAGCGGGAGATTTCTTTTTGGGTTTCCTGCCATTTTGGGGACCTATGGTCAATAGTAGGAACCTGAGACAACTGACTCGTGTGGTTGAATCCACTGTTAATGTTACGGCTGGTGCCCTTGGTAATTTGACAGCTGAGCTCCAAGCGGATCGCCTCATGACTTTGCAGAACCGCATGGTTCTAGACGTTATACTTGCAGACCGTGGTGGGGTATGTAAGGTTATCCAATCTAGTTGTTGCATTTTCATACCAGACAACGCTCCAACAGTTTATCAAGCCATCTCCAAACTGCATAAAATATCTGAATCCATACACGTGGATAAAGGAGATTGGTCACTGGTGGGGTGGTTCTGGGAACTGATATCTGCCTGGGGTTGGAAAGTTCTGATGGTCATTGGAATGATCTTAGCCATCCTTTTCCTGTTCTGTCTGTGCATACAGTGTGCTCCTGCGATATGTGGCCTCTGTGCTACATTATGTGTAAGGAAACCTGTATCGAGGGACGAGCTAAGTAATAGGATGATGCTACAGCAACATCTCCATGACTTCATGAATATTGACCTAGACTCGGATTGAAATGAGTATAGTTATTGCCTATGTAAGGGCAAAAGGAGGGTCTGTCGTACTTTGCAATTTGGGACCGCGTAGGAGGCAGGGCCCTACCCCTGTCTATCCCGGTAATAGTGAACCGCGAATGGTCAATGCGGCATGTACAAGTGCTTTGTATAACGTTTTAGCTATGAATGCACTGTGTATACGTTATTATACATCACTACGTGGGTTCCATCTTAGAGCGGTGGCCATCTTATGGTTGCCCTCACATAGGCTACATATCATGAAGCAAATACGGGCCTTTTAGAGCACATGTGCCTTCCTTTGACTTCTCTGTGACCTGGGCAGCTGGCTCCGCTGCCCCCGGTCAGTCCGGTCCCACGAGCTCCCTGTCCTCTGGCCACCTGTGATTAGCATCAGGGTTTGACACACCATAAAGCCTTTTCATCCCACACGAGCCTCCAGCTAATCTCTTTCACACCTGACTGTTCCTGCTTTATGGCTTGTTTTCCAAACAGGAGATGCTCATGTTTATTGGGGCCTATCGATATCTGATGTGGGATCTGAGCCTTGCTGGGTAAATAATTATGGGCTGGCTTAACTGGAATGTGGGATGGTCATCATGACTCTGCCTTTTCGTTTGTAATGTATACCTATGAATGACCATGCCATAAAACAAGGAATGTATGCCTGAAGCAGGATATTTTGTATTTAAGGAGAAGCTCGTTTCTGTAACTTTTAGCAGTCTCCTAAGAACATACACGCTGTTGTACTTCTTGGATACCTGTAATTGGTCTGCAGCCAATAAACTGATCTCTGACTTCACCCAGAAGACTCTGTGTTTCTGTAGGTCTGAAACAGGAAGAACCCGAAGTCATAGGGTGTGTTCCCCTGCACCGCTGGGCTTAAAATTCCCAGTACTTCAAGTGGCACTCTTTGTGAAGGGCTTGTGAATATTACCTGTGCTGCCTCCATCCTGTCATTCACTCTCACTCACATGCTCTAGGCGGGGCCTAGGCAGGCACTACCTGTTATTTAGCTAGCAGTGCGAGTGCCTGTGCTGTGCTTGGAGTCACTGCATGTGTTGCTTCCACTTGGCCACTACCTGAACTATATATTGACTTTAATTTTCACGTCCATGAACCCAGGTTTCCACGCCCTGGAGCAGTGCTTAATTTGTAAAAAAAAAAAATAAGTGCTAGGGCTCTCGTCAGGAGGCCACTACAGCTTGCACCACACATTGCCCATGCCAGCACTGACAGTGATAGCAACAACCCAACTACTAACCATGACAATTTGGGCTATTCCATGTCTCCAAAGTTATAAGAATGGCTTATGCGGCAGGTAATAATCAGTGTTAATGTATACTGAATTAATAATTAACTGTTGTTGTGGTCATCTCTAAATTAGCCAGACAGTGCCACCTTATGGCAGACTGTGACAAGGACTGATGCTGACAATATAGTGCTGGTGCCGAACACCGGAAACCACAGGCTGGAATTAAGCACTGCCCTGGAGCTACCTGTGGTTGGCCTGCTTATGCCCTATCTGTACTGTGCTGGCAGTTTCTGTCTCTACTGTGGCCATTGCCAGGGCTGTTAAGGGGCTCCCTGGTAAAGTGAACTTTGTCTCTATTTGACCTTTGTCTATCCTATTTACCT
This sequence comes from Triturus cristatus, assembly GCF_964204655.1. Taxonomy (NCBI): domain Eukaryota; kingdom Metazoa; phylum Chordata; class Amphibia; order Caudata; family Salamandridae; genus Triturus; species Triturus cristatus. The sequence goes on along the minus strand of NC_140583.1, from coordinate 1,086,038,835 downwards.
GTCTTTTCCTCTCCCTCTCTCAACCTTCCTTTACCTCTGCCTCTCTATCCTATTTACCTGTCTTTTCCTCTCTATCTCTCTCAGCCTACCTCTAACTCTATGTCTCTATAACCTGTAACATCTTAAAGATTTTTTGAATTCCTAAGCAAAGCCTATTTCATCTGTTTTATGGTACCCTGTTAAAGTTCAACCTATAATTTAGTACTGTCTGACATTATGTTGGCTTGATTTAGCAGAAAATGGGTAATGCAATTAAAATGTGTTGTATACAGGAGCCCCCAAATATGCCCCACAAACCCTTAAGATGACACTACAGTCTCTGCAGCCAATGCTTGCGATCGACGGGTACTGTCGCTCTAACACCCTGGCCTCAGGATAACCATGCCCTCTGGGCAAGGAGACGCCCCCTCTTTCGAATCCATGCTGTCAATCACACGCAGCTCCTCAGAAGTACATTTGCTCTCAGAATGAAAGAAGCGAGAAAGGAGCGCCTGGGAAGTAAAAGTGATTGCCTAGGCTCAGGCTCCCGAGGGTATTCACATCTTTCGGGGCTCCAAGGACACGCTGAACCCCCGCATCAGCATCTCTGACAAATTTAGGAAAATAATGAAATTAGAAGCACTGTGCCCTCATGAGAAGATGCTGTCCTCGGCATGTCGAAACCCGTGCCTGGATGCAAGCAGCTTTGCAAGGACAAGGCGATGCCTTCGAGGCGGACTGGAGTACACACAGACGCTGTAAGACGCCGTGACTTACCACAAGCCTCAGAAAGGGCGCAGCGTCACAGTCTTTCAAGGCCGTTGGTTGTCATCATATTACCCGAATGCCCCCGGGCCAGTCCAGGCCTGCTGCTCGCCCCATGAAAGAAGGAACAGGACATGTGGATCCTGACATCTGCGCTGCACAACTATCTTGTGTATCTAAAGGTGAGTAGGTTTTCTTTTGATTTACAAATGGTCTAATTAAACGCTTGTGATTAAGTTACTGTGAAATCAGCAGAGAAGGCCGACAACAATTGTCGCCGAAGGAGTTCGCGCCTGGACTGCATAGACATAGCACTTTCTCATAGCCAGACAAGGCAGGTGTAAACTAACACATGATTTTCGCATTCGGTTTTAACAGATTACTTTCGGTCATTACTAGCATATACATATACCCGTAGCACCACTCATGCAGGTGCACGTCAGTGCAGCCCTGCCAAGATCACGCATCAGGCATTAGACTAACGCATTTCAGTGTGGTACTCCGCATTACTGCACTGAAGTGCAGTCACGCATATGCATAGTCACCGTCTCAGCAGCCGTCACTGTACTGAAGCACTGTCTAAAAGTGTGGTAGCGCGCTATCCGTGGCGTGCGCGAGGGGCTTGCCTCGAGGCTCACACTCACTGCTACAATGCAGCATAAATAATTTATTCTACTGGGTGCTGTTGCCACAGGGAGAATGTCAGGTCCTGCTGCCAGCGAGCAGTTCAGTTTGCTGTAATGGTCTGACTATACGGGCGGCACTAATTTCTATCACGGCGCTCACAGCATTGCGCTGCCTGCGCAGTTTGCACCGACCCAGGCAAGAGCCCCAGTGTTGTCAGCCCCCCATTCCACTCTGCCGCCGATCATTGCCGCAGCCAAGGGAGACGGGGTGCAGCCGACTGCCTGGACAGCCTGTCACTGGACGGCCCCGCTGAGCATCCCTTTAGCCCTGATACGTTCCACGTCGTCGGAAGTGCTCCTCCCACTTATACAGTATTGTATTACATGCAGGAGCTGAAGGAGACCGGATACTACAGCGTGAGGAGCAGTTGAGTGTCCTGCTGGCTGAGGAACATCACACCCGTGTGTCTGATGTGATGTGCGTGCACACTTACTTCAGGCACTTGCCAGTCTGGTGCTCATTGGATTCTGGGCGGGTCTGAGTTGTGTATTCAAGCTGGTGCGCAAACCAGACAACACTGGCATGCGGGTACTGCAAGGTGTCCTGTTAAATGCTCAGTGTGTATGGCTCCTGACTTGGAGATGATCGCGTCATGACACTTTGACTCCCTGTGAGTTGGGGGACTCACCGTACGTCCTGGATGACACTGGAGGCAGCCTGGGGCCTGGCAGTTAACGTGAATTACAGAGGCCCACAGTGGCTCGTGGCCTGAGCCTGCCAGTGCGTTCAGCCACTTGTCCAGCCTTGGCAGAGTCTGTATTGCTGCCTCCAATGGAGCGGCACTGCCACCGCAGCCCGAACTGACTCCCATCTGCTACTGCGGCCCGAGTATGTTAAAGTTACCAGCCTGTGTGTGGCAGTGTGAGAACCGGCTGCTGCAGCCTGCGGTGCCTGCTGGTGTTCATGCTCCGAAAGTGAAATAGGCAGTGCTTTAAATGGGCCTGTACTGTCCGGTACGGAGTACCAGCACTTGTTAGGTCTCGGCTCGAAGGCTGCGCTTGCGCAGTCTCGATCCGAGATTTAATGACTTGGAGAAGAGGGGCTTGAACCCGCCCCTCTTCTCCCCTGTTCTCCATTGGCTGGCCTCTTCAATGCTGGCCAGCCATTGGAGAAGAGGTCCCGTCACTCCGATCAGGCCCCGTCCTTTTCGGATCGGGGGGCGTGTTTTTTGCAGAAAGTCTAATTATCTCCTCCAGCCAATGGCAAGAGGAGATAACAGCAAAACACGCCCCCGAGTCCGAAAACGCCACTGCGTTTCTCCGAGGCATTTCTGCTTCGCCTCGGAGAAAGGCAGTGGTGTGCTTGCCTTTTGCTCTGCCTTGTTTGCATTGGGTTGAAGGATTCAGGGCCCCCAGAATGGTCGGGGACCCCCTGCGACCTAAAAATAAAAGAGCCTACAGGATAGTCACGATGTTATTACATAGAATAGAAATAATCTTCTAAGTTGGGCAGCATCACTCCCTTCTTTCTATGCTGGGGGGGGCGGGAAGCAATATGGCAGTGCACTGCGGTTTGCATTACAACACAGACAAGTTTTCACTTCCCGCGCTATGATTGACAAGCCAATAATGCGGGACCAACGCGAGGGTGGACGTGGCGCGGGTCACGTGATACTCACGAAATCTCTCTTCGGGGAAGCAGCGAGCAGCTATTGTTCGTTTCGGTTGCTTCAGCTTTTGCATCTCCCAGATGAAGAACGGGTGCCCCAGTCTAACTAGTGACTTACTGCTCAACTTTAGGTCCAGAGTAAAGTAAAAATAATACAAATTACTTTTCATGTAATGTTTTTGGTGTACCCTTCTTTACTCCCTTCTTTACTCTTGGCCCTTCTCGGAATATTAAGATTTATTATTTTGTTTTTTACTTTAGTAAAATGTCTTGCACGTTTTTGCTTTTTTGTAGGTCTTTTAGTTTTTTTACACGGACATATGTTTAATAATAGTGTCCGCATCTTTAACCCCTTCGCTGCTAGGCCTTTTCCCCTCCTGTGCTAAGCCTTTTTTGGGCTATTTGAGGTAGTGCGCGCTTAGGCCCCTGTAACTTTTTGACCACATTAGGTATCCACGCCAAATTTGCGTCCTTTTCTCCCAACATCTTGGGGATTCTAAAGGTACCCAGGGTTTGTGGATTCTCCTAGAGGGTTCCCAGAAATTAGTCAAAATACAGCAATTTTTTTTTTTTTTGTGAAAAATGTGAAAAACGGGCTGCAAATGAAAGCTTCTGGGTTTTTCTCTGCAAATGGTATCAAAAAAGGGTTTGTGGGGCTGAAATCACCATTTCTCCAGCTTTTAGGGAATGACAGAATTTTGTTAGAAAACCAACATTTTTTACACAGTTTTGGCATTTTTCTGGGACATACCCTATTTTTGCTATTTTTTGTGCTTTCAACCTCCTTCCAGTTAACGGTAGAAATGGGTACAAAAACAATAATGGATCCTGGAAAGCTATACATTTTTGAAAAGTAGACAAAATTCTGAATTCAGCAAGGGGTCATTTGTGTAGATCCATCAAGGTTTCTTTATAGAAATTTACAGGCAAATATAGGAAAAATTAAAAATTTGTTGAAAAAAGCAGCCTTTTGAGTCAACGTTTTCACCTGTAACTTCTTCGAATTATGACATCTCTTTGAAAGCAATGTACCGTTACATCCGGTAGACCTTCCTGGTTGTGGGGACATATAGGACTTGTAGGTTCACCAAGAGCCCAACGAACCCAGAGTAGAAAAATGAGCCGCATTTTGTAATGTTTTTTTTTTTTTGGTCCGGGTATATAGCAATTATTGTGGGAAAATGTATACATGGAAAAATCGGTATGAAAGTCACCTATGTATTTCTGAAATGGGAACAAATTACAGAGTTTAGAAACAGTGCATATTTGCACATTTTCGAAATTGGGAATACTCATATTTGCATGACAATTATTGGTCATTTTTCAAAATGACTTTTTTTTTACACAATGTCTTTCATTTGGAAGGGAGAAATGCATCAAAAATCAATAGGTAATAACAGTTGCTTTACAAATTTGAACTACCCTAAGTCTCCCGATAAAAATGGTACCTCACTTGTGTGGGTAGGCATAGTGCCCACGACAGGAAGTGGCTCAAAACCTAAGGTGAACACACCACATTTTCACACTGAAAATTTACACTTTTTTTGCGAAGAGTCTAGCTGTAGTTTTTGAACCCTAGCCCTGCCGGCACCTAGGGAAACCTAGCAAACCTATACATTTTTGAAAACTAGACACCCAGGGGAATCCAGGATGGGGTGACTTGACTGACTCCCACCATGGTCTGTTACCCAGAATCCCTTGCAAACGTAAAAAATTGACAAAAAAAACACATTTTCCCCACATTTCTGTGATGGAAAGTTCTGGAATCTGCGTGGATCCACAAATTTCCACCCACCCCGCGTTCCCCAAAGTCCTATGAGAAAAATGGTACCTCACTTGTGCAGGTCGGCCTAGTGCCTGCGACAGGAAACGGCGCAAAACGCAACGTGGTTTTGCAGTGAAAAATGACCCTTTTTTTGGCAAAGTGACTAGCTGTAGATTTTGAACCCTAGCCCTGCAAGCACCTAGGGAAAACTAGCAAACCTATACATTTTTAAAAACTGGACACCCAGGGGAATCCAGGATGGGGTGACTTGACTGCCTCCCACCATGGTCTGTTACCCAGAATCCCTTGCAAACGTAAAAAATTGACAAAAAAAACACATTTTCCCCACATTTCTGTGATGGAAAGTTCTGGAATCTGCGTGGATCCACAAATTTCCACCCACCCCGCGTTCCCCAAAGTCCTACGAGAAAAATGGTACCTCACTTGTGCGGGTCGGCCTAGTGCCCGCGACAGGAAACGGTGCAAAACGCAACGTGGTTTTGCAGTGCAAAATGACCCTTTTTTTGGCAAAGTGACTAGCTGTAGATTTTGAACCCTAGCCCTGCCGGCACCTAGGGAAACCTAGCAAACCTATACATTTTTGAAAACTAGACACCCAGGGGAATCCAGGATGGGGTGGCTTGACAGCCTCCCACCATGGTCTGTTACCCAGAATCCCTTGCAAACGTAAAAAATTGACAAAAAAACACATTTTCCCCACATTTCTGTGATGGAAAGTTCTGGAATCTGCGTGGATCCACAAATTTCCACCCACCCCGCGTTCCCCAAAGTCCTACGAGAAAAATGGTACCTCACTTGTGCGGGTCGGCCTAGTGCCCGCGACAGGAAACGGCGCAAAACGCAACGTGGTTTTGAAGTGAAAAATGACCCTTTTTTTGGCAAAGTGACTAGCTGTAGATTTTGAACCCTAGCCCTGCCGGCACCTAGGGAAACCTAGCAAACCTATACATTTTTGAAAACTAGACACCCAGGGGAATCCAGGATGGGGTGGCTTGACAGCCTCCCACCATGGTCTGTTACCCAGAATCCCTTGCAAACGTAAAAAATTGACAAAAAAAACACATTTTCCCCACATTTCTGTGATGGAAAGTTCTGGAATCTGCGTGGATCCACAAATTTCCACCCACCCCGCGTTCCCCAAAGTCCTACGAGAAAAATGGTACCTCACTTGTGCGGGTCGGCCTAGTGCCCGCGACAGGAAACGGCGCAAAACGCAACGTGGTTTTGAAGTGAAAAATGACCCTTTTTTTGGCAAAGTGACTAGCTGTAGATTTTGAACCCTAGCCCTGCCGGCACCTAGGGAAACCTAGCAAACCTATACATTTTTGAAAACTAGACACCCAGGGGAATCCAGGATGGGGTGACTTGACTGCCTCCCACCATGGTCTGTTACCCAGAATCCCTTGCAAACGTAAAAATTTGACAAAAAAAACACATTTTCCCCACATTTCTGTGATGGAAAGTTCTGGAATCTGCGTGGATCCACAAATTTCCACCCACCCCGCGTTCCCCAAAGTCCTACGAGAAAAATGGTACCTCACTTGTGCGGGTCGGCATAGTGCCCGCGACAGGAAACGGCGCAAAACGCAACGTGGTTTTGCAGTGAAAAATGACCCTTTTTTGGGCAAAGTGACTAGCTGTAGATTTTGAACCCTAGCCCTGCCGGCATCTAGGGAATCTTTGCAAACCTATACATTTTTGAAAACTAGACACCCAGGGGCATCCAGGATGGGGTGACTTGACTGCCTCCCACCATGGTCTGTTACCCAGAATCCCTTGCAAACGTAAAAAATTGACAAAAAAAACACATTTTCCCCACATTTCTGGGATGGAAAGTTCTGGAATCTGCGTGGATCCACAAATTTCCACCCACCCCGCGTTCCCCAAAGTCCTACGAGAAAAATGGTACCTCACTTGTGCGGGTCGGCCTAGTGCCCGCGACAGGAAACGGTGCAAAACGCAACGTGGTTTTGCAGCGAAAAATGACCCTTTTTTTGGCAAAGTGACTAGCTGTAGATTTTGAACCCTAGCCCTGCCGGCACCTAGGGAAACCTAGCAAACCTATACATTTTTGAAAACTAGACACCCAGGGGAATCCAGGATGGGGTGACTTGATTGCCTCCCACCATGGTCTGTTACCCAGAATCCCTTGCAAACGTAATAAATTGACAAAAAAAACACATTTTCCCCACATTTCTGTGATGGAAAGTTCTGGAATCTGCGTGGATCCACAAATTTCCACCCACCCCGCGTTCCCCAAAGTCCTACGAGAAAAATGGTACCTCACTTGTGCGGGTCGGCCTAGTGCCCGCGACAGGAAACGGCGCAAAACGCAACGTGGTTTTGCAGTGAAAATTGACCCTTTTTTTGGCAAAGTGACTAGCTGTAGATTTTGTACCCTAGCCCTGCCGGCACCTAGGGAAACCTAGCAAACCTATACATTTTTCAAAACTAGACACCCAGGGGAATCCAGGATGGGGTGACTTGACTGCCTCCCACCATGGTCTGTTACCCAGAATCCCTTGCAAACGTAAAAAATTGACAAAAAAAACACATTTTCCCCACATTTCTGTGATGGAAAGTTCTGGAATCTGCGTGGATCCACAAATTTCCACCCACCCCGCGTTCCCCAAAGTCCTACGAGAAAAATGGTACCTCACTTCTGCGGGTCGGCCTAGTGCCTGCGACAGGAAACGGCGCAAAACGCAACGTGGTTTTGCAGTGAAAAATGACCCTTTTTTTGGCAAAGTGACTAGCTGTAGATTTTGTACCCTAGCCCTGCCGGCACCTAGGGAAACCTAGCAAACCTATACATTTTTGAAAACTAGACACCCAGGGGAATCCAGGATGGGGTGACTTGACTGCCTCCCACCATGGTCTGTTACCCAGAATCCCTTGCAAACATAAAAAATTGACAAAAAAAACACATTTTCCCCACATTTCTGTGATGGAAAGTTCTGGAATCTGCGTGGATCCACAAATTTCCACCCACCCCGCGTTCCCCAAAGTCCTACGAGACAAATGGTACCTCACTTGTGCGGGTCGGCCTAGTGCCCGCGACAGGAAACGGCGCAAAACGCAACGTGGTTTTGCAGCGAAAAATGACCCTTTTTTTGGCAAAGTGACTAGCTGTAGATTTTGAACCCTAGCCCTGCCGGCACCTAGGGAAACCTAGCAAACCTATACATTTTTGAAAACTAGACACCCAGGGGAATCCAGGATGGGGTGACTTGACTGCCTCCCACCATGGTCTGTTACCCAGAATCCCTTGCAAACGTAAAAAATTGACAAAAAAAACACATTTTCCCCACATTTCTGTGGTGGAAAGTTCTGGAATCTGCGTGGATCCACAAATTTCCACCCACCCCGCGTTCCCCAAAGTCCTACGAGAAAAATGGTACCTCACTTGTGCGGGTCGGCCTAGTGCCCGCGACAGGAAACGGCACAAAACGCAACGTGGTTTTGCAGTGAAAATTGACCCTTTTTTTGGCAAAGTGACTAGCTGTAGATTTTGTACCCTAGCCCTGCCGGCACCTAGGGAAACCTAGCAAACCTATACATTTTTCAAACCTAGACACCCAGGGGAATCCAGGATGGGGTGACTTGACTGCCTCCCACCATGGTCTGTTACCCAGAATCCCTTGCAAACGTAAAAAATTGACAAAAAAAACACATTTTCCCCACATTTCTGTGGTGGAAAGTTCTGGAATCTGCGTGGATCCACAAATTTCCACCCACCCCGCGTTCCCCAAAGTCCTACGAGAAAAATGGTACCTCACTTGTGCGGGTCGGCCTAGTGCCCGCGACAGGAAACGGCGCAAAACGCAACGTGGTTTTGCAGTGAAAAATGACCCTTTTTTTGGCAAAGTGACTAGCTGTAGATTTTGTACCCTAGCCCTGCCGGCACCTAGGGAAACCTAGCAAACCTATACATTTTTGAAAACTAGACACCCAGGGGAATCCAGGATGGGGTGACTTGACTGCCTCCCACCATGGTCTGTTACCCAGAATCCCTTGCAAACGTAAAACATTGACAAAAAAAACACATTTTCCCCACATTTCTGTGATGGAAAGTTCTGGAATCTGCGTGGATCCACAAATTTCCACCCACCCCGCGTTCCCCAAAGTCCTACGAGAAAAATGGTACCTCACTTGTGCGGGTCGGCCTAGTGCCCGCGACAGGAAACGGCGCAAAACACAACGTGGTTTTGCAGTGAAAAATGACCCTTTTTTTGGCAAAGTGACTAGCTGTAGATTTTGTACCCTAGCCCTGCCGGCACCTAGGGAAACCTAGCAAACCTATACATTTTTGAAAACTAGACACCCAGGGGAATCCAGGATGGGGTGACTTGACTGCCTCCCACCATGGTCTGTTACCCAGAATCCCTTGCAAACGTAAACAATTGACAAAAAAAACACATTTTCCCCACATTTCTGTGATGGAAAGTTCTGGAATCTGCGTGGATCCACAAATTTCCACCCACCCCGCGTTCCCTAAAGTCCTACGAGAAAAATGGTACCTCACTTGTGCGGGTCGGCCTAGTGCCCGCGACAGGAAACGGCGCAAAACGCAACGTGGTTTTGCAGTGAAAAATGACCCTTTTTTTGGCAAAGTGACTAGCTGTAGATTTTGTACCCTAGCCCTGCCGGCACCTAGGGAAACCTAGCAAACCTATACATTTTTGAAAACTAGACACCCAGGGGAATCCAGGATGGGGTGACTTGACTGCCTCCCACCATGGTCTGTTACCCAGAATCCCTTGCAAACGTAAAAAATTGACAAAAAAAACACATTTTCCCCACATTTCTGTGATGGAAAGTTCTGGAATCTGCGTGGATCCACAAATTTCCACCCACCCCGCGTTCCCCAAAGTCCTACGAGAAAAATGGTACCTCACTTGTGCGGGTCGGCCTAGTGCCCGCAACAGGAAACGGCGCAAAACGCAACGTGGTTTTGCAGTGAAAAATTACCCTTTTTTTGGCAAAGTGACTAGCTGTAGATTTTGTACCCTAGCCCTGCCGGCACCTAGGGAAACCTAGCAAACCTATACATTTTTGAAAACTAGACACCCAGGGGAATCCAGGATGGGGTGACTTGACTGCCTCCCACCATGGTCTGTTACCCAGAATCCCTTGCAAACATAAAAAATTGACAAAAAAAACACATTTTCCCCACATTTCTGTGATGGAAAGTTCTGGAATCTGCGTGGATCCACAAATTTCCACCCACCCCGCGTTCCCCAAAGTCCTACGAGAAAAATGGTACCTCACATGTGCGGGTCGGCCTAGTGCCCGCGACAGGAAACGGCGCAAAACGCAACGTGGTTTTGCAGTGAAAAATGACCCTTTTTTTGGCAAAGTGACTAGCTGTAGATTTTGAACCCTAGCCCTGCCGGCACCTAGGGAAACCTAGCAAACCTATACATTTTTGAAAACTAGACACCCAGGGGAATCCAGGATGGGGTGACTTGACTGCCTCCCACCATGGTCTGTTACCCAGAATCCCTTGCAAACGTAAAAAATTGACAAAAAAAACACATTTTCCCCACATTTCTGTGATGGAAAGTTCTGGAATCTGCGTGGATCCACAAATTTCCACCCACCCCGCGTTCCCCAAAGTCCTACGAGAAAAATGGTACCTCACTTGTGCGGGTCGGCCTAGTGCCCGCGACAGGAAACGGCGCAAAACGCAACGTGGTTTTGCAGCGAAAAATGACCCTTTTTTTGGCAAAGTGACTAGCTGTAGATTTTGTACCCTAGCCCTGCCGGCACCTAGGGAAACCTAGCAAACCTATACATTTTTCAAAACTAGACACCCAGGGGAATCCAGGATGGGGTGACTTGACTGCCTCCCACCATGGTCTGTTACCCAGAATCCCTTGCAAACGTAAAAAATTGACAAAAAAAACACATTTTCCCCACATTTCTGTGATGGAAAGTTCTGGAATCTGCGTGGATCCACAAATTTCCACCCACCCCGCGTTCCCCAAAGTCCTACGAGAAAAATGGTACCTCACTTCTGCGGGTCGGCCTAGTGCCTGCGACAGGAAACGGCGCAAAACGCAACGTGGTTTTGCAGTGAAAAATGACCCTTTTTTTGGCAAAGTGACTAGCTGTAGATTTTGTACCCTAGCCCTGCCGGCACCTAGGGAAACCTAGCAAACCTATACATTTTTGAAAACTAGACACCCAGGGGAATCCAGGATGGGGTGACTTGACTGCCTCCCACCATGGTCTGTTACCCAGAATCCCTTGCAAACATAAAAAATTGACAAAAAAAACACATTTTCCCCACATTTCTGTGATGGAAAGTTCTGGAATCTGCGTGGATCCACAAATTTCCACCCACCCCGCGTTCCCCAAAGTCCTACGAGACAAATGGTACCTCACTTGTGCGGGTCGGCCTAGTGCCCGCGACAGGAAACGGCGCAAAACGCAACGTGGTTTTGCAGCGAAAAATGACCCTTTTTTTGGCAAAGTGACTAGCTGTAGATTTTGAACCCTAGCCCTGCCGGCACCTAGGGAAACCTAGCAAACCTATACATTTTTGAAAACTAGACACCCAGGGGAATCCAGGATGGGGTGACTTGACTGCCTCCCACCATGGTCTGTTACCCAGAATCCCTTGCAAACGTAAAAAATTGACAAAAAAAACACATTTTCCCCACATTTCTGTGGTGGAAAGTTCTGGAATCTGCGTGGATCCACAAATTTCCACCCACCCCGCGTTCCCCAAAGTCCTACGAGAAAAATGGTACCTCACTTGTGCGGGTCGGCCTAGTGCCCGCGACAGGAAACGGCACAAAACGCAACGTGGTTTTGCAGTGAAAATTGACCCTTTTTTTGGCAAAGTGACTAGCTGTAGATTTTGTACCCTAGCCCTGCCGGCACCTAGGGAAACCTAGCAAACCTATACATTTTTCAAACCTAGACACCCAGGGGAATCCAGGATGGGGTGACTTGACTGCCTCCCACCATGGTCTGTTACCCAGAATCCCTTGCAAACGTAAAAAATTGACAAAAAAAACACATTTTCCCCACATTTCTGTGGTGGAAAGTTCTGGAATCTGCGTGGATCCACAAATTTCCACCCACCCCGCGTTCCCCAAAGTCCTACGAGAAAAATGGTACCTCACTTGTGCGGGTCGGCCTAGTGCCCGCGACAGGAAACGGCGCAAAACGCAACGTGGTTTTGCAGTGAAAAATGACCCTTTTTTTGGCAAAGTGACTAGCTGTAGATTTTGTACCCTAGCCCTGCCGGCACCTAGGGAAACCTAGCAAACCTATACATTTTTGAAAACTAGACACCCAGGGGAATCCAGGATGGGGTGACTTGACTGCCTCCCACCATGGTCTGTTACCCAGAATCCCTTGCAAACGTAAAACATTGACAAAAAAAACACATTTTCCCCACATTTCTGTGATGGAAAGTTCTGGAATCTGCGTGGATCCACAAATTTCCACCCACCCCGCGTTCCCCAAAGTCCTACGAGAAAAATGGTACCTCACTTGTGCGGGTCGGCCTAGTGCCCGCGACAGGAAACGGCGCAAAACACAACGTGGTTTTGCAGTGAAAAATGACCCTTTTTTTGGCAAAGTGACTAGCTGTAGATTTTGTACCCTAGCCCTGCCGGCACCTAGGGAAACCTAGCAAACCTATACATTTTTGAAAACTAGACACCCAGGGGAATCCAGGATGGGGTGACTTGACTGCCTCCCACCATGGTCTGTTACCCAGAATCCCTTGCAAACGTAAACAATTGACAAAAAAAACACATTTTCCCCACATTTCTGTGATGGAAAGTTCTGGAATCTGCGTGGATCCACAAATTTCCACCCACCCCGCGTTCCCTAAAGTCCTACGAGAAAAATGGTACCTCACTTGTGCGGGTCGGCCTAGTGCCCGCGACAGGAAACGGCGCAAAACGCAACGTGGTTTTGCAGTGAAAAATGACCCTTTTTTTGGCAAAGTGACTAGCTGTAGATTTTGTACCCTAGCCCTGCCGGCACCTAGGGAAACCTAGCAAACCTATACATTTTTGAAAACTAGACACCCAGGGGAATCCAGGATGGGGTGACTTGACTGCCTCCCACCATGGTCTGTTACCCAGAATCCCTTGCAAACGTAAAAAATTGACAAAAAAAACACATTTTCCCCACATTTCTGTGATGGAAAGTTCTGGAATCTGCGTGGATCCACAAATTTCCACCCACCCCGCGTTCCCCAAAGTCCTACGAGAAAAATGGTACCTCACTTCTGCGGGTCGGCCTAGTGCCTGCGACAGGAAACGGCGCAAAACGCAACGTGGTTTTGCAGTGAAAAATGACCCTTTTTTTGGCAAAGTGACTAGCTGTAGATTTTGTACCCTAGCCCTGCCGGCACCTAGGGAAACCTAGCAAACCTATACATTTTTGAAAACTAGACACCCAGGGGAATCCAGGATGGGGTGACTTGACTGCCTCCCACCATGGTCTGTTACCCAGAATCCCTTGCAAACATAAAAAATTGACAAAAAAAACACATTTTCCCCACATTTCTGTGATGGAAAGTTCTGGAATCTGCGTGGATCCACAAATTTCCACCCACCCCGCGTTCCCCAAAGTCCTACGAGACAAATGGTACCTCACTTGTGCGGGTCGGCCTAGTGCCCGCGACAGGAAACGGCGCAAAACGCAACGTGGTTTTGCAGCGAAAAATGACCCTTTTTTTGGCAAAGTGACTAGCTGTAGATTTTGAACCCTAGCCCTGCCGGCACCTAGGGAAACCTAGCAAACCTATACATTTTTGAAAACTAGACACCCAGGGGAATCCAGGATGGGGTGACTTGACTGCCTCCCACCATGGTCTGTTACCCAGAATCCCTTGCAAACGTAAAAAATTGACAAAAAAAACACATTTTCCCCACATTTCTGTGGTGGAAAGTTCTGGAATCTGCGTGGATCCACAAATTTCCACCCACCCCGCGTTCCCCAAAGTCCTACGAGAAAAATGGTACCTCACTTGTGCGGGTCGGCCTAGTGCCCGCGACAGGAAACGGCACAAAACGCAACGTGGTTTTGCAGTGAAAATTGACCCTTTTTTTGGCAAAGTGACTAGCTGTAGATTTTGTACCCTAGCCCTGCCGGCACCTAGGGAAACCTAGCAAACCTATACATTTTTCAAACCTAGACACCCAGGGGAATCCAGGATGGGGTGACTTGACTGCCTCCCACCATGGTCTGTTACCCAGAATCCCTTGCAAACGTAAAAAATTGACAAAAAAAACACATTTTCCCCACATTTCTGTGGTGGAAAGTTCTGGAATCTGCGTGGATCCACAAATTTCCACCCACCCCGCGTTCCCCAAAGTCCTACGAGAAAAATGGTACCTCACTTGTGCGGGTCGGCCTAGTGCCCGCGACAGGAAACGGCGCAAAACGCAACGTGGTTTTGCAGTGAAAAATGACCCTTTTTTTGGCAAAGTGACTAGCTGTAGATTTTGTACCCTAGCCCTGCCGGCACCTAGGGAAACCTAGCAAACCTATACATTTTTGAAAACTAGACACCCAGGGGAATCCAGGATGGGGTGACTTGACTGCCTCCCACCATGGTCTGTTACCCAGAATCCCTTGCAAACGTAAAACATTGACAAAAAAAACACATTTTCCCCACATTTCTGTGATGGAAAGTTCTGGAATCTGCGTGGATCCACAAATTTCCACCCACCCCGCGTTCCCCAAAGTCCTACGAGAAAAATGGTACCTCACTTGTGCGGGTCGGCCTAGTGCCCGCGACAGGAAACGGCGCAAAACACAACGTGGTTTTGCAGTGAAAAATGACCCTTTTTTTGGCAAAGTGACTAGCTGTAGATTTTGTACCCTAGCCCTGCCGGCACCTAGGGAAACCTAGCAAACCTATACATTTTTGAAAACTAGACACCCAGGGGAATCCAGGATGGGGTGACTTGACTGCCTCCCACCATGGTCTGTTACCCAGAATCCCTTGCAAACGTAAACAATTGACAAAAAAAACACATTTTCCCCACATTTCTGTGATGGAAAGTTCTGGAATCTGCGTGGATCCACAAATTTCCACCCACCCCGCGTTCCCTAAAGTCCTACGAGAAAAATGGTACCTCACTTGTGCGGGTCGGCCTAGTGCCCGCGACAGGAAACGGCGCAAAACGCAACGTGGTTTTGCAGTGAAAAATGACCCTTTTTTTGGCAAAGTGACTAGCTGTAGATTTTGTACCCTAGCCCTGCCGGCACCTAGGGAAACCTAGCAAACCTATACATTTTTGAAAACTAGACACCCAGGGGAATCCAGGATGGGGTGACTTGACTGCCTCCCACCATGGTCTGTTACCCAGAATCCCTTGCAAACGTAAAAAATTGACAAAAAAAACACATTTTCCCCACATTTCTGTGATGGAAAGTTCTGGAATCTGCGTGGATCCACAAATTTCCACCCACCCCGCGTTCCCCAAAGTCCTACGAGAAAAATGGTACCTCACTTGTGCGGGTCGGCCTAGTGCCCGCAACAGGAAACGGCGCAAAACGCAACGTGGTTTTGCAGTGAAAAATTACCCTTTTTTTGGCAAAGTGACTAGCTGTAGATTTTGTACCCTAGCCCTGCCGGCACCTAGGGAAACCTAGCAAACCTATACATTTTTGAAAACTAGACACCCAGGGGAATCCAGGATGGGGTGACTTGACTGCCTCCCACCATGGTCTGTTACCCAGAATCCCTTGCAAACGTAAAAAATTGACAAAAAAAACACATTTTCCCCACATTTCTGTGATGGAAAGTTCTGGAATCTGCGTGGATCCACAAATTTCCACCCACCCCGCGTTCCCCAAAGTCCTACGAGAAAAATGGTAC
The DNA here is from genome assembly GCF_964204655.1 of Triturus cristatus. Classification (NCBI taxonomy): domain Eukaryota; kingdom Metazoa; phylum Chordata; class Amphibia; order Caudata; family Salamandridae; genus Triturus; species Triturus cristatus. The sequence goes on along the minus strand of NC_140583.1, from coordinate 1,086,023,149 downwards.
CTCACATGTGCGGGTCGGCCTAGTGCCCGCGACAGGAAACGGCGCAAAACGCAACGTGGTTTTGCAGTGAAAAATGACCCTTTTTTTGGCAAAGTGACTAGCTGTAGATTTTGAACCCTAGCCCTGCCGGCACCTAGGGAAACCTAGCAAACCTATACATTTTTGAAAACTAGACACCCAGGGGAATCCAGGATGGGGTGACTTGACTGCCTCCCACCATGGTCTGTTACCCAGAATCCCTTGCAAACGTAAAAAATTGACAAAAAAAACACATTTTCCCCACATTTCTGTGATGGAAAGTTCTGGAATCTGCGTGGATCCACAAATTTCCACCCACCCCGCGTTCCCCAAAGTCCTACGAGAAAAATGGTACCTCACTTGTGCGGGTCGGCCTAGTGCCCGCGACAGGAAACGGCGCAAAACGCAACGTGGTTTTGCAGCGAAAAATGACCCTTTTTTTGGCAAAGTGACTAGCTGTAGATTTTGAACCCTAGCCCTGCCGGCACCTAGGGAAACCTAGCAAACCCACGCATTTCTGAAAACTAGACACCCGGCGGCCTCCAGGGAGGTATGGCTTGCGTGGATCCCCCAACGTTTCCTTACCCAGAATCCCCTGCAAACCTCATTTTTTGCTCAAAAAATCACTTTTTTCACACATTTTGGGGTGGGAAAGTAGTGGCATCACCGGGCTCACACAAATTTACCACCACCCAGCGTTCCCCCAGGTCTCCCGGTAAAAATGGTGCCTCACTTGTGTGGGAGGCCCAAGTACCCGCGGCAGGCAAGGACAACAAACGTAGTGAGGCGACATCAAAATGGCCTATCGCCAAACCACCTGGTTTTGCAAGGGGGGTCACTTTAGTTTTTGGCCCGGTGCGCGGCGGCCATCTAGGGAAACCTAGCAAACCCAGGCATTTTTGAAAACTAGACACCCGGCGGCTTCCAGGGAGGTATGGCTTGCGTGGATCCCCCAACGTTTCTTTACCCAGAATCCCCTGCAAACCTCATTTTTTGCTCAAAAAATCACTTTTTTCACACATTTTGGGGTGGGAAAGTAGTGGCATCACCGGGCTCACACAAATTTACCACCACCCAGCGTTCCCCCAGGTCTCCCGGTAAAAATGGTGCCTCACTTGTGTGGGAGGCCCAAGTACCCGCGGCAGGCAAGGGCCCAAAACGTAGTGAGGCGACATCACAATGGCCTATCGCCAAACCACCTGGTTTTGCAAGGGGGGTCACTTTGGTTTTTGGCCCGGTGCGCGGCGGCCATCTAGGGAAACCTAGCAAACCCATGCATTTCTGAAAACTAGACACCCGGCAGCTTCCAGGGAGGTATGGCTTGCGTGGATCCCCCAACGTTTCCTTACCCAGAATCCCCTGCAAACCTCAATATTTGCTCAAAAAATCACTTTTTTCACACATTTTGGGGTGGGAAAGTAGTGGCATCACCGGGCTCACACAAATTTACCACCACCCAGCGTTCCCCCAGGTCTCCCGGTAAAAATGGTGCCTCACTTGTGTGGGAGGCCCAAGTACCCGCGGCAGGCAAGGACAACAAACGTAGTGAGGCGACATCACAATGGCCTATCGCCAAACCACCTGGTTTTGCAAGGGGGGTCACTTTGGTTTTTGGCCCGGTGCGCGGCGGCCATCTAGGGAAACCTAGCAAACCCACGCATTTCTGAAAACTAGACACCCGGCAGCTTCCAGGGAGGTATGGCTTGCGTGGATCCCCCAACGTTTCCTTACCCAGAATCCCCTGCAAACCTCATTTTTTGCTCAAAAAATCACTTTTTTCACACATTTTGGGGTGGGAAAGTAGTGGCATCACCGGGCTCACACAAATTTACCACCACCCAGCGTTCCCCCAGGTCTCCCGGTAAAAATGGTGCCTCACTTGTGTGGGAGGCCCAAGTACCCGCGGCAGGCAAGGGCCCAAAACGTAGTGAGGCGACATCACAATGGCCTATCGCCAAACCACCTGGTTTTGCAAGGGGGGTCACTTTGGTTTTTGGCCCGGTGCGCGGCGGCCATCTAGGGAAACCTAGCAAACCCACGCATTTCTGAAAACTAGGCACCCGGCAGCTTCCAGGGAGGTATGGCTTGCGTGGATCCCCCAACGTTTCCTTACCCAGAATCCCCTGCAAACCTCAATATTTGCTCAAAAAATCACTTTTTTCACACATTTTGGGGTGGGAAAGTAGTGGCATCACCGGGCTCACACAAATTTACCACCACCCAGCGTTCCCCCAGGTCTCCCGGTAAAAATGGTGCCTCACTTGTGTGGGAGGCCCAAGTACCCGCGGCAGGCAAGGACAACAAACGTAGTGAGGCGACATCACAATGGCCTATCGCCAAACCACCTGGTTTTGCAAGGGGGGTCACTTTGGTTTTTGGCCCGGTGCGCGGCGGCCATCTAGGGAAACCTAGCAAACCCATGCATTTCTGAAAACTAGACACCCGGCAGCTTCCAGGGAGGTATGGCTTGCGTGGATCCCCCAACATTTCCTTATCCAGAATCCCCTGCAAACCTCATTTTTTGCTCAAAAAATCACTTTTTTCACACATTTTGGGGTGGGAAAGTAGTGGCATCACCGGGCTCACACAAATTTACCACCACCCAGCGTTCCCCCAGGTCTCCCGGTAAAAATGGTGCCTCACTTGTGTGGGAGGCCCAAGTACCCGCGGCAGGCAAGGGCCCAAAACATAGTGAGGCGACATCAAAATGGCCTATCGCCAAACCACCTGGTTTTGCAAGGGGGGTCACTTTGGTTTTTGGCCCGGTGCGCGGCGGCCATCTAGGGAAACCTAGCAAACCCAGGCATTTTTGAAAACTAGACACCCGGCGGCTTCCAGGGAGGTATGGCTTGCGTGGATCCCCCAACGTTTCCTTATCCAGAATCCCCTGCAAACCTCATTTTTTGCTCAAAAAATCACTTTTTTCACACATTTTGGGGTGGGAAAGTAGTGGCATCACCGGGCTCACACAAATTTACCACCACCCAGCGTTCCCCCAGGTCTCCCGGTAAAAATGGTGCCTCACTTGTGTGGGAGGCCCAAGTACCCGCGGCAGGCAAGGACAACAAACGTAGTGAGGCGACATTTGGGATAGGCAATGTTGATGTTGAAAAACCAAAGTGACCCCCCTTGCAAAACCAGGTGGTTTGGCGATAGGCCATTGTGATGTCGCCTCACTACGTTTTGGGCCCTTGCCTGCCGCGGGTACTTGGGCCTCCCACACAAGTGAGGCACCATTTTTACCGGGAGACCTGGGGGAACGCTGGGTGGTGGTAAATTTGTGTGAGCCCGGTGATGCCACTACTTTCCCATCCCAAAATGTGTGAAAAAAGTGATTTTTTGAGCAAAAAATGAGGTTTGCAGGGCATTCTGGGTAAGGAAACGTTGGGGGATCCACGCAAGCCATACCTCCCTGGAAGCTGCCGGGTGTCTAGTTTTCAGAAATGCGTGGGTTTGCTAGGTTTCCCTAGATGGCCGCCGCGCACCGGGCCAAAAACCAAAGTGACCCCCCTTGCAAAACCAGGTGGTTTGGCGATAGGCCATTGTGATGTCGCCTCACTACGTTTGTTGTCCTTGCCTTCCGCGGGTACTTGGGCCTCCCACACAAGTGAGGCACCATTTTTACCGGGAGACCTGGGGGAACGCTGGGTGGTGGTAAATTTGTGTGAGCCCGGTGATGCCACTACTTTCCCACCCCAAAATGTGTGAAAAAAGTGATTTTTTGAGCAAATATTGAGGTTTGCAGGGGATTCTGGGTAAGGAAACATTGGGGGATCCACGCAAGCCATACCTCCCTAGAAGCTGCCGGGTGTCTAGTTTTCAGAAATGCGTGGGTTTGCTAGGTTTCCCTAGATGGCCGCCGCGCACCGGGCCAAAAACCAAAGTGACCCCCCTTGCAAAACCAGGTGGTTTGGCGATAGGCCATTGTGATGTCGCCTCACTACGTTTTGGGCCCTTGCCTGCCGCGGGTACTTGGGCCTCCCACACAAGTGAGGCACCATTTTTACCGGGAGACCTGGGGGAACGCTGGGTGGTGGTAAATTTGTGTGAGCCCGGTGATGCCACTACTTTCCCACCCCAAAATGTGTGAAAAAAGTGATTTTTTGAGCAAAAAATGAGGTTTGCAGGGGATTCTGGGTAAGGAAACGTTGGGGGATCCACGCAAGCCATACCTCCCTGGAAGCCGCCGGGTGTCTAGTTTTCTGAAATGCCTGGGTTTGCTAGGTTTCCCTAGATGGCCGCCGCGCACCGGGCCAAAAACCAAAGTGACCCCCCTTGCAAAACCAGGTGGTTTGGCGATAGGCCATTTTGATGTCGCCTCACTATGTTTTGGGCCCTTGCCTGCCGCGGGTACTTGGGCCTCCCACACAAGTGAGGCACCATTTTTACCGGGAGACCTGGGGGAACGCTGGGTGGTGGTAAATTTGTGTGAGCCCGGTGATGCCACTACTTTCCCACCCCAAAATGTGTGAAAAAAGTGATTTTTTGAGCAAAAAATGAGGTTTGCAGGGGATTCTGGGTAAGGAAACGTTGGGGGATCCACGCAAGCCATACCTCCCTGGAAGCTGCCGGGTGTCTAGTTTTCAGAAATGCGTGGGTTTGCTAGGTTTCCCTAGATGGCCGCCGCGCACCGGGCCAAAAACCAAAGTGACCCCCCTTGCAAAACCAGGTGGTTTGGCGATAGGCCATTGTGATGTCGCCTCACTACGTTTGTTGTCCTTGCCTGCCGCGGGTACTTGGGCCTCCCACACAAGTGAGGCACCATTTTTACCGGGAGACCTGGGGGAACGCTGGGTGGTGGTAAATTTGTGTGAGCCCGGTGATGCCACTACTTTCCCACCCCAAAATGTGTGAAAAAAGTGATTTTTTGAGCAAAAAATGAGGTTTGCAGGGGATTCTGGGTAAGGAAACGTTGGGGGATCCACGCAAGCCATACCTCCCTGGAAGCTGCCGGGTGTCTAGTTTTCAGAAATGCGTGGGTTTGCTAGGTTTCCTGTTGGACTTGGCCCTTCTGGCAGGTTCACCCCTGAACTTTTTTTGCTTTTTACTGGTGACTTGGTGTGGTGATTTTTTGGTTTCTACGCACTTTCCCTGTGTCCCAGGGTAAAGTGCGTGCGCGCTCTGAGTGCATGTGGTGAGATAGGCCTGCCCTCCCATAGGAATGCATGGGGAATGTATGTGTCCCTAGTAGTTCCTGATGCGTGGGGTGTGCAGGCCCGAGTTTGGTATGTGCGGACTCGTGGGAGTGAATGCTGCGCGATGATGTGTGCGGCGTGCATGTACCTAGTGTGGAAGTGCCACTTCTAGAAGTGGGCACTTCTGTGTGCAGTGTGTCTGTCGCGTGATTGGCTGGTCATATCATGTGACGGGCTAGGGATTCCCCAGAGTCAGGATGAGTCACCCAGTGGTGAATGGGGAGATCAGCAGCTAGATGGGTTAGAGGAGTACACCTGGGTCCTGAATAGGGCAGGGTTTTCCACACACAATGCTGGCCCCGCCCCCTGTGGTGCGACTGACGACCCTAGCCCTGCCAGTGAATAGAGTGAGGGGCTGAGCACATCAAGGGTGCTCCCCAACCAGCTGCGACTGGTTTTCCCCCTCACCCTGAACCAAGAACAAAGACTTTTACTGTATAAAAAGGGGCTGTCCCCCCTTACAAGTTGTTCTCTGCCAGGATCTTACCTGAGGGGGGCTGCTGCTGCTGCCGCTGGACCAGAGGACCGCCACTTGGACTACCTCCCTGCCTGGAGGCCCAGTGAGCTGGCTCTGGGTCCAGCCTTGCCCCCCACCCCTGCCCTGCTGCATGCAGGGGAGAACTTTTCTGGACTTGGTGTCTGTTGGCATCCCTAAGCGCCTGGAAGCGCTTTTATTTTCCTTCAGCGCTCAGGAGCGCTCTGTTGCTGCAAGCCGGTGCCCACCCGGTATTTGCCCCTTTCTGGACTAATCCTGCAGTCCCCTGGCAGGTGCCCACCCTGCCAGGGACATTGCCGCCGTGTCGAGTGCCCACCTCGATTTGCGGTGTTTTGCACAAGCCGGTGCCCACCCGGCGCCTACCCCGCTTATTTGATTATTTGGCTAGCAGGTGCCCACCCCGCGTTATTGGAAATTAATATCCCTAGCGGGTACCCACCCCGCCAGGGACTTTGACGCTCTTGTTTGGCTCATCCCCCTAGCGGGTGCCCACCCCGCATCACCGCGATTCAAAAATCACCGCTGCGGCCCTGTTCGGCCGATCCGGAAGTCAGGCACTCCTGCCCGTGACGGGGGCGGAGCCTGCAGCCGGGCAGGAAGTGGCGCCAGCATCGCAACGCGGCGCAGGGCTCCCGTGTGTCGGAGGGAAGCCCCGCGCCGGGACGAGGAACGCCGCACAAAGGAGGTACCAGCGGGAGCGGGCAGGAGCCTACCCCGCGCTCCCTCGACTTCCAAGGACTGCCCACCCAAGAGAGCCTCCGTCGGCGAGACCCGGTAAGTGGAGATCTGGCCCGGGGGAGGGAGCAGTGCTTCTCGAGCCTAGGGAGGCTCAGGCGGCATCTTCTCTCACGTGAGCGGGGCCCATATTTCTACAGAGCCCACGAGGCTCCGTCACCCCCTCCTTGGCACCCGAGTCCAGGGGGACTCCAAAGACCGGGGCGGTGCTCCAGAGCCCCCGAGGCTCCAATGTCGGGGGCATTATTCTTTAGAGTCCAAGAGAAGGGCTCCAACGACGGGGGTATTTATTGATCAGAGCCTGCGAGGCTCAGGGGGCCACAAGTGTTTTTGCGAGCCCCGGGAGGCTCCATCCATACGGGGGCATTTCTTTTGTGACTGAGTGGCCCCAGATGGCAGCGGGCCACTCCCACCTTGCCCCACAGAGTTGCGCAGAGCCCCAAAGGCTCTAGGGGGCATTTTGTGCATTTAGAGCCACGAGGCTCCAACCCCTGCCATATTTGTTTAGGAAGGCACAGTGGTGCCCCAGCATTTCACCAGTTGCCCAGCACTTAGTGGGCAACTGCTACGTGTAGGTTGTGCTTTGTGCGCCCTGGTCTGCGCAGCCTGCGCAGTCGCGCCCTGACTTTGCTGGGACATAGGGCGTCCTAGCCCCGACAAGGCCAGTTGGCCTAGGGACTGCCACAGGTGGTGGCGAATGTGAGTTTTGCGCTATTGTTCCTTTCCTGCACCTCTGAATGTGTTTATGCGTCATGTGCTTTGCTTTACACCGCTGAATGTATTTTATGCATCATGTGTTTCCTTTGTTCTACACCTCTGAATGTGATGCATCATGTGTAAAGTGCGTTTACCCCTACAGGTATTGTAATACTTAGGTGGTTGTTTTCTCCCTAGTACAGGTAGTGCTAGTGAGGTCCTGATTCCCTGCGCAATATTTTCCTAAGGTGGTTAGGGTTGCGTAGGTGGTACTTACCTGATACCAGTAGTTACTGGTTGTGTGCTACATATGTTATTTTGTACTACAGTATTATTCCTATGTTCTAAAAAGTGCTAATTCCTGACAGTGGTCCAGGTGGCCCTGTCCCCTGTATATATAATCCCTTGTAAATTCTGCCCGTGCCTGTTGGCACATTGTAGAGTGTGTGTTTTTATCTAATGTGTTGTGTATAATACAAAGGCTATTTTTATAGAATACCTTGTGTGGAGTTTCCTTTGTGGTGGGCCTTGGGTGTTGTTGCTGGGTGCGCGCGCAAACGCTTTACACATCGCCTCAGGGATAAGCCTGACTGCTCGTGCCAAGCTACCAAGGGGGTGAGCAGGGGTTATCTTTGGCGTGTAACTCCCCAGCCCTGACTAGAGTGGTGGTTTCTGTCTGGCTTTGGCGCAAGCCCTAGCCAACCAGAAATCCCATTTCTAACATTGGTGATCAGCGGTGGGATTTGGACTTGCGTTTGCGCTGTACCGCAGCAGCAACTGGCCGCACTACAAAACTCTGCATTTAGATAAATCACATGGTATAGGGATTATTGTTCTAAGTTTGTTTTTAATTGTCATTTCTTTGGAAATGTGGTTTTGTGCACTGTGATTTAGGTGTCCCTAGCTCGGGAGGGTAGATCATCCCCCTTAGTGCATTGTGTTTCTGGATTCACCAGAGGGTGGGATCCAGTGGTGGCAGCGTAATAGTGTCCAGTACATTTGTCCCCCGCCCTGCGCCCAGAGTTGGTACCTGTGTCACGTGGTGGTCAGGTTGAGGAACCAGGGGTGGTAGAAACTGCCTTACCAGTCCGAGGGGAGGGTTGTGTGTGGATGAGTGGTGTGTGGCACTAGGCAAGTGAGTGTGAGTTCTCTGGGATAGAGAGCTTGCTGAATCCTTTGTGAATTGTGTGTTCGTGTTAAGCTCAGACCCCTAGGTTCCCTGTGTGATCTTTTCTCAAGAACGTCCGCCAAAATGGAGCCAGCCTTTGATTTCGGTGATCTGTTTGGGTACAGTATGTTGGAGTTGGTAAGGTTCTGTGAAGAGAGAGACATAGGGGTGGATGAGTCAGACTCTCAGTCCGAACTTAGAAGCAGCCTGATCCTATGGCAAAAGGGTCAGTGGGGTCTGGAGCGCAGCAGGATAAGGGCCCGGGCCTCACACCAGGAGGGTGGTGGGTCTGTAGGGAGCCCTGAAGATTTAGAAGAGGAGGAAGGAAGTAACCTGACAGGGACGCCAGTAGATAGTGGAGACCCCATAGATAGGGAGTCCCTTGCTGGGTCCAGTGTCAGGAGCAGCACCCCATCCCTTTCCCTGTCCCCAGAGGAGTGGGTAGATAGGAGGGAAGAAAGGGAGCATCAGCTGGCCATGGAGAAGCTCAGGATAGAGCATGCCAAGCTGGAGACCAAGAGGGTCTTAGCGCAGAAACAGATGGCGGAGGCTGAGCGGGCCTTTGCCACAGAGAAATTAGCTCTGGAGGGTAAGTTGTCCCCTGAGCGCAGTTGTAGTTGTCTGGGCTCCCCAGGGAGGGTTGAGTCCAGTAATGACAGCGAGATAAAGTCCAGTGCAGGAAGTCCCATTCCCAGTTTACCCAGTCTGGTACCTGTTTCCCAAGAAGAGGAGTATAGGTTGAAATTCAGGGGCAGTAGGAAGCTGTCTCACCAGTCTTGGGACACGTTTGTGGGTGAATGCGAGGATGCACTGGATGATTGGGTAAGAGTAAACACGAAACCGGATTTTGAAGGACTGTATGCTCTGGTTATCAAAGAGCACCTACTCAGTAGTTTTTACCCCGGGTTGCGCCAACACCTGTTGGGATATTACGATTTGGATGCTTGGGACCTTGCAAAAAGAGCAGACCGATGGGAAGGGGTCCCAAGTTCTGATGAGGAATGGGAGAGTGATTCCAACAGTAGTGGTTCAGAGATCCTCCAGCCCAGCGTGGTGGAGGAGGCTCAGTGTAGTCCAGCTAGGTCCCCGGATAGCGAGGAGGGTGTAGGGGCTTACGGCCTGGCTCAGTGGAGCGGGAGTAAGTGGGTGACCGAGGGTCCCCAGACGCACGAAACCCTGCCTCCTGACTTGGATGGTTTCATGAGGGAACACCAAGTCTGGGACCTAGGCTGTCCTGTTAGTCCATTTGAGGAGGATCACCTAGTGTATGGAGGACCTGGAGCGTCTGTAAATAAAGCTCCAGTGGTTCTGATGTCTGGCAGTACCGCTCCAGTAGGGAGGGTACAGAAGTCCAGCGAGAGGAGGGGCATGGGGCGGTGTTCCCCGGTGGAGGAGCCAGTGGGTCAGGGACCAGCCGGGAGGGCTGAGTCTCCTCGAGGTGACCATGGTGACCACACGTCTGTCCTGGGGGATCTTCGCGCACTGTCAGGTGGACAGGGGATGGGAGATCTGCGCCAGGCAGACTGTCATACAACATATGAGGCATATGTTCCTCTTGGGGGGATGGTGTGTAAGTCCCCCGAAGTCCTGGAGTGCCAGGCAAGTATTCCACCAAAGGCTCTAGACCCGAGGTTGGGAGGCCAGGTTCAGGATCAGCCTGACCTGAAGGGTAGGACGACTGTAACCAGTGTCCTGACCGGTTCTTCTTCCAGAGGTACCGCCCCAGTTGGTAGGGAGCAGGACTCTGGAAGGGGGTGCAGAGGGTGGGAGAGCCCACCTCTGACACCCAGTGCAACCTGAGGGGTTAAACCCTAGGTTGGGAGACCAGTTCTCAGGGAGGGGTCCTGAGCTGGTTGGTGAATTGCGTTACGGGGTCGCCTCTCGGAGGAAGAGAGGACGGAACCCTAGGAGAAGAGGTAGGGGGAGGAGAGCCTCACCCGTGACTTTTGGTCAGCTTGAGGGTACAGACCCTAGGCTGGAGGATCAGTGGCAGTTTAGAACTGCCCTGATGAGGGGTAGAGTGGAGAATGGCCGCTATGTGCCAGGGGTTACTACCCCCCACTCTATGGTTAGGCAAAGACCGGTGGCACCTGGGTGGCCTAGGGCCTGGTCTTGGCCGCGGACAGCTTGGGAGTACCAGTGGGGTAGCCCAGTTGGTCCAGACAGTGGTGTTAGAAAGAATTCCATGGGTTCACCGTGGCGTAGAACCGGAGGGTGTCCCTGCAGTTGCGGGCCCGCGTCCGTGTTCTATCGCCCCAAGCAGGGAAGTCCATCACGGTGGTGATTGGTCTGCCCTGCGTTTTGGCTGGAAGGGGGTTGTGTTGGACTTGGCCCTTCTGGCAGGTTCACCCCTGAACTTTTTTTGCTTTTTACTGGTGACTTGGTGTGGTGATTTTTTGGTTTCTACGCACTTTCCCTGTGTCCCAGGGTAAAGTGCGTGCGCGCTCTGAGTGCATGTGGTGAGATAGGCCTGCCCTCCCATAGGAATGCATGGGGAATGTATGTGTCCCTAGTAGTTCCTGATGCGTGGGGTGTGCAGGCCCGAGTTTGGTATGTGCGGACTCGTGGGAGTGAATGCTGCGCGATGATGTGTGCGGCGTGCATGTACCTAGTGTGGAAGTGCCACTTCTAGAAGTGGGCACTTCTGTGTGCAGTGTGTCTGTCGCGTGATTGGCTGGTCATATCATGTGACGGGCTAGGGATTCCCCAGAGTCAGGATGAGTCACCCAGTGGTGAATGGGGAGATCAGCCGCTAGATGGGTGGGAGGAGTACACCTGGGTCCTGAATAGGGCAGGGTTTTCCACACACAATGCTGGCCCCGCCCCCTGTGGTGCGACTGACGACCCTAGCCCTGCCAGTGAATAGAGTGAGGGGCTGAGGACATCAAGGGTGCTCCCCAACCAGCTGCGACTGGTTTTCCCCCTCACCCTGAACCAAGAACAAAGACTTTTACTGTATAAAAAGGGGCTGTCCCCCCTTACAAGTTGTTCTCTGCCAGGATCTTACCTGAGGGGGGCTGCTGCTGCTGCCGCTGGACCAGAGGACCGCCACTTGGACTACCTCCCTGCCTGGAGGCCTAGTGAGCTGGCTCTGGGTCCAGCCTTGCCCCCCACCCCTGCCCTGCTGCATGCAGGGGAGAACTTTTCTGGACTTGGTGTCTGTTGGCATCCCTAAGCGCCTGGAAGCGCTTTTATTTTCCTTCAGCGCTCAGGAGCGCTCTGTTGCTGCAAGCCGGTGCCCACCCGGTATTTGCCCCTTTCTGGACTAATCCTGCAGTCCCCTGGCAGGTGCCCACCCTGCCAGGGACATTGCCGCCGTGTCGAGTGCCCACCTCGATTTGCGGTGTTTTGCACAAGCCGGTGCCCACCCGGCGCCTACCCCGCTTATTTGATTATTTGGCTAGCGGGTGCCCACCCCGCGTTATTGGAAATTAATATCCCTAGCGGGTACCCACCCCGCCAGGGACTTTGACGCTCTTGTTTGGCTCATCCCCCTAGCGGGTGCCCACCCCGCATCACCGCGATTCAAAAATCACCGCTGCGGCCCTGTTCGGCCGATCCGGAAGTCAGGCACTCCTGCCCGTGACGGGGGCAGAGCCTGCAGCCGGGCAGGAAGTGGCGCCAGCATCGCAACGCGGCGCAGGGCTCCCGTGTGTCGGAGGGAAGCCCCGCGCCGGGACGAGGAACGCCGCACAAAGGAGGTACCAGCGGGAGCGGGCAGGAGCCTACCCCGCGCTCCTTCGACTTCCAAGGACTGCCCACCCAAGAGAGCCTCCGTCGGCGAGACCCGGTAAGTGGAGCTCTGGCCCGGGGGAGGGAGCAGTGCTTCTCGAGCCTAGGGAGGCTCAGGCGGCATCTTCTCTCACGTGAGCGGGGCCCATATTTCTACAGAGCCCACGAGGCTCCGTCACCCCCTCCTTGGCACCCGAGTCCAGGGGGACTCCAAAGACCGGGGCGGTGCTCCAGAGCCCCCGAGGCTCCAACGTCGGGGGCATTATTCTTTAGAGTCCAAGAGAAGGGCTCCAACGACGGGGGCATTTATTGATCAGAGCCTGCGAGGCTCAGGGGGCCACAAGTGTTTTTGCGAGCCCCGGGAGGCTCCATCCATACGGGGGCATTTCTTTTGTGACTGAGTGGCCCCAGATGGCAGCGGGCCACTCCCACCTTGCCCCACAGAGTTGCGCAGAGCCCCGAAGGCTCTAGGGGGCATTTTGTGCATTTAGAGCCACGAGGCTCCAACCCCTGCCATATTTGTTTAGGAAGGCACAGTGGTGCCCCAGCATTTCACCAGTTGCCCAGCACTTAGTGGGCAACTGCTACGTGTAGGTTGTGCTTTGTGCGCCCTGGTCTGCGCAGCCTGCGCAGTCGCGCCCTGACTTTGCTGGGACATAGGGCGTCCTAGCCCCGACAAGGCCAGTTGGCCTAGGGACTGCCACAGGTGGTGGCGAATGTGAGTTTTGCGCTATTGTTCCTTTCCTGCACCTCTGAATGTGTTTATGCGTCATGTGCTTTGCTTTACACCGCTGAATGTATTTTATGCATCATGTGTTTCCCTTGTTCTACACCTCTGAATGTGATGCATCATGTGTAAAGTGCGTTTACCCCTACAGGTATTGTGATACTTAGGTGGTTGTTTTCTCCCTAGTACAGGTAGTGCTAGTGAGGTCCTGATTCCCTGCGCAATATTTTCCTAAGGTGGTTAGGGTTGCGTAGGTGGTACTTACCTGATACCAGTAGTTACTGGTTGTGTGCTACATATGTTATTTTGTACTACAGTATTATTCCTATGTTCTAAAAAGTGCTAATTCCTGACAGTGGTCCAGGTGGCCCTGTCCCCTGTATATATAATCCCTTGTAAATTCTGCCCGTGCCTGTTGGCACATTGTAGAGTGTGTGTTTTTATCTAATGTGTTGTGTATAATACAAAGGCTATTTTTATAGAATACCTTGTGTGGAGTTTCCTTTGTGGTGGGCCTTGGGTGTTGTTGCTGGGTGCGCGCGCAAACGCTTTACACATCGCCTCAGGGATAAGCCTGACTGCTCGTGCCAAGCTACCAAGGGGGTGAGCAGGGGTTATCTTTGGCGTGTAACTCCCCAGCCCTGACTAGAGTGGTGGTTTCTGTCTGGCTTTGGCGCAAGCCCTAGCCAACCAGAAATCCCATTTCTAACATTTCCCTAGATGGCCGCCGCGCACCGGGCCAAAAACCAAAGTGACCCCCCTTGCAAAACCAGGTGGTTTGGCGATAGGCCATTGTGATGTCGCCTCACTACGTTTTGGGCCCTTGCCTGCCGCGGGTACTTGGGCCTCCCACACAAGTGAGGCACCATTTTTACCGGGAGACCTGGGGGAACGCTGGGTGGTGGTAAATTTGTGTGAGCCCGGTGATGCCACTACTTTCCCACCCCAAAATGTGTGAAAAAAGTGATTTTTTGAGCAAAAAATGAGGTTTGCAGGGGATTCTGGGTAAGGAAACGTTGGGGGATCCACGCAAGCCATACCTCCCTGGAAGCCGCCGGGTGTCTAGTTTTCAAAAATGCCTGGGTTTGCTAGGTTTCCCTATATGGCCGCCGCGCACCGGGCCAAAAACCAAAGTGACCCCCTTGCAAAACCAGATGGTTTGGCGATAGGCCATTTTGATGTCGCCTCACTATGTTTTGGGCCCTTGCCTGCCGCGGGTACTTGGGCCTCCCACACAAGTGAGGCACCATTTTTACCGGGAGACCTGGGGGAACGCTGGGTGGTGGTAAATTTGTGTGAGCCCGGTGATGCCACTACTTTCCCACCCCAAAATGTGTGAAAAAAGTGATTTTTTGAGCAAAAAATGAGGTTTGCAGGGGATTCTGGGTAAGGAAACGTTGGGGGATCCACGCAAGCCATACCTCCCTGGAAGCCGCCGGGTGTCTAGTTTTCAAAAATGCCTGGGTTTGCTAGGTTTCCCTAGATGGCCGCCGCGCACCGGGCCAAAAACCAAAGTGACCCCCCTTGCAAAACCAGGTGGTTTGGCGATAGGCCATTTTGATGTCGCCTCACTACGTTTTGGGCCCTTGCCTGCCGCGGGTACTTGGGCCTCCCACACAAGTGAGGCACCATTTTTACCGGGAGACCTGGGGGAACGCTGGGTGGTGGTAAATTTGTGTGAGCCCGGTGATGCCACTACTTTCCCACCCCAAAATGTGTGAAAAAAGTGATTTTTTGAACAAAAAATGAGGTTTGCAGGGGATTCTGGGTAAGGAAACGTTGGGGGATCCACGCAAGCCATACCTCCCTGGAAGCCGCCGGGTGTCTAGTTTTCAAAAATGCCTGGGTTTGGTAGGTTTCCCTAGATGGCCGCCGCGCACCAGGCCAAAAACCAAAGTGACCCCCCTTGCAAAACCAGGTGGTTTGGCGATAGGCCATCTTGATGTCGCCTCACTACGTTTGTTGTCCTTGCCTGCCGCGGGTACTTGGGCCTCCCACACAAGTGAGGCACCATTTTTACCGGGAGACCTGGGGGAACGCTGGGTGGTGGTAAATTTGTGTGAGCCCGGTAATGCCACTACTTTCCCACCCCAAAATGTGTGAAAAAAGTGATTTTTTGAGCAAACATTGAGGTTTGCAGGGGATTCTGGGTAAGGAAACGTTGGGGGATCCACGCAAGCCATACCTCCCTGGAAGCTGCCGGGTGTCTAGTTTTCAGAAATGCGTGGGTTTGCTAGGTTTCCCTAGATGGCTGCCGCGCACCGGGCCAAAAACCAAAGTGACCCCCCTTGCAAAACCAGGTGGTTTGGCGATAGGCCATTTTGATGTCGCCACACTACGTTTTGGGCCCTTGCCTGCCGCGGGTACTTGGGCCTCCCACACAAGTGAGGCACCATTTTTACCGGGAGACCTGGGGGAACGCTGGGTGGTGGTAAATTTGTGTGAGCCCGGTGATGCCACTACTTTCCCACCCCAAAATGTGTGAAAAAAGTGAATTTTTGGACAAAAATTTAGGTTTGCAGGGGATTCTGGGTAAGGAAACGTTGGGGGATCCACGCAAGCCATACCTCCCTGGAAGCCGCCGGGTGTCTAGTTTTCAGAAATGCGTGGGTTTGAAAGGTTTCCCTAGATGGCCGCCGAGCCCTGGGCAAAAAACCAAAGTAACCCCCCTTGCAAAACCAGATTAACTATTGTTACTACAGCGTGAGAATTTAGGAATAATACTGCAAAGAAAATGTGGCAGACAGTTTGAGGTTTACAGGACAATGGGGATAAAAAATATTTTTCAAATCACTAGAGAGACATCACCATGAACTCCCAAGGGTTTTCGACAATATCTACAGTTGGTGGGTTATTCTTACATGGAAAGTGTACCTTGGCAGAGAAACTAAAGACAAAGATTCCTGCACAACCATCTATTCCTCAAACACACACACATACTGGTTGGATTTGGCACGAGGGCGAGTCATGGTTCAGTGTATTAAATTTTATTAACAAGAGATTTCACAAAAATGAAATGCACTGTCAATAATTAAATTCACAAAAAACCAAACCAATGACTCGCAGCTCGTGAGCTGTAAAGCCACGTCAAGGCACCAACCACTTTACAGGCCATTCACACACCTTTCATACGTGATACAAACAAGACCATTCGCACCACCAGGTACAAAAGCAACACAGTACAAAAATCACCAAAAAGGGACAAGGTACACCCTGCTTCAGAAAGACAAATATTACTGCACAGCCATCTAACCCGCAAGCACACACACATACTGGTTGGATTTGGCACGAGGGTGAGTGATGATTCAGTAGATAAAATTGTATTAGCAAGTGATTTCACAAAACATGAAATGCACTGGTAATAATTGAAAGGGCAAGAAACTGAACCATTGACTCACAGCTCGTGAGCTGTAAAGCCACGACAAGGCACCAACCTCTTTACAGGCCATTCATACACCTTTCATACGTGTGAGACATACAAAACCATTCACACCGCCAGCCGCGGGCCCATCACATAACAAAACTCACACCAGCACACAGCGCCATTCAAGGGCCCATCACTTTCACACGCCCACAATCCAGACACAGCAACTACACAGGCTGAAGGATTGCGTGGAGTGGCACTCAGCTAGCAGTGTGTGTAGTGACCAGCAGAAAGTCACTACTCACACACAGCCAGCCAAGCACCAGTCGACACACACCGCTAGCCAAACGCCAGTCCACGCACACCGCTAGCCAAGCGCCAGTCCAGGCACACCGCCATCCAATCGCCAGTCCAGGCACACTGGCAGCCAATCGCCAATCCACCTACACCGCCAGCCAAGCTCCAGTCCACGGACACCACCAGCCAAGCACCAGTCAGCGCACACCACCAGTCCACGCACACCGCCAGCCAAGTACCAGTCCACGCACACCGCCAGCCAAGCACCATTCCATGCACACCGCCAGCCAAGCTCCAGTCCACGCACACCACCAGACAAGCTCCAGTCCACGGACACCACCAGCCAAGCTCCAGTCCACGGACACCACCAGCCAAACACCAATCCGCACACACCACCAGTCCACACACACCGCCAGCCAAGTACCAGTCCACACACACCGCCAGCCAAGCACCATTCCACGCACTCCGCCAGCCAAGCACCATTCCACGCACACCGCCAGCAAAGCACCATTCCACGCACACCACCAGCCACGCACCAGTCCACGCACACCGCCAGTCCATGCACACCGCCAGTCCACGCACACTGTCAGCCAAGCACCATTCCACGCACACCACCAACCAAGTGTCAGTCCACACACACCAACAGCCAAGTGCAAGCCTACACACACCGCCATCACATTTTGGATTTTTTTAGAAAAAAAAAAAAAATTGCAAATAGATACAAATCTTCTAACAGAAAATCAGCAACTAAATACATTGCACTAACACCAACCTTGAAACAGAATCATATTTTCCAAAGAATACAGACCAGCCAGTTCACTTTACCACTCATGAATGTTCCCAAAAGTTTTTTCGCGTGTGGTACGCTCTGAAACAAGCAGGGAGACACAGTGCAGGATGAGAGGGACAATCGGGGCAGTACATACGACTCTCCTTCCGCAAACCTCTTCGCCAACAGACTCTACATCTCCTACTGGGAAAATCTTTTGCGGGTGTGGGAGGAATGTGATCTGGAAAGTGGCGTTCTTTCAATCTAGCAACTTCCTCCACCAGTCCAACTCTAGGAACACTTGCCTGTTCCACTACAACAAGGCTGCCTATTACAGACTCCTGAAACTTAGCAAAAGTCATCTTTGACTCAGGGCAAGAATCCTGGAACACAACAAAAGCATTAAACATTGCCAAGTGGAAAAGATGGATAGCCAACTTCTTGTACCAAATGTAAGCCTTACGAAGAGCAGCGTAAGGTTCCAACCTCTGATCTACTCTGTCAACACCACCCATGTGCCTATTATAGTCTAAAACGCACACAGGTTTGCGCACTTCAGCGACCTGACCCCAAACAGTCACAGGTGCAGTGCTTTCATCATGGATGGAAGTCAGCATGTAGACATCTCTCCTGTCTGTAAACTTCACAGCAAGAAGCTCCTGGCAACGCAACGCACTGCACTGTCCCCGCACAAGCTTTTGACAAACAAGTTCTTTTGGAAAACCTTTACGGTTACAGCGGATTGTGCCACAAGCAAAAGTGTCCACTTTGGCCAATTCCCTGAACAACCGCATACCAGTGTAGAAGTTATCTACATATAAATGGTGGCCTTTGTTAAAAAATCCTCTACCAAGTTCCCAAACAATTTTCTCAGTCACTCCAAAAGTGGACGGACAACCAGGGAGGTTAAACCTAGATTCCTTACCGGTTTACACCCTGAAATTAGAGACATATCCAGTCCTACTGTCACACAGCATATACAGCTTTATTCCATAGCGTGCCCTCTTACTAGGAATGTATTGCCTAAAAACCAAGCGGCCCTTGAACAACACCAAAGACTCATCCACTGCAATTTCTCTACCAGGGGCATAAATCTCAGAAAATCGATCAACAAAGTGATCAAGGACAGGCCTAATCTTAAAAAGACGGTCACAATCAGGGTGATCTCGTGGCAACGCTAAACCATTATCAACAAAGTGCATCATCCGAAGCAGAAGCAAATACCTGTCACGACTCATGACTGCCGGAAAAATAGACGTTGCCATCAAGGGACTGCTAGACCAATATGAAGCCAATGATGGCTTCCTTAGCAAGCCCATCAAAAAAGTTAAACCCAAGAACTTCTTCATCTCTTCAACATTTGTGGGAGTCCACCGGGTAGCTCTAGAGTGTGGCTTAAGACTGGCACTGTTGTCCCTCAAAAACTGTTCGGCATACAAATTAGTCTGCTCAACAATCTCTGCCAAAAACACATCGTCCATAAACAACTGAAAAAAATTTACAGGCAAAAAGTTCTCAGTATTCACTCTAGACCCTGGAACACCAGTAAACTCTGGAAATTCCGGCTGCACCATGCCAGGGGCAACCCAGAGGTCATCACTTTCAACGGGAAGACTTGCAGCCCCAGCCTGCAGCCCAGATGTCTCTTGCCGCACTACACCAACGGGAAGGCTTGCAGCCCCAGCCTGCAGCCCAGATGCCTCTTGCCGCACTACACCAACGGGAAGCCTTGCAGCCCCAGCCTGCAGCCCAGATGTCTCTTGCCGCACTACACCAACGGGAAGCCTTGCAGCCGCAGGCTGCAGCCCAGATGCCTCTTGCCGCACTATCGGCACATCAGTCTCCTCCTCTAACACAGGCACTTCATCCGCACTAAGAGTATCTTCATCATCCGATGACCCCATACGGAGAGAAAACTCACTGCCAGAATCGTCCCCTGCCTCCTCTCCCTCAGAAGCAGAGTCAGTCTCTGACCCAATATCAGAGGAAGACTCAAACAGCAAACCAACAACCTGCTGAGCAGTCATCCTGCGGCTAGCCATTATACTTACTAAGATAGAAGACTGCACAAACAAGTCAACAACAACCAACAATGTGCAAACCAAGTAAGTAAAGAAATGTGTACCTTTTATCACAAAGATCAATGTACTCAAAAACTATACAATCCAATTACAAGAGACAGCTGCACTCACCAGAAACAAACTCTGCAGTGACACAGCAAAGACCAACGATATCAAACTAGAAAGAAGAAAAAAAAACAAATTACTCACAAGACAACAAAATACACATCGAGCACCAATGCAAAAGGTTTTTGACACTCAAAAACCCAACATACTGCTAGTATTACACCATTTGCAAAAAAAAAACAGGCAGAGAAATCAAACACATTTGCATTGTACAAAAAAACAGTCTCTTACCAAACTACACAAACAGCAGAACCACCAGTACCAAAACGTCAACGTGAAAAGAAGAAAAGCCTTCACCTAGAACAAAAAAGGAAACAAAAAAAAACATTACAATTGGAAATCACAAAAAATATAACAATAAACATTATAACATGCCATGTCACTACCCAAATGGTCAATCGGGTTGTGTGCCAGGTGGGGCAGAAAACAGCAGGAAAAAAAAGGATACTCAGTCCCGGGGCGGGTGAGCCAAATACATATAACAAATTGCACCCTGGAAGCGAGGGGTCACTTCTATTTCTAATTGAACTAATTCCCTGGTGTCTAGTGGGCTTTTCTGCCCCCAATGGGAGCAGAAACGGCAAAAAAATAAAACCGATCTGCCCCCAGAGGGGGCAGAAAAGTCTTCAAAAAATTTAGGGGCCCAAGGAAGCGACCCTTGCCCAAGGGGTCGCTTCCTACAATAATATTTATATCCCTGGTGTCTAGTGGGCTTTTCTGCCCCCCCCCTGGGGGCAGAAACGGGCAGAAAGACGACCGATCTGCCCCCAGGGGGGGCAGAAAAGTCTTCTAAATATTTTGCCACCCTAGGAAGTGACCCTTGCCCAAGGGGTCACTTCCTACATAACATAAAAGACATCCCTGGTGTCTAGTGGGCTTTTCTGCCCCCCCTGGGGGCATAAACGGGCAGAAAGAAGACCGATATGCCCCCAGGGGGGGCAGAAAAGTCTTTGAATTATTTTGCCCCCCAAGGAAGCGACCCTTGCCCAAGGGGTCGCTTCCTACATAACGAAATAGACATCCCTGGTGTCTAGTGGGCTTTTCTGCCCCCCCTGGGGGCAGAAACGGGCAGAAAGAAGACCGATCTGCCCCCAGGGGGGGCAGAAAAGTCTTCAAATTATTGGGCCCCCCAAGGAAGCGACCCTTGCCTAAGGGGTCGCTTCCTACATAGCATAAACGACATCCCTGGTGTCTAGTGGGCTTTTCTGCCCCCCCTGGGGGCAGAAACGCGCAGAAAGCGGACCGATCTGCCCCCAGGGGGGGCAGAAAAGACTTCGAAAAATTTTGCCCCCCAGGAAGCGACCCTTGCCTAAGGGGTCGCTTCCCAAATTCAAATAAACAAATCCCTGGTGTCTAGTGGGCTTTTCTGCCCCAGAAACGCGCAGAAAGCGAACCGATCTGCCCCCAGGGGGGGCAGAAAAGACTTCGAAAAATTTTGCCCCCCAGGAAGCGACCCTTGCCTAAGGGGTCGCTTCCCAAACTCAAATAAACAAATCCCTGGTGTCTAGTGGGGCATCCCTACTCCACGATCGCGACGCTGTGCGCGATCGTGGAGCAGGAATGCCCAGTATTGAGACATCGGGGGAGAGGAAATACTCTTTCCTCTCCCCCGATGCCTCAATACAAAAGAAATCACCCCCGCGGCCCCCACCGGACAAGGGAACCTACCTCTTGCTGCCTTGGACGCGCTGGAAGAAATGGATTCCAGCGCGTCCAACGCTTCCTGATGACGCCGGCGCGCGCTGTGCGCGCTGACGTCATCAGAAAGCGTGGGGGGGCTCGGGGGCGGCAGCGGAAGCTCTTCCGCTGCCACCCCCGTAAAGGGGGGCAAGATCGAGGCACAAGGGGGGGAGCGCCAGCGCTTCCCCCAGGGGCTGTCCTCATGACGGAACGGTTCCGTCATGAGCACAGCCCAACCGATGCTCATGACGGAACCGTTCCGTCATGAGCATCGAAGGGGTTAATGTTGGGCAAATCCACCGACTCGTAACGATGTCGCATTAAGCTGAATGTAAATACTCTCCCCAACACATTGGACCGTTGTTAACTTGTTGTATGTGGTCAGCAGTTTGAAGATTTTCATTCTGTGGCACAGCACCGTCCCGCTGATCGCCCGTCGGCGCTTCCAAAACGAAACGAAGAACTTACGTGTTTAAACAAAGAAAAGTTGTTAATCAATTCAGCCAAAGTCATCGGCAACAACACCAGGGTATTGGAGTGAAAAATGCCCAAAGGGAAATCAGTATGCAAGCTGCGTTGTATTCACTGTCCAACATTTATGAAATGCGTTTGTTGTGGCCAGCATTTTCCCTCAATTTCTATCATTTTTGTTGTATCGCACATCTGATGATATAATTGCCCGTATCATGCGTCTCCCGCCTTATAACCATGCCTCCCTGACTACGCATTGTGGGGTGAATTGGTTGACACCCCCTTACACTGGCTCTCATTGCTTGCATTGAACTTGCTGTGGAGTTTTCTAGGGTTTCTCCTGCACGATTTCGTACTATACAATTAGGACTTATTGAAGGATCGTACTCCTTTCAAACCGTTTGACAGCTGCTTCTCATGTCCTTTGCCTTTTACATTGAAGAGATGTAAATGAGACAAATGCTTCATGCTCATTTAAAATTGATCCGTGCCCCGCGCTGTGAGTTGTTGGAAATTTCTCAAAGGCAACTCGGCACCTTTTTAGGTCTCGGCTCGAAGGCTGCGCTTGCGCAGTCTCGATCCGAGATTTAACAAGCATTTACAATGCAACGGTCTCGGCATTGTTAAAGTTAGAGCTATTGGCATTGCTCATGACAATGCCGTTTCTTTAAATGTTTTAAAAACAAAAAACATAAGCAAAAATAATGTCATGAGCAATGCCAATAGCTCTAACTTTACCAATGCCGAGACCATTGCATTGTAAATGCTTGTTTATTTTGAGAGCGAGAGTACCGGCCCCTCTGAAGAGAAATGCTATACTTTTAATTGGAGAGTACCAGCACTTCTCAGAAACAAGCAGGTACTCCGATACAGAGTGCCTGCACTTCTATTTTTCCATTTCAAACACTGGAAATAGGTGTCTTAGCCGGCGCCACGTGAGGTGTGTAACTGAGTGTTTCATGTTGTTGGGGCCTCTCTGACATCAGTTCCCTGTTGGGCCGGGTTACGCATGTGACGTCAGAGAGAGGCCCAGACCTGACGCTCTCCTGATTTTGCCTGGAACGAGGGGCCCACCGCAAAGGCTGACAATTTGTGTTTTGTTTTTCTGCTGGAGTCGGCAAAGGCTGGAAGCACAAGCCTGTTCCTGAGCTAGTGTGCAGAATCTTAATTTAATATGTTGCAAAGGAGCTTCCTGCTGTTTGTATGATTCTAAGTATATTACTTAGTTATGAGAGTCATAAATGGAAGTCGTTTAACAATTCTTTCTTATGCTTTGCACCAGTTAACGTAGATTTTCTGTTCCTTAAATGAGTGTAATGTCTGATATTTATATGCTTCCCTAATCTTCATAGCTTGATTTTGCTCACGACAAAATGTCACTAATAGTTATTAAAATGTCACTCATAATCACTCTGAAATTATGAAAATGTCACACATGGCAATCTGAACCCTTGGCAGCTATGTCAGCGTATGTTTATTTTGTGTGTTACTGTTTTCGTTTGTGTGAATATGTGGGTGGGTGTGTATGCGCCAGTGAGTACCCCTGCAGCTTTAGAAGGCATGTTAACCCCTTTCGTTCCCTGAGTGTGCATGGTTATCTTTGGCCCTCCCACAAGAATTTGGTGAATGAATCAAGAAAACGCTTGAGTCCCTTTGCAGCGGGAAAGCCCTTCCCTGAGAGCCACCCGTCTTTATGCTCTCAAACTCCAAAATTAAGTCATCACTCTCCTTCATTTTGTCCCAGAGCTTTGCACAAATTAAAGATATTAAATTCAGCCAAGGGTTACTAGAATTTGGTAATGAAGAGAGAGAGGGCCAGATATATGAAGCACTGGTTGCAAAATACTGGTCCCAGTTTGCAACCAGTATTTATACCACCAGTACAGTATTTTGCGAACTGATCTTTCCACTAATAAGTCAGTTCACAAAATACTGATTCCTTGTGAGTCACAAATCGACCTATCTCATGAATAATAAGAAGGTAGATTGCAATTTGTGACCTACCAGAAGTGGCAGCCATCAAAGGGATGGTTGCCTGTTGGGGTCAGCAGTGGTTGCTTTTATATTTAGGAATCCTCCCCCCCCCCCCCCCCAAATGCGGCCTGTTTTTTCTAAAAGGGAAATGAGATGCATTAAAAAAAAAAATGTAGCTAACAAATTTTAAGAGTAGGCAGTAGTCAATCGGTCCACTGCCTACTGTCAAAAATAAAAATCATCTGGCATATCTACAAGGCACGGCGGTAGAATTATCGCCACTTTAGCGTCCGTTTTGGGACAAAAAGCGGCGATAATTCTAACGCCCTATCAGCATGGATACGCTAACGCATGAATCCATACCTTTGTGCCCATTTTCTTATCGCTTCGCCTCGCAACGCTAATGAGATGCGAGGTAGGCGTTCCCGACTGAAACTCAGCAGGAATAATCGCTAACAAAGCTACTGTTTATTAACTAGTTAATCGCTAACACGTCTAGCGACATTAAAAGTAGCGCTAACGGGCTATTTCGCCGGTTCCTTACGCCTGATAATTTCACAACTTAGAAATATGTTGCATGGGAGGTGGATCATAATGCTAGATCCACCTCTCCCTATTTACAAGGTTTTCTCTAACTGTTTGTTATATCGCTGGTATTCCTGCGATATTTGATGCCTATCGCCCCTTTTGCTGGGATTTCTATCGCCTCGGCGATGCGCGTTGTAAATATTGCGCTGACTGGGCGATAGAATCCGGCGTTAGGCGGGGTTAGGATTTTGCACGCTATATGCGGGCAGCGATAATTACCGCTGCCGCTTGCTGATATGCCCCATCATTTTCTAAAGGGGAAAAGGTGCCTTGGGAACCACTTCCCTTTGGAGAATGGCTTCCCACTCACGTTTGTAGTCAGTAAAGTACTGATGTTTTCTGACCGAATTTCGGTTACAAGCTTTAATACATATTATTCAGATTTGGTATTTGGAAAGGACACCCTAAACATGTCCCTTCCAAATATCGTCACTAAGTTGCAAACAAAAATTGAGATTCAGTGAAATTTTACAAAACCACAATTTAGGGTTGTACATACCAAAAGGCATTTTTGATCAGTAACTGCCTCATTCTGCGAAGTGGGCTATTTGCGATGGCAAAAAGTGTTCGTACACCTGGCCTGAAATTCCTAACCTGTTATGGTGGAGTGTATGAGGAGCAGGTGTTTCACGGTCTTCAATTGTACCGTGACTGACCCAATCCATTTTCCTGAAAGTGCACAGAGAATGGTCATATAGGTATCCCATTAGCCACTCTCACCTGTGAGACTATAAATCAATTCACGAGGCAGCTCCCAAGATCTCATTCAGAATAGGGAAGAGCAAAAGCTATCAGTTAAAAATTCTGGAAAGTTATCCATGTGCCCACAACAGGCTGTGAGAGTTCAGCAAATTGAATTGCCGACAGAAAAAAAAACCCTATCTTCAGTCAGAGAGAAATCTGTGTGGCACCAAAGATACTGTCATAATCATTATAGTTAACCTCTACCCTCTATGTTTGCCTTTTAAGAATTTCTTAGAATAGTGATGTATAGACATAAAACACATGTGCAGCTCCCTTTTATCCTATAAGTCTATATACTATTTTGGAGCTAAGTTAAGTGGCAGCATTTATGGAGTCTCGATTCTTTTTTAATATATTTATTAAAGTAAAACTTCGAACTATAAATGCAATTCACAATTTGCTGTTTACAATTACAATTAAATTTTAAAAGATGTGAGATGCCCTTTTTGCAGGCTCTACCCCCATTTTTTGCCCTACTGTTGCTGGATTTTGTGCTGTTGTTAAGACTCTGTGATGCACTGGGTCCTGCTGACAAGGCCTTGGTATATGTGCTCTACTCCATGACAGTTGCATGTTCAATTGGTTTTTCCCTAATTTGCATAAGTTAACGTACTTATAAGTCCTGAGTATATGATACCAGGAGTACCTAGGGTTAAGTGTCCCTCGTGGACCGCAACACTGGTTGTACCACTACAAGTGTGACAAGGTAAAACATGACACCCGACTGCCATTGCAGGCTGGTAGAGAAGTTTTTAAACTGCTAACTCAACTTTGCCATTTAAACCTAGAGCAAAGCCCGAACCTTGTTTGTTATTATATCAAAATGACTTGGCTGTCTTGTTGATGAGCTAACCAAAATACCGTATAGATTTTCACAACCAACCACGGTGTTGTTTTCTATTTTGGTTTTCTGGCACTTGGTGATCTTCTCTTATTTTCTTTTTTCAAAAGATTTTGTTATCGCTCACCTAATTACCAATGCTTAGATTGTTTACTGCTGGTCAAATAAAAGAAAATTTGGTTTGGCTGATTTGAATTTAACTACATATACTGGTTGTTTTCTGTTCTCTCTTTTGATTCAAATGTATGTATGGATAAAGTCCAGACAGAACTTTACCTGTCACATAAGAACATTTTTAAATGTTGGTTTAGATTGAATCTACACAGAAAATTAAGCGTCAACAAATTTTTCTTGAAAATTAGTTCCATGTGAACGCCTGTTCCAGTTTATACTTGATATCTATGTTCACGTGGACATTATGGTTATTCTTGTTCTTGCTAAACTAACATGCCCTAGGGCAGGGTGCTGTATAGTAAAAAAAATGGACAAGTGTTTCTACACGTCCTAGCTGTGAAAACCCTGCATTGTCGTTTTCACTGAATAAAGGCTAGTAACCCCATTGGCGAGTAAAGAGTTACAAGTTGCCAACTCAGCAGTGCTAACTTCTAAACAGGACGACTAAAGTTGGTACTTCAAGGTATCAAAAAAAGCAATTAATGAAACTCGATTTATGCTCAAGTCGAATTTAATGTCACTAGTTTACAAAGCGCAACTTTAGAAAGTTGTCACTTTGTTGCCCAAAGTTACCAGTGACCATTTATGGTTGTACATAAGCGGATGTCCTTGAGACTGCATTTTGCCCTCCTGGGGAGAAGTGTGAATGAGTCTCTGGAATGAACATAAGGGGCCTGTCGTTGGAAGAGGGGTGACTTCTTCCTGGGAGGATGACCAAAGAGGGTGTGAGCCCAAAACGCGATCTTTAAACGGAAGCTGCTTTTGAAGGACAAAAGTTAGTCACACACTAGGGGGGTGCCCTTTTGTTTTAGCAGACAGGCTGGCATCTCAGACAGAGAGGGAGATGCTGTTGCCAAATAGTTTTTTCTGTGGGCATATAGCTCCTGGGTAGCCACAAAATTGGAATGATCTAGGCAGCTCCACACACCAGGAAAGGTATCCTGCCATGTGGGAATGGGCAGAATTGTGGACTTCACTGGAAGTCATCATGGGGAAGGAGGAGATGTGGTAGCCCATTGGCTAGTGTTTGTCACATCCCCCAAGGGCAAGAAACTGGCATAAAAGTGGTACCCCTGGCATCAAGACCTCAGACCATGTCTATACTGCAGAGGGAATCAAAGAAGATCTGCTCTGCTATTCCCTGAACCCATCAAAGAGAGGCTGCACCAAAGAATGCACTGAAGCTACTGCAGCTTCTGCTAGCAAAGACAGGACTGTGCCTGTGGTGTCGCGCTTGAGGAACAGCTGCCCGAGCCTCAGACAGAGAAGGTGACTCCATGAGTCAGTTGGTTGACTCCCTGTTAAAGCTACAGGCCATACAAGCTGAAGAAGCCTGCCTTGGAAAGTTGGTAGCCAGGAACGTCCGATTGCCACTGGCCAACGAAGTGCAGCCTGTGATACTCAAATGTTGCACCCACTTCTACTGGACTCTGGAGAGTCGTCAGAGCAGCATTTGGTCTCCCAGCATGGACGTTACTGCAAGTGAACGGGAATCATTGATTTTGCTGTAACCAAAGACAAGTAGATGAGTAAAAACTAGGTTTTTGGCTGGACTTCACCCGAATTTCGAGGGACATCGACACCTCAGGTCATAGTCACCCCATCATGTCTCAGCAAGACCCCCGACACCATATAAACATCCTTGAGCATCTTCAGCATCCTGTATCCGTTCTCAAAATGCATGTTGTGGCTAACCCTAATCTGTGAACTGCAGTAGATTACAATGATGTATTGTGCTAAGTGAAAAACATTGATTTATTGTTTCTTTTCAAATTCATTGCTCCAGAATCATCCATTGGATTTTTGTCTATTTATAGATAAATATACAACCGGTTTTTATAGATTGGTGGCAGATTTTTACTGTGTTGTGCTTTCTTCTTATTCAACTGTTTTGGTATTTCTTAATGCTATACACGTTTCTTTGATAAAGCCTTACTGCTCTGAGCCACAGATACCCAGGACTGAGCTACAATGTTACAAATGAACATGCCACAGGTGCCCAGGAGTGAGCTAAAGTGTTACAAATGAACCTAACTAGACCTGATACATAATTATGACATTATTGCACATTGAGGTCGCATAACCTCCCCATATCATAAACCACTTTACTCCCAAAAGATTAAAAACAAATTGTTTACCCTGTCTGGACCTTCTATGAAATTATGACTTCATTACACAGTGAGGTCGTACAACCATACCTTATATTAACGTACTTTACTCTCTAAAGATAATAACAATTGATGACCAAGACTAATTAATACGTTTTATAACAATAAAAGATGGCATTGAAAAGGGGAAAAGGGAGGAGAAAGGGTGATAAAAGCGAAAACAAACACTGGCAAAGCCAGTAGGTCTCAGTTTTAAATGGTCCAGCTATTGTCTTGGCCAATGCTTTTACCACAATCATGCAAATACATGTATCAAGGCACAAGTGCACTTATGGACGGCTATTTTGGAATGGGTCTTCTATTACAGAAACCCAACACGAAGAAGGCCATTGATGTGCATGCATGCATTGTGACTCGTGCACTTGTGTGTTGTGATACATGCATTCTTGTGCATCGTGATGCACGTGTGCGCATCTATATGACACATGACGGCCCTTTTTAACTTATTGGACAAACATGTTAGTATGGCAAATTAAAATGAGAAAAAAAGAAAAAGAAGAGTGTGGAAGTGCAAAAATGAGAAGGAGGTTGCATGGCAGCACTTTTTAAAGCTAATGGGTCCTTGTAAAAAAAAAATGAAAGAATGAAAAAAATTGTATTATTGAAAGCACGACTTTAGAGTGGTGAGAACATTTTGGGGTCATCCTCCAGGTGAAACTAATCTACATTGAAATATGTTATTTCCATTATATTTTTATTTGTACATTGCTGTATTTGTGTTTGTATTTATTTTTAAATATTAGCCTTTCAAACAGAAGTTCTGTGCAAATTAAAAAACCTACTTTCCAACGAAGACAGCAAGTGGTCTGTCAAATGGAATTATTGACACTTTGCCTTCTACCCATCTCACGATCTCACAGGAAATGATGTCACCCGTTCCCTTAAATGCCAACCTAGGATGCAGAAGTTCTACTCGTAGCAATGAGCCAAGTTTTCAAGAAGGAAACCAGCAGTTCTGCCCTTTCAGCCCTACTCTTCTGACCTGGTTTCCCCCTCACACCCACAGCACAGTCGTAGACTAGAAGTTTCCAATAAGTCTTATAAATGCAGGTGAAGGAGCAGTGCTCTCCGACTGAGTGCTATTTCCTGCAAAATGGCGCCTGCCTTTAGTGCTCCCCGGAGCTCTATTTTACTCAGCACAATGGCTCTACTGATAATCCATAATCCTCTGCAATGATTCTCTGAATCACACGTCGTCGGTGCTTAGTTTGCAAAAACAATGGAGTCTTTCCGAAGGAATAAAGGAAAAGATCTGTTATAATAAAGTTCACTCATCTGTGCAGCAATGTTCTCTGCGAGGAAGGGATTTGAGGCATATTTCATGCGCCAGCCAATTCTTTAGAGCCAAGTTAACTCCAGAGCCTTAGTGGAAACTGTAGACGGAGGCGAGGCAAAGTGTTCAATGCTGCAGTGAAGATAAATCCATCCTCCTTGGATTGTAATGCGGCATTTCTTCGTGTATGGAGAAATGAAACCTCTTCAGTGCATCCGGGGTGAAGAGTCTCCATGCAGCAAACAATGATCATTCACTCAATCTGCTGCCAGGCCTGCAGACCTCACTCCAGAGAGTGCTGGTAGAAACCAGCCACATTCAAGTGTATTCAGCCAGATCGAATGCGCCATCTGTGCATCCGTCGCTGATGCACCGCAAGTAAATTGTGGGCTAAGGTACCACTATACCAGACAGAACTAATGTCTGTTTTTTCAAGGGTGCTTAAATTACCCCTGCAGCTCATGCATATGCATGCTGAGCATCAACCAAGAACGCTCAGATGGAACACTGTGATTCACTGCTACAGCTGTGCTGTGTGAAGTTTCAAACTTTGACCTTGAAGGTGATGCCCCTGTTACTTACCGTTAATCTTCATTACTCAGAGTGTAGTCTTCCTCATCACATGAGTTTCCATCCCTCCCTTCCCTGTTTGGCTATCGGCTTCATGTTGTTGGGTGCTGAGGCTTGGCACTTGAACAGGAAGTGGGGTGGGCCGTGCCTCATCTAGGACTAGGTCAGGGGTGAAGGAGGGAGGCCCTGTTAGGGAGGGATGAGAGGGCTAGAGTAAGGGTGGGCGTAATGTGCGTAAGGGACCTACGCGGAGAGGCACGGAGATGGAACCAATCTTCGCACTCTCCGCATAGTTCCGTTATGCACCTCCCGCCTGCCTCCCGCATGTCTTCCACCCGCCTCTCGCCCGCAGTATTAAATACATTAAAAAAGCAATTTTCAAATAACCTTACCTTATCGGCGGCGTCCCCGGGATTCCCGCCGTCTAAATCGCATCTTGTTCTGGGAACTGCGCATGCTTGGGAGCCCGCGCAAGCGCATTCCTGCCGAGGAATGCGCATGCGCGGGCTCCCACGCATGCGCAGTTCCCAGGAGAAGACGCGTTGGAGACAGATGGAAGCCCGGGGACGCCGCCGATAAGGTAAGGTTATTTGAAAATTGCTTTTTTCATGTATTTAATACTGCGGGCGGGAGACGGGAGGCGGGTGGGAGGCCAACTTCCGTCATGCCAGAGTGTGCGGAGATTTGCCTTGTTTCTCTGCCTAGATCGCGGAAGGCGGAAGGGCAAATCTCCGCACATTCCGTGGGCGGAACGGAGTTGTCTGCCCACCCTTAGACTAGAGTGCTAATTTGCTTGGAGGGTTCAGTTGGGGAGCTGAAGCTCACTACGTTCGTCATGTGGCGAGGAAAACGTACGAGGAGGAAATTGCCCTTGGCAAAATTTGCACTGTGATAACAAAAGCTTTAAACTACTTTACCTCTATGTCCTATGTCCTCATCCCAGTCATTATGTATGAGGTAATCCACCTTAATGACAGGAAAAAGGAACAGGAAATGCTGTAAAACAAGACCTGGCCATTCCTTCCCTGGGCACCGTTAAATTAAGGGTTTGGCTTTACCCAGGCCTCTGTAGAGAGTGGCGGTAGCAAGTAAACCTCCACTACATGGCATTCGCACTGGGGACTACCTGCCATCAGAAACTTTGCCCCGTGGAGTGTTCAACATTAGGGGCAGCTGCTCAATGGTAGAGATAGAGATCTGTTGCTTTAGAGAGCAGCGTGAAACTGTTGCACTAACACGGAGGGCCACTAAAGCAACCACAGCCTTCTTTTAAACTTTGCAAGGTCCACAATTCATGAAGCTTTCAGAGTTATATATAAAGTTGAATTTAAACCACTCTCCACCTCATTTAGCACTCCTCATGGATTACAAACCTTGCTGATTTTCCCATTTTTAGAAGAGTCTGAGTCAAAAAAGGTTTTTAAAAAAAAATGTTAGAGCAAAACTTTGTTTGCAAAGCCTTTGCCTTATCTTTTTCTTACTTTTAATTAAGAGCAGCTTACCAGTAAAAAGTTAGACTACTACTCCAGAAAGTCACAGCTTGAGATCTACAAACATGTGACATACTACAACTAATCAATATCCTCCTAAGTCCATAACAATCAGGAGCAGGGCCATCTTATAATTTTTTTATTTTTGGAAGTTCTTCCTCTGCCAAAACAGGTGGGGCTCATGTGTTTCTTGGTATTTTTCTTTCTTCGACAACTTACAAAGTTCCGAGAGATTTCAAAATAAAGAATAACCATGAAGTTGAGGAGGAAAAACCTTTGTAAATTAGTCTGACCCAATAGACTCCTACATTCAGGATCAGTGGCGGACCGTGCAGGTAAGCACGGTGAGGCGGTGAGGCGGGGCGGGGCAGGGGTGGGGGATTCGTAAGTGACAAATGTCGGAATAGGGAAAATAAATAAATAAATAAATAAAACCACTTACCTTGCACTCACCGCATCGCCAACTCAGCAATGCGGCGAGCACAAGGTAAATGTTTTTATTTAGTTATTTAATATATTTTCCCTATTCCATCGTTTGTCACTTCCACCCCCGCCATGCCTCATCGTGCTTATATCTATGGGCTACCACTGCCCAGAATTCATCTATTCTCTAAAACTCAAGCTAGTGCATCTGTGCCCATAGTCCGGGGAGGCTGAGGTCCACCCATGGTGTAGTGGTAGTGGATCTGCATTCTAGCTCCCATGCTGTTTCAAGGTATTTGCCCAGGCACAAACTCAAATACACACTTGGACATCCATTGCAGGCCAGAGGACTTCCGGTCAAATCTTTACAAAATCTTCTGTAAGCCTATTCTTATCATTAAAATCTAGTTCAGTTAGCCCACTTCAGATCTGGGGAACCAGGTTCTAGTCTCAGCATCGGCTCGGCATCCTGTGATTCTGGGCAAATCACTTAATGTCCCTGTGCCTACTAAAAATGAGTGCGTCCTTGTGTAATGTAACGGGTGCTCATCTGGAGGGCTCCAATAGCTTTGGGCTGAGTTCGCGCTATAGATCAAGCATGGGTGAATGCATTCGGTTTCGCCCATGTGATTAATAATATTGTGGTTTTTGTTGTAAGTTGTAGCTTGCTGAGTAGTTGTACAATATAAGGAACAGAAAGCCTGTTAAAATGTTATGACTTGTTTATGTACAAAATTAAAATATATTGTGCTATTACTAGTGGTATAGTGCAGGTAAGTAATAGCAACATTTTCAAAAATGAAAGAGGGAAATAATATCATTAATTGATGTAATAGCAATATTATGTTATGTTATGTTATATAATTTTATAATGCTCGCAGCTACTCCGAGGAGTGTCCCGGCGCGAATCCAAGAGGAGTCACAGAGCTAACACTAGGCAAAGAGGTAGGTTTTTAGATGTTTCTTGAAGGCCAAAGGGTCTTGGGTATCGCGATGTGCAAAAGGAAGGGCATTCCATGCCTGGGCGGCTTTCACAGCAAGGGAGAAGCCGCCCAGCCTGTGGTAAATGAAGCGGGGCACTTTAACTAAAAGAAGTGCTGATGAGCGTAGTTGTCTCAGCGGGACATAGAAGAAAAAACACTTCTGCAAATAGGCGGGACCATGAACATGGAGGGTATGATGGACAATAACAAGAGATTTAAATTTAACCCGTTCGGCCACAGGAAGCCAGTGAAGCGAGCGAAGATTTTCACGCTGCACCTATTGGAAATTCCAAGGAGAAGGCTGGCGACCGCATTTTGGCCGACCTGGAGTATATTCAATGAATATCCCGGGATGTCCACATACAAAGCAGTGGCATAATCCAAGCGGGAGGGAATCAAATCGTGGATGACCGTCTCTTTAGCAGGCCTAGGGAGAAGAGGAAGGAATCTCCTTAATGTTTTGAGGAGGTCAAAGCAGCTGCCAGAGAGCTTCTTTACCTGGGTTGAAAAGGATAAATTATCCTCGAACCACACTCCAAGGTTCTTAGCAGATTTTCCATTAGAAGTCGGTAGGGGTAACCCCGGAGGCAAGATTGTATCTCTGAAGCAGGGGGGGGGGGGAATTACCATAAAGGAGAATCTGCCGACAGGTCGAGCATTACTAAGGCTGCTCTCCCACCTGCATCTAGACACTCATGAATGGCCTCAAAAACCTCCACCAATGCTGTCTCAGTGCTATAAGAGGAACGAAACCCTGACTGGGCTGGATGCAAGATGTCTGACCCTTCAACAAACTCCGTAAGTTGTCTGGTCACCACCTTTTCACAGACTTTGGCTAGGCTGGGCAGGAGGGAGACGGGCCGGTAATTCCCTGGGATCTGGGGGTCAAGGGTGGGCTTTTTTAGAAGGGGAAGGATTTTTGCCTCCTTCCAGGCCTCCGGCACACAAGCCTCAAGAAGGCAAGAGTTTACAATGATATTTACTTCTGGGTTGATGATCTATGCGACAGCAGCTAGCAGTCAGGCCGCACAGGGGTCAGCGGGCGAGCCCGATTTCAGACCCTTTAAGATTTTGAGAGAGCTAGGCAAATCCACTGGAGAGAAAGCGTGCAGAGAGTGCCTAGGAGAAGCAGGCGTGGAGACACATAACACGGGGTCACATAGAGACCCAGGGCAGGATATAAAAGCCACCTGAATCGTGCGGATTTTATCCCTAAAGAAATTTGACATCGTATTGCACCAGCCATCTGTGGCTGGGAGTGAGCTTGATTGCGCCGTGAGGGAAGTAAAACTCTGGACTATTGCAAAGATCTCCTTAGAATTGTTTTGTGCAGGCTCAATACAGACTGCATACAATTGCTTCTTAGCCTGTGTTATCGTAGTGTAGTACGTTTTTGTCAACGCCTGAGATTAACCTTAGCCAGGGGGCAGTACTCACTAAGGCACCAGGCACGCTCCAGTTTTTTGCACTCATGCTTGAGAGTAGACAAATCCGGGGTGAACTAGGGCTTGGAAGGAGATTCCCTAGAGAACCTAGAAGAAGTGGGTGTGGCTAACATGTTCATGGAATTGGAGACCCAATTTGAGGACCCCACAAGACTCTCATCAAGATCCGGAGGGAGGGATGATCTAGAAGCCGTCAAGGCCAAGGAGAGTTTGGAGGGTTACATTTTTTTGAAAGCTGGTTTGCGATAGCAGTGGCCTGAGGGGCTAGCCAAGGCCACCTGCCAGGAGAAGTATGTAAGACCATGGGACTGGGAGGGGATCTTGAACTGTGATTAGAAAATTGAAGCAGATTGGGTCGAGAATATGACCCCCTTGGTGTGTAGGGAGATTGACTCATTGAGAGTGTTGGGCAAGCTGAAGGATGTCACAAAAAGGTGAGTCTTTGGAGTCAGACTGGTCACCCCATGAGTTAATGTCTCCACTGTGGAGATCCCATTTATCCCTGTACATAATAGCCACTCCACCCCCTACCCTCATAGCGGTATTTAGATGAGTTCAAACAACTTTTGGGTCCAGTGCCACTGCACCTGCTGCACCTTTCAAATCATGCCCCTAATGCCTGCAAGATAACTGCATATGTGACTGCCTGTTTAGTAGTAAGATATAGCAATACTGAGTGTTTACAGGAGTTCTGACAACTTTTGGGCTCGGTGCCACTGCACCTGTTGTACCTTTCAAATCATGACCCTAGTGCCTGAAAGATTACTGCACTTGTGATTGCCTGTTTAGTTGTAAAATATAGCAATATTAGGTGTTCAGAGGCTTTGAATATAGACCAATCAACATGGTCTTGGCTGCAGCAAAGACGGTGAAATGAGACCCCTCCAGGAAGCATTCCACAAATGTCTCTCAGAGGGAAGGAACAGAGGGTTGTAACAACCAGAGGAAAGGAATGCCCTGTCAAATACTGTGCAGTCAATTGGACTTCCCTCTGCTAGCAGAACACAAACAGGAGCAATTTTAATGAAAAAAAGACTGGCACAAATGTTGGTAAGCATGTAAAATGAGAAGTTCCACCCAGCACGTATTTGGCCATCCGAATGTAGCACAATACAAAATTACAGGATTATGCAGTGATTTTATATTACATTGTAATTTCTATCACTTGTCCATTTTTCAGAACTAAAATCTATCCGTGGGGATGGTGCTAATTCCCTCCCTCCTTGCTAGTCACTGCCATATTTTACTTGTCAGAAAGGCATTTGTTGCTTTACACAGAAACTTTGATGTGATGGCTTCACATAAAGGAGAGGAGACATGACCCAATGGTCAGAGCCACCAACACTGAAACTAGAGAACCAGGTTTGAGACCTGGTCTAGGCTCAACATCCTGTGACTCTGGACAAATCACTTAATTCACCTTACGTTTAAAAAAAAGAACATCTGGTTCTCATGCCTTTAGGCCACGTTTAGCAAGTGCTTCTCTTTTACCTAAGATATGCGAGGGAGGAAAAAGACGGTTGGCAAGTGTTAACTTTCAGCTGCTAACGATGGAGAATGGGGTCAGAGGCTACATGTGAAAATATAAAACGTGCATTTGATTCTGAGACTTTGGATTGTTGGTCAATCAATGTCCAAAATATGTGTTTGTTGTGGGCAACTTCCTTTTTACATTTTTCAAATTTGCAAAAAAAGTAATCATGCCAATCATGAATTCCCTTCATGTGTACGTGCCATATAAATGGCAAGTTTAAAAAGCAAAACAAACACAAGGAGATGATGGACGGAGTGTTGAACATTGCAAGCACTCACCCCCAGTCAACTGATCTGGGTTTATTCCATCATCATTCTTTAGCTCACTCTGCCACCCCAGTCCAGACATGGCCATATACAAATCAGTCTGACCCTGTGCCTCATGGTAACATTCCAGCCCGAACTGCCAAGCCATGTCTTCCCTGGACCGGAAACAAGCATCTTGGGAAACAAGCATCCTGGGACCGGTTTCTGGCTAATCAACCATCATCATACAGGCTAGCTTGAATCCAGTGGCACAGTGAGCGTTTGCTGGGGGGGAGTGTTTGCAATGTTCAGCACTCCGTCCATCATCTCCTTGTGTTTGCTTTGTTTGCCCTGAGTTGGCAGGGTATGCCCACACGTGGGTCCCTTCCTCACTTTGCCACTGAATTCAATCTAGCCTGGCTGATGAGGGCTGTTAGCCCGAAACCGGTCCGAGGATGCTTGTTTCTGGTCCAGGGAAGACATGGCTTGGCAGTTCGGTCTGGACTGTTCCCATGAGGCACAGGGTCAAGACTGATTTGCATATAGCTGTGTCTGAACTGGGGTGGCAAAGTCAGCTAAAGAACGATGATAGATTCAACCCAGATCTGTGACTGTGGTTGAGTGTTTGCAATGTTCAGCACTCCGTCCATCAGCTCCTTGTGTTTGCTAAGTTTAAAAAGCAATAATTGAAATGTGTAAAATGAAAAGAAGATAGACTTCCAATTTCCTAATTTCAGGCAGTATCATTCCTCCTTTCTGATTTGCCAGGTGCTACCGTATTTATCCTCTCCTGGAGGAACTTTTTCTTCTGTTTGGCACAGACTGGCGGAATCTTTAATTTCTCCTTTTCCTTTTTCTTTGTTAGCCAGTTTTGCCCACCCTCCTCATTCTTTTAACTATCCGACGATTTCAAATTTCATTTCAAATTTTTATCCCATTAAATATAAATCCCACAGCCCGTTACAAATATTTTTAGACTCACCTGTCAGGCATAATAAATGTATTAAAGTGTCAAACCGTACTATTTTTAGGAAAACATGGGCTGCCAAAGGGATCCTCCTGGTTAAGCATTTATTACAGGATTCTCGCTTTCTTTCCCTACAAGAGGTTCAGTCCACATTTGACATACCTGTTTCTTCTTTATCAAGATACGACTCTTTACGGTTGATCTTGATGAATCAATTTTCTCTTCTCTCCGGATCTCCCCTTCATCCTCCGGACTCCCTATTCAAGCCTTTACCCATTTTTCTTTTTATTAGAGCCTCCCATGTCTACAAATACCTCAATTTTTCTTCGCCCAACAACCCCAAAAGTAAAGTTGAGTTCTCATGGAAATCTGATTTGCAGCGTACCCTCTCAGATCACACATGGAACTCCATCTGGACACGTATACATCATACCTCATGCACTTCTAGTACTACTCAGACTCTCTATTATTTTTATCAAAGATTATTTTTAACTCCATTATGTTTCTCCAAGTACTATTCGGCCTTATCTCCGAATTGTTGGACATGTCATGCTACTCCTGGCTCTTTCATGCATTCCTTTTTTCTTTGCCCTAATATAGTCCGGTTTTGGTCCGGGGTTTGTATGTCAATCTCCTCCATTTGTTCTATTAAATTTCCCTTTGATATTTACTCCAGATTTTTGGGAAGTAATTCTGCAAATTGGTTTGGATCTCGCAAGGTGGGCATATTTGTTGACTTGTTAGTAGCTATTGCTTTACAGGTAATCACCACTAATTGGAAAGACGCTTCTAAGGT
The DNA here is from genome assembly GCF_964204655.1 of Triturus cristatus. Taxonomy (NCBI): domain Eukaryota; kingdom Metazoa; phylum Chordata; class Amphibia; order Caudata; family Salamandridae; genus Triturus; species Triturus cristatus. Next base: position 1,085,985,400 of record NC_140583.1, on the reverse strand, counting down.
TTCCTTCTCAGCTTGGTGGAACCTTCTTTGCTATCATCATAGACTGGATAGAGCTTCAGCCAAAACATCAACAACTTATTCGTAAAGAAATCCTCTGGTCTCCACTTACTAATTATCTATCCTCATCTGCACTATGTAATCAAGACAGCTCCTTCGTTTATCAACCACCTTGAGCATTATATTCTTTTCCTTTACTATGAAATTTGTATAAGTCAGATGTACAGCTATTATTCTGTTTTGTAGACTCCAATATGATTATTATAATGTTGTAAATTCAATATGATATTAGATGAAGATACTATTTTATCTTCCTTTTCTTTCTTTTCTTCCTTTCCTTTCTTTTTTTTCTTTTTCTTTTCCTTTTCCCCCTCCTCCTCCTCCTCTCTACTTTTTCTATCTCGTTCACTTCCCTCTTTCTCCCCTTCTCTAGGCTTTTCCCTTCTTCTGGAAAATGGTAAAATGCTATTTTACTTCTTAGTACAATTTTTTCTTTTTTTTCCTTACTATAGCCTGTCTTATGCCGGAATATCTATATGTTATTGATAGATTTATTATGTCCTTTATTCCGCTAAATTATATATTCAATTTACTATTTATTAGCTGTTTCACATATAAGTATTATTATATATTGTACATATGTTTCTAAAATACTTCAATAAAGATCTTTAAACTTAAAAAAAAGAAGATATACTTTATTTGGAGTCATCTATAATTATTTCCATGACCACAGTACTTCTTGCAGACAGGGTGTCAGGAGATTAGCATGGGACGGCATAATTCAAGATTATAATTAACCCAGCATTTTTTCTCGCTAGTAAAGTTACAGATTTGACAGCGAATACGGTGGCTATCAACCTTTTTCAGACCTCCTTCTCTTGTTCTAAAGGGGCACTCTATGAAATGAAATCCAGTTCACTTTACAGCCACAATAATCACTAACAAGTATCGAGGGAGTGCAGAGGCTATGTCACAGTGGGCAGAGCTGCTGACTTGAGAACTGGGGATCCCGGTTCAAGTCTCGGCAGCGCGACATCCTGTGATCCTTGACAAATCAACTTAAGCTTTCCAGGTGATAAGCTATATAAAGTTTGCTGTAAGACAAAAAAGGAATAAGAGGCAAACATTGATGGGAAAAAATAGGTCCACCAAAGCAGATATTAACAGTATTTTGGCTATGGGAAATTGATAAGAAAAGCAAAGTAGGAACATGCATTGATAAATGCAGGGGAATATGCTAAAGCCAATAGAAACGCAGGAAAAGTAAGTTGCAAGCAGAGGAACCAATGAAAAGCCAGGAAAGCGAGGGGGTGGCATGTATGCCCCATTTAAGATTTATATTAAAAACAATTGACTTCTCAAGCACAGCAGAAGTACTGTGCAGGTGAAACCTAAACACTGCAAAACAAAATTCAATCTCCTGTGTTCTCTTGGTCCAAAATAGTGCAAAGAATATATGCAGAGCGCTCCTAAATGTGTCAAGAAAGCAGCAATCACAAGCATGTCTAGCCTATAGCGGAATCTGTATAATCTGAAGCATGTTGCAGCACGCCAGCTCTGGCCTTGCTTTTTTATGCTGCTTGTAGGCTATAGGTTTGTGGAATTTTACTCCTACAGCAAGACCCATTAGAAGAGGTGGCTGGAATGCATTTGCCAGGCCTGGTTCAGGAGTTCTGTTGGTAGCAGGAAACAGACATTAACCAGTGTTGACTTCTTTTTTTCATTCATTCTTTCACCTCTCTCTCTATCTTTCTCTTCAACTGTCTATTTTTGTTTCTTCCACTATTTCCACTCTCTCCTTTCATTACCTCTTTCCATGTCATTCCATCTGTTCTTTTTCTCAAATTCTGTTATTGTGTATATCCTTATTTCATTTTACTTTCTTCTTTCCACCTCCCCTCGCTTTCTCCCATTCTTTCCTTCTATTCTTTTTCTTTCCTTAATTGTAAAAAATTTTCCTGACCATCCTTATCACCTTCTTTCTATCTTTCTTTTTTATTCTTCCAATTTGTTTCTTTCTCTCTTCTCTTTCTTTCGCCTTGCTACTATTCTGTTGTACTCTCTCCCTTTCATTTTTCCTTTTCTATCCTTCTTTCCTACATTCTGTTTTTCTTTTGCACCTACGTTCCATCCCACTTCTTTTATTTATTTTTTCTCTCCTTATTTGTGTTCTTATTTCTTATTGTTGCTCTGCATTTGTCTCTAATTTATTTTTTCTTCTTTTTTTAAAAAAAAAGTCTCTTTCCTTCTGTTGCTATTTTAAGCTTCCCTAGCCTCTTTGCCCCCTTCCGTGCAACAGTTTTAGCATAGTATTTTGTTCTTCCAGTATTTATTAGTTCTCCCTCTGTCTTGCAATGGCCTGTGAGCCACGGCTATGAAACAGGTTACTCTGCGTTAGCCACCCATGCTTAAGCTGGTATACCATTGTTTAACTTTACCCTTCTTCAGGCTTACCACAGAAACCTCACAACCTGCACCACAGACTACATCTGCTATTGTTCACTCTCTCCAGAGTCTAGCGCTTCAGTCTTCAGGTCCAAACGTAGTGGCTGGGTGGACTCTGGTCTATCTTGGATGCCTTTCCCTGGCAACATTCCCAGAAGGTGGTGGTAACACCTCTTCTGCTGCAGATGTCTATGTTCTGGGCTTTTGCCTTCAAGCCCACCCTATCGCCAAACATTTTCTTACCATAGCAATTGTACCAGCATCAATGGTTTGGTCCTCAAGTGTGCTCTGATGAGACAAGGTACTTTAATTCACTTACTGAAATGAGTTTAATTTCGACACAGATGTTTGATAGGGAATATATGTGTTAAGTGCTCATCGTAACCAGACATTGGGAATCATGAACAAACATAAAAATATATACGTAGCTACAATGTATCAACAGAAGACTAAGGAATTAAATCACAAGCATTCCAACAGGTCTAATCTATAGGGCTGGCTTTCGGGCGGTGTGACCTGTGCAGCTGCACCTGGCGCTGACTTTGGTAGGGGGCGCTGTGTTTAAAAATAAATTATGGGTTTAAAAGCAGGTGAAATTCCATGCCTCCAGGAGTTTTCAGGCAACAATAAAAGTGTCAAGATAAGTTGTGATTAATGTTACTCCAGGTGAGAAATAAGAATTGGGTCTAGTGGCTGTTTCTACTCATCACAAAGTAGCGCAGAGGGATAATGGGCCTGCTGCAAAGAACATGTACAACACAGATCATAATACTATGAATTAACTATGAGTAGGCCTTTAAAATAAATGAAATGTATGACAGCGGGTGATGGAGAGGTGAGGGGCACTCTTGGAGAGTGGTAGTGAGTTAATTAGTAGAGAAGGAGGTCATGGGGGGGGGCGCAAAAAAATACTGTTGCACCAGGCGCCACCAGCGCTAAAGCCGGCCCTGGTAATCTAGACACATATTTCTTGGTCTAAAAGGTTGAGACCGTCAATAGCAGTTTGATGCTGTAATGACCCGGATGCATCATCAGAACAAGAGGCAGAGAACAGCGTTTCGACCCAGTTATGTCTTGATGGGCATTATCAGGACAAGAGGGGGTGTCAGAGCACTTAGTGGAAAGCGCCAGTACCCCGGGGGTTATAGGAGCCAATAGGCTAGACATGTAACTCTGTCTACTTTCTAATTCTCAAAAGTCAATAATTGTGATTTCCTGTACCCTCATTTGTGGTTTTATTTCCTTCTTTTCCCAGTTTAATCTGTTCGTTAAGATTTTAATGTAGTATTTAGAAACCCATTAAAACAAAGATCCAGGCATGCAGGGACCTGGAATAATCCTGGTAGTAGAAGTTTTTACTTCTGTAAAGCGCCCAGCTGATGCCCTGCAAGCTCTAGAGATGCCCACAAGTGTTCAGGTTTTGATCAACCGTGATGGAAATTTGAGTTAGTTTGGTACCTTTCCTCTGAGAAATTTTTAAAATAGGACCAACAACTCATTTTACTAGATCCTTTGAAGTAGTCTCAGGGAGCCACTGATTGTGTATAAATCTTTAGAAATTAGAGGCTTTGCCACTATGTGGCTTCCTATTATGCATTCTGTTTGGAGGTGCAAAATCAGTTGTCCTGAATATTGGATTTGTACCAAACTATCCTGGTGCTGTATTTAATATAGTGTGCACTGCCCCACTCTGCTCCATGGTGCACCCTTTATTGGGTGCACCAGGGGCAGATTAGGACAGTGCGCCAAATTAGCATCAATGCACTGTTCAGAGATGCAGACTCACAACTGTACTTTGAACAGTGTATTAGTGAAAGACAGAGAGGCTCTTTAGAGCCGCCGGTCAGTCTTTCATTATAGGAGGATCTAGGCCTCAATTTGAAAATGGTGCAGGGATCCTCCACCAGGCAGAAGGCTGCACCGGCCTGCACGGGGATAGCAAGTGGGGACCAGGGGTGACACTGCTGGGCGCACTCACTGTGCACCACCTCCACACGGCACACAATGAGGACACCGTCTGATAGCATTTATGACTTTGCACCCGTGTCTGTAATATTGCTTTGATGCGATGGCAAAGAATTCCCTCATTTGCAAGGGTGACACCCCCCCCCCCCCCCTGATCACAGAGGCACATATATTGTGCCTAATAATCTATGTTACAGAAGGAGTTGTGCAAGTGTCAGCTTAAGGCAAGGGAGCCTTAATTATAGTTAAGACTCCCTGTTTTTGGTTTTTGCTGATTTGTACAGATAAACACAGATAAAAAATCATTTGTTTTCCTGTCTGTATTTATTTTAAAATGTGGATAAAAACAGAAATTGGGTTCTTTTTGTCTGATTCTGAATGCTGTCAGTCATGACTGGTTGGCCAATAGCTGTGCGGATTGACTGGTAAAGGGTAAAAAAAAGAAAGGAATTTTAGTAAAGTGGATTAAACAGCAGAAGATAAGCATAACCTTGATACTAAAATGTTCCTGTTTTCGTACACATGCATTGATTTATCATCTGTTGGTGTTTTATATCATTGAAACCTGCCAGGCATTCAAACATGAATGCATATTTATGCATTCATGTTTGAATGCCTGGCACATAATTGTGGAAGTATACTAGTTTTAACTTCATTTTTTCACAAAACCTAAAATAAATATGGATAAGTACAGATAACATTAGCAAAAAATAAATATGGATAAATACAGACGGAAATGTAAAAAACAAAAAAAAAAATACCATAAAACCGGGAGTCCTATCTATAATACCAAAATGCCCTGGGGGTGCAAACAACTGATGCACATGCTCCTTGTGCCCACTGCATTTTCTATGCAATAGTGCTAAATGCCCTACGACTCTGTGGCTAAGCACAGCGCCATCAAGTGTAGCAAATCAAGAGCTAATAGTGGACGAAGAACAAAAAAGTGCAGTCTTCAACCCTAAATTTGAAAGGCTTGGAGACTATGCGTGAACCTCAGTGTTGCCCAGTTCCCATTGGTGAACAATGAGAGTCATGTGCCCTAGTGCAAGAAAAGACCCCAGCTGTGTAGTGACCGCTACCACTGAGTGCAGTATGACCCACACATACCTGGACCCCGGTGCCACTGCACCTGCATCATCGGTGACAGCTACATGACAGCGGGTTCCGAAGGAAAATGCACTTGAGATGAAGGCTTGGGAACCAATGCTGCAGCACAGATCCCGTCCCTGAGCCTTGCTAAAGATTGGGACAAAGTTCAGATTCATCTACAGACTAAACACTGCAAAGGACTGTAACTCTATGTCAAAATGTAGTTCAAGGGTTAAAGTTTGTGCCAAGCAATTGAGTTACACCCTAGAGGCGAACAAGCTGCAACTTTGCATCAAACTATTGTTCACCCAACCACAGGAGTGAAAGTCTCTGAAATAAAATGTTCGATCTCTAAGTAATCCTCCCCAAGGAAAGGAGAAGAACTATGTTAAATAAGTGAATCAATGATCCTAGGAGGTTAACATCAAAATGTTGGATCATCCAGTTCCAATAATAACAAAATACTATAGAAAAGTGGTCAGCCATTATGACTTGCAGGTGAAGTGTTCTGTAGCTCTCTGTTAACTTTTGAGCCACCCAGCTTTAAAGGGCACTTTAATGGTGGCCCCACTACTTCCTTTAGACGCAGCTCATCTAAACAAAGGTGCACCGCTGCTATTAAAGTGAAAGCGCGGAATGGGGTACTTTTATTAAAAGAAGGCATTTGTTTGTCGACTTGAGAACAAATGCTTATATTTGTAAAAGCACCCCCTTCTGCGCTTTCACTTTAATAGTAGCCACGCACCTTTGTTTAGACGAGCCCAGTCTAAAGAAAGTAGCGGGCCACCATTACAGTGAAAGCGCGGACCCCCTCCCTCAGTGCCCCAGCCACCCCCTCCCACCCCCTGCCTCCCCGCCACTGGTCGGTAGAAGCCACTACTGAGGGTCCAATTCTGATATGGTTAGGAAATCTTCCCGATCAAATTGGTTTGGAAATGGTTTCCAACCAACTTGGATCGGGAGAGTCCAACCGACCGAGCATGATACACTCGTATGCTTCCACATACGATTTGGTTAGACTCCCATTGACTTCTGTGGGAGCCTACATTCCTAACTACATCATAATCTGGCCCTCGGTCGGGAAGATACGTTCCCGATCCGATTCGGAAAGAGCAACTACTGTTTGGAGGCCTTCCTAGCCGCATCGTAATTGGGCCCTAGCAGGGAATGCTTTCCTAACCGCTTCAGAATCAGGCCCTGAGTGTTGGACGTTTTGGAGTGGGCTGAGCTTGCCCGACCTCCACTACCTGCTGTTGCTGGCTCCAGTCCTGTATGTACACAAACTTCTTTGTTCACAGGATCCCGGGCAGGGGCGCTCTGCTTAGGGGCACCGCTTGTCACACTTTAACAAACAGGCTCATACTGTCCTCACACACCAGGCCGAGCTAGAAAGTAACACCGTAGAGTGTGCCTTCCGGGAACACAGCAAGTGAATAGGGTGCAGATGTTTGTCTTCTTTTGTTTACTTCCCCTGCCCCGGTGAGAGGGCTTGCTCTCATATTCCCTCTGTGGCATGTAGGATTCACTTTGCTAACCAAAGTGTTGGCACAGGAGAGAAGGTCATAATACTAGCAAAACTTAAAAAAATGAAAGTATATATAACGAGAAACCCCAAAGACGCAATGCTGAACGCGGAGTAAACTGTTCAACACAGATCCCTTAGTGTCCTCTGATTTAATGACGCAACATTTTATTTTCTCAAAGGGGAAAGCATTACCCAATGCCAGTTGAAATTGGAGAAGGTTTTGGCTATGAGGGCGACCATAAAATGAGGATGCTTGGGTGATATTAGACCAGAAACATGCCAGTTCTATTCCTTTCCCTGTTACCTGTGTTTCTCTGGGTGTGCTGTTATTTCTTTGCTGTTCTTATTTACCTGAAGCATGCGCTGCTGTGCGAAGGCTGAGGATAACCTCTGCATAGCGTTTCTGTTGAGGATGCCCTGCATATCCAGGTCAGCCCAGAGAATATGCACACACCAGTACATAATCACTTCACTGTGGATGGAAGTTAAACTAGTGCTGGAGAGGGAGCTCGGTGAGGTGATACAGGCTCTTTCCACAGATTATATTTACGCACTGCTAATTTGAGCATGATGCAGAGAAGGGACGGGAGGGTTGTTGGTCTGGGTGGGCTTCAGTCAGAGCCTGCAGCTGCAGCCCCACCGGCGGTCTCCGCTGCGGGTCTCCTGCGGACATCCAGCATTGCCCCCTAAAAGGGCGGCCGCCTTAGTGCCACAGTAATGCGGTACAAAAGGGGGTGGTGATGGACGGAGCATCAGAACCAATCAAATACTCACACCCAGTCAACAGATCTGGGTTTGATCCATCACCGTTCTTTAGCCCACTCTGCCACCCCAGTTCAGACATGGCCATATGCAAATCAGTCTGACCCTGTGCCTCATGGGAACAGTCCAGCCCGAACTGCCAAGCCATGCCTTCCCCGGACCGGAAACAAGCTTCCTAGGACCGGTTTCTGGCATTTCAGCCGTCTTCAGCCAGGCTTGCTTGAATCCAGTGGCAAAGTGAGCAAGGGACTCACGTCTGAGCATACCCTGCCAACTTATGGCGAACAAAGCGGTACAAAAGGGGGTGGTGATGGACGGAGCATCAGAACCAATCAAACACTCACACCCAGTCAACAGATCTGGGTTTGATCCATCACCGTTCTTTAGCCCACTCTGCCACCCCAGTTCAGACATGGCCATATGCAAATCAGTCTGACCCTGTGCCTCATGGGAACAGTCCAGCCCGAACTGCCAAGCCATGACTTCCCCGGACCGGAAACAAGCTTCCTAGGACCGGTTTCTGGCCTTTCAGCCGTCTTCAGCCAGGCTTGCTTGAATCCAGTGGCAAAGTGAGCAAGGGACTCACGTCTGAGCATACCCTGCCAACTTATGGCAAACAAAGCGGTACAAAAGGGGGTGGTGATGGACGGAGCATCAGAACCAATCAAACACTCACACCCAGTCAACAGATCTGGGTTTGATCCATCACCGTTCTTTAGCCCACTCTGCCACCCCAGTTCAGACATGGCCATATGCAAATCAGTCTGACCCTGTGCCTCATGGGAACAGTCCAGCCCGAACTGCCAAGCCATGCCTTCCCCGGACCGGAAACAAGCTTCCTAGGACCGGTTTCTGGCATTTCAGCCGTCTTCAGCCAGGCTTGCTTGAATCCAGTGGCAAAGTGAGCAAGGGACTCACGTCTGAGCATACCCTGCCAACTTATGGTGAACAAAGCGGTACAAAAGGGGTTGGTGATGGACGGAGCATCAGAACCAATCAAACACTCACACCCAGTCAACAGATCTGGGTTTGATCCATCACCGTTCTTTAGCCCACTCTGCCACCCCAGTTCAGACATAGCCATATGCAAATCAGTCTGACCCTGTGCCTCATGGGAACAGTCCAGCCCGAACTGCCAAGCCAATGCCTTCCCTGGACCGGAAACAAGCTTCCTAGGACCGGTTTCTGGCATTTCAGCCGTCTTCAGCCAGGCTTGCTTGAATCCAGTGGCAAAGTGTGCAAGAGACTCACGTCTGAGCATACCCTGCCAACTTATGGTGAACAAAGCGGTACAAAAGGGGGTGGTGATGGACGGAGCATCAGAACCAATCAAACACTCACACCCAGTCAACAGATCTGGGTTTGATCCATCACCGTTCTTTAGCCCACTCTGCCACCCCAGTTCAGACATGGCCATGGGTGTGAGTGTTTGATCAGTAGAGGTTAAAGCCTCTGTAACTCTAGGCCAAATCAATGACTCATCAAGGTGTGGAGGTTAAAGTCTCAGTAATCGTCTGCCAAATTGCTGAGTCATGAATCTATACATTTTGAAGAAACTGTAATCCTGTGTGAAAAACTGTGGAGATCCTAAGGTGACTGCATACCTCTGCCAAATGACTGAATTATCCACTTACAGGGGTTGAATGCTTCAAATCTATGCAAGAGATTTTGAGTCAATCAGATATCGCAGTTAAAGTCTCTGTGCCAATCTGTCAACTCTCTTCGAATCCCTTTGTATGGATAGAAGACACTTAAAGCGATAGCCCTGTGCAACACTGAATAGCCAGTCTATCCCGAGCTTCTTTGGGAACATCAAAATGTTGTGCAAATCAATTTTATATAGTTTTTAGATATGTTCTCACTGCATGAATAACACTGCTTAAGCTGGTCTGTTGTACTTCAACAACTGAGACCCATTAGTCTGGCGTTCACAGCAGTGTGAGCAGCATGACTAGCCCCCATGTTTTCTCCATTAGACACAGGAAAGTCTGGGGTGAGAGCTCAGAGGAGAATACAGAAGAACTAAGAGGCATATTTACAAGCAGGCGATAAAAAATTATCGCCGCTTTTGCGGCCGTTTTCAGCCGAAAAGCGGCGATAATTTTATCGCCTAATTAGCAAGACCACGCTAACGCGTGAAACCTTGCTTTAGCGCCAGGAATCCTAATGCCCAACTTTGCATCTCTAATGAGATGCAAAGTGGGCGTTCCTGACCTAACATGACAGGAGAAATGTCGCTAAGCGACATTTCTCCTATCATCAAGCCCCACGCTACAAAGCATAGCGTCAGGAAAAGTAGTGATAACCCCTGTTATCGCTACTTTCCTTATGCCTGCTTCAGGACTGACTTAGCCATGATATCCTATGGAAGGTGGATATCATGGCTAAGTTTGTGAGTCCCTATCAGCAAGCTAACGCCACATTGCATGAGATTATCGCTGGGTTTGCAGCGATAATCTCACGTTAGGCAGTTAGCGTGAGGATTTTTATCGCTGAGGAGATAAGCATTGCTAATAGCACGCTATCTCAGCGATAAAAATCCACATTACCCGGCGATAATTATCCTCACGCTAAGAGCGCTGAGTGATAATTATCGCCGGGTGTTGCTGATATGCCCCTTATTATCAAGGAACGTCGATAATGGGATTGATAATATGCCCTTGTGAATTCCCATAGAAGCCCAGGTTCACACCAGAACCTGGGCTTCTATGGGAATTCACAAGGTCATATTATCAAGCCCATTATCGCCGCTTTAGCGGCAGTTTCCTGACGCTAAAGCGGCAATAATGTTATCGCCGTTCTTTGATAATATGGCCCTAATAACCTAGTAAAATCGATGCAAAAACCAATTGACATGACTTAAATTTGCATGATCATCTCAAATCCAGTAAATAGCTATCTGTACTTGCACCTATTTTGGTGAATTATTTTGAAGATATGTATACCTTTGCGTGGGAGAAAGGGTGGTTGTGACAGTGGGAGGTGAGATTCCATTACAGACTTGAAAAAATAGTTGGAAATTTGTTAGAATTTTTGTATTGTGTACAACTTCCCTCAGGCTTCAGAGCAGGCACAATGGTTCAGAATGAAGCAGTCTACCACTGACAATGATGATCAGGCTATTCCTGTTGGCACAGGCTGGCTATAGCTCCTTGAATGGTGATAAGGACTTCTCAGTGCTCTTGTTGTGGAACTCCCTGCTCAAGGACCTGTTCAGTCCACGTACCTGCTTTACCACCCACATGACTGAAGCACAAGGACTGCTTGGTTACACATTGTCAGACTCCACGAGTGTTGAGGGTGGTCCTCGAACAGGAGGAGGGTGTCAAAAATGTTATTGCCACAGGCGAAGTGACATTATGCAACCCCACCGCCTGCCACATTTGATGCATATAGAGTCAAGTGTGGCGCCACCTGCTGGTGGTTTATCATATGCCACACAGAACAGCTTTGCCCTAGAACAGCCCTCTTCAAACTGTGAGTAGTCCCCTGAATGGCGTAAAGGTCTGTTGAGAATGGAGCAAGGCACCAGCGGCGGGTCCTCCGCTAAGGCGGAGGAGCATAGCTCTACTGCCTCAACTGCAGGCTTAATATAAAAAATAAAATTATAATAACGATTCATTATATTCATTTTATTTTTTGTATTGAGCTTGTAGTTGAAGCAGTGGGGCTCGGTTCCCCTTGTCACAGGGAGGAGTAGTGGTGGGCAGTCTGGAAGTGCGCATGAATGTTTGGCTGGCCGTCTCGGGCTGGCCAAACAGTCATGTGCACTTTGCATGTCCTCCACCCAGGCTGTATTACAGCCTGGGTGGAGAACATGCCCAGGCTCCCATTCCCTGTCTGAGCACCGAACCACGGCACTCAGACCAATCACAACGTTGCCTTGCAGGGTTGTGTTTGGCTGGGAGCCTGGGTGCTTGCTTCCTGGAGGAAGGGCGGTGGCTGGCGACCGGCATGACCAGCAGGTACGTTTATTTTTTATTAATTTTTTTACCTCCACCAACACCCGCCGCTCTGCCACCATTCATTACCAGCCGCCACTGCAAGGCACAGCCAGGAAGTATAAAAATATTAGCAGTTTTGTAATTATATGAGCTAAACAAATCCTAATTTTCTTAAAGAAATCTAGATCACTTTTCTTGCTGAGCACTCAGGAACAAAGGAAGATTGCTCTGTTGGAGGGTGATAAATGTGTTTTTTATGGTTGACCGTCATCAAAAGCAGTGTAGATGTGTTTGTACCTTCTGGGGTTTGAGGCTGGAAGCTGTAGGAGCGGTTTCTTCTGGGAAGCATTCGTCTGTTGCCACAAGTTTCTTGTTTTCACCCATAGGACTGTGTCTGCCATCCATTTGGCTGATCAATTTAACTCCCGCATAGAAACAGAAGGTGTCACAGAGGAAATAAAGGCTTTGATTTGCTTGGATTAATTCCCCATTGTTGTGTCTGTAGTGATGCTCCGAGAAGCATTCAGCTCTCCACAGGAAGAGACAATTCCAAGCATGGCTCATAAACAGTTTCCTCAGCAGATGCTTTATTATTCAAATGAGAACAGGAGACAACAAAGGAAGTTTGCATAACAAGCTGCCAACCACTGTGGCGAGGATGGCACTGAATCACTTGGATCCACCACTTTGGATCCTTTCCTCTCGAAGAGCTGTCAGTAGTGCGTGCTGTTTTTTGCCCCTTGTGCCTTTGGTAGGTGCTGACAGACAATCAGTCAGCCAATCAATCGGCATTTGTAGAGTGCAGCATTGCCACCCCTGGGGTATCTGGGCACTGGGGGGGGGGCAACATCTCTGAAAACAAAAAGGCTAAACAGCGGGCAGAAAAATAAGTGAACCGAAAAGGCAGAACAGAGGGCAGAAAAACAAGCAGGAGAGACAAAACAGAGAGCAGAAAAGTAAAACAGAGCAGCAGAGAGCAAAAGAGAGGGCAGAAAAATGGGCAGAAACGGCCAAGCAGAGGAGAAAAAAGGCAAAACAGAGCAAGAACCGGGTAGAGGAGGCACAAACAGAGGGCAGCAGGTAGACAGGCGGCAGAGGGTAGCAGACTGTGGGCAAATTGGACAAGAGAACAGTCGCAGGGGGTGCAAGCATGAGTACCTGCTCAATGGTGTTTTGCTGCAGCCTCCAGTAGGCAGGGCCTGGGGGAGGATGGAAATGGTGGGAAGAGGAAAGAAACGAGCCGAAAAGGGCACAGCAGAGGGCAGAAAAACGAGTGGAATTTGCAAAACAGAGGGCAGAAAAACAAATAGAATAGGCAAAACAGAGAGCAGAAAATGCAAAACAGAGGGCAGAAATAAGAGCACAAAAGGCAAAACAGAGGAAAAACAGACCTAAAGAGGGCAAAACAGAGGGCAGAAAAACAAGCAGAAAAGGTAAAATGGAGGGCAGAAAAACAAGCAGAAAGGCAAAAGAGTGGGTAGAAAAATGAGCAGAAAAGGCAAAACAGAGCAATAAATAAGCAGAGGAGGCACAAACAGGAGGTAGCAGGTAGACAGGCAGAAGAGGGTAGCGGACTGCGGACAAGCTGGACAGGAGAACTGTCATAGGGGGAGCTGGTACAAGGACCTGTGCCTCAAATAAACCATACTTGCTTAAGACATTCAGTACAGCTAATGCCAGTATAACAGTGTGTTCTCAAGGCAACTAACATGAAGGGCTTGTAGTCTAATAAGCTTGTATCATAGTCATAGTCATAGTCAATTTCTCTATTTGTTCCAGTTAAAAACAATCAAAAAAGCACAGATAAATACATTGATAAGAATTCATAATCAAATAGAACAATAAATAATAAATATTTTATCTTAAGATAAAAGAAAAGACACTAATAATCAATATCTTTCCGCATGCTAAAAACTCTAGTTTCTCAAACAACCTCATATATTGTGCACAGAGGTTACCGAGTGGCAGGCCCAAGGGTTATAACAGCCCCCCTCTTCCTCTTTCTCATGCAGGCCCACAAGAACGTAGCTATCGAGAAGCATACCAGGGAGTCAGGTAATCATTTAAAAAAATATAGTGCAACTCGGCATTGGTTAAAATTCCCTTGCTTTAAAATTGGTTTGAGATAGTCATTCCTTTCTTTTTTATAGAGCCTGCAGAATAAAACTAAATGCAATTCAGTTTGTATTGAGAGGTTATCACATGGACACAAACTTAAATCTGCATGATTATAGGTTTTGTCTGGGTAGCCTAACATCAGTGGAATCATATTCATACGAGACGTCAATAGTATGAATCTGTGTTCTGGCTAGTAACATTTTCTAAACAGATGTACCCTCTCTCTATCAATGGTGGATTCAGATGATAGGCATAGGCACGAACTGCATGTTTCTCTTTATGATATTCCTTTCGCTTGTAATCCACCATCAACAAAAACGTACTAGTGACCTTTTGCTTTGAAACCTTTCTACGTGCAGGAGGGTCCTTAAGTAATTCAGAAAGGCTAATTTCCTTCAGGAGTGTTTCTACATATCCTAGCCATCTAGACATTCTACTATTTTCCATGCTTAGGCAGTTCCTTATTATTGTTTGTGTCAATGACACTGTGTCTCTCCGCCAGATTGAGTGCCACAGAAGAATTAGGGCTAATTGTATTGCGTCTAAAATATAAGGCAGGCCCAATTCCAAATGTAAGATACAGTTTGAGAAAAAGAGAGGGAGACCCACTAAAGACTTGAAGTTTTTTTTCCTGGTAGTTTGAAGTGCGTGAGTTGCTACCGAGCCCCAGACTCCAGCCCCATACGTAACTGCCGCCTTAACTTTAGGCTGATAGATGTTTTTAGCGGTAATAGTGGTCTTGTGCCCAGTTTTTAGGTGAAGGATTTTACTGCTGAGAGACGTATCTCCATTACCGACTTTCTTCCTTCCACCAACTTAGACCACGATAAATCTTTATGAAAGAGAACCCCCAGGTATGGTAAAGTATCGACCACCTCTATTCTCTCAGTATCCGCATGTAAGTAGGGGGTTTTATCTCTTTTTCTTGCCCCAGCTATAACTGCAAAGGACTTAGTTCTATTTACCTTCAGGTCTATTGAGTCCATGAAGGATACATACGCAGTTATCAAGCGTTGCAGACCAAGCCCTGTCCTAGCGATCAGCACCGCGTCGTCCGCGTAAGCCAAAATAGGTAGCAGTTGAGAGTCAAATACGGGGACATCCCGTGTGGCCATAGTGAGTGCATTTTCTACTCAGTTTGTCTAAACAGAGAAGAGAAGTGGCCTTACTCCTCTAGCGATTTTAAATGGGTGGTGCAGTCCCCGTTTTTGTTGACTACAGCTGTCTAATAAAAAAATTCACATAGCTGGGTCGACTCCCATCTCCTCCATTATCTTCCATAGCTTTACATGGACCACGCAGTTGAACACTGCTGACAGTTCCATGAAAGCCATGTAGATCCTTCCTTCCTTCACTCTGGTATATTTTTCTATTATCAGTGCTAAATTCAAGCACTGGTCCACGGTACCCCTTCCCTGCTGGAACCCATACTGGGCCTGGGTTAAGATGTTATTTTCCTTGGCCCACCCCTCTATCTTAGAGAGGAGGAGCCGGCCCATGAGCTTCGATGTGAAGTCCAGCAGGGAAATTGGTCTATAATTTTTTGGGTTAGCCCTGTCCCCTTTTTAGGTCTCCCCTGCATTGCAGCGCGCAAGCGCTACTTCCCCTTGGCGAGATGTATTGTCGTCGCTTTTGTGTCCAGCTTCTCTAGAAGCGGGGTTGGTGTCCATCCTGTCGGCATTAGGCCCCGCCCACCTGGACTGGAGATTTTGCTCGCGCATGCTCGTGCACGGCGTCTCTTCCAGACACGCGTGTTTATATATGCATTGTGCTTTCACTTAAGGTGAAAGTGCGATGCATATATAAACAAGCGGCAGACATGCGGTTCTGGGAGACAGCAGGATTCTGGCTTGGAACCATTTCCCTATAAACATTTCTTACATGGTTCACGCAGAATTATCGGTCTCCTGACTCTTACCCCCACTCCCCAGGATCCCTCCCAGCAAAAAATGCACTGGCTCGTTCTCAGTGCTCTGTGATAATACATTCCTGGGGGGCTTAGTCATCCTGGCAACAGGACACCCCTGGCCGCCCCTCTGGTGATGTAATGCAATGCTGGACCCGTGTGTTTGCAAGCAATAATAGAACACGCAGCCTTCTTCAAACAAAATGGCAGTCCTAACGCCGGCTGCAATTTATATATACTTCTCCTGAACGCGTCACTAAATCGTTTGCAACCCAGATGCGCTTTTCGCAGGGGAAAGAATGACAAAACATACTTTTAATGACTGAACAGACTGAAGAGTGAGTGCTTAGAGAGCGACAGAACTGAACCGTGCAGTCTGTGAAAGGCGCTTGCTCCACTGCCTGGCAATTGCCCCAGGATGTACAACGTGTGTGCTGATGACATGCAGTAGGATGGCGTTTTGGTCATAATGGTGAAGTTGCAGACTGTTACTGCCACCTCTGGCACTGAATTGTCGGCTTTTCATGAGGAATTCTTGGTGCATTCGCCCGTTCTTTTCATCAGCATTCCCACCCCGACTCAGGCTTTTCATGCATCACACCAGGGGCTTCGCCAGCTGCCGCAGAGAACATACAGAACAGTACGCATTTCCTTTTCATGAGGCATTACAGCATTCCCGGCGCACGCGCCCATTCTTTTCATCAGCATTCCCACCCCGACTCGGGCTTTTCATGAGGCATTACAGCATTCTCGGCGCATGCGCCCGTTCCTTTCATCAGCATTCTCACCCCGACTTGGGCTTTTCATGAGGCATTACAGCATTCTCGGCGCACGCGCCTGTTCTTTTCATCAGCATTCCCACCCGACTCAGGCTTTTCATACATGACACAAGGGGCTTCGCGAGCATTTGCAATGCTATAGGTTTCACCTTTGCGAAACTTTCAGCTACTGGCATTGTAAATGACAAAGCTTTTAGCTATGTGTTGATTTTAAAAACAGATAAATAAAAGGCATTGTCATTTACAATGCCAATAGCTAAACATTTCGCAAATGCAAGACCAATTGCATTTCAAATGCTTGTTTGTAGATTGGAACAAGGACACCTGCAGACCATGAAGGGGGGAGGCCTACCAGAGCTATACTCTTCAGGGCGTTTGTTAGTAGGGGTGCCCATAGGTCCGGTGTATCTTGGAAAAAATCAATAGGTACACCGTCTGGTCCTGGGGCCTTACCCGAACTACATGAAATCAAACCTTTCTTCACTTCAGTAAATGAGAAGGAGAGAGGAGCATAATGTTTTGATTCCATGTTCAAAAGTGGTGTTCGGGGGAGAGTACTTGGGGCAAAGATGCTTTCAAAATGGGCGACCCATGCATCCTCGTCTACATTATTTTCTAATGTGGGATCTCTGGGATTTTTATAATGTGGTGCATTCACTATCTTCAAGAAATCGCAGCTATTACCTGTTCTGGCTGCCTGCTCAAGGTCCGCCCAAATCTCCTCCTTAATAGCCTTTTCTCTGTTACTTCGAGCCAGCTTATACGCAGCCAGCAAAGCCTTTATATGGCATGGGTTTCTGGGTCTAATTTTCAGGGTGTGCATCAAAGCCTTCCTTACCTTTGTGCACGGAGAGTCAAACCAGCCCCTACCAGTCACCGTATTTAACGTTTTTGTTCGTGTGAGGGCCAGTTATACCTTTTCTAAAAGGCCACAGAAGGCAGTCACCTTTTCCCCTGCTTCTATATATGGATCTAGACATATTAATATATTACTCCGTGTACTTGATATAATTTCTGAAGCCATCTTAGGTTTATCAATGTGGGCCCACTTTAATTGTATTCCATTTCTCCTTGCCACAATTGGTGTACCAACACTCTGGATGCACTGGGAGTCCCATGTGGATACCTTAATCTGGAGGGATAGAATGGCATGATCATTAAAAATTGTAAATTGATTTCCCAGCCTGGAGGCCCTTATACTGATAGGGGTGGTAAGTAATATATAGTCAATAGTTGCCTCTAGCCCATTTCTCTGGATGGTTCCCACCGAAATACCTGTTAGAGGTGCTGGAGCACTGGTTGCTACCGTATTTCGGAAAGATAATATCCTATTTAGGCAATTGCCGTATTCGTTATGAGTAAAACGATATATTGGAATCCCGACCATATCCTCTAAGTCACATACAGTGGCTGCGTTGTGTTTGCAGGGATATATATTATAATCTCTTAGCCAAATAATGTGGGCTGCCTCATTCCTAATATTGTACAAGGAGTTTTCCAAATTCTTATCGACCTCACCAACAATAGAGTGCATATTTGGGCCAAA
The DNA here is from genome assembly GCF_964204655.1 of Triturus cristatus. Classification (NCBI taxonomy): domain Eukaryota; kingdom Metazoa; phylum Chordata; class Amphibia; order Caudata; family Salamandridae; genus Triturus; species Triturus cristatus. The sequence continues at coordinate 1,085,967,321 of NC_140583.1, read as the reverse complement.
CACATTATTATAAATATTAATTAACAGCCACGTGCCTTCCTGATGTACCTCAAGTGTGAGCATATGGAAATTTGAATTTGAGGAATCGAACCTTATTACCTTTCCTGGAAAATTATTTGGAATTAGAGTCAAAATACCCCCCCTTGGCCCTCCCTGAAGCAGAGGGATTAGCTAGGGTTTGAAAAAAAAGGTAGCCATTTATGAATATTGGCTCCGTAGACCATGTCTCCTGGAATAAGCAATGCCATGATCCTGCCAAATTTTCTGGCAATTGTTATCATTCAATTGTGGGGCAATTCCCGCCATGTTCCACGGGGCTAGCTTAAGGACCGTTTTACTCCCCCCCCCCCCCCCCCTTGTGGTTTAGATAACTGTAGGCTCTCTCTAGTAGCAGGGGCCGAAATTACATGACTCTCACAATTAGCTGGATAATTTAAGGCTGGTGGATGTAGTCAATCGCATGCTTCTAGGTCAGACAGAGGGGCAAATCTATTCTCCAGGCTTAAACCTGGTGTCCCGGAAATTCCCCCTGAGGTCTTCCACGCCTGGCCCTCCCTCTGGTGTAAAATATTTCCTGGGGCTAGTGAGAGAAATGGTCTATAAAAATATCCCAAGGGTAACACAATAATCTGGGAACTCTTTGGAGAAACTTTTCCTAAATGCTTTAGGAGGTGTCTAACAACAAATGTATTTTTAAAATTTAGAACTACGCAATCTCCCAACATATCTTTCCTTGCTGGGCCTACCCAAGCTACCCTTCCAGCCATTATCAATTGACTTGGGAGGCTCCCCCCTCTACCCCCCACCTCGTTCAGTTTTTGCATCATCCAATATAAGGCTTTAGGCATCAATTAAACTGTGGATTCAGGTTGGCCCTCCCTCAACGGTGGTACATTCCCTAGCACCAGTACCAGGGGTGCAGCTACCGGAGGAAGGTGTAAAATCTATGTTATAGTCACCATTGGTCCAGTATTCAGCCTTTCAACCTTTGATAGTCTGATCGTCCACCCGGCCCAAGTGTGATTTCACCCTGATGAGTAGAAACTGTATTGGGGTGTTGGGTTTGGTGGTTAGTTGTGTTCTCCACTCTATTAGAATGTTGCAGGTGTGCCTGTCTATGAGCAGCTATGCCAGGGGTTATACTCATATGGGTATCATAGTTAGGATATAGGGGATTGGCCAAGACAGTAGATGCAGGCACATTGTTTGAAAAGTTTGTGGTCAAATCTGATCTATGTGACTGTATTTGAGTTTGAGTCTCTTGGCCAGATCTTAATCCAGTCCTAGAAGACAATATCTCTAATACATGGGCGTTATGTGTGGCCTTGGCTTCTAATCCTGCTAACTCCTCTTCGATCCATTTTAATTTTAGTGAAATGGGGTTCAACAAAGTGGCAACCCAAATTTCTAGTCTCTGCCACATGTCCGCTTATGTCTAGGGGCTCACGGATGGTGTAGGAGTTTCCGAGGTGCTCCCACCACCTTGCACGCCTTGCACCAGTACCGTTTCATCACCGCTCCTCCTTGCTTTGGCCGGTCTAGGGGCTTTTGCTGGTTTCTGACTCTGTGGGCACCTCCCCTTTTTCTCTTGCCTGGGGGTTCGGTGTTTGCTCCCGAAGACTTTTTCGTGCCTGCACCCCTCGTGGATATTCCTTTCGTCGGGCTTCTCAGTGCTGGCTGGTCGGGTATCGTTCCCCTAAATGTTTCCGTGACTACTTTCTGAGCTAGTAAGGGAGGTTGCTTAGGGGTGGTAAGAGATGTCTCGCCCCCAGGGAAAATCTTGTTTGTTGGATAGGGTCCAAAGATAAGCGGCGTTCCGTCAGTTCAATTTCAAGTGCTAAGATTGACGTCGCCCTAGTTAAAAAGGAATCAAGAGTTCCCACAATTCCTTCATCCATAGGGTCATTCTGGCCCTTACGCTTGCTCATCCTGAAAAGAAGCTATGAGATTGAACGCAGTAACAAGATAGTGAAGTGACTGCGCATAGTACCTTAATTGAAGACTCAAATTTCAGAGAGGGGGCCCAGCCCGGCCTCCTCTGGGTTCCAACGGGCGTGGATGGGCCTGCCCTTTGCCCAGGCTTCACCCAGGCACTGCCCGGGCGCGTCCCCACGCGCGTCCCGCGCCGTGGGTCAATAAAGGCGCTTTATACGCGACCTGGGCGCTGAGGGACCTGGGAGCTGTAGTCTCCTCCGCTCGTGGGCTCCGAGGTTCCTGCCCATTTCCTCCTCTCCTCACAATTCCAGTGGGTTTGAGGCTACACGCGCCGCAGGCCAAGAAAGGCGCTTTATGCGCGACCTGGGCACTGGAGGAGCTGGGAGCTGTAGTCTCCTCCGCTCGCTGGCCCGGAGGTTCCTGCCCGTTTCCTTCTCTCCTCACAATTCCAGTGGGTTTACAGCTACACAATAAACTTGTTTCAATTCTTTGAAAGTATCCAATATGGCTAATGATAGGGAGACGGGTCCACAAACGAAAAGCATTTACCCAACATATGGCCTGTGACTGATGCATAGACATGGAGAGCAGCTGCTAACGGGGTTAAGTAGAATACACCACAGGGATCCTTAGAGCTGCTGACCAAAGGCATGTCGAAGAAATCACTCACACAATGCGCACAACTTAGCAGGGGCGAATCACGTTAATTTGGTAATGCAAGTTCAACATATGTGGTTTGTGTCCTTCAGAGTCCGAATCCTACCCAGTTGACCTTGGCTGGCTGTTTAGAAGTGAAACTGAAAGGATATGTATTTGAGGCAATGAGAAGAATGAGATAAGTCAACCAGAATTCGGAGTGAAGCATCAGAGGTAGCCACATGGATGTTTGAGGCAGGAGAAGGGCTGGACTGGGAACCCAAAGTAGCCCTGGCAATTTTTTGGGACCAGTCCCTGGGTGTGAGGAGGGAACAAGTGAAGCACTGCTGCTTTTGCAACTGGGGGCTGATATCGCAGTACTGCTGCAAAACAAGCCTACAGTAACAACCCCCTCAATCTAAAACGGCCCCCCACCCGTCCAGCCTCCCAGGGAAACGACTGTTGCACGCAATGGCCAGTCCGGCCCTGGAGAGAAGTAAATATATACTGATTAGCCTATCGCTAGGAATGCTGCACATCACTGCCTGTACCATGCATTATCTCGTTTTTGGTGGTAACAAGTGAAGGGCCAACTGACAGGGGCGTAACAAAGACCCCTGCAGCCCCCGCGATGCAGGGGAGCTCCCGAGCTCCAGGGGCCCCCTAAGCGCACTGTACACTTACACTCACTGGCAGGGTCTGTCTGAACTCTGGGACCTAGTGTTAAAGTTAACTCGTTCTTCAATGCACTGAAAAAGCATGTTTTTCCAGAGCAACAAAAACAACATCCCAGCCCACGCCCAGGGCCGGACTGGCCGTAGCGGGCACCGGGCAATCCCCCGGTGCGCCGCACGGGTGGGGGCCGGTTTTGGGCCCCTGGGGGCCGTTTTTGTTACAGGGCCGTTTTTGCAGCATAGCTGCAAGGTCGGCCCTGTAACAAAATCGGCCGAAAATCGGCCCTCGTAATTGAGCTCGGTGGCACCCCGGAGTGGGGCGGGGGGCGGCAGCTTTGCACGGGCCGGTTTTTGTTCCCAGTCCGGCCCTGCCCACGCCCCCTTCTCTCTATTTACCAACCAGTAGAAAATAATATTTTTAAAGGGAGTGGATAGACTGACAGCAGAGCTCGTGATGCACCAGCGCAAGTGTGGGGGCTTCTGCAACTGTAATCGAAAGTAGGTTTCGGTTTATGTCTGCCGCTGTATTGCCAAATAGAAGATATGTTAATTCTATCACTTCACCTACTGACAAGGAAATACTGTGTATAATTGGACTCTTTGACCAACTGCACATCCAGGAGGCGTGGTGACCTTAATGTTTGAAATATAATAGTGCCTAGTTGAATTTCATTATATTTTAACGTGATGATGCAAACCACCAACGTTTTATTTAATAAGAGCAAAGTCCTCATTTTGAGAGGAAAAAGCCTGACAACACCTCCCTGATTTTTAGGTCTAGCCTGACCCAGCGCATGCGCTGGTCTGGCGAGACTTATTGAGAGGGCTCCAAAAAGTGCTACCAGGCCAGCCTAGGGCTACAGTGCATGTGCGCGCGCGCTGCGCTTTACCGCAATTACTTTCACTTTCGGGGCCGCACGGCCGCTTTGATGTTTGATCGTGATCCTGATCGCGATCACTTTAACTTTTGCGGCCGCACGGCCGCTCTGCATAGCCAATAGGTATCGCTTTTGGGACCTTATAAGTATTTAGTTATGCAACTGTTGCATGGCTAAACACTTATAAGGTCCCAAAGGCGAGACCTATTGGCTATGCCAATGCTTGTTACTAATGGCGCCCTGCGCCCAATACCAACTGATGTTTTGGAGAAAGTGTGACTCCCACACCAGCGTGTGTGAAATGATGATAACCACCCTTCCGCCAGTGCCACTAAGAAATTAAGTGGACTTTAAGTGGGTGGGGCAGCGTGACAGCGGGAACAGGCATTTAAAAGTGGGAGGGTTGGGTACCAATCGAAACAACGTTTTGGATAATCTGTGCATCAAACCCGAATAGTCAACTCTTAGTAACAAGTACACAATTATTTTACGTGTCTTATTGCTTACAAAATTATGTGTAAGGGATGTGAATTTCTGCCCAGATGTGATTTAAAGTATGTTTGGACTTATTTGTGGCCGTGGATAACCCTCTCTGGCAAAAAAAAATAATAATAATAATTAAGTAAGAGAGCAGTCTGATGAAAGGATGTGAACTTTTCAGGGATTTCAACAATCGATTTGAAATTATCTTCGTTTTCACCCAACACTCCCCATAGCTAGGTACCCACCAAAATGGTGTTTTGTAATCTGAGTAGTGGTGTTTGCAGAAACTTGATGGACACGTCACATATCACTGCGTTGCCATGGAGTGCCCCACGTTGCTCATCGCCACCAGCAAGGCAGACCATATATTACAAGGTGCATGCACCAGCTGCGGGCGCAGAGGTCTGAGGGGCCCACCGACCAGATTATTGCTGTGTTTTTTATTTATAAGAGAGAAAAAAAGGTTTAAAATACAACAAATAAATAGCTAAATAAAGCAAGACAAAGTGGTCTCAAAGTGGCCAGATTGGTTGTATTCACACTCACACACTTTAGCGCCACTTTACAAAGTTTACCAGTGAAACGCTACTTTTGTTTTCTCGTCTTTCTTTGAACAGCATTGTTTTCCTTAGTTCGGGAAGCGCAGCATTCCTGAAGGGACTGCAATACCTAGTTAATGTGTAGAGTGGAAAACGTTTAATGTGTTCATTATTAGCTGTTTTCCTTATTTTAGTTTATCTGCGTCCAGGGATGTGGTCTTTACAAACCAAACTGCTTAAGTTTTTTAAGGATATAAGCAATGGACATTGGAACTGTTCACTTCTAGGTCCTATAGTCATTTCCTTAACTTTTCAAGCAAAAACACTCATTGATTTCTGAATAGTGAGTGTAAAAGCATTAAGGTAACCACGTTCTTCCTCCTTACATTTCACATGCTTTACTTAATCTTGCATTTCCTATGAGTGTTTGCTTTTGCCAGGATGTTGTTACTTTTTTTTTTCAGGCAGCAATATTACTCTTGTCTAGTGCATTATTTGAATTGAGTCGCATCCAGGTGTTTATAGCATGGCACGATTTGGTTGTAGCTAAGTGAGTGCGAGTTTCTCTCGGTGGGGCAGTCTGCTGTTCAGTCGGGGAGAGGATGCGGCACTACGGCCACAGCTGCCGATTTTGGCACTGGGGAACCAGGTTCGGCCTTCATGACTAGTCCACCAGATCACTCTCCTGAATGAGCACATTCCCATGCTAGACCTAAGAAGGCACCGCAAGACCTTAGAAGCCCTGGTGTCATAGCACCAGTAGGTTGACCCTAGTGCTGACAAGTGTGCATTAACTTTGAAGGCCTGTCCACCACAATCCATACTGAAGTTCACCTTCAGTCTTGCGGGCAGGCCTACGAAGCAGCACACCCTAGAGCAACAGAGACTGTCACTGAGGTCACAGAACCCTTGAAACCAGTCCGCCTTACCCATTGGTACCTCCATTGGCCTTGTTACGGCAGTAGTAGTGCAACTCACCAGGGATTGGCAATGCAGGATTTGCACACAAACCAAACTATGGGGCAGATTTATGACGACTGGCGCATCCCTGCATATCAGCAGGGATGCGCCAGTTATTATGCGCCACAGCTGCACCACCATGGATGCGCCGCATTTATAATGCGGCGCACCATGGGGCAAAAACGGCACAGATGCATGACGCATCTGTGCCGAAAAGTGGCGCAATGCTGGAGTTGCGTCGCAAGTGCGACGCAGCTCCAGCAATGATCTGGGGGGCCCTATCTGTACAATGCTGCGTCAATCCTTACGCCTGCTTCAAGCAGGCGCAGGGTTTTGACGCAGCATGGGCCTAAAAGTGACTGAGTGAAATCTTGTAGATTTCACTCAGCCACTTTTAGGAGGCGTTCCTGCGCCGGAACGCCCCCACCTGCCCTGGAACGCCTACATGTGGCGCAGGGCTTTACAACGTGACGCATCTGGGAGATGCGTCACGTTTGTAAATGCCCCGCACCATGGCGCAGGATTTGCGCCGCTGCTGCGTCACAAAAGTGACGCAACGGCGGCGCAAAAGTGCCGCAAGTGCAACATAAATCTGCCCCTGAGTTTGCAAACTTCACTGTCTCTCTGCTTCATGCACGAGCACTTTTAACATGTGTTGACTGCTTTGGGGCCACCTGAATTATACAGCTATGGGGGACAAAATTATGCCGCAGTGTTTACTAAATTATGCAGCAAACAAATGGCTGCAGCGTAACGCGGTATATTTTCTGCTACTTTATTATTTTGACTTTTTACACATACTAACTGTCTTTGCAAAGATTTTGCCTCATTAGTACCAGTGTAATATGCAAATGAGGCAGTGAGAAAGGTGACCAGTCAACCTTTGCAAAGGGCCCTGCACTTCGCAGCAACACAAGTCACATTTTTTTAGTAACCTTTGATCCGTTTGAGCTACAAACAATTTATTAGTTATAATCGTCAAATTATGCAGCAGATGATGTATTATTTGACAAATATGGCAGAGCCATAATTATGTGGAATACATTTGCAGACTAGGATATTTCGTCATTCATGTTTGAACTGCTCTTGTGGAAAAGGGTAAGAGAAGTTCTGATGACAGAAACTGCATGGCTCGGAGACAGATAGTTTGTGATTCCACTTTTGAGCATATGTGGGACATTCTGTGATTAGAAATGTATCCAACTTTGTGAGTGTATTTTAATGCCAATAACTCATATTAAACCTTTAATGAACATGGGCATCCATTGGTTGAATTAAATAATGTAATAATCTGTAACTGGTCATTGAAATGCTAAACAAATACTAGAAATAGGGATGTTTTTCTCTTTCTGGCCACACCTCTGACTCCGCCCACTGATCCAATCCTCGGGTTATCCCCGCTCTCTGATTCTCCACCCACAGTACCCCTACTTTTTTCCCCCCACTTCGACCACTGGTTGAGTTCAGTTATGTTCGCTCTTCAATTCTCTGCAGTGGGGTCTGCTTTTATTCAGGGACCTGGGCCCCGGATTTGCTTGCATGCCATTTGCGAGACTCTAGCCACCACGAACCATACGCCCATCATAAAATAAGCCTTACTTTCGTGAAATTTTGCAGAGGTCAGCCTAGGGCCCTGCAAGGGTATTTGATTTATTGATGCTTCTTTATTGGAGGGTCCGGTGTCTCTGGATGGGGTGCGGCACATGAAAAACTTGACAAATGGCTTTTTCGACAGCCATTCTCCATTACAGCCTGCTGGGAACTATGAATGTGGACAAATGGCAAGACCCAAATGTCTTCAATCCCATGCTTCCTCTGGAGGAGCAGTGTTCTGTTAATATGGCAATGTTCATTTTTCATTGTGCTGAAAATACCCAATCGTGTTTCGCATCCAAACATTCACAGTAAATTGTGCATGCCCCTATTTCTTTTTTCTGCAACATTTGTATGTATATTAGGCAATACTTAACAGATTATTTTTCTTCAGCAGTGATGTAACATAAATTCCCGCAGTGCGGGGGGTAAAGTGCTCCAGGGGCCCCCTCATCAAAAGTGGTAGGTGTTGGGGAGGGGGCCCTCTCCATGTACTTTTCAGGGGGCCCCCTCAAGTTTCGTTATGCCACTGCCACCTGATAGCATCAGGTGACTTCACAGAAAGTGAACAAAAGGGGATGCCAAAGCCCTTTCTTACTGCCACCCCTTGTTTCATGAAGATGTTTTCCTTGCGCAAGTCTGAGTTACACCACAGATACTGTTCTAAACACTTTTTCAAGAAGTCAGCCGTTGTTCAGAAAAATCCACAGACTTTTAATTTTTTATTCTCTGATGTCTTGCATCCTACATAGCTGGGTATTGATGCTAAGAGATGCGTGTAGTGGCTCAGTGTGTGTACTCAGAGGTAGCCTTAATCTGATGACCATATCTAAACCCTAAATGGGCTAAGAGGAAATCAAAGGCGCATCTTAGGTTTTAAAAAGTGTGCACATGTAGGCTTTTTCCTAATGAGTGCAGCAGTGTATGCTTTACACAAACTCTTAACTCTGGGAATTAGAAGAGAAGGTGTTAATGACATGGTATTCTTGTGTTTCCTTGTAAGAAAACGTATATTTTTGCTGGAGAACAACATTTTTATAGACTCATGTGAATATGTATTATTTTCTTTCTTAAGGAACCTCTGTATTTTGCATCAATATGTTAGAATGCAAAAATGTTAATAAAATACTGCCACACAATGTGACGTAGAAAGCTGTGTAACTTCTTTCCTTGCCACATCATTTAGTTACTCTTTCCAAATGATTTGGTCTTCCACTGTCACATATTTCCACTTACCCTAAACATATATCGTATTATGACATGTATGCAACATCATGTAATAAGCCAAATAACGTGCCATGGGATCTAGGCCTTATATCTCACATTTCACTCCTGATGGGAATTACCTTGATGGATCAATATAAGGAGAGTAGTTCACAGATTAGCAGCCTGCCCAGACTAGGACTAGCACGTGTCTAGGTTTTGAAATACCTTGAGCCCCGCAAACTGATATCATATGAGGTAAGATCGGGTTTATAGCTGGAACCAGGTGGACACGGTTTGGGACAAGGAAAGTCACCTTGAGCTTTGCCCTGTCTGCAACTAAATGATAGCACAGGACACCCAAGCCAAGTACAATATGCTGTCTTCTTTCTATGCTATGTATTGTATTTGCATTTATATAGCGCTTACTACCCCTGACAAGGCGTCAAATCGCTATTTAGGTGAGTAGCACGCTACTCCGGAACCCATAAAGGATTAGTGGTGAATTAGTATAGTGAAAATATTTAAGTTATTTGAGTGGTGGATTCGTTAGTCGGTTATTTGGATTGAGAAGGATAGAGGAGGGATAGAGAAGGGAAAAAGGTTTGCATTTATATAGCACTTGCTACCACTGATGGGGCGTTGAAGTACCTTTTTGGCGAGTAGCACGCTACTCCGGAACCCATACAGTGTTAGTGGTGGATTAGTATAGTGAAATATGAAAGTAATTTATATGCAGTAAGTCATATTCTGGATTTGTTCTAAGCCATAGAGGAGTAAAGCTGGCATGCCATGATAGGCTACATTGGTGTAAACAAGATGCCTGGGAAGACATGACTGTACTCTCTGTGTATATTTTCCAGGCTTTGGGTAGAGCGAATGGGTTCTTCTTCTACATTTCCTGTTGGGAGACACAGAAGGTCCTGGAAGAAAATAGTTGGAGGTGAGTTGGAGAGAGTGGAAGGACCATAGCCCCGAACTAAACAATAATGTAGAATCAGCCAACAGGGACTTTACTGCTTGGATAAGAAATGCGGTAAATAAATTAGCACCTAAAAAGAGTGTAAAGTCTTATAGGAAAAGTCTGTCCACACCCTGGTTTTCATCTGACTTGAAAAATTGAAAGAACAATGCAGGGACCAGGAGAGTAGGTGGAGGAAGGAGCATCAGGAGGTCGAAAGAGAGAAATATAAATCAATAGCTGAGGAGTACCAATGTAGGAAGCTGCCTCCGTGTATACTATACCAAAGTAAGGTATAGTGTACACAGAGTCCAGGGAGTCCCCAGAGGTATAGCAAAGGGAAAATTAGGTCAGTACTAACAGCTCTCTTTGTGGTAGTGTGGGGGAGCAGTTAGGCTTATCCAGAGGGTGTGTTAAGCATTTATTGTATTCACTCGCTCAAGGACTGATTACACACACTCAGAAACAGAATTCAGACCAATTGGGTCTTTATGTTTTATTTCTAGAACCAAGCAGGGCTTTGTACAGGTGGGTAAAATGCACTTTCAATTGTAAACCTTTACTCAGAAATGCAATTTGAAGTGGATTTGTGATTGTATAGTTTCAAAAAGCAGGTTAAATTACACAGTTATTACATTTATAATACTTTCTAATGACTTTCCATTCACATTGACTACTGGGGGTCGTAGCCTAGATACCACACAGTGGGATCTCACAATACAAGATAAGTAAGACTTTTCTTGGTTTAAGTTATAGTGACTTTTCCCCCATACAAAACAACGGTTCAACACAGAGCATTTTAGGTCCAAAAACTCATACCATGGGTTCCTATGGGAGAAAAATGGTTAGTTTCACAGTGGGAGTTTTAGAGGTTAGGACCTAGGTTCTCCAAGGTCTAGGTAGGCACTCAAGATGCACCACCAGCGGCACTGGGGAGGCCGGGTGCAGAGTGTAGGAGCCCAGTGTTAGCCAAAGGTGTTAAGGGGGCCTTCGGTTAGGGACTGCTTATGAGCAGGCCACTCCGATGTGGGAGCAAAGCACCGCAGGGGCCAGCAATCAGCACAGGAGCTGGACCACCAGCGGCATAGGGGCAGCTAGGTTCAGGGTTTCAAGAAGACATCGGGACCCTAAGATTTTCAATGGAGACCTTTGGTTAGGCAAAGTTGCTGCAGGCTCGGGCAGGGAGACTTCATGAAGGCGACCACTGGCTGTAGAGGTAAGTTGAGTTCTTGAGGGATGCCTGGACACCGTTGGTTGGGCCACCCAATGCCGTGGGGATTCGGGCGCCGGGTTGACTTTTGGTGTCAAGTTTCCATACCAGCTCCGGTCGTGGTAGGAGGGACCCTTTAGGTTGAGGCTGCAGGCGTCGTCTTGTAGCTTGAGGGAGTCTGGGGTAGGGTTCACCAAATCCCAGGTCAGGATCGCTAGGGAGACCTCTTTGTGGTGTTGGCCCACTCAAACTCGGGCCATGGGCTTCGGGTGCAGAGTAGTGCAGAATCGTGGAGTCACTGGAATACAGATTCTGTGGCTGAATCTTGGCTTGAGCAAATCCAGTGCTCACGGGAGACAGAGTCAGTTAGTTGAGTGCAGGCAGGTCCTCCAGGCTCTGGGTGTTGCTGGCTGGTGCCTTTGCTCGGATTCTTGCTGTAGGCAGGTCGCAGACGGGACAGGTCAGTAGGGCTGGGGCCAAGGCAGTTGGTATCCTCTTTTTCCTGGGTCAGCACGACTCTTCGGTCCTTCTTCTTTCTTCCTAGAATCTGAGGAGGCACGGTTTAGGTTTGCCCCTTAATACTAAATTTGGGGTGTGCAGGTCGTGACCTTGGTGTCCCTTCCTTGAGGTTGGTACACCCCCTATTATGCCACCCTCCAGTGGGAGGAGGCATAAGCCTCTTCCTAATTGGCTGAGTCCCCTCATATTCAAGATGGAGGAGACTGAGATGTGTGCTTCACTTTGCGTCCCCCACCTGAGGGGTGGGGTTGGCAAAAGTGGGCACACCTCTCTTCCTACCTTGGTTTTTGCAGCCGATTCTCCCGCATAAAGTGGGGGGCAGAACTGGTGGAAGTCAGTTCCTGAGGGCAGCAAAAGGCAGGCACAGCTTCCAAAGGTGGCAGGCCTTTGAAGCTTCCCCTTCGTGGACCCATCCCATCCTGGGAGAGGAGGCATGACACCTCTGCCCAGGATGGACTTTGTTTCTGGACCCAGAGAGTGGATGTTCTCTATCCAGGGGTCCAGAAACCTGTCTGGTGGTGTCAAATAGAGGGCAGCCATTCAGGAACCACAACAGAGGCTGACCATTTTCCAGAGGGCATCTCTAAAATGCCTTCTGAGTGCATTTGATATGAAATCCCACACTGGCATCAGTGTGGGTTTCATGTGCTGAGAAGTTTGCTACCAAACTTCGCAGTTTTTAGTAAAGCCATTATGAAGCTGTGGAGTTCGCAATGTCCAACTCCCAGACCATATACTCCCTATGGCTTTACTACACTTACAATGTATAAGAATGGACTTAGACATTGAATGGGTACAGGGCTCATGCCACTGTACCCTCACCTGAGGGCTAGTGCACCCTGCTAGAGGGGCGATTAACCTAGGCCTCAGGCAGTGGGTTGCAAGCATGGCACACAGGGATGTGTGCCATGTTGACTCTTACCTTTTATCCAGTATTAGGGTATCTTTCATAGATTCACATGCCTGAATCATTCCCCGTCGTCGGGATGGGAGTCCCCGGTACATAAATAAAGTAATGTCTCACTAGACATATAGAGTAATAGGCCCAGGGCCTCACCGTAGTAACATATCCATGTCCTTTTGTAAAAAAGGACCAAACTTTGGAGAGGAGCCAATCAGCTATCACCACCCTCTAGAACCTTCCTGGAAGGAACTCTAGTCCCTCAGATTTTCTACCGCACGCCGTGCTAAGGGAGTCTCCTCTGAGCTCTGCTCAGCTTTCCTTGTTTTTGGATTTTCAGTGCTTCTTACTTCAAAATTCCAACTTCGGGGTGAAGTTCTCCAGTTTCTTCATGGCAGATACTCCAAAGAAAGGCCTTTTTAGGTCTTGTGCTTCCTGTGGAAAAAAGAGACTTCATGTGGACGACCAACACAAGAACTGTCTCTACTGCCTTTATCTGGATCACTCCTCAAAAGACTGTAAGGTATGTCATACCTTTTCCTCCAAGACCCTCAAAGATCGTGAGGGACGCCTCTTAATCTGGCTGCAGAGGTTTAAAGACAAAGAACAAGTACTGTCTTCTGAGAAAGTGAGGGCTCTTCCATATCTTCTCAGTCCTCTCAAAAAAGACCAAAGGTGGCTTCTCCAGGCCCTTCGTCGCAGCCACCTCAAAAGAAGGCACATAAAAAGTCTTCAGAGGTCCTTCCTAAGGCTCTTCCAGCAAAGGTTTCTCCTCAGGAAGTTCTTCACACCTTCAAAAAGCCTTCTTCCACCCCGTCGACGACGGCCTCGTCGACGGTGGCCTCGACGATGAGGAAAAATCCATCTACGGCATTGAGTGTGACCTCGTCGACAACGACAGTTTCAACTTCTGTCGCGTCTCCTTCATTGTCCACGTCGACGAAGAGGACTCCATCGTCGACGGCGGGTAAATCTGTCTCGTCGACCATCGACGCTGAAGATAAAGAAGACATCGTCGACGTCCAAATTGCCGTCAACACTGCGATCGCCGTCGACTGTGTCGACGATGACACCGTCGACGTCGACATCCACTTCATCGTCGACGAGGAATCCGTCGACGAAAACTCCATCGACGACACCGTCGACGACGGCTCTGACGACCGGACCTCCATCTACAATGGTGCCCGTCGACGCTTCACCGGCGGCGACTATACCGTCGACGGGCCCGTCGACGACATCAGATTCCAACCTAAAAAGTACGTACGTGCATCTAAAAATCACAAAACGTACGTTGACGCCGGCCCTGACTTCCCCTAGTAAGGTCCAGCTCTTGCCTCCAGCACATCTTTTGAAGGAAGAAGATTTTGATGATGGCAGTATGTTTCGAACGGCGACAAGCCCATCTCAACTTAACGTTAAGTACCAGGACAGTTCAGACTATGAGGATCAAGTGCAGGAAGATCAGGCAGTTTCTCCTGAAGAATACCATCCGCCTCCACCTCCTATGGTCTTTCTACCTGCATCTCTAGTTTCTGATCTGCAATTCCTCATTTCGGACTATAAGCAGAGGTTTCCCACTTCTGCAACGTCTCCGCCTCCAGGTGTGTCCCCACCGCCAAGACCGCGGCCTCCACCTTTAAGTTTGCAGTCTGAGCCTGTCACATCACCACCTCCGCTTTCTACAGACGATGAGGAGGAGGATCAACATGAAGAAGGGGAACTTCAAGATTCCCAATCTACTCGTGATGTACTCCCCTGTACAGCTTCCCCCATGCCCGCTCCAGCTGACTCGCCTCCTGAGGACATTGGGGGATTTCACAACATAGTGGAAAGAGCGGCGCAGTGTTTTCAAATACCTATGTCTTCACACCAGCAGGATTGCTTTCTCAATGATTTTAAGGAGCCTTTTAAAAAATCCGTCAGATCTATCCCTATTATAGACTACATATGGGATCAGGGTGTTAAGATAATGCAGACCCCTTCCTCGGTGCCTCCAGTATTACCTCGTCTGGACAAAAAATACAGGGCTCCAGATACTGCTCCAGCTTGCCTAACCGGCCATCCTAAACCAGACTCAGTCATCACTCAAGCTGCTCAGCGGAAATCAAAAAATCCTTCTGCTCTGCTGACCGCTCCTCTGGACAAAGAGGGTAGACGGCTTGATAATATCGGCAAACGTTTGTCGTCCCTGTCCGCATTAACAGTGCGTGAATGCAATTCCTTGCCACTGTTAGGATGCTATAACAAGCAGGTGTGGGCTGATATTGCTCCATATCTTGCGGCCTTGCCAGATGACTCAAAGGAAGAAGCAAAAAAGATCTTGCTGGAGGGCGAACGGCCTGCATCCGAGATCATAGACTGTGCAATGGATATCGCCTCTACTGGATTTCGCAAACTGGCTGGCGCAGCTGTACTACGGCGCCAGGGTTGGTTGAAGGCGACCTCGTTCTGACCAGAGGTACGAACAAAAGTTTTGGACATGCCCTACGATGGTCAGCTTCTTTTTGGAACACACATTGATGAAGCTCTGCAGGGTATAAAAAAGGATACCGACACGGCTAGGGCTTTGGGTACCCTTCAATTTAAGAACCCATCATTTTCGGGGCTCTAGGGGAAGAGATCAAACATCTGCCTGGGGTGATTACCAACACCGATCTTCCTTTTCTTCCACTCAGCAATATCGGCCACAATACCAGCAACGTCAACAGCAATCCACCTACACTAAGTCTTCCTTTCGTGGCAAAGGAGGTCGAAAGAAAGACGCTGCTCGGCGACAATGACTTCCCACTAACGCCAGTCTCCAGCTCCTCTCTGCCCTCAAAGGTTGGAGGAAGAATTTCCCACTTTCTAAAAAATTGGAAGCAAATTACAACGAACCGTTGGGTTCTGCAACTAGTTCAATTCGGACATTCACTAGAGTTCATTCAAATCCCTCCCCAAACCCCTCCCGGACCTATGCTTCACAAAAATTTACGTGCTCTGCTCCTGGAACATTCACTAATGCTCCAGAAGGGAGCTATAGAAAGAGCTCCTCTACGTCAAAGGGGGAAGGGATTTTACTCCAGTTTTTTCCTGATACTCAAAAAGGAGAAGAAATGGAGACCGATTTTAGACTTGAGAAGTCTCAACAAATTCTTGAAAAAGCAGTCGTTTTGTATGGTTACCATCCAGGAAGTACTACAGCTACTCAATGCGGACGACTACATGGTGTCTTTAGACCTTCAGAATGCCTATTTTCACATCCTGATCCACCGCAACAACAAAACATTTCTGAGATTCGCAGTAGCGGGCAGGCATTACCAATTCCGTGTCCTGCCATTCGGATTCAAATCGGCGCCACGCATTTTTACAAAATGCCTTTCTCCGGTCTCGGCATATCTCAGACAGCACCACCATCAGGTCTTTCCATATCTGGACGAATGGCTCGTCAAAGCACCCTCTCTGGAAGGCGCGTCCAGGTCTTCCGACGCCTGTCTAAGGCTTTTCGATTGTTTGGGGCTTACTCTCAATCAGGACAAGTCCGTCCTTCGGCCTTCCCAGAGTATAACTTTCCTGGGTGCTACTCTCGACACGCTCCAGAAGAAAGCGTTTCCCTCACAAGAGCGAAGAGACAAACTTCTTTCCTAGGCGCTTCGCATACGATCCAAAAAGTCTCTTACAGTGCACCTTTTCAAATCCCTGCTCGGGATGATGACTTCCTGCATTCTACTAGTTCCACACTGTCGCCTTCACATGCGCCCTCTTCAAGAAGCGCTTTCAGCTCAATGGGTCCAATGTACGGAATCATTCGACGATGTCATCAGGTGACCCCTCAGATGATAACGGCTCTACGGTGGTGGATTTGCCCTCAGAACCTTTCTCAAGGCTTGCCTTTCTTGCTTCCTGCTTCTCCACATATCATCACAACGGATGCGTCCCTGGAAGGTTGGGGAGCTTTCCTCCAAGAACTCCAGATCAGCGGTAAATGGTCCCTTTCCGAAAGGAAACTCCACATAAATCTCCTGGAGCTACGAGTGGTTTATCTCGCTCTTCTGCCACGAATCAGGAATTCTCTAGTGCTTGTACCTTGTACGTACCAGTATAAAAATATATGTGCCTGTTGGCTATTGGTCAACAATCACTATCCTCTCAATCTTCAAACACACTCACATTTACACTTCACTGTCCCCCTCAATACTGGGTCTGTAAGAAGCACTTGTCGTGAAACGAAATAGGTAAAATAAATCTGTATTTTAATAATCAATGTAAATTCATCCCTAGTATTTTTTATGTGACACAATAAATCATACACATAAAAATCCTATACAATTTAAAATGATAAAATCACCACACACTTTGTCACAATTGTTTCAAAAAACACTTTTCATGCCGTAAAAAGGAGAACGGTAATCGACAAGCAATGTGTCATACATCTGTCAATTTGGATTTGTCAAAGGCAGTGTCAGACATAAGTTACTGATCCCTGTCTTTCCCTAACTGCACCAAATTTAACACTTTGAAAACAACAGGCGTCGACGCGTTTCGGTGGTGAAAACTTCACATAGAACCACCTTCCTCAGGACTCAAGCTATTTTCTCCTTGTGTGTATAAGTGTTCAACTACGATGTCGAATTCACCTATTAGAAAAACATATTTATACACTGTAAAATCCATACTGGTAATTTAAAAAAGTTTTTACAATGGTGCATTTACACAGGCTACCCATACAGATGTATAATGCCCTACAGGTGTTCAATTTTGTAATATATCTTTAAATAGATTTTTTTCGAAATGTGTAAACTTGTTCAAAACAAAAGTGCTTCATACAGGTCACCGAAACCCTTCTATTCGATATACAAATATATATTTATCGTTGCACGCACCTTTCAGTTATCATCCAACCATTACGCTTTCACTCAACTCTTATCAACCAATTATTCATACAACTCACCGGTACAACCGTACTGCGGCAAGAATATCTCCTACATCGGAGTACTTCTAGATATCTTGGCGGATCGTTGGAGGCTTGCAAAAATTGCTAGAATGATAAAAAAAACCCATATAAATCTCTATTTTCGAAAAAATGAGACTTAAAAAGCCCTCGTTACTTCCACCTTTTTAATATTGCTAGTTTCACTCTCATGTCTCCTATAAAGGAGTACTTCTAGAATTCTTAACGGGTGGCTGTGCGCTTACACAGATTGCTTCAATGAAAGGATACCTAAGATCAATTATTTTAGTTATTGGGCGACTGTGAGAACCCTCATCAATTTACCTCTTTTAGGAAAAAAGTTTCCAAGATAAAAATATAATGCCTAGACTATATTTAATCCCATAAAGTCTCTATATTGGTATGCTAGAGTTATTTTCCCATCTAGGTCCAAAAACCCACCTTAGTGTTTATCATAGGACGCAAAGACGGGGTAGACTTCAGTTCAAGTTCATTTTATTGGCCGGAAACAATCTCGGTCGCTGTAAAAGATACATGTTTGGTATAATATGGTCCAATTTAAAATGGAGCAGTGGTTGTTAATTAATCTCCCTTTCTTTCTTAACCTCTTGTTGATGAATGATATACTCACTTCGCGCTCACCTCTCTTGTCTGGAACTGTATTCATTCCATGTGGGTGTCAATCCCTCTATTGCGTTTTCTTATGGTTCAAAAAGGGGCGAGCATATCATTTGTCATCTCCCTTGGTTGTCTGTGAAACGGGTGAAAATAGCTATATAAATCGTAATGTATCAGCACCAATCAGTTTTTGTCTATTTATGTTATTAAGTAAGTTATCTACCAATCCTATTGCTGTTTATTAAACTGGTCTTTGATGCTTTCCTTCAAACCTGCCACTATTTTATTAGTTCCCCACGGACCCTCAATTGCTAGATCTATGTCCACCTAGCTTGCTATGGTTCGCTACATAGCGGCGCATGTGGGAACTCGATTATTAACCAAATGGTTCCGACATTGTTCTGGAACTACTTTTACCCCCGCCCTGTAACTAACGGACTAAACGAGCTCATTTTAACTTGTATAGGGTTGCAGAGTCAACTACCCCACCTATTGCTCACCGTATGTCAGGGTCGCGTGTTTGTTCCTCCGTCTTTCGTCTTTTCTCCCACTTTGTGTTAACGCCGTCTGAGACTGTTTGTTTTATCGGTTGGCAAGCGTATGACGTCTCACTCTACGTACGTCACTAGAAACCGACGTTTTTTACGTTTATTCCGTCGTCGCCATCTTAGAATGGGGAGAAAACTACCCCCACACCTGTTTCGCGATTATTGGGAGCTTAAACCACCCGTTTTGTGGAGAAAATTATTAGAGTCAAATAAAGAAAGACCTTTTATATTCGAGTTGGTGTCAGCCTATTTCCGTATCTATACACAATTCAGCCCTATTTATTAGTCATTCCTCTTCGTAAAAGGCGGTCCATCCCTACTCCTACTGAACCCCCTTCTTAGTCCATGAAGCCCAGTAATCAGTTATATGTAAAATCTGGTTTCATTATGGTTAACAGGAGGCAACCACTCTGATGTTTTAAGGAGTAGTATTCTTTTTTTATCTCTTCATTATTCAATTAATTGCATTCTACGGGTGCATATAAGTGACTTACATCTTACAGAATTTTTTACCCGTGTAAAATTTGTGGATTTTCCCTTGCATAAACTAAGAGTCTTCATTAATTTATTGATTTAGTCCGCTTCATATTACAGATAATCATTCTGCACAGGATGATTAAACCACTAATGTCATCCAGTCCTCTTTCGAATTTAATCCTTTTTGGACAGTGTTCAGAGTGAAAATGTACCATTGTTCTCTGTTTTTCCTTTTAGTCTCAATGTTCCCTCCTCTTCTGTTGGTCGTAATTCTCTCTATAATGAACCATTCAAAATCAGTATGTTTGTGGTTCATTAGGTTGAAATGCTCTACAAGAGGGGCATTAGGTTTCTTTATTTTAACTGCTGACCTGTGTTCTAGTAGTCTTAATCTTAGTTCTCTCCCTGTTTCGCCCACATACGCTAATCCGCAAGGGCAGCGTAGGAGGTATACCACATTTTTGGTTCTACAGTTATTTAGGTGTTTGGAGACCATTGTGTATCCATTGTGTGTCAAAGATTTAGTGACTATACAGTTATTACATATCGAACAATGGCCACATTTATGATTTCCCAAGGCAACATTGCCCTCGATTATTCTCTGTGCTCGGGGGCTTTCCTCCCTGTATGTTCTCACCAAGTTTTTACGTATGTTGTCATTACGTTTAAACGCAAACAGAGGTTTAGGTAGCTTCATCTCATTGCCTTCATTAAGAATACCCCAGTTGGAGTTGACTATATTTTTGAGTTTGTTACTTACATTTGAAAATTGGGTAACAAACACAATTCTATTTTCAGTATTCTTTTTCTTCCTCTCTTTGTTCTCTACACTAGGGTTTAACATGCTTTCCCGATTATAAAAGCGGGCTCGCTTAAATGATCTTTTAATCAGTTTTTTGGGGTAGCCTCTGTCAAGCAGCTTGTTTTTAAGCACAGCAGCATGTTTGTAAAAATCATCCAATGTTGAGCAGTTTCTCCTTAAGCGTAGAAACTGCCCAAATGGGATATTATCCCTCTGAGTCTGTGGATGATAGCTCGTATAGTGGAGCAATGTATTCTTATCCGTGGGTTTGGAGAATAGTTCTACTTCCAAGAGTCCCTCATTGGTCTTAATTGTGATATCCAAAAAGTTAACTGCCCTGTTGTTATAATCAGCAGTGAACTTAAGGTTGATGTCACCCAAGTTTAACCACTCCAAGAATTCAACCAGAATGGGTTCGTCCCCTTCCCAGATAAAAAAGATATCGTCAATGAAGCGGCGCCACAGCCGGATGTTCTCAAAGAAGGGCGCCGCTTCATTGAAGATATGTCTGTCCTCAAATTTGCCTACATAGAGGCATGCCAGACTAGGAGCACAGGTGGCTCCCATGCTGGTACCTTTGCATTGTAAGAAAAGGTCCTCCTTGAATAAGAACATATTTCTGGTCAGTACCAATTCAATACAATTCATAATGAATCCTTTGTTTGCACCTCGAAGCTCCTCCTCAGTCAAGATCTCCTCAATGACTTTAATGGTGTCCCATTGGGGGATGTTTGTATATAGAGCTTCTATGTCGAGGGTCACCATTATCTGATTCCTAGTATCAAAATTGGTGCCCTCGATCATAGAAATGATGTGCGCAGAATCACGTACATATGATTTTTGTTTATGGACTAGCGGTTTAAAAAAAACATCCACATATTGGCTTAAGGGTTCTAGTATTGAACCTATACAGCTGACTATGGGTCTCATAGGGGGATTCCTTTCGTTTTTATGAATTTTAGGCAATCCATAGATTGCTGGAGTGACAGCATTCTCGTTGTTTAGAAATTTAAATTCTGCCTCGCAGATCCATTCCTTGTCTCTAGCTTCTTTTATAAGTGCCTGTACTTGTTCTTTTAATTCCTTTAATTTTGAATCAGGGACTTGGATATAATGTTCTTTTACCAGAAGGAGTGTTAACATCGTCCTTTCATAGTCTGTAGTATCAAAGACTACAACTCTCCCGCCTTTATCGGCTGGTTTTATAACCAAATTGGAGTTGTTTTTTAAAGTTCTCATGGCTGTTCTATGTTCATGAGACATATTATTCACATCAGGGTGTGCATCTCTTACAATTTGTTTAATCTTGGATTCTATAACTCGTTCAAATGTATCCACATTTTTACAGACTTGTGTGATAGCTGGAGTAAAAGTGGATTTCCCTTTTAGTCCTGAGATGTTCTCTGGTCCATTATAATCATTATTCTCAAAGAATCGATTTAATCTTATTTTGCGGAAGAAGGCTTTTAAATCCTTTTCTAATGTAAATTGATTCACTTTGGCTGTTGGGGCAAAGGTGAAGCCTCTTTCTAGGATGTTTATTTCTGTCTTACTAAGATTGTGTGAGGAGAGATTAATAATGGGAAATTTTTGGGTTAACGCCAGTACCTCCGATTCCTCGTTTTTAAATATTCCTGAGGTTGGCTCCATTGATGTTGTCCCCTGCCTAGATTCTGGTGTGGATTTTGATTGTATCTTATTCCTCTCCTTTGGCGGTGCTCTAAAAAACCACCCCCAAAGTTACTGTTGGACGCGTGTGCTCCAGAATCTTCATTTGGTATTCCTTCCTCTTCGCTACTGGACCCCGAGGTATCAGAGAATGTGACCTTCTTTTTTCCACCCCTTGAGTATATCAATTTATGGTCATACGGTCTCTCTCCTCTTTGTTCCCTAGGCTGAGTGAAGTAGTCTTTATTGGTATATGGATATACCAGTTCTAAATTAAATTTGTTGACATCCTTCTTTAATTTTATTGTTTTTTTGTTCACAAGATACTCTTTATATCCGTTTACTTCCTGATTAAGTTCGTCAAGGCGTTTTTTTGCATCCTCTAATGCTGACATCTCTTTTAAAGCTTGTTCTAGGATTTCAATTTCTTGTTTTTCCAAGACTACCATCTCTAGGGCTGTTTCAATAATTAATAGGATCCAATCCCTGCTACACCTGTTCGCGATATGGGTCCATAGTTCCAAAAATCTTTTATTCTCTACAAAGAGGCCCGGTTCATTACGAACTTGTAGTCCAATAGGGATCACTCCTGCCTTTACATATTCTATCAGAAATTCAGCATGAAGTTCAGTTCTAATTAGTTTTTTCTTTAAGTTTAGGGCTTTTCCCCATTTGTCATTGTTACCCGTTAGAACCGTAATTTTACTTCCTGATTTAGAGGAGTTCCCGATTATTTTTTGGAACTGATCTTCCGTGAATCCAAGCGTTTTAAATGGATCCATCTCCCACAATGTTTGTGTATAGAGAACGTTGTTAAATTAACGATCGAGTTGTAAGAAAATGCCTTTCTCCGGTCTCGGCATATCTCAGACAGCACCACCATCAGGTCTTTCCATATCTGGACGACTGGCTCGTCAAAGCCTCTCTGGAAGGCACGTCCAGGTCTTCCGACGCCTGTCTAAGGCTTTTCGATTGTTTGGGGCTTTCTCTCAATCAGGACAAGTCCGTCCTTCGGCCTTCCCAGAGTATAACTTTCCTGGGTGCTACTCTCGACACGCTCCAGAAGAAAGCGTTTCCCTCACAAGAGCGAAGAGACAAACTTCTTTCCTAGGCGCTTCGCATACGATCCAAAAAGTCTCTTACAGTGCACCTTTTCAAATCCCTGCTCGGGATGATGACTTCCTGCATTCTACTAGTTCCACACTGTCGCCTTCACATGCGCCCTCTTCAAGAAGCGCTTTCAGCTCAATGGGTCCAATGTACGGAATCATTCGACGATGTCATCCAGGTGACCCCTCAGATGATAACGGCTCTACGGTGGTGGATTGGCCCTCAGAACCTTTCTCAAGGCTTGCCTTTCTTGCTTCCTGCTTCTCCACATATCATCACAACGGATGCGTCCCTGGAAGGTTGGGGAGCTTTCCTCCAAGAACTCCAGATCAGCGGTAAATGGTCCCTTTCCGAAAGGAAACTCCACATAAATCTCCTGGAGCTACGAGCGGTTTATCTCGCTCTTCTGCCACGAATCAGGAATTCTCTAGTGCTTGTACCTTGTACGTACCGACAATACCACAACAATGCACTATTTAAACAAGCAGGGAGGGACTCGTTCTCTGACACTCTCTCATGAGTCGCAAAAAATCTGGAACTGGTTGCTCCTTCACAACATTTCCCTTCGAGCAGAGTATGTTCCAGGAACACACAACGTTCTGGCCGACTCTTTGAGCAGGCAACAGACAGCATGTCACGAATGTAAGTTGAATCAACGGACTCTCAACCGCATCTTCTCTCAATGGGGCACCCCTCTTCTGGACCTCTTCGCTACCAAGCTGAAAGCCAAATGTCAACACTTTGCAAGCTGGCATCCCCAGAAGGGATCTCTAGGGGATGCATTTTCGATCGCATGATGCAACGTCTTTGCATACGCTTTTCCACCAATTCCCCTGATTTCCAGGGTTCTCAGGAAATTGAAAGTGGAACCTTGCACGCTCATCCGGATAGCTCCAGCTTGGCCACGCCAACACGGGTTCACGGAGCTTCACCTTCTCTCCCGGGAACCGCCGATCCGGTTGAAACCATTTCCCTCTCTTCTCACCATGAACAACCAACAAGTCCAGCATCTGGATCCAGCATCTCTCAGATTATCAGCTTCTAGACATACCTCCGGACTGTAGAGCAGTTTTGGCTCAGGCTCGAGCGCATAGTACTAACAAAACATATTCCTTAAAATGGAAGAGGTTCTGTATCTGGTGCAAGTCAAACAAGATACACTCTCTTTCATCCTCTTCAGAGCAAATACTGCCTTATCTTCTCCATCTAGCGAAATCTGGTCTCGCTCATGCCTCCATTAAAGTCCATCTGGCAGCGATATCCTGTTTCAGGAGATCCTTTGCAGGCCCTTCTCTGTGGTCTCATCGGTTAATTAAACAATTCCTCAAAGGCCTGTTTAGGACATTCCCTCAAGTGAAGACTTGACCTCCTTCATGGCAACTCAACACAGTTCTGGCTCAGCTTATGAAACACCCTTTTGAGCCCATACACAGAGCTGATCTTAAGTATCTCTCCTGGAAAACAGCGCTCCTTCTAGTCCTTACATCGGCAAGGCGAGTGAGTGAACTTCATGCTTTCTCAATTCAAGACCCTTTCACTCAATTCAAACACGACAGGGTTATTCTACGCACGAATCCAAAATTTATACCTAAGGTTCCGTCAAACCTTGCGGTCCTTCTTCCCAAATCCTCAAACAGTGGGAGAAAAGACTCTGCATTCTTTGGATCTTAAACGCTGCCTGAAATTCTACATTGACAAGACAAAGACATTCCGCAAATCCAACCAACTCTTTGTGGCTTACAGTCGACCTAGGAAAGGTCTCCCACTCACTAAGCAAAGTATCTCTCGCTGGATCTCCGCAGCTATTACCTTTTGTCACCAGCAAGCGGGGCAGCCCCTGTTCTCCACAGTTTGAGCCCATTCCACGAGGGCAATCTCTACTTCAATGGCACTTTTTGCAGGTGTGCCAATTGCGGACATTTGCAGAGCGGCAACATGGAAGACGCTGCATACATTTACCAAGCATTACTGCCTGGACACGAAACTCATGAAAGACGCTGCAGTGGGTCAAGCGATGCTCCGTCATCTATTTCATTAGAGGTTAGCCCTTCCTTTCATCCCACCATCCTTTCTTCTATATGCACATTTCTCTATTGTGTTTTATTCCTATGCTATTTCATTGCTTTTTGGAACTTTCTATTTTCACATTGATATGTTGTTATCTGGTGAATTCATATATACTGTACCTTTCGAAATGTGCTTATCATAGCTTACTACTCTGATTCAGGCATGTAAATCTATGAAAGATACCCTAATACTGGATAAGGAATGTGTTACTTACCTGTAACTGCAGTTATCCAGTATTGGTATCTTTCATAGATTCACTTGCAACCCACCCACCTCCCCTTGGGTCTCTCAGTGATACCACTACTTAGCACTGTGCTTACGAAAATCTGAGGGACTAGAGCTCCTTCTAGGAAGGTTCTAGAGGGTGGTGATAGCTGATTGGCTCCTCTCCAAAGTATGGTCCTTTTTTACAAAAGGACGTGGATATATTACTAAGGTGAGGCCATGGGCCTATTACTCTATATGTCTAGTGAGACATTACTTTATTTATGTACCGGGGACTCCCATCCCGACGATGGGGAATAAATCGGGCATGTGAATCTATGAAAGATACCAATACTGGATAACTGCAGTTACAGGTAAGTAACACATTCTTTCTCTACACCAAAACATGCAGCCTGCAATGGCAGTGTGTAGGTGTTAAGGTACAGGGCCTCTAAGGGCAGCAAAATAGGTGCTGCAGCCCTTAGAGGCCTTCCCTGGTCACAGTGCCCTGGGTACCCATGGTATCTTTTACAAGGAGCCTACCTATGGCCAGAGATGTGATAATTGTGGGTACAAATGTACAGTCAATCAATGAAAACTTTATTCGGATCATTACAATCCATAAAAGTACAGAAAAAAGACAAAACATTTATAAAATCATACAATTAAACAGAAAATGCAGTTTTGCGCAGGAGGAGTAAACCATATTACTTTAGGACATTGTTAACCGGGCACGAACCGCAGTTTTTAGAAAAGAGCTCACCCGAAAGACAAGTTCATCGTCATCCAGGGACAGAATCATTGAAAGTGCAAGTTCCAGGCTAAGGGGTTTTAGTTTTTTAAAATACTGGGTTAAAAACCATTTAATATACTTCATATAAAATTTACAAAAAAATAGAAAATGTAAAATTGTTTGCCTACTCTGAGAGTCACAAGGGCATGGCTCAACACAATGGTCATTAAAATTCCATAAAGGAAAGCTAAGTGCATATTTAATAGTGCCTGCCCTAAGGCGAAATATAAGGCCACGCTCCCAATGGCTCAACGGGAGAGTTAAATAGCTGGGTGTCGGATAAATTGTAAGATTACGGGCTAGATATCCACGGACACTAGGTTTCAAAGACTCCCTTGCTACCCTTTCAGCGTCAAATAACATATAGAGTGCTTTTTTAAGTTCACATTTAGTGGGGAGCACAGTGGTAGTAGGTTTTAGGAAGGTATTTTCAAGGTTCACGCTGCGGAATACGCTAGACACCCCTGATAACCAGGGGATGGCCTGGCCCCTGTGGCAGCGTAGACAATCCTCGATGATATCCCTAGTCAAAATGGCGGCAGGATTTTTCCAAATCGCCAGCCAAAAAAGGGCTGGACGTGCACGAATAAAATCCCCTATAAAATGCAACCCCAATTCCCTATGACATATAAAATGTGGGGAAGTGATGGGAACACAGAGAAGTTTCCTACAAAATCTATGTTCCTCGGTAGTTAAATCGGAACAACTAGCAGTTCCCCAAACCTCAGCACCATAAGTAGCAACCGGGACACATTGAGTTTTGTATATTTTTAGGATAGCAGGCAATGCCCCGGTTAATTTTGGACGGGGGAGGCTCAAAATGGAGTTAATGGACTTTGAGAACTTACTCCTGGCGTGGGCTATATGCCCACTCCAGGAGTTGTTCGCAGCAAAGACCACGCCCAAATACGGAAAACTGCTAGTAGAGCCCAATCTTTCAGCCCCCACAACTATACTGCCAATATGACGCCTCTTCGGGCCACAAGACATTACAAAAGACTTTTTAAAATTAGTCTTCAATGTACAGTCTTGGGAAAGAACACAGGCCCTAGGAACCTGAAGGCACATCAAGTCAGGTTGCATCAGACGTCAGGCAAAAAGTGGGGGGTAACCGTGCAAAAAGGGGAACTTTCCTACAACAAAGCTTAGATAGTGGTAGAGAAATCTAAGTATTTTGCACAAAAAATAAGGACAGCCAATGATTCATTGAGTGAATTATTTAAAAAGATGAATTCTCTTTCAAAATATAACAAAACTCAGACTTTGATTCTGTCACAAGTTTTTTCTCTAAGTTGACTGAGTTCTTTCAAGCTAAGGTCTGTGATCTATATAAGGAATTCTCCTCTAGATATGGGGCGGATCAAATAGATAGTGTAGAGAATATTCCCGTAGTGACAGTAGTTGTCCAAGAAACTGCAAAGCCAATAGGAGTATGTTAGATAGTTTGGGCATTTCGAAAGAGGATAGAGTAATTAATCTTTTGGAGACAATGAAATCTGGGTCTCCATTGGACTCCTGTTCACCTTATATGCTGCACATGGTATCAAGCATGATTTCCAGACAAGTGACTGTTCTTCAAAATAAAGTGCTGGTTTCTGTAATATATCTCACATCTTGGAACAAGGCTATCATTCACCCATTACTGAAAAAACCATCATTGTACGGCCGAGGTAAAAAATTATCGATACATATCGATGCTCCCCTTGTCTACAAAAATTCTGGAGAAAGTGCTTAATGAGGAACTCAGAACTTCTTTGGAGGCAAACAGTGTTTAGGATGCCTTCCAACAGGGCTTAATATCCCAAACCTATACAGAATTAGGACTGTTGATAGTGACGGACGAGATTTGCAATCAAGGTAGATCATGCAAGTAGGGCTGCACTAATTTTAATCGATCTCTCGGCCACTTTCGATACTGTGAGTTATACTGTACTCGTCAGTAGGCTGGAGAGTATCAGGAAAAGGTGGTGCAGTTCTTATCATCCTGAGGTCATTCATTTTAGGGAAAGAAGAAACTGTTTATTTTGGTGACTTTACTTCAGAGCCGTTTTTGCTTCTATGTGGAGTGCCACAAGGCTCATCCTTATCGCTCACCTTGTTTAGTATCTATGTCACC
This sequence comes from Triturus cristatus, assembly GCF_964204655.1. Lineage (NCBI taxonomy): Eukaryota > Metazoa > Chordata > Amphibia > Caudata > Salamandridae > Triturus > Triturus cristatus. The sequence goes on along the minus strand of NC_140583.1, from coordinate 1,085,939,496 downwards.
CCTTAGATAAAACTAATTTGTTATTTTGGATTTGGTGCTGTGTCTTATCTGCATGACACACAATTAGACGTGGCTATGTCGGACGTTGAAGAAACTGCAAGCAAGTTCAAAACTGGCTCGAAAATATCGCCATCTGGATGCAGGAAAATTGTTTGAAATTGAATTCGGATAAGACAGAGGTTATCATCTTCGGTGCTGATATCTCTTTTTGGAACAGACACTGGTGGCCTACCAATCTTGGGCCACTTCCTTGCCGTGTGTAGAAAGTGAAAACCTTGGAGTTCTATTTGAAAAACAACTGTTGTTTTCGGATCAGGTCAACCAAGTTACCTTGTCCTGTTTTTACCTTCTGAGGGTACTCCGGAACATATTTCCTTTTATCCCTACCGAAATGCAGAAGATGATGATGGTAGCATTAGTATTATCACGCATAGATTATTGCAATGGTCCATACAATTTGCTTTTGAAGCTTCAATCTTTGCAGAACACAGCAGCATGTCTGCCTCTGGGTATCCCAAGATTTGCTTTCATCTCCAAAGGAATTAGGTATCTGCATTGGCTGTCGGTAAATGCCAGAATTAAATTTAAAGCCTTGTGCATAGTTCATAAAGCTGTGCACAGTAGTGGCCCGGACTACTTTAAGAAGATCTTTGAATGGTATTTGAGGTGTGGCACAGCAAGACTATTACAGTGAAAATAATCATGAAAAAGAAATGGGGGGGGGGATTCCTCCTTCCAAGCTGACAAGCTTTGGAATTCTATGCTGTTGGAACTTCGACCACAGTCAAATCTATCTTCTTTCAGAAAGAAGCTTAAAACCCGGCTATTTTTTAGTCATACTAAGTAAAGAGTCTGTCTCAATTTTGGATCCATTAGCACTAAGACGCTCTTTACGATGGTTACTTACTTACTTACTAAATTCTGTTCTTGGAACTCTGTGCGGAGTTCATTGACAATGGCACAGACTGCTGGACCAGAGGTGGGTCTCCAGATGCCACTTGACACAGTCATCCAATACAACTACTCCATTTTAGCCAAATGGACCCTGGATAACCTGCCTTGAGGGGGCTTTCTCTGCCTAGTTGGACAACTGGTGAGGACAGTAAGATTACAGCCTGCTTTGGCTGCTCATGGTTAAGGATGAGGTTGGTCTGGGCTCATGGACTGAACTCAAGTGCAAGGCTTTGATTGACTTATGCCAGAGACTTAGATTTACCAAAAGCCTATGGGAGACACTTAGGGGCACATGTACAATAGAAGTGGCGGAGCACAGCGTTAGCCTGCTTGGCTTAACGCAGCTCTCTGCCACTTCTGAAATGCAGGGCTGCACCATATTTACAACAATATGGTACAGCCCTGCATTTCCCCCTGTGCTGGTGCTAAATGTAGCTACCTAGCTCCAAAGCAGGCACCCTTGCACCATAGTAGAAGGAGGTCTGCGTTGCAGGGGAAGATTGTTTATGTGCAGGAAGGTGTCACTTCCTGCACATAAACCTATCTTTAAATGGTGTTTTGTAACTTCTATGTGTGCTGCGAAGTTGCAAAACATAATATTTTTTAATGATTGTTTATGTGCACAAAGGGACACCTTCCTGCACATAACCAATCAATGGAGTTTAGCTGTTTCCATATGTGCTGCACAACAATGAGGAGAAATGAAACATTTGCTTGTTTGGCCTGTTTAAGAGCAGGTTTTCCCTGGTCTTAATGTTGGCCTGTGTCCTATTTACTCTACTTTTGTAAATATGGGGCAGTGTCAAAATCAAAGGGTGTTGCGGTGGACCGCCCACCGTAACACACATTGTCCTCCCTTTTCACGCTAAATACAGTGAGAAAGGGTGCCTTATTTGCAAGGCAGCGATAAGCCATGTTAAGTGGCTCAACGCTGCATTGTAAATATGGCGAGGCCCCTATCGCCATCACGTCACTGAAAGTGACGTTGTGGCGGCGATAGGGGCTTGTAAATATGCCCCAAAGTATGGCTTCCACGGCCCTGACTGCTTACTTCTCCTGCCGCTGTCTTCATGACCTCTAAGAACAGAGGTAGCATGGGCAGTGCCAAGGGAACTGAAGAGCAAGCCAGGGGTAGCAGCTCCCATTGACCCTGCTGGCTAACCATGGGGGATTGCTACTGGATCACTGGCACAAATCGATTTGCATGAAGAGGTGACTACTAATTTTGCATTTGTTTTTTTATCAGCGATTGTTGTCTGGTGAGTAAATTAAGTCTTACTCTCTCCAAGGTGTGTAAAAAAGACCCAGTTCAGCTTGAGAAGAGTTTTCCACCTGTACAACATTTCTATAACATATGAAGGTATAATCCGCTTTGCCTATATTTTTTAAGTCTGGCCATGGGCAGCTTTTGTTGCCTATTGCATGCAGTACTGCATTCCATACATTGTTATCTACTTTCTCCTTTCTTATTGGATGGCTGTGTTGTTCATTCTAATCCCATGCTTATGATTCATTGGTTTTCATTTCGTATTGTGCTCGTCCACCTCCTGGAGCATTGCCCGTTTAAGACGTTTTAAATTGGTTGTTGTGTTGTGTGTTTACACAGCTGATGCTAAAAGCAGCGCAAGTTTCTCAAAGTGTCAGTCAGTGGTTCAAAATTGTGTTCAGAATAGTTGTCCATCCATTCCTTGGCCTCTTTGCAGAGAGCACACAGAATGGTCATGTGTTCCAGTTGCAATTGTGATTCTGTTCAATCGTGTTTGAAGGAGGTACACAGATGTAAAAAAACTGACAAGGCGAAAGTAAAAGAAAATACAGTGCTTGCAATGAGTGGGTGAGTTGCGAGTTTATGGGGTGGTGAAGTGAAGATGTAAGGCAGTACATGCGGGAGAGATTGAAAAGGGGTGCTGAAGGGGGAACGAGATGAGGTATAAGATATGCAGATGTACAAGATATGGAGGGAAAAAGGGTGTAGATGTCTAACATAGAGAGAACATAAAAGGGTCGATTGAGACACTCTGAAGACCACAACCTCTTCCAATGACATCTTTCATAAGACTCAGTAATACTTAATTAACAGTCTCACAATTCCAGAATTGAAACATTTTCTAAAAAATCATTGCTGTTACTCATTTATCTCAACAACCACTAACAACGCCAATAGCCCTCTGTGGTTTTAGATGTACGTCATTGTGTTACATATCGGGATGCCATAACAGAAAGGTCAGAGAGGAACCAAAATACTAAGCCTGGGCAAAGCACTACGCTACGCTCGCGTAGTTTGCGAAGTTTGCACTACTTCGCACCACGCGAATTGCATGTAGCACAGTGCAAACATGCGTAGCATAGCGTTGTGTAGTGCAGCGGTCATTTTTTGCTTGCTGGCGGTCCTCAACATCAAGTTGGCGACCGCGAGCAACCAAAATGACATCCCAGCGAGACTTTTTCCTGTTCGCGATCAGCACCATCAAGTTGCCGATCGCGAGCGTGGAAAATAAACATCCCGGCGAGATTCTCAACGCGGGGAGGTCAGGTTTCTCATTGCGAGTGGTCGCGTATGCTCGCGACCGCTTGCGATGAGAAACTACCAGTATGCGTTGAGAAAGCTGCCGCTCGAGTAAAAATCTACTCGAGCGGCAGAAAACTACAGCTCGCACTGTGCTAGATGCTGTTTTCAATGATTGCACAGTGCCGGATGCTTGTCCGCACTGTGCAATCATTGAAAACGGCATCTTGCACAGTGCGAACAGGGTACTACGCAGTTCGCGAAGTGCTACGCGTAGCTCGCGTAGTGCGAAGTGCACTTTGCGTAGCTTCGCGTAGTGCTACTTCGCGAACTACGCCCAGGGTTAAATACCAGCTGAGTGGCCCACTAAGGAAAACACAGAAATGTAATTTACATGTTTAAGCCATGCCCTTCATTACAAAAGCCTTGCTCATTTTAGGGACACCCCGCACTTTTTTTCATCCCACTAAAAGCCCTGTAATCCTTTGTTTTCATATCTCTATAATATTCGACCTATAGCCCGTGAAGGGTGTGCATTGCCCCTCCTCACCATGCTCCCTCCGTTCTTTCTCCCCTGTCATCTCTCACCCTGACGCCCTGTGCAGGCTGTCTCTTTACTTCTGTCCGATGTCTCTCTGCCCAGTCTCCCTCATCCCCACGACTCTCCCTCATGCTGCTTGATGTCTCTCTCCTGCCACCTTGCCATTTGCATCGCCAGGAAGCTGCTCTCGCTCTCTTTCTTTCCTCTCTCCCTCTCCAGCCTTCCTCCTGCCATTTCCTCTCCTTCTGCTTGGTGTCTTTTTCCCTCCAACTTGCCTTTCATGTGCTCAGGAAGCTTTGCTTGCTGTCTCCCTCTCTCTCTCTCGTGCTGCCTTTTGCTTGGTGCCTCTATCCCTCCACGTAGCCTTTGCTCTCTGTCTCTAGTTCCTCCTTCCACACCCCTCCCTTCCACCACCTCACCTTTCTACCTCTTGAGTATTCGCTGCAGTTTTTAGATCTCACTTGACAACAGGCGTATAGGCTGTCACTGCGAGGGGTATAGTAAACTGTTAGAGGCTTGGACTCTGCCCATAATAGTCTTAGAGCCCGCCCATAAGCGTGACATTTGTTGGCTTCATTGTCACTCTTATTTGATGCCTCCTAATTGGCCAGCACTTGCCGATGCCAAATACTGTTTAACAGTTAGGAGCCCAAACCAAGTATTGCTATATTTACTTTCATTAGTATCCTTCCCAAGTCCATCCACTGCTAGCTGGGCTCCAAATCCTATTTTGTTTCTTCTTCCCCTCCCACCTCCTCCTGTTGTCCGTGTTGGTTCATGTCTTCCATCTGCACCCTCCCGTTATTTATGCTTCATTTATTCCCACTGTGAAAACAATGCCTTCTGGCTTCGTTTGTAAACACAAGTGACTGACTGGTACTAACTCACCAGTGGCCCCACTGGACGAAGGGTGCAACCATTATCTTTCTGGGGCTGCTCGGGCCAATAAACTGTGGCTGCCCGCGGCCCACTGACGTCAGTCCTGGCAGATTGTTTTCTACAAATTAAGCACTTCTGTGTGAAATCTGTGAGGTCTTTGGGCACAGCTGGGCCGCCGTTAGGTCTATGATGTTGGACGTTTCCTTTCCTGCTCGGGTCTCGAAATAGGGGCAGTTACATGGGTAGAGCTCATTGCTGTATTCAGCGCGTCAATCTAATGCGTGTTTAATGAAGGCACGGCATAGCACAAGACCTTTAAAATTATTTACAACCTCCAGTTACCTCCAATATACCTGCACACCCATTTCTCACACTTCCATTACCTGCCCTAGGTGCTGCACCATAAGATGAGTGTACCCTTCCTTAGGGTCGGGGTCCTCGTTGTAAGATGGGGATGGATTTGGTGCGGGCCATAAGGGGGAAATCTGTTTTTCATGAAGCAAACTATTAGCTGACATGTAAGTTCGTTCTTATGACAATTAGAGAGTGCAATGTGAACCTGTGTCTTTATTTAATTTGCATGGCATCTGTCTGCATTAACTTGGAGTTGAACCTTGCTACGAACCTTGCTACGACATCACCCCATCGCAAGACCTCTGCAACTCCCTCGCTTCATATTTCCACAACAAGATCGCGGACATACACAACAGCTTCAACAACCAACCAACGCACACAAAGACCGAACAACCACCCCCCACCACCACCCTCCACGCCTGGACCCCGATCAGCACCGAAGACACCATCCGCACGATGAACTCCATCCACTCCAGATCACCGACCGACCCCTGCCCTCACCACGTCTTCAACAAGGCTGACGCTGTCATCGCACCCCACCTGCGAGACATCATCAACACATCCTTCGACACCGCCACCTTCCCTGAGAGCTGGAAGCACGCCGAACTCAGCGCCCTACTCAAGAAACCCACAGCGGACCCCACCGAACTCAAGAATTACCGCCCCATCTCGCTCCTCCCGTTTCCTGCCAAAGTCATCGAGAAGACCGTCAACAAGCAGATGGCCGCCTTCCTCGAGACGAAGGGATCCCTCGACCCCTCACAGTCCGGCTTCCGAGCCAACCACAGCACCGAGACCGCCCTCATCGCCGCCACCGATGACATCCGAGCCCTGATGGACAACGGAGAAACAGCGGCCCTCATCCTCCTAGACCTCTCCGCGGCATTCAACACTGTCTGCCACCGCACCCTAGTACAGCGCCTCAGCAACGTCGGAATCCAGGACAGGGCGCTGGAATGGATCATCTCCTTCCTCGACGGAAGAACACAGAGAGTCCGTCTACCACCGTACAAGTCAGAGGCCACCGAAGTCATCTGCGGCGTCCCTCAAGGATCCTCTCTGAGCCCCACCCTCTTCAACGTCTACATGAGCCCCCTCGCGGCCATCGCACGCCAACACAACCTCAACATAATCTCCTACGCCGACGACACCCAGCTGATCCTCTCCCTGACCAACGACCCCGCCGCCGCCAGAGCCAACCTGCACGAAGGGATGAAAGAGGTAGCCGAGTGGATGACGACCAGCCGCCTGAAACTGAACTCGGACAAGACGGAGGTCCTCATCCTGGGCTACTCACCCTCCGCCTGGGACGACTCCTGGTGGCCTCCTGCCCTGGGCACCGCACCCAAACCGACAGACCATGCACGCAACCTGGGCTTCATCCTGGACTCCTCCCTCTCCATGACCAGGCAAGTCAACAACGTCTCCTCGGCGTGCTTCAACATCCTACGCATGCTACGGAAGATCTTCTGGTGGATCCCCACCGAGACCAGGAAGACCGTCACCCAGGCCCTCGTCACTAGCCGACTGGACTACGGCAACGCCCTCTACGCCGGTACCACCGCCAAGCTCCAGAAGAGACTCCAGCGGATCCAGAACGCCTCAGCCAGACTCATCCTCGACATCCCACGAACCAGCCACATCTCCGGACATCTGAGAGACCTTCACTGGCTCCCCGTCAACAAAAGAATCACCTTCCGCCTCCTCACCCACGCACACAAAGCCCTACACGACCAAGGCCCGAGCTACCTCAACAGCCGAATCAACTTCTACGCTCCCAAACGCCACCTCCGATCAGCCAACCACGCCCTCGCCGCCGTCCCCCGCATCCGAAGAGCGACTACAGGAGGAAGGTCCTTCTCCTACCTGGCCACCAAGACCTGGAACTCCCTCCCGACCGACCTGCGCCTGACCCAAGACCACCTCTCCTTCAGGAAGAAGCTGAAGACCTGGCTGTTCGAGCAGTAGCGGCACCCCCCCACCCCCAGCGCCTTGAGACCCTACGGGTATGTAGTGCGCTCTATAAATGTCATTGATTGATTGATTGATTGATGGTGGCATCTTGGTCGCAGGAAGATTGACCAGACAATCCAGAGAGAATATGGGAGGCAGCGGCGCCAAGTACGGGTAGAGTGCTAGGAGGAAGACTGAGGTGCCAGCATACACAGGTGATAGGCCACGAGGTCACGCATTCTTTCGGTTGGTATTGGTAAGGCAATCAGAATTTTATGTTAGCAGGAAGATATTTAGCAAGCCCTGCACTCAAGGTCGCATTTCTCACATGCATGACACAATAGCATGGGGGCCTCTCACTGCTACGGCCAGGCGGCCTTTTTAAACTGTTGGTTGTCAGGCAGCTGTATCTGGCATCATAGTACATGCAGTTGCCGTCTCAGGGAAGCTGCATGGACATGGGATTGCCCAGGGGAATGGGTTCCCCCGTGGTCAGGATCCGGAAGCAAGCGGGAGACACAACTCATAGGTCGACCCAGAACCTACCATCGGTTAGCTTGGCTAGCATCCCCTCCCTCTCCAAATAGCGGAGGGGCGCACAGTTCCCCATTTGTTGGCTATCCCTATGAAAGACCTTATGGGGCACCCTTTTCATGATTGGTCATTAACAACATTATGTCACCAAAACCTATTAGATTAGTGCAGCTACATTGGCACTGAGCTTCGGTCAGGCGCTAATTGACTCCATCCAAAGCCATTTATTGACTCCTAGGTAGTCAGATATCCTGTGTATTCACCCAAAGGCTTCAGGGCTTCCCCGGGTGTTGTGTAGAAGGGGCCATCTGTTGGTGTGGGAAGGGATTGACTGTCTGTTGGTACCGCCTTTTCAATGGAAGCTGCAGTTTACAATCCGCTCTTGATTCTTTGTGGTCATGTTAAGCGACATGGGGACTGACTGACCCCGACGTATTAACTAGAAAGGTGAAGAGCAGGAATAAAGTAGCCACTTACGCAGCCAGGACAGCCACAGACTTCCTCGGTCCTCCAAGTATACTAAGAGGACTCACAATAGGTGGGTTGGGGGAGATTTGCCACTTGCACAGATGCCAATCATCGGTCATTAGGCCGCTCACATTGTTAGCAATTAAGCAGCCGGGGAAGATGTGGGCGGGACACTAGAGCATTACCCACATCGAGTCACCCCCTTTAAGAAAAGGACAGGCATATTCAAATTACTTAGTGGCATCCATTTACTCAGGCCGTCCCATCAGATGGTGTGCCACCCCCTCAGCCTTTCACCCTCCTGAGGTCGATAAATTGTGTAGCATTGAGTTGGGTAGCAATAAACACTGTAAATGATTGCCAGGAAAGCCCTCGGGGTGAAGGTGCGCAAGCACACTCCTGTTAATTTTGGCATAGACTATGTCAACCACAGTCGGCAAGCTTTCCTGACTATTCTGTAAGGGCAGGAAACAAACTCATGGAGAGACAATTGGTTTGAATCTTGCCCATTAGTAATAAATGGAATAACTTTTACTCTCGACAGGCCCGAGGGCAACCAATTGTTCTGGTTTTAGCCGTGGCGTCTGCCAGCTGATCTCAGTATGATTTTCGGAGGCTGAGGGGTTGTTACGTCTCTAGAGGTGGGTCCATGATAAAATGTTGCACTTTGTGAGGTTCCCAGAACCAGAGCGATTCTTGTATCTTTCCAAGGGGAAGCGATATGTTAGGTACTTAATGGCTCGCTATGTAACACATCAGGTGGGCAGTAAAAAATATCTAGTTGCAACTGGGGATTCCCTCAGTCAGGTCTGCACCTGCTCATTCATCAAGCTGCTGCATCAGGTTGTGGCCAGATTCATGGAGTGACAGGCAAGTGCAGTAAGGGAGCAGGTTCTAAGTTGCGAGGTCACTTGCAGTGTGCAGAGGGGTATCAGCGGACCCACAGTAGGTGGGTTGCGGCAAAACTTGAATCTGGCAATCAAGAGGGCTGTGCAAATGTCTGGGCCAACTCAGCAAAGTTGTTGCACACGGGACCCGGGCCCGTGTTACAGGTTGCGTCAGTTAAAAATACATTCCCTGCTCAGATAGCCAGGCGGGCTAGGCCGGTTGAGGAAACGGATAGCTACAAGGGTGCTGCTGTCCCTTAGTTTGGGAAACAAGGTATTAAAGCACTATAAGGCTACAATGTATTAAGAAAGTTGGCATGTCCATTATTTAAGCAAAGGCAGGTAACTGTACAGATAATTGAGCTTTTACTCATCACAGAAGGGGGGTGGGAGTATCAATACCGCAACACAGCACCCAACTAGAGCCCGCAGTTAGAATGGGATCAGATGTTGCACATTCAGTATTCCTGTTCTCCCCATCCAGAAGCTTTTCTATCGCCAGTCGGCATCCTGGTACACAAGAGCAGAAGATGCAGTGGGCTAATAACGCTAGGGTGGGACCATCAGAAGGGCGATTTATGAACAAAAATTCGCAGTCAGATGGGCAACTTGCAGCCTGGCTTTTTCCGGGGCCCCGAGAATCAGCTAATTAGTGGCTAGGCCAAAACAGATACATCTGGAGCGGCATTGAAAGGGACATGACACAGAGCTCTTTGGGGCTTCCCTTAATAGCTTAGTGAGAAGATCAAAAACGGACTAGGCGGGGCAAGGGAGGGTGATCTGGTTGCACCAACTGGGGAAGAGGAGGTATTGCCCAGCTGGGCTGACCCGCCTCCTACCTGGCCCTTTGCCCTCCGGGAGAGGGTTATTTACTGATTCAGGCTGACAGCACGCCCCTTACCAAATTTCAGGTTGAACAGGTAATGCAGGCATGCTTAATGCCAGGGAACGCAGGTCCTGGCAAGCGCTTTTGCAGTCACTCTTTCCGGACAGGGGTAGCGACTGCTGCTTTCAGGACAGGCATGTCAATGGAGCGCATCATGCAGGGGGGACAATGGGAATCCCAATGTTTTAAATGGTACATCCGTCCGTAAGCCAGCCAGGGGAGTGGCCGGAGGACAGGTTAAGAGAATGATGTACAGTGCGGAGTTTGAGTACATCGAAGGCATCCCTGTGATGCACCAGCTGTTTGGTGGGGTGCATTGATATTGTGTGAAATTATGTGCAATCTTGAGTAGGTGTATAGTATGGTGTGCAGTGATTCAATAAATGTGTGTAGCAACCTTGCATTTCTTTATTTTGACAGGAGCAAAGGTCTGGGTGATTGGCCATCCGTGCTTCTTGAGAGTGGCACGTTAGGCGGAAAGCAAGAAATGGAAGCATGGGTTTTCTGCCACTGAGATAATTTGGTTGGGTTTCCCAGGCATGCGCTGGAACAGCTTACTGAAGAAGCTGCTGCACAGACTGGGGGGTGTCTCCTCTCCCAACATCCTGGTAATACAGCTGGGAGGCAATGAGTTACTTGGCACGGGTAGGAGGGCACTGTTGCAAGAAATGAAATCCTCCATGTGCAAATTAAGTAACCTATTGGGGACATGTGAGCTATGGTGGTCAGAGATAACCCCACATTTAAGGTGGAGTGGGGCCCGGTCAAGGGAAGCCATGGAAACTTCACGCAGGAGAGTTAACGGGGCCATATGCGAATTCACTGAACAGAGGGGGGTTGGCTTTATTAGACACGGTCTGCTGCATGCCAAGTGCACAGGGTGTTTTAAAAAGGAAGGGGTTCTCTTTACCAGAGTGGGCATGGACTTGTTTTTGTTGGACCAGGCCGAGGCCCGGGAAGCAGCAGGATGTAGGTAAGAATGCCTGCCTTGGTGGGGGGCCCTGGCTGTGACGGTGGGCACACCCAGAGCTGTGGGGGAGTTACAGGGCGATCCAGAGGCTGAAAGGTACATAGGGATACCCTCTTCAGGAGCACAACAAGGGTGCAAAGGCCAAATATCCCCTGATAAGTCTCGCGTTGGACCCTGGCGGAACGACAACGCCCCGTTAGTCCTATGGGCGGTTGTAAACCTGAGCAACCGGGGCCTGCCTGGATACGCTCCGCCCTTCTCAAGGGGCGTGAGTAGATGGGTGGACTGGTGGTCCACAGGTGGGAAGGGGTATACCCTCACCCAGAATTGGTATGCACTAATTGGTTAGTGCCACGGTGCAATTTGGCTCATCAGGTGGGCAGGCAACAGAGGGGCTGCCTGTCCTTGGATCGCCCGTAAGCTGACCCACCATGTTGGCATATTTCGGTATGCAAATAAACCTGCAGCAATTTTCTCCACAAAAAAAGTTGTCTTGTGTGTTTATTTCACCAGGAGATTGCTGTATGTGTGATGGGGAGTGTGTTGCGGATATTGGCACTATGTGGCTGCCCGCGACCCACGTAGGGGGCCCCATAGGAGGGCGGCCGCCTTAGTGCCACATGAGGGCACACAGCAACATTCCAGTGTTTTGGGGACCCCCTGGGGGTCGGGCACGCCCCCACGTCATTTCCTGCACACGGGTGCGAGGGTAGCCAGGTATAAGTACCTCTCCCGCCCACCTGACGCCCTCTTCCCTGGCAATCCTGCATGCCGTTTCCCTCCCTGCCGCTTACCCGGTGTTATACATGGGGTGGGGCAGAGGAGACTGCTAACTTGTTATTTTGTGTTGCAGGCAGAGTTACATGGTGATCCGGAGGCTGAAAGGTACATAGGGGTATCCTCTTCAGGAGCACAACAAGGGTGCCAAGGCCAAATATCCCCAGATTGTCCTCGCGTTGGACCCTGGAGGTATGACGGCGCTCTGTTAGTCCTACGGGCGGTTGTAAACCTGAGCAACTGGGGGCTGCCTGGATATGCACCGCCCCCTCAAGGGGCATGAGTAGATGGGTGGACTGGTGGTCCACACGTGGGAAAGGGTATACCCTCCCCCAGAATTGGTAAGCACGGATTGGTTAGTGCCATGGTGCAATTTGGCTCATTAGGTGGGCAGGCAACAGAGGGGCTGCCAACCCTTGGATCGCCCGTAAGCTGACCCACCATGTTGGCATATTTCGGTATGCAAATAAACCTACCGCAATTTTCTACACGAAAAAAAGTGTCTTGTGTGTTCATTTCATCAGGAGATTGCTGTATGTATGATGGGGAGTGTGCTGCCGATAGTGACACTATGAGCATCGGCTTTCTGTGCTCTGCTCGGCACAGTACAGCAGTGAATCCTCAATCTAAGCCATTATTTACCTCCTCCTCCCCCCACAGCCAATGCTTTTCACTGTAACCACTTCATAAATGTTTAATGTAGCACGTGTTACTGCATAGAGCTTGACTGACTAGAGCTGCCCCCGGCAATGTTTCTCAGTGGTTTAACCTTGCATGGATGACCGGCTGAGCTTGTCTCCCCGGATTCATACTTGCCTCGTGAGGCTTACACAAAGCATTCTTGCAGCGTACATATTAACCTGTTGAGCTACCTTGCCTGTAGGCTGACTCATGATGCACTCACTTTTCCTCTTGGTGCAGAGCAACCAGTGGCGTAGCCAGTGTTACATTGGTCCTGCGTGCAAGGAAGGAAATGGCATCTGGCTGCGGTTTAAATAGTAAAATGGAGCAATAATCAGGATTTGGGGGGTCTTTCAAGACTCTGGGCTAGGGTGACCAGGCGTCCCGGGTTTGTCGGGACAGTCCTGACTTTTCACAAGGTGTCCCAGCCGATTTCAGCAATTTTGACTCATTTCCCAGGTTTTAGAGGGGTTCGACTGAAAACAGCGAGAGGCACTTTTTGGGATGTTCTAAATCTGTGCCAGTTAGCTGTTATAAGTAAGCAATTTAATTAGCAGGTATGATGCTGGTTTTAAAAATTACATTTTATTTATTTCTTTAGTGCCTCTTATGAGTTTCTGTGTTGACGAGAGCTGTCATTCTGCGTCGCTCCCTTGATGTCAAATTGAAGCCCTTTGTTTATTTCTGCAAAATGTCCCGCTTTTTAGTTCTCAAGATCTGGTCACCCTACTCTGGGCCGTGGTCAGGGTCATATTGGTAAGGCAGGCACTCGGGCAATGGCTGAGGGGCCGGTATCAAAGTTCCAGCTGTGGGCTGCTTTTTTGGCTGCCTGGGGGGGCCGCTTTGATCAGTGCCTGGTGTGTTCAGATGTCGCCAGCGGCCCAGTGGGGCACTGAGTGGCCTTTCTGGAGGCAGATGGGCATTCATTGGATCACTGAGGAAATATCGAGAAGAAGAATATCGAATTGCCAAAATATCGAAGGAAAAATATAGAATGCCAAAATATCGAAGACCTATCTTCAAACAGGTAAGTACAAAAATATAGAATCCAAAATATCGTTGTAAAAAATATAGTTAGTCACAATATCGAATTATTGTAAATGTCTTAAAATTAATGTAAAATTAATGAAATAAAACATGTAATTAACTGAAACATACTTAAAAATACTTAAATTACTTTAAAATTAATAAATAATTAATGTCAGTAAAAAAAATAATAATAATACATATATATTAACGTAATATTAATTAAAAAAATGCAATCTTTTTTGCGTAGGAGAGCGGGCGGGTAAAATTTACTATTACCACTCCAGTAAGTGCAATAGTAGGGAAAACGTTGGATAGCGGGAGGGTAAAAATTACTATTCCCACTCCAGAGAGTGCAACAAAAGGGAAAGCGTTGGATAGCGGGAGGGTAAAAATTAGAATTCCCACTCCAGACAGTGCAATAATAGGGAAAGCATTGGATAGCGTAGGGGTAAAAATTAATATTCACACTCCAGAGAGTGCAACAGTAGGGAAAGCGTTGGATAGCGGGAGGGTAAAATTTACTATTCCCACTCCAGTGAGTTCAACAGTAGGGAAAGCATTGGATAGCATAGGGGTAAAAATTACTATTCCCACTCCAAAGAGTGCAACAGTAGAGAAAGTGTTGGATAGAGTAGGGCTAAAAATTACTATTCCCACTCCAGAGAGTGCAACAGTAGGGAAAGCGTTGGATAGCGTAGGGGTAAAAATTACTATTCCCACTTCAGAGAGTGCAACAGTAGGGAAAGCGTTGGATAGCGGGAGGGCAAAATTTACTATTCCCACTCCAGTGAGTGCAACAGTAGGGAAAACGTCAGATGGCGTAGGGGTAAAAATTACTATTCCCACTCCAAAGAGTGCAACAGTAGGGAAAGCGTTGGATAGCGTAGGGGTAAAAATTACTATTCCCACTCCAAAGAGTGCAACAGTAGGGAAAGCGTTGGATAGCGTAGGGGTAAAAATTACTATTCCCACTCCAGAGAGTGCAACAGTAGGGAAAGCGTTGGATAGCGTAGGGGTAAAAATTACTATTCCCACTCCAGAGAGTGCAACAGTAGGGAAAGAGTTGGATAGCGGGAGGGTAAAATGTACTATTCCCACTCCAGTGAGTGCAACTCTAGGGTAAGCGTTGGATACCGTAGGGGTAAAAATTATTATTCCCACTCCAGTGAGTGCAATAGTAGGGAAAGCGTTGGATAGTGTAGGGGTAAAAATGACTATTCCCACTCCAGTGAGTGCAATAGTAGGGAAAATAATAATTTAATATTTTATTAAAAATAAATAAATTATTAATACCAAATAAAAATATTAAAATTAATTACCAATCAAACAATATTTAATAATTACTTTATTATAAATACCAATGTTTTTTTATTAATAACCTATTAATAATTAATTAATAACCAATTAATTTTCAATACCAAAAATTAACAAATAAAATTAATACTAATTAATAATTAATTAAGAATAAATTAATTAGCAATATACAAAAATTATTTCAATAATTAATTATTTACAATTAAATGAATTCCCACCATATTCCCCTATAAACCCACAACCCGCTACAAATAATACATTAATACAATTAATATAATTATCAATTAAACAATTAATACTAATTAATTACCAATTAATACAAATTATTTACCAATTAATAATTAATCAACAACCAATTAATTTTCAATACCAATTAATAATTACCTAATAACAATTCAATTACTTCCCACCCTATTCCCCTATAAACCCACAGCCCGCTACAGAAGTAAAACGCAAAATTAAATTAAAAATAATTAATAATTCCTAAAAATTCCCATCCTAATCCCCTATAAACCCACAACCCACTACGGAATTAAATTACACAAAAATTAAATAACATAAAATTCATTACTTTAAAAAAATTAAAACATACATTCCAAAATTTTTACATACTTTTATCACATATACTAACACTTAAAACACTATAAAAAAATTCGATATTTTTAACAACTATGTTATGACTGTCGATATTACTTACTTCTATATTATTTAAATCGATATTTTATTTCTTACCTGATTTTCGATATTCTTCACTACTATATTTTGGCAATTCGATATTCTGTCCATTCTATATTAAAAACTCGATATTCTGTCCTGTCGATATTTTGAATTCGATATTATGTCTGTTTACCCATTCATTACCTCCCTTTTTTCAAGGGGAAGAGGTGTCAATCCCTTTCTCTCGCTGGGCCAGCCAATTAATGTGTGCATACTGAGCAGGGGCAGGAGGCCTGAGCAGAAGGGGCCTCTCTTGTTTTCAGGTGTTGCTAAAACTTTGCTGAAGCAGTGTTTTGAGGAAAGGCAATATGCAAATGTGGGCCACTTTTTTTTAGAATGCTCGGGCCGATTTCTAATCCCAATCCAACCCAGGCCACGGTGCCACTGCACTTGCTTCACCAATGGAAGCCACGCCCCTGACAGCAACAGTCACAACGAGGGGCGCATGCCATGCTGATGCTTTACACAGTGTCTAATCCCACCCTACCCAGGCTTGCTCAAAAATAGCGGGCTCCCACCTTGGCTACTGTAATGCACTTTATTTGGCTCTTCCCAAATGTACACTGAAGAGGTTTAAGATTATCCAAAATATGGCTGTTAGAGTGACGTTGAGAATTACTGGGTATATTTCAGTCTCATGTCTTGTACAGTTACATCTCATTGGCTGAAGATTGAAAAACTAATTTCTTTCGGTTTATCTATATCTGTAGCCAGTGCTTGAAATGGAAATATAGAAGTGCAGGTACCAAGTACCACAGTAAATGCTTTCTTCTGCGAAGTAGCGTAGCTCTCTACGTCAAAGTGTTGCACCTCCAGTGAGAAGTGCAGGTACTCCCCTTCCAAAATAAAACAGTGCATGTACTTATTATCTGACAGTACCAGCAAATTTTAAAACAATAGCAGCTGCTACAGGGCAGTAGTGGTGGTGGTGGTGGGGGGTTAAAGAAAAAATAAAAGGAAAAAAATTAATTAAACTTACCTGCTGGCTGCTGCTTCTCCTTCACCCTCTTCTTCTTCCATCATGCAGGAAGCAGGAAGCTCCCACGCTTGCAGACTCCCCTAGCCAATCACGACGCTGCTGATAGAAATGTCATGATTGGTCTGAGAGTCTTGGTTTGGCGCTCAGATGCGGACTGGGAGCCTGGGATCTTCTCCACCCAGGCTGTGCAACACAGCCCGTTGAAGAACATGCCATGTGCGCATGACGATTTGGCTGTCCCAACACAGCCGGCCAAACCGTCATGCGCACTTAGAGAGTGCCCACCACTCCTCCCCATGCTCCGTGGGCAGTCCAGCCTACCCACCCCTACAGAGAAGTACTGAAAAATAAAATTATAATAACATGCTGTTATTATCATTTTATTTTTCCTGTGTGGCGACGCACCTCGGGCTTAGCGGAGGAGCTGCCCCTGTTCAAAGCACTGTCTGTAACAAGATCATTTATGTGATGACTCCTTTCTTCTCTAGGGTTTACTGTCCATGTTCCATTTTTAAAAACAAATCTCTCCAACCACACACACAAGAATGAGATGGCAATTTCCCAGACTAGACTTACACTACCTAAACAGCGGATACAGTACAACCATGGTGAACCCATTTCCATTTCTGTGCCCTTTTGACACCTGTTTTCATCTCATTTTTGTTTCCAGTTTCCTCAATCCACTTGCTCCCTTTCCAAAATCATCAATATTTTTGGTGGTCCCAGAAAGAACTGCCCATGCATCATTTGCTTATGGCCAACAGCAAGGAATTGCAACATTTATGTAGTGCTTACTACCCTTGGGTGGGGTGCTGATGCACTTGCCTACATGGGTAGCATTCTACACTGTGTAGGGTGTGTGTGGTTGGAAGTGTGTTGTCTGTTTTGATCTTCTGTGGGAAGTGTTCCATGTCTTGCTTGATGACCACTGAGGTCCGGTTATTATGTTATGTGGCGCAGCATGTAGCAGTAGACATGTTTAGTCCTAGGACATCCTACAAGTGTATCAACCACATCCACATATGCTGTATCTCCTGGGATGGATGTGAAGGGGTTATGAGGTACAAACGTCGTCATTTTTGTGTCACTTAATAGCATTTTTAACCACTCTTGCAGTAGGGGCCTGTGGAGGGAGTGCTCCTGGGCGGTGGGGAAGGGCGGGGGAGGTGCAGGGTGGGGGGTAGTAAACTATGGAATACGGCCGAAGAGAGGTAAGTAAACAAATAAATAAATAAAACGAATTTCGTTGCGCGCGCTGCATTGCATTTGGCAATGCAAAGCGTGCAATTAAATTCATTTTATTTATTTGTTTACTTACTTCTCTTCGGCCGTATTCCATAGTTTACTGCCCCCCTCCCCCTGCTCCTCCCCTGCCCTGCCCACCGCCCCGCAGGACTTCCTCCACGGGCCGCTACTGCACTCTTGTTACTATTACCTAGGCTAACACTCTGGACTTCGAAGGGCAGGGTGATTCTGCCTTGCTAAGATTAAATCTGGTTACCCGCAGATCACTGTGGTGACATTTTTAACCTGTGCATTATACCAGTAACCCAATTTCATAGGTCTCGCTAAAACAATTTTGCACATCCAGGAGATGTACACAATTGATGCTACTACCATTCAGCTCTTCTACAAAAGGACAAATCCTGATTCCAACACACAATAAAATCAAACCACAGTAGATATAATAATTCATCTAGCTTGCTACAATTGGCACGCTGTTATGCAAACAGTGATTATGCACTTCATAAGTAAATATAGAGACAATATATTTTCTTTGAGGTGAATTAATTAAAACTGTTTTTGATAGTTAAAACCTTTCCATAAGTACAAACAATGAAAAATTAAAATCCGTATCTGAGAAATTAATAATTTGTATACAAATTATCCCATTAAAAAAAAAAACTTTATGTATTTTGCAAAGCTACCTGTTAGTTGTCTTCAGTGCTATCAAAAAGGCGGCAATCGCAAGTTCCTATATTCAATTGGCGGAAATCATGCGCTTAAATCATCTTGAATTCAGTAAAGCCTGGACAGCAACATACTGAGAGGTCTATTTACGAGCAGAGTTGCGCCACTCTTGCACCACGCAATGTGGTGCAAGAGGAAGCAAGTTCTAAATGAGATTTAGGAAGCCACGCAAAGTCACTTTGCATTCTGCAGCACACATGGAAAAAAGAATATGTCTCCCTGGATTGTTTTTGTGCAGGAAAGTGCCTGCATTGGCACTAGGATACCAAAAGGGCACCAGAACTGGGGAAAAGACAGTAACGCCGTATTAACTAGAATTCGGTGCAATTCTGCCCTTTTCCTGTCACCCAGTGCAGCGCAGCATGGTCACTCGCTGTGCTGCACTGCATGATAAGTTTGTAAATTGGCTTCTATATTATAAGTGATTGTTAGACATGGCATCATTGGCATGGGTTTCCCCTGTATTTTTGCGTTTTGCCTCCTGTGTTTTTCTGTGTGTTGTACTTCGTTTTGCTGGTCTAGATTCATTGGGCAATTTTCCACTGCTGTTCAGTGCCAAAGTGCAAGTGCTCCATTTGTAAATTGTTGTTATGGATTGGTGATTCCATGATTGGCATATTTGATTTACTAGTCAGACCCTAGTACAGTGCACTGTGTGTGCCCAGAGCCTGTAAATCAAATGCTTCTAGTGGGCTGCAGCACTGATTGTGCCACCCACATAAGCAGCCTATAAATGTAACTCAGGCCTGCTATTGCAGAGCCTGTGTGCAGTCTGGTACTGCTGCGTCGACCTGGCAAGTGCACCCACTTGCCAGGCCATAACCTTCCCTTTTCTTACATGTTAGTCACCCCTAAGATAGGCAAATGGTACCCCTGTGGGGAGGGTGCAATGTGTGTAAAAGTTAGGACATGCCCTGATGTGTGTGGCATGTCCTGATAGTGAATTACTTTTTCTCTACTGCAAGGCTACCTGTTCCCACATGATAGAAGGGGGAGTTTGCTTATAACATCTTATAAACATAACTACCCCTGAGAACAAGGTAGGAAAATAAAGATTAGTATGCCTGAACTCAGAATGTTAAAATGCATCTTTTAGTGAGGGTGATTTTTACATTCTGGGGCCGATTCTGATCCTGGAAAAACGCTTTACAAATCGTGGTATGGAGCGTTTTCCCCATACAACTCGTACTTGTAAGGATTCCCCTACAACCTAGGAAGTACGATCCGTACAAATAGATGCTCTCCATACAAATTGTAAAAAAGACCATACAACTCGTTTTTACAAGCGATTCCGATTCGGATTGCCCTGTATGCGACGTTCACATGTATTCCCGGCAGCAGTTTACAACCCGTCAAGTATGATTCGTACAAACGGCACTCCGTACGGCTCTTTTGTTGCAGGAGCCAAAAAGCGCCTGTAATACATTGTGGGGCCGATTCTGATCCTGGATTTTTATTTTCCATACAAATCGGATCCGTATTTTTTTCCATACAAATCGTACAAGTCCCTTACAACCCGTGTAGTACGATTCGTATGTGAAAAATACATACAAATCGGCCCGATCCTTACAAATCGGATCGGGAAAAGCTGTACGACACAGACTTGTAAAAAAGACCATACAAATTGTAAAAAGGCTGTCCAAACCGTCAAGTACGATTCGTACCGGGTTGTCAGCATACGATTTGTATGGAAAAAAATACGGATCCGATTTGTATGGAAAATAAAAATCCAGGATCAGAATCGGCCCCTCTGTGTTTGAAAAAACCACTTTTAGAAGGTAGGTATTTTCTTGCTTAGCCATCTAGTGTGCTTCTGCCAGGATGTGTATTGACTGTCCGGCTTTAGTGTGACAGGGGCTGGGGAGGTGTATTGGCTCCAGAGAGTCTGGATGAGTCAGGGCTGGGCTGAATAGACCTGGGCTGCATTTAGAGTAGGGGAAGGAGATTTCCTTTCACCTGAGTGGGCCTGGTCTGCCTTCCACAATGCTGTCTCAACCTCCTGCCAGGAAGCTGCACCAGTGAGGACAGAACTGGTTTGGTTGGGAGCAGACACTCTCTGCCACCAGAGAACTAAGGATTTTACTGTATAAAAAGAGGGGCCAAAACCACAGACTTTTAGATCACTTCTGGGAAATCAAGAGGAACCTTTGCCAAGGAGAAGAGCTGGAGAAACTGAGGAGTAGTACTGCCCCTGTGCTGTCTGGTTGCTGTCTGGGGTTGGCCTGCAGTGGCTACTTTCTGCTAAGGAAATAGAAAAGGACTTTGCTGTTCGCTGTGTCCCCTGCTTGAAGAAGATCTCCAAGGGCTTGAAGAAGAGCTTGCCTCCTGTTCTGAATTCTCAGAGACACAAAGACTTCATCACCAACTTCCCTGAACTTCCTTGCTGGGAGTTCTGTCCTGTTAAGAGGTGCCTGCTGTTTGTTTTGGACCTCTGGAGGTTGTTTGCTGCTAGGAGCTGGAAAGGTAATGCAATTTTGAGAAGCGTTATGCATCCGCACCTGTTTCTGACGCAGCGCCGAAAAAATTGTTGCAGCGCCTACCCGAGGCTCGAGAAATTGCAGCGTGCGGCATCGAGTGCACCGGTTTTCTTAGTCCGAGATCACTGCGCCGATTCTGACGTAAGGCCTGCTGTGTGGCTGCAAGAATCCAGGCACTGTCCCAGATCGTCAAGGCGCCAAGTCTGTCGCATTCTTGGTAGACACAGTAAGAAACCAATGCATCACCTCCCCACGCAGTAAGAAACCAACGCATCACCTCCTCTCCGGTAAGGAACCGACGAATCACCTCCCCTGCGCGTAGTAAGGAACCAACACATCACCTCCCCCGGAGCGAGGAACCAATGCATCACCTTCCTGTGGCCCATTTTGCTTTGTGAGTGACACATCCAAGGTACTTTGTGTGAAACTTGTCGCATCTGCAACTTGCTTTGAACTGAACTTTTTCTGCCATCTGAAAGTCATATTTTTATTACTGTATTGGGGATTTTTATCATTTGGTCTTGTTTTGGTTTGGATAAAGATTACTTATTTTTCTAAACTGGTGTGGTGTCCATTTGTGGTTTTTAGGTCTCGCGCCTAGCGTTGCAGTGCACAGCACTGCCCGCGCAGCAAGAGACTTTTTGTAGGGGGTTTCAAAACTAACCTAGGAATCGCACACGCTCGTGCGTTTGCTTTTCGTTTTGACCCACGCTATTGGTCTTTGCGTGCGTCTTTTTAACAAAGACAGCACGCAATTGGCCAAAGGCGGACACATTGCTCCGCCCATGGCCTATTGGTGTCGGTTACCCGCACCGCCGCCATGTGGTTTCAATTATCGTGCCCAGACACGTGCGCGATAAGTGAAATCACATGTAACGCTGTGGCGCGCGCGCACCACTCGAGTAATAGTTTGGTTTCGCTCAAGCCTCTCTACGACCTGGGCGATTACTTTAGACAAGCCTGACACTTGCCCAGCACACGTTGCAATGTGGGACTTGCAGTTCCTCTTTGAATAATGTAAGTATGCGCTCTAAATTTGAACATACAATATTCTGATTTGCTCATGGTGCTATGCATCACGTGCGTTGTTACCTTCTCAGCCGCCTGGCATTACGGAGTTGTATTTAATTTTGTTAGAGTTACAACAGAGATGCAGTTAGTATTTTGTAACCCCAGAGTATGGGCCACACAAATGCCCTTCTGACAAGGTGTGTAATGTGGAGCTGTGGCCCAGACCCAGGAAGGCAGTAAAGGACCTAGGCACAGACACACACGATGCCTTGCTGTCACCTGACTGTGCTTATCTTTGCTACTGCTTATTTGGAGGAGGTGTTCAGTAAGTTCAGTTCAGTGAGTTTTGCCTTCAACCTGGCCCATGACAGGAAGGGAGCAATTTGCGTCTCACCGCTATCAATCAAGCAGTTTCCAACAGTGAGACCCCTCTAAGTGCATTAATTCTCAACTGAATTTTCTGTCTTTAATTCACAAGCCATTTTGATTCTCAGAGCAACGTGTCTGGCTCCATTATTTTCAATGAAGGGTAAAGGGAGAGTAGCATTATAGTTTCAAGGGACTCATTACCAACTGTTGCAAAAGTTGGGAGCTTCACTACGTCTAACAAAAAAGTACAGTCTGGAGTCTAGACAGTACCGTCAGTGGATTAGCGCACTGACTGCACTGCTTCGCTCACTCGTGACACCCCACTCGGCAATTCATTAAAATTATGTTTGGGCCTGGCTGCATTTTTGCTTTGGGTTTGGCAGTGAAACAGCAGATGAGAGTTGTTTTGAATATGTATTTCACAGAGATTGGTGGATAGCGCTCTCAAGTCTGTGCCCGGGATAAGAAAATTGTAAGAACATTGCACCTTCTTATTTCAGCGTGTGTTTGTTTTGGTGACCTTTTGGGCCAATTGCAGGACGCCTGGGTCGTGCATGTTTGGGTCGTTTATTTAATGTTTTTGGAAAGCACACAATTATCTGTTGTGGTCTCAATGACTGGGCAGACGGTACAGTAGAGTGGCCAACTCTATCTACTCCTTGTGTGGTGCTTAAAAAAAATATATATTTTAAATTTTGTCTAAATGTTTTTTTTAAGTATCAAACTGTTGCTTCCCCAGCACTTTGTTTAAGGCTCTTACAGAAGCGCTCCCCTACATTGTCTTAAATTCTGTCTCCAAAAGAATAACAGTCTTGCCAGGACTCAGTCCCTGCTGCTATCTGCACTGCTCTATGGGTGTGATCAGACCAGATAACAGCAGCGCCACAGTATTTCAGTGGGCTCAGTGGTTTCCTAATCTGAGAGAAGACTAATAAAGCGAAACGCGTCTTTTAATTAACTTGTGTGGGGTAGCTATACATATATATTCCATCAATGGGCGAGGATGTAGCCTTCTGGCTAAAACAGTCGACCTCAAAGCTGAGGAACCGGGTTCGAGTCTCGGCTACGGCGATAAACATCCTGTGCAAATCACTTTATAACCCAGTGCCTAACAAAAACAAGCATTTGCAATGCAACAGGTCTCGCATTTACGCGAGTTTGAGCTATCGACATTGTAAATGACAATGCCATTTATTTATGTTTTGTTTTTTGAATCATAAATAAAACGCAATGTCATTTACAATGTCAATAGCTCAAACTCGCGTGAATGCGAGACCTATTGCATTGCAAATGCATGTTTCACTGTGTTACTGTATGTGTTCACAAATGGTTTACACACTGCCTCTGAGATAAGCCTGTCTGCTCGTGCCAAGCTGCCAAGGGGGTGTACAGGGGTTATTTTAGAAGTGTATCCCCCTTACCCTGAATAGGAAGAAGGGTCCCTACTTGGACAAAAGTACCTACCTCTTCCAACTAGAGACCCCCATTTCTAACAGTCATCGAAGCCCTTTTCTTGTTAGCCCTATTCACACATAATCATATAACCCCTGGGAAAAAAACACATGTGAGAGCATGTGGCCTAATGGCTAGAGCGGTTGACCTCAAAACTTGCGAACCAGATTCGAGTCTTGGTAGGAGCGCTTAACAACCTGTGATTCTGGACAAATCACTTAATCTCCCTGTGTCTAACAAAGAATGAATGTGTTTGTCTGTAACGCACCTGGTGCTCATGTAAAAAGCTCTGATAACTTTGGGTTGAGTTTGTGCTATATAAATTTCAAAACAAACAAAGTAACTGCGCAGGAACTCACCTGCAGACGTGCTGAAAAAGTGTGCCCCTTTTCAGGTCCAATCTATTGGGGCAGGGGACTCAACCCATTATGAGACCCCATTTAGCCCAAGACCAATGAATATCTGTGAGACATGAGAGATTCAGGGACTTATTTACGAGCCACAGGAGGCGTCACTTTTTGTGACGCTCTAGTGGTGCAGAGTACTAGATCATATCTCTGAGGTCCTGCAAAGCCACCATGCATTGCTTTGGGTGGCCACATAGATAAAGAGTGAGGCAAGGCTGAGCAAAGCGCTGTGTTGCCTTACTCAGCGCTAGGGAGGCTCCCATGGGCTTTGCAATCGGGTTTCTCATGCAACACCCACAGAGTTTGGCGCTGCCCCAGATTTACAAGATCATTTAAAGCTGGGAAAGCGCCAAATCCTTACCCTGCCCGAGTTGAGGCATAACATGAAGAAATGTCTTTATTTCTCCTTGAGTTTAACAGCACACATAGAAACTTGGAAACAGCTCATAGGATTACTTTTGTGCAGGAATGAACACCTTTCTGCACAAAACAATCCTACTAACAACAGAGGAAGCCTTGCAGCCGAAACAGCGCCAACACAGGCAAAAACCACAGGAATGCATGTTATTGCATGACTACGGTGCATTCCTGCCCTTTTACTTTAGCCTAGGGCAGAACAGCAAGATGACTTGTTGCGCTGCCCTATGCCAAATCCCCATAAATAAGGGCCTCGGGGGCTTATTTACGAGCCTCCTGCACCACCGGGGCATCACTTTTTTGTGAGACTCTGGTAGCACAGATTTCTAAATCATATCTATGAAGCCACGCAAAGCCACTATGCGTGGCTTTGGATGGCCTCATAGATATGGCATAAGGCAAGGCAGCGTAAAGCACTGCCCTGCCTTACTTTGCACTCTGGAGGCATTTCATGGGTGTTGCAGTGAGTTTTGCCATGCAAAACCCAGGGATTTTGACTCTGCCCTAGATTCACAAGATCATGTTAACATGGGTAAGCACTAAATTTCTTTATTTCTCCTCGTTTTTTCCTCTTAGTTTGGTGCATGCTGCAGGGCTGGGCGGAGTTCGCAGAGTTTCACTCCACGTAATTCCACGGAGTTACCCAAAAACAGTGAAATTCTGCGGAGTTCCGTAACCTGACCGAGTAACGTGAACAGAGCGTCATATATAGCAGACATCAGTGATGTAATTTCCGATAACCTGTGTAAATTGTGGAACAGAGCTTTGTAGATTATGGTTACTTTTCCTAAACAGAGAACAAAAAATTACTAACTTTGGTGAGTCATGCACACATAATTCCTAACTCTTCGCTACGACGGGCACATGATGTTAGTCACAGATAAACAATTGATGACATTGGTAGTAGAAGCTCATGCACAATTCTGCATTTCAGAACCCTCTGGCCTGGATACGAGTGCAGATAGAAGCAGATGCTAGTATGTATATAGTGAGCGCTGCTCAGAACAAGTGCATCTGCAAACCATCCCCCTCCAGAGATAATGCATTTCATTCCCTCCCAATCCCAGCAGGGCGGTCACCTTACCCTCACATGGGGGTTATCTATGGCGATGCAGCCCGCCAGACTCTAGCCCTCTCTGCCATCCTGGCTGCTGCACGCTGATGCTGAGAAGAAGCCTCCGGAGACAGTTGTCCTCTCCCGCTCTGATTCACTCTGAAAGTCAGCTAACAGCAAGGAAGCAGATGGCAAGAACTGTAAGAACAAGTGTGCATGTCAAACTGCGCACAGGAAGAGCCTGTCCCGAGGAGCTCCCATATTAAAGTCAGGCAGAATGCAATTGAGGACGGCGGCACTGGTAAATTTTGCTCCGCTACGGGTGACAGAGCTTTTGCAAAAGGAGGAGTGCGGAGTGCGGAATGCTACAAACTCCGCAAATTCTGCAGGCGGACCGGAGTTAACCGCCCACTCTTAGCGTTCTGCAGCACACATAGTGAGGAAAACTCCTCCTAGGATTGTTTTTGTGCAGTAAGGTGCCCCTTCCGCCACTAAAACAATCCTACCAACAACACAAGCACCCTTGCATCATGCAAGAGTGCCTGCCATGGCGCTAGGCAGCCGAAATGGTGCCAGCGTAGGGAGAAAGGACAGGGATGCATTCTTGCCCTTTCACTTTGACGTAGGACAGTGCGGCAAGGTGACATGCTGCACTGCCCTATACGCCAAATTCCCATAATTAAGGGCCTCAGTGGCCCCTCTTCACTTTCTGCAGGGGGCCTCATCATTTTACGTTACTCCAGGACAACCAATGTGTCCTATAGCTCCTAACCTACAAGATGTAGGTGGTTTACAGCTTGGCTCTTTTATCAGGCGCAGGTAGTGGCACAGATAGGAAAAGAAAGAGCGCTGGGCCAACTCACTTGATGTACTCCACGCCCTTCTCTTTTCAAGCAGACACTGCACTGTCTCCAGCTTTACACTCACCTTAATGGACTTCTGGCTACTGGTAATGATGACTGTACTTTTCCTCCCCCTGACTCCCAGCCTTCCACACAAGCAGGTGCAGCCGCTTTGACATCCTCTCTGCTCATCCAGAGTCACAAATAAAAGGTGCACTACTTTTATGTTGGCCTCCACAAAGAATCGCATATCTGGGCAGCACACTTTCAGCCTTACCAGGCCTATAAAATACAACCCGTTTAACCTAAATATAATAAAACAAATCCTTCGAGTGCGAGTGCTAAGACCCAACTCAGCTCATGAATTGCACCAAATAAAATGGCCGATAGTATTATTCGACATTTGGTAGCCTGAAGGCAAGGAACTGGCCTGACTCAAGTCAGTATAAATTAAATAAAATACAAGCAAAGTGTCTCTTCCTTTGAGCTTCGCTCTTCAAATGACATTAGTAGAACTGAAGGTCATATGGAAATGAAAACCCTCGAGTAACAAACCCCCTAGTTGCCTCTTTTTTATTGGAACTCCATTCCTATTAGTAGTGTCCTAAATATTCACACACTTTTCTTTCTGACATCTGCTTTGCTGATTGGTTGGCTTTAAAATAACTTAGCAGGTTTATCCCCATGCTACATATATCAACCGGCAGACTCCAGCGCTGTTGGTGCCAACTCAGCCTTTCATCCTCCCGACGTCGACTACATGTGAAGCAATCGGATTGATTGTAATAACACGAATCACTCTTGGCCATATCTTTATGCAAAATAGCTTCTTGAAGGTCACTGGCTACGTCACCCGCTAGTTCGGGGGTCCTGGTATTCATTGCGCTTTAAAAACAAGTTTCAATTTCTGTCTCAGTAACACCCAATCATAGTCAGACTGGGACAGAAAATAGTCCCGGCACCAAAATAAAGGAGTCCACTGTTAGGAATCAGGTAGTTAAAAAGGTGGTTCCCAATGGGGCAGTTTTGAATTTGGAAATACACACTCTATATGTGTTTGCAAGGTAAGGCGGAGGGCATGCAATGTTGCCTACTGCAGGACATTTTGTGGTACTATTTGTGACTTCATCGGTATAATCCGGGACACAAGGCCATAAAACAGGCCCACTAACAGCCAGCAAACCGCCCACACTGACCTGTCAGACAAGCCACTGGAGTCAAGCTATCCTGGCTGATGACGGCTGATAGCCAGAAACCGGTCCTAGGATGCTTGATTCCGGTCCAGGGAAGACATGGCTTGGCAGTTCGGGCTGGACTGTTCCCATGAGGCACAGGGTCAAGACTGATTTGCATATGGCCATGTCTAAACTGGGGTGGCGTAGTGGGCAAAAGGACGATGGATTTAACCCAGATCTCTTGACTGGGGGAGAATGTCTGCATTGTCAGCATTCCGTCCATCATTTGTTTGTTGTAACGCTTTTCGCTCTAAGTGGGATGGGTATTCCCAGACGTGGGACCCGTGCTCACTACGCCACTGGAGTCAAGCTATCCTGGCTGATGACGGCTGATAGCCAGAAACCGGTCCTAGGATACTTGATTCCGGTCCAGGGAAGACATGGCTTGGCAGTTCGGGCTGGACTGTTCCCATGAGGCACAGGGTCAAGACTGATTTGCATATGGCCATGTCTAAACTGGGGTGGCGTAGTGGGCAAAAGAACGATGAATTTAACCCAGATCTCTTGACTGGGGGAGAATGTGTGCATTGTCAGCATTCCGTCCATCATTTGTTTGTTGTAAAGACAAGCCATTGTGGCACACCAGACTGCCCTTTACCCCAGTCCGACCCTGCATCCATCTCGAAGAAAGATAAAAGGCGTGTTAAATCCCGAAGACCACAAGTTGTAAACATGGTATTAACCCAAACTCACGAGCAAGTGAGATACATTTTGAAGACATTCGAGGGGCAGGAGTAAGCTTCAAACGTTTGTGGTAGGACACCAACATGATTTTCGACTTCCTACGACTTTATGCTATTTGGCCCAGGTTTTGTGGATTTCGGTGTCTGTGTGTGTGTCTCTGTGTGTTTTGGCTCTGTGTCTGGGATTTTACAATGGATGTTGCTGCTATTGTAACATGCACTACACTTGCTTCATTGACCCCAAGCTTTGCCAATGCTTGTTGTGAGTAGGCTATAGCACACTGCAGCATCCCTCTGTGGGTTTCCTGGCTAAGCTCTGGAACACCTTGCTCAATTAGTTGCAGAGCATTAGAGATTACTGAGCATGCTTTGCAGAGCAGGGTGACTGTGACATCAATGCCTACTTTTAGGGGACATCTCTATAAAAGCTCAAAGTCTGTAGCTGCTCTGTTCTAGCATCCTAAGGAAGTTTGAGACCATCATTGTGTCCGTGGCCTTCATACCACAAACCAGTCCTTAAGAATGCCGAAACCGCAGTGTCTAGGAAAGAGACAACCTAACCTAACGTAACCTAACATAGCATGACTAAATGTGTGCAGTGCAAGGGCACAAAATCGCCTGGCCTGCACCTTGGCATTATTATTTTGAAGTGTGCAAGGTATGGTACAGAGTATCAATCTCAGAATTCTGTCATATAACTATTTAGGGGCAGATTTACAAGAAAGTGACGCAACTGTAGAGACGCATCACAGATGCTTCACTTTCCCTGTGCCACCCTGAGAAACCCTTGCGCCACCATGGATGCGCCGTATTTACAATACGGCGCACCATGGCGTAAGGATTGACAGATGCGTCAGAAATTCGGACCCATCTGTTCGGGCAATAGTCACACATTGCTGGAGTCGTGTCGCAAGCACGACGCAACTCCAGCAATGTATTTTAATATTCCCACTACACAGCGTCACTCCTTACGCCTGTATCAAGCAGGCATAAGGTTTTGACGCAGTGGCATCCTAGAAGTGACGCAGTGAAATCTTGTAGATTTCACTGCATCACTTTTACAAGTGTGTGGGAACGCCCAACCAGCATAAACTATACCTGACGCAGTTATAATGTGAGGCAGAGCTTTGCCATGTGACGCATCGCCCTAGATGCGCCACGTGGTAAATTGGCCACATTTTTTACGCCACTGCTGCATCACAAAAGTGACGCAACAGCGGCACAAAGCTGTAGCAAGGGGCTTGTAAATCTGCCCTTTAGTGTTGAATATCATTTACAAAAAGATTGCCCCATTGGAGTTAATAACAGAAAATGTACATCCAGTCTAAAGATATTTTTGCAAATGATATTTAGGACGCGATATTTAGGTGAGAGAATCCATGTCTATACAAAATTCGGACATGCAAGCCGTCTCGTGTATCAGGCACATACTTGACGAGGCTGTCAACTGTACTGCCTCAGCAGGCATTGATTTCCTGCAACTCGATGCCCCTTCCTTCACGTGTGTGACGTCTTCCACCAGGAAACTGCGCGGGCGCGAGAGAGAGAGAGAAAGAGAGGAAGAGAGGGAGAGGGAGAGGGAGGGGGAGGGGGAGGGAGCGGGGGAGAGAGATGAGAAGAGAGAGGAGGAGAAGAGAGAGGAGAAAGAGAGTGTGTGTGTCTGTCTCGGGTGGGTAAACTTTGCCTCAGGAGAAGGCAGGAATCTCCATTCATCTTTGTGAGGTGCCATGACCTCACAGGTGATGTTTGCACTTTGCCTGCTCCTAAAGGTAGCACAATATAACACAACAGGACACAACATGGCAACGGCGCTCTTCGACTGGTCGGTTTGGCCGGATCCCAGGTTGGGAATGCACTCTGTATCTGCTCCAGGGTACTTATGGATTTACACATGAATCACTGAAATGCTGCTGTGGTTTATATGAATAATTCATCCCTGCTGAGATTTGCCACACAGTATTTATGAATATTCAAAACAGAGACGGCCATGAATATGTATATTGCACAAAGAGCTTTAAATGGAATAGCGTGAAATTTCCGGCTCTGATACATTAGCTCTGTGACGGGATAATCCATCTTTAGCACCGCTTTCTTCTTTTCGTGTGATTAGTTACCAAATTATTACTTTGTCTCTGTGGGGGTGGAGGGTTCAGAGGCTGTACATTTCTGATTCTGTTGTGCAAACTATAAAAAAAACTTTACAGGGTGAGAAAACTATAATTTCCAAAAATAACAGGAGAATCCACATAAGACTGCAATCATTTAGGTAACACTGTATTGCCACCAGAGGTTTTTTTCATATTGGACAGCTGTCTACTATGGCTTCCCTCTTCAGCCTCCAGAATGAAGCCTTATGCACTCCATAAATATGTTTAATTTCTAGACAGAAGCTTCCATCTAGTTGTGTCTTTTCATGTAAAAATTATTGAGCCGAACGGCATTGGTGATGGATGTAAAAACTAAGGGTGGGTGGAACTCATGAAATTTGACACAGCGGAATTCTGTGGAGCTACAAAAAATCAGCCTGAACGCCACCACGCGGCATGACAGAGGGCACAGCTACTCGAGTTGATTTTGCTGCCACTTGAGTAGATTTTCTACTCGAGGGGCAGCCTTCTTACTGCGAATGATCGCAACCGCCCTAGTTGTAAAAATCTCACCACATGTCCTCCTAGCGACCGAAAATCACGCTAGGGGGTGCCAAATCTTGCTCACACTTGCTAACTTACCATTTTGGCGAGCACATGAGAAAAAATTCCACCATACAGCGATTAGTGGAATTTGGCCAGAACTCCTTAGAGGAATTTGGCTGGAACTCCGCGTTACAACAGTAACTCAGAGTTGCCAAAATTCCACCAGCTCCACTGGCGAAACAGAATATTTTGCCCATCCCTAATAAAACCATGGCAACAAAGTGACTGAATTATAACACGCTTTTGTAATCTGGGGTGGGTTAATGCGGTTATAATTGTTTTTCATCATGTAATTTTCAGGCTTCGTATTAAACGTGTCGCTGTTTAACAGCGGTGATAAGGTATTATGATTTAAAAGCTTGTTTTAACCAATGGTAGAAGCGAGGCAGTCAGGCACGGAGGAAGAACAGATGGATCAGAGGGACTTGAGTGGTGTGGAGGAGTGAAAGAAAGAAACAGGGAGTCTGGGGTAAAACGGGAGAGAAGGTGAGTGGGGATGACCAGAGCAAATATGGAGATTTGAAAAAGGGCACCACTTTTACAGATAGCCATAGGAAAGCTTGAGAGGATGATCTGGAGGTTCATAAACAAAACTTGTGATTGAAAGAGTCAAGTGGTAGAGAGTTTGGGGACATCATAGTGGTATAGCTGAGAACATAGGGGCAGATTTATGTTTCCTGGCGCATCCCTGCAAATCAGCAGGGATGCGCCAGGAAAGATGCGTCACGCAAGTTTACCCTTGCGCCACCACAGATGCGCCGCATTTACAATGCAGCGCATCGTGGCGCAAGGATAAACAGATGCGTGATGCATCTGATGGCGTAAGGGCGGCGCATTGCTGGAGTCGTGTCGCAAGCACGACGCAACTCCAGCAATGTTTAGGGGCTGCCCATACCTAATATGCTGCGTCATGCCTTACGCCTGCTTCAAGCAGGCGCAAGGTTTTGATGCAGCAGCGTCGGAAACGTGACTGAGTGAAATCTTGTAGATTTCACTGCGTCACTTTTCCGAGGCTTTTTCCGATGGGACGCCCACCCTGCATACATTAAACCTGACGCAGGTTTAATGTAGCGCATGGATTTACAACGTGACGCATCTCCCTGGATGCGTCAAGTTGTAAATAAGGCGCAACATGGCACATGGTTTACGCCGCCGCTGCGTCACAAAAGTGACGCAACGGCGGCGTAAAAGTGGCGCAAGTCTAACATAAATCTGCCCCATAGAGTAGAATGACTGAGACGGGAATATGAAGAAGCTTGACAGAGGGTTGTAAATTGATAGACACAACACAGAGACAGAGAAGGAAATGGAAAGGACTGAGTAGACCAGGTGCAGAGACACTTTCCTCTCCTACAATACGTATATTTACAGAACGTGGCAGATATTTAGCAGAATGGTAGCCATTGCCAAAAAGAGGTGTCGCCACAGTGTCTATCATGATAGAATAAAGACAGAAGGAGTGAGCTGGTATACTGCTGTAATAGCGAACACTGTAAGCAGCAGTTCCTACATGTATGTGTGCCTTGGCATCTGTGTAGAGTGCCAGGTTGGGGCTGAGACTAAAGGCCTTCTTCGCAGTGGAAGTAATCGCTCACTGTGCCTGTGCCTGGAAGATGCTCAGCTGTGAAATAACATGACTTAGTACACTTTATAGAGTGGCAAGGTTTGCTGAGACAACCTGGAGTCTGACTGCTGTTCAAAGTGTTCAAATACTAGTGGTAGTCGGAAGCAGGACTATAGAGCATTGCTTGTTTCTATTTCTGTAGGGATATATTTTTGTGTGAGGGGGGTGGGAGTGCTTACAGATATTATTGTATTAACATATAATAATTTGTATAGAAACAATGGGGAAACAAAAGTTTCAAGTGCAACTGTTGTGCTTTCTCAGTAATTTGCTACAATTCCGCTGGGTGTCTAAAAGATACTTTAAAAAAATTATTGTAGGATGCAACCCAGTTTTGGTGTCTCCTAAAATTCCTTTTTCTTTGAATATGTTAATTGCCATCCATACATCATTATGCGTTTTAGTCTTCAAATCATGCCTATAATGGCAAGAGTGTCAATTTACAGCAATCACCACTTTCAGAAGGTAGTATTAACACCAGTTAGCACTACAACAAAGATAAAAAGCTCTTAATTATATTTATATTGAAAGTTAGGTATTATAATTAATTTTTCAAACAATGGTTCAAAACGTTGGCCCATCGCAAGTTTGACGCAATATTTCTTCAGTCTTCCATTTTCTAAAGGCTTTTGACAGTGCTGTTTATGAAGGAAACCTTAATAAGTTTTTTTCTATTTAAATATGTCCCGATTTCTAATACTCTAGACCCTCTGGTCACGTAAATGATCAGTGACAATTTACAAACTTGAGAAAGGAAACATGGTGGACTGTAATCCACAAAAAACCTGTGCATTACATGTGTCCTGTGAGGCTAACAGGATTATTTTTTTGTCAGTGAGTTCTGAGCTGCTTTAACCATGGATGGACACACACAAAATCCACACTACAAATATGTTTAAGACTATATGAAAATCAACGTTCTAATCTAGTGCGCATTAAGGGGCTGATTACGATGCGGCCCGCAACGGCTCCGATGGTGTCTGCAGGCTGTCTCGGGAAGATGGCCGTGGGCGTGGACGTGTCTGCTCTCTGCTCTGCTCTTCGAGAACCTGTGTTCGTGTGGTCATCCAGGCTGCTGAGTATTTTGAGATGAACACTGGCACTGTGGAATCATCTGGGGTTCTCTGGGAGGCCTTCAAAACCTACATCAAAGGTATATACATGGCCAAACAATCTGGCATACTCGGGGATCTCTGGACGCGCCTGGTCGAAGTAGAGCAGGATGTAGTAAATTACTTGTCTACTATTCTCCACTTCACTGTACTGCTCTGCTAGAATGTTCCATGACATCATAGAATGCCTGAGTGCCTCTCTGTGTTAGAGGGTCAGTTAGTCAACTCAGGCTGAGTTGTTGGGAGCCTGCTCCTGGTGGGGCTGTCTTTCTACCATCTATCTTCTCCTACCATCCTGATGTCCTATACTGGAACCAAACTACTAATAAAGAAGTATCCTACATGTACAGATGGACTCTGTATCTTCCTTTACAACACACGACCTCCAAGACTTGAATCTTCACTTCTTCAAAACACAAGAAACTGTCAGAATCACAGAAGGATGCTGAACAGGAGGTCAGATTTCTCCATAAGAAAGCCACTGCCAGCCGATATGTTGAGGGTGACAAGGCTAGCAAGACAATGGCGTCCATGTTAACTAACAAATGGAGCAGCTCATATATCATAGAGTTGGTGGTTGACAATGGCTCGACTTCCCAAACTTCGCATGACATCATGCAAACGCTATGCAATTATTATGCCCCCTTGTATAGCTCTTCGGGTGAGGTCCAGATAGACAGTCTTGCCCAGTTTTATAAGATGATGTGGAGATACTGGCACTCTGCTCATTAGCGATGTTTGAGGAGACACGGAGCAAGTGGTGCCTACTCTCATCCCTGAGAGAGGCCCTGATTGTCACCATCCTCAAAGCTAATAAACAGCCTAATGGTTGTGACTCTTACTGGCCTTTCCCCATATTTAATGCTGATAATAAAATATTTGCCAAACTGCTCACTTACCCCTCCTACCGCACACAATTTGCATACTCTCTTCTCGCTGCTCCATGAATTGAACCTGCTGCTTTATGCGGCCGTAGTGTTTTTAGATGCAATAAAAGCATTTGATTCCCTTAATGCTATTTTCTATTTTCCTTGCTCCAGGGGCTCGGCATCAGCCTCTTGTTCCTCCAAGGGATCAAGATCTTCTATGCACTCCCAACCGCCAGACTCCACGTTAATGGCGTTGTCTCCTCCCCAAAAGAGATCAATAGAGGCACAAGCAAGGCTGCTCGCTCTGCCCATGCATGCCCTTGCGATGGAGCAGCTCACAGCCTGTCTGTGGCAGCACCACGCTGCAGGAGGTCTGGCCTTTACAGTACAAGGGTTTATAGTGTCCATGTATGCGGACAATGTGACTTAATATCCGAGAGCCTGCAACTAACCTTCAGCCTGTGCGAGTTCCTATGTTTTGATGAACTTGCTGGCATTAACATTAACTTGTCCAAGTGTGTCATCTTCCCCCTGACCAAAGTGACTGTCCTCTTCTCAATGGAGTTTCCCCTTGAGTGAGCTGGTGCCCGATGCCCGGGCATATGGGTTAGCACCAACTGAGACCAGCTGTGGCAAAAGAACTATTGCACCATGATCAACTGGTTGAAAGGGAAGATTCCCCTGTGTATTGGCCTGCACTGTCACTGGTGGGAAGAATAGCCATTGTCAAGATGGTGGTATTACCTAGGCTCCTCTGCCTTTTTGCCAACGTCCTTATCCCTCTCACTAGAGCCATCCTCGATCGGCTCCGATCATTGATGACTAGACTGGCTTGGGTGGGCATGCAGCCTCTCTTGGCATGTACATGCTGATGCTCCTGTTTAAGCAGGGCAGCCTTTGTGCTTCCGACTTTGAGCTGTACAATTACTGTGCACAGGCACAACATGCAAACCACTGGTTTCATCCCACACCATTTCTGCCACACCTAGCAGTAGACTCTGATAATGCTTCTCCATGGCCCTTGGCTACAGTGATGTGCACGCTGCCAAAATACCACAGGGGTAGGGTAGACATGGTTCAATGCACCATATGGGGCTGGGAATGGCAGCGCCTCTACATGGCCGAATTAAAGTTGGAATACAATCCAAAGCAGTTCCTCACCCTGGTGGACCGGGATCAGAAACAGCTGGCCCTTGCAGGCCTTACAAATATGGGTGTCCTGTACCCGAACGATACCTTTTATCGTTAGCCAGGAGGTGCGGACTCGACCCAGGAGCGCATCGCTCTACACTTACACTTACCACCTGTGGACCTTCCAAAAATATCTACACCCCACATTTCCAGATGAGCAACCGTGCCTGACTGCCTTGGAGAACGTGCTTGCCTCTCTCTCCCCACCCAAAAAATCTAATTAGGAGACTTTACAGAACGATGCAGAATGGAGTACCAGTAACAGTGCCTGGGGCAGTTGAGCATGGGAGATGGGATCTGGGACCCACACTGACTGACAAATGCTGGAAGTAGTGCTGCACCCAGATGGCAGCACTCTCCCACAATTATAGGTTGAGACTAATAAATGTCAAGTACCTGCACAGAATTTACCATCCGATAGATCTTTGTAAAATGGGATTGAGAGACAACTCATCCTGTGCCCGCTGTGGGCAAGAGAATGCTTACTTTCTACATCAAGCCTGGGGATGTTGTCAAGTGGCCCAGTTCTGGACTGGCCTCTTCGACTGTGTTGAGGACGTAATAGCCTAAGCTGTTCAGAGAGTACCCATGGTCGCTTTGCTGGGATATGTAAGCGATGCTCCAACTGACCACCACAAACTCATCACTTTGATGCTCCTCATAGCTAAGAGATGGGTGGCTATGCACTGTGGGGGGGGGGGGGGGGGACGTTCGGCCCCACAGGAGAGCGATTGGCTAAAGGATTTGTCTTGCTGCCAGGAATGACTCAATGTGCTCTGGGCTCTAATGCCGGCACCAGTACGCCCTCGCAATACATGGCCCCTTTACGTACATACCTGTCGACAAGCGATCAAGGGAAATGAAGCCAACTGGTCGCAGGGAGGTGGAGAGGTGAGCCAGCACTGGATTAGCGTATATATTGACGTTGTGGTTATTGCCTACATAGTGCAAACTGATATTAATCCTGCATGGGCTTTTGAGATCCTGCGACACTCCCAAGTATTGCGACTGCACTGTACGTCTCCCATGGATTTGGTTTTCTCCTTTACGAGGCTTATCCTGGTGCAAATCATATTTTTCTTTTGTTGTGTTTTGTTGCCTGTAGTGATGTTTGTTAATACTTAAACTAAAAAAGCCATACTAATAAATAAATGAAATGTGAATTCTGCTAGTCACCAAAGCTCTAATCTCATCCCCCATGAATTAAGAACAAAGCATTAACATTTGATGTCAGAAAGAGATGTGCATCACAGAAATTCTACCAAATCAGTGGGAGTGCAAGATAGATATCAAATGGATCATAAAAGGGCAACAAAACAAATACTAATACGAATAACCTCCTTTTGTTTTTTTTAAGGCTGTCTAGTTCAAATTGTACTAAACGTTGCTTTTTTTCAATCATAACGCAACTAAATGTTCTCTACAGTTTTTCAAATTAAGCTATACACTTGTCTCTCATATAAAACTCATACCCAGATGTATATGCAATGTTAAAATATGTATTTGTTTATGCAGCAGGTGTTATTTAGCAAAAGAAATTGTAATTATGAGAAGTATTTTTTGTGGCACGTCTGCGGTTCATGCTACAAAAAATTTGTTCTTTCATAAACTTTGGGATTGTTCTGAAATACAGTCAAAAGAGAAGCTGATTTGTTTGCACATCTGGTGAAAAACACCACCGTGTTAATAGTCATACATGAAACCAAGACTATAACACCACCGCCCATACTTACTTAACAGGCTGTTTTTATAAAAGGTTTCATAATATGATATTGT
The DNA here is from genome assembly GCF_964204655.1 of Triturus cristatus. Classification (NCBI taxonomy): domain Eukaryota; kingdom Metazoa; phylum Chordata; class Amphibia; order Caudata; family Salamandridae; genus Triturus; species Triturus cristatus. The sequence goes on along the minus strand of NC_140583.1, from coordinate 1,085,901,884 downwards.
ATCTGTTCACCCTGCTGTGGTACAACACACTGCCTGTGTGTGAATACGGTTTGCTAAATTATTTGAATTTTTTTCTTTTATTATATTGCTCACCCTTTTTAGGACACCTGTAGGTGACAAAGAGCTGCTTGAAGCAGGCCCAGTGTTACCTGCCGCTTGGATATCAGTCATAGATTTTTGGCATTTGCCACAATCTCACCCAAGATCTTGCTCCATCGTCTCTCCCAGATCAGAGTAGGGGGAAGGCATGGGACGGGGTTCGGTCCTTTCTAGAGGACAGGGAGCAGGCTGTCTGACTTAAACCATACTACTTTTATGACAAAAAAACATAGGTATGGAATGCCTCAGGACTCAGCGCTGAGCCCCACACATTTTAATATTTATATAACACCGTTAGCACCTGATATAGATTCCTTTGGCATTGGTGTAGTCTCATAGGCCGATAACACTTGATAGATTTTGAGCTATTGGCATTGTAAATGACAGTGCCTTTTATTTGTGTTTAAAAAAAAGCTGCAATACAGTTGTCCTAGTGTTCTCATCCTTCAAGTTGGTGGCTACCTAACCATACTCCATCCCTCTCCAGGATTGCCTCCTATAGGATTTGTTTTTCAATTTCCTATAATGTATCGCTAACAAAATACTATGGTTTTTGTGTTACGCCTGTATTATACCTCTCTTATTACACCTCTGTAAATTGTGTTGTTAGTAGACCACCTGCATTTGTTTCTAGCTTCACTGCAACGCCTACATTTGTTTGTCAAGTTGACAAACAAATGCGTTTTTTTGTAAAAGCGCTTATGGCGTGCTGAATGCGCTGAATGTTGCAGGAAAGCATGGAGTGGCTGCAGTAGGAGCAACCATTAAAGAGAATAGTGCGTACAGACTAAAGAAGACGTTCCGTGTAACAACGGAAATAAAATGGCCTGTCCTCATGGGAGGTTACAACTGAAGACAAGGCGATAGTAAGGAGGGACTAACAAGCCAATTAAGGAATAAGAAGCCAGCCCTTACAAAGGACAATGACATAAGCCAATGACAAATATGTACAGCGAGTGGGTGGGGTTTCAACACAATACTCCAAAACAGTATGGCTTGCAGAGCAGCGCATGCGCTGAACAGGCTCGACCTAAAAAATGAACCAGGAAAAAAAACGAACTTTGTGGCTTACATGTCAGCAGAGATGCAATGAATGAAGGCTAAATCCCTGCAATGCAATCCCTATAAAACAGAGGCCCTCCTATTTTGCAACAACCCCCTTCCTGGCTGGATGGTCGCTTGGCCGGCCAATGTTACGGCTCCTGCTCCCCCCACCAAAGTGGCAAAGAGCCTAGGAGTTCTTATCGACAAATGTATCTCTGAAGCCCCAGATCACTGCTGTAATCAAAGTCTCATGCTAGGTACTCAGTATGCTGAGGACATTTCTCAAAATCCTCTGGTAAGAGCAGAAAACGGTGGTACAGGCTCAGAACCTGTCAAGACTCATCATCATCATCAAATTTACTTTATTCGGTTTATAAACAAACCATAAAAGCATACTATAAAAAAGACATGTATGTCAATAAAAATTTAAATCCTTGATTAACATATAAAAACATTAAAAGCATAGCAAAAGCCACAGCAACAAAATCAATTAAATATATTTTTCCTAAAACATTTAGGCAATTCAGGTGTTGCTAATTTACCTTAAACTTTTTACAGCCGCAGAGAGAAAACTAGAAACATTAAAAATTTCCCACATATTCGACAAGACTCAATTATGCTAATATCTTATATTTAGGCGTACCAGAATATCTTATTCAGACACTTCCAAGGATGCAAAACATGGCCATCCATCTACTGTTTAACTTGCATAAACCGCGATATCCCACTACTGAAGCCAGTTACACTGGCTTCCAGTGAGGAAGAGAATCATCTTCAAAGGACTGACTGTGACACAAGCAGCATTTCACAAGACTGGTCCTAAATACTTACAGCACAAACTGAATCCATATTGTCCTAAACGATCCTTGAGGTCTCATTCTGCCCACCTGCTATGCATTTCTTTTACCATACAAAAGAAAGGCTTGCTCAGAACTAGCAGCCAAATATTGGAATGAACTCCTGGTGGCTTTTAGATGCAATTCTGATTTTAAGACCTTTCATAAACAACTTAAAACCTATCTGTTTAAAGAATACACCGGTTTCCCCACCCTTCTGCATTAGGCCTAGCTCCAGGACAACCTAGCAGTAGCTGCACGCTTTATAAATCCCAACATACATTCATTCATTCACAGACTTCACAATTCTGCTGACCATGGGCTCGAAAGTGTTGGCTCCGATGACAAAGGTATTTATGGAATTGTGCATGTGGACATCCAGTTTGAGGATAAGGAATTAGAGGGCATATGTACAAGCCCCTATCGCCACCATAACGTCACTATTACCGATGTTGTGGTGGCGATAGGGGCTGCGCCTTATTTACAAGGCAGTATTAAGCCACTTAACACCCATTCATTTTGACGCTGCTCCCTATGTACGAAGGTGGTGTACATAGGAGGCAGCGCAAAAATTAAGACCAGTTAAATCCTGGTCTTAAGTTTGCGAAAAGAGGAGAAATGCATTATTTCTCCTCGGTTTTGCTTTATCCATGTGAGTTGCCTTGTGCAGCACACATGGAAAAAGCAAATTGCCATGGTTTGTTTATGTATAGGAAGGTGTCCCTTCCTGTAGATAAAAAATCTTTTAAAATCCATTTTGTCACTTTCATGTGTGCTGCATGAAGCAGCACATATGAAAGTGACAGAATGGCATTTTAGGATTGTTTATGTGCAGGAAGGGGTACCTTACTACACATAAACAATCCTCCCCTGCATACAGACACCCTTGCACTATGATGCCAGGGTGCCTGTGTTGGCGCTAAGTTACTAAACTTCTCTAATCGCAGGGAGAAACACAAGGCTGCACCACATTCTTGTAAATATGGTGCAGCCTTGCGTTTCAGAAGTGGCGGAGAGAGGCGTTAAGCCTTGAAGGCTGACGCCTCTCTCCGCCACTTCATTGTACATATGGCCCTGTGTGTTTTTGATCAAAGTGGGGGATGGAATTATATCTGTTTCTGTTGCGAGAGTTCATGGCACAGTTGCTGGGGGAAAAGTTGCATTAGTGAGTTGTTGAGAAAAATTCCTTTAAGGATTTTTCTGGACGTCAGGTTTTATAAATTAGGTAAGGAGGAAAGAAACAAAGTTGATTACGTTGCTGTATGGGTGGATCAGCTCAGTGGATGGGGTAATAAAGATTCATAGTTGTTTACAGGTTAACAAGTTAAGTGGGGCGTAGGATGTTGGTTCAAGAGGGGAAAAGGGTTTGCCTGGGGAGTGTAGTTGTTGAAAGCCAAGAGAGTTTTATTTAGGGGAAAGGTATGGGACAGGTTGACAGGGGGTGGATCGGAGTGGGGTAACTAGGATTTGGCTGTATTAGCATGGATTGGAATGTGGGAGGGTGGATTAGATAAGAGTGGGGTGGATTTGTTTGGGGTGAGGTGGATTGGATTAGGAAGAGGTGAGGTGGATTGGACTGTGGTGGATTGGAGTGGGCAGATTGATTTGGATTGGTGTGTGGCAGATTGGAGTGGGGCAAATTGAAGAGGAGCATATTGTTTTGGATTAAAGTGGGGCTGATTGGAGTGGGGCAGATTGTTTTGGATTGGAGGGGGGCAGATTGGAGTGTGGATGATTGGAGTGGGTTATATAGTTTTGGATTTGAGTGGGGCATATTTGAGTGGGCCGGATTGTTTTGGAGTGGTGCAGGTTTTTTTTTATTAGAGTGGGGCAAATTGCAGTGCGGAAGTTGGAGTGGGGCAGATTGTTTGAGATTGGAGTGGGGCAAGTTGTTTTTGATTGGAGTGGAGCAAATCGAAGTGGGGGGTTGGGAGGATTGAAGTGTGGAGGACTTGATTGGATTGGATTGGGGTGTGTGATTTGGATTGGGTTGCATTGGATTGAGTGAGGCGGATTGGAGTGGTGAGAGGTGGGGTGGGTTGGAGTGGGACGGATTGGAGTGGGATGAATTAGGATTTACCACATGATTATGTGTTAAAGCCTCCTTTCTGAAATTACACATAAAAAAGAAACAATGCTGCTTTGCATAAAAGAATCCTCACCCTTTGAGAACAGCAGCAGTGAGCAAAAAACAAAAGAAAACATGAGCGCAAAGAGAGAAAAGAAGACTTGGCAAAATAAAAGAAAGTTAACTATAGAAAAAATCTTTGCAATTTTGTTTGTCCTACTGGTCTCATTTTTGTCAGTCACACGCCTTCTGTTTGCAGGGCACTAAATGTTAAACAAAACAAAACAGTACCTCAATCACGTCATAAGTGGCGGACGGGCACTGATTAAGTTGAATTAATCAGAGCTTGGCCCCTGCTCCTCAGCCAGACATGCACATTTTAAACTTCTCTAACCTAGCTGTCTTAAGACAGCTGGTTTAGAGAAAGCCCAGGCCTCCAGTGCTCTTGATAGTGCTGAGAGAGGCAGATCCCTCCAATCCTGGTGCTTCTCTCATGCTGGTTACCAGCATGAGAGCAACATCAGGATTGCTTAAGGGAATTTACTGGAGCCCGAGTGTACTGGAGCAAGGAGGACGTCAGATATTGGAGGTCATGCAGTAGGCAAGGTAAGTGTTTTTTTCCTTTTATTTGCACACACCACTCACCTTGCACACTGACATCTCGTGGGATCGCCCTAGAAAGGGTAGGTTTTCTTTGATCACGTCCCCTGACCTAAACATCCTGGGAAGTCATAAACCATGTACTGTACTGTGGCTTAACTGGAGACAATAAAAGAGACTTGTGCCAACTCTTGTAAAGGTCAGCATTTTTCCTCTCATCTCACTACCATCCTAATTGGGCCTTAAATTTGTCCTGCAGACAGGCACTGTAAATGCTAAATTATTTTGTGTAGCAGATTGGGTGTTGCAGAACGCTGAAGATGGCTTAAATGGACACTGAATCAAAGAGAAGATTGCTGCCCTACATGCAAAGATTACTGTTTACAGCAAATGTTTCAGGAAGAAAAGATGGGGCGTGATACCCAGGCTGTGGCATTGACATTTGGAACACAACCCTGATTTAAAAGTGTTCTGCTTTTTAAGGAAGTTAGAGATGCATATATTATTTGGTTTTCGGTCATAGAGGTGGGCTTGCATCCAAACAAACACTCATCATACACACACTCACATACACACACACACACACACTGGCGAACACTTGCAGAACAGACACATAAAATAAACATGCTCTCACTACTAGGCACGAGATGTGAAACTTACCGGGGGTAGTCCTCAACTCACACTTCACGATTCCCAACTTCCAGTTCAACAAACAGAGCACCAGAGTGAGGTTCACAACCTTATGCCCAATCAGAAGCTCACATAGGATGGGAGGCTGTCCTTTATCGTGACTTCTGATGGGTCATAAGGGCACAAGACTGACAGGCCCCAAATCACCATTATTTTACATACTGAGCTACCTGACGCCAGCGGCAGCTCCTCTCCAATGGTGGTGGCGCGTCACCCCACTGACTCAGCGCCAGCAACTACAAAAAAAACCCAATATTTTATTACCATGTTATCTTTCAGCCGCTGGACGAGCCAGCATGTGTGGGAAGGGCTGGGGTCGTAGAGGGGAGTAGTTGGTACACTTCCAAGTGCACATGTCTGTTTGGCCGGCTCTCGTAGGCTGGCCAAACAGACATGTGCAGTTAGGTTTCTCTAACTCAGTTGTATTCTGGAGCTGGGTGGAGAATGGCACAAACTTCCTGTGCCTGAGCGGAGCATCACAGCAGCCCGCTCAGGCCAATCCTGGGTGCTGCTCTCACAGTATGATAGCAGAGTCTGGATTGGTCGGGGTGTCTGTCCCAGGGACAGCATGAGAACGGAGGAGCACTGAAGTGGGAGATGGCCACAGGATCAGGAAAGGTTTTTTTTGTGTGTAAATTCAGGCCTCCCTCCGGACTGCTGCTGTAGAGATGAGGGGTCTAGTGGCTGTGTGGGCGGAGCAGTATGGGCGGAGATAGGGGAGGACTGGGGTGACAGGAAGAGGCGGAGTGGGGAGGTCAGGTCGGCAGTTGAGGGAAAGACATGCTGGTGTAAGGAACGCAATAAAGCACATGAATAGAGAACCCTCCGTGTCTGTCGTCATTGTAAGTGAGTAGACACGACAGCTGGCGACGAGGGTGGGATGGAGCTGGATGCTCTCCCGAAACACCAGCACGCCGAGTAAGCTGGCGAGGGGCTGGTAGCAAGGAACCAGCGAAAGCGCCGCCACCCGTGACAGCGTGTGAAGAGCCTGCGGCTGAAGGAGCGAGTGCTCTGCGGTGGAGAGGACCGCCGCCGTGGCAAGCAGCTGAAGGAGCGAGCGCTCTGCGGTGGAGAGGACCGCCGCCGTGACAGGCAAGAGGAAAAGTGAAAGCGCCGACGCGCGTGTCTCCCAGGCCGGATCGGAGCAGTGAATGTGAGGACTCCGCCCGCCCGCCCGCCTGTGAAGCCGTGAGTGAAAAGGAATAATAATAAATGAAACTGACCATGAGAGGGGCCGTCCAAGCAGCGCGCTGCCCCCGGAATGAATGACTCGAGAGCCCGGCACCACGTGGGACGTCTACACACGCTCCCCAGCCGGCGGCCATCTTAAAGTCAGGCGGACTCTCAGACGCCCCATGCAAATAGGCCCGGGCGGCCATTTTGAAGTCAGGCAACATTGAAATTTCATCAAGCACAGGCAAATACAAAAAAAAAAAAAAAAAACAAGGACGTGGGGACCTACCTAAATACAGCGCAAGACTCCACGAGGGATTCCCTGGGCCTGCTCTGCGCTGCCGCTGCGCGCATCACACGCACACCGCGATGTCGAATCATGGGTCCCCAGCCCATTCTCCAGCGCGCCAAGATGCGAAGCCAATCATCATGGGGCTGTCGCACCTGCGCCCCCCAGAACCCCTAGCGCTCGTGGTTGGGAGCAGCATGGGCCCTCGCTGGGAAGAGTGGATTGAAGACTTTGAGGACTACATTAAGGGCTCGAAGGTGACAGGGGACGAGGATCAACTGATCGCACTTCGAAACCTCGTGGGCAAGGATGTCAGCAAGATGATAAAGGAACTCCCCGCCGCGGACGCGGGAACATATGCGAATGTGCGTGCAGCCCTGGATCGGAAGTTTGTGCACAAGAAGAATGTAGATTATGAACGATACGTATTCGAAAGAGCGCGACAAGAAAAAGATGAAGTCATGGGCTCATACATCACAAGGTTGCGGCGCCTGGCGCGCCACTGTGAGTTCGACGAGTTCTCGACGGACGACGCCATTCGCCTACGGGTGATCGACGGCTGCCAGTCGGAGACGCTACGCAGGAAGTTACTAAAAAAGAGTCACACGCTGGATGAAATAGAAGAGATCACGAGGCTCCATGATCAGACTGAAGAGCAAGCCAAGACAATGGAGGCAGGACGCGTGGACCGCAAGGAGGTAGTCTGTCAAGTACGCACCGACCGCCCTCGCCGGTGGTCGAGAGAGCGGGAACGACAAGCTCGGCCGCCATCGAGACACCACCGTCGCCCCGGTCATCGACGGCCTGATTCGGGGAAGAGAAGCAGGCGCCAGGATCATGGGAAGAAGGCGCCATTGAGAAGATGTTACCGATGCGGGTACGACTTCCCACACATCGGAGCGTGCCCGGCCCTGGGACAGAAGTGCCACAAGTGTGGTCGCAACAATCACTTTGAGACCATGTGCGGAGACTACCGCCGGGAGAAAGAAAAAGCCTCCACGAGGTCACCAAGAGGTGAGACACGCCGCCACCACGCGCGAGCGGTACGCGACCGCCGGAAGTCCTCCTCCAAATCCTCCCAGTCCAGCAGGGAGTCACGGTCTTCAAGATGGTCTAGAAGATCACCATCAAGAGACTCCGAATCACCTTCGAGTGAACACGAATACTCTGTAGAATATGCAAACATGATTGCCGATCCCGATCAGCTCAAAAAATACCCTCGGTTGGACATTTGCGTTGGCACGCATCCCACAAAGTTCGTGATGGACAGCGGGGCATCCCTCAACTACATCCCAGTGACCGAATACCAGAAAATGAACCCTCGGCCTCGGCTCGACCCCGCACATGTGCGTGTCTACACCTGGATGTCCAGGAAGCCGCTCCCATGCTTGGGGAAGTTTTCAACGACACTAAGGCATCGAACAACATCTATTCCGGCCGTGATTCACGTCATCGAGGGACCGGAAGCTGACTGTCTCCTCAGTCTGCCAACCGCTGAACGGTTGAAACTGGTGGAAATCCTGTACCGCGTCACTGGTGAAAATGACACCGTGCACAAGTTCCCAAAGCTGTTTTCTGGACTCGGGAAAATGAACAGAGGCCAGATCCGCCTTCACATAAATGACCAGGTCCGCCCGGTTGCCCAACACCCGCGGAAAGTTCCGTTCCACCTCCAGCAAGCGGTGGAGGATGAGCTACAAGACCTGCTGGACGCCGACATCATCGAACGGACGGAGGGCGCCACACCGTGGGTATCTCCCGTCGTGATCGTACCAAAGAAAGGCACACCCGGGAAAGTGCGGCTCTGTGTGGACATGAGAATGCCCAACACCGCCATTGAGAGAGAGCGTCATCCCGGACCTCATTTAAGTGACATGATTGCCGCCCTCAATGGGGCGAGGGTGTTTTCTAAATTGGACCTAAACAAAGGCTATCATCAGCTGGAACTACACGAGAGCTCCCGCTATATCACAACATTTGCAACGCACCTAGGGTTGTTCAGATACAAGAGACTGAATTTTGGCATTTCATCAGCCGCTGAAATATTCCAAGAAGCTATCCGGCAAACGATACATCACATCCCACATACGCTGAACTACAGCGATGACATTCTAGTCTACGGGGCGACGCTCCAGGTCCACGACACGGCCCTAGATAGGGTTTGCCATGCTCTCCTGGAGGCTAACCTCACGCTCAACAAGGAGAAATGCGAGTTCCATCAGTCGCAACTGAAATTCTTTGGCCACATCTTTTCAGGAGCCGGAATGCAACCAGACCCTGCCAAAGTGAGTACTCTGAACAGCACCAAGAGTCCACTTGACGTCAGTGATGTGCGATCCTTCCTTGGCATGGCGAGTTACTGTTCAAGGTATATCAAGGACTATGCCACAATAAGTCACCCACTTCGCACGCTCACCAAGCAAGGACAGGCCTTTGAGTGGACTCCCGAATGCGAGCAGGCTTTCCAGGACATAAAGAGAGCGGTGGGCTCGGTGGAAAGCCTGGCCTATTTCAGCCCAGATCGCAAGACAGAAATAACAGTGGACGCAAGCCCCGTCGGGCTAGGAGCCATCCTGGCTCAATATGACAAGGACACGGACCACCGCCACATTGTGGCGCACGCCAGCCGGAGCCTTTCCGACACGGAGAAAGCCTACTCCCAACCGGAAAAGGAGAGCCTTGCGGTGGTGTGGGCGTGTGAGCATTTCCACGTGTTCATCTACGGGAAGCATTTCACCATGGTAACAGACCACCAAGCCCTCGTCACCATCTATGGCAACCCCCGGTCCAAGATGCCACCCCGCATCGAGAGGTGGGGACTCCGTCTGCAAGAATACACATTCACAATCGTGCACAAGCCAGGGAAGGCTGCCAACCCGGCTGACTATATGTCGCGCCACCCGGAAGACTCACAGCGACACACACCGTCCATGGCAGACGAGTATGTCCATTTTGTGGTGGACCAAGCGCGGCCACCGGCGGTCCCCCTAGAGGCCATCCTGGACGCCACCCAGCAAGACACCATGCTGCAGCAGGTGATCCGAAGGGTCCGAACGAACAGGTGGCGGCACGAAGAGTCGGAGGACGAAAAGGGTGATACCACAAGGCGTCAGGAGTGGCAAGCATTCCGGAACGTGTGCGAAGAACTATCCGTCACACCTGATGGCCTACTGCTGCGAGACATTCGAATTGTAATACCCCAACAACTGAGACAGGGAGTCGTCAACCTGGCACACGAAAGTCATCGAGGAGTAGTCACGACGAAAAGAGCGCTTCGTGAACGTGTCTGGTTCCCCTTCCTAGACAAAATGGTAGAGCACACCCTAAAAGACTGTCTGCAGTCCCAAGTGGTAAGGCAAGGAGACCCACCCGCTCCACTCCAGATGACGCCCCTGCCACCAGGGGTATGGCAAGAACTGGCCATGGACTTCTACGGCCCCATGTCATCGGGCAAGTATGTGTTAGTTATAATAGATGAGTACTCAAGGTTCCCCATCGCCCGGTTCGTCCCATCCACCAACGCAGCTGCCACGCTCACCATCCTGGATGAAGTCTTTGCAGCCTGGGGCCTACCCGCGGAGGTGAAAACAGACAATGGGCCTCCGTTCAATGGCCGGGAATTCAGTGATTTCCTGACGCTCATGAATGTGCGACACCGACGGGTCACACCACTATGGCCGCAGGCCAACGGCACAGCGGAGAGGTTCATGGCCACTTTAAAAAGGACATTCCAACAGGCCGCTCTGGACAAAAGAGACCCGCAGGCAGCCCTCAATGATGTACTCCGAGCCTACCGGACGACGCCGCATGCCACCACAGGCAAATGCCCTGCTACACTTATGTTGGGGCGCCCGGTCAGGACCCGGATACCCACTTGGGAGGGAGCGCTGCGACCCATTTCTCCCAACCGTATTCATCGGGAGGTTGAAGCCACCGACAAAGCTCGCAAAGAAAGCATGAAAGCGTACGCAGATGGCAGACGGCGGGCTCGCTCTCTCTCGTTCCACGAAGGGGACTGCGTGATTGTCAAGCAAGAACAATCCAAGAAGACAGACAGCAGGTTCAGAGCGGAACCTCTGACGGTCACTCGTCAGAAAGGCACCATGCTGACAGCAGAGTCAGACACCAGGCGTGTAACCCGGAATGTGTCTCACTTTCAGAAGTGCAGCCCGGCTCTGCAAGAGACTCTAGAGTCGCAACCTGCACCTTCAAAAACTCTGCAACCCGAGGCACAGAGCAAGGGTGACAGATACAGTGCCTGAAGGCCGCACACTCCGTCCACGACAAACTATCCGTCAGCCCAAGCGGCTGATTGAGGAGATGTAACTCTTGGTGACCCCGTTCGTTGCTAACAAAGGGGGAGATGTAGAGATGAGGGGTCTAGTGGCTGTGTGGGCGGAGCAGTATGGGCGGAGATAGGGGAGGACTGGGGTGACAGGAAGAGGCGGAGTGGGGAGGTCAGGTCGGCAGTTGAGGGAAAGACATGCTGGTGTAAGGAACGCAATAAAGCACATGAATAGAGAACCCTCCGTGTCTGTCGTCATTGTAAGTGAGTAGACACGACAGCTGCCACCGTTACTGCCCTGCCACCCTCGGCTGAATATTGGCAGCAGCCGCGACTGCCTGACGCTAGTGCAGCATGTGAGGTATACACATCGTTTGTGTAAGGATGGGCTGTAACAGTCTCCACCTGGCACATGCACAATTCAGTGAGGGGAGACCTCTTGTGGTGCAAGTTGGTATTGCAGTTTTGATATGTAACCAAATCATCGGTGAAATTGTTTGTTTTCATGTAAAAGTGGTAATATGTAAACAATAAGATGGACAGTGAGGTATGATAGTTTGATGGTCAACACCCTTTCGCCCCCAACAGAGATGCTACCTTGGGCCAGGTGACAAGGCAGAATTATGGGTGTGGAAAGAGCTTTGGGAAAGATTTAATGGTTTACCATTGGAAGGAGTGGGGAAAGAGACAGAGTGGTCCATATAAATATTTTCAGTCACTGAAGAATGTGATGGTTTCGGCTTGTTTTGGCAGGGGAAATGGTGCGCGGAGGAGTGGCCTGAGTCAAGGAAACATGGGCGTCGGAGCATAACATTACTGGACTTTTTTTTCCATTGGTGGTGGGTATGGATTTGTGGTGAAGCAATTTCAGGAATAGGAATGTGCCCTTTAATGCTGACAATATAGCCATGGCAAATATTGTAGACAGACAAATGGCACAGATTTTGAAGGTTCTACAACTTTTGTGAGTTTTTGCTCTGGGCTGTATGACTTACAATGTTACTATTGTTCGCACAAGGCATGTACCAGGGGTTGACAGTGACACTGCAGATGCTCTGTGTCATTTGTAGTGGAGGAGATTCCTTGGTCTAGCAGTAGAACCTGTGGAACGTAGAAGGCAGAGAGTAATGAGGCTGATTGAGGGGTTGTTGGGGCCATCAACATAAAAGGTTTACTTTCAAGTGTGGCAAGAGTTTGTGCAATCGGGAGCAGAGAGGAGGACAAGGGACGAAATTGTAGACCATAGAAATGATTTCATCAATTTCATTTTGTGTTTGGTTGAAAAAGCCTTGCCACCAGTTTTGACTGTGGGGAAGTTGCCACGAGTGGCATTAAACAGTAAGTTATTTTGGGGGTATGGACATGTTGTGGGGGAAGTAGAGGAGAGATTTTAGAAGGAAGGGTAAGGGAGAGAGGTGTGTTAATGTGAATATAGAGACTTATTATGTTGGACTTCCTGAGGAAAGTGCAGTAGCGGGTTCTGGACAGGGTGTATATATCAGGGGACGAGGGGGTTTTGTTTTCAGTGACAATAGTGTGATTGTTCGTTGGTGGTTTCTTCATTTCAGATTCGCTGAGGGACGTGGTGCAGGGTTGGGGTCCTAGGGTTGAAGTATGAGTGTATGACAACAAGATCGAAGTGAGGGTCAGAAAAGGTGAGACAGATCATAGCGGACTTGGTAAGAGGGAGGTATTAAGGAAATACAGGGTGGTGGAGGTCAGGCGCGCAACACCCATTGGGCTCACAGGGCTTCAGCCCCACCGTCATGTGTATCAGCACGGGCTGAGACAGCTTTGCGGGCTGGCGACCGTCTAATTGCAGCCACACCCGAGTACTTCACAGGTCTTTAAAAGACCATTTACTTGCTAATGAGGCTTTTGTTGTGTTTTCACCCCTTCTTAGAGCCACTCTGCCTATTGCTTGGAGAATTAGCCCCCCCCTGAAAAAAATTTCCGCCCCCCCCCTCCCCCCCCCCCCCCGGAATTTGGCTCTAGTTGCCCGCCTGTTGGAGGTTTGCTCAATTGCTTGGTGGCAGAAGTTCCTGGAGGGAACGGAGGGGAGTGTTGCAGGTTTCCAGGCATGTAGATGGAACTTATTTTCTGGGTTCGCTAGTCTTATTGGTTTTGAGGAAGACTTTAAGACTGTTGGGGTTACTGCTGGAGGAGTTTGTGGTCCACTCTTTTGGGACTGGTGTGGCTACGGAGGCCAGCTTGAGGGGTGCAACCAATGCATCATTATGAGACTGGGGATTGGAGTTCAAACTACTTTAGGATTATGTATGCCTTGATGTATTGCAGAACGTGAGAATTTTTGTAGTTAATGGTCTTTGCTAGTTCCTTTTAGGAAGCATGTCTGGAAGAAACAGCAAGGTTTCATCTAAATTTGGATTTAGGCACGGCCGGCACAGGTAAGAACTGTGAGGCAAGACAGGGGTGGGGGGAAGTCGACAGATGTCGGGATAGTTAAAATTAAATAAAAAAAGAAATCAAACCACTTACCTTGCGCTCGCCGCATCGCTGAGTCAGCGATGCAGCGAGCGCAAGGTAATTTGTTTGATTTTTTAATTTTATGTTACTTATCCCGTTGTCTGTCGACTCCCCCCAACCCTACCTTCCCCCACCCCACAGCCCCACCGCTCGTACCTGTGCCTCCCACACCGGTTTGGATTTGCAGACATTCCATCGTAAAATGGCTGACATGGTAGGCAATCCAAAGTCGTTTTAGGTGCCAGCTGGGTTTTGATGATCTAAAAGTACAACTGAAATTGTCTTGGAAAAAGGGGAATGCGTTGTGTAAAACTTTTTGTCAACATTGGTCAAGCTGCAAAAATGCTGGGGGTGCCCAGATGTGCTGTTCATTTAGTTGGCAGAGAATGATTGAGGGAAGTTGAGGTGTTTTGGCATTTTTGAAGGAAATAAGGGTGGATTTGCGGGAGGTGAGACAGCCTTGGTCGGCACTCTCATGGTTTGGATGGAGCCAATGCCTAAGAGGCTCTTGCGGGGTGCCAAAATGTCTGGTGCCATAGATAGATCTTGTAGGAAAGTATTGCCTTGTGCTCATGGCCATGAGGTTGAGGATACGCAATTCTTCAGGGACGATGGTGTTCACTTGTCCATTGTGGGTATGGAATGAAATCTGTTGCAGTTGAGAGAGTGCTCGGCACAGCTGCTGCGGGAAATGGGGGAAAAGTTGCGGCATTGGGTGGGGCAGAAACATTCCTTTAAGTATTTTTCTGGCTGGCAGGTTTTAGACATTAGGTAAGGACGGAAATAAGGATGGTTATGTAGCTTGAGGGAGGGGGATTATAGAGTTCAGAGTTGTTTACAGTAGGAGCGGCCTGTGCAGGTAAGGGCGGTGTGGCAGGGTGGGGGGGGGAAGTCGACAGATGACGAGGAGGGAAAATAAAATGTAAAAAAAGAAAAACACGTACCTTGCGCTCACCGCATTGCCGACACGGCGATGCGGCATGCGCATGGTAAGTATTTTTCTTTTTTTTAAATTTTATTTTCCCTATTCGTTGTCTGTTGCCCCTGTCCCCCAACCCGCCCCATCGCTCTTAACAGCACGGCCTCTCCTGGTGTACAGGTTAACAGGTTAAGTGAGTCATAAGATGTTGGCTCCAGAAGGTAAAAAGGTTTGGTTGGTTGAAATCCAAGAGGGTTTTCTTTAGGCGAGGGGTAAGGGACAGGTTGACTGTCAGGTAAAAATGATGTATTGGTGAGGCTTTGAGTTATAAGGTGTGTGGCGTTTGCCAGGGTTTTGAAATGTTGTCACGCACACCTGTCTCGTTAAAGCGGCCTTGTTCACACTGCTCTCTTTCAGTAGTTATTGGAATGCGCTGTCTCGCTCCATACAGAGAGTGTATGAAACTGACAGATGGCTGATGAAAGTGCTGAAATATTTCCAGTGGCGAAACAGAGACATTGCCGAAGGGCACAAAAATCTTTGTATGAAACAGATATTAAATGTAACAGCTCCAAAAATATTAGTTTCTACAAATGGGAAACTGACACTCTGTGCGGATTAAAGAGCATATTTGCTGAACGTGCTCAGCAATGACTCCAGCCAATTAAAATCGCATTGTGAGGAAGGAAAGTCACTTAATCATTTTACTACTGAAAAATATTTCCCAAATTATGCCATTTGTGCCTGAGAAACACGACTTGCGTTTCTCCTTTCATTTTCATCATCCTGGCTACAAGTGTTTTTTTCGTTGCCCCGTTTCATTCACAGAGAATCAAATACATATCTTTGCTTTGCTCTATAAAGGGGCATGGTTTGCAGGCTATCACATAATGTCACAAATGTCTGTCCAGTTGATACTGACAACATCCACTGAACACTTACATTTTGGCCGCTCTTCCAGCGAGAGTCAGCATATGCCATCTGCGTATTGAATTTCAAGAAAAAACAGGGGAACCCTACTCACTAAGGAACCAGGGTAATAGTTATATAGGAAAAACAATGGTTCCTGTGGAATGATATACTATGAGGTTATGATACATAAGCACAATCGCGATATAGAGGGTATAATGGCAGAGTGCGAAGGTTGCGCAACCATATATTAAGATGTCCCTTCATCAATAGACCTTAAGAGACCCTACATTGTTTTGAGGGTCAAAACACCGTCGACATACAGAAGAAGCGAACCATTTCCCCAGCACATATCACTGTATATAGCTGCTGTTCACATGGAATTATTATAAATATGGTTGACTTGTACAAACTGTGGAAACCGTGAATTTAATATTCACATTGTCACTTAGGTTTAGGTTCCCTTTGTCACCTGGGACACTATGCACAAATTTTGCTTTGATGTATAATGTTTACTCCTAACTTTATTGTTGAAAAAATCCATAAAATATACAACACTGTAATCGGTGTGTTAGTGGTTCCTTCGCGATCTGCATATTGAAGGCCACGGCAAACAGTATAGTTTCGGTCCCTGAGCAGTTCCCTGGAGCGTGCGTGTTCTCCTACAGGGCATTAATGGCGCCAGTGAAAGCACAGGGTTAATGGTGTGGAACCAGCACCAATGTCTTTGGAAACATGGCGGCCACGTTTGGGAGGTTTCATTTTCGAAAGGCCTAATTAATACTTGGTCTATGGAGCCATGCGCCTGATCACTAATGTGATGGCTTCTGTCCAACAGGGAGGCACTACTGGGCAAAATACTCTTCACTTTCACCATATCTCAAAGGCACCAAGTGAGCGAAGCAAGGAAGTACAACCCACCCTACAATTTTTCTGGCTCAGCGATTATTGGTGGTGAGAGGGTGTTCTGCTCGTAAGAACGCCTTTTCTTCCCTTTTCCACCTTTCCGTTTCTCTCCTTTTGTTTTCCCCTCTCTCTCTCTCGCCCCCCTCTTTTTCTAATTTCTCTCCATGTTTCATCATTCCTTATTCCTTGTCACCCATAGCTAATTAGTCCCTGCCAAGGTATATTCTAGTGATAGATATGAGCTTCCTCACAAATCACAGGCAGATAAGGGCCCCAAAAGTAGAAATGATATTTTCACAGTTGCAGCCCCCACTGTAGCTGCCTAAGAGGGTGTTCCCTACGCAGGGCCGTCTTTAGTGCTGGTGGCGCCCTGTGTGACAATGTTTGTTGGCGCCCCCCCAATGACCACCTCCACCACGGATTCTCTCACTAGCACCCTTTAACAGTGACCAAGTCACCATAACCACACTCTCTCAGATGCATTGAATTAGTTATATAGCGCCACTCATACCAGTGTAGGGTGTCTGAGCACTTTGCATCACACACACATTACACAGAGACAATCAATCATACGTGTGTAAATCCGTGTATAGGAAATGATACATAAGCCAAAGGACTGAAAGTGTAGGATTCACATGCCATCCATACTGGTAGGCAGTATAGTTTAAGGGTGCTTGGTGTGGGGAAGCACAAACTCAGAGTTGAAAAAGAAACATCATAGTTGGGAGTTTTCTTTAATAATAAGAATTGATTTCTAGCCAAATTAACCCATTTTGCAACGTTAATCAATGTTCTAATGTATATTTTGCGGTGTGTATGCAGTTCCGGGATGAAAGTTAATAGCTCACTATTCTATATTAGGACATTAAGTCATAAATTGCAAGTAAAAGGATATCTCTTTTGAAAGCAGTAACCTGCTGATCTGTTCACATCATATGCACTCTGTAATCCACTTGGTACACGTTCTTTGCAGCAGGCATATTAACCCTCTGCACTAACTTCACCTAAGTCAAAACCTCAACTTTACAAAACACTGAGGGATATTAACAAAGCTTTGCGTTAAACATTGCAAATCACGCTTAGCGAGATTTGGAATATCGCCGCCTATTGCTGGTTTACATCGCCGTGTTAGCGGAATATTTACAATGCCTTGCTCACAGGCGATGTACAAACCTGCAATAGACGGCGATATTCATCATTAGCGTGTGAAATCAAGCGATGATTTCACACGCTAATGAAAAGCTTGACAATAGGGGTGTGTGGACGTAACCAAAGAATCCACCTCCCACTCAAAACATGCCTAAGTCAAGTTTTGACCAGGCGTAAGGATCCGGCGTAAACCGTGGTTAGCGTGGCTTTCCGTGGTTCCGAGGCCACGTTGTAAATAAGGTGATGCCTTGTTCTCGAACTTTTGTCATGGTGTCTCGGGAAGGTACGCCTACTGTGCATCTCATTAGCGATGTATATCGCTAAGATGCGTGGCGTTACAAAAACGGCAGCTAACATGCGCTAATGCATGTTAGCGCCGCCTTGCTAATAGGGCGATGAAATTATCGCCGCTTTTGCGGCAAAAAGTGCCGCTAAAGCGGCGATAATGCCCTTGTAAATATGCCCCACTGATCTCTCTCCATGAAGATAATTAATCGCACGAGTTTTCTTGACATTTATGTGAGGCCTGGTCATTGCCGGCGGAAAGAAACGCTGCAGCAGGTGCTTCAAAAGCTTAAGAAACTTTCAAACACGGCGCCCCCAGGAAGCCAGCACCCGGTGCGGTGGCACCGGTCGCACCGCCCTAAAGCCGGCCATGTCCCTACGTCCTTCTACTGTGCTTCCTACTCATGCTTGAAAGCAATGAGTGGCAAGGTGGCAGGCTGTACCAAGGCTACAATGTAGGGGTGCCCCAACTGAAGGGATATATTAACGGGACAGATACCGGTGGACTTTATAAGAGCTACAGGGAATCAGGGAGAATGGGAGGGGCCTTCTCACAAGTGAGGATTCTCCAGAGAAGTTTAATGCGTCATTTGCAAACCAAGTCCTACTTTCTTTGTCTAGGTGAGGTCATGCAAGGTGAATGCAACTGTGAGGCCGAGGGAGGTTAGTATATTCAGGTCCCGACGCCTCACTCTTTCCTGTAAGTCGAAATGATATGAATTTATTCAAACGCGTTTTGTCACCTCTTTGGTCTGATGGCGAGGAAGCAGAGAGACGCAGGCAGCCAAGAAGCAAGTTAAAAGTTTTGATGTTGGAAGACGACGCTTTTCCTTGCCAGTAAGGGAACATTTTGCAGACGTGTGTAGCACATTCCGTGAACTGATGTACTTTGTGTTTGGCGCCCCTTGAATTGCAAATCAGCTGTCTGTGCCGAGGTGGCTTTGCTAATGAGGCTTTCTGCAATACAGATCCCACGCATGTCTCTCAGAAGGTGACGGTACCAGGTGCCAGGTGTGCCAGGGCAAGGCTGGAGGGATGTTAAGTTGTAAGTTTAGGATACAGAACTTGAGTTTAAAAAAGTTGGCGATGTAAGTTAAAGAGATTGACTTCTGCATTTTGCTTTTACAAGTTTTTATTCTTAGAGAAATCTAATGAGAATTTGTCTAAATGGTGTTATCATTAAGTTGAACTCAAGAGTGAACAATCCTCTCTGGACCCAGGGCACACTTCACAGCAACATCCAGTTGACCCTTTAACAAAGCGTGTGGTTGTACATACAGTCCTTCAGTGCGCCAAGAATGAATCCGGCACACAACAGCTTACAACAGTTGGTCATTGTTTAATAAGTTGTGAGTTTATATGGAAAAGATACAGAGCACATACTGCAAAATGGATTCACTTCTAGGGTATAGATTATTATAGGCGACAGAGTAAATTACTTGTTCCAGAGAAGGTGGTCTATCTCGAGTCTAACATGATATATGTTTTTTATAGTGCAAATACAGAGCAAGGCAAATAGGAACCATAGTAGAGTTGACAATAGCAGGAAAAGGCCGGCAATATTACTGAGCGATTCAGTTAACATTGTCACAAGTAAGAGCGTAAGTAAACATAGAGAGGGAAAAAAAAGAACTACAACCATGGAGTCTTCTGGAGAAGAGAATGCCCTATGTTGTTGGAGACTGTGATAGTGCACTGGGTAAGTGAACGTCCAGGTATTGCATCCAATGTAGGCTACCCGTGCAATGGCAGTCCTTCTGCGGGCGCATGTGTATGTATAATCAATAGTTCCAATTACCTGGTACAGGGGAAGACAGGAGGTGGTGTGAGCATGAACAAAGTGGGCATCCCGGGTCCGGGACCCTGCATTTACTCTACCCTTCTTCCTAGTAGTTAAAGGCAAGGCCTGTGAGGGGCCCGTGGAGTCCAGTGATCAACAAGGACGTGTACTGCAGAAGAGCCTAACCTAAGCTGACCATCAGGAATGGCTGCAAATTTAGGACAGTGAGTGCAAAAATTGAGGTCAAAGGGTCAAAATTGAGGACAAAAATTCAGGATAGAAGGTCAAAATTCAGGACAAAAATTTGTGACAAAGGGTAAGTTTTACAAACACATCAGAGGAGGTCGCGCAATATTACATAAGTAAATAGACAACCAACACAAGTACAAGTCAAAATAAGTTTGAAGAACCGGCAGGAGAGCCTTCTCCTACATCGCAACCAGAACCTGGAACGAGCTCCCTGTGAACATCAGACGCTCCCCGACCCTGCACACGTTCAGGAAGGACCTCAAGACCTGGCTCTTCGACTGATCCAGAGCCGCCCCCCCACAAGTGCCTTGAGACCCTCAGGGGTGAGTAGCGCGCTTTATAAACCCCCTGATTGATTGATTGATTACAAGTCAAAGTAAGTTTATATTAGGTTGAGACAACCTTGCATTGCATCTGTTGTGTGTGTGAGTCAAACTTAAACACCTGCATTTGCCTACTCTAAAAAAAAAAAGGAAGAAAAAGATCAAAGCTCAAGGCTTCTCAGATCTTACATTTCCGCCTCTCCCACATTGGAAAAAAAACCCTATCCGACCAATCATCCCAAGGGGATGTGATGTGTAAATGGTAAGGGGGCTGAGGGGCAGGGTAAACATGAAAATAATAACAGCACAAATGTAGAAACTTTGCACTATTGGAGCAAAATAAATAAACAATAAAGGACAATTGTATTTGTACCATTATCACTGCTTGTGTGACAGTATAAGAGGCTAGCAGTGTATGCACCTGGGTAACATGCGCCAAAATGAAACCTCCACCTCCACAGAGCTTGGCCCCTGGTGAGATGACAGGAGCCCATAAACAAAAGCAGTTTGCCATGCCCTGGGCTCTGGCAGGTGGAGGCCCAGCAAGTGCTGTCACTGAGAAGAGAGGCCCATGTAGGTGATAATTAGGCCGACATACAGAATGAGAATGGGTCAATAGCAGCCTGTGCCAGGTCGGGGAGTGGCTGTTGCAGGCCACTGATCACAGCAGGAGTGTGAGCTGGCCCCTGCAGTGAGCGTTACAGGCTGCTTGCAGGGGGCAGCTCCCTACAATGTCTGAAATTACAGACAAAAGGTGTCAGTGAAAGAATTCCTCATGGACAAGTGCCCCAAATAACGGGTGGTTGGTCACCCTAGCCTAGCCAGGCTTTATCTTCAAGCATCATGAGGGGCAGCCCAGGAGGACATAAGGAGATGCTGTGGAAGCCGAGGTATCGCTCAGGGAGGGCAGATGTCATTTTTTGTTTCTAGGTCC
Source organism: Triturus cristatus (assembly GCF_964204655.1). Classification (NCBI taxonomy): domain Eukaryota; kingdom Metazoa; phylum Chordata; class Amphibia; order Caudata; family Salamandridae; genus Triturus; species Triturus cristatus. The sequence goes on along the minus strand of NC_140583.1, from coordinate 1,085,880,859 downwards.
CTGTTACAGATTTCCCAAAGACCACCTCCTTTCATCCCGTTCCCTCTGTTTTGCACCAATTTAAGAGCATCTGCGTCCACGCGTGACCACTTCATCAAAGCCAGCAGTGAGTACTGAGGGCGCCTTCTACGACATCGTAATCTGATGCTTCAACAAGACAAAGACGATATCGTTAAATCTGTGCAAGTGTTTGTCCCTCTAAGCCCTGGGGCGAAGTCAAGGAGGCATGACACAGGTGATAGTATAAGGGCATGGTCTGCGAGCTCAGCAGTAATACCAGTTATCTCTTCCCAGGCTCTCAGAAGCACCGGCACTCCCAGACCATATGAAAGGATCCAGCCTCGGACTCCCTGCATCCAGGGCACTCAGGAGATGTTGCAGGAAACATGCTTTTGATGTGTTGTGGTGTCAGGAATGCATGGTGTAAATAATTGATCTGCTTGAAAAGAAGACAAGGATTGCTGGATGTCTCCTTCATGCGCTGTAACACCCGGGCTCAGTGTTTGTCTGTCAGTGTTAGCGGGAGAGCAGCATCCCATCTAGTATGCACCCCCTCAGCTATCCCAGATGTGGCAGAGGATGGTCTCACATACAGGATCGAGATTGCATGCCGTGCGCTGCCGCCGGAGAGCATGTGTAGTATCAGTGATTGAGATGGTTCCACCACAATAGGGCCCCATGTGGTATTGATCACATGGTATAACATAACATAACATAAAATGTGCATTTGTAAAGCCGACGTTCACCCAGAAGGGCATCTTGGCGCTGAATAACTGTATTTATTTTTACCCAATGGTACTCATTTTATCAACCTCAGAAGGATGAAAGACTGAGTGGACCCACTAGGATTTGAACTTGTGACCATGAGGCCAAGCACAGGCCCCTACAGTGGGCACATTATTCCCCTTAGCCACCAGACCCAGACCTGGTGTGTGGTGTGTAACAAAGTGGCCCGCCCCCAATCCAAATGTGTCTATGATTTCTGGGAAGGACATGAACTAACCATCAGAGTAGAAGACCTCCCCCAGGTAGCTAATGTCCACTTCCCACCATGGTACTGTGCAGAATCTCCTAGCAACTTCCTGAAGGCCTGGCAACTGCCACGGCAATATTTGTGGGGAGTATGGCAGGAGGGGCCTCCCACCATGGCATTTCTTCACCAGCAAGAACGGGCCACCGCCATCTGTGCATTTCCCACTGTGAACAAAATCCTGAGTTAAACAGCCATGCATAAATGCGGGACCCTCCAGGACTATGAGGACATCTGCTTTCTCAGGACAAGAAGCCGTACCCAGCTAGTGCAGTGGCCACTGTAACTGCGCTGCTGCATAGTATAGTTCATAGTTGGGAGCAGCGAGTCCCCCAGTAGAAAAGGGTGCTGGAGCACAGATAATGCCACTCTGCATCTGTCTTTGCCCCATTTTAACTCCAGCAAGAGGCTGTGTAGCTCCCTAAAGAATCGCCTGGGGAGCAAGATTGGGAGTGCCACAAAATAATATAGACGGCGGGGTAAGATAAACATTTTAGAGATTACCACATGACCCAGAGGAGACAGAGGCAAGGACAGCCATAAGGGGATGCATTTGCAGACTGAACAAACTACTGTATTAACATTGCCCTCCTTGAGGTCCTTATCCGCATGGTGTACCTGAATCCCTAGGTATTTAAACTGAGGGTGGGTGGAACTCACAAAGTTTTACTCCATGGAATTCCACAGAGTTACATAAAAACTCAGTGAGATCCCACGGAGTTTCACACGCAGAGAAAGTTGGCAGGTCGCACTGCTCGCACTGATGTTTAACCCCGGGAGCTTGTTCTGCGCTGTAAAATCAATCAGCGTCAATGGCACCACACACCGCACCAGAGGACGCTGTTTCTTTCTGCTACACGAGTACAGTTTCTACTCGAGCAGCAGCTTTCTCAAAGCAAACGGTAGAGACCTGCTGCGACCGCCTGCATTGAGAAATCTTGTCGGGAGGTGTTCTAGCACTTGATTTTCTCACTTGCACTTGCAAACTTAATATTGGTGAGCCAAGTGTGAGAAAAAAACTCCTCCATGTGGTAGTTGGTGGATTTTTTTGAAACTTCGCAATCCAAGTGAGTTTTTCACTTATCCTGAATTTAAACACATCATAGCACCGTTGAAGGCGGAAGCCTTGTAGGACACCCCAGTGAGGTCCCGGGATAGGGGACAAAGGGAACAATCACAACTTGGTCCAATTCACCCCAAGCCTGAGACAGCCCTGAATTCCTCCATTAGTGACATCAGGGCCGAAAAGGAGCTGGCCACATCCCCCAAAAAGACAAGGGCATTGTCTGCATAAAGCAATACTATATGGTGTGTACTCCGGTGCCTAGATCCTCCATTGCTACACTCAAAGGTGCAGCTTAAGGAGCTCTATGACTATGGCAAAGATCAGCGGAGATAGGGGGCAGCCTGGCCTGGTACCCCTCTGTATGACAAAACTGCCCGAAATCAACTGGCCTGTCTGAATTCTTGCCGTAGGGCAACTACAGAGGGTGTGAATCCAGCCAATATATTTCAGGCCAAAGCCAATGTCCTCCAAATTTGCCCATAAGTAATCCCACCCCAGGGTGCAGAATGCCTTCTCTATGTCAAGTGGCACCACACTCTGCCCATGAGACTCAGTTGGGGCAGCCTGTATGAGAGGAAATAAACAACAAACATTAAAGAATGTTTTGCATCCAGGTATGAACCCTGATTGATCCGCTTGGACCAGCATGTGAATCACAGGGAGCAGGCGATTGGCTAGCACTTTCCCAAGTATTTTGCAATCAAGTTTTAAGAGGGAAAGTAAATGGTAGGAGAGAACATCAACAGGATCAGGGCCACGCTTGGGGAGGACCACTATCAGTGCCTCACAGAGTGAATCTGGCAGCAGACCCACCGTCCTAGCTTCATTAAACATCTCCAAGAGGTGTTAAATAGGATGTGCTGTAAATGTAGCATAAAACTCAATAGACAGCCCGTCTGTACCCGCCATCTTATTCCGAGCAATGGCTGTCTGTATTTCTTTTAATTGGATCGGTGCATTCAGGTCAGCACGTTGGATTAGGGACAGTGTGAGTAGCGGAAGTTCCCGCAGGAACTCATAGACCTGTTCAGGTGGGAGTGTGTCCCCTACCTGGTATGGGTCCAATAGTACTCCCAGAAGGCCGCGTTAATGTCCTCCTGAGAGGTGCCTAACATTCCAGCCCCCATTATGATGGCTCCTATCAGTGAGCGCTGTTGATCCTCCCTCACCAGCCAAGCAGTATCCTCCAGAGCGATTACCATTGAAAGGAGGACAAGTCTCTTCATATAGTCATTCTGCCCGAGGTGCATCTCTGATTCTCTGTATTTTCATAACAACTGCGTGGTTTTCCTGACCTCTGCGGAGTGATCAGCCACAGCAATTTCAAGGCGGAATAGATCACATTCGAGGGTCCCAAGTCCATTTGTCAGGGCTCGGATGACCCTCCACACAATAGACATACATTGATCCCTCATATCGACCTTGTGTGGATCCTACTCCAGTGCCCTGGTCGGGCACTGAAGTAGCCCCTGGAGTAGTATTCACCTGTTTAGCCTTTTCAAAGTGAAAAGTATTGGGTGATATTGGTCTCAAGGGCTTCCTTGAATGGGGGATTCAAGAGTGCCTTTGTTTGCAAATGCCAGGTTGGTATCTTGGGCGTGGTCACCCGGGGTTAGGGTCAACTGTAATGGACCATGATCTAACTGAGTGCGTGCTAAGTTCTCTTCATGGACAATCTGCGCACCCAGACGAGCAGTGCACAAAAAAAGATCCAACCCAGTATGTATATCATGGACTGGGGAGTAAAAAGAAAATTTGCTGTCATTTGGGTGAACTAATCACTATGCGTCATAGAGACTCCTATGTGCCATCCTGTCCCAAAAGTGTTGTACCCGAATGCACAGAGCACTGTGCAGAGGGGGAGCAGAGCAGTCATGGGTTATGTCAGGAGCACAATTAAAGTTGCCACTCCTTATTTACTGGGTATGCGGGTCTCGAAAGAGCGCGGGGGTGAGAGTGTCAAAAAAGGACACTTGGTTGGTGTTGGGCACATAAATGCCTACAATTGTGAGCGGGTACTCATCGACTTGTCCCTCAAGTATCACATATCATCCCCGTCTGCATCAACAGTATGTGTGTCTGCCACAAATGGAACCCCTGGGCAGGGGCGGTTCCTCTGCTAAGGCAGAGGAGCGTCGCCCCACTGCTCTGAGAGCAGAAAAAATACGGGGCTGGATTAGGGTTTTGGGAGCCTGGGAGGAGTGGTGAGTACACACTCTCAAAGTGTGCATGACTGCTTGCTGGCCATCTTGGCCCGGCCAAAGCACCATGTGCACTTAGCATGTTCCCCACCAGGATGAATTACAAAGCCTGGTGGGGAACATGCCCAGGCCCCCAGTCCTCATTGCAGTGTTGTAATTGGCTTAGATAAACCAATCACAATGCTGCATTGCAGCGTTGTGATTGGCTTAGGAGACCCCAGGTGCTTCCCGGGTCCGGACTTGCCAGGAAGAGAAGGACGGCGGCCGCGGAAAGGGAAGTGTTTTTTTTTGTTGCTTATATTTTTTCAACTCCCTCGCCTCCACCATAAATTGTCCTTTCCATTTTGCTTGCACCTTGTGAACCTCCTGAAGTGTCAAATGTGTCTCTTGCAACAGAGCGATATGCATGTGGTGGGGAATAAGGTAGACCTGTATGTGGTAATGTTTTACAGGGGTAGCCATGCCCCTAACATTCTACATCAAGTTGTATCGTGGGGTGGAGCCAACTGCGGGGGTGCCCATAGTGAATACCGGCATTATGCATTGTGTAGCAAGTCGCTACCCCAGGCCCCTGTAAGTGTAACATATGAGGCCATCCCAAATGCAGTCATTCACTGCACACACTCCTGGGCTGTAATTTTCTAGCATACTGGCAATACTCCAGAGAAAAAACAATACTGAATGAATGAATTAATAAATGAATATAAGCTTTATAAAGCGCGAACTTAGCCCAGGGGAGTCAAGGCGTTGCGGAAAGAGGTCAACAGAGCTGAGAAAAGAGATGCACATATATACAAAGCTTACAGAGTAGAGAGAGTAAAAATCCAGGTCTTCAAGGCTTTGCGAAAGAGAGAGTGAGAGTCCAGACCCGAAATTGAAAGAGGGAAGGAGTGCCAATGTTTGACCGCAGAAACAGAGAAGGCTCTGTCTCCCCACCTAGCTATCCTAAAACTAGGGACTATCAGCAAGTTCTTGCTAGCCGATCTTAACTGCTTGGTGGGGACATATCTCTGAAATAGTTTCTTAATGCCTTCTGACCCTGTGTTGTAGAAAGCCTTATGAACCAAGTAGAGGGCTTTGAATACAATGCTCCGATCAAGTTGAAGCCAGTGCAGATTTCTGATAGTGGCAGAGACTAAGTGATATTTGGGAAAACCTGGCAGCAGCATTCTGCGCAAGCTGAAGTCGATGCACTAGCCCCTTGTTAATACCCAGATAAAGGGCATTACAATAGTCTAATCTAGACAACACAAGGGCTACAGTGGTCTGTTTTAGGGAAGAGAAGGAAAGAAATTGGGAGATCTTTCTAAGAATCCTTATCATCCCAAAGCAGGTAGAGACTGTCCTATTGATTTGGAGGCCCAAGGAAAGAGGAGTGTCAGTTAAGATGCCCACATTTTTGGCACTGTGGCCAGGGCAGGGGCAAGGACCAAGTGTGTCCGGCCACCAGACGTACGACCAAATGTCCTGATGGTTTCCAAAAATTAAAACCTCAGTTTTTTCCCCATTGAGTCTTAAATAGTTCTCTACCATCCAGGAGGCCACTGCCTGCATACAGTTTTTAAAATTCGCCACTGATGCTTCCACACTGTCAGTGATAGAGACCATAATTTGAGTGTCATCAGCATAAGATAACACTTCTAACCCAAATGATCTTACCACCCTGGCAAGAGGGGCCACATAGACATTAAAAGGGTCGGGCTCAATGAGGACCCCTGAGGAACTCCACAGAACAACAGATTGGGAGCTGAGTAGAATTGGCCCATCTTGATCCTTTGTGACCGGTCCGTAAGAAATGAGGTGAATAGATTCAGAGCAAGGCCCTTAATCCCAATTTCCCTAGTCCTCCCAACCAATTTTAGGGGAGAGATTTTATCGAAGGCCGCTGTAAGGTCCAGAAGGATAAGCAAAGTCCTATGACCGGCATCCACATGACTTCTGATGTTGTTAAGTATGGAGGTTAATGCTGTCTCAGTACTACACTCACCCCTGAACCCATGCTGCGAGCCATCGAGCAATTGATGTTCCTCCAGGTATGCGCTGAGATGGAAGTTCAGATGCTTTTCCAAGATTTTCGCTGGTGCAGGTAATAGGGAGATGGTACGGTAATTTTTTTATTCAGCTGGATCCAAAGAGGGCTTTTCTATGGGGGGTTTAACCACCGCAGTTTCCCATGCAATGGGATACTGCCCAGATGTAATGACAGTATTAAGAAGTGTGGTCAGATGAGGAACTATAGTCTCTCTTCCCAACTTCAAAACTTTCAAAGGGCAGGGCTACAGCGGGGAACCAGACTTGTTTCCCTTTTAACATCCGCTCTGTATCCTCTTGCAGAAGAGGGGGGAAGGACCAAAAATGACCTTCTTCCCCCGGTGCTGCGCAGTGATCCCCAACCAGGGAATCTAGAGGAGGCTCTATGGTGGATCCTACAACATTGAGGGTCTCCAGGGAGGAATGTATTTACTTGATTTTATCTTGAAAAAAGCCCTCCATTTTGTCTCAAATACCATGTGAAATGTCAGTACAAGCAGAGGCTGAGGGGGCAGAAGAGAGTTGATCACAGTAAAAAGTTCCCTTGGAGACTTTAGGGACTCTGTCATCTTAAAATAAAATAATCCCTTTTCCTCAATGATGGCGGTTTTATACTCTCTCAATCTAAGCTTGTGCAGATCTCTTTCGGCAGGTTTGAGCTTGCGGTGCCATTTCCTTTCCTGGAGTCGGCATCCCTGTCTAAGCTTTCTCAGTCTCTCTGAGAACCAAGGAGCCCAGGGCCGTTTTCTAGCTGTACAGTGCTCTTTAAGTGGGGCAAGGGAGTCCAGAGCTGCCAAAATCCAGTCAGATAATTCTGAGTAGGCTAAATTAAAGTCCGGGTGGGAGGGCTGTACATAAACCCTAGGTATGTTAAGAAGGGCCTCCTTATTAATAAGGCTGAGGTTTCTTTTCAACTCCACCCTATTCTTGATATTGGGACCTAAATGAGCAGCTCCAATTTGCAGCAGAAATGGAATGGCATAGTGATCAGACCAAGAGAGTTGAATCTGTTCCTCCACTTTAATCCGCAGGTCATTAGAAAAGATGCCATCCAGAGTATGTCCTGCTATATGAGTGGGATTCATAACCAGCTGTGAGAGAGCACAGGAATCCATAGTTTCTAGGAATGATTGCGCCTCAGTACACAGCGTCTTCTCTAGGTGAAAATTAAAATCACCTAAGAAAGTAATTTTAGATCTAACCAGATAGGGCTCTATTAGATTACTAAAATCCTGATTGAACAATGTTCTAGGTCCAGGAGGCCGATAGGTTACTAGCCCAGTAAAACTTTCAGTAGGGAGGACATTCAGAGAAAAGTATAAGGCCTGATAGGGATCCGAGGGGGTGGTAAGTGGCTGAGTGCAGCAATAGTAGGTATCTTTATACAGAATTCCTATACCTCCACCTATCCTCCCTTCCCTATCAAATCTAGAGAGAGCATAGCCGGAGGGGATAGCCTCTACCAGGTCAGGCCCAGAGCAATCTCTGGCCCAGGTTTCAGTAATAAATACCTAGTCTGGCTTCTGAAGGGACACAAAATCCCTAAATTCTACCTTGTTCTTAATCAACGATCTAGCGTTTACAAGGTAGCCCTTAAAGCAGTGATTCAAGATCAGAGAGTTGGGCAAATAAACCTCCTCCAGGGGATTAATTCCAACACCTAGCGGGATGATTGTCTTACATACTCTGTGCACTCATACTCGTGGCAACCTACAAGAGCCTCCAGACTCTTAGACCTACAGTGCAACTCCCTTTGTTCTTGTAGGTCAAGAAGGTGCCTTCTAGAATAGCTGAGAGGCTTTCCAAGATCTGGGGAAAATCGGCCAGGGTTTCTGGCGCATCCCCGCTGACATCCCCTCCTCTCCCCAGCTAGATAGAGTTTATTTCCCAAACCAACAACACCCAAAAAATAACAGATAACAAAAGAAAAGCTCAAGGACAGATGCAACTAGTCCAGTTCAGAGCCCTCGTGTGGCATGGGTCACCTGCAGTTTGTGTTCCCCAGTAAGCAAGCCCACCGTGGATGTCAACACATCCAGCTCAAACCCACAGCCTGCCCTGGTGAGAACTGGTGGGACAGAGTGGGGGGGATTTCCACAAACGAGGACGAGGGGAAATGTATTATTTATTTAATTTTCCCTCATGGCTGTCTGTCGAACCCCCCCCCCCCAACCCAGCCCCATCGCTCTTACCTGCACGGGCTACTCCTGCAGCAAACATCAACCATCAAAGGCACAGTGGGGAGGGCAAGAGTGAGAACGGCAGCAGCATCTCGGAGCAGGTCATCAGCCATCCGCGGTGTGAGGGCAGGGTCGAGGATTGTATCCGCGTTTGAGGTTTCAGAATCGCCTGCTTCTGAGCTAGCGTCTGAAGTGCGCTGCCAGCTGAGGGTCTCAAAGGAGTTTTTGCTGTTGTGCATTGCCTATCTCGAGTCTAACATGACTCTCCAATGCTAACATCCAAAAATTCAAAAGGACATTGTTGTCTACTATGACTTTTTGGTGCGGTCCAAGACTGGCAAGTCCAGAGGGTGATATTCTAGTACAATAGATATCCAAAGATAATGCCCGTCTCATACACCTGCTGCCTTCCTGCAGAGTGAGTGCATTTCAGTGTTTCAACAGTACCAACCCCAACATTCCTGCATACACCAACTAGTCATATTGAAGTCCCTTGTATGATATCTTGCAGAGAGGGTCCATCTTTTGTGCTAGAGATAAGGGCATTTTTATGGACATGGGTCACAATCTGTCACATGTTTGTGGTGACGTCGTACTGCAGCTGGCTAGTTTGGCATGAATGGCCAAATTGCATACTGGTAATCTTCAATACTTCCAGTCCTATTCGTCCTTATTCCAGTCATTATTTCTGCGTTTCTCCCACTTCAATGAGACAGGAGACTCCAGGATATGCTAAAATTAAAGCCTGCCCACTCTGACAGGGTGCCAGAAAGATGTTTACATTCCCGCAACATCCAGACATACATAGCCAAGACGAAGGCCATTAATATTAGGGGAAGGAGGAAGGGGCGGCTCCTACGTTTGAGCGGAGGAGCGTTGCCCCACTGAAATTTTCCCAGTGAAAAAAATAAAATGGTAATGAAGATTCATTACCATTTTGTTTTTCTTCACCCCGTCCTGAACGGAGCGTCAGGATGAGGTTGGGGCTGATGCTGACTGGTAGCAGCAGAGAGAGCAGAGCGATTTCTGTTTCAAGTGCGCATGTCTTGCGACGGCCAGCCACGCATGTGTACTTTAAACCACTCTAACCCAGCTGCCTTAAGACAACTAGGTTAGAGAAAGCCAAAGCCTCTCATGCTAGTGAGAGCAGCGCTAGGATTGGTGTGGGAGTTTGGAGCCTGCCTGCCTATAGGAGAGAAGACCTTCGAGGAGGGCGTTGTGTCGTACCTCCAGGCAAGTGCTTTTAATTTTTTCAAATGTCCCACCTACTTTACCACCATCGAAACAAGCCATCCGCCACTGGCAGGAGGGTGGATTGTAATTCCAGGGAGGAGAACGAGTAGGACTAGGAGTAAGTAAATATTTACATTTTTGTCCCTCGCCCCATCCCAGTTTATACTTGATAAGAATACCAAAGCCACAAATGGATTTCAGCCATAATAACACCCCCAAAACCACATATCTTGTGATTTATAATCATCAGTAATAAATTACGACAGAACGGAGCTGAACACACTAGCCCCAAAATAGTTTTCAGTATTTTCCAACCTATGAGGTTTATAATGATGAAAGAAAGCGTGTGATGTAGCCCAAGTTGCAGCCCTACACTTTTTTAAAGGAGGAAAATCAATGAACTCTGACCAGGGTGCTGCCAGACTCCTGGTTTGACTTCCCTGAATACAGACTGGCACATGTACATGTGCCATGTACATGACTGCACAATAGGTTAAACCAATCATAGATCAAACTCAAAGACTCGTTGTCAAAGAAGAAGTATTTTTCCCCATGAGCTAATTTCCCCAAAAGTTTACCAGATTGACTGTCGGACAGAGATCTGTCCAAATAAATGAGTAGAGCTCTCACCACGTCGACTCTGTGAAGCCTCTCTTCCTCAGGAGATGAAGGACAATTAAACATGTTCAGAGGGACTACTTTCTGAGGTTTGTGTAAGGAAAGTATCCACCTTTGTTAAGAAGGTCAGTTTTGGGCATAATAACACTGTGTCCTCTGAGAAAAATAGAACGTGTGCTCTAAACAGCAGGGCAACCAGTGCCCCAACCCCTGTAGCCTAAGTAATTGCAGCCAAAAATTATTTCTTCATTGTAAGAAAATTAATATCCATAGAAATTAGAAGCTCAAGGGGATGGTATTGTAAAGCTTTCAATATAAAGAAAGAGCCCATGGACAGGCCAATGACTTATTTATGGTCTTGATAAGATAACACTTGAGTAACCTCGACGCAGTTGATTCTCCTTCTAGCAAGGAACCCCAAACTCTCCTCGTTCAGCAGCGGTCACTCCCGTGAGTGACCGCTGCACCACGACATCTTAGATTAGAAAGAGAAAGTCTGATATTGAAGTTATCACAGAAACAAAATTACAATTTCTGGCACCCCACACTGTAAAGGAACCAGATTATGAGAATCACACAACAATATAAAAGATTTTCAATGTCTAGCAAATGATTTAAGAGTGGAACTCCTTCTGGAGTGCTGGATAACCTATGCTACGTAAAGGGGCAAACTTTTCTCTTGAAAGCAAATCCTTTCCTATTCAAGGCCGATGATGCTAACCTGATGCAATTGGAACCCCAGGGATAGAACAGGCAAAGGAAGAAGAGGAATTTTCCAAGGAGCACAAAGATCCAGGGATTTTAGAAGGAACCATGACCTCCGTAGCCAGAAAAGTGCCACCAGGATAAGTCCTTGTCTTCTAGCTGTATCTTGGAAACACCCTGGGGACCAAAGAAAGAGAAGGGGGGAAGGGTAACATCATACAAAAGGACTGGAGGCCAATAGCCTCCTGGAGCAGAGATGGGAACCAGACCACTGGTCTTCATGGCACTGAGATCTATTTCTGGGGTCCCAAATCTTCTGAAACGTTGACAGAGAAAAGATCTGATCCTGAGAGGATGGAAATTTCCTGCACAGTGTCTGCCACAGAACTGTCTACACCCTAACATGAACAGTCTATAGCGAAAACAAGTCATGTTCTGTGCAGCAACCAAGGAGATAGCCCACCACCCTGGAGAGTTTAACCCTGAACTCCCCATTTGATTTATGTAAGAGACTGTACCAATATTGGCCAATCTTACCAACATATGGGATTGAGATGAATCTCTTAAAACCTTCTATCACCTGCCTCCAATTGGAGGAGTGATGATACTCCCTGGTAGGCCAACTGCCTTGCACCAGTCTGTCCTCTAATGTTTTTCCTATCACACTAGACTGGCGTCCACTCTTATGGTCTTCAAGCTCTCTGGAGCAAATGGAAATTGTCTGCTGAGATTTTACTGCTTCAGCCACCAAATTTAAGAAGTCATGGTCATACTAGATACCAGAATTAAAGTTGTGTAATTGTTGGAACAGGGCTCCCAAAACAATTTCAGGTGATTGAAGAGTGGAAGATGGGGCAATGTCCATGGCAGTGTGAAAATGTAAGAGACCATATTACCCTAAACTCTCAACCCCAACCTTGCTGACCATGGAGTTGTGGTCAAGAAAGGTATTAACTTTTGTTGAATGCTGTTTACTATGGATTCTGGCAAAAAGACTATGGGCCTGATTTAGAGTTTGTTGGATGGGTACTCCTTCATAAATGTGATGTTATCCTGTTCACCTTATTGCAAGCACATTATATCCTAATGGACTTATAATATGGTGAACAGGATAGCTGACAGGTTTGTGATTGAGTATCCCATACACCAAACACTAAATCCCATATGCCAAACTCTAAATCAGGCAATATGTCTAAGTCTGTCCTGAACCTCACCTAATAAAAGTTCGATCCAGAGAATCCACCAAATCCTAATTTGATATGTTGAGGAGGGATGCATGTTTCCTTGGACAACTGCAGATTTCTTCCAAATCTTCCAATGTCCTCACTTGAAGCAGCCTGTCTTTCAAGTGCGAAAAAAATGAGCTGCCTTTCAGATACTGTTCAGTCACTAAAGACACTACCACCTTTGTATACTCCCTGGGGGCTGACTTAAACCAAATGAAAGTACTGAATTGGTGGCGTCCTCTCCGGATACAGAGCCATAATTAACACCAGCTGCAGCCCGTGCAGGTAAAAGCAGTGGGGTAGTGGGGCCGGGTGGTGGGATTTCGACAGACGACGACGAGGGAAAATTAAATAAATAATTAATTTCCCCTCGTCGTCTGTCGAAATCCCTCCCCACCCAGCCCCACCGCTCTTACCTGCACGGGCTGCGGCTGGTTAGCACTGATGATTTGTCACTATCAGAAGTTGGAAGTATGTGTCCCATAGATGTATGGTAATCAGATATATGTCTGCTGGAATCAGGGAGACACTGATCTGTAGTGTCTCCATCTTAGAGTGGATAACTTTTTCGCATTGAATGGCTTGCTTCAGATTGATTGCCACGCTGTGTCCTCCTGATATCTTCGGGGGTAAAAAACATTATTGAGTAGATGCCTTTCCCCAACTTTTCAGAAGGAGCAGAACTACTGCTCTTTTTAGCTGACAGTCCAAAATTGCCTGAGAAAATGCTTTCATTCTCTCTGGGCATTCTGGCCATGCAGTCTCTTTGACACCTGAGTACTTAAGACAAGAATTTAACTCTAGTTGAAATCCTTCTTTAATTATCATTGTAGATGGATTCCTTTCATGCCTTCATGAAGAATTGAATCTGTCCTACCACTTGCCACTGTAGGTCAACCATGGCACACTCAGACCTTTTGTGATTTTTCAGAACTGTATTTCTGCTTTTTAGGATCTTTGTTCTGGACTACTTTCCTATGCGACATGTAAGATGATTGATGTTGGCGTCTTGGAGGCTGATGAAACGATGCTTAATTTTCCTCTGAGTTCATCATAGAGGAAACAGTGGTCTGTTGGAGAGATATGAATGAAGAGGGTTGCTTTTTCTCCTTAAAGAACTTACAAATCTTTTGCTCCAACTTATGACCATAGTGATGAGCACCTTCGAAGGACATATGCAAACTAGGCCTGGGCGGTGAACTTCCCTCCGTTCGCGGAGTTTTCTGCACTCCGCACTCTGCGGAGCTCGCGGAGTGCAGAAAACTCTGCTTCGCGACGTGCAGCGGATTTTTTTTCCCGCTTGCGATCGCGAACGGTAAGTTCACGATCACGAGCTGCAGCTCGGGTAGAATTTCTACCCGAGCTGCAGAAATACCAGCACAAACTGCAGTTTGCACTGAACTCTGCCACTCTCAGAACTTCGGATGAGTTTTTGGTAACTTTGCGAAGTTCCGCGTAGCAAAAACTCAGCGAACTACGCCTAGGCCGACCTGGGGATTTCTGAGATGCATCAGTATGCCAGTCTTTCAAATATAAATTTAATATGGCCACACAGAAACGCCCACAGCCTGACAGGAAGCTCTGACAATGTCAAAAGAAATGTCATAAAGGAGCTCCCCTTTTCTCTCGAATAACTATAATAGCACTGAACTTTCCATACTCCCCTCCACCGCTTTGAACTTCTTCTGAAAGTTAGAGATTGGAGACTGGAAATTTACACACCATAAATGCCTGCCCTGAAGGAAAAATGGGAGCCTGAATAAATCTTTATAGTTCAGTCTACATTTTATGTTATGCATCTGTCACAATAAAGTCCTTAGTGATTGAATTTCTCCCAACACCGAATATACAGGAAGGGAATTTGGAGACAATTTACATTTAATGGATACAGGTGCTGCATATGTTTGCCAACACCACGTCTATGAATTGAGAAGAACACAAATATTGCCAAAGAGCTGTCTCTGGTAGTCTATCAGGCCCATCAGGTTCTGGGAACCTCATATTTTATTTAAGATGTGACAGAAGTCCTTCACGATATATTTGTTTCTCTGTTCTCCTGAATTTCCAATTCGCTGCACAGTACAAGGATCTTTATTCGGTTAAAAAAACATTAAAAAACATACAATTCATTGTAACAATTTCCTAAGATAGCAATTAAAAATTTCAAAATGTTAAAATTTCCATGATGTCATCTTAAATAACAAAACTGTGTAAAAACAACTTGCCATTAAAGCATGTGCAAATATCCAAGACAACAATTACAGCTGTCGCCATCCTAGGGTTGTAGCTAAGATGTCTCATTAAAAGATGTACAGAATTGACAAAAACAGCTAACACTAGCAGCATAAACAGACTAATTTCGTAACATAACTTATATTGTGTACATAGCGCAACTCCCAGTATTTCCTAACATTAATAGACCATAGGAAAATACAGAAAGGGATAACTTGATTCTTATATTCAGCTAGTATGAATATCTAATTATAATTACTTGCCCACTACTTTGGGCTAACTTGCTGCAGCTGCGATAAATCTAGTGTTTCCTTTAATTGGCACAAGGCCATAAAAATACATTAAAATACATGATTAATTCAATCAATCGATACTTGGATAAAAGACCAAAAGAATCATCCCAACAAGAACAACAGTTTACATACAGAATGTGTGCACGTCAGACTGCAATGGAACCAGGATCGCTGGACTGCAGATGTTCGGACCTTGATCTCCACATGCATAGCAAGAACTGTGAGACCACAAACACTATGGATTGACTAGAATCAGTTCTCAAAATCCTAATTACTGTTTTATTGTCTTGTATGCCCAGAATCCAGCAAAGTGGAAATATCAATTGTCCCCGATATCCCCTGTATGCTGGGCAAAAGAGCAGAATATGTTGATGGTTTCATTGGCTCCAACACAAAGAGGGCAAGTTTCTTCCAGATCACTGGAAACTCGCCATCATTTAGAAGTAATAGAACACAGAGGAAGGGTCCCATTACGCAACATTTCAAATATAATGTCTTAGCTGATAGTGGCTCAACCTCATCTAAAAAGGATTCCAGATTAAAATCTACTTTAAATTCAATGAAAACAGAAGCTAGGGAACTTAATCCTGCTTGCCCAATGTAAGTAAATGTCTTATGCTGCCTGTACGAGCTATGAATGGCAGCCTTAGTGATCCCAATAAGGTCTGTTGGAGTGGTCCAAAGATTTGCACAGCCTAGTTGGGTAAACGATTTTTGAATGTACCTGACCCATGGTATTTTTAGGGCACCTGGTAACCTGAAGACATCCTCTAGGCCCTGCTGATAGGCTAGTAACCTGGCAGCAGGCTGATTCGCTCCGAACCGTTAGTGGAGAGTCTGGATACTTAGCGGAAGACCTCCCCAGTTAATGACGAAAATCTCCCAGATTCCCAGAATGAATAGCATGCCAGTGAGTTTGGAGTTTGTGCTTGTGCGCCCGTCAAATGCAGGCAGGTGAATCAGGCCACAGTTACTGACACTCCATGTGGCTTTGGTCTTTGCTGCTGTTCTTGAGTCCTTCGTGTGGTGAGGTGTGGAGCTGCTGGACTTTTAATGCACAAACCTGTGCTACGGACTCTGGGGTTTTAATATTCAGGACTGCGAGGCCCAGGGCGCATAGCGCGAACACCATCACCAGCACCTGGCGTCCTCTTCCTGACTCCTCCCCCCTAAGGCGCATTACGCCTCGCGTCCCCCGCTTCGCGGGAGCCGCTCGCAGGCTTTGGTCTTTGCTGCTGTTCTTGAGTCCTTCATGTGGTGAGGTGTGGAGCTGCTGGACTTTTAATGCACAAACCTGTGCTACGGACTCTGGGGTTTTAATATTCAGGACTGCAAGGCCCAGGGCGCATAGCGCGAACACCATCACCAGCACCTGGCGTCCTCTTCCTGACTCCTCCCCTAATTATTTAAGACACTCCAATACCCGTGCGAGCGGGACGCGAGCGGGGCGCAGTCCGGGGCGAAGCCCGGGCAAAGGGCGGGCCCTCCTAGGCCCTCAGAGGCCGAGTAAGGCCGGGCTGGGCCCTGTTACTAATCTGCCCTGCACCCCTGACTTCGCTCCTTCTTGAGGATTTCAGTGCTGTCATGGCCCAGAGCCCTGACAAAGTCAGTGTGGTAAAACCAGGGGGGTTTGTTAAATGGCTCCCTGGTTAATTATTTTAAGCGGGTCCAGTCGGCTGAGGAGAGGGATACTCTAATGGCCGAGCGTAGATCAGAGCGCCGGCGCTCTGTTGAAAACCTAAAACTCAGGGCTCCTAAAGAATCTACTCCCCAGGCCTCTCCCCGTGATGGAGGTAGTTATAGTGGTAATGATGATTCTTTTTTACAGGAGAGGGTCCCACTTTTGCCACGTGATTGTTCCTCAACAAACTGCGCCCCGATTATTCAGGATATTAGTGATACCCCTCCCCATAGATCTAGTAGTACACTTGTTGTCTCAAAATCACAGTTCCCTAGCCGCGGTAAAACGACTAGGAAGAAGTCAAAGAAATTTGACATGGGTAAGGTTCATGGCCCACCACCAAGTAAAATAAGACGTAAGGAGAGGGCGGGCATGGTTAAACCCAAGACCAGTCACTCTGATTTTGGGAAGCACACAAAGACTACCAATAGAACTGAATCGGGGTTAGTGGCTGCATCAGGAACTCCGCCTAAATTGATTTCCTCTTTCCCTTCTGTAGGCCTGGTAAAAGCAGTGATCAGTTCTGAGGCCCCCTCTACATCAGTTGAACCGTCGCAGTTGGTAGTACCCCCCTCCGCTTCATTAGTCAATTTGGGTGACCTGATCAGATCCCTCATTTCGCCTATTATCGAGAGTCTGAAGAGGGTGGAGCAAAGGCTGACGAACATTGAGTCCGTATTAAGCTGTAAGGTTAACTCGGTCGAGGCTCAGATGTACAAGGCTGCCCCCCCTTCCTCCCTTGCTACACTACCCACCTTCAATGCACCCAAGGACATCCCTCAATCCAGCAAAGCCACATCACAGCCAACTAATCAGTTAGTACTTAATCAACATAGGCTAGCGCCTCCTATGAATGAAATAAATTCGGTTGCTAAACCTGTTAGTGACCATTTGGGGGGGAACTCAATGGCACCCACAGGGAATACGTGGGAAGAGGGGGGTAACACCAGTCACAATAGGGTTCTAGCGAACCATGGGCCTCAGGTAGAACTACCCCCAGAAGCTGTGCCCTTGGTGGTTTTTCTGATGGGGGTCCCCATTCTGGCAGATAACAAGAGGGAAGGATTTACCCAGTTGAAAAACAAAATTATGCACTGGTTAAGCATACACAGACCAATCAATAAGAACATCAACGGCGAGATACTGCACGTTAGCCGACTCTCCTGGCTTGGAGGCAGATCCAAAGATATCGAGGGTGACATAGTTGTGATTAATTTCAGAGATCCAGGTACAGTTGATTATATTCTGAACTGGCCCTCGGGAAATGGTAACAACTGCATTAGCCCCCGTGCCTTGACATACTTTTATCCTAGATCCCTGGTGTTCCCTCCAACCCACACTAGCGAACAGGTTGCACTTTATCCAAAGATCCCTATAGCACCCACCACTAGGCATTCTGTATTTGACCCCCTAGGGTGGAACATTGTTCACCCTAGATTTAATAGAAATACCTACTGGAGAATGGACCACATGAGACCCTTTACCCCCCTAGAGACAGGGAATAGGTTTGATGTGTTTGCCGGTATGGATGATTGTGATTGAAGTTCACAGTCCATGTTGGATACACGGGGAAGTGTAGGAGTTGCCAGACTAGTGGGTAGTGATCTTGAGGCTCATGGAGAGGCCACTGGTTCCGATGTTGGGAACGAGGTTCCACCGGTTCCCAATAGACCTGTTATTAGTAAGACCCCAACCACCATTCACTCATTGTCCTTGGGGTGTAGATGTGTTAGTTGTCAACCTTTAAACTCATTAGATCGTATTGAAGTTACCATCGACCCTATCTTAAGTGTGTCGGGTGGTAACAAGGGGGTTATCCCTGTTAAGCCTATTAGAGGTAAGGAGGTTTTACACTTGATATCTTGGAATGTGGCCGGGTTGCAAAAAAAGATGGCTCTTCCAGAATGGAACAACTTTATTGAAAATTTTGATGTATGTGTGTTCCAAGAAACGTGGAGCCTGCTCCCCGTCCACAAATCTGGCTATGCAACCTTTTGGTTGCCTACTTACAGTTGTGGGAAGGGCAGACCTGCAGGTGGTTTACACGTATGGGTAACAACTGAACTGAATTGGGATGTCTCTACCCATGAATTAGCAAGCAGGGACATTCAACACCTTTCATTTGCAGGCCAAAAGAAGGACAGCAGGATTGATTTATTTAATATCTACTCTAGAGGGACCCCGGGAGACAAAACCCCATGTACTTTTACGACTCTAGAACAGGCACTAGCTAACTGCCCCCCATCCTCTAAAATTCTTGTGGGTGGTGATTTTAATTGTACATTTGAACCCCTTAGTGGGGATGATCCCTTGGGTACAGAGGATGAGGACTCTAGCTGGTCTATTCCTGCTTTGTCACTAGCCCCAATTAAAAAATGGTCATCTAAGGCAATACAGATTAATGCCCTCACTGTGGAATATAACCTAAGAGCTCTAAATGGTAGGTCACCTTCTGACCGGGACGGAGCAATGACTATCAATAGGCTTAGTGGCCCGTCCAGAATTGATTATATTTTATTGGATGTCACTTTGTGGCGTGACCTAATAGATATGGAGGTGGTTCCTTCGCAGGATAGTGATCACAACCCCCTATGTATGAAGCTAAGGTGGGGTAATCTAAAAGGAGATTTGAAGAGTGCCCCCTTGAGGCTAACAAATGAGGTGGTCCCTTATAATGGTAACCGTAGGTTGAAATGGGACAAGGTCCATTTACAGACTGACAACCTGGCGAGGATTAGGGCGCATATAGAAGAGCTGACTGTAGAGTTGGCGGGACTTGATTCGGGAACAGGTAGTGCCCAGGAGCCCCTTTTCGCCCTGGTCTATAAGAATGCTAATGAGGAAGTTGGTAAATACTTTCTAATCCAGGGTAAAAGTGGCAGATTGAGTAAAAAACCGCCCAAAACCAGTAATCCATGGTACTCGGACCAGTGCAAGGTAAAAAGGAAGGAGTTAACCATTGCCTTACGCAGAAAGAATCAGTTTCTGGTCAGAGTAGCCAGGAAGGAGTATGCGAAGGAAATGGTGCGGGCTAAAAGAGAGTGGGAGGAACAATACTGGCAGGACCTCAAATGTGCATCTAGTAGGAAGGATGCATCGCTTTTTTGGGATCTGATTAATAAGGCCAGGCAGCGCACCAAGCCACCATTAGTTAATCATATAACCAGTCAACAATGGTATTCGCACTTTTCTGCTCTGTATGGCGGAGGGGAGGAGATGAGCCCTTCTCTTTCCCATTCAGTCACTATGGTCTCTCCCTTACAGTGGCACGAAGAGCCATTTCTGGCTTCTGAGGTAGTATCGGCTATTCGACATCTGACTCGAAGAAGGCTGCTGGCCCCGATGGAATCCCGGGAGATCTCCTCCTGGAAGAACCCACAGCCTGGGCCAAACTTATTGCCCTAATAATGAACTTGATCTCCAAGGGACACCCAGTGCCAGATTCGTGGAAGGGAGCAGAGGTGATAACCGTGTACAAAAAGGGTGCCAGAGATGACCCTGCCAATTACAGACCGTTCAGTCTGATTGACGTGATCCAGAAAGTGGTTGGCAGGGTCATTATCCTGCGGGTGGGTGCCTGGATGGAAGTGGAGCACGTTCTTTCTCATTTCCAAGCCGGCTTTCGTCAAAAGGTGGGCACAATGGACCAGGTCTTCCGTTGTTTTGCGATCTATTGGAAGTCTGTGACCATCAACAATGGTAGTCTCTACCTGGCCTTCATAGATCTCAGGATGGCGTTCGACTTGGTCCCTCGTGCAAGGCTTTGGGTATTTTAGAGAAGAGGGGCTTCCCAGGACCACTCTTGGATTTTTTGTGAGGCTTCATGAGGGGAATTACACGAGGATCAGATGGGGCACCCAGGGACAACTGACTGAGAGGGTGCCCGTGAGGAGGGGAGTTCGCCAGGGATGTGTCATGGCACCAACCCTGTTCTCTCTCTTTGTGAATGGTGTGGTGGACCATCTGAGAGAGGAACCGGCAGACGCGCCTTCCCTGGCAGGGGAAAAAACACCTACCCTACTCTTTGCGGATGATACCATTTTGATCTCTAAATCCCCAGCAGGCCTCCAAAAGCTCCTGAACCGTTTTAGTGTGTTTTGTAGTGACAGAGGTCTTACCATCAATACCTCTAAAACTAAGCTTATGGCCCTTTCACCCACTAAGAGATTCAGGAATAATCTCTCGCTTAATGGCGAGTTATTGGAGATGGTAGACTCCTTTGATTATTTGGGTGTCAGGGTAAATAGTCGGATGAGTTGGAGTCACCATCTGGCCAAAATGTCACTAAATTTTAAAAGAGTCTCAGGGACGGTCTTGAGAGAACAGCGGGAGTCATTGAGTAAACCCGTGGCACCAACTCTCACAATTTATGAGGGCCAAGTATTACCATCCGCCCTATATGGTTCCGAACTATGGGGGTTTGAGAACATATCGGAGCTAATTATTTCAGAAAATACATTTTTGAGAGACTTGGTAGCTCTACCCGCTTCCACTCCGTTAATTCCATTACGTCTTGACATGTGTAGGCGACCCCTCAAAGACTTAGTGCGCCTTCGCCCATTACTTTTTTGGGTTCGACTAAGAAGGACCGGGGAGCTTAAAAATTACGCAGCTGTTTTAGATGAACTTATTCTGCTTAACACAGGTAATAGGATCAAATGGCTGAGTAATTTGAGGCAGTTGGTTGTGCAACTGGGCTTGAGTGACTCATGGAAGAGCCAAACACCGCCTCCCAAGCTAGTCATTAAGAAGCTGTACTGGGATTGGGTTCAGATGGAGGATACTCGTAGAGGTGAAGGGGGTATACTCACAGAGCGGTTCTTGGAGTTTAAATGGTTCAGGTTACTCGAACCGCTCCTCGATTTTATAGAGAAACCCCTGGACAGATCACTCTACCTAAAAGCCAGGTTTGGGATTCTCTCAGTAAATGACTTCACCTCCGGGTGGAATAACCAAAGAGGTACAGCGAAGGCTTGCCCGGGTTGTGCAGCCCCTAGCGAGTCCGTGGCGCACTTCTTCTTTGCCTGCCCCGCCGACAGGGTGCCCAGGAGGATATGGTTAAAACCTTTATGCAAGGGGATGGGTTTAAGATGTCATAAAATGGCCCTGTGGGTTCTTTGCACCGACACGACCTCTTCAGCCACGGTGTGTGGAGTAGCAAAATTCCTGGGTAGCGCTTGGCTGATACGCATGAGAAGAACCAAGCCCTCCATTATTCAACCCACTGGTTAGAGGGTTCCTGGACAGGAAGCATCAATGGTATTCGTTAGCTGTTTATGCACTCTTTCATTAATCTGGTTATTGTGCATATATGATGTTGTACGTATAGTAAGGCCGGTGGGCTCTTGTTATCATCTTATTAGTATTGTATTGTATACTTTCATGATGATATTGCCATGTGGGAATTAGTAGTAATATTTAAATGGTCTTTGTACATAGATGTTAAATCGTGTGCCCGGTCTTGATCAGACTAAAACGCTGCTAAGTTTTGATTTTATACTTATCAGTGATCGGCTTGTTACAAGTGATTTGACACCGGGCTACTTTTAATTGATACTGCCATTGATTATATTGTACTTTTTTTCACATGAAATGTTTTTAAGATGTTCTCTTTTATGGCTGGTACTCAGCCGAATAAAGAATATTGACTTGACTTGACTAATAGCATCAGTGTCACCCAAATATGTGCCAATACAATAAAGATCTAAGCCATATTTTTGAACTAAGGGATCACAGTCCCAAGTCTAGGCGCAGAGGAATGAGCGGAGTGGTAACAGGAAGGTCAGTCAAAGAACACATAAAGCCGTTTTCAACGTTATCCAGCAAGCTATTATCTCTGTGGCCCAAAGTTCCACTCCATACAATGCAGCCCCCACAGCTTGCATGTTGTAAATTTGTTCACCGAAAGAAATAGGGCAAAAGTAGGAGCCCCTGAGGGACCTAATAATACCACCTGAGTACTGTCCGAGCTTCAACTTGCATTTAACGATAAGCAGAGACCATGCAAAGAGTTCAGTTAGTGTGAGCCCCAAGTATTCAAATATTGGTACTTGCTACAGCCGAGCTCCATGCAGTTCAGGGTTTACACTGACTGTTGGACAAGGGTTAGGGACCATGTACTTGGTCTTACTGATGTTGAACTCCAACCCCCTCTGCTTGCAGAAACACCCAAACTGAGCCAGGAGCTTTGGGAGGCCCATCGAAGATCTAGAGATCAGGAGGGTGTCGTCCACAACCAGTAGGGCTGGTATCTTAACACATGCAAGACTTGGTGCATCATTCTTGCAATCCGCCAAGTATGCCACAAGCCCATTTATTAAAAGCAGAAATAAAGTTTGGGCCAAAACACATCCCTGCCTAACGCCCCGGTTGACCGGGATGGCATCCTTGAGTTTGCCCTTGGTCCCGCGGCGCACTTGTGGAAAGTTGCCAGAGTGTAACCTGATCAAGACCAACAAGAGATACTTAGGGATACCCTTATCACCCAGAACCTTCCAAAGAAGATCCCTGGAGACAAGGTCAAAAGCTGACTGGAGGTCAACAAATGTCACGTATAAACGGCAACCCCTAAGTGATACATACTTCCAATGCAGCAGATCAAGACGAAAAACGTGGTTGATTGTACCAACAATTGAGCCACTCATGCAGCCTAGCCAAGCTGATTCTACTAAATATTTTCTGAAGATGGGCAGGTAATTAGCAAGGAGAGACTGGGTACCCTTTTTAAAAATCCGAATTATCTCAACCCCTGCCCAGGTGGAAGGCATAGGAGCACCATTCAGAACAGCATTAAAGAACATAACCAAGTACGATGCACCATATGTTCTTTTCAGCCCTAAATAAATCTCCCGGAACCTTATCAAGACCTGCGGCTGTATTGGGGATAATCCAGTCCAAAGCAGTCCTTACCTCGAGAAGAGTTAAAGGGTTGCTATCGTGGTCAGGGAAGTCCCACAGGGAAAAAACTGACACCGCACTCACTTGGCCAGAATCATATGATAAGCTCTCATGTAATACGGTGAGGGGATAGTAGAGCTTGGAGAAGTGGGCAACCCAGTCTGCAGCCATGATGTTATTTTCCATTGAGGAATAATTAACAAGGTTTCCCTTAGCTAATGTGGGCTAAAAGGAACGATGGCCTCCTTCCCTAATGGCATGCTGCACAGTCCGAGAGGCATTCAAATTAGACACAACAGAAGACAATCTGCCATAGTAATCTTATGTTATTCAAATTTGTTGTTAAACAACGGAAGAGTGAATGGGGAAAAGGGACAAAAGGAGAGCAACAGCGTGGGCAAAAACCAAAAGGATTTGTTAAAAGAACCCTCACTCACCAACCTAGTTGGTGACATGCTTCATCATCGGGTTCCCACCAAGGAGGCCGAATGCCTCCCTGGTGTGCTGCGACGCCTGAATTACAGCGGAGCTGGTTTTTGGATAGGAAGGTGGGTGTGAATTTAAAAGGTTAATGGTTTTAACCAACAACTAATTTAATCAAGGCAAACCAAAGACCAATAAAAACAGGTGAGATGGACTAGAGCTGGTTGGTTAGGATAACCAAAGCTCGTCCAATTGTAATTAGTGAGAAAGAAAAAAGGTCGACATGTTTCTGCTTGTCATGCCCAGTTGGCTAAGCATTCATCAGGACCAGGTGGACCCCCACAGCGGTATGCGCACGCTAAGGCGCACCCTAACCTGTGGAGATCAAGTGGTAAAACTTACAGTTCTACCGAAAAGCCTTCTTACTATTCCGAGGCTAATAAAGTCTGTAAGGAAAGGAAAAACAGACAAAACACACATAAAGAACATGTACATATGACTTGTTTGTTACATTGCTGTCCTTTACGAAATCAAGTGAACAAATAATTTGGTAATCCCGTGCTGTGGAGCGGGAGTGGGTGTCAATAGCAAATTTAGTCACAAACGCCCAGGGGCGAGCGTTACTCGTCTTAGCAGTGAGCATATAAAAACACGAAGGTGTTTCTATTGAGCTCAGTACACTAGTTGTGCCTGCGTCTGCTTTATAATGTTCTGTGTATTCAGCAGACATTATGCATGAGTAGTGGCTATTAGCCGCTGTGTTTACCGAAAGGGTAGCTAACTCTTGAACGTGTCAAGCATGCTGATAAGGGCGCCCATGGTGTTTGCCAGGCGCCGTTGCTCCAGTGCATGCCTAACAGTGATGATTAAAAATACAGTAGCATGGAAAAATAATGGTCCTCTTACTCGTATACAATGTACGACTAACATCATGGGTCCGAGAGAGGGGTAGTGAGCTATAGTATCTGTAAGGGTGACAAGCAGAAAGTTAATATATCTTGCTCTACAGAGATACTGTATGAAAGAATGAGGGAACCTAGAGCTAAAAGAGGGGACCCCCAACTTACTTCCATGCTCGCACACTCCCGCGATAGACCTGGATCAGTCCTGCTCGGCCCGGATGTTAGTGAGTACTGGGAAAACACGGAAGTAAATACTCCGTGACACCCGTCACGTGATGTCCCCTACGTGCATATGCGTATGGTGTCAGAGATGGGGGCGTGTACTTCGTGCGATGTCCAATGCGTACGTACGCATATAGTGACAAAGAAGGAGGCGTGTACTTAGTGCAAGGTGTTGAACAGACGAACTTTATTAACAGGGACCACATAACTTGTAGCAAAGTGCGCTCAAAGATCAGTGGTGCGTCTGGTTGTTGTTAAGCACATTGACACAATGAAATTAATTAGTGTGAGTGTGTTAAAGTTAGTTTTTTAATTTTTTATACATTGTCAGGGGTTGGGAGGACGACAGAGCAAGAAAAACTCCTCAATTAACCCTTGTGTTGGGGGCTGGCAAGGAAACTGAAACGATACATAATGTTATTGATTCAGTTTTGGCTGAGCTGAACGGAGGCTAAGAAAGGCAGTATTCCAAATGGATCGACAACTCACCGCTTCAGTACTGAGCTCCATGGGATATTATCATTCAATCCAACTAGGTGTGTAGATAAGCGATAAACCCAGCATTGTTCTTTCTCAAAGAGTAACTGTTGGATGTTCGGTCCTGGATTCAATTTTTCTATGACTGACCATCTCAAGTCATTTGTCGTGTGATTCAACAGTAGAAAATGTTCTGTGAGTTTTCTGCTTACTTTGCGACAACGAATAGTACTGCGATGCTCGCAAATGCGCTGTTTGATTTTCCTACTTGTCATGCCAACATATTTTAGTCCGCATGGGCAAGTTATTAAGTAAACCACATCTGTGGAATGGGGAACAACCTTTACAACGCAACTTTTACAACGCACTACCATTACAACGCATTTTTTACAATGCATAATCCATTACAACGCATGATATTACAACGCAGGACACTACAACGCATTTTTAAAAACTACCTTTACAACGCATTCCATTACAACGCATACTACCATTACAACGCATACCATTACAACGCATAATATTACACTATACTATCCAACACTTACCCTACTGATGCACCCCCTGGAGTTAGAATAGTAATTTTTACCCCTATACTATCCAACACTTACACTACTGATGCACCCCCTGGAGTTAGAATAGTAATTTTTACCCCTATACTATCCAACACTTACACTACTGATGCACCCCCTGGAGTTAGAATAGTAATTTTTACCCCTATACTATCCAACACTTACCCTACTGATGCACCCCCTGGAGTTAGAATAGTAATTTTTACCCCTATACTATCCAACACTTACCCTACTGATGCACCCCCTGGAGTTAGAATAGTAATTTTTACCCCTATACTATCCAACACTTACCCTACTGATGCACCCCCTGGAGTTAGAATAGTAATTTTTACCCCTATACTATCCAACACTTACCCTACTGATGCACCCCCTGGAGTTAGAATAGTAATTTTTACCCCTATACTATCCAACACTTACCCTACTGATGCACCCCCTGGAGTTAGAATAGTAATTTTTACCCCTATACTATCCAACACTTACCCTACTGATGCACCCCCTGGAGTTAGAATAGTAATTTTTACCCCTATACTATCCAACACTTACCCTACTGATGCACCCCCTGGAGTTAGAATAGTAATTTTTACCCCTATACTATCCAACACTTACCCTACTGATGCACCCCCTGGAGTTAGAATAGTAATTTTTACCCCTATACTATCCAACACTTACCCTACTGATGCACCCCCTGGAGTTAGAATAGTAATTTTTACCCCTATACTATCCAACACTTTCCCTACTGTTGCACCCCCTGGAGTTAGAATAGTAATTTTTACCCCTACACTATCCAACACTTACCCTACTGTTGCACCCCCTGGAGTTAGAATAGTAATTTTTACCCCTACACTATCCAACACTTACCCTACTGTTGCACCCCCTGGAGTTAGAATAGTAATTTTTACCCCTACACTATCCAACACTTACCCTACTGTTGCACCCCCTGGAGTTAGAATAGTAATTTTTACCCCTATACTATCTAATACTTACCTTAAATGTAATTTAATATTATGCGTTGTAATGGTATGCGTTGTAAAGGTAGTATGCGTTGTAATGGTAGTGCGTTGTAAAGGTATTTTTTAAAAATGCGTTGTAGTGTCATGCGTTGTAATGTCATGCGTTGTAATGGATTATACGTTGTAAAAAATGCGTTGTAAGTGCATGCGTTGTAATAGTGTGCGTTGTAACGTCATACATCCGCTCAATGACTGTTTGGTCGACCCTCTCGGGCCGCCCAAAACCATCATGCGCACTTCCCTATTCTCCATGCAGGCTGCATTACAGCTTGCATGGAGAACATGGCCACCCCTATAGCCCCTGGCTGAGCGACCAATCACAACACTGTTGATTGCCCTGGGGGAGGGAGCCTGGCTGCCTGCTTCCTGTTCCGGGAAGCGGGCTCAGGAGAGCATGAGCACAGAAGGTGCAGGAAAGGGCCTCGAGGAAGGTTTTTTTCTTCTATAACCCGCCCCCCCACCACCTGCGCGACTCACCTCGTGACTACCCCCGTGACACCACCCAGCAACCCACGCAGCCCCCACACTCGCCCCACTCCCGCAAGCCTTTTCCGCTAGCTATCAAAGAAAAAATATAGACCAGTGAACATGTTAGCCTATTTAAACTATTCGATAGAAGGATCGAATGAGGAAGAAACATAGGGCCTCATTTACAAGGCTTTGCCCTAGGGCAGCACTGCAAGTGTTTTTGCTGCACTGCCCTACAACGAAAGAAAAAAGCAGGAATGCGCCCCTACGATGCATTTTTGTCCTTTTCCCCTGCACTGGCGCACAATGGGTTTCCATGCGCCAACGCAGGCAGGGATGATTGATTGTGTGCAGGAAGGGACACCTTTCTGCCCAAAAACAATCACGAGAGGTGATTACCTCTTTCTGTGTGTGCTGCAGAATGCAGTACACATAGCGTGAGTGTGAGGGAGGTGAGGACGTCCTTCATAAAGGCAATGTGTGATCATCGATGGGGAGCACCACAGCGGGGCTTAAAATGCCATAGGACCTAGGGAGTGGGCTCTTTTTTTCGGTCACGCAACTCCAACAGAGGAAACAGCCATCCTGCAGCTGGGGGCCGCTTTGCTCCAAGCAAACCAGATGGGTGACAGGGGGTGCCAAATTAGGTAAATGAGTACACCTCAAGTCTATTTTGCAGAATGTTCAGGCAAAAATCGTTTTGTAGAAACTTGAGTCCTGAAAGGGCCATTCATAGGGGCGAGCTTTGTCACTTGCGTGTATCTAGGGATCAGACAGCTTATAGGTCTGTTTGTGTGCCAGCACGTGTGTAGTGTTGGACCTATCACTGAGAGGTGATGTGACGATCTCGTTCTTTTATTTGGCCCTATTCAATGGTGTTATTTGAGGCCCAAACACTGTCATGGTACACTCGTGTCTTATCAGTATCTCAGGCTCATCAGGCAACATCCCAGTATGGCACAGTGCATAGTACAGGTTCCAGGGGGACTCACCATGAACCCTACACCCCACAGAACTACAAATCACAGCAGCCTCCGCTACTGGGAGTAGGATTGCTGAGGTTTTCCTGCTGCCAGCCCTTTATACAGGGCGCCTCCTCCTGCATCATGGGATGAGTGCCAGCGGAGCCTGGGCCAGACCCTGGCCAAGGACAGGCCAGTCCTCACCTGTCAAAGTCCAGAGGAAGCTGGGCTGGGTCACCCCTCTTTCTCCTGACCCCTTCCTCAGGTACTGTGCCTGCCCCCTTTCCCTGTCCCTGCGCTGCCTATTGTCCCTAACCATGCGCTGACTGCTGTCCCTATCCCTGCGCTGCCTGATGTCCCTATTCCTCCACTGCCTGCTGTCCCTATCCCTGCGCTGCCTGGTGTCCATATCCCTGCGCTGCCTGCTGTCCCTATTCCTACACTGCCTGCTGTCCCTATCCCTGCACTGCCTGCTGTCCCTGCGCTGAATGTTGTCCCTGTGCTGCCTGCTGTCATTGTACCACCTGCTGTCCCTATCCCTTGCGCTGCCAGTTGTCCCTGTCTCTACGTTGTCTACTGTCCCTACACTACCTGCTGTCCCTGTGCTGCCTGCTGTCCTGATCCCTGCACTGCCTGCTGTCCCTGTTTCTGCACTGCCTGTTGTCCCTGTCTCTGCAATTCCTGCTGTCCCTATCCCTGCGCTGCCTGCTGTGACCACGATGCCTGCTGTCCCCATGCTGACTGCTGTCCCTTTTCCCTGCAGTGCCTGCTGTCCCTGTACCGCCTACTGTCCATATCTCTGCGCTGCTTGCTGTCCCTGCGCTGACTCCTGTAGCTTTTCCCTGCGCTACCTGTTGTCCCTGTCCATGCACTGCCTGCTGTCCCTGCACTGCCTGCTGCCCAAGTGCTGTCTCTTGCCCTGCACTGACTGCTGTCGCTGTCCCTGCACTGCCTGCTGTCCCTGCACTGCCTTCTGTCCCTGGGCTGCCTACTGTTCTTGTCCCTGTGCTGCCTGCTGTCCCTGCTCCTGCTCTGCCTGCTGTCCCTATCCCTGCGATGCCTGCAGTCCCTGTCCGTGTGCTGCCTGCTGTCCCTGCGCTGCCTGCTGTCTCTAGCCCTGTACTTCCTGCTTTCCCTATCCCTGCACTGCCTGCTGTACCTGGGCTGCCTGCTGTCCCTGTGCTGCCTGCTGTCCCTGTCCCTGCACTGCCTGCTGTCCCTGGGCTGCCTGCTGTCCCTGCGCTGCCTGCTGTCCCTGCACTGCATGCTGTTCCTATCCCTGCGCTGCCTGTTGTCCCAATCCCTGTGCTGCCATTTGTCCCTGTCTCTGCACTGCCTGCTGTTCCTGTCCCTGCACTGCCTGCTTTCCCTATCCCTACCCTGCCCGCTGTCCCTGCGCTGCCTGCTGTCCTGGTCCCTGCACTATCTGCTACAGATCCTTCATCACCGAAACGAGGCTCAAGCCCTCCTTGAACCCCAACATCACCACCCCACTCCTGAAGGTTAAAAGATGATACACGAAGACTGTGCCAACAAACAAGGTGGGGGAATAGCCATCATCTTTAGGAAACCATCTGATGTACCATCACCAATGAAGACCTAATGGAACACCTCAACTTCCTATTACAAAGTGACACGAGGACCACAATAAGAGGCACCCTCGCCTTCAGACCCACAGAACCACGAGCAACATTGTGCAACACCATCCCCAACCTCATCGCCCCCCAAGCAATTTACTCTCAGCACTACATCCTACTCAGCTACCTCATCTTCCACATCAATGACCTCAACAATGCCAACTCCATCGCCCTCCTGGAGAACCTGAACAACATTGGCCTGACCTAACTGATCTTCGAACCCATGCACAAAGCTGGACACACACTCAACCCCATTTTCACCTCTATCAAGAGAATCAAATTCAGCCACACCACAGAATTCACCTGGACTGACCACACCATTGTACACTTCACCATCACCATCACTGATACCCAGCACACCATCACCAGGCTTCAGATCTGCTTCCATTGCAGCTGGAGCAAGGTCACCGAAACTCAGTGGTCTCAGGCCTTCACCACCTCCCAATCCCAGGCCTCAACAGACCTCGACCAGTCCGTCCAAACCTTTGCCACCTGCATCACCGACAACGCTGACAGAATCGCCCCACTGAGACCCTCAAAACCCAACAAGACCTCCAAACATGCCAGATGGTACACCCCAGAACTCAGGACCACCAAGCAGAACTACCGCCAACTGGAGAAACAATGGCTCACCACTAAGAACCCGGCTGATGGAGCAGCTCACAAAACTGCCCACAGCAACTATCACTGGCACAGCAAAAAAGGCAAGAAAGCAGCCATCTCACCCACATCGCCTCCACGACCAACCACTCAAAGTAACTCTTCAAAATAGTCAAAAAATTCTCTGACCCAACAGTGATGGAGAACACCATCCACCCCTCCCAAGAACTCTGCCACACCATCTCAGAATACTTCCACAGCAAGATCACCAACTTCTCCAACAGATTCAACCTCCAAGCCATCGCCCTCAACCGCAACTACCTCAACCAGCCAGCGAACATCAGCCAAATCATTACCACCTGGTCCCCACTCACTGCCCTGACCACCTCAGCTATCATGTCTAACATCCACTCCAGAGCACCCACTGACCCCTGTCCCCACCATCTCTACAACCTCGCAACAAACCCAATCAACAGAAACTCACCAGCATCTTCAACACCTCCATCTCCACAGCAACGTTCTTGGACAGATGGAAAAACACAGAAGTCAGAAACCCCCAAAAGAAAGCCTCCGTCGACCCCAGCAATCTCAAAAATTATCCTCCTATCTCACTACTCCCCTACATGGCCAAAGTACTCAAGAAAGCCATTAACCAGCAGCTCACCAAATTCCTGGAACAAAACCAACTGCAGAAAGCCACACAATCAGGATTCCCAGCCAACAACAGCAATGAGACTGTGCTGATCGCTGCCACAGATGACATCAGAACACTCCCTGACTGTGGAGAAGTGATGGCCCTGAACCCTCCTCGATCTCTCCATGGCGTTCAAAAGTGTCTCCCACAGCACCCTCATCGACAGACTCTACAACATGGCATACAGCAAGACACCCTCAAGTGGATCGCCTCCTTCCTTACAGGATGCACACAGAGCATCTGACTGCTTCCCTTTACCTCCGCACCCAAAGACCTCCTGTGCGGCCTACCACAAGGATCATCCCTCAGGCCCACTCAGTTCAACATCTACATGAACCCCCTCGAAGACTTCGTCAGATTCCATGGACTCAAAATATTCTCCTATGCAGATGACACTCAACTTATCCTCTTGCTTACCAAGGACCCCTTCAATGCCAAAACCAACTTCCGCAACACCATGACCAACGTACCCATGTGGATGAGAGACAGCCACCTCCAACTCAATGTTGACAAAACTGAAGTACTGATCTTCGGGAAGAACTCTTCCACATGAGACTACAGCTGGTGGCCTGCAGAACTCAGTTCCTACAACCACACCGACTGACCATGCATGAAACCTCAGCATCTACTTGACAGCCAACTGACCTTGAAATGACAAATCAATGCAGTTGCCCCCTCCTGCTTTCACACACTCTGCAGAATCTTCAGATCAAACCCAGCCAACACCAGAAAGACCATCACTCAGACCCTCGTCACCAGCTGCCTTGATTGCAGCAACACCCTCTATGCTGGCATTTCCACCCAGGTCCTCAGAAGACTTCAGACCATACAGAATGCTGCAGCCAGACTTATCCTGGACCTCCCCAAATGAACTCACATTGCCCCCCCTCCTGGGGGATCTCTACTGACTCCTCAGCCAGAAGAGATGCCAGTTCAAGATCCTCACACACACATTTAAAGCTCTCCACGACCTAGAACCTGCCTACATCAACCATGGACTAAACTTCCACCAACCCTCTGGACACCTGTGCTCCTCTTCACTCGCCCTTGTGCATGCATCCATTGCACTTGCAGCGGTGGCTGCTCCTTCTCCTACATCACTGCCAAGACCTGAAACGACCTTCCCCTCCAGCTCCGTACAGCCCTCTCGCTGGCAGACTTCAGAAAGAGATTCAAGACCTGGCACTTCGACAGAGACACAGCACCCAGGGACTAGCATGGGATCAGCAGTTACCTACAGGTATAAGGCTAAGCAAGAGTATCTGCCATTACTACCACTATTGTGTGCTTAGTGGCTGTTACATATCCAAAGGAACTGGTTCCTATTAGGCACTCCCTGCTTGGGACAACATTTCAATAGCTGTATCACAATTTCCATCAGATTTTCTATGTGCCACCCAGGAGTACCCTCAGTCCTTGGATTCAGATTTTTGAACGTTTGCTACCCACAGTGAGGGGCACTGACCCGCTGTGTGGTTTTTCAGGAAACTACCTTAACAATTTGGTTATTACATCGCGTTACCTTAACAACGCAGTTGTTGCAACAACGGCGTTGTTACATCGCAGTACATTTCAACGCAAGTTGTTACAACGACTTGCTCTAGATGGCGCTCTAAACTAAGAAATAGTGTAATTTACTATTCCAACACCTTCCCTACTGTTGCACACACACCGGAGTTGGAATAGTAAATTATACTATTCCTAAGTCCAGCACGCCATCTAGAGAAAGTCGTTGTAACGACTTGCATTGTAATGTACTGTGATGTAACAACGCGTTTGTTGTAACGACCGCGTTGTAACCCCATGCGTTGTAAACGCAGGCGATGTTATGGTGTAAATTCGCTTTTTTCATATAAGCAGGTGGGTGCTCAAACATTTGTTTATTTTTATTTATTTATAAAGTTTTATATAGCGCGAACAAGATTCCGAAGGATAACAAAGCGCTTTACAATATGAATGGGAGGAATAACATAAATGCAGTATCAACATCCGAGCAGGTGAACGTATCCTTCTTAGGGTAAGAATTTGTTCATAATGTTCATAATGTTCAAACATGAATTTATATGACTTGTTCATTCTTTTCCTGAATGGGAGGTAAGCAATATGTCCATAAACTCATTGTTTTCTCGAATCCCATCTTCAATTAATATTCTAGATATCTTGCAAGAATCAAGGTAGTTATCCAACAGTTCAAATTATATCTCCACAGGTGGAAGGTAGATCCTTCTTCAGGGGAATATGCTAGTTTAGAAACAAGAAAATCAAAGCCCGGTATTGCCTGTGCCTTGCATTCAACATTTTGTGCAATATGCTGTAAAGAAATCCCTTGGATGGTCATCCACTGGGGAACAACCTTTACAACGCAACTTTTACAACACACTACCATTACAACGCATTTTTTACAACGCATAATCCATTACAACGCATGATATTACAACGCAGGACACTACAACGCATTTTTAAAAACTACCTTTACAACGCATTCCATTACAACGCATACTACCATTACAACGCATACCATTACAACGCATAATATTACACTATACTATCCAACACTTACCCTACTGATGCACCCCCTGGAGTTAGAATAGTAATTTTTACCCCTATACTATCCAACACTTACACTACTGATGCACCCCCTGGAGTTAGAATAGTAATTTTTACCCCTATACTATCCAACACTTACACTACTGATGCACCCCCTGGAGTTAGAATAGTAATTTTTACCCCTATACTATCCAACACTTACCCTACTGATGCACCCCCTGGAGTTAGAATAGTAATTTTTACCCCTATACTATCCAACACTTACCCTACTGATGCACCCCCTGGAGTTAGAATAGTAATTTTTACCCCTATACTATCCAACACTTACCCTACTGATGCACCCCCTGGAGTTAGAATAGTAATTTTTACCCCTATACTATCCAACACTTACCCTACTGATGCACCCCCTGGAGTTAGAATAGTAATTTTTACCCCTATACTATCCAACACTTACCCTACTGATGCACCCCCTGGAGTTAGAATAGTAATTTTTACCCCTATACTATCCAACACTTACCCTACTGATGCAACCCCTGGAGTTAGAATAGTAATTTTTACCCCTATACTATCCAACACTTACCCTACTGATGCACCCCCTGGAGTTAGAATAGTAATTTTTACCCCTATACTATCCAACACTTACCCTACTGATGCACCCCCTGGAGTTAGAATAGTAATTTTTACCCCTATACTATCCAACACTTACCCTACTGATGCACCCCCTGGAGTTAGAATAGTAATTTTTACCCCTATACTATCCAACACTTACCCTACTGATGCACCCCCTGGAGTTAGAATAGTAATTTTTACCCCTATACTATCCAACACTTACACTACTGATGCACCCCCTGGAGTTAGAATAGTAATTTTTACCCCTATACTATCCAACACTTACACTACTGATGCACCCCCTGGAGTTAGAATAGTAATTTTTACCCCTATACTATCCAACACTTACCCTACTGATGCACCCCCTGGAGTTAGAATAGTAATTTTTACCCCTATACTATCCAACACTTACCCTACTGATGCACCCCCTGGAGTTAGAATAGTAATTTTTACCCCTATACTATCCAACACTTACCCTACTGATGCACCCCCTGGAGTTAGAATAGTAATTTTTACCCCTATACTATCCAACACTTACCCTACTGATGCACCCCCTGGAGTTAGAATAGTAATTTTTACCCCTATACTATCCAACACTTACCCTACTGATGCACCCCCTGGAGTTAGAATAGTAATTTTTACCCCTATACTATCCAACACTTACCCTACTGATGCACCCCCTGGAGTTAGAATAGTAATTTTTACCCCTATACTATCCAACACTTACCCTACTGATGCACCCCCTGGAGTTAG
Source organism: Triturus cristatus (assembly GCF_964204655.1). Taxonomy (NCBI): domain Eukaryota; kingdom Metazoa; phylum Chordata; class Amphibia; order Caudata; family Salamandridae; genus Triturus; species Triturus cristatus. The sequence continues at coordinate 1,085,845,590 of NC_140583.1, read as the reverse complement.
AATAGTAATTTTTACCCCTATACTATCCAACACTTACCCTACTGATGCACCCCCTGGAGTTAGAATAGTAATTTTTACCCCTATACTATCCAACACTTTCCCTACTGTTGCACCCCCTGGAGTTAGAATAGTAATTTTTACCCCTACACTATCCAACACTTACCCTACTGTTGCACCCCCTGGAGTTAGAATAGTAAGTTTTACCCCTACACTATCCAACACTTACCCTACTGTTGCACCCCCTGGAGTTAGAATAGTAATTTTTACCCCTACACTATCCAACACTTACCCTACTGTTGCACCCCCTGGAGTTAGAATAGTAATTTTTACCCCTATACTATCTAATACTTACCTTAAATGTAATTTAATATTATGCGTTGTAATGGTATGCGTTGTAAAGGTAGTATGCGTTGTAATGGTAGTGCGTTGTAAAGGTATTTTTTAAAAATGCGTTGTAGTGTCATGCGTTGTAATGTCATGCGTTGTAATGGATTATGCGTTGTAAAAAATGCGTTGTAAGTGCATGCGTTGTAATAGTGTGCGTTGTAACGTCATACATCCCTGTGGAATTACAGTTAGTATGCATTTTTTGTATCCATTGTTTCCCTTGTTCAAGTGCTAAGTGTTTTGAGCGGGATGTCAGATGACAGACGCTGCATGAACCACAGGGATAGTGGCCAACAACTGGGGGAAGACCCCACGCGCTGACAATGGACTGGTCCAGATTCTTGTCCTGTACTTTGGGGCGAGTATGTACCAAGGTATCCTTGATGCTTCTTGCCCTTTTGTATGAGAGCAAGGGTTTTTCCCATTCGTGTTTGTTGCTCTTCAGAATGTTCCAATGCTTTCTGATGGATTTGCTTACTGCATTAGATGCTGCGTTGTAGGTGGTTACGTATGTGAGAGGTATGGAGTCCTGGTCATCTCTCTCATGAACTTCCAATAGGGCATCCCTGTTTTGGTTGCGGGCTCTTTTGTTACTTTTCGAGAGGATCTTATCAGGATAGCCTCGGTCTTTCAGCTTCACAGTGAGTTCCTGTGCTTGTTTCTTAAAAGTAGAAACTTCACTGCAATTGCGTCGGAGACGTAGATACTGACCAAAAGGGAGGTTCTCTCTCAATGGGCGAGGATGGTAACTCGAAAAGTGCAACAGGTTGTTCTTTGCCGTAGGTTTATAGTGGGTTCTGGTCTGTAGGATGTTGCCTACTCTGGTAATGACCACATCCAAAAAAATCATCTCATCTTTATCATGAGTATGCGTGAACTTGAGGTGGGGATCACAGGCGTTTACCCAGTCGTAAAATTCCAAGAGGGATTCTTCTGATCCCTGCCAAATGATCAACACATCGTCAATATATCTTTTCCAGAAAATTATATTCGATGAAAAAGGGTTATGTGGAGATAGGATGTGCTTGCACTCAAAATCAAACACATATAACCCTGCCACCGACGGCGCAAAGGTACTGCCCATCGATGTGCCAGTTGATTGTAGGAACAGGTCACCCTTGTATTAAAAAAAATTCAGTTTCAGTGCAAGAGCAGCACAAGTGACCACGAATTCTCGCGGAGTTTTGTAACTCCAAGTGCTAGACTCTAGAGTGCTTCTGATGACATTAATCGTATCATCCTGTGGAATGCATGTGTAAAGGCTTTCTATATCCATGGTGACCATAAAAGAAGCTCCATCAGGGATGATGATCTCCTGTAGAAGTGCCAGTAAGCTTTTGGTATCCTTCAAATAGGTGCTTGTTGACTGGATAAGTGGTTTTAAGAAAAAGTCGCAGTAGCGTGACAGAGGTTCCAGCAATGAACCAATCCCGGACACTATGGGGCGCCCAGGAGGGGGTATTCTGTTCTTATGCGTTTTAGGTAACGTATAGAAATAGGGGATGATGCCTTTACTGGTTGTTAGAAAAGTGGCTTCCTGTTTAGTGATAAGACCCTGTAGTTCAGCATCCTCCACAAGGTCATGAATAGTGGTACGGAGTTCTTGGGTAGGATCCACCAACAGGGGCGTGTAACTAATAGGATCATCCAGGAGGCGTCTACATTCCGTGTCATAAGCAACAGTGTCTTGAATTACTACCCCGTCCCCCTTGTCAGCTGATTTTATCACAATGTTAGTGTTGGATTGTAATGAATGCAAAGCTTGGAACTCACTAGCCTTCATGTTCTTAAAAAGGTTAGGTTCAATGAATGCTTCAATGTCATTGGAGACTGCCTGTTCAAAGGCAGTGATCTCTGGAGGAACTGCATGGGGGGTGGGGTAAAAGTAGATTTTACCTTAACCCCTTCAGCGCGGCAGTTTTATATAGCGCAACTCGACCCGAATGTATTAGCACGTTTTATATGAGCACCAGTTAGTTACGTTACACAGGGACACATTCATTTTTGGTAGGTGGGGAGATTACGTGATTCACCCAGAATCACACGATGTTGAGTCGACGCCGAGACTAGAACCTGGTATCCCAGCCCCAAAGTTGTCGGCTCTGACCGTTAGGCCACATCCTCCCCTTGAGACACTGTGCTGTGGGTGAAAATCACATTAGTTCAGAAAAGTGACCCATTTTCTCTAGCACAAAGGCAGACGCCACTTCAATACACTACTAATTTCAGCAGATACCGATGCAGAGCCACAGGGTGATCAACAGCTTTGTACGGGATCGCAATGAAGGTGGGGAGCTTAACTAAGGGAATGGGAGGGAGTAACAATAAGGGCGAAGAGAAGAAAAAACGGTGTGTTGGAGGGGAGCTACACGGAGGGCATGGGGAGGAAAGCAAACAGAGAGAAGTAAGAACAAGGAGTAGAGTGCAATGTGGTGTTAGGGAATAAAAGCACATGAGGGTGGAAAAACGGGCAAAAGCACAGGAGGTTGAGCGCATCAGAGGGAGTGAGAGATGCTCACACGCAACAGGGACAGAGGGACATGAACACAGCAGTGGAGGCAGCACATGAGGGAGACCGATAAAAACCACATACTCTTGTTGAGTGCTTAAGCAAATAGAAACAAGACAAAAGAAAATCGGAAGTGAAGAACCGGCAAGAAAGTGAAAGCCAGCACGATGCATGAAAAAAGCAAGTGGGAGGGGTGGGGGGAGTGCAGCCGAGAGCAGGGACACACAGCGTTTACCTTGCGGGAGCAAGCGCGATAATTGCTAACACACTGCTCCGCTTGCTCCCGCAAGCGAATCGCCAAACGTGCACGCGTTGCTATTCAAAGCAATGCAATGCGTGCACGTTTTTGCCTGAAAAACTGAATCAATTTCTAAAGGTCTCCTCCTATGCAGCACATGCGCGCTGCATAGGCGAGACCTAAAAAGGACACAACCCAGTGTTTAATATGAGCCGGAGGTTTCCGGTGCTCTAAACCGGCACTTAATTGTCAACACCATCACTTGTAACATGTCTGCCACAGTTGGTGCTATCTGGCTAATTTAGAGATGAGCACAACAGCAAATGATCCATTCAATATACTTTTAAAATGACTATTGCCTGCTGCCCAAGCCATTCTAATCACTTTGGGGGGCCACAAATAACCCGAATTGTCACACTTATAGGAGTGTGATGGTTAGCAGTTGTGTTGTTACTGTCTCGTTGGCAGCATGGCAGGGTCTATGTGTTTTCGAATTGCAGTAGCCTCCTAATGAGAGCCCAGGCATATTTATATAATTTTACAAACTAAGCACTGACAAAAGCACAATCAATACATCAGGATTCCTTCAGCCTCCGACACCAAAACCAGGTGAAGGTGAGAGATATATATATCAAAACAATACCCTTTCAGGCATAGAGTGATGCATAAATTATGCAAAAAGGAAGCAGAGAACTCTGGGTAGTTCTATATTACCTACTGGCGGTCGCCAGTAGGTAGTTATAGTTAGGACCACGTTTCCATAGGAAAACCTCAACATTCTATTTTGAATAACTTTGGCGCCGGTCGACGAATCCTCGCGAATTTCTCAAAATAGGTGGGGCGCTACGCTCCGCTCCTACCCTGAAAGTCTCGGGGGGATCCGTCAAGCGGGGGCTGAGATAAAAGGGGGGTCCCAAAACGCGTTTTTCCCATGCATTTTTCCATAGGACCTTTAGAACGAGCTACAGCCCGAACGGCTGAACAGAATTACTCAAAATTTGGCAGAGAGGTAGTCCCTAGGTCAAGGAAGTGCCTTTTGTAGGTTTGGTGTAAATCTGTTCAGTAGATTCTGAGAAAATAGCCTTTAAATCAATATATATATCTGAGCCCGCTTACGGTACGCTTACCGTACGCTTACGGTAAGCGTACGGTGGCGTGCGCGAGCGCGATTCTGATTGGCTCTTAGATCTTAGTAAACATTCGAATCGGCCGAAACCAGGAAGCGGCGGCCGCCATTTTGTGTATTTCACTCTGAAAAAAAAGAGTGAAAACAAGGAAAGGGGGCAATGAGGAGAGTTACAGACCCCCTAACAATTGTAAGGGGGTCAAAGAAGGACAGAAAAGTACAAAAAAAACATTTATTGATTTTAAAAAAAATCACGGGGTACGCGTACGGTAAGCTTACGGTAAGCGTACGGTAAAAAAAATAAAAAAAAATAAATGAAAAGCAGATTTAAGAGTTTAGAAATTAGGGAGCTCTAAAAAGAGCTGTTGTGTTTATGGAGTCATTTTTTTAGTGGTACCTACAAGTAAGTACCGATGCAGAGTCTAAGGTTCAAGAGGAAGACTCTGTTCCCTTCATCATTGAAGTGCACACCATCTCCTCTATAAATGTCTTGCATGTCGTAACGCAAGTTGTTGTGGTAAATGGCACCCATACCATAGTCACGGAGGAAAGCAGAAACAGATTTGTTGACGTGCTTTCTTGCTTTGTCAATCTGTGGACAGAAATGATTGGACCAGTTCCATTTTTGCCTTTGGCATATGTTGGAAAACACAAAGGCAGTTTTAGGGAAAAGTGTAAACAGTTGTGCAAAGGTGTCCTTCATAAGCATTTCCAGACCTACCCCAGTCAAAGTGCCTAGGTCATTGCCACCACAGTGCACTATTATGAGGTCAGGGTGTTGGATTTGAATGAAGGATTTCACCAATGGCATCAATTGGTGCCACTTTAACCCTCTCTGACCAATCCATTTAATGTCTACATTTGGCAAAGCAAGGTCTCTCACCATATCTGTTTTCTCTGCAAACTTTTCACTCCAGAAGACATAGCTGTGCCCTACAATCCACACTGTGAACATCTTCAAAGGAGAACTGGATGCACTCAGGAGGTGTCTTTCAGTAGAATGGCAATATGAAAAGAAAGACAGTTTGGAAATGGAGGCATCCATATTTTTTACAAAACAAAAAGAACTGATTGGCTGTTTCATACCATTCTAGAAAAAAAACTAGGCTGTATGTGAAAATTAATAGAAGCATGTTTTGTATTGGTACAAAAAAATGTGTAACCAAAGAACAGTACTATGGATTTGCTGTTAGGTTTGAAAAGTCAAGCACTCTTGCTCTGTGGAATTGAAACATTGTGTGTCGAACTTCTGACCTAACTGCACACAGCAGTGTTCCATGAGCTGTTGCTATGGTAGCAGGCAGAAGTCAAGTTGGGGGAAGGGTACTAGGCAGAAGTCAAGTTGGGGGAAGGGTACTTTTGGAAAAGGGTTGGTTTTCAACCAATAGAAATGTGTCATTACATTTGAAAAAAAGGGGGAAGCACTGAGATTTGAAACTTACATGTATATGTGTGGAAAAATAGAGGGAAAGTTTGCCATTATCTGGTTCTGCTGAGAGGAGAGAGGTGAACACAACAGAGATCCTGGCTCTGATAATCTGCTGTTTGAGTGTCACATTTCTTTCACAACTAACTAATTTTAAAGGTGAGTTTACAGTTTGAGAGGGGATGTATGTGGTAACTTAAGAAATGAATAATAGAAATGGGAATTGTTTTTGTTGTAGTTACACATGGTGGTTTCATAATGTGTCAGTCTGTAAAAGTGATTTTCACTTGGCCCGAAAAAAAAAGAGCAGTAAGTGTGCTTTCAAATTGGCAAAGAAATTTCGTTTTGGCACTAATGTGAAAACATGACTCTGTGTGCATAGAAGAATTATAGGCAGAGATTTATTGCGTCTTGCTCTGGTGATTTCACAGTTGCAGTAGATGGAAAAGAGGAGCGAATTTTTGGGGGAAGAAGCAGAGGCTTAGCACACACCCATGTGCTTGCCATGTATAGTCATGCACAGTAATTAGAAGCGAGTGGGGTTTTCAGGTTTAAGTCTGTAATGCAAATACATTCAGCATCAGTAAGGCTGGTTGCCCCTGCTGGAGTGTAGGCAGTCACAGAGAATACACACGGTGGTGGTCTGAAAAAAAACCAGCTTGGACATGTGCATTTAAATAAATTTAAAAAAAAGGTTTCAGAATGTGTCAGTCTGTAAAAGTGATTTCAAATTGTAAAAAGAGATTTTCACTTGGCCCGAAAAAAAAAGAGCAGTAAGTGTGCTTTCAAATTGGCAAAGAAATTTCGTTTTGGCACTAATGTGAAAACATGACTCTGTGTGCATAGAAGAATTATAGGCAGAGATTTATTGCGTCTTGCTCTGGTGATTTCACAGTTGCAGTAGATGGAAAGGGGGAGCGAATTTTTGGGGGAAGAAGCAGAGGCTTAGCACACACCCATGTGCTTGCCATGTATAGTCATGCACAGTAATTAGAAGCGAGTGGGGTTTTCAGGTTTAAGTCTGTAATGCAAATACATTCAGCATCACTAAGGCTGGTTGCCCCTGCTGGAGTGTAGGCAGTCACAGAGAATACACACGGTGGTGGTCTGAAAAAAAAACAGCTTGGACATGTGCATTTAAATAAATTTAAAAAAAAGGTTTCAGAATGTGTCAGTCTGTAAAAGTGATTTCAAATTGTAAAAAGAGATTTTCACTTGGCCCGAAAAAAAAGAGCAGTAAGTGTGCTTTCAAATTGGCAAAGAAATTTCGTTTTGGCACTAATGTGAAAACATGACTCTGTGTGCATAGAAGAATTATAGGCAGAGATTTATTGCGTCTTGCTCTGGTGATTTCACAGTTGCAGTAGATGGAAAGGGGGAGCGAATTTTTGGGGGAAGAAGCAGAGGCTTAGCACACACCCATGTGCTTGCCATGTATAGTCATGCACAGTAATTAGAAGCGAGTGGGGTTTTCAGGTTTAAGTCTGTAATGCAAATACATTCAGCATCACTAAGGCTGGTTGCCCCTGCTGGAGTGTAGGCAGTCACAGAGAATACACACGGTGGTGGTCTGAAAAAAAAACAGCTTGGACATGTGCATTTAAATACATTTTAAAAAAAGGTTTCAGAATGTGTCAGTCTGTAAAAGTGATTTCAAATTGTAAAAAGAGATTTTCACTTGGCCCGAAAAAAAAAGAGCAGTAAGTGTGCTTTCAAATTGGCAAAGAAATTTCGTTTTGGGACTAATGTGAAAACATGACTCTGTGTGCATAGAAGAATTATAGGCAGAGATTTATTGCGTCTTGCTCTGGTGATTTCACAGTTGCAGTAGATGGAAAGGGGGAGCGAATTTTTGGGGGAAGAAGCAGAGGCTTAGCACACACCCATGTGCTTGCCATGTATAGTCATGCACAGTAATTAGAAGCGAGTGGGGTTTTCAGGTTTAAGTCTGTAATGCAAATACATTCAGCATCACTAAGGCTGGTTGCCCCTGCTGGAGTGTAGGCAGTCACAGAGAATACACACGGTGGTGGTCTGAAAAAAAAACAGCTTGGACATGTGCATTTAAATAAATTTAAAAAAAAGGTTTCAGAATGTGTCAGTCTGTAAAAGTGATTTCAAATTGTAAAAAGAGATTTTCACTTGGCCCGAAAAAAAAAGAGCAGTAAGTGTGCTTTCAAATTGGCAAAGAAATTTCGTTTTGGCACTAATGTGAAAACATGACTCTGTGTGCATAGAAGAATTATAGGCAGAGATTTATTGCGTCTTGCTCTGGTGATTTCACAGTTGCAGTAGATGGAAAGGGGGAGCGAATTTTTGGGGGAAGAAGCAGAGGCTTAGCACACACCCATGTGCTTTCCATGTATAGTCATGCACAGTAATTAGAAGCGAGTGGGGTTTTCAGGTTTAAGTCTGTAATGCAAATACATTCAGCATCACTAAGGCTGGTTGCCCCTGCTGGAGTGTAGGCAGTCACAGAGAATACACACGGTGGTGGTCTGAAAAAAAAACAGCTTGGACATGTGCATTTAAATAAATTTAAAAAAAAGGTTTCAGAATGTGTCAGTCTGTAAAAGTGATTTCAAATTGTAAAAAGAGATTTTCACTTGGCCCGAAAAAAAAAGAGCAGTAAGTGTGCTTTCAAATTGGCAAAGAAATTTCGTTTTGGCACTAATGTGAAAACATGACTCTGTGTGCATAGAAGAATTATAGGCAGAGATTTATTGCGTCTTGCTCTGGTGATTTCACAGTTGCAGTAGATGGAAAAGAGGAGCGAATTTTTGGGGGAAGAAGCAGAGGCTTAGCACACACCCATGTGCTTGCCATGTATAGTCATGCACAGTAATTAGAAGCGAGTGGGGTTTTCAGGTTTAAGTCTGTAATGCAAATACATTCAGCATCACTAAGGCTGGTTGCCCCTGCTGGAGTGTAGGCAGTCACAGAGAATACACACGGTGGTGGTCTGAAAAAAAAACAGCTTGGACATGTGCATTTAAATAAATTTAAAAAAAAGGTTTCAGAATGTGTCAGTCTGTAAAAGTGATTTCAAATTGTAAAAAGAGATTTTCACTTGGCCCGAAAAAAAAAGAGCAGTAAGTGTGCTTTCAAATTGGCAAAGAAATTTCGTTTTGGGACTAATGTGAAAACATGACTCTGTGTGCATAGAAGAATTATAGGCAGAGATTTATTGCGTCTTGCTCTGGTGATTTCACAGTTGCAGTAGATGGAAAGGGGGAGCGAATTTTTGGGGGAAGAAGCAGAGGCTTAGCACACACCCATGTGCTTGCCATGTATAGTCATGCACAGTAATTAGAAGCGAGTGGGGTTTTCAGGTTTAAGTCTGTAATGCAAATACATTCAGCATCACTAAGGCTGGTTGCCCCTGCTGGAGTGTAGGCAGTCACAGAGAATACACACGGTGGTGGTCTGAAAAAAAAACAGCTTGGACATGTGCATTTAAATAAATTTAAAAAAAAGGTTTCAGAATGTGTCAGTCTGTAAAAGTGATTTCAAATTGTAAAAAGAGATTTTCACTTGGCCCGAAAAAAAAAGAGCAGTAAGTGTGCTTTCAAATTGGCAAAGAAATTTCGTTTTGGCACTAATGTGAAAACATGACTCTGTGTGCATAGAAGAATTATAGGCAGAGATTTATTGCGTCTTGCTCTGGTGATTTCACAGTTGCAGTAGATGGAAAAGAGGAGCGAATTTTTGGGGGAAGAAGCAGAGGCTTAGCACACACCCATGTGCTTGCCATGTATAGTCATGCACAGTAATTAGAAGCGAGTGGGGTTTTCAGGTTTAAGTCTGTAATGCAAATACATTCAGCATCACTAAGGCTGGTTGCCCCTGCTGGAGTGTAGGCAGTCACAGAGAATACACACGGTGGTGGTCTGAAAAAAAAACAGCTTGGACATGTGCATTTAAATAAATTTAAAAAAAAGGTTTCAGAATGTGTCAGTCTGTAAAAGTGATTTCAAATTGTAAAAAGAGATTTTCACTTGGCCCGAAAAAAAAAGAGCAGTAAGTGTGCTTTCAAATTGGCAAAGAAATTTCGTTTTGGCACTAATGTGAAAACATGACTCTGTGTAAATAGAAGAATTATAGGCAGAGATTTATTGCGTCTTGCTCTGGTGATTTCACAGTTGCAGTAGATGGAAAAGAGGAGCGAATTTTTGGGGGAAGAAGCAGAGGCTTAGCACACACCCATGTGCTTGCCATGTATAGTCATGCACAGTAATTAGAAGCGAGTGGGGTTTTCAGGTTTAAGTCTGTAATGCAAATACATTCAGCATCACTAAGGCTGGTTGCCCCTGCTGGAGTGTAGGCAGTCACAGAGAATACACACGGTGGTGGTCTGAAAAAAAAACAGCTTGGACATGTGCATTTAAATAAATTTTAAAAAAAGGTTTCAGAATGTGTCAGTCTGTAAAAGTGATTTCAAATTGTAAAAAGAGATTTTCACTTGGCCCGAAAAAAAAAGAGCAGTAAGTGTGCTTTCAAATTGGCAAAGAAATTTCGTTTTGGCACTAATGTGAAAACATGACTCTGTGTGCATAGAAGAATTATAGGCAGAGATTTATTGCGTCTTGCTCTGGTGATTTCACAGTTGCAGTAGATGGAAAGGGGGAGCGAATTTTTGGGGGAAGAAGCAGAGGCTTAGCACACACCCATGTGCTTGCCATGTATAGTCATGCACAGTAATTAGAAGCGAGTGGGGTTTTCAGGTTTAAGTCTGTAATGCAAATACATTCAGCATCACTAAGGCTGGTTGCCCCTGCTGGAGTGTAGGCAGTCACAGAGAATACACACGGTGGTGGTCTGAAAAAAAAACAGCTTGGACATGTGCATTTAAATAAATTTAAAAAAAAGGTTTCAGAATGTGTCAGTCTGTAAAAGTGATTTCAAATTGTAAAAAGAGATTTTCACTTGGCCCGAAAAAAAAAGAGCAGTAAGTGTGCTTTCAAATTGGCAAAGAAATTTCGTTTTGGCACTAATGTGAAAACATGACTCTGTGTGCATAGAAGAATTATAGGCAGAGATTTATTGCGTCTTGCTCTGGTGATTTCACAGTTGCAGTAGATGGAAAAGAGGAGCGAATTTTTGGCGGAAGAAGCAGAGGCTTAGCACACACCCATGTGCTTGCCATGTATAGTCATGCACAGTAATTAGAAGCGAGTGGGGTTTTCAGGTTTAAGTCTGTAATGCAAATACATTCAGCATCACTAAGGCTGGTTGCCCCTGCTGGAGTGTAGGCAGTCACAGAGAATACACACGGTGGTGGTCTGAAAAAAAAACAGCTTGGACATGTGCATTTAAATAAATTTAAAAAAAAGGTTTCAGAATGTGTCAGTCTGTAAAAGTGATTTCAAATTGTAAAAAGAGATTTTCACTTGGCCCGAAAAAAAAAGAGCAGTAAGTGTGCTTTCAAATTGGCAAAGAAATTTCGTTTTGGCACTAATGTGAAAACATGACTCTGTGTGCATAGAAGAATTATAGGCAGAGATTTATTGCGTCTTGCTCTGGTGATTTCACAGTTGCAGTAGATGGAAAGGGGGAGCGAATTTTTGGGGGAAGAAGCAGAGGCTTAGCACACACCCATGTGCTTGCCATGTATAGTCATGCACAGTAATTAGAAGCGAGTGGGGTTTTCAGGTTTAAGTCTGTAATGCAAATACATTCAGCATCACTAAGGCTGGTTGCCCCTGCTGGAGTGTAGGCAGTCACAGAGAATACACACGGTGGTGGTCTGAAAAAAAAACAGCTTGGACATGTGCATTTAAATAAATTTAAAAAAAAGGTTTCAGAATGTGTCAGTCTGTAAAAGGGATTTCAAATTGTAAAAAGAGATTTTCACTTGGCCCGAAAAAAAAAGAGCAGTAAGTGTGCTTTCAAATTGGCAAAGAAATTTCGTTTTGGCACTAATGTGAAAACATGACTCTGTGTGCATAGAAGAATTATAGGCAGAGATTTATTGCGTCTTGCTCTGGTGATTTCACAGTTGCAGTAGATGGAAAAGAGGAGCGAATTTTTGGCGGAAGAAGCAGAGGCTTAGCACACACCCATGTGCTTGCCATGTATAGTCATGCACAGTAATTAGAAGCGAGTGGGGTTTTCAGGTTTAAGTCTGTAATGCAAATACATTCAGCATCACTAAGGCTGGTTGCCCCTGCTGGAGTGTAGGCAGTCACAGAGAATACACACGGTGGTGGTCTGAAAAAAAAACAGCTTGGACATGTGCATTTAAATAAATTTAAAAAAAAGGTTTCAGAATGTGTCAGTCTGTAAAAGTGATTTCAAATTGTAAAAAGAGATTTTCACTTGGCCCGAAAAAAAAAGAGCAGTAAGTGTGCTTTCAAATTGGCAAAGAAATTTCGTTTTGGCACTAATGTGAAAACATGACTCTGTGTGCATAGAAGAATTATAGGCAGAGATTTATTGCGTCTTGCTCTGGTGATTTCACAGTTGCAGTAGATGGAAAGGGGGAGCGAATTTTTGGGGGAAGAAGCAGAGGCTTAGCACACACCCATGTGCTTGCCATGTATAGTCATGCACAGTAATTAGAAGCGAGTGGGGTTTTCAGGTTTAAGTCTGTAATGCAAATACATTCAGCATCACTAAGGCTGGTTGCCCCTGCTGGAGTGTAGGCAGTCACAGAGAATACACACGGTGGTGGTCTGAAAAAAAAACAGCTTGGACATGTGCATTTAAATAAATTTAAAAAAAAGGTTTCAGAATGTGTCAGTCTGTAAAAGTGATTTCAAATTGTAAAAAGAGATTTTCACTTGGCCCGAAAAAAAAAGAGCAGTAAGTGTGCTTTCAAATTGGCAAAGAAATTTCGTTTTGGCACTAATGTGAAAACATGACTCTGTGTGCATAGAAGAATTATAGGCAGAGATTTATTGCGTCTTGCTCTGGTGATTTCACAGTTGCAGTAGATGGAAAAGAGGAGCGAATTTTTGGGGGAAGAAGCAGAGGCTTAGCACACACCCATGTGCTTGCCATGTATAGTCATGCACAGTAATTAGAAGCGAGTGGGGTTTTCAGGTTTAAGTCTGTAATGCAAATACATTCAGCATCACTAAGGCTGGTTGCCCCTGCTGGAGTGTAGGCAGTCACAGAGAATACACACGGTGGTGGTCTGAAAAAAAAACAGCTTGGACATGTGCATTTAAATAAATTTAAAAAAAAGGTTTCAGAATGTGTCAGTCTGTAAAAGTGATTTCAAATTGTTAAAAGAGATTTTCACTTGGCCCGAAAAAAAAAGAGCAGTAAGTGTGCTTTCAAATTGGCAAAGAAATTTCGTTTTGGCACTAATGTGAAAACATGACTCTGTGTGCATAGAAGAATTATAGGCAGAGATTTATTGCGTCTTGCTCTGGTGATTTCACAGTTGCAGTAGATGGAAAGGGGGAGCGAATTTTTGGGGGAAGAAGCAGAGGCTTAGCACACACCCATGTGCTTGCCATGTATAGTCATGCACAGTAATTAGAAGCGAGTGGGGTTTTCAGGTTTAAGTCTGTAATGCAAATACATTCAGCATCACTAAGGCTGGTTGCCCCTGCTGGAGTGTAGGCAGTCACAGAGAATACACATGGTGGTGGTCTGAAAAAACAGCTTGGTTTCATAATGTGACAGTTTGTAAAAGAGATTTTCACTTGCCCAAAAAAAAGAGCAGTTTGTGTGCATTCAAATTGGCAAAGAAATTTCGTTTTGTGACTATTGTGAAAAGAAATGTAGTAATATATTTAAATACAATAAAGGATTTTTTTTTTAGTTTTTTTCAGGTATTACTGAAGAACAGTGAACAAAATTTAAGATGCCTACAAAATCTCGAGTTCAAAAAACGCTAAAAAAAAAACTATATTTGAAGACAACTGGAGGACCAAAGTTAGTAGAAGATGCTGATGTTGGGAAAAAGAAAAAATCTTCTGGTAAGCAAAAAAAACAATTTCTAAACAAAATATTCAAAACAAAGAAAAATGTACAAAATGTCTGTTCTCGGAAAAATGTAACAAAACATAGAGAACAGCAAAAAATTGAGAATTTAGTTAATGCAAATATACCTTCTGCAATTGAAAAGTTTAACATAAACAGAAAAACAGCATTTAAAGAGATACGTAGAAAAATGTTTCAGAGAAGAGTTATGTCCAATTTGATAAAGGATATAAAGAAATATAAGCAAAAGGCTAAATATTACAAGAGAAAAAAAGAAATTGAAGCCATTGCAGCAAAAGCATTAGAATTAAAAAGGAAACTATTCATATTAATTTTGAATAGGATGCGTACATTAGATAAAATGGTTAATGTACTGAAATCACAAAGCAAAAGCAAAAGAGTAGTGAACAGAACAAACTTTTGTAAAGTGTTTTTAGGAAAGTGGATGCATAGTTCAAGTAGTGAACCTTTTTTTAATGAAGAGAGCTATTTTCAAAGTAATAGTTTGCTGCATGCAGTTGACACCAGAGGTCGTTCATACGAAGTAAAAAATGGTTGCATAATGGAGAAGGAGATAATGGTTCCAAGAGATGAGGTACAAGTGATGGCAGATGAGGCAATGGGGAGACGTCCTAAAGCCCCAGTGTACACTTGGAATTGTAGTAGTATTTGCACTGTGCGTCAGGAATCTATTGACAGATTTCGAGAGTTTCTAAGAGAATATAGTAAAAAAAGTGTAAAACAAAAGATTAAGGTGCTTCAAAGTCTGGATCCATGCAGAGTGAGAGAGAATACTGGTTTGCAGGGTCATTCTCTTGCTTGTCTATCTAGAAAAGTGTGCAATAGTGTTTTCCATCATTTTAGGATGCTGGCTGTTCATCATACTGAAATGAGAAAGTTTGTGAGACGGTTGTATTTTGCCAAAAGTCCAGCAATAAAGTTAAATGAATTGAATAGGGCTCTGTTCCGAGGAACGGTATCAGATGTAGAGAAGGTTGTTGATGAAATTCAGTTTTGTTACTTTGGTCCTGAACAAAACAGTGCAGAGAAGGACACAGTAAATGAGGCAGAAGTGGAAGAGAATGTAGAACCTTGTGTAAGTAAGACATTTAATGATCACATAACAAAATTTGCAATAATCTCTAATGAAAGACCAAATGTTACTTGTATTTGTTGCCGCAGAACTCATTATAGAAAACAAACTAGGAATGTTGATCTCTACAGAAAGAGTGAAAATGAAGATAATTATAAGTGGATGGATTTTGCCACATATATATTTCTTGAAAATTGTTTTGAATTGGGTGAAGATCAGCGTATTTGTAAATACTGCTACAACAAGTTAGAGGAAAATAGAATGCCGACCAGAGCTGTACATAATAATTTAGAATTGGATGCTATTCCTGCTGAACTTTCTGAATTAAATACATATGAGTCTATACTCATTCAATGTGTTCATCCGTTCCAGACCATAGTACGTATGGAGCCCAAAACTGGTAAATTACCTCCTTCAGATTTACTGAGAGGTTTAAAAGGTAGAGTGGTGTATTTGCCCTTGGATTTGAAAAAAAATATGGAAACTATTGATGCGGATACTTTGGAAACTGAACCATTAATTATTCTGGTTAATGGTGTACCTACAAAGAATAAGAAGATTTGGCAGGAGCTGGTAGATGTGCGGAAAGTACAAAGAGCAAATTTGTATTTGAAAAAAAATAACAAATGGTATGAATCAATTTATATAGAAGAAGAAGAAGAAGAAGAAGATTTACAAGGAGACACAGAAACACCAACTGGACAAATTGAAAAAGTGGACAAGTCAAAGGAAGAAGAAATTTATGAACATTTTAGCATACATCCTCTCCATTCGAAAGAAGTTATGGGAGACAATATTGATCTCTTTCAGATGAAGAAAGCAAAAGGAAATCCCGTGAGTGTATGGGAGGAGAGCTTGGAAGCTCGATGTTTTCCCCAGCTGTTTCCTAAAGGAAAAGGAGGACGATACGATGAACGTCCAGAACAGATTCCAGCTTCAGAGTATCGAACTACAAGACTATATGCTGAAGATCCCAGATTTCGACAAAGTATTCCTTATTTGTTCCATCTTTTATTTGAAAGCGACTTGTCTGCACTGTCTTATGCAGTAAATCACATTTTAAAAAGTGGAGTACATTTACAAAATGTGTCTGCTAAGGATTTTATGGAGAAAGTGCAGCACCGAGATGATCATTTGGAAACACAACTGATCAATCTGATGGCTTGTCAGCGTGGGACAAATGAATATTGGTACCGACGCCATGGTGAACTAAAATGCATGTTACGCAATTTAGGAACACCAACATGGTTCCTTACCCTAAGCTGTGCCGAGTACGCTTGGGATGATTTACTGGATTTTCTACGAGAGGCCAATTCAAACATTAAAAACATCGAATACAAGACAGCAGGAGAACTGTGCTCATTGGATCCGGTTAATGTTTGCAGATATTTCAATCATAGATTTGAGGCTATGATATCCTTCATCTGCAATAAAAAAAATCCACCCCTTGGAGAAGTAGTGGATTTCTTTTGGAGAAAAGAGTACCAGGCAAGAGGTGCTCCTCATATTCATATGCTGCTGTGGATCAAGGATGCCCCAAAGTTTGGAACAGATACTGATGAAGCAGTGTTATCTTACATTGAAGAATATGCAACATGTGCTATACCTAAAAGCACAGAAGAGAACAAGTTAAAGGAGCAAGTTCTACGTTTCCAAAGTCATCGGTGTGGAAAATACTGTCGACGGAAATACAAGAGCAAAGAAAAATACTACACTAAATGTCGATTTGGATTTCCTAGACCTGTTCTTACAAATGGAAGAGTCAACAGTTTTATGTCAGCTGTGAGACATACTATCACAAGAAAATCACCTAAGAATACCTACAACCTTAAAAGAAAAGAAGAATCAAAAAATATAAATGACTACAACCCAGTCATTTTATCCATGTGGAACGCTAACATGGATATACAGTATGTTGCTGACAATTCCATTGCTGTTGCTCGATATGTAACGTCTTACATTACGAAATCAGAAAAAACAGAATTGAAGGAAATGTGGGAAGAGATTTCTCACGAGAAGACTGTCAGTAAGAAGCTGTACAGTTTCAGTTTGAAGATGTTATCGCATCGAGAAATTGGATCCTACGAATGTTCAGATAGGTTATCTTCTGCAAGTCTCTACTCGAAGTCAAGAAGAATAATTTGGGCAAGTTTAGGCCTTGCAGCAATGAGAAATCGGGTACTGAAATCTGTTGGAGAAATTGAATATTTGGCTGAGAATGACCCAGAAAGTACAGACATATTGAAAACAAACATGTTGGACACATATTATCCCAAGAGAAGTCATCATCTGGAGAACATGTGTCTCTATGAAGTGTTACAGAACTACATTTATTCACGGAAAGCTGCAGAAGACATCAACAGTGGAAAATATAAAGTTGTTGGTGAAGAAGGATGTTTGGTGAAGCAAACCAAAGGAAGTTTGATAAATCACCGGAAGCTGAGTTGCGACACTACCGACAAGAAAGAATTTTACTACTTGGCTCTTTTACAGTTGTTTAAACCATGGCGTACAGAGGATGAACTACTGGGAGAATTCCAGAGCTATGAAGATTCTTTTAATGCTTGCAAAGACAGCATACAATGCAGTACATTCTCAACTTATCTGCAAATGTTAAATGAAGAAATTGAACAGGAAACTACAATTGCAGCAGAAATAGCTAGAGACAGTTCTCAGGACAGCCAAAGTTCAGGAACACACAGTCAAGATCCCCTAGGACAACCAATCGTTGAAAATGAAGCATCAATAGCCATGAATGAAGTGGAAACGGCTATGAATCAAGCTCAAGAAGAATTTATAGACTTAGAAAATTTGGAAAGACAACTGAATCAAGAGCAGCAACAAATTTATGAAGAGATCAAAAACAAAATTGATCACGGATTTCTACATATCAAAAAAGAGTGCTCATGCACATCATTTCATCCAATCAGGATGTATGTAAGCGGACAAGCTGGCACTGGAAAAAGTTTCCTAATTAAAGTCATCAGAAGCTACCTAAAGCAAAAAACGGATTCTACTTTGTCTTGTGTGGTTACTGCTCCAACTGGGTTAGCAGCATATAACATAAAAGGAATCACCTTACATCGTTTGCTAATGTTACCAGTGGAGCATGAGAACAAAATACAATTCAACAAGCTAACTGGAGAAGCATCCTTGGAAGTTTCACGAGTATTGAAGAAGATGCAAGTTCTCATTATTGATGAGGTGAGCATGGTATCAAACTTAATGCTTGCCTTTGTGCATTTAAGAATGCAGCAAATTTTGAAGACAGACTATGACGTGTTATTTGGTGGAAAACACGTCATAGTTTTTGGGGATCTTTTGCAACTTACTCCAGTTAAAGGACAACCAGTGTTTAATACTGTGACACATGAAGACACGAAGAAGTCATTGGGAAGCATTGGAAATACAAATATTTGGTCCTTCTTTGAGTACAAGGAACTTACAACTAATATGAGGCAAGCAAACGATGAAGAATATGGAAGTATTCTGAAAGATATCAGGATTGGACTACTCTCAGAAGTTGGGAAAAAAGCATTACAGAGTCGGCTGCTACATAATTTATTTCCAAAGGAAGAAATAGTTGCAGAGAAAATATACAAGAATATTGCAGAAAACAAAAGTGTCATCTGCTTAATGCCAACTCTACGTGAATGCTCAATATTTAATGAGGAGCTTTTGAAATTGGAAAAGGAAGACATCAGGAAATTGGAAGCAGTGGACAAAATTGAGGATGGAAGAATTACTGTCACAGTAACAGGCAAACTGAAAAATAAATTGGACTCACTAGAGAAGAACATCTCCAAAACAGCAGGATTAGAAAAAAATCTATATGTTTGCATGAACTGTAGAGTGTTTTTAAGGAGAAATTTGGATGTTGAGAAAGGCTTAGTGAATGGAGCGATGGGAAGAGTTGTGGGTTTTATTAATTATCAGAAAAAAGATGGAATTGAATGTTTAAAAATAAAATTTGATCAGATAGAGGAAGTTAAAGACATTTGTCGTTGTTCAGTTCGTTTCATGCTTGTGAAAGACTTATATGTACGTAGGAAGCAGTTTCCGTTTTCACTAGCATATGCTGTAACTATCCACAAGTCTCAAGGATTGACTGTAGATTGTGCATTTGTGAACATTGGTTCAACTGTGTTCAAAGAAGGTATGGCATATGTAGCTTTGTCACGAGTCAAAACATTATCAGGTTTATTCATGATAGACTTTGATGACTCAAAAGTTAGTGCTGATACAAACTGTGTAAAGGAGTATAATAGATTAAGAAGAAGCTATGCTCCTCATTTAGGTCAGTATCCTGTGTTGGAGAAACGTGTAGTTTCTCGTAAAAGGAGAAATGAGAATATCTGTAATGAAGATATAGAGAAGAGGAAAAAAAAGAGGAGTGATGTAATTGCAAACAAAAAGAAAAAGGACAATGAAGAACAGGTTGTAGGATGTCATTTTGAAAATAGCTCTGGTGTCAACTGCTACGCTAATGTAGTGCTGAATGTTGCATTTTATCTGGAAAGTTTGCAAGAGCAGATAATAGTAAATCAGGGAAAAAGATTCTGTTCAGAGCTCAGTCTCCTTTTTCAAAAGCTGAGTAAAGATAAAACTCAAATAGAAAGTGCTACTGATATTAGAAAACTTTTAGATGTATGTTCAGGACGAACACAGTTTTCTCAAAATGAACAGCAAGATGCACACGAATTTTTGATGTATTTTCTTCAGGTAGTGGAAGAAGAAGGAGTTCCCATTGACATTTTTTTTGGTCTCTCTTATAAATGGGAACATAGTTGTGATAATTGTTATAATATATGTGGCTCTATTGTTGATAATGAAAGGTTTATTTATTTGACATTGCCAGAGAGTAAAACAGTCACTTTTGCAAAATTAGTTAAAGATGCTAATCATAGCATGAAATGTGGTGAGTGTAATTCTGACATGTTATCAACATTAATTTTAAGGGAATACGGACAGTATGTAATTTTAATGATGCAACGATGTAGAGCTGATGGATCAAAATTGGATACTTTAATAAAGAAGTTTACAGGACAGCAATTATCAATTTCAGGAAAAACTTTTGTAACTGTTGCAATAATTTTCCATGATGGACCTACTGTTACTTCTGGACATTACACAGTTTATCTAAAATGTGAAAAAGGCTGGACACTGTGTAATGATTCCCAATTGATTTTCAAACAACGTTTGCCTTTTGATTTAGCAAATTCCTATCTAATCTTCCTGAAACCTAAATTTTAGAGAGATTTGGCAAGATCTGGACAAAATAATTTTACCATTTTACTGGATTACCATTGCAATTTTGTAGAAAAAAGAATTTTAAAATTATCATTTGGCCTAAAGGAAAGATAACCAATTGTAATGTGGACTTTTTTAATTTTTAATGCAATTTTGAAAAACCAATAATTTAGAGATAATCGGTAACTTCTGCACATTTTAAATTTTGGAATACTATTGGACTGCCATTGGAAATTTTTTCAAAAATGATTTAAAAAATTACTATTTGGCCATGTGGAAAAGTAAGCAATTCTATTGTGGACTAAATAAATTATTCAAAAAATTTTCGTGAACCAAAATGTTACAGAGAATTGGTGAGATCTGGACAGATTAAACTTTAGAATTTTAATGGTTTTCCCTTGGAAATTTATTCCAGGAAAAAAAAAAAAATACTATTTGGCCTAAAGGAAATAAAATCAGATGTATTTTGGAGTTATTTGAGATATAATATTGTGATTATACTTCTGAAACAAACATATCAGACGGTATTTTAAAGAAAAAAGTATTGTTTTTAGATGATATTTTTTTAGAATAATATGCATTTCTGTAATGATAAGTTTAAGTGAGAAGAGATTCTGGGCTTTTTTAATACAATCTTTGAGATTGTTATTTTTTTTTGCCCGCTGTAAAATGATGAATGCAATTGCTTTCACAATTTATAGTGAAATGCAATATATTCTGAAAACAGCAAAAATAAGGCAAAAATATTTTTGGGTAAAAAATGTAAATATGTGTACTGTATTATAAAATGGTTTAAAAATATTAATACTTTTTTCTTTTTTTTCAGATCGATATAGAAAATTTTCGGAAACTACAACCATTTTAAAAACTATTTTTTAAAAAAACAAATGAATAAATATTTTTTTGAGTGAGTATGGTAAGTCAATAATAATAATTGTAGTCTCTCAAGGACCTTGTAATGTGATAAATGATTTTTAGTGTTTTTTTTAAAAAAATAAAAAAAAAGGTACGCTTACCGTACGCGTACGGTAAAAAAAAATAAAAAAAAGTTTTTAAAAACATATGTAAAAAAAAGATGAAAGATAAGGTTGGCTCTTAAAAGAACCGTTGTGTTCATGCAGGGACAGAGGAAAGAAAGATTGGGAATATTAGACGGTACGACAAGTGTGCTGATCTATTTTACTGTTCACCAGGGAAACACTGGTCTCCCTATAAGTAATTAGATCGTGACAAGTGGCGCACCGTACTTCAACCCTCGCAAACCGAGGGTTAATTTCCAGAGGGCCAGCAAAAGGAGATTCTCCCCCCACAGATGAAGGGCTCACCTGACCTGCAGAAGAAGGAGTCTGCCCTGCAGATGATGGTCCAGGCTGAGCTGCTGTGGATGTACTGGCTCGTCTTTCTGAAGAGTTACCTCCAAAAAGATGACCATGTGTCCTTCTGTGTACATCCTGGAGGTGTCTCTTCATGGTGTGATTCCCAAAGGAATACTTCCTGTTAGGATTACCTCTAGAAAGTACACGCTTACACAGCTTGCAAGTAACTAAGGGTGCATTCACCTTTTGCTGGCCTTCTGGAAAAGTAAAATAATCCCAAACATAAGAAGGCTTTACTTTCCTCGCTCTCTGCCTCAAGACAGTGCTGCTGGTGCTAGCCTCACTCTCAGAAGAGCTCTGCTGTTCTGCCATCGTATCCCAAAGACAAACCAGCTCCTTCTCCCAAGGGATCACAAGCAGAAATGAGGGGAATGGGTGTGGTGTAGGAGAGTTCTAGAACTGAAAGTAGTTTCAACCAATCAAAAGTTGTGTTTCATGATCACATGACCTACCGTACGCTTACGGTACGCTTACGGTACGCTTACGGCAAAAGTGCGCGTGCGCGTAAAAAAGACACGCGCTTGCGCGCATGCGCATAACAGTCACTCCCCGGCACTTCCGCGTAACGTGCGCGTGTTGCGTAAGCGCGCACGCGTCCCACGCGCAGTACGCGCGGCTACGCAAAGTACGTAACTATACGCAAGCAGCGTAGATAGATTACGGACGTTGCGTAAACCGTACGCTTACCGTGAGCTTACGGTACGCGTACTATAAAAAAAAAAAAAAAAAAAAAAAAACATCTGGAAATAAATTTTACATGTTTATTTTAAAAAATATATATAAAAAAAATATTTAAGGATTTTAAAAATTTAAGCATAGTCTTTATAAAAGATAAGAAAATTAAATTAAAAATATGTTTGAAAAAAATGAAGAATAAAAAAAAAAAATAGCATTTAAAAAACCTTGCAAATTCACTGAAAAAACCATGGGTTTCACACACGTTATAGTTAGGAATTAGCATTTAAAAAACCTTGCAAATTCACTGAAAAAACCATGGGTTTCACACACGTTATAGTTAGGAATTAGCATTTAAAAAACCTTAGAAATTCACTGAAAAAACCATAGGTTTCACACACGTTATAGTTAGGAATTAGCATTTAAAAAACCTTAGAAATTCAGTGAAAAAACCATAGGTTTCACACATGTTATAGTTAGCTGGACATTTTACTCGTAAAAAACCAATGAAATTGCCCCGTTATAGTTAGTTCAGCTAACTATAACTCGCGCGCCCGCAATGCACTGCTGATGACGTCACATATTACATCACTCATGACATGGTCAGTGACATCACTCATGACATCACTGATGACATCTCAAATGACATCACTGATGACATCACTGATGACATCATCCTTGTGATAGAGTGGCAGACCTCCTCTCACCTTAATATAAGCTTTGATACACACATTCAAAAATAGAGACTAAAAATTTCAAAACAATGGACATACCAATACCAGTTACAACAACCTCTTCAGTAATTCTAAGATCCACATACACATCCACTCATTCACCAACAGTCCTATACAGTCACTCATACATGTACTCACTCATCATATTGTCCCTAACCCTGCGCTGACTGCTGTCCCTATCCCTGCGCTGCCTGATGTCCCTATTCCTCCACTGCCTGCTGTTCCTATCCCTGCACTGCCTGCTGTCCCTGCGCTGAATGTTGTCCCTGCGCTGCCTGCTGTCATTGTACCACCTGCTGTCCCTATCCCTGTGCTGCCTGCCGTCCTTGCGCTGCCTGTTGTCCCTGTCTCTACGTTGTCTACTGTCCCTACGCTACCTGCTGTCCCTGTGCTGCCTGCTGTCCTGATCCCTGCACTGCCTGCTGTCCCTGTTTCTGCACTGCCTGTTGTCCCTGTCTCTGCAATTCCTGCTGTCCCTATCCCTGCGCTGCCTGCTGTGACCACGATGCCTGCTGTCCCCATGCTGACTGCTGTCCCTTTTCCCTGCAGTGCCTGCTGTCCTTGTACCGCCTACTGTCCATATCTCTGCGCTGCTTGCTGTCCCCGTGCTGACTCCTGTAGCTTTTCCCTGCGCTGCCTGTTGTCCCTGTCCACGCGCTGCCTGCTGTCCCTGCACTGCCTGCTGCCCAAGTGCTGTCTCTAGCCCTGCACTGCCTGCTGTCGCGTCCCTGCACTGCCTGCTGTCCCTGCACTGCCTTCTGTCCCTGGGCTGCCTGCTGTCCCTGTCCCTGTGCTGCCTGCTGTCCCCGCTCCTGCGCTGCCTGCTGTCCCTATCCCTGCGATGCCTGCAGTCCCTGTCCCTGTGCTGCCTGCTGTCTCTAGCCCTGTACTTCCTGCTTTCCCCGTCCCTGCACTGCTGCTGTCCCTGCACTGCCTGCTGTACCTGGGCTGCCTGCTGTCCCTGTGCTGCCTGCTGTCCCTGTCCCTGCACTGTCTGTTGTCCCTGGGCTGCCTGCTGTCCCTGCGCTGCCTGCTGTCCCTGCGCTGCATGCTGTCCCTATCCCTGCGCTGCCTGTTGTACCTATCCCTGTGCTGCCATTTGTCCCTGTCTCTGCACTGCCTGCTGTTCCTGTCCCTGCACTGCCTGCTTTCCCTATCCCTACCCTGCCTGCTGTCCCTGCGCTGCCTGCAGTCCTGGTCCCTGCACTATCTGCTACAGATCCTTCATCACCGAAACAAGGCTCAAGCCCTCCTTGAACCCCAACATCATCACCCCACTCCTGAAGGCTAAAAGATGATACACGAAGACTGTGCCAACAAACAAGATGGGGGAATAGCCATCATCTTTAGGAAACCATCAGATGTACCATCACCAATGAAGACCTAATGGAACACCTCAACTTCCTATTACAAAGTGACACGAGGACCACAATAAGAGGCACCCTCGCCTTCAGACCCACAGAACCCCGAGCAACATTGTGCGACACCATCCCCAACCTCATCGCCCCCCAAGCAATTTACTCTCAGCACAACATCCTACTCAGCTACCTCATCTTCCACATCAATGACCCCAACAATGCCAACTCCATCGCCCTCCTGGAGAACCTGAACAACATCGCCTGACCTAACTGATCTTTGAACCCATGCACAAAGCTGGACACACACTCAACCCCATTTTCACCTCCAGCAAGAGAATCAAATTCAGCCACACCACAGAATTCACCTGGACTGACCACACCATTGTACACTTCACCATCACCATCACTGATGCCCAGCACACCATCACCAGGCGTCAGATCTGCTTCCATTGCAGCTGGAGCAAGGTCACCGAAACTCAGTGGTCTCAGACCTTTACCACCTCCCAATCCGAGGCCTCAACAGACCTCGACTAGTCCGTCCAAACCTTCGCCACCTGGATCACCGACAACGCTGACAGAATCGCCCCACTGAGACCCTCAAAACCCAACAAGACCTCCAAACATGCCAGATGGTACACCCCAGAACGCAGGACCACCAAGTAGAACTGCCGCCAACTGGAGAAACAATGGCTCACCACTAAGAACCCGGCTGATGTAGCAGCTCACAAAACTGCCCACAGCAACTATCACTGGCACATCAAAAAAGGCAAGAAAGCAGCCATCTCACCCACATCGCCTCCACGACCAACCACTTAAAGTAACTCTTCAAAATAGTCAAAGAATTCTCTGACCCAACAGTGATGGAGAACACCATCCACCCCTCCCAAGCACTCTGCCACACCATCTCAGAATACTTCCACAGCAAGATCACCAACTTCTCCAACAAATTCAACCTCCAAGCCACCGCCCTCTACCTCAACCAGCCAGTAAACATCTGCCAAACCATTACCACCTGGTCCCCCCTCACTGCCCTGACCACCTCAGCTATCATGTCTTACATCCACTCCAGGGTGCCCACTGACCCCTGTCCCCACCATCTCTACAACCTCGCAACAAACCCAATCAGCAGAAACTCACCAGCATCTTCAACACCTCCATCTCCACAGCAACGTTCTTGGACAGATGGAAACACACAGAAGTCAGAAACCCCCAAAAGAAAGCCTCCGTCAACCCCAGCAATCTCAAAAATGATCCTCCTATCTCACTACTCCCCTACGTGGCCAAAGTACTCAAGAAAGCCATCAACCAGCAGCTCACCAAATTCCTGGAACAAAACCAACTGCAGAATGCCTCATAATCAGGATTCCCAGCCAACCACAGCAATGAGACTGTGCTGATCGCTGCCACAGATGACATCAGAACACTCCCTGACTGTGGGTAGGTGGTGGCCCTGAACCCTCCTCGATGTCTACAACATGGCATACAGAAAGACACCCTCAAGTGGATCGCCTCCTTCCTTACAGGATGCACACAGAGCATCTGACTGCTTCCCTTTACCTCCGCACCCAAAGACCTCCTGTGCGGCCTACCACAAGGATCATCCCTCAGCCCCATTCAGTTCAACATCTACATGAACCCCCCTCGAAGACTTCGTCAGATTCCATGGACTCAAAATATTCTCCTATGCATATGACACTCAACTTATCCTCTTGCTTACCAAGGACCCCTTCAATGCCAAAACCAACTTCCGCAACACCATGACCAACGGATGTATGACGTTACAACGCACACTTTTACAACGCATGCACTTACAACGCATTTTTTACAACGCAAAATCCATTACAACGCACTACACTTACAACGCATGACACTACAACGCATTTTTAAAAACTACCTTTACAACGCATACCATTACAACGCATAATATTAAATTGCATTTAAGGTAAGTATTAGATAGTATATGGGTAAAAATTACTTTTCTAACTCCAGGGGGTGCAACAGTAGGGTAAGTGTTGGATAGTATAGGGGTAAAAATTACTATTCTAACTCCAGGGGGTGCAACAGTAGGGTAAGTGTTGGATAGTATAGGGGTAAAAATTGCTATTCTAACTCCAGGGGGTGCAACAGTAGGGTAAGTGTTGGATAGTATAGGGGTAAAAATTGCTATTCTAACTCCAGGGGGTGCAACAGTAGGGTAAGTGTTGGATAGTATAGGGGTAAAAATTGCTAATCTAACTCCAGGGGGTGCAACAGTAGGGTAAGTGTTGGATAGTATAGGGGTAAAAATTACTATTCTAACTCCAGGGGGTGCAACAGTAGGGTAAGTGTTGGATAGTATAGGGGTAAAAATTACTATTCTAACTCCAGGGGGTGCAACAGTAGGGTAAGTGTTGGATAGTATAGGGGTAAAAATTACTATTCTAACTCCAGGGGGTGCAACAGTAGGGTAAGTGTTGGATAGTATAGGGGTAAAAATTACTATTCTAACTCCAGGGGGTGCAACAGTAGGGTAAGTGTTGGATAGTATAGGGGTAAAAATTACTATTCTAACTCCAGGGGGTGCAACAGTAGGGTAAGTGTTGGATAGTATAGGGGTAAAAATTACTATTCTAACTCCAGGGGGTGCAACAGTAGGGTAAGTGTTGGATAGTATAGGGGTAAAAATTACTATTCTAACTCCAGGGGGTGCAACGGTAGGGTAAGTGTTGGATAGTATAGGGGTAAAAATTACTATTCTATCTCCAGGGGGTGCAACAGTAGGGTAAGTGTTGGATAGTGTAGTGTAATATTATGCGTTGTAATGGTAGGCGTTGTAATGGAATGCGTTGTAAAGGTAGTTTTTAAAAATGCGTTGTAGTGTCATGCGTTGTAAGTGTAGTGCGTTGTAATGGATTTTGCATTGTAAAAAATGTGTTGTAAGTGTAGTGCGTTGTAAAAGTTGCGTTGTAAAGGTTGTTCCCCTGACCAACATACCCATGTGGATGAGAGACAGCTGCCTCCAACTCAACCCTGACAAAACTGAAGTACTGATCTTCGGGAAGGACTCTTCCACATGAGACGATAGCTGGTGGCCTGCAGAACTCAGTTCCTACAACCACACCGACTGACCATGCACAAAACCTCAGCATCTACTTGACAGCCAACTGACCTTGAAATGACAAATCAATGCAGTTGCCCCCTCCTGCTTTCACACACTCTGCAGGATCTTCAGATGAAACCCAGCCAACACCAGAAAGACCATCACTCAGGCCCGCGTCACCAGCTGCCTTAATTGCAGCAACACCCTCTATGCTGGCATTTCCACCCAGGTCCTCAGAAGACTTCAGACCATACAGAAGGCTGCAGCCAGACTTATCCTGGACCTCCCCAAATGAACTCACATTGCCCCCCTCCTGGGGGACCTCTACTGACTCCTCAGCCAAAAGAGATGCCAGTTCAAGATCCTCGCACACACATTTAAAGCTCTCCACGACCTAGAACCTGCCTACATCAACCATGGACTAAACTTCCACCAACCCTCTGGACACCTGTGCTCCTCTTCACTTGCCCTTGCGCATGCATCCATTGCACTTGCAGCGGTGGCTGCTCCTTCTCCTACATCACTGCCAAGACCTGAAACGACCTTCCCCTCCAGCTCCGTACAGCCCTCTCGCTGGCAGACTTCAGAAAGAGATTCAAGACCTGGCACTTCGACAGAGACACAGCACCCAGGGACTAGCATGGGACAGCAGTTACCTACAGGTATAAGGCTAAGCAAGAGTATCTGCCATTACTACCACTATTGTGTGCTTAGTGGCTGTTACATATCCAAAGGAACTGGTTCCTATTAGGCACTCCCTGCTTGGGACAACATTTCAATAGCTGTATTACAATTTCCATCAGATTTTCTATGTGCCACCCAGGAGTACCCTCAGTCCTTGGATTCAGATTTTTGAACGTTTGCTACCCACAGTGAGGGGCACTGACCCGCTGTGTGGTTTTTCAGGAAACTTCCTTAACAATTTGGTTATTACATCGCGTTACCTTAACAACGCGGTTGTTGCAACGACGGCGTTGTTACATCGCAGTACATTACAACGCAAGTTGTTACAACGACTTGCTCTAGATGGCGCTCTAAACTAAGAAATAGTGTAATTTACTATTCCAACACCTTCCCTACTGTTGCACACACACCGGAGTTGGAATAGTAAATTATACTATTCCTAAGTCCAGCACGCCATCTAGAGCAAGTCGTTGTAACGACTTGCATTGTAATGTACTGTGATGTAACAACGCGTTTGTTGTAACGACCGCGTTGTAACCCCATGCGTTGTAAACGCAGGCGATGTTATGGTGTAAATTCGCTTTTTTCATATAAGCAGGTGGGTGCTCAAACATTTGTTTATTTTTATTTATTTATAAAGTTTTATATAGCGCGAACAAGATTCCGAAGGATAACACAGCGCTTTACAATATGAATGGGAGGAATAACATAAATGCAGTATCAACATCCGAGCAGGTGAACGTATCCTTCTCAGGGTAAGAATTTGTTCATAATGTTCATAATGTTCAAACATGAATTTATATGACTTGTTCTTTCTTTTCCTTAATGGGAGGAAAGCAATATGTCCAAAACATTGTTTTCTCGAATCCCATCTTCAATTAGTATTCTAGATATCTTGCAAGAATCAAGGTAGTTATCCAACAGTTCAAATTATATCCCCACAGGTGGAAGGTAGATCCTTCTTCAGGGGATATGCTAGTTTAGAAACAAGAAAATCAAAGCCCGGTATTGCCTGTGCCTTGCATTCATCATTTTGTGCAATATGCTGTAAAGAAATCCCTTGGATGGTCATCCACTTGGTGTTTGCTATTGACAATGGCTCAACAAAAATAAATAAATGAATTAATAAATTACAATAGGTGCCAGTGGCATCCAATAATATGGGCGAGCGTCTCGGAAGCCGGAGCTACATGCTAATGGCTAAATTGCCAAATGGTGGAAGTTTTTAATCATGTCAGTAGTGAGGTGGAACCTACTTGGTCACACCTTACATGTATCAAGAGCTCTGGGATTAAAAGAAGCATAGATACATGAATTATTCCATTTTCTGTAGGGCAAACAGAAACCCTGTAGGGAGCTCATGGTGTTACCTGTTAATAAAAGGCTTACTACTAATACAGCCTTCAGTTGTTGGAGAAAAGCCAGGTTTTTAAGTGGTTTCCTTTTTTAAGTGGTTTCCTAAAAGACTCTCCAGGTCTATCACCTGAGAAGCTCATTCCAGGCCCTAACTGCCAGATATGCAAAGGACATGTCTCGTCTCCTGGCCCGCTTGAGCTAAAGAATTTGGAGGTAGTTGGAGTTGAATCTCAACCATCGGTTAGTAACATAACATTTACGTTTGGCGATTAGGTAGATATCTTAATGCAGGTCCATTAGTGGCAAGCTGCAGTGGGCAGAAAGGCTAACTTCCTGCACAGGAGGTCTAAACACAAGTACCAGCCTTCAAATATCCCATCACTTTGTCCGGCATTTTGGTGCCCATCTCTATTCATTCCAAAGCCTACAATAATAGCCCTGGCGAGGATTTATTGAGGTTATTATCTCATCATCTTTAAAAAAGATGTGTCCGGTTCATTGCCGGATAGTTGGTCAGAAAAGTGTGGTCATATTCATGCAATATGGCTCTGTGGCACTGGTCCTAAGGCCACAGCTGAGTCAGTAAAGAGGCTAAATCACTCATCACTGTGTACGGAAGTTGCATTTGGGCTCATAGATGGACACCATCAGGCTAAATTTGCTCCAGCTCAGAAGTAGGGATTTGCTCACTAAGAATAGAGTCTGCCTTTCTGATAGAGGCACGGAGTCATTCTTTCATAGAGTCAGGGGAGAAACCTCCAAGGAAGTAAGAGCGTGGCGGGGGAGGGCAAATTTGCAAGTAACATCTTTGCCCTGTGGCAGAAATATTTGCAGAAAAGAAAAAGGCTACCCGAGAACTTTGGCTATTTTGCTGGTTTTTCCCCCTGACTAGGGTAATGAGTATATGTGCATGGACCTGCCTGGAGGGAGGACTGACCTGCTGGTGGTCCTGGACCTTTCAGCCCTACCCTCAGTTCTCTGGGATTGATTATTGATGGGTGCTTCACTTTGAAGCTGGTCATGCCACAGGTGTTCTGGTAGTGACGGAGCATTATGCGGTTCTCTGGTTTTGTGCGTCTTTGTATTAATTTGTATGCCGTCATTTCATCCTACACCTAGACAGGGGTGGAACTTGTACAAATTAATGTTGATGGCGATATTTGCCATAGCTCCTTCATGGAGAGCAGAAATTGTTGGCACAAGGTGCCTACCCCTGCGTGGGCGGTAAATTGGGAGAATGTGTGCTGTGTGCAATGCAAGCCTTGTCAGTGGCATGCAACTGTGGGAGTTGATCCTCAATATTGTGCTGTTTACCACTCCTGTATCATTGCCAAATGTATTTTGATACTATGTTATGTATCTCAAATGTCACTTGCTGTAGAATCGTTGTGATGCCTCTCTATGCTGTTCATATCACCGGTGTATGTAACTGCCTTCCATTGCTTGATTGAAAGCTAATTGACTAAATAGCTATGTCTTGGTAGAACACCCCGGGGTGTCTGCCTCCTCTTCCTTGTTATAGGATGGGAGGGAGGAGTTAGGTGATGTTCCTGGCCCAGTTGGGGCAAGCGATTGGTACATTGTGAGCGCACTATGAGACAGCAACCCCTGCATCTAGCAGGGGTTTGTCTTTAGTCGCTCCACGAGCCAGAGCGTGGAGGAAGAATGGTGGTGACCAAGGTCACTGGGTGTGGGGCAAATTACTCTACCAGTTGGCCAGTTCTCACAGGGTTCGAGAGAGGGGAGGGTGTCCTTACTCCCAGCTTCATAAAGGCAGCGTGTGATGTCATTGGGGTGCGACGGCGGAGCTTTAAATGCTGTAGGAACAAGAGAGTGTTCTCCTTGTTCTTCGGCCATGCACCTCCAACAGAAGTCACACCTATCCTGCGGCTGGGGGGCGCTTTGCGAAATGCCCACCCACACTTGGAGCAAGAGGCAAACATATTCGCCGAAAAGAAAGGGGCTACCTGAAAACGTAGGCTACTTTGCTGGTTTGTCCCCTTAACGGGGTGATGAGTAAATAGGCACAGGACTGGCTAGAATGGGAAATGACCTGCTGGTGGTCCTGGACCTTTCGTCCGTACCCTCAATTGCCTGGGCTTGATTATTGATGGGGGCTTCACTAGGAGGCTGGTCAGGCCACAGGTGCCCTGGCAGGCACAGTGTGTTATGCGGTTCCCTGGTTTTGTGTGCGTTTGTAATCATAAGCATGTCATCATTTCATCCAACACCTAGACAGGGGTGGAACTTGTACAAATGAATGTTGATGGCGAAATTTTCCACAGCAACTTGGTGGGGAGCAGAAATTGTTGGCACAAGGTGCCTGCCCCTGCGGGGGAGGTAAGTTAGGAGAAATTTGCTGTATGAAAAGCAAGCCTTGTTATGGGCATGGAACTGTGGCAGTTGATCCTCAACATTGTGCTGTTTACCACTCCTGAATTGTTGCCAAATGTATTTTGATTTTATGCTATATATCTCAAGTGTCACTTCCTGCAGAATCGGTGTTGTTCATATCACTGCTGTATGTAACTGCCTTCCACTCCTTGATTGAATGCTAATTGATTAAATAGCTACGTCTTGGTAGAACGCACACCTGGGTTGCTGCCTCCCCTTTGTTGTTACAGGATGATAGGAAGGGGTTAGCTATGTGATGTTTTTAGATTAAGAGTTTACCAGACCCCCTCCCAAGCTGGCAGGTTATTTATATTCAGGAGTTTCTGCACAGAAAGATAACAGTACCTTCTGGACCTGGGGCGTGGCCAGTGGCACTGTGCCACCAGAGAGCCTCTGAACAATGTGGTTGGGGAGGGCGACATAACATAGGATTATTGTTGTACTTACATTTCCTGCTGCTCAGCCAGTATGCATGAGTAGGTGTGTATGGAATGTTGGAATGCTTGATGACTGTGTGGAATGTTGGTGGACTGGAGGAATGACAGTTAGAGGGAGTAGGCTGAGCAGCAAAGATGCAGCTCCTGGTGGGATCTTGAACTAACTTGTAACTTACCAATAAACTTCTTCTTGAACTTACCTCGTGACTACAATCCATCATTTCTACAATTATCTTTTTCCACCTTGAAGAAATGAAATGAACAACGAAGAATATTTCTCACTTCACAATCAAGCCTTGGAAACACGGCCAGCAGAGTGAAAACATTAAACTCACCTTACATGACTGCCGGTATCTCTCCCATGCTCTAACCTCTGCAGATGGGGGTGCACTAGTGCTTCCATTGTGTCTGCAGACCACGTGGTGCTCACAGCCTCATTTGACCCATGGTATCCATAACTCAGGACCTGTCAATCAGCACTGCAGGGATAGCATTTGCTCTAAATGGCTTCTGAGAGAACATAGCTGTGGCTTCTTGTGCTGAGAAAGTGAGGGAAATTACTTTACAAATAAAACGTCGACTCACAGACCAGGTTAGAATTGCACTTTAGAATGCATTTAAAGTGCTGTAGAAATGTTTTCCTATGGAAAATGACATGCAGAAAAATTGTGCCTGTTTTATAACGTGAAAGAATCATATTCAAAAGTATTATTAATTTAGTAAATGATTCCTAGATTAATCATTTGTAGGGAGAATGTATAGAACCTAAACATATGTGAAATAATATGGAAGAACATTTTTGTATCATTCTTAAATGTGCCTCTTTAGTTAGGCCTAAAAGCCTTCTCTTTTGACTCTTGCTCATAGCTTTATACACGTTTATTTAGGACATTTTGCCTAGCATCAGCATCTTGCATGGGAAGCGCTGACTTCAAATCCCTGTTAGTTTAGCTTCCTCACACCATGATTAGGTAAATTTCCTAATACAATGAGCTGCGGTGACTACAGAATATTATTGCTAGTTTTGCTTCATCATATTTGACTTGCTTTGTATTCACAATGGACATACATCTTTTAGCTTAGGTAAGAAGGCTCTCATGAGAACTTTCCTCCTTGAAACCAAGTCCTGAAACAATCTTTTACTCTAAAAAGACAAGAATGTTTACCATGGGAATCAAGAGGAGAAGAATCGTACGTTGACAACACCATTGGAAGAGCGGTTTCCATTGGAGGAGGAGAGTTAGCACCTAACCAATATCGATGACTTGACTTGACTTACTACTTATCTATGAGGCCATGCAAAGCCACGCAGCGTGGTTTTGCGTTGTGTCAAAGGTATGACTGAGAGGCCTGCACCACTGGAGCGTCATAAAAAATGATGCTCCGGCAGTGCAGGCCTCTTGTAAATGAGACTCCATGATAATTAATAAATACAGCGACGATCTGAAATGAAAGGCTGAAAAGCTTCTGCATGTTAAAGAAAGACACTTTTTTGAATTCTGAGGAGACGTTATCATATTTTTACATGCTATTAGTTGCTAGATTTAGCTGGCAAATTCTTTCATGATTCAGCTCGTGCGCAGGATTTGAGACCCAAGCCCGACTCTTGGTGCAGTTCTCCCTGTTAATTTCTAGGTTTGTCCACCTCTATTTGTGCGTGATGTGCTTTATTACGGTATGGTTTGTGTATTGTGTGTGAGTGTATGGTGTGTGTATGGCATTGCTTAATTTGTATTAAAAAATAAGAGCTGGGGCTCTCGTCAGGAGCCCACTGCAACTTGAACGACACATTGCCCCTGTCAATTCTCCCAATGATAGTAACAACACAACTATTAACCATCACACTCCTACAAGTGTGACAAATCAGAATATTCCAAGTCCACAAAGCTATACGAATGGCTTGGGTGGCAGGTTATAGTAATTTTTAACGTATATTAACCGCTTCAGTGCCCATGACGAGATGGTCTCGTCATGGAGCGCGGTTGCGCTGTGCCCATGAAGAGACTATCTCGTCATGAACCCCGCCCGCTAATGCAACGCCCGGCACAGGGCGGGGAAAGGGCGTGGCACTGAAGGGGTTAAATTAAAAGTTAACTGTTATTGTGATCATCTCTAAATTAGCCAGACAGCGCCACCTTGTGGCAGACTGTATCAAGCGCCGGTGTTGACAATTAAGTTGCTGGCGCTGAGCACCGGAAACAACTGGCTCAAATTAAGCACTGGTGTATAGTAGTATGGGTTGCATTTATATTATTTGCTTTCGATGTTTCCTAGAGTATGTTAGAGAGCTCTACATGAAAACAGAAAGGAACATGGTACACTACACAATTGCTCAATTGCTTATGATTAGGTATGGCACTGCATGGGATGATATAGTATGGTACTGTAATAAATGCTTTGGTACTGAATAGTTTACATGTGCTGAATGCATGACATGGTGTGCTATAGTGTCTTACGGTACGATATGACTTGGCATGGTGTTATATGTCAGTTATGTAAGGTTAAGTATGGCATTGCGTTATAGATATTGCATGATGAGGGATGCATGGTTTGTCTCATGTATAGTTAGAGTTGCTATGGAAATTTGCTTGAAGCCAAAGATATGGCCACCAACAGCCACATGCAAGGCAATGAAGAACTTTGATGTGCTTATGAACTGCAACCTCTCACTCCAATTCCAAGTTAACAAATTGAGCAGAGACATGTTTTTTCCTATCCAAATGCCACAACATATCTTTCCTTTCTTAGGCATGTCACACATGATCCAAGCATCATTAAATCTAGGGCCTTAATTATGACCTAGTTTGAGCCGCTCTTGCAGGACGACACGTGGTGCAAGAGCGATGCAAACCGTAAGTCATATTTTTGAAGCCACGCAAAGCCACTAAGCTGCTCGAAACATTTGAAGGAGTGATCTGTTGGAGTATTGTGAGGTCTTCACTGCCCCTGAGCATGAGGTTTCCAGCTGCTGTACAAGGAGAAGAACCACCTAAGCTGTGAAGTGCCTTAGGAAGTGTCAGCAGATAGTTTCCTTCACAAGACTTCACAAGACTTTGAGTCATGGAATGGCGCTTCTAGGTGACAGGAAATATCAGAGATGTAGATAGGGAAGACTTTATTGATCCCAGTGTCACAAACTACATTGAAATACATAGAGTGGTTGCTGATCGGAAAACATTTAAATCCCTGATTCCCTGCTCCTTTATTTCTCACTGCCCCTGTCTTTCGAGTTGTGGCTACCCACTGGCACATGAAAAAGGAAAATTGTGGAAAGCGGTTGTGAAGATACATGGTTTTGGGACCCAAATGTCCTAAATGCACGGTAGCAAGTAAGTGCAGTCCCTGCTCAGAGCAACCTAGCTGCTTGATTTCTGACATCATGACAGTTTTCTTTTGGCCTAATGCGCACAAACAACATGTATGCAAACTGGGGACTAGGTGATCCTGTAAGTTGTAAAACCCAGAGCCTGGTTATGTGGTATTGAGAGGGGCACCAAGCATACCCTCGAACTGAGGCTTGACTACTGTCTGTTTTCTGGAACATGTAAAATATGTGGGGGTTGCTGCATACTATGTTTTCGAATTCATAGTCATAAATAGGTCTGTTTCTTGTTTAGGGAGAGTTTTGTGCATAACTGGCTGAGTCTTGTAAAGTTCCACAAGAGCATAGTGCCCACATCCTGTGCTGACATCCAGAGTGAATGTGCATGTGTATTGTGTGTAAATGAAGTTTTGCTCACAGGTAACCCTGGGCGTAGTTCGCGTAGTCGTGCTACGCGTAGCTACGCGAAATGCACTTTGCACTATGCACGCTATGCGCAGCTACGCAAACTGCGTAGTGCGGTAGGGAAATGCTGTTTGCAATGATTGCACAGTGCCGGATGCTTGTCCGCACTGCGCAATCATTGCGAACAGCATCATGCACAGTGCAAGCAGGCGTTTTCTGCCGCTCGAGTAGATTTGTACTCGAGCGGAAGCTTTCTCAACATGGACTGGTAGTTTCTCATCGCGAGTGGTCGTGAGCATACGTGACCACTTGCAATGAGAAACCTGACCTCCCAGTGTTGAGCATCTCGCCGGGAGGTTTATTTTCCACGCTCACGATCGTCAACTTGATGTTGCCGAATGAGAACGAGGAAAAAGTCTCGCCGGGATGTTGGTTTTGCTCGCTCGCAGTCGCCAACTTGACGTTGAGGAACGCGAGCGAGCAAAAAATGCCCGCTACGCTATGCGTTTTTGCACTGTGCTACATGGGATTTGCGTAGCGCATAGTTGCGCAAACTCCGCACACTCCGCGAGCGTAGCGTAGTTTTCCACCCAGGCCTATTCACAGGGCTCCCTGTTAAAAGTGAGTGTATGTGTGCCCACACTAGTGGGATCCATTTTGCATGGCCCATGGTAAAACATAACACACGATAGAGGTTGTGGCCTTACCTTCCTAGACAAGGAAGCATATTGCTGGCATTTCTGGGTTGGAGGGAACAACCCCAGACACTGAAGTGAGGAAGGATGGAGAGAGGGCTGCTGAAAGAATCCAGCAGTGATCATTTTGTAGAGGGCCTGCAGATTTTCTCTATCTGAGCACTGCCATTAGTGTTGACAGTGGGCAGGGAAAGGTGACTCAGCATATTCTTTTGAGCTGTGAAATGACTCTTTCAAGGAAGGCCTACGCTGTTGTCTTCACCCAAGTGATCCTCTCAATATGGCTGTCTGTTGACAGCAGGTGCGGAACGTTAACCTTGCTTGTGCTGCTACTGTTGGTGCTCCAGTGGAGATAATCCCCAACATTAGCTGCTTAAAAGAGCCTCACCACATACAAAGTCTATCTCTGCTCCACACAGTTGGGCTCAACAAAGAATAGGAACTGCTCCAAGCCAGTTGCAGGTTTTGACGGTGGGATCCACATTCACTGTCTGGGAGATGACTATAAAGGTGGGACCCAAACTTTACCACTGGGCGAAATCTTTTGCTTTGATCAAAAGATGGGGTTAATTATTAGAGTACTTGAATAAATCTCAAGATCCAGGGCTAGTGTCTTATATCATCAGTCTCCAAGAGGTGAAAAGGCATCACCTGAAGCTGCAGTTTTGCAGAGAAGAGCTATGGGTCTTCCTGTGACCCTGGAGCTGCTGACCTGCTGAGAGAGGGAAAAAACACATCACCCGTTTTCTCTTGGAGACAACTTGAAAAGAAGGCTAAGCTTTGCCGTTCCGCCCAGGATCACTGTGAAAGCCTCACGCATCACAGACTGCTGTGGGTAGCATAATCAGCACCAACCTGAGTTGATAGTGGGTCTCCCTGCCTCCCAGACCTTACATTAATTCGGATGTTCATCCAAAAAGAGATGCAACTGCTTCTGTGACGATCTGCCTGAGAGTTCTGAAGCTACAAGTGACTGCAACCCGAAGCCCCTCCAAGTTCAGTTCAGTTCAATTTTATTAATGTTTAGACACTTGTCTTTGAAACATACACTTTAAAACAGAATAAAACATTACTTTAAACACCCCGGCCTCTCCTTCCCCCCTCCATGCTTCTGAACCAGGCTCTAACCCAAGTACACCAATCTTTAATACATAATATTTCCATTCCCCAACACCTCAGTTTCAGAGTAACTAAATAATACTCTTGGCCAAGTCTCTCACATCACTAATCCAAACATAGTTTTTAAAATTTTGCCAGGGCACATGCAACAACAAAAAATTCCATGTTCAACAAAAGTGCAAGTGATGCCACTCCAACTGCGTGCGACCGTGACCCAAACTACTGACAGTGACTGCTCCTATCCGGTCTGAGGACGTCAAGTGCCAAATTGACTCGTACTGACTTTGCCAACTGGCACTGTCTCCACTATGCACTTGCACACTGGCAGAGTCCCTGAGCAGATTGAGGATGGCCATGTGAACTGCTGAACAGCTCACTGAGATTCTGCCCCCCCCCATCTAACTTAAAAATACAAGGACTAGTGCCCATTGCATCTGGGTGTCAATAATAAACAGGTAAAGCCGGGAAATGGTGAATTCTCGTGAGGGCCTCACGCATTGAATTTCAGAGGGTTGGGACATCACCATTAATGAAAGACTTAGTGCTGGGGCGTTTGCAAGAGCTAACTTACAGGTCACACAGCGAGGAACGGTGTTATCTCATTTGATATTGAGCCTGCACTTATGCTATACCTTTTGTTTCTGTATACAAACCCCTTTAAAAATATGTAGAACTTTATGCCTTCATTATTTATGTGTGCAATGTTATGCTTTTCAATGTATTAGAGTACTTATCTTTTCACAAAAGAAGCACTAGGCTGGACAGTATGTTGTCTGTTGTGTAACTGTTCAATTCACAGTCTGCCCCTACGGTAAGGGCTACATGTATCAACCTAATTTGCATTCGCAAACTGTGGGAATCGCTAAATTTTACCATTTGCGAAGGCAAAATAGCCTTTCAAGATGCATGAAAGGCTTTGGCAGAGCATTTTAGGTAAGCGTAATTTTTTGTGATTACCTAACATTGCGACTCCAAATGAAGTTTTGGAATTTTTCGAAAACTGCTAATTTTTTTAGGAATGCTTCAGCCTTAATCCCCTGGATGCGCTTGGTTTTGCATTTCCTAATTTGGCAATTAACAATTAGGTAATCCCAAATTAGGTAATGCAAAACCATTTGCACCTATGGGAATTTAGGCCCATAGGAACAAATGGAGTAGCATTTCCTTATAGTGATTCCCTAATTGTATTTGCAATTTTGTAGGAATCGCTATTAGGGAATTGCTATTTTCTTGCACACCATTTTGCATTCCCTAATAGCGATTACCTAAAATTTGCTCTTTACGGAATACAACATGGAACTTTGCTACATGTGACCCTAAGTCTGAGAGAACCCTTGGATTGCCTAATAAGCTACCATTGAGCATTAAGTGCTGGGGAAGTTCTCGGTGTTCTGTTTGCCGGACCATAGTATGTAAAACCCTAGAAAAACAGCAGTAAAAGACCGCTTATATGGTCATTACTGCAGTGCTTGGGAATATTAACTGTGTTCCGCGGTAATAGAGTTATAGTCTCCCTACCCCCCATTGCATGCCGAGCATCAGTGCTCCATTATAGAAAAGGGTATACCCAAAATCACTGGGACCTGGGTGAAGGACAGTATAGAAGGCTGTGGTCCAAGCACTTTTACATCAAAATAGTGTAAGATTATGTTAAAGCAACATACATAGAAAAGATATAACCAAAGGATATTTAGCTCAAGTGTTATTTAATCACACCAAGCATCTAATATTCATGACAAAGTACATAGTTTTCAGCAAAACATTAAAACATAACGTTGGTGTGCCCAACTGACTGAGGTGGGGAAAGAGGGGAGGGGGGTGATTCATGTGAGATAGAAAGGAAAGTGACAAATATTAAGTGTAAAATAACACAATCAAATTGTTTAGCACGTTATTCAGTGCCACATGTTCGTAACGTTAGTTCATAAAAATATGCATTACACTCATTTACATAGCCATGTACGAAATACGGTCACAGTGTAATAATGCACTGTTGGCGATACTGGCATCAATGGTGCGTCGACGTTTCGACCCCTGTAATCATGTAGGTTGAGTCTAGTCCTTACTAGTGGGGTTTTCCTCAGGACAAGAGTAAAAGTGAGAGCAGAGGGGCACCGTATCTGATTAAGGAAAGAGCCTGATTGGTTCCATGTTCCAACAGGGATGGTAAGGCTTCTAGGGCTCCGTACAAGTGTAGGCGAGAGTGATGAACACTCAGAGTGAGAATACGAATTCCAAACAAAGACTTTAGAGCAGAATAAATGCTGCTAGAGAAACGGTGGTGAAGCCATCGGTCAATTGGTGAAATAAATCACGATTACTGGCAGGAAACTTGTTTTAATTACTCCTCTTCAGATCAAACATCCCTCTGTGATGTGGTAGAGTCATGATGCCGTGATGTAAAAGTGCTGGGACCACACCCTTTTATACTGAGCATCAGTGCTCCAGCAAGGGTGTACTCTTCTTGCCAGTTTTGGTAGCGACCTTTCTGTGGTGCTGAAGAATCTCTGTACGTCTTTTCAGGAAATAACTGTTTTAAGGCTTTGAAACAGTGAGCGTCCACATCTTTCAGTGAGGCACATGGATAAAGTCTCTCTTCCTCCAGCCATGACTACATTTCATGACCACACAAAGGGCCTCATTACGATGGCGGTCGGACATCGTTTCGGGCACTAGACCGTTCGAGAACGAGTTGGCAGACCCGATAGCCCAATTACAATACGACATCCATGCAGGCAGTCGTAAAATGCTTTCTACCATTGCGGCTTGTGCAGCGGCCCAGGAAAAGGGCCTCTGCACAAGCCACAAAAGTAAAATAATTTTGAAAACAGCATACACTACACTACATAGTGCCAGGCACACGTGCATGGATGTTTAAAAACATCCCTATTGCTATTGCGGATTGTGCTGCAGCCCAGATGGGCCGTAGAACAAGCTGCACTGCCTACGTGGCGGTTGCATCATAATATGGCAGGTGGAGCCTCTGACTACTTGTCAGCTGATCTCCATCCTGCTATTATGGGACCGCCATCGTAATGAGGCCCTAAGTCACATAATCGGCTATGAATGCTTCTCAATAAAGCACTTTATTTAGGCAAACTTCGGATACTGCTCACTTGGAAGGTGAAATGAACATTGCATTATTACCAAAGTGTATAGGAGAGACAGATCTACTCTTGTTAATCTTGTTGACACCTGACCGACTTGACACTATCAATTAGAATTTCAATGCAGAAGCCAGTATGCAGCCTGTGACAGTTGAATGCCACAATTAAATTGCGGAAGCATGCCCTGGGCATACTAGTAATGTAACATTACATAAGTTAAATTTGTATTTGAAAACTAAAGCATATGTGTTGTGTGGCGATAAGATGCCTTGATACCCTACTAAAATGTTTGCATAATCCCTCTTAGATATAAAATGCACTGAAATAGTCTTAAATTAAAATCTGAACTCCACACTGACTCATCCAGTTCCAATCAGCTACAGGACACCAGCAGCAGGACATCAGTCAATCAGCAAAATTACCAAAAATAAAGCCTCACTTGATCAGCAGTTCCACCATATTCATCTGAGCTGGGAGTAGCCCCAGTCTGGACTGTCTCTGATCTGATTGGGCCCTGTAGCTCTGTATTATGAAGAATTTAAATTATAACACTTTCAACCAGTAATTATGATGGTTACGACAGATGTAACATCTACTGACCTACTCATCCATACCTTTAAAGAGTGTCATGTTACTGTTTTTCCTCTATCCTTTAGAGCCAGGCCTGTCTGTTAATTCCTTGTTTATTGATAATCCAATCATACCTATGCTTGGAGTCTCACTCAGAAGTGCACAGAGGAAAGCTTTCTGTGGAGAGGAAACACTTTAAGGTGCTGCAACCCTGTTGCAGTTGGCTATTAGCTACTACCCTTCCCTGCTTGAAATAAGTACAAACTTGGAGAATTTCACAACGCTAATGTAGTCTTCAGGATAAAAAGCAAGAGAATGTGTTTATGATTAATTTATAATAAGAAGTCTGCTCTGAATAGCACATTCAAAAAAGGAGTGCAGGCAGATTCTCATTTGTTGACCTTCCAGGAAAATATTATGCAATGAAGTTGATTATCTGTATAGTGCCATAGTCACCTCAGGAACCATAGGGTGTATGGAACATGGAAAAGAGACGGGAAGGGAGTCACAGAGGGGACGTTGCATTTTTATGTCGGACAGCGGTTATTGTAGTGCAAACTCCCATGCAGTCTTTGCCCTTTGGAATCCTTTGCCTTATGTATAGTTCACCGCCCTGCCATATTTAGAGATCTCTGAATGCCCGGCGGACATCAGTGTGTCTTCTATGGAGCCACCACATTAGAAACTCGTCTAAAGACACTGTAGCTTTTCTGAGGGGCCTCCCTGTTTTTGCTTCCCAATGTGGAAGTTAGTCTTTGAAAAACCCAAAAAACTAATGGCCCTAATACCTATGGTGTTTTATCAAAGTGTATGTGGTCACTTTTATGTTTTCATATTCAGGACTTCTAGGATTTTTGTGGTGGCTCAAACGTTGACAAAGTATGTTGACCGTCTGCTGTAAGTGGGGTGGATGGTAGGAGGAATGTAGATTGACAGCCCAATGACTGTTGGACCAGCAGTCTAAGGTTTCTGCCAGTGGATCCAAAAAAGGCTCTTTCGGATTAAACATGATGCGTCACCCCAACCTAAATAGAGCTGGTGGACTGAGAGTTTGGTGGACAAGTTACTTGTGGTGGAGAACCCTCCACACCAAACTCTAAATAAGGCCCTGAATATGATTTGTCAGGATAGAAGAAGGAAAGAGACTACAAAACAAGAGGGTGCCTCCTAGCCTGAATTTTCAGTTGCTGACTGTGAAACCTAGTTCAAGGGTCCCTTACAATAGGGGTTACTTGGCTCAAGTTGTATGAAATTAAGTTGTTTACCAGTCATGTCCTGGGGTCTCTTTACTGTTGAGCCCAAACTGAGTACCATGTACAGCCCCTTTGCTCTTCACCCTTAGTTTAGCGAGGCAGAGCAGTCTAAAGCACACTTCTGAAGGTAATGATGGTTAACAAGCCTGGCATCTTAATAATAATAAGTCAGTGTCCGGGCCATGTGGTCTCTTTTGGAGAAGTAAAGGGTACTTTAATGCATACCAAGATACACACAAAACTATGCACAAAATACAGATGTAACTTAAAACTCAGATCCTCTTAGCATAGATCTGCATTAAGCAATGTAAAGACAGAGACCAGTTTTTCTATGAGCTCTAAGTACTGCACACAAGAAGCATAAGTGTTTCCTGTGCATATCAGATCTGCAGATCTGACTTTAGACCCGCAGAGCCCTACAACTCAAAGAGCATGTGCAGCTCAGTTTTCTCTCAACGACTTTGGGCCTGATTACGATGACGGGCGGACTGCCACTGACAGGCCATCAGTGGCTGCCTGCCCGACATCTAGGGCAGCATTCCGAGCGCCGAATTAAGATACCAGCAGTCGAAGCGCATCAGGAAGGGGAAAGATCGTTGCCTCTGACAGGCGCAAGGAGCCCGTGGGGGTGTGGGTCGAGGCCTAATCCCTATAAAAGAGGCGGTGCCTGTGGAGGCATGGAGGCCCCAACATTGGGATTAGGATGTCGGTTTCCAACAGCATTTTTATGGCAGTCCGACCGCCATGAAAATGCTGTTGGAAAGGGTCTTTGGGGCCCCCAGCAGGGCCCCCATCCACCGTGGGCTTCCGCAATGCGGCCAAGGGGGTACATGTGGTGTACCACCAAACATCCATGTGCCTGGCTCACGGTGCATGGATTTTTGAGGGCACCTCATGTGCCCCCCAGGCCACATAGCAGAGGGCTGTGGGAAATGGACATCGTAATCCCTACAGCGGTGCCTGTGCAGGCACCACCTTCATTGTAGTGATTATGGTCAGACCAATGCCCCGATGGGGCTCATTGACCCTTTTGGAAGCGTCGGTCTGTCCCTCCACCTGCTGCAGGCCGACCAACTGCATTATAATGCGGTCGTCGGACCGCTATCCTGGCTGTT
The DNA here is from genome assembly GCF_964204655.1 of Triturus cristatus. Lineage (NCBI taxonomy): Eukaryota > Metazoa > Chordata > Amphibia > Caudata > Salamandridae > Triturus > Triturus cristatus. Next base: position 1,085,801,947 of record NC_140583.1, on the reverse strand, counting down.
GGGTGGACCACCACTGACGGCCTGTCGGTGGCGGTCCACCCGACATCCTAATCATGCTCTTTGAGTCAAAGTTGTGCAAATATGGGTGTGATATGCCATTCGAGGCTAGCTGTTCATTTTCATCCATGTATTCATGTGTGATTTGTCCTGCTGACATTCTTGACATTAGTTATTGTCAACTTTGCTTGTATTGACTAGGTTTCTCTCTATTTAGTAATACCATTGATCTCAAATTAATACCTCTGTAGTATGTACATGTGATATTTGCATTATGCATACCTAACTAGAAAGGCATCAGAGCACGCCCCTGGTTTAGGAAAGGAATCGGAGCATTATATATTTTTAGGCTCAAGTTGTCAGTACAGTGCGTACAACTGTGCATGGCAGTGGATAAGAGTAGATTCCAGAGAAAGCAAACAGAACGCTGCCACCAAATATGTGGAGGATGGCAGTGCTTAATTTAAGCCAGTGGTTTCCAGTGCTCGGCATCAGCACTTTAGACAGTCTGCCACATGGTGTGCTGTTTGTCTGGTTTAGATTGAGCACAACAACAGTTGTTTACTAATTCAATATACATAAAAAAATACTAATACCTGCCACCCATGCTAATCTTATAGCTTTGGGGGTCTGGAATAGACTGAATTGTCACACATGTAAGGTGTGATGGTTAGCAGGTAGTTTTGTACTGTCGTTGGTAGCGCTATCATGGGCAATGGGTGGTGCAGCCTGCAGTGGCCTCTTGTTGATGCTCCTGGCACTTAATTTTCTACAAATGAAGCCTTGGAGGATGGACAAAAAGAATTACCCAATGACCCCATGGAAAAGGGTGCCAAGAGCAGCGGCCCTGCCGGACACTTTCAATAAAAGGCACTGTGAATAGTCACTGAGCGGTAACCAAATCCAATTCAAACATTCGCAGACCAATCAGTGGTAGTGCAAAAATATTCCATCAATGCCTCCATTTTTCTGTGGCAGTTGTATATTTTTGTACATTAACAATGAATCCCTTGGTTTATTATGATTGTATTCTATATGGCTAACCTGTCAAGTAGGTCCTTGTTAGTTTGAACTGCTAGGAAAGCCAGAGACTTTGTACAGGGTTGTTCTTTACTGTATGTAAAATGTACTCTTCACTCATCTCCATGCTCTGAGTGGTGTGCACTGTTGTCGCTATTGTTCTGCCTCGCACCTATGTAGTTTGATCAACAACATATACAACCAGCTAAAGAAAACCGAGGCATTGATGAAATATTATTTAACTTCCATTGATTGGTCTGTGAATGTTTGAGTTTAATTTAGTTACCGCTCAGTGACTATTCACAGTGACTTTAATTGAAATAGTCCAACAGGATTTGGTGCAACCCAGCCTTGGTGGGCAGACTGGGTTGATCTTTGCTTGGAAATCCATGGAACAGGGGACACCATGTTTCAGGCCTTGGCTTTCTTTTATCATCCTTTGTGGTCTTTGTCTTTATTCATTTGGTTCAGTACAACTGGCCCATGACTACAACTCTCAGTTCGTAAAGAATGCCAACTGAAGCAATTGTCTGATCCACTGGAAGGACAATGGAGACTTAATGCAGAATGTTGTGTGCAGCATCAAAGCCTGGCAAATGTTTCAATGCGCTTTCAAAAGAGGAACACATGACAAAGAACCTCTCGCCTGTTCTCCATTCAATTTAATTAAATACGTCTCGTTCGAGGCATTTTGTCTTGCATTTTGTTTTTGTGGCAGCTGGCTGCTCTTATTAAGTGTGATCCTATGCAGAAGTATGAAAACAAAGGAGTGCCAATGCTGATGCAATCAGTCAAAAAACCTTTTACTCGACATGGAAGAAAATTTCAAACAACCATGGAGGTACTATTTAATAGTATTTATTATGAAAATTCTTCCTCTAATTTGTGTAAGAAAATTTTTTTTTAGATACAAAATTCAGAAGCCGTCGAAACCACTTAAAGTACAAAGACGTACAAACATTTAAAGCAAACTTTGTAAAACAGAACAAAATTATTGAAAGAGAAAAAGCTACATTACATTCATCTGCCGAAGTGACAGACTGGAAATCATAAGCCACCATTCATACACCACTCCTCATACAACCAAACACCCAATCACACGTTTTTTCTTTCGTTTTATTCAAATTGACCCACAGGTCAATCAAACCTGGTGAAAGTTTAGCGAAATTGTTCGAAGGTGCATATCCGTACTTGTTAATCTAATCGTTCACAGTTCAACGAAATTCATATGGAAGCACCAAGTTTTAATTACCACCAGTGTTTGAAAACAAAGGAAACTAAGTTAAACACAAAAAGCAAAAGGTCGACGCGTTTCAAACCCCTGATCCTTGTTTACAGGTGGGGGGTTCTCCTCAGGACCAAGATTATAAAAAAGAAAAGAAAGGGGAAGTGTGACTAAACTTAAACTGGCAATGAAGCAGCGCTAACAGCCTCAGCTTCTAACAACGCTAATGTATAGTATACAGTATGCACCAGTCTTACCAGAGTGGCAGCATGAATAAGGTGTCCTTCGACATAAGCCAACTCTACAAAAAAACCGACAAAAACTGAATAAGCACTGGCAGTAATACAAAGTGTATAGGACTATGTGAAAAAACAAAAACAATAGATGTCAAAGTCAAGGAAGTCATAGAACTTACTTAATAGACTCTCCGCAAAAGCGCAAGTGCTTGCATGATCGGCAGATGGATATCTTTAAGAACTGGCGACGAATCGCAAAAGTGGGAAAACTTGATCAAAACGTCTCTAGGCAAAAAGGGAAAATGGAACTGAGGTGTAACTGCGGCTGGACCTGACGAACAATGCAGGTGTTTCTACTGTGTAGAAAAGCATACCTGGGATGTCTCTTGTCCCAGAGCGCTGGAGTCTTAGCGAATAGGGACGGCAAAGCCGAATCTGCATGAAAGAAGATGAACGTGAGTTTCAAGACACTGCATGCCAATTGGAGCCTACTCTAACCCTGCCGTGGGAAGAAGCGGACGTCTTGGCAGTTACCTTGTATTTTCGGCGGAGCGCTCTGCTCTTTACGGCGGAAGGCGGAACCTGGTCTCTATGGTTCCTTCCGTACGGTTGTTAAATGGGATTCTGGGAGAAGGAGAATTCTGGGAATAGTAGTTCCAAAATCTCATATGGCTAGCAATGGCCTTGATTGAATTGGATAGCTCGTAGTGCAGGGAAGCTTAAGCCATACATTGTGAGGTATAATCAAAATGAACTTTTGGGAGCAGATCGTCAAAGGCAAAAGAAAACACTGGGGCAACCACTGCTTCCAACAGATGGTCAATGTTTATCTTGCAATCTGGATGACTCTGGAAGTTGTAATTCAAAATAACAGCAGACTGGCAGGTCTCAATTCGATTTGGTAGCTCGTGGTGCAGGCAAGCTTGGACCACACAAGATGGAGTTTACCAGGGACAAACCCCAAAGAACAAATCGCCGTGGGAACCATTAAGCATAAGAGCTAACGAAGCATACAAAAGTGACCAATGTGTCCTTTACAATCTGTATATCTCAGATAATTCGTTGAGCCCATCGATTGAAGTATCAAATTTCACAATTAGCATTGCTTCTCTCTGTGAAAGTTTTAACTCTAGATCTCCTCCTCTAGGGTCACGTTCAACTTTTGAGATAACCGTCCAACGGAGGTCTTCTACTGTATGTGCCATTCTGTACCAATGATTCACTAGAGGAGCTGTCTCGACGTTTTTCTTTATGCGGGATTTGTGTTGCGTTATCCGGTGACGTGCTTCCTGATTGGTTTTGCCAATGTATAGCTTTCCACACGGGCATAAAATCCCGTAGATCACATATTTTGTCCTGCAGTTAGAAAAAGTTTCATGCTTCCAATGGATGCCTTTGTGGGAGAATAAAGATCCGCCGAACGTTGAATCACAACAAGCGCAAGAACCACATTTGTGGTGACCTTGAATAGGTGTAAGACCCAACATCTGTCTCAGCGAGGGTTGGGAGACTTTGTCCAATGCTGTCCTGACTATGTGGTTGGCCACATTTTTGTCTCTTTTGAAAGCAAATAACGGGACAGACCCCAAGGTGGCATCCAGATTCTGGATAAGATGTCAGTTTTGATGGATTACCTTTTTCAGTTGATTCGAATTGGGGCAGAAAGTAGTGACAAATACCTGGCGTTCAGTGGGAGATTTTTCTTTTTTTGTCAGTAATGTTTCTCTTGGGGTCCAGAGAGCTCTCTTCTTGGCTGTTTTAACCAATTTCTTTGGATATCCTCTATCTCGTAGTTTACCAACAAGATTGTTCGCATGGATGTTATAGTCGTCCTTGAAGAAACAGTTTTGTCTTATTCTCAAGAACTGACCATATGGTAGATTTTCTTTTAAGCTCCTAGGGTGATTACTCGAGAATAAGAGCGCCTTATTTCTGTCTGATGGCTTAGTGTATAAGGTTGTCACTAGACGACCTTCTGTCGGAAATACTTCAACGTCGAGGAACGGAATTTTGATCTTTGAAGAATTTATGCTAAATTTGATATCTGGCGATCTCTGATTGAGCCAGTCAAAAAACTGTGTAAGTTGATCCTGGTTGCCCGTCCATGCTATGAAGACGTCATCAATAAATCGCAACCACGTTGTGATATATTTATTGAATGGATTGTTGTTGTAGATGAATTTTTCTTCAAACATGGACATATACAGTACTGCTAATTCTGGTGCGAATGGACACCACATTGCTACACCTTTTGTTTGGAAAAAGAATTCTTGCCCGAATGCAAAAAAGTTTTTTTTGAGGGCAAAACTGGCCAGATCAATGATGAATTCAGTAGGGACCTGTAAAGGTCTTGGTCTTTTGTCCAGAAAATAAGCCAGAACTGCTAAAGCTTCGTCTTGAGGAATTTGAGTATATAAAGAGTTGACATCTAATGTCACCATGATATCCGTGTTTGTGATGAATGGAACAGCATCCAGTTTGTTGATGAGATCTGTGGTGTCTCGGAGGAAAGATGCAGAAGTATGCAGGCATTTTTTCCCTTGATGCATTTTGAGATGATTGGCTTCAGAACTTTGTATAAATAAAAACTATATACATTTCAGAAGAGGTTTGGACGCCTCATGGCTCAGATGTGCTTTGAGCTGCTTTGTACCTCTCGAGACCTGTTTAGGTTTCCTTAGATTTGGGCAGCGGCGAAGAGTAGTGCCAATAAATATAAAAACTTAAAGGCACCTAAAAATGTTACTGAAAACTTATGCTGTGCAATCACATTCCCCATGGTTCCTTCTTCTTTATCCTGTGAAAACATCTTGCCTGCGGATTGCAAAATAGGGTGCGAGGTGACTTCACAGGAATTTGTCAACGAGCTGCTAGGGCTCCCCGTGGGCTAGTTGGTGTCCACTCCTCCTCAGTCCAGTTTTAGCATAAGTAGGGCACCCTGACGCCCAGAACTTAGATTCTGCTGGACCGGCTAAAGAAAAAAGAGGAAATGTGTATGTGGCCCTGCACAAAGTAGTGGGTGCACGCAAGATTCAGCTGCTGCACCTTGCATTTACAAAGAGTGCCTGGACCACTGTCGCAGACAGGGAGAGAGAATCAACGGGGGGAACACCTCTCAAAGTTCCAAAGACCCCAGAGATCTCCAAGGGCTAGTGAGCTAACCTCCTGTTCTGTCACAGGACAATAAAAACTTAAATGAGGCGGTTTCTTGTAAGGTCTGTTGACCTGCTGCTGGACATTATCTGGATGAAACTGGTGCATGCTGAGGGATTGAGTCCTGACCAACCCTAGGGGTCAGGGTGTACTTATCTTCCATCCCAGATGAGAGTGAGCAGTAGGAAATTACCAAAACCAACCAGCTTACCTGCACTTCCCAAGGACCAGTGCAATTGGTCTGCGGCTGGTCCCTGCAAGTAGTCAAGGGAGACCAAGTTCCAAGGACAGAGTAAACCACGGAAGTTTGTGGATCCATGCGGTGGCCACTAAAGGACTCCCTCCAGCATCCCAGCATTAGCCGTCAGAAGCTTCACTGTTCTTAGTTCTCAACTGCAGCAGCATGCCCTGTTTTGGTGCTGCAAATCGAAAAAGGATACAGGACTTGCTTCTGAGCTGCAATCATTCAACAGGTAACTGTTTGTTCCGATCAGCCTGGCTCCCCATGACTGGGGCTCTGAAAGAGTTGACCCCCAGAAGTAACTTTTAAGCCCGTTCTGTGCTGCGTACAAAGATCCATTGGGTACCACAAAGCTTCTGTACGACCAGATGACCTGCATCCCATGTAATGTTTTAACTATTTCTTATGCTTAAGAAATTCATATGGATTGTGTTTGTCCTCCTGCCTAAGTTAAGAGAGAAATATATTACATTTTTACAAACTGGTGTCGATTTTTATTGAGTCATGTTTTCCTCTTATTGACAGTTTTGGTGCTTTGAAATGTCTAACTCTTGTTCCTTTGTCTGTGCCACAGCTACCCAGGCCTGAACCAAGGTTTTAGTAATTAAACCCAACAGGACCTGTATTGTGGGATCATTTCATGGTGAGGTCTCACAACCACACCACATAATAATTCACTTTCCTAAACTAGCTGTCTATCATCCACAGGCTATCTATTGATCTATCATTCTATCTGGCTATCTATCTGGCTGACTAAGTGTCTACCGATATATTTACTTTGATTTGCTTCTCCTCATCTCTATAACAGCCTCTCTGTACTTTTCTATCAGTATGCTTCTACAGGGTTCCTTTTGATGATAAAATGGAGAATGTTACCATGCTCTTCCAAAAGGAGATGCGGGTGGTGTCGATTGGAAGGTGCATGATCAAATATTGGGATCTAATGGGAGAAATCCCTGTCTCCTCTGGTGTTCTATTTGTAGGTAAGTGTGTTGATCCTGAATTGATTGTTGGATATGCGTGCTTTTGTAATTATTTTTCCTTTTCAAATTGCTCACAGAGCAGTGGGGTGACGCTCCTCCACCTTAGCAGAGGAGACACCCCTGATGCTACTACCTACATCTTATGTATAATCATGAAATACCTCCTGACATACAGATGTACTAAATTTACGTCTTCATCCTCCAACAAGCCCATGTTTATTTTTAAAAGTCTTTGGGATTGTCAAAAATCTAAGCAACAGTGTAGTGTATAAGCCAGTAGTGCATTTTGGAACACACTGTCACAAATTCATTACTAGAGCATGAGGTGGTACCACAGCGTTATTTATAGACAGCACATTTTCCATTGAAATGGCCACTAAATTTGCACAGGCATACAGTTCTGCTGATACAATTGTATAACACAAATGATAATGTGTGAAAATCTGGTTTCAGCCAATATTTCTAATTTCCGCATCACCAATTGTTAGAAAAGGGGGTCTCTAGTTTGCAAAGGTTTGCACCTATGTCCAAGTAGGGACCCATCTTCCTAGTCAGGGTAAGGGTGATACACTTCTAAAATAACCCCTGCTAACCCCCTTGGTTCCTCGGCACGAGAAGAAAGGCTTAGCTCAGAAGCATTTTTGCATGCATATAGGAAAACAGTGAAAACACTACAAAGGGACACCAGTTTAGAAAAATAAGTAGTCTTTATCTAAATCAAACAAGACCAAAACGACACAAATCCACAATACAATTATCAAAATATGACTTTAAAAAAAAAAATAGTTCTTGTCTATAGTATACTATAGAGGCGACACTTTCAATACAAAGTACCTTGGATACATCAAACCTGTAAACAAAAACAGCAGCAGGGAAGGTAATGCGTCAGTCCCTTACGCCCAGGGAAGGTGATGCGTTGGTTCCTTGCTCCAGGGGAGGTGATGCGTCGGTTCCTTTCTGCCACACGGGGAGGTGATGCGTCGGGTCCTTACTGAAGTGGAGGTGATGTGTTGGTTTCTTACTGTGCGGGGAGGTGATGCATCGGTTTCTTACTGCGGCCCCAGCTTTGTTTTTGACTTGGCGCTCAGATGCAATGCACGGGGTTTCAGGGATGCGTCGATTCCTTAATGCGACGGCAGCAACAACGTTGTGTGGATCTTCTGCTGCCGTGGTCCCACCATGCGTTGGTTCTTGCAGTCGCACTGCATAGCCTGCGTCGGAATCGGTGCAGTGATCTCAAGCTTCGGAGACAGGTGCACTCAATGAGGTGAGTTTTGGAGCGGTGGTCAGGCGCTGCGTCGGTTTCTTTGGTGATGCGTGGAAAATCTTCCAGCTCAGCAACGATGCATTGGAAACAAGTGCAGCTGTGTCAATTTCCAGTTCTTGTCCAGCTCCCAACAGGAGCACAACCTCCATATCCCCAAAACTGGATCAGGCACCTCCTGGCAGGTTGGAACAATTAGCAGCAGAGTTCAGGGGAGCTCTGGGTGAAGTCTTTGTGTCCCTGATACTTCTTAACAGGATGCAAGCTCACTTCAAGCCCCTGGAGATCTTCTTCAAGCAGGAGACACAGCACCCAGCAAAGTATTTTCTCCTCTCCTTGGCAGCAACAGCCACTGCAGGCCAACCCCAGACAGCACACAGCAAATTGGCAGTACTTCTCCTAGCAGCTTCTCCTTGGCAGAGGTTCCTCTTGATTCCAGAAGTTATCTAAAGTTCTGGGGCTTTGGGTCCAATACTTATACCCCAAAATGTCTTTGATGCCTTTGTGTAGAGTGGCTCTGAGTCCAATCCAAACCAGTTCTGTCTCTACTAGTGCAGCTTCCTGGCAGGAGGTGGAGACAGCATTGTCCATGGCAGACTAGGCAATTCAGGTGCAGAGAAATCTCCTCCCACCACTCTAAATGCAGCCCAGGTATTTTCAGCCCAGCCCTGGCCTCGCTTAGGAAAGACAGGACACACTTCAGCCCCCTCAATGACTGTCTGAAAGGAATTCACACCGCCCTGTCTCTGTCACACTAAAACCAGACAGCCAATTCACAAACCAGCAGAGGCACATGATAGTTGAGGAAGAAAATACCTACTTTCTAAAAGTAGTATTTTCAAACACAGAGTATAAAAATCATCTTTACTAAAAGATGTATTTTTACATACTGAATTCAGGCCTACCAAACTCCAATTACCTATCTTGTTCCCATGGTTAGTTATGCTTATAAAATGTTATAAGTAAAACTCCCCATTCTATCCTATGGGACAGATGGCCCTTCCATAGTGAAAAACAAAATGTACTGTAATTCACTACCAGGACATGACACACACCAGTACATGTCCTACCTTTGACATACACAGCACCCTGCCCACAGGGGTACCTTGGGCCTACCTTAGGGGTTGACCTACATGTAAGAAAATGGAGAGTTAGGGCCTGGCAAGTGGTTGCACTGGCCAGGTCGACATGGCAGTCAAACTGCACACAGACCCTACAAAGGCAGACCTGAGACTTAGTTTAAAGGGCTGCTTGTGTGGGTGGCACAATTAGTGCTGTAGGTCCACTAGCAGCATTTGACTTACAGGTCCTGGGCACACACCATGCACTGTACTAGCGACTTAGGAGTAAGTCAAATAAGCCAAACATGGAACTCCAATCCAAAACAGTAATTTACAGTCTGGAGCACTTGCACTTTGGCACTGAACAGCAGTGACAAAGTGCCCAAAAGCAAAAACAAAGTCCAACACACAGTCAAAACACAGAACAAAAAGGCAGAAAATGAAGGGGAAACCTACGCCAAGGCTGCCAGGTCTGACAACCATGTACAGTGTATTGATATGTTTTGATCTTGTATTAAAATATTTGTTTCCATCACACTTCAGAATTACATAACAATGTGCTACATTTGTGCTTACTGAACAGGTGATATATTTTAAAATATGTGTACAGTTAATTTACAGGCATTTAAATGTTGATGTGTTAGAAAAAATTTCATTATGTACCCTTCTCTTTTCTCACTTCCTGTTGCCCAGCAAGATTGTCACATAGTTCGTTTTATAAACTCCTGTTACTTTCCAGTCAGAGAATAAAAGTAAACACCAATCCCCATATTTAAAGAATAAGCAGAAATTTGCCAGAGGATATAGCTTGACATTGACCTCTGTTTTGAATATACACCAAATGTTATAAGAGAAAAAACAAAATTTAAAGGCATCTTTATTGTTCATTTACTTTGTGAATTCCAACATGGTTATTTTTTTGGGCACTGCATCACCCACCACGCCCTTATTTCTAGTGCCTAGCACTCGTCACAAACATAAGTCCATCTCAACAACTACATGAACAGAGGTATGAGACAGTGAACCCGACCGAGTGAATGCACATGTAGGACCACCAAGGAGAGGAGACGGCTCGAGGGAGACACTTCAAGACACACTGGACAGTCTATTTGAGACACACAACAGCACAAAAGCAAGGCTACAGCGAGATCTTTCATGATACACAGGGCAGGAAAGAGTGAGAGACTGCATGACACACAGCACAGGGCAGGAAAGAGTGAAAGAGTGCATGATACACAGGACAGGGCCAGAGGAAGGTTCCTTATAAAGACTGCATGATACACAGCAGAGACCAGGAGGAATGGTCCAATGAGAAACTACATGATGCACACCATAAGGCTGTTGGAAGGCTCACTGATAAACTGCTTGATACACAACTATGGGCATGGCTCAAGGGAGTGTTTGTGGTGTGACACCCCCTTAAATAAATGCATTCTTGGCTTGATAGTTGGATCTGGGGGCACTGAGTCAGGTCTGCTATTTCTGTGTCAGTTTGTAATGAGTTTGTCATGAGCCATGAACGAGAGAAAAAAACAAGGGAGATGAGGTTGGAGATGGGGGGGAGACGAGAGAAAGAGAGAGAGAGAGAGAGAGAGAGAGAAAGAGAGAGAGAGAGAGAGAGAGAGAGAAATCAACCCCATCTGATGTAGAATTTCAAAATGTGAAACCAGATAACCTGGAATTAATACCAGCTTCTCTGCTTGTCCAAACTGTAAGATCCTAGGTAAATATTTTGTTTTCACAGAGCCTCCTTTTTCTGTAATATAACAGATGACCACCCTTTTAAATACTTGAGTTCAGGATATGCACTGTACAAGCATCTCATGTTTGATTTAATAGACTATAATGTTGCACCATTCATAATAAGAATCTAGACCACGTTTAGGGTTAGCAAGACTACTGACTTGCCTCTTAGTCCAATAATGACATTGTTGGGGGAGAGAGAAATTAATGTTTCTAAAAACTATTACTTTTAATGAATGTCAGTCTATGCAGTGACATCATCTGATGCACTAAGGTTGAACACTTCTAAATGCTGAAGAAATACACACTTGTAGAAGGTAAGCACCACAAAGATTAAGCCCTGTTCAAATGCACCAATTAATAACTCCACCATTAAGGCTTCTTGGAGCAGCGACGAAGAAGAGAGTGTGCAGTAAAAACACATTTACATTAAGTGATCCCAGGACAGTGATTCCAGGTTGTTGGGTTGTACATGACTTTAGTAATGAGTTCTAATGGAGAAATACTAGGTCCAGTGCAGGCGTGTAGCTACAGCAGAGGTGTTTGGGATGTGACACCCCTCAAATGCATGCTTGGTTTGGTAGCTGGGTCTGTGGGTCTACAGTCAGGTCTGTTTCTCATTAAAACAGTCCATCCTGCACCTTGGTCATGTCAATCCTACACCCTGCGACCACGGCTTTATTATTTGGGACATTTGATATTCACCCCCCCTGAATCTCACTGACTAATATACTCCCCTGTAGACAACAGAGAACCCTCTAAATGGTACACACAATTGAGCAAAAGGAAGATTCCAGTGAGAGACTGCATGATACATGTCACGGGATGGGAGGAAGGCTCCAGCGAGAGACTGCATAATACACATCATGGAATGGGATGAAGACTCCAGCGTGAGTTTGCTTGATACACGTCACGTCATGAGAGGAAGGCTCCAGCATGAGCCTGTATATTGCACAGCTAAGGAAGGAGGAAGGATCCAGTGGCAGGCCGCAAGCTACACAAACAGGACAAACTGAAGCTACCCGACAGGCTGTATTCAACAAGGGCAAACAAAAGACCTCAACACGATTGTACGCTAGACAGCCTGGGCCGGCCTGAACGTTCCAGGCAATGTTCTTTATACACAGGGCAGACTGAAACCTTCAGACTGCATAGGACAATCTACAGGCATCAGGCAGTTTTCACAATACACCGCACTGTGACAGCACCACACAGGGTGATGGCTTGAAGCTGACTGCATCATACACATCACAGGAGAAGCTGGAGGCATCTGAGAGTGCATATTATACACAAGACAAGCACAAAGCATTAGGGGACCTGCATTATAAGCAGGACAGAACAGGTTAGAGGCACCTAATGCACAGGGCAGGCAGAAGACTTCGGACAGTCCACCTTTTGCACAGCATCGAAAAAGCTATCATACAGATTACATTATACACAGCACAGGACAGGTAGGAGGCATGAGACAGACTGCATAGTTCAAGGTTAAGTCAAGATTAGGGGCATCATAGTGACAGGTGAGTTCCTCTTCACAGCTGTACATGGTGATCACAGTATGATATCCTGGTCACGCCCCGAAAAGACTGTCAGCATCCTTCTTCCATCAGAAGATATTCAACAGTTGTAATTGGGATCAGATACATATGAAATGTAAACAGTGGTGCCAATGTGTTCCATCAAGTGTATCTCTCCAAAGCGAAACCCATTCACAGTGGAGATACATAGAGCACACTTGACGCCACCAGGAAGAAACCTTCACATCACTGTATTCAATCAGCATTCATTTTAGATCAGCGAGTATCACCCAGGCGGGCTCCAGAGGACACACAGCCTTGGATGTGTCCTGGTACAAAGCACACAGTACCACATTTCCCGTCTGACTTGGTTTGCTTTATGGAGGTATACCTAATAGGAGAAATTCAAACACACAAGTTCAACAACACAAACACACACCCATGCCCAACAGTACACTTTAAACACAATATTTCAACTATCCAACACAATACCGATATGCCCAATAGTGAGATATTATGTTCTTTCCAACATCACTTTTTCCCACGAAACGCCCCTTAAAAGCAGTCACACGGCCGGCAACCCTAGACTTAGACTATTTCTAATGTCCAGGAAACAAGCATTGGCATAGCCAATAGGTCTCGCCTTTGGGACCTTATAATGTTTAGCTATGCAACAGTTGCATAACTAAATAATCATAAGGTCCCAAAAGCGAGACCTATTGGCTATGCCAAGCGCCGTGCGGCCGCGAAAGTGATCGTGATCAAGCATCAAAGCGGCCGCGAAAGTGAAAGTAATCGCGGTCAAGCATGGCATGCGCGCCCGCGCACATGCACTGTAGCTCTAGGCTGGCCTGGCAGCACTTTTTGGAGCCCTCTCAAAAAGTCTCGCCAGACCAGCGCATGTGCTGGGTCAGGCGAGACCTAAAAAGCATGTTACATACCTAAGGGATGCTAAGCAACTGCTGGTAGCTGGCCTCTCAGGCACTAATATCAGACATTAACGGGTCATTGGACTTGGCACCATGCAACCAGGGATGGACTAGAAAATACCACTGAGAACACAGGATCAGACTCTGGCCTGCAACGGAAACCCAAGAATTGTTTGGCAGGGGTGTAGCTTCAGGGGGGAATGAGGGTGCATGGGGTGTAGCACCCCCCTTAAAAATGTATTTTCTGATAAATAGTAGGGTACAAGTGCTTTCATTGGGGTACTGTGAGATGTCAGTCGGATTTCTCCAGAGATGTTTACATAAACACAAACAAAAACACACACACACTCTCTGTTTTGAAAGTCCTTAAAAGATTGGCTAATTTACAAAATATTGTATTTTCTCTCTTGATACTCCTACCAGTCCGCATTCCTATCCCTTTGCATTGCCCCTTAAGCCCCTCTCATGTGCCCTGCTTGTTGTATAACGGATTGAATCATTATATGACAGCCTGATTGTCAGAAAATCTGAAACTGCCACCCCCCCCAATCTTACCGACCAAGCTACGTCCCTGTTGTTTGGTAGTGGACCTTCTGATAGACTACAGCACTATGAGGCCACACTAACAGTAGAATGGGTCCTATCAAATGCTAACAACACAACATTACTTGCCATCAGACAGTGATGAAAGGCTACAGAAAGGTGAAAACAGTGTTCATTGCCTTCACTGAATACTGGTTCCTTCCACAGCCCTGCTATTTTCCTAATTCTCTCATTGCCTATGCCTGCTCTTTGTATGCTTATAGTGTTTAATAGTGCGCTGAAGCAGTTCGTAGAAAGCATGAAAGCACTACAGTAAAGTCCTAAAAAACACAAACAGCTTCCTAAGGCAATGCATGGAAAGCTTCAGTGTCCAGTTAACAACCTCACTGGCAGTGTGAAATGCGAACGATTGACTGGGCCTGGGACTTTCACCCGCTACAGGTGTCCCCCCACCAGGGAAAACCACAAGAAGCACGCGAGGTGTTGCATGTTAAGCTGGCATGAGCATAAGCCTTGTTGATACTAGTTAAAAATAAGTGTGCTGTCATAAAACTAAAAAAAAAAACGTTAATGCACATTCTATATATATATATTACTGTTAATGTTATGTTAATTGGATTTGTATAGCACAGCTGTATCCATCCACTTGAGCAGGAGTGAAGGTCGACTGCAGAAATTTAGATGAAGAGCCAGGCCTTCAGCTTCTTACAGAATTCCAGAAGAGAGGAGGAGGCCGTAAGGTAAAGAGGGGGATCGTTCCATGCTTTGGGTGTGAGGTATTAGACTTGCCCTCCTGATCTGCTTCCGTGGATACAGAGTGTGTTTGCGAGAGAGAGAGCGAGAGACAGAGAGGCAGAGTGTAGATGTCTGGTGGGCTGGTGGAAGTGGAGGCAGGATTTGAGGTATGCTGGTCTGATGTTGTGCAGTGCCGTGTATGCATGTGTGAGAAGTTTGAATTGGCAATATTTATGTTTTTGCAGCCAGTGGAAGTCTCTGAGGTGGGCTGTGATGTGGGTGCATTAGTGAAAGCCCGGGATGAGTCTGCAGGTGGCACTCTTGATGGTTTGAAGACAATGGAGGAGGTGCTTCGGGATTGCGGTGTAGAGTGTGTTGTCGTATTCAGGTCTGATGGTGATTAGGGCTTGCGTAACGGTATGCCTGAAGCTCTTGGAAATCCATGTGTAGATTTTTTGAGGATGTATAGCATGTAGAAGCAGGAGGAACTGTGTTCACCTGAGCAGCCATGTTGAGTTTGTCTTCTAATGTGATCCCCAAGTCATGTGCTTTGTTTGTGGGTGACAGGGCAGACCCGAGCTCTGATGGCCACCAGGTGGAGTCTCAGGGACAATGTTTGTCTTGGCGCAGTTGGAGATCCACTAGTTGAATATGGTGATATCTTTGTCTAGGTCGTTGGTGGTGTATAATTTGCTTCTTTTGAGAGTGTAGCTCCAGTCTGTTTCCGTTATTCTGCTCCCGTTCTCGCTCGGTTAGTTGTTGTAGGTGGAAGACTTGGTTAGAGATGTGAAGATAGTGAAGTGAATAATGTAGTGGTTGGCCCTGTTGAGTGGAGAGGAGAAGCGGTAGCTGATGCAATTGCTGGAGGTGAAGATCGCGCCTAGAGTGTGTACCTTGTTGTGAGATAAGGTTGTTGAAGGTTCCTCACGGACCAGGTAGTGTGAAGATAAGGTGTCTTTCAAAGTGATGCTGTTGTTAGCTAGAGGTAGAAGTGCATGTATTCCATGAAGTGGGTGTCCGGGTCCGAGGTGGTCATGCGTTTGATGGTATCTTTGTGTGTGATGGCAAGGCCTCTGCCGAGTTTGTGGAGGCAGTTCTGGATAGCAATTTCAAATCCCGCTGGGATGACCACAGCTATGTTGTAAGCTGAGGAGGGGTCCATCCAGGTTTCTCTTGAGAATAGGAGATCTGGTGAGCTGTTTTTCCGAAGGTCCCAGATGTTGATGCCATGTTTTTTGAATGAGCGAGTGTTTAGAAGCATGCATGTGAGGGTGTGCTAAGGGACAGGTGTGGTGCTATGTGAGGTGAGATTGTGAGTGGGTTACATGGGAGTCTCAGTGAGGGGTGTGTGTGAAGCCAGTTTGCTGCATGAGAAGTGACACTGGGTGTAGGAAAAAGGTTATACTGTGCTGTGTGGTGTGGTGAGACAGCAGTAGCTGGCGTTGCATCCAGGGTCAAGCATGTGGAGGGTCGCTGTGGTGTAGCAGCATTGAGGCAGCTGAGGATCCGACTAGAGGTTGTGGCACTGGCCACAGTAAAGGTGCAGAGAGGTTCAGACAGGCTTGACTTTTGTGTGCCACAAGTACAGTTTCACAGCAGCTTAACTAGTTCCTGGGAGGGGGAAAGACTACAGGTGGTGATGGGTGAGGCCTAGGGAAGGGGCACAGGAATAAGAGTTAAAGACAAAAGGTATGCTGTTCCTAGGGGGATGGGGGGGTGTGGGGGAAGTGGGGAAAGGAGTAAGGCCTTGGCAGTATTAGCAGATGTTATTAGGAGCTATAGAGAGCAAGGGAGTTAGTGCTCATCCAGGGATTGCTCCAATTAGGAGTAAGGGCCCTCACACACCCCGAGGGGTGTCATGCTTCATCATAGGGCAAGTCCTCCTTGGGCCTGCCCTGCAATGCCCAATGGGCCCCACGAGGGGTCTCTTTGCCTGAGGTCTTCTCGGTTTTGCCGGTGTGAAGCTAGATGATATTATTTAAGGGCGGACCTATGTGAAGTGAGTAGAGATGGTACTGTGTTGGTGTGATTTAAAAATTGCTCCTGGATTCTCCAAAGGGAATTTATTCAATGAGTACATGGGCCATAAGTAAAAACAGACTGAAAAAGTGGTGAACTGATAAGGGGAAAATTAGACCCAAGTCAGTTCTAGTGAGTTGTGCAGAAGGGTCAACATGTTTCTTGCCTATTAAAATGTCTAACAGGATCTCGGCAATTCATCAGGACCTATAATCCTCGTCTACTCTAAGGGGGCTGCAAGTAATGTAAGACGGAGGTCAAAGTCACGTCCCCTTATGTCAGGATTCCTTAATTGTGCTGCTGTGTGAAAATTGTATAAATCATAAGTGAGGTACAATTATACCTTCCGTGAAATGGTGCACCGGAAGAGTGAGATAGTAATGCGCCACACAGGGACAGTCCGGTGCACTCGCTCAAATCATGAGGGGGACCAATTTAGATCCGCTTGGTGCCCAATGCTGGACCTACCCGTGGCCAGCTGTCCCTGGCAGGAATAAGACCCAGGAGGAAGACACTAGAGAGCAGGTAAGGAGCAGGGGTGGCAGGAGGAAAAGCATGGGAAGGGGTTTGAGTGGGGGATGAGATCTGGGGAACCAAATGGGCATAGGTAAGGAGGCACCAGAAAGATACAAAATTGATTTGTAGAAAAAAGGTCAAAAAATGTGAAAAAAGAGGCAAAGTAAAGGAAACAGTGGGAAAGCAAAGATGCAATAGCAAGACAAAATGTCAAAGAGTGAGATAAAGAAAAAAAAAGGGAAAGCAAAGAGGCAATAGCAGGGGAAAAAGGCCAAAGATTGAGATAAAAGAAACGAAGGAAAGGCAAAGAGGCAATCACAAGGCAAAAGGCCAAAGCGTGAAATAAAGATAACAAAGGAAATGCAAGAGGCTAGAGTAAGGCAAACGATTAAAGAGTTTGAAAGAGGCAGAGTGTAGGAAGCAAGTGAGAGAAAAAAGGAGCCAAACAGAGGAAAAGAGAGGGGGAGAGTGTGAGAGCGAGAGAGAAAAGAGCAAGAATGCAGATGAAACATGGAAAGTGGAGACAGCGAGGCCAAGTCCAAAAGGGTCTAAGTCTGGTTGGAGGACCAGTATTTATTTCACCCCCAAGCAGGCAGATTAGCAGCCTAAGATCAAAAGACCAAGCTATCTTCAAAAGAAAAACCTTTGGCAAACCTAACACTCAACATAGACTACACTGGGATGTTCTGTCTATGGATAACTGCACGGAAGACCCTCCATGAACAAACCCTCAGACACCCACAGAGCTCAGCATTACATGAGTAACACGGAGTGGCCAAAACTCCACCAATTCTGCTGACAGAGCAGAATTTATCACCCACCCCTAGTTCCAAGGCGTTGCCCATCCATCTGTGTGCCACCTAATATTTTACTTTTGCTGCCTTCAAATCTAATGCCAGATCACCAGTACAGGGCAGGAGCAACTTAATCTGGCGTGAGACATTTTAGGCTAATGAAGAAGAATGTACACAGTCTAAAATCCTCAGAACACACAAAACATCTAGAAAATAAAATTTTGCCTAACAGACTGAGAAGAGTAAGGCAGAGATGATGAGAAGTGGCCTCACTTTCAGCTTTAAATTGCTAAGTGGCTCCATAAATTCCTGCCACTGTTGTCTGAGCTTCTTGTCTCATCATTGTTCGTACCTAGTGAGGGATCGAGCACCTCCCCGTATAGGGAGAGGGAAAAATAACACAACACAAAACAATTGCTTTAGATTCACAATGTGTATATGAAATAATTTATTGTGTTATTATTCATAGTACATTTGAGAAGTGAAATATTCCCTAATGCACTGTGGTGCCAGCACTCCACAAGATATAGAATGATACACAAAACAGCCAATAGGACGAGATGACATAGGTCAAAGGTCCACTCTATGTATAGTTTATAGACACCATGAATAGGTCATGCAGACAACTGCACTGTCAAGCGAGACATAACATTGATTACATTTGTTTGGAGGGTAGCAAGGAAGGCTTATTGTTGCCCCTGTAAAGCCCATTATCATTTCTCAAGTCATAATTGTGTCAAGTAAAGTGGAATTTGCAGACAATGAGGCAATGTATGTACACTAATTTGTCTGTGTTGATACCAGAGTCTAATTTTAGCTATGACCCCATCATGACACCAAAGTCACATTGGGCAAGTAAGCATCAACACCCGCTACCAATACTTTTTGCCCAGTACTGCAAAAGATTACAAACGCTTTGTGGCAAAAATGTAACAGCACCTATATTGTTGCATGTCCAGGACAGAGACACTATGTTCAAAATAAGTAAGCAAAGCAGGAAGATGCTGAAATGATCTGTGGCCTGCAAACACCTCTGGGCACTCACAAGGCATGCGTACATGAAAAAGTAAAATGGCAGACAGCGCGCAGAGGAAGGAAAAACTTGTGGTGTGATGGTGTGCCTGGAGGAATGCTTCATGCCTTCAGAGGATGCACTAGGCAAGCCAACTCAGAATAATTAAAGAAATTAATGAGTATCAGTTTCTCTTGGTCCAGAGGATCTTCTATGGAATTGAGATACATTGTTGCTGCAGCCAGGATTTTGTTGCTAGAGTTCATGGACATCTTGGAGAATGTTTGCGAACGTGTTTGAAGCATCTAAGCTGTACACAGGTATATAGTCTAAGTTATCAAATTCCATTTGTGGTGATAAATTATTTTGATAAAGTACTGTTGATATATAAACTTATATTTACTTTGCATACCTTGCTTATTTGTGTAAGGAATGGGAAGAATTCTTATCACGTACAAAGACTGTTATTTTTTTTTTCATAATGCACGTATTTTATTAAGGCAGCAATACAGGTTAGCGACATGATTATTTGGTACACATGTTAATTTTATGTTTCTGATGAATGTTTATTTTATTGCAGCATTCGAAAACAGCTCAGATTATATTCTTTTTTTTTAAAAATTATTTTTATTAACTTTGCTCAAGGTCTCATACATTACATAGCAGTGATCAGAAGGCACTTTAACCAACAACATGACAGCATCAGATTATATTCTTGAACCAGAAAGCATATTCTCACAAAACAAATATTAATTACCTTATCAGAGATAAGTCCAAACCTTTATGACTAAAGTTTTATAGAGAATATGCTTCAGTATTCCGGAATTATAGAGTTCTACAAGAACATAGAGAATCAGAAATCTTAAGGAATTCTGAAGGTGTATTATTTAATAAAAGACAGCATGGGATGCTGCAAAACGTTGATAACATACTAAAGATCCTGTCTATATATATCCACTATGACCAGAAGAAGTCAGTGACAACTCTTAGGGGAGATATATCCAGTTTCGCAGTCATCTCTCTTACACGAAATTGGAGTATTATTTGAGAGGGGTGAGAACCCGTCTAAAATAATAATCTGAAAACATGTCATGGTGAACTACTAAAGTCAGTTTAGTGCTCCAGTAGATTGACACCAAACAGTCAGTCTTGACTTAGATGCAATGCATAAAATATTTATGCATTAGTCAAACAGTAATAAAGTGAAAACACAACACAAGCAAAATCCCAAACCAATGTACAATTACAGAATGAATTTAAATAAATACAGTAATACAACAAAAACAAATATCCAATATGTATAATTGAAAATATGATTTTAAAATATAGAATGAAAAATAATATACAAAAAGCAAAAAGCATGAACCGCAGTTATTTGGTCGCATTAGACCGGGTTAAAGTCAAAAGTTAAGGCCAGCCATGATGGTTTGCCAGTCGGGTACAGGAACCAGGTTCATCCTATTGGAAAGTTTACCTCAGTCATTTTTATGGCAAAATAGTGGTTGTCAACGAGTTGCTGGAAGGGCAAGCTGCAAGCCGAATCTGACACATGACTTGACGATGGCATATTGCTGAAGAGTGGGGTCCTGATGCAGTCATTAAGGAAGGAGGGAAACCTCTGGGTGGGTGAAATCCAAAGTCTGGGCCCCGAAATGCCTTGACATTGACGAGGTGCTGCTCAGTATCAGTCCCACCGAAGCACTCTACTTTTGGACAAGAAAATGCTTCTGGAAGTCAGATCACCGTCAGTGGGGCAAACCAGCAAGCTGAGGCCCTTCAGCATTGATGGCTGTGGCTTCCAAAACAATACTAGTCTGCATCATTTCTCCAGACAGAAAGCTGGTAAAATGTTTATGACTGAGTAGTAGCCACAAGAAGACCCCTGTCAACTGCACCACATCCACAGCATCCTTGAGCATCTTCAGCATCCTTCATCACTTGCATCAGGACCGTTTTCATAGGAAACCACATCAACAGATATATGTGCCTGGAACTTACTGTGGACTGCTTTACCTGCTGAGGCAACTGTTTCTGAGGACCTTGCTGGTCCCCCTGACTGACTCCAACCTGAAGTTGGTTGCCTAAAGTTACTAAAAGTCATGGGCAGAGTGAAATTCTTTGATTTACTATACCTTGTAAATTCGATACCTTCAGAACCCTCTGGGGGATCTTTTTCATTGCAGTGTCCAAAAATACAGAAAATTACAGTCTAATTTATTAAATTTGTGTTGGATCTCTTTAGGGTCTTGTTGATTTCTTCTTGAATTGTTTTGATGCAGTTGAAATGCTTTACACTTGTTCCTTTATGTAAGCCTTGCTGCTCAGAGCCAATTCTACCTAGGGTTAAGCTAAATGTTTCACAAATTAAACTTTCATGCCCTCAAGGGGTTGGTAAGTGATTTACACTGTGAGGTCCCACAACAACACTATATCATAAAGTGCATTTCCTCACAATTCCTAAGTCCCAGCTTCTGCAGTTTGGACAGGAGGATTACACTCTCACACCAGCTAGGGTCCAGGTTAGCCATTTCGGGGTTAGCACTTAATCCAACAGTGGCCAGCAGCAGGGTACACGTTAGGTTGAGGTGGTACTGTTTAGCTGGGCAGTTGCAGGGAGAGAGGCCTCTAAAAGCTTGTTGTGTTCCTGTACCTCAAACTGGAGGTCATTCATCTGTCCCTTGGAGTCACTTATGGGGTCCTGGGTTAAAGGTAAGCAAGTCCATTCTTCCTTCAGATCATTCAGAGAACAGGGCAGTCCTTCTTTTGATTCTCCGAGGTACAGCAGTGTTCCGAGGAGAGGTCTGTGGGGCCCACTTTTGTGCCCAATGCCAGCCTGTGGTTGGAGGGCAAGTCTTTGTCCATCCGCTATATAAGTTCTGGTATGTTCTTCTGTTAGACCTGTCAGTCAGCCCTTTGGCAGTTCCCTCCTCATTTTATTATTTTTCCCTTTTCCTTCAAATTTTTTTTTCTGTCCACTAACTAGTTTTTGGGTGTTGATGTAGAGGCTCTGAGCGCCCTCTTCTTACTATCTGAGGGAGAGGCGCAAGGTGCTTCAATGAAGAAACAGGAAGAGAGAGGGTAGCCTCACAAAATGGTGGTTCCAACTGTCACCTCAGCACCTGGGCCAGAGACTGCCATGAGAGGTTCCAGAACCTTCTGGACCACTCTGGCCAGTCAGGCCCCAGGTGATAAATAGAGGGGAGAGCAGGGCGGCCATTTTAGGACGGAGCTGAGAGATGAGATAGTCAGGAGTAAGGCACCTGAGTGGGGAGGTGGCTGCGCTAGGAAGGGAATGGACAGATCTTAGGGTCTGCACGATTTTCCTCACCAGTGACACCACCCTCAACCTTCTTACCGGTCCCTGACTCAGCCAATGACTTTGAAGGTCATCGTTACCCTGGGGGCTCCCAGGTAGTCAGTATCCCTGAAGGAGGACCAAGGGAAGAATCGCCGTCTGGGACTCCCTTTCCCTCATCCCTGTTGGGCCTGAGATGTTGATTCAGACTGGCCTTAGCGATTTCCCATGATCTCTGACTAAAGGGAAGATATCTGTGCCCAGTGAATAAGAAGAGCTCTGTTAGCCCCTTCATCTGCATCGGAGAACTCCTGGCCCCCTTAAGTTCAGCCTCCCCCCTGTCACGAGTCTCTACCTGGAACTATCACTGCTGCCCCCCAGAGGTCGGGAGGTTGCCGGGTGTCCTCCGGAGGTGGCCCGCTGCTGCCGCGGGTTCTGTGGAGAGGCTTAATGTGGGTAACTGGTGAGCAAGCGTCACCGCTGCCAAGCTGAGGAGATTTGTATTTCGGAAGAAGGGACGAGCTTCGGCCTGGAAGCCGCCGTCCTGCTGTCACGTGAGGAGGGGGCTGACGCTGAAGCGCCGCCCCACTGCTGTCATACACGGGTGAAGGCCGTGCCCCTGCAAGCCGCGCTGCTACGGGTGGCTGCGGGCGCGCTTTCCCTGAGGAAGCGGAGTGGTAGTAGCCTGCGCCTGGCCTAGGAGTCTGCTGCAGAATGGGACAGCAGCAGTGAGGGAGTGCTAGAGCGAGGCCCCCACCAACGAAGGAGTCCACACTACGGGGAAGCCCTTGGGGGAGGTGGTCGGTGGTTGTGCCATGATTTCGCCCTCGGGGAGATCTCCGTTGTCAGCGTGTGAAGCTCCGTCTGTCCCGTAAGGAGTGGGAACTCCACGCCAGTCTCCGCCGAACTTCCAGAGAGGAGGACACCGATGCGTAATCAGTGAGCGGGGCATAATAAGAAGGGGGGAGAGCACAGGATACTACGGACTTAAGGCCAGCTGATGTCCGGGTAAAGCCGAGTGCCGGTCACAGGGGAAGCCAGGTTTTAAGATCAAAACTCCGGCACGATGTTGTATTCACTCAGGAGACTGTAGTTTACCCATTGAGACTGTCAAAAATAGCGCTAGAAATAAATAGATTACTTCCCAGTAACAGAGAAAGTTTCATGTAGGATGCTTATGTGCAACAGCTTGCCTTCCAGTGAAAGAGGGATTTCCTTGTATATTGCCTAGCTGTAACCACCTGATTCACAGCAGCAGAGTAACAGTTCCAAAATAGCATCTAAATGTAAAGTATTGATAATATGCGACAGTATAAGATTTTTGAAGTATAGCGCCTAGAGTAACCATCTGACCAAAGAGCATTGTGTAGACTAGATGACCATTCGAAATCCAGTACTATGTAACTGTTGTGTGGAGCATTATCTGGGGGACTTCAAACCGGTGCTCCAGGATCAAAGTGCTGGAGTGAAACATCCAATGGTGCTTAGGTATTTGCTATATTGAAGTAAAGAAAGAAATTGTGCTATTGGTGAATACTATGAAATGCTTTATTCTGGAATATGAAGCTGATTAACCCCGTTCGTGAAGACAAGATAAAGACTGCTGGTAAACTTTAAAAATTAATCGGTGTAGTGTCCTTTTTAAGTGGTGTTGCGTTAAGGTGTGAGCTGGGTGTGATGCAAGCACGATATGCCATGTTGGGATAAAAGCCTGTTGGCCTGAGCCAAGCGACCTCTAGGACGTTAGGTCCAACTTTTGTGCCCAATGCCAGCCTGTGGTTGGAGGGCAAGTCTTTGTCCATCCGCTATACAGTTCTGGTATGTTCCTCTAACCCCAATGGGTTTGGTACAAACCTCTCTATAGAGACAATGGGGAGGCAGGTCGAGGTCTGAGCTTCATCTGCCAGTGTCACGGTGGGTATCCTTTGAAGCTCCACAAGGGGCTATGCTATCCTGCCAAAGGAGGAGGGGGGTCTTTCTCCCCACTCTCAGGGCCATTTGACCAATGTGGGAGCAATGCACATCTCACCACAGGGGAGCCACCAGGGGTCAGGCGACAGCTGGACAGTGAGAGGACAGCCTTTTGTATTTGGCAGAAAAATGACAGCCTTGCCTCGGAGAAAAATAACTTTAGGTTTTTCACTGCCAGGACATATAAAACATAAATTATACATGTTCTACTTTTTAAATACTGTGCACCTTGCCCTGTGGACATGTAGGGCCTACTTTAGATAGTGACTATAAAAAATTTAAAAAAAGGTTTGTGACTGGCAAATTCTGGTTTTGAGAGGTCGAAATGGCAGTTTTAAAACCACACATCCTGGCTGCAATAGCAGTCCTGGAGACATGATTTACACTACTACATTAGTGGGTGTCATAATGTGTGTGACAGCCTGCTAGGAGCATTTAAATTAGAGGCCATGTGTACATGTAGTACCATATACATAGAGGTTTATAAGTCAATTAAATGCATCAATTTGGTATATGCTAACCATCCATGTTTAAAAGGGAGAGCCCCAGCACTTTATCACAGTTTAGCAGAAGTAAATGGAGCAGTCCTATGGCCAACAAAAACAGGTATGGTATAAGAAGGCAACAAAATCTTGGGTGACCGTGTAGAAATGGCAAATTACCAACACAACACACCCCAGCAAGGAGCTAGGGTAGACTAATCAATACTTTGATGCATTTCACTGATTCACTTCACTTAGCCTCTACTGCAGTGGCACCTGTCTGTTCAATGCCTTTCCCAACATAACTGTATCCATCTGTTAGGCGCCTGACCGTAGCTTGCCCACAGGTGCATCCCAGTAGGCATTCAGGACCACCAAGGCCAAAAAAATGATGTGGCCTATTCCACCCCTTGGTTAAGATTTTTCTCCCTAACCCAGGTTCATAAGGACAGTGTCAAGAGCTAGTCCCCAAGTTATCCATGGGCGGATGGAGGCTCCAATCTGGGGCTGCAAGGAGTCTCCCACTTACTCTTGATATTTCCCTAGCTTCTTAGGTTTCTAAGAATGGGAGCTACACCCTCAGGTGATATACACACTCCTTCCACTCTCACTCCTGCCACCTCAGGGGTGGTATCCTGAGACTGGCCTCTCAGCATAGGAACTGTACCCTGAGACTGAACAGGTGCATGGCAGTCCAGGACTACCAAGACGGAACCACTGCCCACCTCAAAGGTGACACACGCTATCTGTTTCTTGTAGGGATCTGCCTGGAGCAGGTCTACTTTCTTGTGTCTCTGTGACTGCACAGTCAACACCTCCAGGTCAGATGTGGCCTTGTTTGGGTCAGTCTTGGGGTGCTCTTGTCTCAGAGCGGGTAACCCCTGATTCGATACTCCTCCATCTATGGACTTCCCCTACATCCTACTCCTTACTCACTGTCTGGGCCTTTGCACTCTCTGTTTGGAAGCAGGACCCCCAGAAACCTGATCTTTCGGGGCACCATGGGTGGCTGCCCCACCGTGCCCTAGCACTTGTGGTAGTTCATTTCCCAGGATGCAGTCAATTGGCATCTTGGGACTGACTCTTCTCTTGTCCACCTCCACCACCCCTTTCTAGAAAGGCTAGAGCCATAGTGCGGACAAAGTCCTGCCCACGTGACTGGATCACCCTGCATACCTGTCCTGGCTGATACCGCTCTGCAGAAACCATCCTTTCCACAATCATGGTCTAGCTGGCACAGGTATCCCTTAGAGTACTGACAGCGAACCCATTCATGGTGATCTAGTAGAAGTGTTCACTCTTGCCCACAGGGATAACCAGTTTACCCTCCGGTTCCATCCCCCAAATAAGAGAAACTAGGGCATACTCCTCCCACCAGTGAGTAGTTTCCTAGTACAGACCGGGCTCCCCTGCCTATTTCCTAACTAGAAACAATCAATGCACTTGGGCTGGAAAAAGAGCAGCCTGGATGACCGTCCTTCAAAACCTCCCCTAAGTCTAAGTGGGGGCATGGTAATCCTTTGCCCCCACAATACTTTGGGACCCTTTTTGGAACTTATCTCTTTTACCCTGAACCTCACCCGTACTCTGCTGGGGAGGCCTGAATCACCCTTCTGTGGCTCACTCCCAGGTACCGTCTTTGACACCCTGGTAGTACCCTAGAGATCAGCCTTCTTTGCAAGCTCGGGTCACAATGAGCTTTGAATCAATCAGGTGTCAATCAGGTGTCATAGCATCTCTGCAAAACAATTACTAAACATGAATTGATTGTACAGCCTATCATAGTCACTCACTCTGCTGCTCTTCACCCAACCATCTAGTGCCTTACTGGAGTAATCCACGAAATCCACCCAGGATTTGTCAGACAGCTACTGGATGTCCCTAAACTTCAAGTGGTATTTCTCCGGGGTAATGCCAAACTTGACAACAAGAGCAAGTTTCAAGGGGCATACCTCAACCGATCAGTTTTATCTAGGGCCTGAAGGGGATCCTTCACAGTGACTGACATATGCTTCCAGAGACTAACCCCCAGATCCTCCTCTAGTGTTCTGTGCGTGCATAGAACTACCTCATAGGCCTCTAACCACTTGTCAATGACATACCCGACCACATAATGATTCACCAAGTTTTGGGGTATTTGGATCCTTTTACCGTTTCTAGGCACTTCATTGTCATTGCCACAATGGTCACTGGACTCTTTCACCCTTCTGGCTTTCATGTCCCGTTCCTCCTGGCTCACCTTATTAGCCAATGAGATTTTCTTTTCCTCTAGAACCAATATTTTTCATCTCTGGGTCCCTGGCTGCTGCTGAATCAACTTTCTTTACCCCCCTGGCCAGTTTCTTCTCCTCCGTGGCCAGAGTGGCCTGTTGCAGCCTCAGCTGTCTCTCATCTTTCCAGTTCTCCAGCTCTTCATGGGTCAGGTTGTGAGAGGACACACTGCTCTCCGCCATATCCTGGCAAGGGACCTCACCCTTGTGGGCTCTCCTCTAGCTCTGGGGCCATTCTCAGGATATGCTTTTCCTTCTCTGTTTCATTCTCCATTCGTGCCCCATATGCCTCCTACCCTTAAGACATAGACTGCAACATGCACACCTCTTCCCAGGCTCTAAGGGCTATCTGATACTCTAGCTTCTTGGAGCCTTTTGTTAGCTTCAGCCCCCTCACCTCACACAACGTTCTCAGCTCTGCCACAGCGAAGCCTTAAATGTTACTGAAATCCACCTTCACTCTTGCAAAAATCACAGGTACAAGATATGTAGACAGGAGTGAAATTTAGGAAAGAGAAAAAAAATGCCCAAGTAAAGATAGAGATTTAGAAAACCAAAAATTGATTTTGATGTCAGATTATAGAAGGGATTTTTGGTTTTACATAAATCACTGAGTAGCACTGCAAAATCACAACAACTGAATTCCATCGCTGTTCACCAATGTAAGAAATTGAAATATTTGTTGAAGGAGTGAGAACCCACCTCAAATAATAATCAAAATCATTTCCAGGGTGAAAGATTAAGTCACTAAAATTATCCTGTTCTTAACCATCCGGTAGCTTGGCACATAGCAGTCAGGATTAATTTAGAGAAAACGTGTCAATTATTTATGCAGTAATAACACATTAATAAAGTGAGATCACAACATGAGAAATCCCAAACCAATTCAGAAAAATAGAATACATTTTAATAAATAATATAACAAACACCTGATAAGTAGAATTAAAGATAAGAATTTTTAACGTTTGCTCTAAAAAAGTGGCAAAATTCTGTATATATGTCCTTTAATCTCCGATCCAGCTAAAAGGGAAATCATGTTTCACAAAACATATTATCTGAAGAGGATTACATACCCTTGTTAGAAATTGGAGCACCTAATACCAGGAATACTAATAAAGATAAATGAGAAACTCCACAAGCGAGCACAGGTTTGCATTACTCTGATACCATGGAACTTAAAAGGTATGATAGAGAGACCTGTATCCATCCATATGGAGGCATGGTAGTATCAAGAATCCACCCTGATAAAAAAAAGATGGAATATTGCAGAGTGGGATATCCAAGTAAGTACTTATCATTTCTGCCCCGTCAGATTGACTATATATTGACTGAATTCCGAGAAAAATGAAGATATAGAGAAGGACCCTATTGGTCATTCTGTCTGAGCGAGAAAGTCAAACATCAGTCCCTTTATCTTAATAGGGTGAGTATAAAATGATTCTGTAGTAGCATGAAAGGGAAGCGTGTGGCATGAAACAAATAGATGTGCTCAAGAAGGAAATAAGGTGCTTTTTGAATGGGTGATGATTACTACTAATATGGTACCCCCCAAAAAACCTGAGAGGCAAGCATGTGCCTTTGGCACAATAGCATGAATGAGTACATAGGGTAAATGTTAATTCTGTCCACAATGGAGAGACCAAATGTTGGTGGGGTTCCGGTAAACTATTGGGCATTGAATGCTGAAAAACATAATGGTGTTTGATTTAGGTCCCATTAGGATATTGTTGTCACTTTGATTTTATTGAGGCGTTTGAAATGTACAATTGAGTAATTGTTATTACACTTTTATGCAAGTTTTAAATCATCTAGTTGTTAAATTTATGTGGGAAATTACGTATATTTTATGACTGTCCTGAAGAAGGTGGCAATATCAGACGAGAACCACCGAAACGTGTTGACATATACTCTGTCAAGCAGGATCTGCTCTGCATTCTAATATAGTTGATGATTGATGTAGCAAAATATCATGACATATTACTGTATTGTACATAGTGGGCAAGCAACATTGAAATACATCTGTGTGTACTGTCTTATGTATTATCCCCATGTTTTTAAACTGACCCTTTTTAGGTCTCGCCTGGTGTAGACTGCGCAGACATGCGCAGTCTCGCTGGTGAGATTTAATGATTTAGGGTAGCTTTCACTAGCGGGGTTTAAGCCCCGCCCCTCTTTTCCATTGGCTGGCGCCACCGAAGCACTCTACTTTTGGACAAGAAAATGTTTCTGGAAGTCAGATCACCATCAGTGGGGCAAACCAGCAAGCTGAGGCCATTCAGCATTGCTGGCTGTGGCTTCCAAAACAATACTAGTCTGCATCATTTCTCCAGACAGAAAGCTGGTAAAATGTTTATGACTGAGGAGTAGCCACAGGAAGACCCCTGTCAACTGCACCACATCCACAGCATCCTTGAACATCTTCAGCATCCTTCATCACTTGCATTAGGACCGTTTTCATAGGAAACCACTTTAACAGATATATGTGCCTGGAACTTACTGTGGACTGCTTTACCTGCTGAGGCAACTGTTTCTGAGGACCTTGCTGGTCCCCCTGACTGACTCCCTACTGAAGTTGGTCGCCTAAAGTTACTAAAAGTCGCGGGCTGAGTGAAATGCTTTGATATACCATACCTTGTAAATTCGATATCTTCAGAACCCTCTGGGGGATCTTTTTCATTGCAGTGTTCAAAAATACCGAAAATTACAGTCTAATGTATTAAATTTGTGTGGGATCTCTTTAGGGTCTTGTCGATTTCTTCTTGAATTGTTTTGATGCAGTTGAAATGCTTTACACTTGTTCCTTTATGGAAGCCTTGCTGCTCAGAGCCAATTCTACCTAGGGTTAAGCTAAATGTTTAACAAATTAAACTTTCATGCCCTCAAGGGGTTGGTAAGTGATTTACACGGTGAGGTCCCACAACCACACTATATCATACAGCCCATTTCCTCACAATTCCTAAGTCACAGCTTCTGCAGTTTGGACAGGAGGATTACACTCTCACACCAGCTAGGGTCCAGGTTAGCCATTTCGGGGTTAGCACTTACTCCAACAGTGGCCGGCAGCAGGGTTCAGGTTAGGTTGAGGTGGTACTGTTTAGCTGGGCAGTTGCAGGGAGAGAGGCCTCTAAAAGCTTGTTGTGCTCCCTATATCTCAAACTGGAGGTCATTCATCTGTCTCTTGGAGTCACGTCTGGGGTCCTGGGTTCAAGATAAGAAAGTCCATTCTTCCTTCAGATCGTTCAGAGAACAGGGCAGTCCTTCTTTTGATTCTCTGAGGTACAGCAGTGTTTCGAGGAGAGGTCTGTGGGGCCCACTTTTGTGCCTAATGCCAGCCTCTGGTTGGAGGGCAAGTCTTTGTCCATCCGCTATACAAGTTCTGGTATGTTCCTCTAACCCCAATGGGTTTGGTACAAGCCTCTCTACAGAGACAATAGGGAGGCAGGTCTAGGTCTGAGCTTCATCTGCCAGTGTCACGGTGGGTATCCTTTGAAGCTCCGCAAGGCGCTATGCTATCCTGCCAAAGGAGGAGGGGGGTCTTTCTCCCCGCTCTCAGGGCCCTTTAACCAATGTGGGAGCAATGCACATCTCACCACAGGGGAGCCACCAGGGGTCAGGCGACAGCTGGACAGTGAGAGGAAAGTCTTTTGTATTTGGCAGAAAAATGACATCCTTGCCTCGGAGAAAAACAACTTTAGGTTTTTCACTGCCAGGACATATAAAACATAAATTATACATGTTCTACTTTTTAAATTCTGTGCACCTTGCCCTGTGGACATTTAGGGCCTACCTTAGATAGTGACTATAAAAAATTAAAAAAAAGGTTTGTGACTGGCAAATTCTGGTTTTGAGAAGTCAAAATGGCAGTTTTAAAACCACACATACCACCACTGCAATAGCAGTCCTGGAGACATGTTTTACACTACCACATTAGTGGGTGTCATAATGTGTGTGACAGCCTGCTAGGAGAATTTAAATTAGAGGCCATGTGTACATGTAGTACCATATACTTAGAGGTTTAAAAGTAAATTAAATGCATCAATTAGGTATATGCTAACCATCCATGTTTAAAAGGGAGAGCCCCAGCACTTTATCACAGTTTAGCAGAAGTAAATGGAGCAGTCCTATGGCCAACAAAAACAGGTTTGGAATAAGAAGGCAACAAAATCTTGGGTGACCATGTAGAAATGGCAAATTACCAACACGACACACCCCAGTCAGGAGCTACGGTAGACTAATCAATAATTTTATGCATTTCACTGCTTCACTTCACTTAGCCTCTACTGCAGTGGCACCTGTCTGTGCAATGCCCTTCCCAACATAACTGTAACCTTCTGCCACCATCTTCCTAATCTACTGCACTGGCCCATGGAGAACCCTTCTGCTCATTCTTCAAAGTCCATCTGTTAGGCGTCTGACCGTAGCTTGCCCACAGGTGCATCCCAGTAGGCATTCAGGACCACCAAGGCCAACAAAATGACCCAGGTTCATAAGGACAGTGTCTAGAGCTAGTCCCCAAGTTATCCATGGGCGGATGGAGGCTCCAATCTGGAGCCTTGGGCCAGCCTCACTTCCAGCCTTGGGGCTGCAAGGAGTCTCCCACTTACTCTTGATATTTCCCTGGCTTCTTAGGTTTCTAAGAATGGGAGCTACACCCTCAGGTGATATACACACTCCTTCCACTTTCACTCCTCCCACCTCGGGGGTGGTATCCTGAGACTGGCCTCTCAGCACAGGAACTGTACCCTGAGACTGAACAGGTGCATGGCAGTCCAGGACTACCGAGACGGAACCACTGCCCCCCTCAAAGGTGACACACGCTATCTGTTTCTTTGTAGGGATCTGCCTGGAGCAGGTCTACTTTCTTGTGTCTCTGTGACTGCACAGTCAACACCTCCAGGTCAGATGTGGCCTTGTTTGGGTCAGTCTTGGGGTGCTCTTGTCTCAGAGCGGGTAACCCCTGATTCGATACTCCTCCATCTATGGACTTCCCCTACATCCTACTCCTTACTCACTATCTGGGCCTTTGCACTCTCTGTTTGGAAGCAGGACCCCCAGAAACCTGATCTTTCGGGGCACCGTGGGTAGCTGCCCCACCGTGCCCTAGCACTTGTGGTAGTTCATTTCCCAGGATGCAGTCAATTGGCATCTTGGGACTGACCCTTCTCTTGTTCACCTCCACCTCCCCTTTCTAGAAAGGCTAGAACCATAGTGCGGACAAAGTTCTGCCCACGTGACTGGATCACCCTGCATACCTGTCCTGGCAGATACTGCTCTGCAGAAACCTTCCTTTCTACAATCATGGTCTAGCTGGCACAGGTATCCCTTAGAGTACTGACAGGGAACCCATTCATGGTGATCTAGCAGAAGTGTCCAGTTTTCCCTCCGGGTCCATCCCCCAAATAAGATACACTAGGGCATACTCCTCCCACCAGTGAGTAGCTTCTTAGTACAGACCAGGCTCCCCTGCTTATGTCCTAACTGGAAACAATCAATGCACTTGGGCTGGAAAAAGAGCACCCTGGATCACCGCCCATCAAAACCTCCCCTAAGTCTAAGTGGGGGCATGGTAATCCTTTGCCCCCACAATACTTTGGGACCCTTTTTGGAACTTATCTCTTTTACCCTGAACCTCACCCTTACTCTGCTGGGGAGGCCTGAATCACCCTTCTGGGGCTCACTCCCAGGTACCGTCTTTGACACCCTGGTAGTACCCTAGAGATCAGCCTTCTTTGCAAGCTCGGGTCACAATGAGCTTTGAATCAATCAGGTGTCAATCAGGTGTCATAGCATCTCTGCAAAGCAATTACTAAACATGAATTGATTGTACAGCCCATCATAGTCACTCACTCTGCTGCTCTTCACCCAACCATCTAGTGCCTTACTGGAGTAATCCACGAAATTCACCCAGGATTTGTCAGACAGCTACTGGATGTCCCTAAACTTCAAGTGGTATTTCTATGGGGTAATGCCAAACTTGACAACAAGGGCAAGTTTCATGGGGCATACCTCAACCGATCAGCTTTATCTAGGGCCAGAAGAGGATCCTTCACAGTGACTGACATATGCTTCCAGAGACTAACCCCCAGATCCTCCTCTAGTGTTCTGGGCGTGCATAGAACTACCTCATAGGCCTCTAACCACTTGTCAATGACATACCCGACCACAAAATGAATCACCAAGTTTTGGGTTATTTGGATCCTTTTACCGTTTCTAGGCACTTCATTGTCACTGCCACAATGGTCACTGGACTCTTTGACCCTTCTGGCTTTCATGTCCCGTTCCTCCTGGCTCACCTTATTAGCCAATAAGATTTTCTTCTCCTCTAGAAACAATATTTTTCTTCTCTGGGTCCCTGGCTGCTGCTGCGTCAGCTTTCTTTACCCCCCCTTGCCAGTTTCTTCTCTTCCGTGGCCAGAGTGGCCTGTTGCAGCCTCAGCTTTCTCTCAGCTTTCCTGTTCTCCAGCTCTTCATCGGTCAGGTTGTGAGAGGACACACTGCTCTCCGCCATGTCTTGGCAAGGGACCTCACCCCTGTGGGGTCTCCTCTAGCTCTGGGGCCATTCTCAGGATATTCTTTTCCTTCTCTGTTTCATTCTCCATTCCTGCCCCATATGCCTTCTACCCTTAAGACATAGACTGCAACATTCACACCTCTTCCCAGGCTCTAAGGGCTATATGATACTCTAGCTTCTTGGAGCCTTTTGTTAGCTTCAGCTGCCTCCCCTCACACAAATTTCTCAGCTCTGCCACAGCAAAGCCTTAAAAGTTACTGAAATCCACCTTCACTCTTGCAAAAATCACAGGTACAAGATATGTAGACAGGAGTGAAATTTAGGAAAGAGAAAAAAAATGCCCAAGTAAAGATAGAGATTTAGAAAACCAAAAATTGATTTTGATGTCAGATTATAGAAGGGATTTTTGGTTTTACATAAGTCACTGAGTAGCACTGCAAAATCACAACAACTGAATTCCATCGCTGTTCACCAATGTAAGAAATTGAAATATTTTTTGAAGGAGTGAGAACCCACCTCAAATAATAATCAAAATCCTTTCCAGGGTGAAAGATTAAGTCACTAAATTATCCTTTTCTTAACCATCCGGTAGCTTGGCACATAGCAGTCAGGATTAATTTAGAGAAAACTTGTCAATTATTTATGCAGTAATGACACATTAATAAAGTGAGATCACAACATGAGAAATCCCAAACCAATTCAGAAAAATAGAATACATTTTAATAAATAATATAACAAACGCCCGATAAGTAGTATTAAAGATAAGAATTTTTAACGTTCGCCCTAAAAAAGTGGCAAAAAATCAAAGAAACTACCACAGTCATCTGGTTGTGCTGAGCCATGACCGTAAGTGATTTTCATAGTATTCTGTATATAAGTCTTTTAATCTCCGATCCAGCTAAAAGGGAAATCATGTTTCACAAAACATATTATCTGAAGAGGATTACATACCCTTGTTAGAAATTGGAGCACCTAATACCAGGAATACTAATAAAGATAAATGAAAAACTCCACAAGCGAGCACAGGTTTGCATTACTCTGATACCATGGAACTAAAAAGGTATGATAGAGAGACCTGTATCCATCCATATGGAGGCATGGTAGTATCAAGAATCCACCCTGATGAAAAAATGATGGAATATTGCAGAGTGGGATATCCAAGTAAGTACTTATCATTTCTGTCCCGTCAGATTGACTATATATTGACTGAATTCCGAGAAAAATAAATATATAGAGAAGGACCCTCTTGGGCATTCTGTCTGAGCGAGAAAGTCAAACATCAGCCCCTTTTTCTTAATAGGGTGAGTATAAAATGATTCTGTAGTAGCATGAAAGGGAAGCTTGTGGTATGAAACAAATAGATGTGCTCAAGAAGGAAATAAGGTGCCTTTTGAATGGGTGATGATTACTACTAATATGGTACCCCCAAAAAAACCTGAGAGGCAAGCATGTGTCTTTGGCACAATAGCATGAATGAGTACATAGGGTAAATGTTATTTCTGTCCACAATGGAGAGACCAAATGTTGGTGGGGTTCCGGTAAACTATTGGGCATTGAATGCTGAAAAACATAATGGTGTTTGATTTAGGTACCACCTGGATATTGTTGTCACTTTGATTTTATTGAGGCGTTTGAAATGTACAATTGAGTAATTGTTATTACACTTTTACGCAAGTTTTAAATCATCTAGTTGTTACATTTATGTGGGAGATTATGTATATTTTATGACTGTCCTGAAGAAGGTGGGAATTTCAGACAAGAACCACCGAAACGTGTTGACGTATACTCTGTCAAGCAGGATCTGCTCTGCATTCTAATATAGTTGATGATTGATGTAGCAAAAAATCATGACATATCACTGTATTGTACATAGTGGGCAAGCAACATTGAAATAGATCTGTGTGTACTCTCTTATGTATCATCTCCATGTTTTTAAACTGACCCTTTTTAGGTCTCGCCTGGTGTAGACTACGCAGACATGCGCAGTCTCGCTGGCGAGATTTAATGATTTAGGGTAGCTTTCACTAGCGGGGCTTAAGCCCCGCCCCTCTTTTCCACTGGCTGGCATCACCGTTTATGCTACACGGTGGCCAGCCATTGTAAAAGAGCTTCTGGTGACATACACTTTTCTCTTTTAGAGCCATCCCAGTTGGACTGGCCCGCTTGACTTACGTGTGTGGTAAAAGGTTTCTTATCTTTATGGGGCCAAACATATGGCCCCATAAAGATAAGACCCTGCCCACTCGACACCATGCGGTGCTGTTTGTACACACGCCCAGCTGTTGCATTAGGTCATTGATAGTTAGAGACAGTTGTGAACAGACGCACGAGCTCCAGACACCGTAGTACCATGGGCCCCACGCGCACAGAGCACCCCCTCTGCATCCTCCTGCTGCTGGACTCCGCAGTCGCAGGTAACACTGCTGGGGGGGTGAAGCACCGTGTGCAGCGCGCAGCGGGCTCAGTACAGAAGGTGTGATCCCTGATCTGCCTACTGCGCCTTGTCAGTGAAAGTGTGACTGACCTAGTACAGCGCCGACCGCATCATATGCTCAAGAATTAAGTGTGATCCGTGATCTCTGCGTACAGGAGGCTCAGTACAGAAGGTGTGATCTGAGTACAGCACCTTGTCAGTGAGAGTGTGACTGACGTATTCAGGTATCCATGTACAGCGCTGAGCGCATCGTGTGCTAAAGAATGAAGTGTGATCCGTGATCTCTGCGTACAGCGCCGAGCGCAAGGTGGGACCAGGAGTGAAGGTGTGGTGTCGTCATCATTGGTAAGCTTATAGCGCCGAGTGGAGTGAAGGTGTGATGTCATCAGTGGCCCGATTATAGCGCGGAGTGCGGTGAAGTGTACTGATGCCATCAGTGGTCCGCTTACAGCACCTAGTGCAATGGGAGTGTAATGATGCAGTCAGTTATCGACGTACAGCGCGAACGCACCGCGCGTAGTACAGTGTAAGTATGATGATTGATGTGATGGTTATCCAGTGCTTCATTTGTGAATGTAAGTGAGGGTCCCCAAACCTCTGCTTCGAAGCTCGCGACCGGGGAAATTAATCGTCGGGGCGCTATATTGCTTCCACTACCCGGCGCCCCCCGCCCCTTCTCTCGCCCAGGGCCCCGCCTGGCTTTGTCCCGTTGTACTTGTAGTGCTTCTGCCATCTTTCTGATCAGTTTTCACTCTCTTGCACTCGGGAAATATGAGATGGGTACAAAGAAGTTTCCCAGGCCGGCACCCACAAGAGAATGCTGGTGCACCCCTATGTGTCACGTGACCGGGGTCTGGCGCAGGTAGGAGCCCTTTAAACTCCAACAGTGTCATCAGCTGCTGACCCAGACCACTGCTGACCCTGACCACTGCCTACCCGGACCACGTGACCTGCGGGGGCCGCATTAAAGCCCAGCGGCATCTGGATGCCTGCTGAGTGAGTCTCCGGTGAGGGGGCGGTGCCCTTAAATCGACTGAGATCTGTGGGGTAGGGGGAGGGAGGTGAGTGAAAGGCAGCACATGAGGCAGAGAGACACCAAACACACGCACTGCGATGGAGCCTGATGAGTGGCACTAGGTTTCCAAGGCGCTTCTTGCGACAGAGCAGCTCTGCAGTAGCTCATGGCTTTACCGCTCGTGTCGAGGCCCGGGCCAGACTCTCACTCACTCCCTCCAGTGATAGAAAACATCTCCCTCGGAGAAGAGTGAAAAGTGCACGTCTGTGCGTGCGCCCCATGGTTTGCCAGAAAGAAAGGCGTTGATTTTAGAAACGCTAAAGTTGTCCTTGTAAACAGCATTAATTCTAAGATCCCTTAAAAGCCCTTGTTGTCGGGATCTACGCGTATCCGGGAGGTCTCTGGGTCACCAGTAAATCAGTGCACGTGCAGCAGCGCACTCTGTGTAAACTCTGGGCACTATCTACAATCAGCGTAAATCAGCTCAGGGGGTGAATGTGCCTGCATTGTCCATAAAGTGAACCCACAGATTTCCATTCAGTGCACTCATGAGTTTCTTATTAGAGGTCTTTGTAGCTCGCACGCCGGGCGTGTAGTTCAGTAGTGATACATTGAAGCCTTGTCTTATGCACCAGTTACAATAACCTGTAAAGAAAATGTCTGAACACCTGTAGGAATTAACTCAACTTTATTATACATTTGATAACATGGTTTGCGTTGGGTAGTCCACTTATTAATGTCACTAAAGGCTTCAGTGTGATTGTGTGCTGGACACACACCTAACATCACTACATAGTACAACAAGCATT
This sequence comes from Triturus cristatus, assembly GCF_964204655.1. Classification (NCBI taxonomy): domain Eukaryota; kingdom Metazoa; phylum Chordata; class Amphibia; order Caudata; family Salamandridae; genus Triturus; species Triturus cristatus. Next base: position 1,085,764,175 of record NC_140583.1, on the reverse strand, counting down.
GGCATAGCCAATAGGTCTCGCTTTTGGGACCTTATAAGTATTTAGTTATGCAGCACAATATCCTTGGTGCAACAACATCAACTGATGCATGGCTAAACACTTATAAGGTCCCAAAGGCGAGACCTATTGGCTATGCCAACACATGTTTATATTGTTGGAGAATGGTTGTCTTACCACTTAGGTTTCTTATTATTATTTTATTTCTGCCTTATTGAGGGGTGAAGGTCATTTGATGTATATTTGAGTCTGCAAAGTCTCTATACTGTATATTTTTAATCTGTAAAAGAAGAACCTTACAACATTAAATCTGAGTATTCTATATCATTGGTGTGAAAAATTCTTGCAGATATAATATCTGTGTGGCACTGGTACCAACTTATGAAAAAATCTTGAGGAAAGTGAAGAGAGTGTTGTTGTTTGGCTGAAAGACTGATGTATGTCTGATTGATTTTCCCAAGGGGAGAGTTGTTTTATTACAAATACGGTGCTCTGTCCCCTTGGTTGTAAAGCCCCTTTCATTTGTCTAGCATCTAGTTGCACTAGACCAGGTCAAAGTCAAATATTAAATCCGATTGTGACAGTTCGCTGATCAGATACAGTAACTAGGTTTTCCCAGGTAGAAATAGTACATTCAGACTTAGAAGTTTTCAGGGAGAAAAAGCGTCTGTCAGAGAGTTGTCGGTAGAGTATGCTGCAAGCAGAATCTGGGGTGGGCCTCGATGATGGCGGGTTTCTGAGGAGCGGGATTCCAGTGAAGTCATCGATGATAGGCAGGAAAACCTAAAGCAGGAAGGTCAGGAAGGAAGGCTTCAATGTTGACTGGTTGCTGCTCAGTGTTGGTCTAGATGATTCCCTCTATGGTCAGACTTAGGAACTTTTCGGAAGGTCAGGTCTCCTCCAACCGGTCGATCGAGCAAGCTGAGGCCGAGCTGCTATTCCATCTTTTGCCAGCTGGAAAGGAGGAGTGCAAGAAGAACACTATAATTCGCTCCAAAGGTCCAGGGCCTGGGGGTACAATTTGGAGATTAGGACTCACTCCAGCAGCAGGGTCCAGGGCAGGTCCAGTTGGTACTGGTCAGCTTGGCAGTTGATGGGAGGTTGACCTATGGAAGATGTTTGTGTCCCTGTAACTCATCTGGGAGTCAGCCAACTGACTCTTGGAATTACTTTTCGGATAATGAGTTCAGAGCAAAGAGGTCCAGTAGTTTTTTAGGTTCTTCAGACATGAGGACAGTCCTTCTTCTGATTCTCCACAGTCCAGGAGTGTACTGAGGAGAAGACTCTGGAGTCCACTTTTATGTCCAGTGCCAGCTTGTGTGTGAAGGGCAAGCCTTTGTAAACCCCCTGAATCAATTCTGGTCAGTTCCTGTACCTCAAATGAGTTTGTGCCAGCTTGACTGAAGAGACAAAGTTGGAGGCAGGCCTAGGTGTGACCTTTATCTGCCAGTGACAAAGAACTGGCTGTGCACAGACCCTCAGGCTATCCTGTCAAGAGAGGAGTTCCCTCTCCACTCCTAGGCCCTTTCTCCACTGTGTGGGAACAATACACATCTCACCACAGGGAAGCCATGAGGAGTCAGGTGATAGATGGGCACTGGCAGAAATGCCTTTTAGCTTAGGAAGGTCAATAACAACTCTCTAAAAGTGTTATTTCTAAAATAGTATTCCGACTTGACCATTAAGTTGGATTTTGAATTACTATTAAAATGAGTCCTGGAACCACTTATCTAGCTATTCCAAAATGAAATTGTGCACTTATTAAAACTAATAGTGTAAACAAGTGTTAACCTATGGGAGAGTCAGCCTTGCCACAGTGAAAGACTACTTTCTAGGGTTCTCACTGCCAGGAAATGTCAAAAGTTAATTACACATGTGCACCCTGCCCTAAGGACATTTAGGGCCTACCTTAGGAGGAATTATAAGTATTAAAAAGGAAGGTTAATGCCTGGGAAAAGGCTAGTCTTACGAGGTTGAAACTGCAGTTTCATAAACGCACACCCAAGCTTCAATAGCAGGATTAGAGACATTTTTACAGTGCTACTTTACTGAGTGGCACAAAAAGAGCAGCAGGCCACTAGTAGCATTTAATTTACAGGTCATGGATGCATACGGTATAATACTAGAAACCTATATGCAAAATAAAACTGCCAATTAGGTATATGTCAGTTTTACCATGTTTAAAAGGGGGAGCTCTAGCACTGTACCACAGTTTAGCAGGGGTAAAGTTGACAGAGTCCTATGGGCAACAAAAACGAGTTCAGGCAAAAAGAAGATCTGGGGTGACCCTGCAGAATGGACAGGTTTCCGACACCTTTTTTCCCATTCTTCTTTCACCAGGTCTATAGCTATCCACCATATACCTTTGGTCTGTGCCTTACTGCGGATTAAGAGAGGTGTGCAAATATTCGTCTCTCCCATTGGATCTGGACTGCAATGTTTTCTCCCATGCTTTCTGGACAGCAGTGTTAGTGCTTCTGTCTGACAGACTCACAAGCCTTGGATACAAGACAGTGTCAATAATACCATTCAATAGAGTACTGTAAATTTCATGCTTTTTGTCATGGACAAAAATCACATCACATTATCACCATCCTGATCACATTGTTGAATTACCTAACAAACAAGCTAACCATTTCAGGACACTCCCATTCTCTCTGACTTAATGACTCATAGAAACTGGAAATCCCAGCTATAAAAAAAAACAGAACTCTAAAATAAGCCTTCTTAGGGATTGCTCCCAAAATATGGAATGCCAACCCACCTGCTACTAGAACCATCTCTTCGGATGGTTCCTTCAATAGAGACCTGAAACACCTTCTCTTTCAACAACATCTCTCATCTTAAGAAATGTTGTCCCCCTTAAATCAGTAACTTCTGTTTTCCCTCAGTCCTGCTACACTTCAACCTATCTGCACTGTTCTTGGTTAGTCAGTTGAAATTATATTTGAACATGCTCGCTCCTTAGCTCTATTTTGTTGCACCCATACTCTGCTGATTAATTAAATGTCACTATCAATCAATCAATCAGGAATTTTTGAAGTGGCTACTCACTTGTGAGGGTCTCAAGGCGCTAGGAGGGGGGGTTACGAGCAGCTCCACGGGTCATTGGAAGAGCTAGGTCTTGAGATTCTTTCTGAATTGGTGCAGTGTCGGGCTTCGTCTGATATGGAGGGGGAGTTCGTTCCAGGACTTGGCTGCGATGTAGGAGAAGGATCTGCCACCCGCTCTGGCACTGTGAATGGCGGAACCGTGGCTAGGACTAGGTCGGCAGAGCAGTAGTTTCTCTTGGGGGCTTGGAAAGAGATTCATTCATTGAGGTGTTGGGGACCGGTGTTTTGGAGGGCTTTGTAGGCATGTTTGAGCAGTTTGAAGGTTCTTTTTTTTCTGATGAGGGGCCAGTGGAGGTTGCAGAGGTGTTGGGTGAAGTGGTCATGTCGTGGGAAGATGAGGATGAGTCTGCCAGTGGTGTTCTGGATGGTCTGGGGTTTGTGGAGGAGTTTTTTGTTGATCACGGTGTAGAGGGAGTTTTCGTAGTCCAGTCTGTTGGTGATGAGCACATGGGTGACGGTCTTCCTGGCATGAGGGGGGATCCATATGAAAGTCTTGCGAAGTGTGCGGAGGGTGCTGAAGCAAGTGGAGGACATGGCGTTGATCTGGTGGTTCATGATGAGTGAAGAGTTGAGTATGATGCTGAGGTTGCGAGCGTGGTCAGTAGGGCAGGGTGGGTTTCCGAGGGTGGGGGGACCACCAGGTGTTGTCCAATGCGGAGGGGGTGGATCCGAGGATGAGGGCTTCAGGCAACTACTGCTCATAATGGTTGCGACATCCTTCATCCCTTCTTGGAAACTGCTTCTGGTGATGTTGGGTTCCTTGGTGAGTGAGAGAATGAGCTGGGTGTCGTCAGCATGTGAGACTATGTTGAGTCCGTGCTTCCTGACGATGGTTGAGAGGGGGGCCATGTAGATGATGAAGAGTGTGGGGTTGAGGGACGATCCTTGGGGTCCTCCGCAACTGATCCCTGTAAGTTTGGAGAGGAAGGGCGGAAGTTTTATTTCTTGTTTTCTGCCTGAGAGGAATGATCAAATCCAGTCTAAGGCTGTTCCCTGGATGCTGGAGTCATGGAGTCTGGCAGCTAGTGTGACGTGGGAGATGGTGCGAAGGCTGCTGAGAGGTCCAGGAGGATGAGGGCTGCTGTGCGGCCTTGGTCGAGGAAGGAGCGGATGTCGTCGATGACGGCTATGAGGGCAGTCTCAGTACTGTGGATTGAGAGGTGTCAAAGAAGTTGTTGGTTTCTATGAAGTGCGCTAGCTGGGTGTTGACAACTTTCTCAATGACTTTGGTAGTGAAAGGGAGAAGAGAGATGGGCCTGAAGTTCTTAAGACTAGTCTGCGGTGGGCTTCTTGAGGAGGGGTTTGACTTTGGTGCATTTCCAGTCATCGGATAATGTGGCAGTTTTGAGGGAGCAGTTGATAGTTCGTCATAGTTCGAGTGCGATGGCGGTGGTGGCGATGTGGAAGATGTGCGGTGGGTAGGGGTCAGTAGGTGCTCCAGGGTGGATGTTTTTCATAGTCTTTGCGGTGTCTTCAGTGGTGAGAGGTGTCCAGGTGAGGAGGGTCTGCTGGATGGCATCACTTTGGTGCCGTGGTCTTGGTCGTCAAAGTTGTTGTAGAGCGTCTTGATTTTGTGGTGGAAGAAGGAGCAGAGTTTTTCGCAGAGGTCTTGGGAGGGAGGGATGTCAGTAATTTCGCTGTTGGGTCTGGTGAATTCTTGTATGATGGCTAAGAATTTCTTGGAGTTGTGGGAGTTAGAGAGGATTCTCTCTTGGATGAAGTTTTTCTTTGTTGTTTTGATGAGTTGGTGGTGTGCTATGGTGGCGGCCTTGTAGGCGGAGTGTGCTTCCGGGGTTTGGCTGTTTCTCCATGTTTTCTCCAATCATCGGCAAAAGCGCTTGGGCTCTCGGAGGGCCGTGGTGCACCAAGTGGCTTTTGGGTTGTGTCGTCTGGAGTTCTGGAGGGGGCGAGAGTTGGCGATCCATTGGTGGAGGTTGTTTGCTACTGTGTTGACTTTTGTCATAGTCAGGGGAGGAATGCAGCTGTGGGCGGAGGTGAGGTGCTCTTCGGTGACTTTGTTTCAGTTTCTGCATGGGAGGCATGGCCTGCACTTGTGTTCGGTGGGTTTGGGGAAGGAGAAATGGATGCAGTGGTGGTCCGTCCAGAGTGGTTCCGTGGTGTTGCTGAACCAAATGTTGTTTCCTCGGGCAAAGATGAGGTTGAGAGTGTGTCCTGCCATGTGTGTAAGGGAGGAGATAAATTACTTCAGTCCAATGTAGGTGAGGTTCTCCAGGAGGGCAGTGGTGTTGGGATCGCTGAGGTTATCTAGGTGGAAGTTCATGTCTCCGAACAGTATGCAGTCCGTGGAGGCGAGGGAGTGGGGAGCGATGTAGTATTTGATGGCGTTGATTAAAGGGGAGTGGGGTCCGGGCAGTCTGTATGCGAGTGTTCTGCGTAGCGTGGTTCTGGGGTTGGCTGGATCTGGAAGTGGATGTGTTCCATGAGTGGCGAGGCATCTTCCTAGGTGGTGGTTGTTAGTCAGAGGGAGCTTTTGTGGACGATGGTAAGACTTCCTTCTGGGTGGTTGGGCTGGTCTTTCCTCCGGATCTTGTATCCGTCTGGGATGGTGGTTGCGATGTCTGGGGCAGAGCTGGCATTGGTCCAGGTCTCTGTGAGGAAGGTGACGTCGGGCGAGTGGGTGTTGAGGAAGTCCCTGATTTCTATGGCTTGTCTGTGCAGGGAGAGGCCTTGAGAGTTGCTCGGCGTCGAGAGCTGGCAGTTGTTGTTGCATCCAGGGTTGAGTGCGTGGAGAATGCTGGGGTCGTAGAGGCGGGGGCTCGGGGGACTAGGGTCCCAGGCGCTGGTCATGTTCGGGTAACGGGCAGACACAGACAAGTTTGACTTTGCACAGTGGCCGCCTGTAGGAAACTGGCTCTATATATACTACATCAAAATGAGGTATAGTGTGTATAGAGTCCAGGTGACCCCAGAGGTAGGCAGAGGTTAAAGTTAGATAGAACCTTACTTTCTATTTGTGGTAGAGTGATCGAGCAGTAAGGCAGTATCAGAGGACAGTGTTAAGCATTTGATGTACACACTCAGTCAAGATAATTAATTTACACACTCAAGAACTGAATTCTAGGGCAATTTTTTTTGTACAAAAAATATACTGTAGACCAAAGAGGGTTTTGTGGACAGGATAAATGGCGCTAAGGCAGATGAACGGACAGATGGAGTCAGAAGTACAAAGAACCAATGCTTAACGGTGCAAACAGGTCAGGGGAATACCCAAAACCCCTGTATATGGAATGGGCAAAAGCCCATACCAGAACAATTACAAACAAATCCTGTGCACACGTGACAATATAATTAAATTTGATCACAGAAAAGATAACAGGGTTCAAAGCACAATGGAAAGATGTTTTTAATTCAAAACGTTGTCTTTCATCAGTACAAAGAGCGCCAGCCGACACGTGTTTCGTCAACAGTGGAAAAACTGTGACTCTTCAGGGCAGATGCACAATGTCAACGAAAAAAATCGAACGCCGTCGGGATTGAAAGTAAAGTAGTCTCCCCAGGGTCGGTGCGACCAGGAAACCAAAGGGCTGTGTGTGCCTGCGCGTATGAAGCTGAGCTTGCTTCCGAAGTGCGCTCGGAAGCAAGCTCAGCTTCATACGCGCAGGCACACACAGCCCTTTGGTTTCCTGGTCGCACCGACCCTGGGGAGACTACTTTACTTTCAATCCCGACGGCGTTCGATTTTTTTCGTTGACATTGTGCATCTGCCCTGAAGAGTCACAGTTTTTCCACTGTTGACGAAACACGTGTCGGCTGGCGCTCTTTGTACTGATGAAAGACAACGTTTTGAATTAAAAACATCTTTCCATTGTGCTTTGAACCCTGTTATCTTTTCTGTGATCAAAAAATATACTGTTGTTTATTTTTAGAACCAAGCAAGCATGGTACAGGTACGCATAAAATACTTTTCAGTAATAAGTTGCTGAATATAGAACAGTTTGAAAATGCAATAGAAATTGTACTTTGTTTGATTTACAGGAGATGCAGAAGGTTGCAACACTTAGCAAATACAGTACATTGAAATGAACAGGTTTTTTCTGTAAATTGCAGATAAGTTACTTTTTACGTTACTTTTCTAACTCAGTGCTGGATACCTAGATTCAGCACTGGAACATTTCCTGCAAACAGGTAAGTAAATACGTTTTGGTTATTTATGCGATTTTTAAAGAATATTTTTAGATTTCAAAACTCCACACTTTGAAACTTGTCGATGTTATCCTACGGAGGAAAAACAGGTTATTGGTTCACAGGTAAGGAATCGACTGTGGGAGTTACGGTTCTGGGGTTAGACTCAGGGGTCCCCCAGGGTCCGTGATGCACTGTTGTTTCACCCTCAGTGGCACTAGTGCGGTCGGGTGCAGAGTGATGAGGCCCAATGTTATCCAATGGGGGATTGGGGGTATCCGGCAAGCAGGCCACTGGGTTGTGGGAGCAAAGCTCCTAGGGTTAAGGTGAGGGCAAATGGGGAAACAAAGTAGCACAAAAGGTGCACCCTCAGTGGCACTGGGGCGGCCGGGTGCAGAGTGTTGTTTTGAAGTCGGGTGCCCTGTTGTTTTCTATGGAGAACCTCCGGTTTGCAAAAGCACTGCAGGCAGAAGATGAAGGACTTCTGGGTGCGACCACCACTTGGAGAGGTAAGTTGGGAAGTTAAGGGTTGGTTAGGAACTGTCTGTTTGGGCACACAAGGCCGTGGGGCGTTGGGTGTAGGAGTGCCTTTTGCGGTCAAATCTTCTTACCAGCTCCTGGTCGCAGTTAGGGGGGTCTTCTGGATTTAGACTGCAGGCGTCGGCTGGAGGCTTGAGACATGTCACGGGTTGCCAGATCTCTGGTCAGGATTGCCGGGGTGACCTCCTCGTGGTGTTTTTCGACTAGAGCTTGGGTCAGGTTCGGCGGGTGCAGGGTGAGCTGGATTCGCGGTCTCTGACTGCTGCCAGAGGTTGCAGTTGAACAAATCCGGTGTTCACGGGAGAAGCAATCTTTGGAAGTGAAGGCAGGCAGGTCCTCTGGGGTTTTCGAGGTTGCTGGCTGCAGGACTCACCAGGAGTTCGCGGGAGCAGGTTAGAGGGGAGACAGTCCTGTAGGGCTGGGGCCAAGTCAGTGGGCATCTTCCTCTTGTTAGCTGGCTGCACGGCTGTTCGGTCCCTCTTCTTCTTTTCTTCTTGTTGTCAGGCTGGATCTGAGGAAGCAAGGTTCAGGGTGCCCCCTAAATACTATCTTTAGGGGCGTTACAGGTAGGTAAAGGGCAGCGACCAATGGCTCCCTTCCCTGGGGTGGGTACACACACTATCGTGCCACCCTCCCATGGGAGGGGGGCAGGAGCCTGTCCCTGGTTGGTTGGCTCCCACCATCCTCAAGATGGCGGGGACTCAGAGTTGTGCTTCACTGCGCCTCCCCCACCTGAGGGGTGCAGTTGGCAGAGGGGGGCACACCTCTTTCCCTCACTTGTTTTTCCATCCAGCTCTCCCACTCAAAGTAGGGGGTAGAACCAGCGGAGACCAATTGCCGAAAGCAGCAAATGGTCTGGGGAGGCTCACAAAGGCGGCATGCATTTGAAGCTTCCCCTTCGTGAACCCTGCCCATCCTGGGGGAGGACGCTTGGCACCTCGTCCTAGGATGTGCATTGTTTCAGGCCCCCGAGAGCAGCAGGCTCTCGACCCAGGGGTCCAGAGACATGTCTGTTGGTGACAGCCTAAGCAGCCACTCAGTCAGGTCACTAGAAGTTGGTCGAATTTCAGGGGGCATCTCTAAGATGCCCTCTGTTGTGCATTTTACATTAGATCCCACACGGGCATCAGTGTGCGTTTAATGTGCTGAGAAGTTTGATACCAAACTTCCCAGTTTTCAGTGGAGCCATTATGGTGTTGTAGAGTTCGTAATGACAAACTCCCAGCACCATATACTCCTAATAGCGCATTGCACTTACAATGCCCAAGAATAGACACGGTAGGGGTACAGGGCCCATGCACCTGTACCCTCACCACTGGCATAGTGCATCCTTTGTGGGCATGGCACACAGGGATGTGTGCGATGTCTACTCTTCACTTTGTTCTGCACCAAGACACGCAGCCTGCAAAGGCAGTGTGTGTGTGTGTCACGGTACAGGACCTCTGAGGGTGGCACAATAAGTGCTGTAGCCCTTAGAGGCCTTCTCTGGTCACAGTGCCCTGGGTACCTGTGGTACCATTTACCAGGGGCTGACGTGGCCAGAGATGGCAATTGGGTTTAGGCTTCAATGCAATTTTAGGGAAGGAACATAGGCCCTGGGTTCCTGATTAGCAGGAGCCCAGGGCACACTCAGTCAAAGAACATCAGCAATTCAGCAAAAAGTGGGGGCATACCATGCAAGAAAGAGGGCACTTTCTCACACCACCATTTAGTAGGGGTCAGGGGAGGGTTAGCAGCTGGGAGGCGGGAGCGGGAACATGCTGGGAGGGAAGGGCCGTGGGGGCAGCAGCGGCGGGAGAAAAAGGCAAGCAAAAAGCAAGAAAACAGAGGCAGAGAAAAAGGCAACAAAGGGGAAAAGCACCATTAAAAAGGCAACAAAGGGAAAAAGCACAAGAAAAAAGGCAAAAACAGAAAAAGTCAGAAAAGGCTGACACTCACAGAGTGGACCAGCAGAAGAGCAGGCTCTTCCACTGGACCACCAGGGATGAGGCGCAGGAAGGAGCCTGCGGGTGGAGGAGGGCCTTGAACACCTACCTGGGTCACCAGAAGGGGCTGGAGTCAGTGCCTTAACGACAGAACTGTGCGAGGGTAGAGCAGTTTCCCTGACCAGGAGGTCAGAGGTCTGGCTCTCCTTGTTGCGCAGCGGCCGCCATTAGGTAGGGGTCAGGGGGAGAGTAAGCAGCTGGGAGGCGGGAGCGGAAACATGCTCGGGGGAGGGGCTGCGGGGGCAGCAGCGGCAAAAGAAAAAGGCAAGCAAAAGGCAAGAAAACAGAGGCAAACAGAGAAAAAGGCAACAAAGGGGAAAAGCACAAAAAAAAGGCAAAAACAGAAAAAGACAGAGAAAGGCTGACACCCACAGAGCGAACCAGCGGGTGAAGGAGGGTCTCAAACACCTACCTGGGGAGAGCAGTTACTCAGACTAGGAGGCGAGAGGTCTTGCACTACTAATGTCTCTTTTGATCACCTGTGTGAAGCCCTGTGATACCATTCCGTATCTGGTTCACACTGTATAAGACAGCAAAATAAACAAATATAAACATAAATACATATACACACATAAACACATAAATACAAGTTTATGGTTTTCAGTAAGCTGTCAGCTTTGAGCAACTCTGCAGGTCCCTTTAGGGTATTCATTATTTCCATAATCCACTTTGATGGTTACTGCATTAGGTTATCCAGTTTAAGATATTTTGTTTGAAGTTTGTGTCCCTGAGCAGACTTACGTTTGAGGAAAACATGGATCAGAGATTTGATGTAATGGACTTTGTTACTGTCATCCCATATCTGATTTGCCATTGTGAGTTGTCAAAATGCGGTTATGGCATGTAACTGGCAGGAACCCGCAGCAGTTAACTAAATTAAAGTCCTCAGTTGGCCAGCAGCATGTGATAGATCTCTTCAGTTATTCCATGCCTGTTCAGTTTGTGGTTGGCGATTTATTGCTGTGGACTGGTACAGTACTGGGTCATGGACATGACCTATGGCAGTTTTATCGTTTGTGAGTGTGCGAGTCAAGTAGTATAAGGAAATTACACTGCTGTGCCCATATATATCAGTGTGTGTACATTTATTTTGGGCATATGTTTCAATGAATGGTTGTTTGTACATTTATGTATGTGAATGTTTGTGTATCCTATGAGAATGTATGCCTACCTGTATGAATTTGTACATCCGGGTGTCTTTGTATGTCTGTCTGTCTCTACGTTTGTGTTTGTGAAGGTGGGCTTGCGTTTGTGTATTTGTGAAGGTGGGCTTGCGTTTGTGTATTTGTGAATGTGGGCTTGCGTATGTCTATTTGTGAGTGTTTGTTAGGGGTTATTTTGTGTCTGTGTGCACTTGTGTCCATACATGTCTGTTTTTATGTGCGTTTGTGTGTGTGAAGAGGATTTAAAGTCGCTGCGTGCTTTTTAAAGCAGTAAAGAGCTCTGTGTGCCACAGTGGCTTCAAAAACAAAACTAATTTCAGAGCCCGGTACCAGGGCAAACATCTGCAGAAAAAGAGCGCTTCAACAATCCATGATCAGTTTGACCTCCCAGACCCACATCAAGAAACGTTGTAAATAAAAAGACGTCGGCCAGCTCCACAAATCCCCCGCAGTCAATACGTTTAACGGTTTTGTGACATTACTACTAGGAAAACTCATTACCGTCTCTCCATTCAGAATTAGCAGCAAACAGCAAAAACAACAAAAATCCCAGACTAGGGGAAATGGAGGCGGCTGGCCTTTTCATTTCTTTGATCCATGGACAGTGGACAGGAAGTTCGGCGGTGACAGCCGAATGCTGCGTGGACAGGCATTTGAGATCAGACTAAGGGGCATATTTACAAGAAATTGGCATAGGGATGCGTCGCAAATAATTTGCATCACTGCCCTGCGCCGATACAAAAGAACAGGAATGTACCATATTTACAAGATATGGTGCATTCCTGTCCTTTGAACCAGCACAGGTGCACATTTTGCAGCCATGCCTCAATTCAGGCACCCTTGCACTAGGTTTTTGGCACAATTGTTTTTGTGATGGATGGGGCACCTTTCTGCACTAAAACAATCACGAGAAGTCTTTTCTTCTTTCTGTGTGCTGCAGAACGCAGCACATGTGGAAAGAGAAAAAAACGAGGGGAAATGTTAACATTTCTCCTTGTTACCCCTGATCTAGGGAAGCACAAGGTTTTGGCTCTGCCCCAGGTTTACCGGATGTTGTAAATTTAGGGCATTGTCAAATTCCATGGGTGCTGAGGGGGACCACAGCAACACCCATGGAATGCATCTTTAACACAGAGTAAGGCAAGGCAGAGACTTGTCTGGTTTAGCTACAAGGCCATGAAAAGCAACGTAGGGTGTAGATGAACCCGGTGCGCCAACAGAACGTTACAAAAAGTGATGTTCTAGTGGTGCACAAGGCTTGTAAATATGCCTATATGAGCTTATTAATGAGAGGCTTGCACACAGAGCGTCACCTTTTCTGATGTTCCGGCAGCGCAAGCCTCTCAATCATATCTATGAGGCTATACAAGGCCACTCTGTGTGACTTTGCATGGCCTCATAGATATGAGGGCATATTTACAAGACCATTGTGCTGCCGGTGCATCACTTCATTTTCGCATTTTAAGCATTTTAATGCTGATCGCTACTTTGCACTTTTGTGAGGCTTCTTACCTGTCTCCTGATCCCGGTCCACCGTGGCAGGCTGCCGATTGTGTGGAGGGCGGGGTTGGCAGAGACTTTCAATCAATTTCACTTCTGACGCTGGAGTGGGCGGAGCTAGAATGCGCGCTTCCTATTAAATCTGATGGGACAACAGACGCGCACAGTGGGCACGCCGCTAGTGCGCCAATGGCACGCCAAAGGCAAGCCCGTCTACACCCGTCTGCATCCGGCCTGGGTCCAGCACCCAGCCATGCTGCCCATCCTGTTTCATCAACAGGGACTGTCTGATCCAGGGAGCAACTGCTTGAGTTATTTTCAGGAGGCTGCCCCCAGCCGGCCTGTTTTGATCCATGTACTCTGGAACTGGAGAGACATGGCCAGGAGCTGTGGTGTAAGTCATGCTCCTTCACACTTGATAGAGGGCAGATTCTGGGAAGTGGATGTAAGGGCAAAGGCACGGCAATTTCCTCTAAACTACACACTCCAGCCGCTAGGTTCACTATTAAGGCATGTCAAATCAATTGCAGATCCCTCCCCAAACATAGATGATATCTGGCTTACACTTGAATCAAATACCTGGGACCTCATGTTTCATACTGAAACATGGTTAAGAGAAAGCTCTAACCCTGATATCATGTTGGCCAATCCAGAAGGTTATAGAATAACTACAGTTAACCGGACAGGCAATGGAGTGGGGGCGGGCTTGCTGTGATCCTGAGAGACGACTGGAAAGATCTCACATAAAAGGATTGAATGGATAGGAATAATTGAAGCAATGTCCTTCAGTATTAATATCTCCTCCACCTTCACTGTGGCAGGATTGCTGGTCTACAGACCCCCGACTCTGTGTCCACTGAACTGCAGGAACTTTGCGACCTGATTGCGGATCTCTCACTGAGACACGCTAATTTTAGAGTCCTGGGCGACTTTAATGCCCATATGAACAATAAGAGCTGTCTTTTGGCCTCCCAGCTGGCCGATTCCCTGAAGGGATTAAACCTTACTCAAAAGGTTGCCTCTCCCGCTCATAAAGGTAGCCATATGCTAGATCTTATCTTTACCAACGTCCATACCCTAAAAGTGGAAGACCCTATTCCTCTTATATGGTCAGATCACAGCCTAATACCGTTTAACCTCATTAGTTCCAGTTGCAATGATCCAGCGAGATCGAAATACGAAGAGAGAAGAAACTGGAGGAAAGTCTCCCCCGAGTCTATGGGTCCAGCACTATTACATACTCCCATGCTGCTCAAAGGGGAACCCAGTTGTGATGCCTCCACCTTCAACCATTGGGTTACCACAGCCCTTGACAGAATAGCCCCTATTAAAACCACGAAGTTGGCTAGAAATAAACCTTCCGCCCCTTGGTTCACAGCTGAACTCCGCTCCGAGAAAAGCCTCTGTAAGAAGCTGGAGCGAGTCTGGCTGAAAACCTATGACGCAGAGAATAAGAGTGCTTACAGAGCAGCACTAAAAAAATTCCCACAGCTAAAGCGCAACACTATCAGGGCCTTCGTTGCTGACCAAATTAAATCCTCTGACAACTCTACTAAAGAGGTATTTAAGATTGTTTAGGCTATCATCGAACCAGGGGCCTTGAAAAGCACCATAGCGCCTTTAGCCACCCTGTGCGAAGATCTTTCCAGCTTCTTCCAGGAGAAAGTTCAGGCAATATACTCTGCATTCACTCCAACAGGGTCTTCAGCCTTGCCTCCACCTAGCCTCCAACGCCCAGGCGCCTGGTCTGAATTTCACCCGTTTGGCTCTGAAGCATCCCTTACAGAACTGAATAAAGTCAAATCTGGATCCTCTATTGACCCTTGTCTGGCTAAGTTTTTTAAACTACGGGCCCCGCTACTCAATCCCTCACTAAACCAGATTTGGAATGCATTTCTGAATTCAGGCATCTATCCACCCATTTGGAAAACAGCACTGGTCCAGCCAATCCACAAGAAAGAAGATGCAGACCCGGCAGAACTTAACATTTTTAGGCCTATTTCCCTCCTGCCAGCACCGGCTAAGATTCTTGAGAAGGAAGTGCAGAGACAATTATCGGAATTCCTTGAATCCAACAACCTGCTCCATGACTCCCAGTCCGGATTTAGGTCAGGCTACAACACAGAGACAGCTCTGCTTGAGTTGTGCAGCGTTAGTGCTGTTGGACTTGTCCGCAGCTTTTGATACGGTTTCACACCGGATCCTCCTCGATAAGCTTGAGTGGATGGGAGTGACGGGTACCACCTTAGCCTGGTTCCGCTCCTTTCTTGAGAGCCGCTCCCAGAAGATTCTTCTCCGTCCCATGTCTCTTCCGCTCACCCTCTAGTCTGCGGAGTTCCTCAGGGCTCTGCCTTGAGCCCGATCCTTTTTAATGTGTACCTCACTCCACTTGCCTCACTTGTCGAGCCTTATGGTGTAAAGGTTGTCTCATATGCTGACGATATCCAGCTTTTGTTCTCTTTTAGATCACTCTGAGGCAGCTTTCACCAACTTCAAACAGTGTCTAATTAACATCTCATCCTGGATGACTGACAACTGTTTGAAGCTAAATACAGATAAAACAGAAGTTCTGTTTTTTAATCTGCCGTCCCCTCCACAAGCTGATCTCTGGTGGCTAACGGAACTCAACCCTCCTCCTCTCCCAGTCCCATCTGCTAGAAATCTGGGGTTTAAATTTGATTTTACCCTCTCGTGCAAAGCCCAGATATGCCAAGTTTCATTGTCATGCTTCTAGAAACTGAAAACCCTGCGGAGATTCTTTCATCTCCTACCAATGGGCTGTAGGAAAATGGTGGTCCACGCATTGATCACCTCACAACTAGACTATGTCAACAGCCTGTATTTGGGTCTCCCAGCCTATTTGATAAGGACATTTCAGATCATTCAGAATGCGGCCGCCGGGCTCATCAGAAATGTGCAACTCCATCATCACATTTCCCCCCATCTGCGCAGCCTACATTGGCTGCCTGTTAAAAGGAGGATAGAGTTCAAGGCTTTGACACTTGCCTACAGGGCTACCAGAGATACTGACCCCCAATACTTGAAGCACAGACTTCCTAAATATAACCAGACTAGCACCCTGAGGCCGAATCACCAGGAACTCTTAGTCATCCCCGCTTCACAAAAGCCAGGCTTGGTGACCGATCATTCGCTCTTAAAACTGCCTCTCTTTGGAACTCCATGCCGGAGCACCTACGAATGGCCAAATCAGAACCTTTATTTAGGAAGTCTCTGAAGACCTGGCTTTTTGGCCTACCTTAGAGCTATCCCCACCAGTTACTACCACCCTGCACCCACTGTAAGCGCCGGGACACCTCCGTTGGAGGTAGCCGTGCGCTCTACAAATTGTAATAATAATAATAATAATAACTGAGCCAGAAAAGGCCCACAACCAGGCACTCGACAAGACACTCATCACTACGGAGCAGAGCTTTGGCCTGCCCAAAGCCAGGTTCCACAGTCTTGACATCTCAGGGGGCAGATTACGCTACTCGCCCCCA
This sequence comes from Triturus cristatus, assembly GCF_964204655.1. Lineage (NCBI taxonomy): Eukaryota > Metazoa > Chordata > Amphibia > Caudata > Salamandridae > Triturus > Triturus cristatus. Next base: position 1,085,748,234 of record NC_140583.1, on the reverse strand, counting down.
ATGGTGGGTAAAATGATCCTGGTTCTTGGCACACTGCATAACATATGTGTGCAGAGCAATGTCCCCTGGGACAGGGCCCAACAACAGCAGGACTCAATGGAGGAGGACGAGGAGGCGTATGGTGGAGTCTTCCGCAATACTGTGGCTGGAAATCAGAGTAGACACACACACATAGTGCAACATTTCTTTGCCTGACCCACATATTCTGGGATGAGCCATGAGCCAATATGTCCTGAAGGTCCAATATGACAATAAGTGTTTGAACCCATTACTTGTCTTTGAGCTCATGCTGCAGGCCCATAAAAAAATGCCAGCAACCTACATCATGGCAATCATATTACGAATTATAATTCAATTGAATCATGCCAAGATTTGCATAATTGAAAATATGTCGGTGCATCTCACAGCAATGTACTGCCTGTCCTTGTGTCTGCACTATGAATGCAAGCAGTCACATATATGTACACTTTTGACATACACATGCAACACATCCCAAGTCTACAAGCATGTCAGTCAAGAAATATTGAGCACGAAAAGTGACCCCTGGGAGTGTGTACCTGCATTGCACCAATCAATACACTGTACCACACACAAAGGGCTAGTTGCATCAATGAAAAAAGTACACATTGATCCATAGCATGACAGATTGCACTCAGACCGTCATTTGGAAGCCAGCCATCAAAGTCAAAGCCTCAGAAAAAATGCATTGTGTATTGCCATGTGTTGTGTGTAACTTGCGCCTTAGCTAGTTCCCTAGCAATATATTGAAAATAACCTAATCTTTAGTAGGAAACCTGAAAATATTGTAGTAAACGTGACACTTTAGTAGGAAACGTGACACTATGGTAATAAATGGTTGACTTTAGTGGTAAACATGACACTTTAGTGGTAAACGTGACGCTTTTGCAGGAAAAGTCACATCTTACCTGAAAACATGACGCTTGAGTAGGAAAGGTGACACTCTAGTGGGAAAGGTGACGCATTTGTAGTAAACATGACGCTTTTGTAGGAAAAGTCTCACTTTACCTGAAACGAAACGCTTGAGTAGGAAAGGTGACAATGTGGTAGGAAAAGTGATGCATTTGTAGTAAATGTGATTCTATTGTAGGAAAAATCCAACTTTACCTGAAAATGTGATGCTTGAGTAGGAAAGGTGACACTCCAGTAGGAAAGGTGACGCATTTGTAGCAAACGTGACGCTTTTGGAGGAAAAGTCCAGCCTTACCTAAAATCGTGACACTTGAGTAGAACAGGTGACGCTCTAGTAGGAAAGGTGACGCATTTGTAGTAAATGTGGCGCTTTCGTAGGAAAATCCTGCTTTAACTGAAAACATGATGCTTCAGTGGGAAGAGCGTCGGACAGAAGCCATGCATCAATGCAAAAGCTTAAAAAACACTGCTTTGGGCATTGTCATGTGTTGTGTGTATCTCACACTTTGGCTATTTCTATAGTGAAGAGTCTGAAAAAAATTACTCTTTAGTAGGAATCGTGACACCTAGGTCAGAAATGTGATGCATCTACCCAGTAAATTATGCACTGGCTCAGTAATGCTGCAAACCAGGAAGTGTGAACTGCAGAGTTTCAGACATAATTTTACTCAAGCCCCTTCACTTGTAGATACATACACATCCTCTGCCAAACCTCAGTTTGGGCCAGACACTTAACTTACTGCCACACACTTACGGTACCCAGCTGATAAATTGACTTTCATATGCCTACAACACCAACAATATGCATGACCATATCCACTGGACTGACATGACTGGCTGTTTTTGAGGGCGATGGGATGAGCTGTAGCCCACATGGAGCTAGTGCTGGAACTGGTGACATGTATCTACCCAGGTTTGCAATGCAACTGGGCCAATCCACCTCAGCCTCCAACCATCCCTGACACCTGCCCTTTGTGGTGGCAAACTAGTTCCTCCTATACCTTGACAGATCCCTGTTTCACATCCTCTGACTTTGACACATGTGGCATGGTGAGACATTTAGCCTTATGACTCCCTCCTGCCACATGCCACATCTTCAACCAGGCCCACAACATATGTAGGATGGTAAGCGACCAAAATATAGAATCCAAAATATAGACAGGACAGAATATCGACTCTAAAATATAGATAGCACAGAATATTGAATTACCAAAATATAGATAGGACAGAATATCGATATTGGGGTATGAAATATCGATTTCCATAATATCGAATTAAAAAATATAGCTTTCCATAATATCGAGACAAAAAATTAGTGTTCTGTATGGTAGTATATGTGTTAAAATTATGTATTATTTTTGTAATGTATGTTTAATTTTTTTAAAGTAATGAATGTTATGTAATTTAATTTTTGCGTAATTTAATTCCGTAGCGGGTTGTGGGTTTATAGGGGAATTGGGTGGGAAGTAATTTAATTGTAATAAAGTAAATATTAATTTTTATTTATGTGTATTGATAATTAATTGATAATTATTAATTGCTAATTCATTTTTATTAATTGCTAATTCATTTTTATTAATTGATTAATTGCTAATAATGTTAATTGTATTTTTTATTATTGGGAGTGGCTTGTGGGTTTATAGGGGAATTTGGTGGGAAGTAAATTAATTGTAATAAAGTAAATATTAATTTTTATTTATATGTATTGATAATTCATTGATAATTAATTATTAATTGGTAACCAATTTTTATTAATTGGTAATTATTTTTTTAATGGTAATTATTTGTATTAATTGTTAATTATTTTTAATTAATTTTTTATTGGTATTGATAATTAATGTAATCTTATTTTAATATTAAAACATTACTTTCCCTACTGTTTCACTCTCAGGAGTGGGAATAGTAATTTTTACCTTCCCGCTATTCAACGCTTTCCCTACTGTTGCACTCTCTGGAGTGGGAATAGTAATTTTTACCCTCCCGCTATCCAACGCTTTCCCTACTGTTGCACTCTTTGGAGTGGGAATAGTAATTTTTACCCCTACGCTATCCAACGTTTTCCCTACTGTTGCACTCACTGGAGTGGGAATAGTAATTTTTACCCCTACGCTATCCAACGCTTTCCCTACTGTTACACTCACTGGAGTGGGAATAGTAATTTTTACCCTCCCGCTATCCAACACTTTCCCTACTGTTGCACTCTCTGGAGTGAGAATAGTAATTTTTACCCTCCTGCTATCCAATGCTTTCCCTACTGTTGCACTCACTGGAGTGGAAATAGTAATTTTTACCCTCCCGCTATCTAACGCTTTCCCTACTGTTGCACTCTTTGGAGTGGGAATAGTAATTTTTACCCCTACGCTATCCAACGTTTTCCCTACTGTTGCACTCACTGGAGTGGGAATAGTAATTTTTACCCCTACGCTATCCAACGCTTTCCCTACTGTTGCACTCACTGGAGTGGGAATAGTAATTTTTACCTAACCGCTATCCAACGCTTTCCCTACTGTTGCACTCTCTGGAGTGGGAATAGTAATTTTTACCCTCCCGCAATCCAACGCTTTCCCTACTGTTGCACTCTTTGGAGTGGGAATAGTAATTTTTACCCCTACGCTATCCAACGTTTTCCCTACTGTTGCACTCACTGGAGCTGGAATAGTAATTTGTACGCTCTCACTATCCAACAAAATCTCTACTTTTTTTTACATTACATTTATTATTTTTACATTTTAAGCTTTTTAATATTATTTTAAGTATGTTTTCTTTAATTGTTTTTAATATTTAATTACTTTTATATTATTTTTAATACATTTAAAAAATTCGATATTTTAGCTAAGTATATTTTAACATTCTATATTTCGGAATCGATATTTTAATACTTACCTGTTTATAAATAGGGATTCTATATTCTGTACTTCTATATTTTGGAGTCGATATTTTGGGCATTCTATATTATGGCCTCTTCTCTGTCATCCCGTCCTAGCTGTGACTCAAGTATGAGACTGTCAGACATAGCAGTGCATATGTCTGGGTCAGGCTACCTTGCAGTACACATATCCCTTTTCAACTCCTCGCTATGTCTCACCATTCAGACACAGTGGCAGGTTGACAATGATCAGCCAAAGGTCTACAATGCACTGCACTACCAGGGGCCAACCAGAGTCACACACCATTTTTTGTTTCAACACGCATTCACCCCCACACCCAGACAGATTTTGGCTATGACATTTGTTTGGCATCTACACTGGGAGCTGACCTCTGCGCTCTCATGCCCCTCATTTAGACTGCTGTGTGCTATGTAGTTTCAAGCATTTTACTAATCACGTTACTCTGGGCATGTTCGTATGTGGTAATTCTTCACATGCCCCACACCTGTCCCCCTCTCAGGTTTTCACTTTCACCTCTAACAATCTCATTGCATTCCATTGGTTTACAGTCCAGATTAGTGTGCATGGGCCCAAGTTAGCCACAGTGGCATTATGGTGCAAGGTAGCCTGCATTGTAACAGTAAGGTTTGGCAGGGTTAATATGTCCACGCCCGATGTCCTGTTCCATTCCTGGCCTCAATTAAACATTTTGGACGCACAGCAGTGCAGCATGTCACTTTGCTGCACTGCCCTAAGGCAACAGGAAAGGGCATACATTTGGAGTATTGATGATACACGACACATTCCTGTCCTTTCTGCCTAGTGCCAACGCATGGTGCATGGGTGTCTGCATTGTTGGCAGGATTGTTTTTGTGCAGGAAGGGACACCTTCTTGCACAAAAGCAATCTATGGAGGCGTTTTCGTCTTTCTATGTGTGTTTTCTATGTGTGCTGCAGAATGCAGCAACTATAGAAAGAGGAATGAACAGGGCGATTTTAAGTTATTTGTCCCCTTTATGCCTCCCCTGTGGAAGCCCACATTTTTTATGCATTCCCAGGTTTACAGATTCTTGAAATCTGGGAATGTGTCTAAACCCAAGGGTGTTGCATGAGTAAACCCACCACAACGCCCATAGAACGCCTCCTTGATGTGTGGTAAGGCAGGGCATGGCTTTGCGCTGGCTTGCCTGACTCCATATCTATGAGGCCATGCAAAGCCACACAGGGAGGCTTTGCATCACCTCATAGATAGGATTGGGAGGCCTGCGCCACCTGAGCATCATAAAAAGTGACGCTTCAGGGGGGTAGCCCTCTTGTACATGAGGCATCATGTATTTTGCTTTGTATTGTGGGTCTTGTAGCTCTAGTGACTCATGTTTAAATTGCACTACAAGTGCCAGTGTACAAAGGTAAACCTGGACTGGTGCTGCACTTCACACATGGAAAGGATAAACGTGAGGGAGCTGGACTGAGCTATGCCACATGTGACTGGGCAGTGTGACTTACACTTATGTGATGTTTAATGGTACATGACCCAGATTCCTGCCCTTTGATCTGCACACAGTGCAGTGGGGTGCTGGGCCATAGCTAGCTGCACTGCACTACATGACCTTTTTTGCCACATTGCACCTTGTTGCAACTTACACTGTGAGTTTTATTGTTCCTCCTGGGCTGCATTGTCTTGTCCTTGCACTCCTGCCACCAACTCCTCTGAGATGGCAGCTGCCACCCACTCCTCCAAGGCATCCAGGTTCTCCTCTGGCGCCGAGATTCCAACTGAGGTCTGCTTGACTGCCTTCAGGTTTGTTAGCCAGTTTCTCCTTTATCCTGTGCTTATAATTGTGCCATCATTTCTTGCAGTCAGTGACTGTCCTCTTGGCTTGTAACCCACACTGTTGATCTTGGTCACTATGGACTGCCAAATGGTCTCTTTCTTTCCTAATGGAAATTCTGAGGTGTCAAAGATCTGATGCTGGTGCTCTGTCATCTCAGTGATCAAGATTCAATTCTGCTCCTCGCTGAAGTTGCACTTCCTCTTCCCCTGTGACTCTTTCTGGACATCTGAGCTGGTGCTGGGGCTGTTGGTGTTATAGTCCTGATTGCTGCTCTGTTTTCCTGGTCCTTGGCTGCCTTCTGTGGAATGTGTCAAAGTTTCTTTTCCTCAAAGCATCATTTAAAAATGTTTGTTAACGCTTGACGCAATGAAAAGTGACGCTAGGGTGGTTAGCGTTGCTTTACGTTATGTGATGTTGTGTTAATCTCACTTGATAAAGCGCACCCGAATCATACGCTAAGGTATATCATGGCACTTGGCCAGTGCAAGCAAGTAAACCAACGAATAAAACAGCTACGTTTTCAGCATTTTCCTGAATGTAGTGAAGTCTGCACAATGGCAAAAGTGGAGAGGCAGTTGATTCCAGACCGTGGGGGCCATAAAGGAGAAGGCTCCACCACTGCATCTCACAATGTGAACATGGGGGACAATCAGAAACTCCTTGTCGCTCGATCTCAAGGCGCAGGAAGGCAGATGGCAATGCAGTTTATCCTTTAGGATGAGAGGTGCATTGCCCATCAAGGACTTATGAGTGAGACAACAAATCTTTAACAGGATGCGCTTGTGGACATTGAGCCAAGAGAGATTTCTCAGAACAGGATCCGAGGAGGAGCCTGATGGGAGATTACACATCCAGCAGGTAGCCCTATTTAGGATTACTTGGAGTTTAGAAAGTAAGGTGTCGCTGACTGCCATGAACATTGCATTACTGTAGTCCAGGTGGCATACTGCACCAGTGTTTTCCTGGCATAGGGTGGTAGCCAAGGAAAGACCTTCCTCAGAAGTCTCATAGTCACAAAACAGGTGCCACAAGTAGCAACGATATGATTATTCATGGAAAGTTCCTGGTGCATTTTGACGCCCAGGTTTTTTACGGTGTGACATGACATGCCACTAAGCAGCCTTATGTCAGTTTTACTCCCATTGAGTCAGTTTCCGCTGCCACAAAACGCCTGCGGCAGTATCAAGGGGCATATCAGCAACAAGGCGATAAAAAATTATTGCCGCTTTTGCGTCCGTTTTCGGGCGAAAAGCGGCGATAATATTATCGCCTAATCAGCAAGGTCACGCTATCGCATGAAACCTTGCATTTGTGCCTGAATTCTGAACGCCCAGCTTTGCATCTCTAATGAGATGCAAAGTGGGCGTTCCTGCCCTGACATGACTGGAGAAATGTCGCTAAGCGACATTTCTCCTATCATCAAGCCCCATGCTATGAAGCATAGCGGCAAGAAAAGTAGCCATAACCCCTGTTATCGCTACTTTCCTTACGCCTGCTTCAGGACTGACTTAGCCATGATATCCTATGGAAGGTGGATATCATGACAGTTAGCGCTAGGATTTTTATCGCTTTTGGGATAAGTGTTGCTAATAGCACGCTATCTCAGCGATAAAAATCCACGTTAGCCGGCGATAATTATCCTAGCGCTAAGTGCGCTTAGTGATAATTATTGCCGGTCCTTGATGATATGCCCCCAACTTTTTACGATGCTGTCTGATCCTTACGGCATTGGGCGCCATACCGTAAATATCAAAACACACAAGATGATGGACGGAATGTTGCACATTGCCAAAACATTCATCCCCAGTCACAGATCTGGGTTTAATCCATCGTTATTTTGCTCACCACGCCACCCCAGTTCAGACATGGCCATATGCAAATCAGTCTTGACCCTGTGCCTCATGGGAACAGTCCAGCCCGAACTGCCAAGCCATGTCTTCCCTGGACCGGGAACAAGCATCCTAGGACCTGGAATGGCGAGCAAAAAAACGATGGATTTAGGCCCAGATCTCTGTACTGGGGTGAATGTATGACATTGTTCTGCATTCTGTCCATCAACTGTTGTTTTTGCATTTGTCACTCTGAGTGGGACGGGTATGCTCAGACGTGACTCCCGTGCTCTCCATGCCACTGGAATCAAGCTATCCTGGCTGAAGAGGGGTGAAACCCCGAAACCGGTTCTAAGATGCTTGGTTCCAGTCCAAGGAGGACCTGGCTTGGCAGTTTGGGCTGGACTGTTCCCATGAGGCACAGGGTCAAGACTGATTTGCATATGGCTGGGTTCAAACTGGAATGGCATGGTGAGCAAAAAAACGATGAATTTAGGCCCAGATCTCTGTACTGGGGTGAATGTATGACATTGTTCTGCATTCTGTCCATCAATTGTTGTGTTTGCATACCGTAAATATGGCAGATCCATGGCATTTAAAAGTGATGTAGCGATTCATAACTAATTCGACGCATCGCTCAGGTGCTGGCAGCTCATTATAGTTTACTGCGCTGCGCGGTGAGGCTGTTTGCTTTTAAAATTCCCGTTTTTCATTTCTGCTTGCTTTTGTTTTCTTGACCCTGCTTTTAAAATAGAGGTATTTACTGGGCTCTCCCTTTACCTGCACACTAATTGTGAAGCACCGCTGCTCGAGCGGACCCGGTTCTGGGGTGGTCGGGGGTCCCCTGAGTTGGTTGAACGGCCGCCATTTTGGGAAGGGCATTGACTCTCTTTGAGCGCCATATTGTGTGTCCTGGTGGTGCGCTTTGACCCTCACCTGGAGGCACTATTTAAGGCGGTCCTCTAGTGTCAGACCTTGATAGGTCTCAGCGCTCAGGTGCTGGCAGCTCATTATAGTTTACTGCGCTGCGCGGTGAGGCTGTTTGCTTTTAAAATTCCCGTTTTTCATTTCTGTTTGCTTTTGTTTTCTTGACCCTGCTTTTAAAATAGAGGTATTTACTGGGCTCTCCCTTTACCTGCACACTAATTGTGAAGCACCGCTGCTCGAGCGGACCCGGTTCTGGGGTGGTCGGGGGTCCCCCGAGTTGGTTGAACGGCCGCCATTTTGGGAAGGGCATTGACGCTCTTTGAGCGCCATCTTGTGTGTCCTGGTGGTGCGCTTTGACCCTCACCTGGAGGCACTATTTAAACCAGTCCCCAGAGCGTAGCGGGATCGCGTAGCGGGTCGGCCTTCGCTTTGCCTGAGTCTTGCCAGAGTCCTGCCCGTCTGCGTCCGTCAGCGTCTCGGATGCGGCGGAGCGGCGGTAGGCTCTGGTGGTATTCTGTTCTTGGGCAAGATGATTTGTTATTCTGCCAGGGAACTTTTCACATTGCGAAAATGTTCCTGTACATGCCGATCCGTGTTCCCGGGACGTTATAGGGGTAAACGGCTTTGCCCGGGGTGTGGTTGGGTGCCTAATTATGCCCCATAATTAGGCACCCAACCTAAGGGAGAGATGAGGATCGAGTGAGACATCTTTTCCTATTGCTCAATACTAGATAGGTAGGCAAGCATGCTCTGGAGATCTTTGATCTCCTTGTGAAAGAAAAGCCACTCTGCCTGCTGCTGACCGAAACCTGGTTGGGGGAGCTGTCTAATCCGGACATCATGGCAGCGATCCCCCCGGATTATAACATCTTCCGGCAAGATAGAGTCAAAGGCAGGGGTGGGGGGGGTAGCGGTGGTAGTGAACAAAGCAGTTTCCTGCTCTATTCTTCCTCTTAACGCCATCGCAGGATCTGAATCCCTTGCTTTTACCATCAGACTGTCCCCGCAGCAAGCCCTGAAAGGGCTGTTGGTGTATAGATCCCCTGGCCCAGTTGGATCCTTTTTCGACGATCTCCAGGCCGCCACTGCTGAGCTGGTCTTGAGTGCGCAGCACTCTCTTCTGGCAGGAGACTTTAACTTCCATATGGATGTCGTCGGTGATTTGGATGCCAATAAACTGCAGGATATCACGGCTTCTCTGGGCCTTGCCCCTTTTCTCACAGGTCCCACTCATGATAAAGGACACACCTTGGATCAGGTCTTCTCTTCAATCCCTCTCTTTGATATCGAGCTCCTTCCGGTGCTTTGGACTGACCATAGGCTGGCCAGATTCTCGATATTAGCCAGCAAGAAACCCCCTTGTAGTAGGCCGAGACAGCATGGCACGGCGCGGAGGGCTCTGCATAGAGTTACACCTGAGATGTTAAGTCAGGCGGCCGAGGACCATCCGTGCCCTATATCAGGCAATTTGGAGCAGGACGTTGAGTCCCTACAGGGGTGGTTGACGGAGAGGTTGGATGATCTTGCCCCAGTTATGGCCCCGAGAAATATGATCAAGAGGGTCTCGGCCCCCTGGTTCACTGAGGCACTGCTGGCCACTCGTCGCCAATGCAAGGTGGCAGAAAGGGCGTGGCGCCTCCATTATGATCTGGAGGCCAGAACGGCCTATAGGTCAAGGGTTAAAGCCTACCACTGTGATATTCTCCGTGAAAAAAAGGTTTTCTTGGCCAGGAGGATTGAGGCTGCCTCAAACTCATGCAAGGAGATCTTTGCGGTAGTTAGGGAGCTTATGGCCCCCAGATCCAACCTGCCCCAAGGGGTTCCATCTGAGTTGTGGGTCTGTAACCTGGCCAGATTTTTCACGGATAAGATTAAGTCCATTCAGGACTCTTTCGCAGTGGGCTCAGCCGCGGTGCATGCGAGTGTGGTGGTGGGACCGGTGTGGCGGCCTTCACAGGCTGTGGTCCTCGCAGAGTTTCCACCTATTTCCACCGATGCTTCCTTGGCGTTTCTGGCCATTCTTATGTCGGGTTCGCCATTAGAACCTTGCCCGGCCAAATTTTTGGTTAAGATGGCGACTGTGGTCAACCCTGTGGTCAACCCACTTGTGAATTTGTCTCTGAAGGAGGGGCAGGTTCCATCGCCCTGGAAAAGGGCGATGGTGATCCCCCTCCTCAAGAAGCCTGGGCTGGACTCGGAGGTATTGGCCAATTACAGGCCGATCTCCCTCCTTCCGGCGCTGGCCAAGATCACGGAGAAGCATGTGCACGGCGTTCTTTCCAGCTTTCTTGAGTCCAGTGATCTGCTACACCCTTCACAGTCCGGTTTCCGTCCTAATTTGAGTACGGAGACGGCACTGTTGGAGGTGTCTGAGATCATTAGGGAGACGCTGGACTCTGGAGGTCGCGCTATGCTTGTCATGCTCGATCTCTCGGCGGCCTTTGACACCGTCCCCCACGAGATGCTTCTCGCCAGATTTTATGACATCGGTCTGAGGGGGACGGTGTTGGATTGGTTTTCATCTTTCCTGGATGGCCGCTGACAAACGGTCTGGGCCTCTCCGAGCTCCGCCGAGATGCCGCCATTGGGAGTCGGTGTTCCGCAGGGATCTGTGTTGAGCCCGACTCTCTTTAACATCTTTATGACACCTCTGGCGGCACTGGTGGAGTCTTCTGGGGCCCAGATCGTTTCCTACGCCGATGACACGCAGTTGCTTTTCACGTGTGGGAAGGATCAGGCTTTTGATGGGGAGAACATCCGGGGCTGCTTGGAGTCGGTCTTTAGCTGGTTCCAGTCGAATGGCCTTAAGGCCAATTCAGATAAATCGGAGGTGTTGTTTTTTGGCTGCTCCCTCGACCCTGATTGGCGGGCCTGGTGGCCGACGGATATGTGTCCCCCTGCCCTGGCTTCGCTGGTGGCAAAGAATCTGGGTGTAAAGATGGATAATAGCCTGACACTGGTGCCACATGTTCGTGGTCTAACGGGCACTTGCTTCGGGCTACTCAAGATGCTCCGGAAGTTTTTGCCTCTGCTCTCGGAAGAGCACAGAAAGATCACTGTACAGGCCTTGGTTGGTTCCAGATTGGACTACGCTAATGTCCTGTACAGTGGTCTCCCGGACTATCTTGTTCAGCGGCTGCAGGTTGTGCAGAACGCTGCAGCTCGCGCTATTTTTGGCCTCCATAGGCGAGTTGGAGCCTCCGGTTTGTTGCAGTCGCTTCATTGGCTGCCCATCCGGAAGCGGATCATGTTCAAAGTTTTGACGCTGGCGCATAAAGCGCTTTTTGGCGTGGGCGCGAAATACCTCTAACGCAGGCTCGCCTTTTACCGCCCTGCCAGATCCTTGCGATCCGAATCTCTGTTCTTGGCTGAGGTTCCTCGAATTAGGAAGGCACGCTCTGGAGGGCGCTCCTTTAGTCTGAGGGCCCCTCAGTTGTGGAACACCCTCCCTTTGGCCCTACCGTCCTCTACTAATCTGCTTCACTTTAGGAAGAGCCTGAAGACCTGGCTTTTTAACCTTTAGTATTTCTGTCATTCTTTTTTTCAGTTGTTTGCTGTATGGTGTTATGTTTTTTATTCTGAGCTGCCTCGATAAATGCGCTATAAAAATAAATGTATAACATAACATAACATAACATCGCTGATGCAATGCAGCGATGCGTCAGTTCTTGTTAATAAGCTCCGGGGTGTTTAAAAGCACTTTTCATTTGAACGACGTTGGAAGAAGACTGCAGGAGGCAGCTCCTGCGCCCCTCTGAAAGTCTGCGCCCTGGGAGTGGGCCCAGCTCGCACATCCTAAAGACCGGCCATCCTTGCACATAAATTTGGGATTGCAGGCTGTTTCCATCATAAAACGGAATAAATAACTGGCCGGAAATACCGAGTCCAAGTCCACGTCTTTTCCACATGGGGTAAATAATGGACGTGGGGGATTTTTTAAGGACCAGGTGCAGGTGGTGGTTGGCGAGAAGGTCAGCTGAGGGCAGAGTGGATGAGGATGGAGCCCGGGGTCAGCTGCTCCTCTCATTCTGTAGCAGGAGGACAAGCACAGGCCAAGATCAGGAGCTTTCTGCAGCCCCTGTGGAGCTGCACAAGGCTGCGTCCAGCATCTCGGGCTCTGTATTACAGCTTCAGTATTTTCAAACTGAGCTATCTTAGGCGCATAAACACAGGAGCTTATTTACAAGCCCTTTGCGCCGCCGGTGTGTCACTTTTAATATGGGAAAAAGTGATGTCCTGGCGGCGCAAGGGGCCTCTAAATAAGCCCCACAGTACTTTTATAGAATTTTCTGGAGATTTATACTCAGTGCTTTAAATGGGCCGGTACTCACCGGTACTGAGTACCGGCACTTCTCCACTGTTAAGGAGAGTACCGGTACTCGGGTCGGATTAATAAGGTGGGCACTGGACTGGTGCCTGAGGGCCAGCTGCGTGCCGTTTGTTTGGCAGCATGTTGGGCATTGCTGTATGTATTATTTGCCTGGAGGACTGCGCAGGGGCAAGAGGGCCTCTGCTCCCTTCCTACCCAGATGGAGCCAGGCATCGATGCTGGATTCGTAGAGGAATGGGCCATTTTCACCCCTTGGCCCCCCACTGGAGTCTGACTGTCTTTCTCATGACTCACTTGTCCCTGTGATTCCACCCCGCCCGCTGGGATATTGAGTCTATGATGGGCGGGGATGAGGTGATGAAGATGGCTTAAAGCCTCCCTGGTGCACAGGCGAGGTGGGGGAGGTCACTAGCCTTCCCATTGGAGGCCAGTATTGCTTTTCCCCCTGACCTCTACCCTGCTGGACTCTGCACATACTCAGAACCCTGCAGTGTTCACTGCCTGCCAGTGCAAGCTCTCCGGCTGTAGGGTCTTCTGCCGAGGGGAGAGGGGGGTAAATGGGGGTGTGTGAAGGCGAAGAGTGAGGGGGAAGGAGCAGAGAGTTTAAAGTAGGAAAAGGTAGAGAGGCAGAAGGGGTAAGCGCGTACAGAGATATGAAAGACATCCAGACGGTAATGGAAAGAGGTAGAGAGGCGCGGAGAGGGCAGATTAGAAATAGAAACAGTGATGAGAGAGAGTGATAGGATGCAGTTGGGGTAACGAAGTGGAACAGAATTGGCTACTAACGGTAGAGAGGTGAGTGCGAGAGGGATCTCGAGCTTAGAGATGTGAAAACAGAGAGTGTGTGTTTGAGAGGAACAGAATCAGGAGGTATTTGAAAAGAAATGCGTGGAATGCTTGTTTGTGTGTGGGCACCCTTGAATATTTAAGGATTACGCCAGATGCAACCAAGTAGGTACATTAGAAATATTATGATATGAGGAAGCTGCAAATATTACAAAACAAGAAAACATGAACATTTGATGTTTCACCTTCATTTTGTAACAAGTTAACACATTTTGTTTGAATTGATACATTTCTCACATGTTTTGTTCTGTTGCGCAACCGGTGTAAGTGCCAGAGTCTGAAAGTGCTAAAAGTACTGTTGATGGCTTGACTCATTCAGGGTTTTAGTTGTTAATCTGCACATATGGAAAGTGTGAGACCACTATCCAGGACAATGCGAGGACAACATGTATCATGTCTAACTCCGCCTCTAACCCCGCCCACTAGCCACGCCCTTCTCTCAATTTAATGGGTACCTGCACTTATTTTTTCCCATTTAAAGCACTGACTATACTCCCAGGGGACCAATCGCACAGTGGGTCTTCGAAGTAGGAGTGTGCTTCAGTATGAAATAGGGTGACTAAAGAATACAGAAGAGCACAGATATAGCTCCAAGAATTGACAGAGCGCCTTTTAGAAACTTTTTTTATTACAGCAGCAACACCTGAACTATAAGATTCTGAACATTGAACAGTATGTTGAGCTTAGCACTTTTCAGACTGGATTACAAATCCTTCACAAAAGGAGCTACAGAGGGATATAGTGCAGGTCGCCCTCCACTCAAACTCTATAATCGTGAACAAAAACCTGCTCTAAACCGGGATAAACATCATGAGCATACCCAAAACCACGTCTTGGTTTAACTGCTTAGGTACCAGCTAATAGATGCTGTACGCACTGGGGGGCATAATATCAAGAAACAGTGTTAAATTTATCGCCGCTTCAGTGGCAGAAAACTGCGCTAAAGCGGCGATAATGGGCTTGATAATATGCCCTTGAGAATTCCAATAGAAGCCCATGTTATGGTGTCAACATGGGCTTCTATTGGAATTTTCTGCAGCATATTATCAAGCCCATTATACCCGCTTTAGCGGCAGTTTCCTGCCGCTAAAGCGGCGATAATTTTAACGCCGTGCTTGATAATATGCCCCTAAGTGCTCCTATCCCTAACATTTTCATTTTGGTTGTTGAGTCTGCCAATGATGATAATCGGAGCACACTCATGAGTACCAATCAGTAGCTCCTATGGTGGTGTTTCCGTGAGGTGCCTCCACTTCCTTCACACATTTTTGTTGGACATGATGTGCTAAAAATCTGAGTGTGAGAAACGTACAAAATGTATCTATGTACAGTGGGCAGACACACTTGAGAAATCCTTTTAATTAGGGATAGGAGCACCCAGTGCGTACAGCATCTATTAGCTGGTACCTAAGCAGTTGAACCAAGACGTGGTTTTGGGTATGCGCATGATGTTTATCCTGGTTTAGAGCAGGTTTTTGTTCATGATTTTGGATTACAAATCCAACATGTGACTGGGAGAGTGGGTCTCAAAAATGAATCAGGACAGTACTGTACCAATGAATGCAAGGCTGCTTTGTACATATTTCCCCTATCTACATTTACATCATATCAGAGAGGCAGAAGGCGGCCTCGGCCCAGAATCACCAGCTTTTACTTAAATGCATCTTCACTCCAGTGTCAGCTTCTTAGCCAACATATCCCCCACACCCCCACTTCTTCGAGAGAACAAAAAGTTACTTATCGCTTTTGCAGCCTGGGGCTATTGCAGATACAACATTTGATTGACATTACATGCTCTTAGGCCAGTAACATCAGTCACCATTGCGTTTCCATCTCATTCCGGGGAGCGGAAGGAGGTAATTGGAGTGTGTTGGATGGCTGACATATTGATTAGGGTTGGCATCCGGCAGGACACTTGGGTGATTCTTCACTGCAGATTAGTGCTGAACACTCGTTCCTCCACCAAGCCTTCATTTAACAAGCTTGCAGCCCCTTTTCTCATTAGTTAAGCAGGCTCCTGTCCACTGTTTTCTCATCTTTCATCCTCGATCCTCTAATTTGCAAAGTCTCTCATCAGCAACGGCCCACTGAAGCAAGCCACAAACTGCTTCTGAGCGGCGGATCCTGCATCAGGATGTAACAAGACAGCAACAGCATCCTGGGTACCAATGCGGCAACATCATCTCAAGTCACCACATCCTTTCTGAAGGGACTAGTCACCTATGGAAGGGAAACGCTCGCCAAAAGCTCTCAGCTGACGTTTTTCACTTTTCCCACTTTTAATGAATTAGCTAGCTCAAAATGTCTTTGGAAATCATTCCGTTACACAGACACGGCTTCTTTTACATCAGAATCTCTGTTCATATGCCACCATTTCATCCATCGCAGCAAATTAAATCATCACATGCCTAATGTTAGAAATATCACATAGCATCATATAAAAATAGATCGCACCTATTAAAACTATCAACGTGCCAGGTATTTAAGTATCTTCTTAGTGGTTTGTTGCACTGAATGCAAACTTGCAGGCATGGGAGAGGATATGGCCTTACGACCAGAGCGACCAACCTTCCAACATCCTGTGATTCTGCGCAAATCTCTTATTCTCCCTCTGTCTAAAATGGGGAAAAAATGAATCTGAAATTGTTCAACTTAATTGGGGCTCAGCTCGTGTTAAGTGCTACAACGCCCTTGGGCCGAGTTGACGCTACTTAAAACTGCAAAACAAAAAAGCCTAAAACAAACAAAGTATATATATATATATCTGAATGTATGGAAGTATGAATATTAAAAGGTTGCAGCTACGCAGAACTCACTGAAGGGTAAGAATTGTTTTTAAAAGACACTACATATTACATCATGCTTTGCGAAAGGAACTCACCTGTGTAACCCACCGAAGGGTAATTAAAAAGCAATAATGACAGTGATGTAGTGCATCTGCGCAGTTGCAGTTAGCATATGAATAAGGGTCTGAGGACCCCGGAACGCGTCAGGCGGAGCCAAAACTGATCGGAACTCTACATGCCGGTTTTCCCGTGAAACAAAATTCTGATGACTGGAACTGCAGTGATGGCGTTCTCAAATTGTGGACATATATATATATGTGTGTGTGTGTAAATATGTATATAATATATATGTGTGTGCAGATATAAATCATAGAGGTCAGTGAGATCTGACTCAAATATATCATAGGTTGATATCCCATCGTATGACATCTGCACTTTTGCTGCTCATTTTGCACAAGCATTTACAAACCCAATGGTTGGAGAATGCTGAGCGGTTGTCCCAGCATCGGGTCGAAAGATCGTAGACCATGTGATCTCATGCATTTACACTTTGTCTAGTTGAGGACACTACATAGAACTCAGTGGATTGTTGATGCATTTACACTTAACATTGATTGCATGAGTGTCTCAGTGGATGTATGAGTATCTGTGTTGGTTTGTAAATTAGTTTGAGTATTAATGGGTGTGGTTACAGTTAAGATTTTTTTTTTTTTAAACTTACAAATTCACTCATAGTTAGGAAAAATAATTGAAAAAACACAGAAATTCACTGAAAAAAAACAAAGGTTACAGAGACGTTATAGTTAGGAAATAGAATACAAAAAAAAATAGAAATTCACTGGAAAAAACAAAGCTGAGAAGGACGTTATAGTTAGGAAATAGATTTAAAAAAAACCTTAGAAATTCACAGAAAAAAACAAAGGTTTCACAGACGTTATAATTCGGCTCAAATTTCACTCATTCAAAACCAGTGATATTCTGCAGTTATAGTTACCTGAGACAACTATAACTTAGGACCCCGCAATGCACTCCTTATGACCTCACATATGACATCACTCATGACATAGTCAGTGAGATCACTGATGACATCTCAAATGAAATCACTCAGGACATCACTGATGACATAATTCACAGAAGCACTCACACACCCACTCAAACCCCTATACAACCTCTTATATACCCACTCAGACACCCACACAACCACTCACAGACCAATATAAGTATTCACACATCCATAGAGCCTCTCGCACATCTGCTCACTCACTCATACAGCCACTCATACAACCACTCACTCACTCACTCACTCATACAGCTACCCATACAACCTGTCACTTACACATACAGCCCCTCACACAGCTACACACTCACCCATACAGCTACTCACACACCCACTTATTCACCTACACAGCCCCTCACACACCTACTCACTCTTAACTAGGCCTCTTAACTAGGCCTGGATGGTAAACCTCGCTCGCAGAGTTTGCGCAATTCAGGCACTCCGTGCTTCCGCCTTCCCCATGTTATTGTGGTGGATAGCCTGCATTTTTTTAAGTATGGGCCTAGTTTTATTTTTGCATTCAATTTTTTTTTTTAAAGGAACAATGCTTCACAGTTCAGTACATTTTCTCCATGTTTGTTAAATTTGCAATAATTATTTATTTTACTATGTGGCCTAGTCTGCCATCTAGTAGGCCCAGGCTAGTTTTAAAACACTATTTAGGGCTGGGGTGGCATTGGATTGAATTAAAAATGTGGTGTTTTTTTGTATTTCATATTTGTTTTTGTGTACAGAAAGTGTATATGTGGGGTAAAATTTGATGCCTTGGGAGAATGTGTGTTGTTGTATAAATTTTATAGCTCGGTTAATTTTCATTTTTGGCATTGCTGAATTGACGGTAGTGTTTTCTTCAGTGTTGCCATGCCTCCTTTGTCTGTCCAGGGTGTGTGTGTTTGCCGATAGGCCAGCATTGATTTGTCTTTGTTCTCCATTGCATGTGGTCTGGGGCCATGAATGTGTATTCTTTTTTCTCCACGCCTTCTTGTTGCTATTGTTGTTTGGCCATGTGGGTGGCAGCCATTGTGTGCTTTCAGCCAGTGTGCCTTTGCCATAGTCTTGCATGTGTTCTTTGTTCCACATGCCTTCTTGCCTACTTGCTCAGTGTTGTAGATGGACCATGTGGCACTGGCTGGCAGCCATTTTGTGCATCCAGGCAGTGTCCTTTTGCCATAGGGTTGCATGGGTGGATGTGAGATATCAGTTTAGTAGCATGCTTAAAGATCATTGTAGTATAGGTATATTAAGAGTATGATTTTGATGTTTATATAATACTACATGCATTTTATATATTTTTTATTTTGCACATCCAATAGGTTTCTTCTCATCTTCCCATATAAACATCGGCAATTATTGATTTTTTAAATTATAGATCTTTATTTGATCTTTTTCATTTTTAATTGTAATTTTTGTATTCCTTATTTTAATGTTTTATGTTGAATTCACATATTTTTAAATTTAAAAAAGTTACATTTTTGGTTAATGAAATCTTTTCTTTTTATTTAATAATTACTTTTTCCATTTTGCCTTGGTTGATTGATCCATCCATCCAACATAGGCTCACAGCCACGCAACCACATTTTTTAGGTATATAATTCCATTTCCTCTTGGACACCCTGGCTACAGTGCATTTTAGACACGTCAGCATCAATCATTTGTCAAATGATCATTGTTCAATTTTCCCCTGGACCACATTGACTGACATAGGTGCACACTAGCCTCCATTTTTTAAAAGATTACTATTCAATTTACCCATGCAGTTCCTTGAGTGCCACAGGTGTCTCCTTTAGAATATGTGGACATAAAGGAAAGATCTCTGTCATTCTGTATGTTGTGTGTTATTCTGATGGGGAGTTACATTTTATGGTCTGGTGGTGTGGTTTGAGTTTAATGTGGTTATTACCTAAGTGACCACCACACTAATATCGCCTTTTTCTGTACTAATTGAAACTGCAACAACGCCATGTTTCACTAAATGTTTTTCTTTCTTGTTTGCTTTTAGGTACACAAGAGAAGAGACATCACCTGCAGTACTGCAAAACAGAAGGCCTGTGCAGTGATGTCACACGTCAGTCCTGCAATCTCTTCTGCTTGTGCAGTTTAGTGCAACTGCCAGCTGAGAGTTTTAAGATGGCCCCAAAAATGATGCTTCCAAGAAAGTTGTCACTGAGAAGACGCATGTTGCCCCAAACCTTTTGTTGACCACATCATGTGCCTGCTGCACCAGCCTCCGTGGAGCAAGCTGAGAGCAGCACTCCCACATCAACAGCACCACCCATACCTAAGCCACAGAAGACCATGGCTGTAAGTGAGGCAGCCACTGCAATCATTGCGATGCCGACAAGTAGTGACACTGAATTAGATGTGTCCCTTTTGCAAAGTAGTATCCAATCATTTCCGGAAACAGAGCAAAGTGGACACCAGCCACAGCCAGCAATAGTATATCTTCCTGATGATGGAGCAGAAGAGGAGGTTGAGCTTTCTTCAGAGAAATAACCTCCTCTTTTAGAATCATTGGCTCCCAGATCTCCATCAAGGAAACGGAGGGGTACTACTCCACCATCTTCTACAAACACCACTTCTGATAATGATGATGATAGGGACATGGAGTGGACCCCTGCAGAGCCCAGGAGATACCAGGAGAGGCAAGGGCAAAGAGAATTTCCTGAAAGTCTTAGAATTATGGAAGGGGATGATGAGGAGGATGATGACGACAAGCTATTCATTGTAGAAGGTGACACAGTGGAGTCCGACATTGCTCCAAAGAATGTGGAACAGGTAGTACTGCCAACTTCCATATTTGCAAAGCCCCAGATGAGAGACATGCACTAGTAGCCACTACCTCAGTAGAAATATGCACTGCTGAGAGGCAATCAACAACATGCCATCTACCTGCAGTTCTTCTTCAGGCTTTGGCAGCAGCACAGTATAAAAGTACTCCTCCCCAGCTTTAGACTATTTTACGGTTAGCAAACAGGGGGAACACATTGCAATATGGATCATTTGCAACACTCATGTTCATCGAGGCAAGCCTGGTACACATTATGATACTGGAGGCCAAAGGAACCATATATATAAAATACCATGCAATCCAGTGAGAGGAGCACCTTAAAAAAACTGCTGAACGTGGTTGTGGTGGTGACCGTGAAGTGTGCCCGGGGAAAATCAGCTACAAGTCCAATCACGTTAGGAGGTGATGATGATGAGGGAGAAGAGGGTGACATCCTCATGCATAGCAGCCCTGTCACAGCAGGGCGCATGCAGAATCACCCACATGTGATTTGACAATGTCGCAAGACTTGGAGTCAGATGGAGACACCACAGCATACGGTGGCTGCCCCACTACGATGTGCATTGAGACTACCAACACCTACTTCTCAAAAGTCGCATGTGACAGTGGCCCCAGAAAAGAAGAAAATAAATACAGGCTACTATTATGGGAATGTTCAGGCAGGAGGGGCCCTATAACCACAACCATCCAACTGCACATTTGTACAATGGGAGTTTGTCAAAAATATTAGTGCTGGACCTCCTCCCTTTTTCTTTTGTGGAAGGAGTGGGATTCTTAGAATTTGTGGCAGTCATCTGCTTGAAATGGAAGATTCCAAGTCAGACCTATTTTGACAGAGTTGCTGTTTCAGCAGGGATATGTGCTGCAGTTGGTTGGACAAGCTTTGCAGCAAAGTGTTGTTCACACTATCCACCTGATGACAGATATGTGGACCAGTTGTCAGGCTACTGATTACATGTGCATCACTCAACACGGGATCTCCTTTGTGGTGATAGCAAAAGATATCTACAGGTCTTGGCCCTGAAAAAAGTTTTAAGAGCATTCGGCGGCTTGCAGCAGTGGCCATGTTCGACATGGAAAATCACATACAGCTGTAAACATCTTAGCCAAATTTAACAGCAAGGTGTATGAATTGATGTGACCCAGAGGTATCAAATTTGGATTTGTTGCCACAGACAATGGCAGTAACATAGTAAACGCCATGTCAGAAGGTGGCTATTTCAGGGTCCTGAAATGTTTGGCCCGTTGCATCAACCTGGTTGTGCAAGACTTTCTCAAAAAAGAAGATATAGTCAGCAACATTCTGACCACCTGTGGAAGAATCTGCACTCATTTCATCCATTCTTTTAAAGCCCCGAAGCAGTTGTGGATTATTCAGCATGCAAATAGAGCACTAGTTAAAGCCCTGATACAGGTGGTGCCAACACTTTGGAACTCAACCTATTACATGTTGCAATGTCTGTTTGAGCAGCACAAACAGATATATGACTATGTCATTCAAAGAGGAAGGGATGCAGTTGGGAAAGCTATGACCATGGATGTGGACAAATGGGGCCTAGTCAAATACCCGACACAGATGCTGCTCCTTTTTGAGGTTTTCACATGGGAAGGTAGCAAGGAGGACGGTACGATGAGCCAAGCTAGCCCGTTGTTGCACCTGCTACAGCACCAGCTAAAGAAGGTGTCTGAAACCCCTGACGTGAGACAGAAAAATCAGAAGTACATGCCATGGCTGAGAGTTCAATCCTTCGCTTAGCCTTTAATACAAGACTTCAACATGACATCATCTTATCCAAAGAGTACATCTGTGCAATACTACTTGGTCCATAGTACAAAACAGTTCTGTCCACTTTTATTCCTTTTTCAGAAGGTGATGTTTCAAAATACAGGAGGTGGATTGTTGAGCAAGCAGGAGACCTGGAAGAAGAACATCTGGAACTTAGAGTCCCCCCCCAGAGTTCTGGGGTGCCGCTTTCAACTTCCAGAGAGGGCAGTCTGTTCTCATAGCAGCCAACAACACCATCAACCAGAACTCCACCAACAACAGCAACAAAAGAACCAGGCTCAACCTCTGCAGTATATTGGTTTCAATCAGCAGGACTTAAGTCCAGTGCAGGGGTGATGATAAAAGAGTTCGAGCAAGTGACAGCACCAATGATCATCCACAGAATGCTCCAGGAGTATCTGGATGATCCAAAAGAGGTCTATGTGGATCAAAACCCATTGTTGTATTTATATGGAAAGCTGCGCCACTGGCCAGAGCTTAGCAGGCTGGCACTAAAGTATCTGGCTTGTCCTGTGTCTGCTGAGCGTGTGTTCAGTGCCGCTGGTGCATTTGTTGTAGTACGAAGGACCAGTCTCTTGCCTCAAAACATGGAGAGATTGACTATCATCAAAATGAACCAACATTTCATACCACACAATTACACCGTTCCTGAAACAGTAGAGGAGGAGGAGGATTGGTCAGAATCAAGTGTGTGCTCCCGGGCTGTGTTATTGGTGGGGTGGATGTGGTAAAAGCAACACCAACTCACTGCAGGATCTTCATTTACCTAAGCAATAGCCCACACTGGCCCCATTTACCAACCCGTGCATAAAACTGATCCATATTTTAGATATAGAACGAAGAACATCAGTCATCAGCATCATCATTCAGGCCTTGTGTTGCGTATCTGTAAATGACTAACCTTGTCCACTCCAGGCACTGAGTCCAGTTTTCATGAGTCGAGGATTTTGTAACTTTAGTTTTAATTAAATAGTGGCACCCCTTTGTTGAGAAGATACAATTGCTATTTTTTGTTATTTTATCACTGTCAGAAATTCTCTGTTGTGTCATGTAGTAGTCTGATCTCAATTCTTTGTAAAGCTTTGATATCATTTAAAACCCATCAACTCAGTGCTTTTGTTTCCATTTCGTTGCCTGCAATGGATAATCCTTCCGATTATGTTGTAGACAATATAGGTCTTGGATTAGCAACATCCCCCTAATGGTCAAGATAGTTACAGAGGTATTACTATGTATAACTAAATGGTTTACACTCCTACAAGTGTATAAACAGGCTGAGTAAAAAGTAAAAGCAGTGGTGCAAAGTAAAAGTAAAACACAAAAAAACTACTTCAGGCATAAATGTTGATGAAATATAATAATTTTCCCCTTTCTTGTTTTTACAAACCAACCCACCCTCTCCACCAACATCAGGCGGACCCCTCTCCCCAAACAAATTGACCCAACCACCAATGTTCAAAAATGTCCAACAAGTAAAAATAGCCCGGTCCCAACTCCCTTCCCACTCTCTACACCCAGAACAAGTTCCTCCCACCAAAACAAAAAATGTAAAAAAGGACTAGAAGAGGGCATTGTCCATTGTGGTCCGGAGCTGGTCCAGGCTCTGCTTTATTCTGATGAGCCGGCTCTCCATAGCGTCCAACTGCTGCAGGATGAGCTGCAGCAATGGCATGTCAGTGTGGAAGGGGGCGTCAACAGTTGTTGTCAGGGTCCCTTTCAACTGGCAGCAATGCCACCAATGGGATAGCCGGTAGGCTTGAGGCTGAGGGTGACCAACTGCACTGGGGCCTGGCTGAGAGGGAGCTGTTTCTATGCTTATTCTTCCAGGGCCACCAGCCGCCAGCATTCTTGTTGGATATAGTGCAGCATCATTCAGCGCAGACAGGTCGCTATCGCCAGCCTATTGGGTGCTAAGAGTGGAGCAGCAGGAGCAGCTATATTGAGAAAAACAAAAAAACAAATTGTAAATAGTGAACAGTGCAAATAATTTTTGGAAATTAGTGGATGGCACAGTAGCAGTACATTGCTGGTCCCCTAGGGCCTTTGGAATTTGATCTGATTATGATTAAGAGAGTCACAAGGGCAATTTTATGTTTGACCCACACATGCCTCACATAAAAAACACTGACTGTGTGGCAGAAAAGTATTGAGGTGATCGAGCGTTGCAGATGCGAAAATTGTAGGGGTGCACCATATTCATTGTTAGTCAGCACCCGCATATAACTGAGCATGTTATCCAAGAATAATGGAAATGTATTCATTGAAATAGAAATGTAGAAATGTAAAACAGGCCTCGAGAGAAGAGAAAGGCCACCAGTTATTCTGAAACGCATTGCTGTATATGGAATGCTTAGTATAATAATGTTGTACATTAAGAGACATTAAGTCATGTTAGAGGAATGAAGAAGGTAGTTCTCTTAAGTATGAGACGAATAATTAGAATTGGTAATTGTAGTGTGTTTAGTTTGAGGCCTGACCCTATATGTAAAGTGAAGGCCTTCGTTTATTTTAGCCATGCTTTATTAGGACGACAGGATTTTAGCAGAGCTTAAATTTCAGAGAGTTGTGAAACCTCATGATGTTAGGGGTTTTTTCTGTTCAGCATTTGGCTGCAGGTACAAGGCCATGTAGCTCGTTAGTTAGAATGAGTCTTTGTTTGAATGGAATGGAGACAGAAGGAGTAGACATGAAGGGAGTGGATTGGAATGTAAAGTTGCAACTCCTGGTACAGAGAAGGCCTGGGACCCAAGGTCGAATTCATGGAAAGGAAGATGAAAGGATCCAAATGGAAATCTACTGAAAGAAGAAGCTGCCTGGAGGGGTGTGCTGAAGGGCGTGTACAGCTTTTTGGGGTTTTGTATTAGGGACAGAGCCCCGTGGGTTGAGCAGACGAGACTTAGGAGAGGGACTGAAAGGAGCATTATAGATCGAGCTCTCATATGGTGAAGACTTCTTAGGAAGTTTCACTGCTGACACCTTTTATGCGATCCTCACCTGGAAGGGAATGTTGAGTAGGGATGTCACCTTAGAATAGAGTAGGGACAGTAATGATTTGATTCATGACTTTGAACTTTGATATCACAATTGCTATAGGGTACTTGATGCTTTTGGAAGCTGTAATTCTGCTTATCTTTAGTCGTATGCGGATACTTCGTAGACTGGCGTTTGTATTAGTCCCCATTTATCTTTTGTGCCTTGTATTGAGGTGCCTATATATTCAGATGTTTTTGCTGATAATAAAAGGTCAACCTCCCAGATTATGAGTCTTCCTTTCTGAAATGTCAAATTGCGGTAAATACGATTTGATAATTGTGTTTCTTCCCTCTACGCTATTCTGCAAGTAAAAAGATCCTGGCGACCTAAGTAGGTTCTTGTAGATAATTAGATGAGATCAAGAACCGGCGTTCCCAGTTGGTAGCAAATGAGGAGGGTTTCTTTCTGATAGCGAGGGAAGATTGAGATTAGGATAAGTGATCCTTGAGGCCCATCAATGATAAGTGAGGTTGAATCATCGGAGGGCGAACGGCAGACGACCTGGCGGACGGACGTAGATGGCGAGTAGCAGTGCGGCAGCAAGCAGAAGCTCGAAGAGTGAGTATGAACAGGATACGATGTTGTAGATTGCGGTGTTGTATTGTGTGAGATGTTTTGCGGAGTTGGTGTGAATGTTGTGTGATTGTGAAATCAGGCTGTGAGCGCGCGCAGCCCGGGAAAGTCTTAGGCGATGAGAAGCCTAAGCGAGAGGGTGTAGAAGACACCCCTGGTAGATTTTGTTGACCATTGATCGTGAGGTACCATCGATCACCTGGACCGAGATAGGGGAGTGAATGTATGAGTGTGTGACAACCTGACGCTGGCCGTGGGTCGTTGTATGTGGAATTGAGTATTTGTAACCTATCAGAGGCGACCTGTCTGCCCGGCAGGGACAGACAGTAACCAACCGAGGTCGACAATTTCGAGAGACTGTGGACGGACAGTCAGAGGCTGTGGACGGACAGCCAGAGGAGTAACTTGTTTGGGACAAACGGTTATTTCAGCGTGTGAATGGGACGAATGCAAGGGTGAGACGAGCGGTGTGCAGGAGGGGAACTGCTGCGAGTGGTGGAACAGTGATGTCAGAAGGTGTCGTGCTGCGATAGGTTGGTTGGTGTAGTTCGCGCTGTCATTGGTGGAAAGGTACCAGGAAGTAAACAGAGATCGTGTGCGGTTCGCATTTGGTCATTATGAAATGTTTTAAAGTTTTCCGAGAATTGTGTCGAGGGGATGAACATGTGGTTACTCGAGAGGGTGCGGAGGCCCCTCCGGAGGACACGCCAGCACACTACATGGCAAGAAATGTAGGGTTGCATACCATAGTTTGGCTTGAGAATTGGCATAAAATGACTCAAGGTGAAGGAGAGTTAGCGTTCCCACGATATGGTTCATTCAGATTAGCGGTGTTGTATCAGCTGAAGACTGTGATGGCGGCTTTACGACCTATGCCGAGGCCCACACAATTTGAAGCACTACATGCGTGGATTAGAGCAGCGCATGATAAGGAGAGAGGCAGAAACCAGGAAAGGGTGAAAAGGTCAGTCCGGGCGTTCCAAGATGCTAGATGGGATGCAGCGGAGAAAAGATGGAGAATGCAGGCAATAGAGGGACATAAATTATATCCCTTATTAGAGACGACAGAAAAATCTAAGGAAAAGACAGTAGACGGGGAGGAAGACAGTGACACGGATGATAGCCTGGTAGAAAGGTTGCTATCCGAGAGACCACCTCCATACAATCCGGATGCCTCAGAAGGCAATGAGACAAAGGAAGAAGAGCGTAGGGGAACGGTACCCAGATCAGAAGTAAGAGTAGAAGGAAAGATCTCTATGGGAACCGAGAATATCAGGTATAAGTCTGTAGGCAGCTCGGAGGTGGAGAGAGGAGTGAGGTTACCAGATGCGCTGAAAATACCAGTTATCATCGGACCTATTCAGTCGATGTATGAGCTTGAACCAGAAACGGCAGGGAGTTTAGAACAATCAGAGGGTAGGACGAGAAATGGAGTTGAGGAAAATGGATTAGTGAGGAGAATGGAGCGGATTCCGAAGCCTATAGAATGGAGTACGCCGATGCTAGCTACAGCAGACTCCTCTGGAGGACAGGGAGAATCGAGACCTACTAGACCAAGGTCTTTAGTTGAGTTAAGATCAGATTTGAGAATGTGGTCACCACCGGTGAGAACACAAAGTCAAGGTGTGTTAGACGCAGAGAGGGATCGAGGGGCGATTGTAAATCGCTCTGTTCCCATGGGCAGATCAGGAGAGGGTAGGCCACAGGAAAGAGAATGTGAGTACAATGACAGGGATGGTACAGCCTGCCGAGAAGTTCTGAGGGGAGCTTTGAGAGGGAAAATGTTAGATGTCGTAAGGCTAAAGGCCGAGTTGGATGAGATAATAGGTGGAAATCTACCCCTGGAAAGAATACTAACTTACGAACAAGATGAGTTACTCTTTTTAGCGAAAGATGTGACTCGTAAAGCACGCACGGCTCATGAGAAATTGTCAGAGCTGGCAAAAAGATATGGGGTGGATTTGTCGAAAACTAAAGCGTTGCAAGGTGATCACCGGCTACAGTATAGTGATCAGGGATTGGAAGACAAGAGACTCATGGGATTGAGGACCCATGTCAAAGATTTGATTATAGCAATGCGGGCATGGATCATGCTCGATAAGTGGGAAGAAAGATGGTCCAAGAAGAAAAGTTCTAGAGGAGTAGTGGGAGAGAGGCCACCTCCGGGTGGAGGCATGACGGCAATAGGGAGTTTCCCTTTAAGGGAGGTACAGAATGGAGGGTACGTACATGTACCCTGGAGTAGAGGGGACTTGGCTGCCTTCACAAATGATTTTCCCCGGCTCAGGGAAAAGCCTGTGGAGTGGTACAAGCAAGTTGATCGCTTTGTCAAAATCTCGAAGGTATTGTGGATTGATTTGAACACTTTGTTTGACATTGTAATCCCGGGGGATCTGTGGTCGGCATGTAAAGTTGCGATTGAATGGCCAGCCTCAGAGCCCGACAGGGATTTGATTACACATGGCCCGTCACCGATAGTGATGAAAAAGTTCGAACAGGTAATCACTTGGCTGAAATCGAAGGTCTCACCTCAAGACACCGATTGGGTGAAGATAGATAGGACTGTACAAGAGCCTAAGGAGACAGTGCACGAATTTTACGAGAGGCTTTTGCAGGCTTTTAAAAAGTACAGTGGTTTGGAGGCGTTGGATACCAAAGACATGGGACAGTTTGTGTCGACGTTTGTGTTGGGATTGAGGCCAGAGGTTAGTCTAATGATACAGCAACATTTGATTTGTTGGCAGAATAAGCCTGTGGATGAGATTCTCCGATATGCTAGATATTGCAGTGATGAGATTGAGTCTAAACACAAGAAATTGAAAGATAATCTGCTATTAGTACAGATGCAGACCGCAGTTCAGGGACAGTCTACCGGAGGAACGTTGGGAAGGAGGCAGGGAAATTATCAAGGAGGAGCACAGAATGCTCAAGGACAGGCGAGGCCGAGAGGAGTAGATCCTAAGACCGGAATAGATGTGGCAGTGTTGAAAAAGACCACAGCTTGTCACCTTTGCCACCAGATTGGACACTGGAGACGCGAGTGTCCTTTTAATCCGTTAAATCAAATACAACAGGAAGAAGAGTTGACCCATGTTCCAGTGGCAGACACACTCCCTGTAGTGACGCAACCTAGAATGACAAAAGGGGGGACGAATGTTCCGCAGGTACAGGTTCCCCGACCGCCTAGAATACAGAATATGCAGCAGGGAGCTCGGACGTACGTACAGATGCCTCTATTCGAAGTGAATGGGGAAGATGATTCCGATCCCGCAACAAGATCTTGCTGGGGAGGAGACGATGATTGTACGCTTAGAGCGGTCCTAGAAGTAGATCAGAAGGGACCCTTTGTAGAAGCAGAGATTGATGGCCACCCTACGACCTTTTTGGTTGATACGGGGGCTACAAGATCGACTGTGAGATCCGCAGTGATCCCGGATCTACCCTTTTCTGGCCAGACAATCCAAGTTGTTGGGGTAGCGAATAAGAAATTGACTAGCTCACTGACGGAACCAATACCGATTAGGATCGGGAACTTCAGTGACAGACACCAGTTCGTGGTGTGTGATTCTAGTCCAGTCTGTTTGTTAGGAAGAGATCTATTGTGTAAACTTAATTGTACCATCTATTGCACCCCGAATGGAGTGGAAGTCCAGACAAGAGACGATGATGCGACCTTTAAGGTTGCGAACCAGCGTTGGTGCGTGGAAATGTATCCTGCACTCACGGTGGAGGAACTCCCTTTAGACCTGAGGGAGTCTGTGTCAGTTGATGTATGGGACCTTAGTGGGGAAGAGATCGGACTAGTTAGAGGTGTAGATCCAGTGAAAATAAGAGTCAAAACGAATGTAGAATACCCAAGAACTCCCCAGTATAAATTGTCACCGGAAACTATCGAGGGGATTAGACCCGTAATTGAGTCCATGCTTAGGCAAGGAATTTTGAGAGAAATCAGGGGTAGTCCATGTAACTCGCCCATAATGGGATTGCAGAAACCGAGCGGGAAATTCAGGATTGTGCAAGATTTGCGAAGAATTAATGAGATCGTAATCCCGTGTTGTCCCGTGGTACCGAATCCATCCGTGATCCTGTTCCAAATCCCATGTGATGCGGAATGGTTCACCGTGATTGACCTGTGTCAAGCCTTTTTCTCGATTCCTCTGCATGAGGAGAGCCAATTTCTTTTTGCGTTTAGGCTGGAAAATCGTGTGTTAACATGGTGTCGTATCCCACAGGGGTACACTGAGAGCCCGTCTATTTTCTATCAGATTTTGAAAAAGAACCTTGAAGGTCTGGTGCTTTCCCAAGAGTCTGTTCTCGTCCAGTACATTGATGATTTGCTAGTGGCGTCAAAAACTGAGGACGCCTGCAGGATTGATACAGTAGCACTGTTGAATTTCCTAGGAGAGAATGGGCATAAGGTGTCTCCAAATAAATTGCAGTACTGTCTGAGTGAAGTACAGTATTTAGGTCATCGGATTGAGAAAGGTAAAAGAAAGATATCACCAGATCGCATAGATGCGATTTTGAGAATGCCCGTCCCTACGACTCAGAGGGCAGTACGAATATTCTTGGGAATGGTTGGCTATTGTCGCCAATGGATCCCGAACTTCTCCTTTGAAGTGAAGCCCTTACAGCGGCTGACGCGCAAGGATGTGAGTGATCCGGTACCATGGGATGAAGACTGTTTAAGGTCATTTCTGAAACTAAGAGAAGCCTTGTGCTGTGCGCCAGCTTTGGGAATGCCTGATTACAAGAAGGCATTTGCATTGTTTTGCTGTGAAAAAGAAGGTTGCGCATTGGCAGTGTTAAATCAGGTTCATGGGAATGTCCGTAGACCAGTTGCCTATTTTTCGGCTACACTAGATCCAGTAGCCTCTGCGTTGCCCGGATGTTAGAAAAACCCACTCCCACACCGGAAGGGTGGTGGTGGTGTTCTCCCAGACACACTGTGGTAGCTTGGCTCGAGTGGTCGGGAATCAGGCACCGTGCTAAGCATACGATATACCCATACAATAACCATGCATGCATCCGTTCCAAAAACGACTCTACACCGTAAAAATTATGAAAATATCTTTCTTTATCTTCTTTTTGTCTTAGTTGCTGATTAGATAAATAATAACTCAATCACAATATACAAGGCTTTTAAATAGTGCAGGTCAAATAAATACTGTCTTAAGGATTCAATAAATAGGGGTGATCATAAATAACTAAGGCATAAATATAAGTGCAAAACATACAGGCAATTAAATATTCTGAGGCAATAAATACTGCAAACCAATAAATACTGTGCGACCATAAATACTGTGGACCAATAAATACAGTGAAGCAATAAATAGGTTAAATACAATAAATACAGTGCACTCAATAAATAATTAAAAGCTGACAGTGACACTTATAGAATCAGATCACATTTAGATTCTTATGGGCTGAATTGGCCCAGGCACAGCTTGTGGTGAGTTGGTTGGCTTGAGGGTGTCTACTCCCTGGCTTGGACAAGGCTGAGGCCTAAACTGAGGTAGATTAAGGGGGGATACTAGAGATCTGGCTCTCCCACTCTACACAACCTCACTGAATTAGTCTCAGCTCACCCCTGGCACAGTCAGGCTGGTTCCAGCACCTCCCTAGCCCCTTAGAGTAGTCTCTCAGGTCTCCATAGGGCCTTAGGCGCCCTCTACTCCACTTACTGCCCTTTTTCTGATGCTCCGACGCCGCTGGAGTCGTGTCGACGCCGTGAGGCGGTTCCGGTTCGATGTCGGCGGCCTCGGCGCAATGTCAGTTCTTGACGACGCCGGTAGGCGGTTCCGGTTCGATGTCGGCGGCCTCGGTTCGATCTCGACCTCCGATTCGATGACGTCGGGCAGTCTTGGCTCGGTGTCGACGTCGGGCGGCTCTGGTCCGATGGCGACCTCGGATTCGATGACGTTGGCCGGCCTTGGCTCGATGTCGACTTCCGGCGGCTCCGGAGTGCGATCCCCACTCCCGACCTCCGGTGTTCCTCTCCTCAGGTTTCCGGCGACTCCGGAGTGCGACCTCCACTCCCGACCTCCGGCACGATTCTCCTCAGGTTCCGGCGACTCCGGAGTGCGATCTCCACTCCCGACCTCCGGCACGCTTCACCTCGGTCTCCAACGACTCCGGAGGGCGGACTTCACTCCTCCGATGACGCCGCTCACTCGACCTCGGGTGACTTCCTCCTCGACCTCTGGTACTCTCTACGACCTCTGACGGCGCCCTCTCTCGACCTCTGGCGGCTCCGGGTACGACGTCCGCTTTCCAGTCGGCGCCGCTTCTCCACCTCGGGCTCCAGGTCTCAGGCTACTCGACGTCGGACTCCAGGGAAACCAGTTTCCAGGTCAGGATCTTGCTGTTCTCTGTTTCTAAGGCCTGTTCCTGCTGTCCAGGTCCTTAGGATGGTGTTTCTTGCTTCTTCCCACACAGGGCTCCAGGCTGGGCTCAGTCAGTAGGGACTAGTATCAAGGGTGGGTTTATGGACCCCACTCCAGGCACAAGTTTCCACCCCTGCTGCTTCACTCCTTCCTCCTTCAAGTTTCTGCTGCTCTCTCTTCACCAGTCAGGTGCCAACTGCCAGCTCCAACTGCCAACTCTCTGTCTTAGCTTCCCAACATTCTAAACCGCCTCCAACGGTCACAGGGTTCTGGAATGTTCTGGAAGGTGCTGGTAGGTTCCAGTGGATGCTGGTGATGTCACAGGTGGCCACCATTTTGTGCTCCAGGCCCTCAGACAGAAGTTCCAGGGGTAGATAAAATGGCTCCCTGAATCTGCATCAATACTAAAAAGTCTGGTGGTTCCCAAAAAGGAAAAAATACTAACAGGGTTTGAGGCAAAAGTGGGACAAAATAAATAATGGAGAGGAGGGACCACCCAAAGGGCTGACAGGTCTAACACGCGTCCCCCCCAGCTGAAAGTGGGGAGAGCTACCCAACCCCTTGGGAGTTCTCATCACTAAGGCGGAAATACCTTGAGAGACCGTCTGCATTGGCGTGGTCCACTCCAGGCCGATGTTCCACCTGAAAGTCCATTCCCTGTAGGGAAATAGACCACCTCAACAACTTGGGATTCTCCCCCTTCATCTGCATCAGCCAACGAAGGGGTCGGTGGTCGGTCTGAACTAGGAAGTGCGAGCCAAACAGGTATGGCCGCAACTTCTTCAGAGCCCATACCACTGCAAAGGCTTCACGCTCTATTGCACTCCACTTCTGTTCCCTGGGGAGTAGTCTCCGGGATAGGAAGACCACGGGTTGATCCAGACCCTCTTCGTTGAGTTGTGATAACACTGCCCCAATGCCATGTTCTGATGCATCTGTCTGGACAATGAACTCCTTGGAAAAGTCTGGGGCCCTTAAGACCGGGGCCTCGCACATGGCTTTCTTCAACCTCACAAAGGCTTGCTGACAAGCCTCCGTCCAGACTACCCGTCGAGGTTGTTTCTTGGACGTGAGCTCCGTGAGGGGGGCTACGATGGTACCGTACCCCTTCACGAAGCGGCGGTAATATCCTGTGAGGCCCAGAAAAGCTCGGACCTCAGTCTGTGTCTTGGGGGGTTCCCAGGCCATGATGGCCTCGATCTTCGCCTGGAGGGGTTGCACCGCTCCCCTACCCACCAAGTGTCCCAGGTACACTACCGACCCCTGCCCGATCTGGCACTTGCTGGCCTTGATCGTCAATCCAGCTTGTCTCAGGGCCTGGAGAACAGCTTGCAGGTGACGCAAGTGATCCTCCCAGCTGTTACTGAAGACGGCTATGTCATCCAGATAAGCAGCAGAGAAACTCTCCATTCCGGTGAGGATCTGGTTTACCAGGCGCTGAAACGTGGCAGGTGCGTTCTTGAGCCCAAAGGGCATCACACAGAACTGGTAGTGGCCATTGGGCGTGGAGAAGGCTGACCTTTCCCTTGCTCCATCAGTCAAAGAGATCTGCCAGTACCCAGAGGTAAGGTCAAAGGTACTTAGATATTGGGCAGCTCCCAGCCGGTCAATCAATTCATCCGCCCTAGGGATCGGATGAGCATCAGTTTTGGTCACTGAATTCAGTCCCCGATAGTCCACACAGAACCTCAGTTCCGGTTGGGCACCCGGTGGTGCAGCTTTTGGTACTAGTACCACCGGACTGGACCAGGGGCTGCTAGAAGGTTCGATCACTCCTAGCTCCAGCATCTTAGTGACTTCACTATGAAGGCTGGCCTTCACCTTGTCTGACATCCGGTAGATCTTGGACTTCACAGGTGGGCTGTCTCCTGTGTCCACGTCATGGACGCACAGGTGAGTCCTACCCGGGACAAGGGAGAACAACGAAGAGTACTGTCCCAGGACCTGGCGGCAGTCCTCCTGCTGTTCAGGAGTTAGAGATGGGGAGAGAATCACTCCCTCCACCGACCCATCCTTTTCTTGAGACGCAAACAAATCGGGGAGAGGCTCGCTTTCCACGTCCTCTCCTCCGTCAGTCACCATCATCAAGATGACTTCGGGCCTCTCGTGGTGGGGTTTGAGGCGGTTGGCGTGCAGCACCCGTAGGGGCTGACGAGGGGTTTTCAGGTCCACCAAGTAGGTAGCCTTACCCTTCTTCTCCAACACCTCAAAGGGTCCTGACCAGCGATCCTGGAGGGCGCTAAGCTCTCCCGGTTCGATCACCCACACCTTCTGGCCAGGCTCCAACTCCACCGGGTGAGCGTTGTGGTCATACCACGCCTTCATCACTGCTTGGCTGGCTTCCAAGTTGTCAGAAGCTTGCTTCCACAACTTAGCCATTTGGCTCCGGAAGGCCAGCATGTAGCTCACCACATCCTGGGGAAGCTTTCTGGGAGTTCTTTCCCATCCGTCTCTCACCAGGTTGAGAGGTCCACGTACAGGGTGCCCATACAGAAGCTCGAAGGGGCTGAAGCCCACTCCCTTCTGTGGCACTTCCCTGTAGGAAAACAATAGACAGGGTAGGAGGACGTCCCATTTCCTCCGCAGGCTTTCAGGCAGACTTCTGATCATGCCTTTCAAGGTTTTGTTAAACCTTTCCACCAGACCATTGGTCAGGGGGTGGTAAGGAGTGGTGAACCGGTAGGTCACTCCACACTCCTTCCACATGGCCCGCATGTACGCTGACATGAAGTTGGTCCCCCTGTCGGACACAACTTCTTTGGGAAAACCCACTCGGGTAAAGATTCCCATCAGGGCCCTAGCCACAACAGGTGCTGTTATGGTCCTCAGAGGTATTGCCTCTGGGTACCGTGTGGCATGATCCACCAGAACCAGGATAAACCTGTGACCAGCTGACGTTGGCGGATCTAACGGACCCACAATGTTGATGCCCACCCTTTCAAAAGGGGTGCTAACGACAGGAAGTGGTTCCAGGGGAGCTTTCAGCTTCACCCCTGTTTTCCCACTGGCTTGGCAAGACACACATGTCCGGCAGTAGGTATCGGACGACACTTTCATCTGAGGCCAATAAAAGTGTGGGACAAGACGGGCGAAGGTCTTGTCTTGCCCCAGGTGTCCTGCCAATGGGATCTCGTGAGCCAACTCCAGAAGGAAGGCTCGATAACGTTGAGGGACTACCAAGGCTCGTGACGATCCGTGTAGGCGTGCCTTGGGTTCACTGTAGAGGAGGCCATCCTCCCAGTAAACACTGTAGTTCCCTTCAACGTTCCCTGCTGCCTGGGCTTGGGCCTGACGCCTTAGCCCCTCAAGGGTAGGGCACTCCCTCTGGCCCTGGCAGAATTCCTCCCTGGACGGGCCTCCCTCCACGTGCCACTCGGCCGGGATGGGTAGGTCCTCCAGTTTGGTAACGTCCCCCACCGCAGACTCCTGGTCCACCACCTCCGGTGGCCTATCCGTCCTACGGGGTGTGGACGCCGAGGCAGGCTCCTCCTGTCCTCGGTTCTTCCCTTGACTGGCAGCTGGCTGGGCCGTTGTTCCAGGCTCCAGCCGAAACGAACTCCCTCTCCGGGTAGTCGCGGACCTTGTGCTAACACAGGCCCAGTCAGGTGTACCCAGCATCTCAGTGTGAGTCCGGTATTCCACCTCCTTCCAAGCGTTGTGCTCCATGTCATTCCCCAGCAGACAATCGACTGGCACGGCAGGGCTTACGGCAACTCGAAGTGAACCTGCAACCCCCCCCCCATTCAAAGGGAACCTCGGCCACGGGATAGTGGCCTGTTCTGCCGTCAGCCATCGCGGCTGGGTGGAGTACATCGGGAATTACCTGCTCTGGAGACACCAGTTGGCTACGTACCATAGTCATACTGGCTCCTGTGTCTCTCAGAGCCTCCCCTCTTTGGCCGTTGATGGTGACCCACTGCCCATACTTTACAGTATTGGCGGGCACCTGGATCTTAGGAACCATCTCCCGTTCTCCCAGGGACACTAAAGTGACACCCGCCCACTCCCTTCCCTTAGTTAAGGGCATCTCCTCCCCGAGCACTGCACTAGCTACTCCGGGGGCCTTTCCTCCAATGGGAGGGGGTGGTCGTTTCTGGCACTTCGGATCTCCTTTATAGTGTTCAACGCCACCGCACTCGTAGCAATGGAAAACCCTTGGCTGCTGACTCTGGCCAGGATTAGGGTTTCTGGGTGGGTTAGCCCTAGGGGTGAATCCTGTTCCCTTTCCTTGGAAATTATTTTGGGGGCCTTTGGAGAACTCCTTTTTCTTTTCCCCTCCCTCTTTCTTCTGGGGGGCGCCCTGTCCGGCCTTTTGAGTATCCCCTCCAGTCCCCCTTGTGGACACCCGGGTACTAGCCCAAATGTCCGCCTCCTCAGCAAGCTTCCGGGGACTGGTCAGCTTGCTATCCACCAGGTGTTGCCGCAGTTCAGGGAAACATTTCTCAAGCAGGTGTTCCTTCAGTACTAGGTCAAACAACCCCTCGTAGTTCCTCACTTCACTGCCCTGAATCCAACCCTCTAGTGCCTTCTTTGCATAGTCCAGGAAGTCCACCCAATTCTGTGTGCCCAGTTTGTGACTACCCCTGAACTTCTGTCTGTACTTTTCGGGTGTTAGTCCAAACTTTCTTATGAGCGCCAGTTTCATGGTGGGGTAGTGGGTCTGCTCATCCTCTTCGAGGGCCAATAAAGCCTCCCTACCAGCTGGAGGCATGTACTTGTACAATCCCCCTCCCCAGTACTTCTCTGGAACCCCATGGGCCCTTAACGAGACCTCATAGGCCGCTAGCCACTTGGCGATATCATCACCCACCCCATAGCTAGCTACTATGTCCTTTGGCAGGTAGGGTTTGGGTTCCCTGGTGTACTCTCGTTCTTCGCTGCCACCGTTAGGTACAGGGTGTGCCCCGATTCTCAGGATCTGAAGATCTATCTCTTTCAGCCTTATCTCATGAGCCATCCTCTGTTCCTCTTTCTCCTTCTCCAGCCTTGCTAAGTCCCATGTGAGCTGTCTTTTCTCCCTCCGGTCTGTTAACTCCACTTCAGACAAGCCACCGCTAGAGGCACTGCTGCCCTTCCTGGAAAGTGTCCTGGGCCCCGCTGACAGGTTCCCCACCTCAGGTTGGTACAGACCAGCTCCCTCACTGTCGGGCTCTCTATCCCTGTCCTCCTCCTCAGCCTTGCTTTCTCGGCGTGCCTCCCCCCAAGCCCTTAAGCTGGTTTGGAGTGCACCCTTCTTTGCTCCTGGAGGACAATACACCCCCTCCCGCTGACAAAACTCCCTGAGTTGGGCCACAGTGTACGTTTCTAAATTCTCCAGTACAAACTCCATCTTGCCCACTCAGGTCAGAGGACAGTTATTTGCAGTAACAATGCAGGGGGGTACCTTTAATAATACCTCCTCCCACCACCAGAGTAAATTTGGGAAAAAAAAAAAAACCCCACAATTAGGAAGGCCGCTTTGAGAAAACTCCCGGTGTAGGCCTATGGACTACCCACAGTTATTGTTGAGTATACGTAGGCACAGCTCTATCCCACCGCTGAACACCAATTATGTTAGAAAAACCCACTCCCACACCGGAAGGGTGGTGGTGGTGTTCTCCCAGACACACTGTGGTAGCTTGGCTCGAGTGGTCAGGAATCAGGCACCGTGCTAAGCATACGATATACCCATACAATAACCATGCGTGCATCCGTTCCAAAAACGACTCTACACCGTAAAAATTATGAAAATATCTTTCTTTATCTTCTTTTTCTCTTAGTTGCTGATTAGATAAATAATAACTCAATCACAATATACAAGGCTTTTAAATAGTGCAGGTCAAATAAATACTGTCTTAAGGATTCAATAAATAGGGGTGATCATAAATAACTAAGGCATAAATATAAGTGCAAAACATACAGGCAATTAAATATTCTGAGGCAATAAATACTG
The DNA here is from genome assembly GCF_964204655.1 of Triturus cristatus. Lineage (NCBI taxonomy): Eukaryota > Metazoa > Chordata > Amphibia > Caudata > Salamandridae > Triturus > Triturus cristatus. Next base: position 1,085,710,329 of record NC_140583.1, on the reverse strand, counting down.
CAAACCAATAAATACTGTGCGACCATAAATACTGTGGACCAATAAATACAGTGAAGCAATAAATAGGTTAAATACAATAAATACAGTGCACTCAATAAATAATTAAAAGCTGACAGTGACACTTATAGAATCAGATCACATTTAGATTCTTATGGGCTGAATTGGCCCAGGCACAGCTTGTGGTGAGTTGGTTGGCTTGAGGGTGTCTACTCCCTGGCTTGGACAAGGCTGAGGCCTAAACTGAGGTAGATTAAGGGGGGATACTAGAGATCTGGCTCTCCCACTCTACACAACCTCACTGAATTAGTCTCAGCTCACCCCTGGCACAGTCAGGCTGGTTCCAGCACCTCCCTAGCCCCTTAGAGTAGTCTCTCAGGTCTCCATAGGGCCTTAGGCGCCCTCTACTCCACTTACTGCCCTTTTTCTGATGCTCCGACGCCGCTGGAGTCGTGTCGACGCCGTGAGGCGGTTCCGGTTCGATGTCGGCGGCCTCGGCGCAATGTCAGTTCTTGACGACGCCGGTAGGCGGTTCCGGTTCGATGTCGGCGGCCTCGGTTCGATCTCGACCTCCGATTCGATGACGTCGGGCAGTCTTGGCTCGGTGTCGACGTCGGGCGGCTCCGGTCCGATGGCGACCTCGGATTCGATGACGTCGGCCGGCCTTGGCTCGATGTCGACTTCCGGCGGCTCCGGAGTGCGATCTCCACTCCCGACCTCCGGTGTTCCTCTCCTCAGGTTTCCGGCGACTCCGGAGTGCGACCTCCACTCCCGACCTCCGGTACGATTCTCCTCAGGTTCCGGCGACTCCGGAGTGCGATCTCCACTCCCGACCTTCGGCACGCTTCACCTCGGTCTCCGACGACTCCGGAGGGTGGACTTCACTCCTCCGATGACGCCGCTCACTCGACCTCGGGTGACTTCCTCCTCGACCTCTGGTACTCTCTACGACCTCTGACGGCGCCCTCTCTCGACCTCTGGCGGCTCCGGGTACGACGTCCGCTTTCCAGTCGGCGCCGCTTCTCCACCTCGGGCTCCAGGTCTCAGGCTACTCGACGTCGGACTCCAGGGAAACCAGTTTCCAGGTCAGGATCTTGCTGTTCTCTGTTTCTAAGGCCTGTTCCTGCTGTCCAGGTCCTTAGGATGGTGTTTCTTGCTTCTTCCCACACAGGGCTCCAGGCTGGGCTCAGTCAGTAGGGACTAGTATCAAGGGTGGGTTTATGGACCCCACTCCAGGCACAAGTTTCCACCCCTGCTGCTTCACTCCTTCCTCCTTCAAGTTTCTGCTGCTCTCTCTTCACCAGTCAGGTGCCAACTGCCAGCTCCAACTGCCAACTCTCTGTCTTAGCTTCCCAACATTCTAAACCGCCTCCAACGGTCACAGGGTTCTGGAATGTTCTGGAAGGTGCTGGTAGGTTCCAGTGGATGCTGGTGATGTCACAGGTGGCCACCATTTTGTGCTCCAGGCCCTCAGACAGAAGTTCCAGGGGTAGATAAAATGGCTCCCTGAATCTGCATCAATACTAAAAAGTCTGGTGGTTCCCAAAAAGGAAAAAATACTAACAGGGTTTGAGGCAAAAGTGGGACAAAATAAATAATGGAGAGGAGGGACCACCCAAAGGGCTGACAGGTCTAACACCGGATGTCTCAGATCCGTTGCTGCAACAGGTGTCAGTATCGAGAGATGTGAGAGCATTGTAATGGGTCATCCGCTTACTGTGCATGTGCCACATTCTGTAGAACTGTTGATGACCAGGACTAAGACACAACACCTCATGAATAATAGATTGACACGTTATGAACAAGTCATCCTAGCTGCTGAGAATGTAACGTTGAAGAGGTGTTCTGTTTTAAATCCTGCCATATTGTTGCCGATCCCGAATATAGATGATGAAGATTGTGAGGATCATGACTGCCTCGATGTGACTGAATTGTGCACCAAACCCAGACCTGATATTGTGGATGAACCACTTTCCGAGCCAGATGAAATATTCTTTGTGGATGGTTCATGTTTAAGAGACAATACGGGTCAGTTGAGAGCAGCCTTTGCTGTCTGTACTATCACCGGAGTGGTCGAAGCCGCTTGTCTAGAAGGAGTATACTCCGCACAGGTGGCTGAGCTTATTGCTTTGACTCGTGCCTGTTTGGCCGCTAACCAGATCCGTATAATGATTTATACGGACAGCCAGTACGGGTTTGGTGTCGTTCACGACTTCGGACAGTTATGGTCCCAGAGAGGGTTCATGACATCATCTGGGTCACCCATTAGGATTGGAGAATATGTGAGACAACTGTTGGAGGCGTTGCAAGGCCCAGACGAAATCGCAGTGGTGAAGTGTTCTGCTCATACGAAAGGAAATGATTTTGTATCACTTGGAAATAGTTATGCAGACGAAGTTGCTCGATTTTGTGCAGAACAGGGGTGTGACTTTACAGAACGACACATAAGGGGAAATGAAGAAACAACTGACCTCAGTGTGATGTTGGCAATGGCCGAAACATGAGAAGAGTTAAAACAATTGCAAGACGAGGTGTCTGACCAGGAACGGGATAGTTGGGTGCGAGCTGGATGTGAAAAGGGAGATGTGGATGTTTGGGTTTCAAGTGATGGAAGAGCGGTGTTAACGGAATGTCTGTTGAATCCAATGGCACGATTGATACATGGTGCTGTGCATCTTGGCAGGGATACGATGGTGCGAGTGTTTCGTCAAACATGGTACAATATGAAGTTTCGGGCAGCAGCCGAAGCTGTATGTCAGAGATGTGTCACCTGTCAACAAATGAATGTAGGGAAAAGGACAGCTGTGACAATGAGTCACATAGGGAGGTCAGGTGGCCCTTTCAACAGGATGCAGTTAGATTTCATTGAGATGCCAAAATGTAATGGGTTAAGATACATATTAGTCGTAGTGTGTGTCTTTTCTAGATGGGTGGAGGCTTACCCAACACGCAGGTGTGATACTCTAACTGTAGCTAAGTTACTGTTGAGAGAGCTCATCCCGAGGTTCGGGTTCCCGACCTCTTTGGAATCGGACAGAGGAACGCATTTCCACAGCGAACTAATGAAGTTGCTTTGTGCTGCCCTGAACATAGATCAAAGGTTACATTGCAGTTATCGACCAGAGGCTTCTGGGATAGTAGAACAAGTCAATGGGACATTGAAGGCCCGAATGGCAAAAGTGTGCTCCTCAACTCCTCTGAAGTGGCCAGATGCCTTACCTTTGGTTCTGATGAGTCTCCGAAGTGTGCCTGATAGGAGAACTGGATTGTCACCCCACGAAATATTGATGGGGAGAGCGATGCGTGTGCCAGCAATACCAGCCTCTGCATTGATAAATATCACTGATGATGTAATTCTCGACTACTGTAAAGGCCTGGCTGACGTGGTTCATTCTGTGTCCCAGCAGGTGCAGGCGGTAGCTGTTCCAGCCGCAAGGGATCTGTGCCACGACCTGTGCCCAGGGGACTGGGTGTTGGTACAAAAGTACGTGAGGAAGAGTTGCTTGGACGTTCGCTGGAGAGGCCCTTACCAGATTATTCTGGTTACAAATACTGCAGTGAAGTGTGGGGGACTACCGAACTGGGTGCATGCCTCCCATACCCGTAGAGTTCCAGCACCCTTAGAAGATACAGCCCCTCTCATGAACGAAAACCCAGCTGAGGTGGCAGGGCCATCTGAGAGGGCAAGTCAAGCTGTAAGGTGGCTGACGCAGCTGGTTGTGCACTGGAACAAGCTGTAAGCGAGGGAGAGAGAAACTCCGAATCAGAACCAGAAGCGGAAGAAGGTGCATTCGGCGGAGTGGAGCCAAATTCTGCCGAAGAAGAAGGTAGTGCACAGGGTATCAGAAGGGAGAGCAGGGGTGTCTCAGAAGCAGAAAGAGTTTGGCCCGTGAGTCTGAAACGGGTAAATTCGAGAGGGACACCGAGAAGAGATCTTGCCCCAGTATCGGAGGTGACCGAGTCAGAACAGAGTGAGGAAGATCAGGATCCGGAAGCTCCAAGAAGGTCGAGGAGAGCCAGAGTGCCGTGTCACAGGTAGGCCTGGGCTAAAATTTCGTTCCGTTCGCGGAAATTGCGATAATTTGACATTTTCGCGTTCCGCGGAAAGCGCGAAAATGTCAAAATTTCCGCATTCCGCAGCTTTGCGATAATTTGGTTCTTGCTCGCGCTGTAAAATATTACAATCTCGCGCGCGCGCGATCGCCTTACCTGAATACCTGCATTCGCCGACAAGTTTTCTTGATCCGGTCGCGTTCTCCATGAGATGTTGTATTGTTTTTAGCCATTTGCGCTGTCTCGCGACAGTTCGCGCCCGCAGTGACGTCATGCGTCGCGCGATCACGTCTTTCTTCTCGCGATCATGCACCACGAGACAACTGAAAACAAGATGGCCGCGCCCGCGAGCAACCGCATGGGTAAGTTGGCAAGCCGCAACCATGCAGAAAATCTCGCGAACATGCAGGAAAAAAACTTCCGCATCTTCGCGATATTTCGGCGTGTTTGCGATAATTTTTAACATTTTCACGATAATTTGCGAAAGTGGATTTCGCAAATTCCGCCCACCCCTAGCTAGGTATGCTTCACCTGAGTGGACGTACGTAGCAACGAATGCTAGGACCGATGAGTACGGGGAGGCTGAGGTCGATTACTCTTGTCAGCGGTCCACCGGCTCTGAGGGCGGAAGTGTTGCTGAAGATCCCAGGATTGGAGATCGAGGGAGTACTGACTCTCCATATTCCAGATCCGCCACTCCTGAGTAACATTCGTGGTCTGATTTTGGATACATTGGCTTTCCCGAACTTTGCAGTTGTACCTTCTCCCCAAGAACTGAAAACTCTCAAACTTGAAATTTTGCAAGGAGTCCTAGAGCGTGGGGGAAAAATGGCAGAGCCTAGAAATTCACACCGTAGGGCGAAGACAGTGATAGGTACACTTTTAGGAGTAGTCATAGCTGTTATATTTGCAGTAGTCATAACTTCGTATGCAGTGGCCCACAGGGAAGAGGGGAAGATGCTGGGAACACCTACACCTGTCACTCCCAGTACCAAGAAGGATATCTCAGGAGATAAAAGGGCGATGATGCTAGAAGAGAGTCGTATGTTACACATGGATTTGTCGAAAGGTGATTTCAAGCTCAATGCATATGCGAAATTGTTGTATGAGTACGTTGATGCGATGGATGCGAAAGATTGCTATGTGTGCATGCAGTTGCCTGCTTCTGTAGATGAGGGTATTAGATACCATCACCTTCCATTGACTTATGGGATTTCTTGCAGTCTATTGCTTAGTCTGCTTTACGAAAGGAAACAGTTTGAGTACTATTTCTCTAATTATGACACAGTACTTCCTGACGTACCAGCGTTTAAGCATTTGAATAAGTATGATTATTATAAGTCACAAGAAAGACTTCAGACTTATTTCATACCGACTCAAAGTTTGGATACTGCTTATGCACATAGACATAATTTGACATGTTCAGTGTCAGACACTGAAAAGAAATTTATTGGCCAAGTTGAAGAAAGATGTAGAAAATTAACCCAAGATAAGGATGGGGGAAAGAAGTCAACCGATTGGACAGATGAAGAGAAACTGCATAAGTCAAGGGGAAGTTATGGACCCATAGCTTTAGATCAAGTACAGAGGGGAAATTTGTGTGTTGCTCGTCCTCAGTCGGACAAGGACAAAATTTGGGTTGGACACAGCACATGTGCCCATACCTTTACTATGGAAGATTCAGCTAAGAGCTTTTTGCAGGGTCAGATACAGGTCATCCCGACAGTGTATTATGTGTGTGGAAGAAATGCATACGTGAGGTTGCCTGAGCAGTGGTACGGGACTTGTTATTTGGCTGATATTTTTCCGAAGATATACCATGCCGAGGATTTGACTCTGCTAGAGACAGGATACCACTCTAGAGCACGAAGAGATGCAAGTGCAGGAGCTGTGATTGGTGATATCTTTGGAGCGATCATACCCGGTCTGGGTGTGGTTTTGAATGATGTGAAAATACGAAAGCTAGCAACCGTGGTTGATGAGTTGTCAATGAACACGGCGAAGTCATTGTTGCTGGTGGATGGAGAGATGTTATCGATCAGGACAATGGTTTTACAAAATCGTCTTGCATTAGACGTATTATTGGCAAAAGAGGGCGGAGTCTGTAAATCGTTGAAGGTTCAAGAATGTTGCACGTATATTCCAGACAACAGCAAAGAGCTGAGGAAATATATAGTCAACATTACCACACTTCATGAAGAAGCTGCAATACTGGCAGAAGAGAATGTGTGGGAGAAGATTGGGAAAGGATTTGGGCATGTGGGAAGCTGGTTTGCAGATTTCGGGAAGGGAATTCTTGGATATGTGCTGAAACCAATCCTGATTGTGGTGGTTTGTGTGATCTGTTGGTGGGGACTTGTGAGAGTGTACAAGTGGTACCGAGGAAACAGAGCTGAGAGGATTCTCAGGGGATATGAAAGACGAATGGCGCATATGCAAGATAATCAGTATCAGGACCTAAAAAGAATGGAGGGTTTCCGACAAAATGGGTTGGTTACCACCTCTGTATGAATGGATTTGTGTGATGACAAGTTGTCATCAAAGGGGGGAACTGATAGAGCGTTGCAGATGCGAAAATTGTAGGGGTGCACCATATTCATTGTTAGTCAGCACCCGCATATAACTGAGCACGTTATCCAAGAATAATGGAAATGTATTCATTGAAATAGAAAAGTAGAAATGTAAAACAGGCCTCGAGAGAAGAGAAAGGCCACCAGTTATTCTGAAACGCATTGGTGTATATGTAATGCTTAGTAGAATAATGTCATGCATTAAGAGACATTAAGTCATGTTAGAGGAATGAAGAAGGTAGTTCTCTTAAGTATGAGACGAATAATTAGAATTGGTAATTGCAGTGTGTTTAGTTTGAGGCCTAACCCTATATGTAAAGTGAAGGCCTTTGTTTATTTTAGCCATGCTTTATTAGGACAACAGGATTTTAGCAAAGCTTAAATTGCAGAGAGTTGTGAAACCTCATGATGTTAGGGGTTTTTTCTGTTCAGCTTTTGGCTGCAGGTACAAGGCCATGTAGCTCATTAGTTAGAATGAGTCTTTGTTTGAATGGAATGGAGACAGAAGGAGTAGACATGAAGGGAGTGGATTGGAATGTAAAGTTGCAACTCCTGGTACAGAGAAGGCCTGGGACCCAAGGTCGAATTCATGGAAAGGAAGATGAAAGGATCCAAATGGAAATCTACTGAAGGAAGAAGCTGCCTGGAGGGGTGTGCTGAAGGGCGTGTACAGCTTTTTGGGGTTTTGTATTAGGGACAGAGCCCCGTGGGTTGAGCAGATGAGACTTAGGAGAGGGACTGAAAGGAGCATTATAGATCGAGCTCTCATATGGTGAAGACTTCTTAGGAAGTTTCACTGCTGACACCTTTTATGCGATCCTCACCTGGAAGGGAATGTTGAGTAGGGATGTCACCTTAGAATAGAGTAGGGACAGTAATGATTTGATTCATGACTTTGAACTTTGATATCACAATTGCTATAGGGTACTTGATGCTTTTGGAAGCTGTAATTCTGTTTATCTTTAGTCGTATGCGGATACTTCGTAGACTGGCATTTGTATTAGTCCCCATTTATCTTTTGTGCCTTGTATTGAGGTGCCTATATATTCAGATGTTTTTGCTGATAATAAAAGGTCAACCTCCCAGATTATGAGTCTTCGTTTCTGAAATGTCAAATTGCGGTAAATACGATTTGATAATTGTGTTTCTTCCCTCTACGCTATTCTGCAAGTAAAAAGATCCTGGCGACCTAAGTAGGTTCTTGTAGATAATTAGATGAGATCAAGAACCAGCGTTCCCAGAGGCATAATAAAACCAGATTAACAAAAACAATGATTTTCTTCTTTTCTTCTAAAGGCTTTTCAAGTAACTATAAACAGGCACTTTGAGTGGAATAATACATTTCCTTCTCCAAATTCCTTTCTCTTTCTACCCTGACTCCAAAGAGGCAGATAAATAATAAATAAAATACCAACTCACACACCTCATGTATAAAATGCAGCTATTATCCTGTCTGTCTTAAGTAGATATTAGGGAAATCGATGCACTGCACCACAGGGAAAGGAATTGGCAATGTAGATTGTATTTGGCACATTCGCCACAGCGTATCCCATGCACTCAAATCATGCATTTAGTCCCACTTTACTCACTGGTCTCACCCACCACCACAAATTATTTCCAACACATTCATTAAAAGGGCAGTAAGGAAAGGAAAGGAATGGAAACTTGACTTACTCTTCTGCAGGTTAGAGTAAAGGGATGAGGCGGGTAGGGTAGAGCTTTTGATAGAAAATTGTGGGACCACTGTCGCTACACCAGTAGAGGCTCCTGGAGGGAGTGCTGCCAGGCGGTGACACAGGGCAGGGGAGGGGCAGGGTGGGGGTAGTAAACTCCGGAAGTTTTGTTGGGGCTGCTGCATCGCCAAATGCGATGCAGCACGCGCAATGAAATGTATTTAATGTATTATTTATTTGTACACTTACCTCCGTTCGGCCATAATCCGGAGCTAACTACCCCCTCCCTGCCCCTCTCCTGCCCTGCCCTGCGTCACCGCCTGGCAGCACTCCCTCCAGGAGCCGCTACTGCGCTACACTGATAATCGATTCATCATGCGACTATTAAGCTTTGGCTTATTCAGTCACTGTAGCTGACAAAAGTCAAAAGGGAAACATCTGAACAGGCAAACAATAAATATGTTATGGGAAACCATGAAATATATGTTGGAATCACTTCACATGGCTATAAAATGTAAGCTGGGGTGGAAGAATTTAGGACAGAATAAAGGAGTGAAGTCCTAGGAGGTGACTAAGTGGATGAAGGAAAATACACCTTTTGTGTTCCGTTTGCAATTTATTTATTTTATTTATTTGTGGGTTTATATCGCACTGGAATCAACTCCCGAAGGAGTATCTCCGCGCCATTGGTCGACCATCTTACAGAAAAAGAGGACTAAGCAGTATGTCATATTAATTAGTTCTGAAATAGGTATGTTTTTAATTGTTTCCTAAAAGGGAGGTGATGATCGCAGAGTCTTAAGGATAATGGGAGGCTATTCCAAAGAATAGGCCCAGCAGCTGAAAGGGCTCTGGCTCCCTGTCTTGTTCTTTTTACTCTGGGTACACATAGTAGAGCCTGTGCACTGGATCTCAGAGGACGCAATGTTACATAAGGGGAGAATTTATGAGACAAATATGCAGGGCCCCTCCCATGCAAGCATTTGTGTATAACACAACAGATTTTAAACTTCACCCTTTGTCTGATGGATAGCCAGTGAAGCTTAGTTAACAGAGGTTTAGAGGGAGTGCGAGGGGGCTGATTTAGGACAAGGCGAGCAGCAGTATTCTGGACCACCTGGAGTCTAGAAATTACTCCCTCATTTGCCGCCAGCAGTAGCCCATTGCAATAGTCCAATCGACTCAGTACTAAAGCCTGCACCAAAGTCTTTCTAGCAGAGTCTGGCAGCAAAGGGAAGACTTTCCGTAGCAAACCAATAATGTGGAAACAGGAGCCCACCACTTGGTTGCCATGATGTCTTAAGGATAACTCCTGATCCAATCGGACCCCAAGATTTTTCACTACCTGTTTGGGCTCAGGGACTGGACCTAGATCTTGAGGCCACCAATCCGGTGACCACAGGAGTTTAGCCTCCCCGAATAGCATCACTTCCGTCTTTGCAACATTACATTGCAGGAAGTTAGATGCCATCCAATGAGCCACTGCTTTCATTCCCCGAGCAAAGGAGTTTCGAACCTCCACAGTGAGGCTTTTAAAAGGAAAGAGGAGTTGGGTGTCATCCGCATATGACACTGGGATAAAACCATAGGACCTCATGATGTCAGCTAGGGGGGCCACAATGCCTTGAAAAGTTAGTAAATGTCACAATAACTGAAGGAGATGCACATTGCACAGCCAACACTGCAGTCACAAATTGAACCATACTGCACTTCGGTCATGGGTTCTAAAATGCCATGCTTGGGGAGAGGGGTGATGAATGAAGATGAGTGGGATACATCTGGCTCGCCTAAAAACGTACAGTGAGTCAAGGGAGTAGAACAAAAATTAAAAAGTACACCCACTTTGAACCATACAATTGATAATCATAAAACAAAGCAGAAGATAAGTGAACTAGAGAACGGAAAAAGTCAGCTACCAAAACAAAAAACATGAAATAAGGAAACAAAAAATGCAGAGACAACAGGAATTAAACTAAAATAGGATAGGGGAGTTGGAAACAAAGAGAGTTTAAAAAATAAACAAGGCAAAATGTTAAAGTTGCATAGTGGGTGGAGAAAAAATACCTAATACATTATGCTTTGCACGTGTGGGTCCGTATCCTGTCTTCATCGTCACGTGAAAGGAAGGTGGCAGGTAAGGGTGTCAGAGCAACTTTATTTCTCGCCAGCAACATCAGGCTCCAGGCAGCAACTCTTGCCCTGGAAACCAGCACAAACATTCCAATACCCCAAAATTCTACCCTAAGCACATAACAATCATAAAACCCAACATTAGGGAAATTATAATAATAAATATTAAGACTTACTGGGGTTAGCAGGGCCATCGGCATCTGCGCTGGTTGTCGGCCCCTCCCTACTGACCAGCTACTCCTGGACCCGCCTCCCCAACATCCCTCTTCTTACCCTTGGGTGCAGATGTCAGAAATAAAAAGATAAAAAAATAGATTAGTGATTTAGTTAATCTCCACAAAATTATTATGATTGGTAAACGCAGTCACATTATACTTATCTAAAACAAATCGCCTATAATACTAGTTTCAAGTAGACTATCGTTGAGTTGGTAACACTGATTCTAAAATTCCGATTCCAAATTTCCTCAACAAAAACTACATGTTGAACTAATGCATTGCAATGAATGATCTTTGATTCTATTCTCTTTTCTCATCCCTCATGATGGATTAACTCAGTCTCCCTTTTTTGCAATGTACTAAACATCACAGCAAAATAGCTTGCTACTGTATCAGCTACATAAAGAAAGTCAAAAAGAATGCTAACTCACTGATATCTCTGATTCACTATGGTGACATGAGGACAGAAGAATCTACAATAGCTTCTAAATTAATCAGCCAAAGTGAGCACCGATGATAAGTACGATTAGGTAGCGCTGAGCACCTGCCAAGCTGAAACTGGATCACATAATAATAATATTCTTAACGTAAACTAAACATAACTTACCTCTGAGTGTGAGCAATATGCTATTTGGAAAAAAAATATTAGCATTGCATAACATAAACACAACAAATAATAATACTCATGTGCCCCGGGATCTCGACACCTAGCAGGTCAAGCAGGTCCTGCTCCCAGTCAAGAATATCTACCCAATGGTGCGTCAGCTTCTTGAGGGTGCGGTGCTCCTGGCTGGTGTGCCACACGCACCAACACACCTTCCCTCAGCACAGTCAACACTCCCGCAAGGGGTATCTAATGGCGAGCCTTCTGCTTGCTGCTAGCATGGAGACGGTGTGGCGCTGCACAAAAATAACTTGTGCTGCCACCTTCTCCTTGCTGAAGATATCCTACGGCTGCACACCTGGGTGGCAGTGATGGAGCGCAAAAACCCTGTTAACGGGGAAAGCAAAAAACCCGTACCGGTATCCTCCCTGCGTCACAGACCCGACGTCACACTAACTCAATCACACATGCAGTCATTGGTGGGGCCCATAACACCAACACTCACACTAACCATTCACCGGTCTGCACACAGTTGGAGGGATGAGCGGTTCGAGCGCTCGTCATGTGGGGAACACCTTATAACCTATAGGGAAAGAAAAGTTAATTTACAAAATATACATCAATACCCCTTCCACCTACAGATCTCAATCCTGAACATCAAGGCACTCCTCCCACGTGGTCAATGGACCAAATAGTTGGATTGATTGGTGGTGATCTAGAACCAGCTAAAACACATTTCAAGATTTAGATCTTACCTTTCTTAATAAACCACAAACTCAATTCTTGTTAATCAATATCTGTTTATCTAAATTTCTTGAAAAGTTAGGTTTGTATTTGAAAAGTTTATATCAATTTTCAAGTAAATCGCAGAACATCATATTTACCTAATCTGGCTATCTGAAGTCCTCTAAATCATTAGGTCTGCATACTCAGTCGTCATTTGTCTAAAGTTCAAAGTTCTTTGCTTAGCACGCTACAGTCTCAAAGGATTGGCAAAGACCAGAGACGTGCAAGCATCTGTCAGTGCCCATAGAATTAGGAAAAGTTCGCAGTCATCAGGTAATTGGGCAGCGTCCAGACCATCTAGGATACAGGAAATGCAGTAGTCACCCTAAGTAGTAAAGTTCGCGTAGCGTCACTGTCGTCGTCGTGGTCATCGGAAAGAGCAATTGCATTAGCGAGCCTCTCTATTCTACCGCGTATTTTTATAATAAAATCAAAGCAAGAAGATACATTTCGTTATTTTATGGTTGGTTGGGATCGTCCGATAGAGTCTTTTGGGGATTTTGGTACAGTTCAAGGGGTGATGTCACACGTCCATTTAATGTCAGTTCGTTCTGGTTTATTGTGGAAGTCCATTGTCTTTCATCTTTGCTGTCATCCCACAGTGACCTTGCTTGGGAACACGAAGATCAGGGTTCACAACGAGGTCTAGAAGACTTTGTAGCTTCTGCGCACTTCACTCCATGCCTCGTGGGACAGTGGCCACTACGTCGTGTCACGTCGGCGGCCATTTTGGGATTCAGGCCCAAACGCCAACTTAAGCGAAACAAACACAAAAGAGTAATTAATGCATAGAAATGATAAATCTAATGTTAACCCCTTACTAATCCCTCTATTTGTTTGTATTTATCTAGCGTATAGCAACATTTCAAGCATTTATATTCACCCTTTTTGTCCTCCTCTCGAGCAACATTACAAAGACATCAAAAAGCAACATATATCATGCAGTATTCTATTAATTACATATACTATTGTTAGTATGCGTACAGATTTTAGTCATAAAGGTTATTTAGGCATGCAATATGCAATCCCACGTGTAATTTGGGTATTAGTAATGTTGGTTAAATATTAATTCAAACTCATTTAATAATATTATAATTAGTAGATTATTCAATTAGAATTTTCATGCAGAATGGGGGAGGTATACAAAATTTTGTACTACCCGCTCCATAAATTCCCCCTTTGGTGATTTTATCACCACACCATTAAAATTTTGTATCAAATTGTCAAGAAAGTGAAATGAATTTTTTTAGTTCATTTACATCTCTGTTTCCCCAATTTCTTCTCTTCTAGCTGTTTTATACATACTTTCTTTCATTTCTTCTAATTCTACTTCTTCAAATTCCCTCTCTTGTCTCTTATTTTGCCTTCTTTTCAAATTTTCTCTTTTTAACTTTTTACTGTACTTTCTTTCTTTTATGACACAAACAAACTAATCTTAGACTTAATGTTATAAAATTCACACAGGTTAATGGAAATAAGATTCTACCTATAAAGGTACCACTTAAGTTTAATAAGAAATCTTTTCTTCCCAATCTTTTCCCTAACACTTTCAACCTCCAGTGGTGTAATTTCCTCATGCAATTCAGTTATATTTGTGATGTAAATTTTCAGATCTTTACTTTCGTCGGGAATGTAAGTGCAACAATGTTGAACTTTCAGCATTCCGCAGACTCCACCCTCTTTTGCCAATAATATATCAAAGGCAAGTCGATTTTGCATTACCATAGCACGCATGGCAACCATTTCAGTATTTACCAATAAAAATCCTCCAGCGGTGCTTGTTGACAAGCGATCCACTGCTGTTGATAGTTTTCTAATTTTGTGTGCATTCAGAGATATTCCCACTGCTGGTATCAATGCTCTAAAAATGTCTCCTACAATTTCTGACCAAGATTCTCTCTTCTACGAGCTAATAGACTGCCTAACTTGTGTACACCATCTTTCTCCTCTTCCCATGTGGAATAACTTTGGAAAGACCAGACCTACATAACATGTGCCATACCAATGGTCTGGCAAACAATAATATGCCTTGTTCTCGCAGATAAAATATAACCCACAAAAAACTGGATCATTTCCTCCTTTAAACCTCCATCCACCTATGATTCGGTATGTATCATGGCACTCGGGCTTACAAAGAAGCCATGGCCAGTTTGGGCGTTGCATTGCGGTACTCCTCTCCATTCCATCCTGAGGGAAATTCCATTGTGGAAAGCAAAAACCGGGACATAAAGCAGTCTATAACAGCTAGGGTATTAGGTTCGGGTGATGGGTGGGTCAAACATCTTTATGGGGTCCAATGCTCATTAAACAATTCACCAAGAAGTTCTCTAGGGGGTCACTCCATATGAGGTCCTATTTATATGAGGTCTATAACAGCTAGGGTATTAGGTTCGGGTGATGGGTGGGTCAAACATCTTTATGGGGTCCAATGCTCATTAAACAATTCACCAAGAAGTTCTCTAGGGGGTCACTCCATATGAGGTCCTATTTGAATGTGGTTTCCATATCTCGAATTTGATATCAAAGATCGTTTGGCTGTTTTACAGGACTTAAATGAACTAAGATCAAAACAAAGCAACGTGTTCCTGAAGCCAACCACCCCTGGAGAATATCCAGCCATCCCAGCAAGGCCTGTCTGGATCCCAAAGCTTGGGGATCTAGTCAGAGAGAAGATCGCGGACAAGAAGGTATTTGGGCCTTCTTACAGACAACCAGTACCTGTCCTAGCCATCCACGGAACAAGAACAGCACTTCTGCCGCCCCTTGCTGGAAAAAAGGAGCAAAGATTTGTGTCAATCGACCTCATCAAACCACTAACCCTGGGTAAAGTACTACGCTACGCTTGCATAGTTGGCGAAGTTTGTGCTACTTCACACTACGCGGATTGCACATAGCACATTGAAAACATGCGTAGCGGTAATTTTTTGCTTGCTCGCGGTCCTCAACGTCAATTCGGCGACCGCAAGCGAGCAAAATGACATCCCGGCAAGACTTTTTCCTCGTTCGCGATCAGCAACATCAAGTTGCTGATCGCGAGCTTGGAAAATAAACCTCCTGGTGAGATTCTCAACGTGGGGAGGTCAGGTTTCTCATTGCGAGTGGTCGCGTATGCTTGCGACCGCTCGCTATGAGAAACTACCAGTCCGTGTTGAGAAAGCTGCAGTTCGAGTAGAAATCTACTCGAGCGGCAGAAAACGACTGCTTGCACTGTGCAAGATGCGGTTTGCACTGATTGCACAGTTCGGACAAGCATCCGGCACTGTGCAATCAGTGCGAACAGCATTTTTCACAGTGCACTACGCAATTTGCGTAGCTACGCGTAGCTCACGTAGTGCGAAGTGCACTTCGCGTAGCTACGCGTAGCGCTACTACGCGAACTATGCCCAGGGTTACAAACCACACTATGTGGCCAATGCTGAGCAGTAGGCCTTGATGACTCCGACCAAGTAGCAGACACACTCCTCTAGCTACCATCCAAGAGCTTCAGACTGAAAGACTCATCACCATTAAGAGTTCAGCAGTAAGAAATGAAGGACTAAGCAACAATGCTACAAACTCATTCCCCTTGAAACCCAAATAACAGTTCGTCCTGATACACCTGTCTACACCAACGTAACGCGTGATCAACTGGTGCCAGCGATTTCAACGAATCCTGATGCAATTTCAACCATTGACAGAACTGCCTCTGGCTATTTCATTAACTTTGATACGTTTTCTGAGGATCAATGCGAACCGGAAATGATGCCAGCCAAAAGAACTTTCAAAGAACGAGCACAAGACTTTTTTCCTCTCCTGGGAACCACGTATCTGGTTTCACCATGGATTGAACTATGGATTATTTCTGGAATACTTTTCTTTCTGCTTTGGCTAGCTTCAGTGATGACTCTGAGCATGCTGATAAATGGAAGATATATTCACTTGGACACAGAAAGTAAAATTGTGAACTTACTTTTGAAGCCACACAAATCGTCCCATCGTGAAGCAAGAGACTAGTCAGCAGTGAACATCACAGCCGTTCCTATACAAGATGGTATAGTTTGGGACAAAACGGATTATGATATATTTGGCCCGTCAGAACTTTTGAAGATTCCACACTTATTTAAGATTTCATTAAGTGACTTTATTACCTCCAGTACCTATTCTGATGATTGGGACTTTGAGACTGTTAATAGCATGATGTCTGATCTAGAAAGGTCTGCTGCATTCTCTAACCATGAATACTTAGAGAGTTCAACAGACTATGAACAGCTTTATTGTTACAACCACTATGGTCATCATTTCTTGCATAGATCTGCAACACCTTGAAATGTATTTATGTATAACCAATGGGAACATTGTCCTACACCACCAAGGGGTAGCTCAAAAACGTTTGCAATGAAGTTTCCATATTTTTCAGGGTACAATACATCCAATCCGGAAATGTTTTACTTTAAAAATGTCAACAAAACAGGAATGAAAAATATGTTAACTAATACAAAACAGATTTATTCTGCAGCCTTTATTGCTCAACTGTCTAGACAGGGTTTCGACTTTTGTAAAGACACAATTGACACAAAATCTGTCTGGGGTACAAAAGATTGGCAAGTGTGGGGGATAGAAGTTTTGTTTAGAGCCTGCATCATCCCACAGCAAATAATGTTTTTGAATGACATTGTCCAACAAACGTCTTGCCTTGGGTTAGCCAAGATCAAAGACATGAACACACCGTCCATACCTACACCTGCAAGTAATAGCACTACACAGGGGGAGGTCGACGTACATACTATTTTACAAAACAACAGATCAGATCCTGAATGGGAAAAATGGTTGCTCTGGCCCACAGACACAAACATCTGTCAAGAAAGATTCCTGAACAGAATACAGGGTTTTACAATCAATAGGCCAGACCCACGTTATGTTCAAAGACAGCATTCAGGGGTAGTAACAACATACAGTGTAGGAAATTATGCCTTGATTGGCTACAGAACTCTACACTAGAGGATGTGAAACATCACTTATCTTTACTTAAAGAAGGTGCAGACCTTAGGGATTTCTTGCTAGGTCCAAGAAAACCACGTCAAAAACGTTTCATATATACCGGCATTTATGCTGCTTATAATGAAATATGGAAGGTTACTCAAGCAGACGCCGCAGAAAGAATACAAGAAATTGATCATATTAATTTAGAGAAATCTCTCACTGTGGTCGACAATGGGTTAATGACTCTGTCATCCAGGATATACTCACAGGGCAACATTGTATCCTCTGCTATAGACATTGTGGAACGAGATTTGGTCCTGCTGCGACAAGGCCAGTCTCAATTACGTTTTATTCTGTTATTAGGCTGGACGCTACAAAACTTTGCGTGCAGGCTATGTGCCTTGGCGTTTCATTAACATTTTGTCTCTGTTTTCAGAATACAATCTCACTGATAAACAGATTGAACTGGCACAAAGGGAAGCAAAAGTATACAGTGCTGAGCATTGAAAAACTGCAAAAATTACCATTTACAGTAGCAGAAAAAACAACTACAGAATGGATCATTCATGGCAAAATAACTCTGCCTGTTACAACTTTCCATTTTCAGTATTGCCTCAAACAAATGCAACAGGCAAATATGAAAGGTTGGGTAAAGAATACATCAAGATGTCCTGGGATTTACCTTACACACACAGATGTTGGAGTGGGGGGCGTGAAGTGTTTCTTAGCAGTACACACTGTGAAAATGCACAGAGCGGTTCACTCATATGTTGGGATATTAGTTTACACGGGGCCTGTAGCGGTTCTACTGCAAATTTATCCTGCCACCTGCAAGGTTCACCAGCCGCTGTGATTAATCCAACGTTTGGCCAACTTTCAAATGGGAGTTACCTCATGTTGAATGATCAAAACTGTTGTGGCATGTTGCCAGGTATCCCATATCTAGTAACGGTTGTCTCCAGGGTCACTTGCTTTATGCAAGTTTTGTTCCCCCAAATAGACACAGTCAGGGAGTCGCCTTTATGGCCTTCACTGAACATCTCTTCTATATGAATTGATACTTTAAGCAGAATGAAAGCCATTCTTTTACAGCAAACCGTGCCTTTGACCTCGGCCAAAGAAACCTATGATCTACAAGTTGCAAGGACTTCGGCTGAGATACAGGCTCTGTTACGTACAAACTGCCCTACACATTTCACAGAAATACTGGTACATATCTTAAACATGTCTGATACGAGCGGTAGTGTGCATGTTTTTAAGACAATATGTTCAGAACTGTTAAAACCTTTTCAGGCAGTCCTCGGAATCATTCCAAACTTTGTGCACTCGGTGTTTGGTGGTCTGCCGCTAATTATAGCACTTGTTGCAGGAATCCTGTTTTTATTCCTACTACTACGCTATGGCAAGCCAATCCACCAGCGTCACTCCCAGCACCTTGGAGAAAGCTCTCCTGGACAGGAAGTGTCGTGAGCGCATAGTACAACTTTTGGGCTTACCTCGTCTATGAGAATTAAATACCACATGGTTTCTGTCATTCAGACCAATCTGGCAAGATTGCATCTTATCTGTTCTACGCTGCCTGCTTTGCGGTGAAGAATGCATGCTAGACATCTGTCTAACAGTCCCATCTGTCATGCCAACGGATATCGATACTCTGCTGGAGCCGATAACGGCCCATGCTCTGTGTTGTCTCCAGAGGCTACCAATCCTGATGATGGCATTCGTTGAGATTCGTTGAAGGGAACATTGCTACTGGCGATGCTTCAAATCTATGTGCAGTTAATCTTCTAAACGAGGTATTCTAACTGTCATCGACATCGGATCGATGATCTACAGGAATAGAGGATACAGATGGGTGGTACACGCATACCCTGGCCAGCACGCACATAACTCGGCTGGCACACGCATTACAACATAGTGCCTCGCATGAGAGCAATGATGAATTTGTAACCAGCAACAGTTATCGAGCTACCGATGGGTGGTGCACGCATTCACTCTGAACACCATTACCTAGACAGGGATACTTGTGAAAGTTGCAGGAAGAACACTGCGTTGCCACACGTAATGTGGCAGGCCAAACTTACCGGCCCTCTAGGAGGAGGAGATGGCATTTAGGAACACCATGTAAGAGTGGTTATGAGTCAAATCCCATTCACCGCAATGTATGAATGACGAGTGTGTGAGTGAGGCCGAGAGGTATGGCCATCACTGCACTGTATATAATAAGAATGATGTGACTAATACTAGCACTATTTATTGTCTCCCCACTGAATTGCTCCAGTACATGAGGAACTCCTTGTGTACAATCTACTGGGTACTGTTGAAGCCCGGTTAGTCCTAAGCATTGGGTGAGTCCCCAGAAATTCTCTCTTCTACTTTGTAAACATGCCACAAGGGCTGTAGTTCATGCTAGTTCACCTTGTGCACTCGCCGTGTGGCACTGATTTTAATAGTTTTTAATGTGTTTTCATTTCATGTCATGTCCACCACTGAATATTGAGAGCCAGCCTCACAAGGGAAAGGAGAAGATATATACACTTGTAACTATATTGATGTAACTAGTGTCACATTATCTCCCCTTACAGGTAGTTCCAGTACTAACAGGTACACAACTAGGTAGTTGTATGGTTGATGTGAGTATGCATCCGCGTCACCATTTCTGAGTTGTAGATAGTTTTCATTTTTCCGGTCCTGACGAATCGCCTGTAGACTATGCACTGAGCGAGAAACATGTTGACCTGTCATCAATAAGTACGCTTAATCTAAGACATAAGCTTAGTCGAGCGCCTCATTGATTATTTTTACTTAGGGTAGGAGACCTACTGATTAAAAAGTGCTGTCGCTGGTACTCCCAACACTATTTTAGATTCACTCCAATCTTATTCATCTACACATATTTGGCCCCTCACCCCCACTTCACCATACGGCTGTTGGAAAAAGATCTCCACTAAAGTGCCCCTACTATAGGGTGCCCATCGGGTATTGCACCGCCGACCCAATGAGGAACAGCCCAATGATGAAGCATGACACCCTACTGGGTGTGTGAGGACATTATAATCCAATAAATGGATTCCCAACTTTGAACCATTCAGGTTGGGTTGGTTTAGATTCCCTTCATTCTGACTCACACTCCTGAGGAACAGCATAACCTTTTCTGTAAACATGCTTTGCATGCCTTGGCCTAGCTAACCATATACTACCTTGTTTTCTTGCTCATTGCCAACAGGATGTGCCTCTGACATTGAAGCCGGCTGCGGTTAGGCACTTGGGACCTGAAGTTAAGAGTTAGCTTGCTCAGTCGAAAACTGTATATACTTTTATTGCACATGAAAGTTGTTTTCTAGTTCTCATAAGGTCAGCTAAGGCACCTGCATGGCTTCCAGGTGAGAATTTATTTATGTGATCAAAACTAGAAAACTGTGTTCAGTGGTGTATATACATGTCCCTGCCTTTGCTCAGGTCACTTGGCTTCAATGTTTGATTTTAGAAGATTCCCTGGTCTATTGAGTGAATGATTCATAGAAAATTGATTTCACTTTTGTCAATAAATACTTTCAAACTAAACAAATACATGGAGTGTAGCTTCCTGCAACAGAACTTGGTGCATCTGGCGTGAATCATCAAGACTTGCCTGCAGCAGTGAGGGGAGCTGGACTGTACCTATACCTGACAAATTCTGCCACCAAGGTAAGTTGGAGGATTGTCTTTGGGTAGCTTTCATGGAGGAAGACGGAGGGGTAGATTTTCACGAAACTGACGCATCTCTGCATCATAGCAGGGATGTGTCAGATTCCTTGTGTCGCGCAAAAAACCATTGTGCCACCGTGGGTGCGTTGCATTTACAATGTGGTGCACCATGGCACAAGGATTGACAGATGCGTCACCCAAGTGTTGGCGCCAAGGCCACACATTGCAGGAGTCGTTTTGCAAGCATGACACAACCCCAGCAATGCTCTGGACAGCCTATGTCAATAGTGCTGCGTCACTCGTTACGCCTGCTTCAAGCATGCATAAGGTTTTGATACAGTGGCGTCGTAGAAGTGGCGCAGGGAAATCTTGTAGATTTCGCTATATCACTTTTACAAGGCTTTCTTGCATCGGAACACCCACGCTGCATACATTATACCTGACACAGGTATAATTTGGCACAGGGCTTTACAATGTGACACATCTCTCGAGTTGCGTCACGTTGTAAATGTGTCGCAACGTGGTGCATTGTTTGCACTGCCCCTGTGTCACAAAAGTGACGCAACAGCTGCGCAAAAGTGTTGCAAGGGGCTTGTAAATCTGCCCCAAGTGTTCAGCTCTCTGATCAGGTTCAACAATCTAGAGTAATTTATTTTAAAATATGAGTCTGTATGTGATTCTTGATTACTTAGTAGGTACACTTTTGTTACTCTTATTCTATAAAAAAATTAATCTGGGCAAGTGACAGGAGGTTGAAGTGGTGGTGCAGGAAGTAAGGAGTCCCGGAAACAAGGAGTTAGAGGTGTGACTGAAATCCACTGTATTAGATCATGAAGCTTGGGTGGGACGTCAATGGCTGCCTAGATCCCAGTGCAGGCCCTCTTGAAAGTAAGTGTTGAAAGAGGTACACTGGTTCAGCCGACCATGCCCTTCTGCAAGCTGCAGCAGGCTTTGACCAGAAGTGTTCCAATGGCAAGGGCCCTGCGGATAACCATAAACATACTTCTGCACCTCCGTCCTAGGTAGCTGGTGGGGAAGGCCTGTCAGATCCTCCTTTTCCCTCTTTCCCCATTTTTCCACCTTCTCCACATGGTGAAGTAGCATCAAAATGTGACAAACCGCATGAACATTTCCATTGGCCGTGAGTGAAGGCATAGTAAGGAAAATGGAAGCTGAATAATACCAAAGAGGAGGCCCTACCTATATTACATAGATTCATAGAGAACTGTGTAAAGAGCACTAACCGAGAAAAAAACAGTTATTTTCAAGAATCAAGCACTTTTGATATGGAGTGCTCATATAAGGTTAAAAAAGATTATAGAAACCCAAAAATAATCGCACTCCAGAGCAATGCTTGGCCTTCTTAAACTGGTGTGACAAAGCCATCAAAAGCTGACAGGACTCTCCAATGAGGGGGTCTCAAAGACATCCAAGAGAAACGTAGATGACAAATTAGCCACCTGAGGGACAGACTGCAGCCTCCATCTCCACTGAACCCCATTCTCCATACCATTTTGCTCAGATAACGAAGGATGCCTCAGACATGACTGAAGAGAGGGAGCAGGACATGCTAGATGCTCTCAGCTTTCCTGATCAGGCAGGAGATGCTTGAGGTGCCCCAGTGCATCAGACCAGAAGCTGTGTAATATCAGCTGATGGACAGGCTGATGGGGCACAGGCAGAGGCGGCAACACTAATGAGAGAGCAAGCGAAAGCAGTGAGCAGCAGATCAGCTAGCAGAAGCACAACTGAAGGGAGCACAACAAGTGCAAGGACTAGATCTGAGGTAGACACAAAGCTACACTTACCACTATTGATGGCACAATCTTGGGGGTACATTTACAACGAAATGTTGGAGCGCAGTGCTACGCCAAATTTGTCAACAAGGTGCTCCGACATTTTTCAAACACAAGGATGTGTTGTATTTACAAGAATAGGGTGCATTTTTGTGTTTCCCCTAGCGCTGGTGCAAAAAAAGCTGCCTAGCGCCTGCTCAGGCAATTCTGCCGCCATGTTGCAAGGGTGCCTGTGCTGCAAGGGTGATTGGGTTTTGCAGGACGGAACACCTTCCTGCATGTAAACAATCATTCATGGCAATTTGCTCTTTCTAAGTGTGCTGCAGAATGGAACGCACACTACAACACCCATTGCATGTCCCTTTGCTGCAGAGGACTGCAAGAGAAAGGGGCATATTTACAAGGTGGCGTTCAGCCACGTTAAGTGGCTTAGTGCCACCTTGTAAATATGGGAAATGGTGCAAGGCCACCAAAGAGTCACAAAAGTGACACTCCGGTGATGACAGTGACTTGTACATATGCCCCTTGGTCTGTGCTCCACCATTCTGAAGTGTCAAATCACTGCTGTCAATTAAGAGGCACGACGTTTAGTCAGGATAATCTGGCACACACATGCCAGAAAAGTGCATGATTCTATGAATTTATGCCCCAGACCAGTATAAGAGCGATCCCCTTAAGATGATGACAACAATGATTCAAAGGACTGCTCTCATGTTAATCCTAATGCCTTTTACCCTTAAGAAAGTGCTCCTGGGCAAAGGCGTCCAGTTACAATTCATGTTTCCTGTCCCTGTCCGACCCTCTGACTATTACTTGACAAGTCTCCAAGATCTTAGAAAACCTCCAAAATGTCAAGGAAGAGTTGTAAATTGTTTTTTAATTCTTTAAACCTACTAGTCCTGTGAAAATCAATTGTTATTTGTTAGGAGAAGTCAGAGACCTTGTTGGTGGTGAAAGCCAACTGACCACCACAATCACCAATGGATATTGCTGCTTTGAGTGCTGATGGAGAAGCTTTGCCGAATGCTATTATTGAAGTTTGCCCTACTAAAACAGATTGGATCAAGATTAATAACTGGGGGTTAATCAAGAGGAGAATACCATCTGAGCTTCTCAATTGTTTGAAAGGTGTATTTGATTGTCATTCTGGTCTTGTAAATGCTGCCAAATCAGCTAAAGCGGCTGTGGGAGCTGCTTTCACTCAGGGGCTGTTGCCAAAGTGCAAGAGCAATTAAGAACCATGTGTACTGGTTGGTAACAAAACATTTGTCTGAGCTGATTTTTGTAGGTTATCAATGTGTGGCTAAAGGCATTGCAAGTGGAACCCTTTCAGTACACTGTCTGTGGAAGGGAGGGGGAATAGGAGTGCAGCTTTTAAAAAAGGGGCTTAGTGAACAGGGAGGTAGAAAAGTAGCGTGGAGCAAAGGATGGGAAAAGGGAGAGTTTGCCCTGGTTGGTAAATCTTCATGTTTCCTTTGTGGTCAATCCTTACACTGTAAATGAATCTGCCCAAATCTACCCAAGAATACTTATTATGAGCCCAAAAAATCAGATTGTCCTGCTCCAACTCTGAACAGAAACTCATCATTTTAGGTTATCTGAAGGGAGCCAGTTTCTCTGTGTACGCTTTAATCCCAGTACATCAGAAAGCACCATACGTACAGAGTGTCATCGATGGAAGTCCACCTAATGGAAGAAGCGTTTTACAGATTCCCCTTATTATCAACTCATTACACTTACTCTTGGAAACAATCTGGTCATAACGGTTATACATTTCTACAATAATGTTTTTGATTCAATAAACGTGGATGTGGTCAAAAAATAAAAACTTGATTTTGAATGATTTAATGACCGGGATCCCAACATAATCTGGATTGGTGATTTAAAATCATGGATTGCCCTAATATGTCCAAACTAACCTGTGGGTACAGTGATGTTGGTAGAAATACTGTGGCTAAGTTTAAACATAGCTCTTATGGTTTAGCTCTCAACTATCTGATGATGAAATTCAATCTGAAATTAGTTGAACAATGCTGTAATTGCAATTCTCCTCTGATGCAGCGGAGTTTACCAGCTCTACACATTCATACACACAACACGCATTTGGGCCCATCTACATGCTTACACACAATGAGCTAGCAAATATCCACTGGTCATCCATTTTATTTCACCCTACGAAACCTTTACACCAGTATTCTTACCATTCCTGTCTCCTGAGTAAATGTACGTGCGATAAAATCTAGTAGTAGATTAGATTAGGGAGGAAAGACAATAATGCATTTAACTTCAATTTAAAGAACCACAGACTCAGGGAAAGTTTTAAATGTTTATCTGAATTAATAGTTTTGTGAGTCAAATCAAGATACACATGAGTAGACCAGAAATCTCCATCCGGCAAAATAGTACAGTTAGCTTATAATCAGTTTGCATTAATAACTCTTTGCAATGACAGCACCTGAGGAGAGAAAGGACAGAAAGCAAGTACGGAGCATTTACCCTACAATATATATATACCTAGAATAGTGTGAGGACCCCGACATCAGAGTGTCAAAGTTTCTGGGTGGGAAAAGTGACCTCATCTAGTGTAACACCAGCGTTACACCCCTCTCTGGTGCTACTCTGTCCGGTTCAGGTGCGTCCGGGCCCTTCCCTGGATGTGCCTCCTCGGTTTCTTCCGCAAATTTTCCCTAGTGTTGGATTTTCAGTCAGATTGCAGTAAAATCAGGCCGCATCTCGGCATAGCATCAGCATTTCCGCATCAAGTGTGTCTAACTATCTAGAACTTACCTCTGTTTTACCAAATTCAAGTGTGTGATCCACCCCAAATGTTTCAATTCTATGTTCACCCGCAATTTGATTGGGCCAAGCAGTGGGAAGAGTACATCACACCATGCCAAGTGCAATATTTTTCTTAAGTCTATTGTCTAATTCCCCGCCCTTTAATTTTAATACCCACAAGCTTTATTCCCACAAGCATTTTGTATTAGGATAGATAATTTTAAGGTACAATGTAGCTGGGTCTTCCTTTCGTAGGGTCAGGAGTTTACTTTCTAATGTCCTTGCTGGGTTTGGGTTTTGGCAGTCCGTCAAATGACTTCATTGTCTTGATAGCAGAACTGTAGGGCGCATGCGTGGCTGCCACAAAGGGTGAGGAGATCAGTCACCCTCCAAGGCCCAAATGCGAACTATTAATAAAGTCAGAGAGAAACATGTTAGAATACAAATTTAAATGAATTCACTGTACACCACTTACTTCTACTCTAACCCCATTTACTTAATAAATCTTTCGCATTAATAGCTTAGTAGAACTTGCATGGGTTTGTTTCAGCTCAGCATGCGCATTAGTATGTTGCTTTGAAGAGGCCATATTAGAAGCTATTGCGCAGCTGCAAAGATTTCCCCCCAAGCGACAGAAGAACGTCAAACCACATCATCTGGTAGACGCATGCGCAGAAGATTTCCTGCGTTTTAGCGGCCATTTTAATACACTCGGGTTATTCATTAAGAGAAGCACATAGGCAAGCGTCACCTAGATATAATAATATTGAATGTAATGCGATTTTAGTACACACGGACAAGTTGGTTATAGTATTACAGGTTATTCGAGAGGATTGCATACAAACAAGTTTCTTTAGACGTGAAACCTTGCTCCATCACCTCATTTACCCACCTTTATAGATAGGGGAAATAGCAGTAAGATCGATCATATTCTCACCTCAGATGGTAAAAGAACAAACATTTTAGACCTACAGGTGGAAGCCAACTGTGTAAAGTGACCGCAATCCAGTTATCTTTAAATTGAAGTTCAACATCCCCAGACCCATAAATTCAGGGAAGTTCAATACCATTCCCCATAGGTCGGACTAGCATCAAAATTAAATAGGCAGGGTTTGATCCTGCTAAATATTTAAAAAATCTAGTGGCTAGGAATCTGGATCAATGTATTACAGATAAAGCCATAGAAACAAATCACGCAAAGACGCGTGGCGCCCACATTGAAGTATCAAACTCCATCAATTAAGTATTGACGGCAAGGCCAAAGCGATCTAGAAATGACACAAACGGCTGGTTTAATAACCAATGTTCAAAAGCACGAAGTAACCTGCTTAAAAATACTAAAACAACATCCAAGGGATGTGCAGGCAGTTCAGGAAGCAATAGCTACTTATAATAATGCCATAAAGGAGAGAAAGAAAGACCTTCAAATGGAGGCTTGGGTGAACCTTCTACAGGCAGCTGAAACTTAGCATAGTACTCTATTCTGGAGTATGGTAATGCCCCTTTCTTCACCAAGAGAAGATGCCCTGACGTGGAATCCTAAATCATCCTTTTAGCTCGATCTTCTATTTACCCAATCCAGATGGGGGAGTCCCCCATCCTCTGGTGCAGAACTTTCTAACTAGGATTGCCCCAATGGACACCTGCGAGGCTGAAAAAGTCTTGTGGGCTCCGTTTCTGACCAAGGTACTGAACGCGGCTGGGGCAGGCCATATACCTCCATCTTGGTCTACTTCTCTCATCATACCCATTTTCAAAAAGGGACTTAGGAATGATCCAAAATGTTATTGGCCCATCACTCTACTCAACTCCTCCACCAAATTTACGGAGAGAGTCCTGTTCGGGAGATTAAAGGCATGGGCAGAGGAAAATGAAATCCTCTCAGATGCCCAATATGAGTTTAGAAACGTTTGGGGACAGATGAGCAGTCTCTCAACACAAACATATTAATGGGGAAAGTACACCTCGTTCAAGGAACGGTGTCTGCGCTAATGCTTTATTGATTTAAGTAGTGCTTTTGACCTTGCCGATCACAGAAACCTTTGGGAGTGTTCAGATAAAAAGGGGGCTCCTAAGGAGATTATTTTGTTATTGAGGTATTTGTACAATAATTTAACTGCTATAGTCTGTTTTGGAATACAGGGAGAATTGACTCCACCATTTGGCATAGGGAGAGGGGTTCATCAGGGGTGTGTACAGGCCCCCTTTCTCTTCTACCACTGCATAAATGATGTGGAACAAATGCTCCATGCGGTTTTGTGTGAATACCCCTAGGATAGGGAGGTGGTAGATCTCAATACTCTTGTACGCCAATGATGTGGCCGTGTTGCCACTTACTCAAAGTAGTCTGCAGGTTCTAATGGACTCCTGCACAGAATTTATGGAAGGGAGGGGTATGAAAATTAATAATGTCAAAACTTACACTATGAGTTGTGATCTCGCAAGAGGGAAATATAATACCTTCTTTAATAACGGGATTAAACTACAAAGTACGAATACCTTTAGTTACTTAGGGATCCAGTTCTCCTTCAAACTGGACTGGAAGCCTCACAGGGAGATCTGTGTATCCAACATGATTAGAAGTAATGGAGGTTGGACTAGGTTTGCTTCTAACCTAGGAATCAAACTCATTGGAAAGTTGTTAACCCTCTATAAGGCTAAAACTATTTCTGCTGCAGTATATAGCGCGGGGATTTGGCATATGGGGGACAATAGTGGTCTCCCAAAAACTGATTTTGTAAGGAGTTTGTTAGCTGCACCTCACTCTATGCCAGAATACACCATTAGGAAGTGGGAGCTCATTTTTTATTGGATACTCTTGAAAGCATATTGCTTCTATTTTGGAAATCTGTGTGCATCAAACAAGGAACCTCGTTCATGAGATCTATTAGTAAGGATTGTATGGGCCTAGATAAAATGACTAAAATACCCTGGTAATGGCACACAAAGCGGGTTCTGCTGAGCTTGGGGTCAAACAGAGAGGGATCCCTGGGTAGACACAGAGGACATTATTAGCTACTCTAAAAGAGGTCTAAAGGAGTATGTATTTAGGTGATGTGGTGAGAAATGGGCCCAAACAGATATCCGTAAGGTGTCAGTGAGACTCTATATTGCATATAATGACCAGCTAGGCAGTGAATTTTACCTTACGATAACCAATAATGTTCAGCATAGGTACCTTTTAACTCACTTTCGCCTTCTTATTTTCAAATTTTTCCAAGAAATGAAGGATGGGAATATAACATGCGGAAATGTCCCTGTGACAATCAGTCGGAGCAGACAACCCAGCCCTTAGCACTTTTCTGTACGTTTTTCCTAACTGCCAGGAAAACCTATCTTCTACAAGAAAAAATAATTTATCAGCAGGTGGCTTTTAAGTGTATGTACAATCCATAGGATGCAACAGTGTGCAATGTGGTTGGTTTGTCTTTTTCTAAAGTGCTCCACATTAGAGACTCTTTGGATGACACAGGAAATTAAATTAGTTAATGTGCTCTATGACTTTATTATGTGATGTATTTTTTTTATATCAAATTGAGTCTTTATATGTTTCAGTTTTTTTAATGAAGTGGTATCAATTTGTGAGATGGATGTTTTTATTGAACATTTGATGTATTGATGGGATGATTTTATGGTTTAAAGTGTTTTGATTGATTGAGTGATTGAAGTGTGACACATTTTAGAGCATTTCTTGGTAATACTTAACAAACTTTTGCTGAAAATAAGATTTTAATGTTTATAAACTTTGAATCACTGCCACAGCATAATTGTTGCTACTGGGTTTTGGTTAGATGTGTGTTTACTATTGTAAAGTGCAATAAAATATTATTACCAGTATGCCATCTACCGCTACATGATTTTTTAGGTCTCGCGAGCCAAAGGCTCGAAGAGACATTTTATATGTGGGATTTTCAAAGTGCTACCCACAGTCTTTTGGCTGGCCTAAACCTTGAGTGCACGATCACATGCACGTGCACAGCTGCTCCTCTGCTCATTGCATTCCCCCCTCCCTTCTCACCCAGCCCTTTGATGCTCTGCTCGATTACTTTCACTTTAGCCGCTTTGACCCTTGCATTCCCCCCTCCCTTCTCACCCAGCCCTTTGATGCTCTGCTCCATTACTTTCACTTTCGCCGCTTTGATGTTTGATCGCAAACGCAATGTTTTTAATTACTTTAGTTTACTTCACTTGCAGGAAATGTTCTAATTTTGTGTTATGTAAAAGCGGGTAACAGGTCTGTCAGCACCGGGCCCGCTACCAGCCGAGTTCTTTGATATGCGTTAAACACACCGACATTTAATGTGTGGAATACTTCTGTGTTTACACAACTGCATTTCTCTCCCCCCCCCCCATGTCCTCTAGCCATTCTCTCCTCCCTTTCCTGCTCGTTCTCCCTCTTGTATGTCCTTTGGTCCTTCTCTCCTCCCTTCCTGCTGTTTCTCCTTCCCCGCTGTCCTACTGTCTACGCTTTCATACTCTCCTGTGTAGTGTCTTCTGTACAGTTTCCTGACGATTGCCTAGTCCCTTCTAGTCTCTATTCTTTTACCTTTCCCCTATGATCTGTCACCCCCTATGTTCGTCGCTTGCTGCTCTGTTCCTCTCCCGTCACTCCTTTCTCTTTCAGTTGCAGCAACACTCTAGTGCCCGAAGTTACATATTGAATAGCATAGCCTAATCCTTACACATGGCACTTTTGCATAGCGTTCTGATCCCGTTCCCTCGACGCCGAATGCCTCCCTGTTCCTCTCAAATCTCATTCTCTGAAAACTGCATCTTATTTCCTCTGTTTTCTCTCCTGACTCGTTCTCATTCACGTATGCACTCAAGAGGATACACAACTTGCCGTCAGCCAGCTTTGCCTTTGACATAATAAAACATAGCCTAGCTTTGCATACCATTACATAGCATACCATAACTTAACAAAACATAACATAGCCTAGCCTAACATAACATAACAAATCATAACATAGCATAACAAAACATAACATAGTATAGCATAATATAACATAGTATAGCATAACAAAACAAAGCATAGCATAACAAAACAAAGCATAGCATAACAAAACACAATAAAACATAGCATAGCATCACAAAACATAGCATAGCATAACAAAACAAAGCATAGCATAGCAAAACACAACAAAGCATAGCATAACAAAACATAGTATAGCATAACAAAACACAACAAAAAATAGCATAGCAACATAAAACATCAAAACAAAACATAGCATAACAAAGCATAACAAAACAAAACATAGCATAGCATAACAAAATATAGCATAGCATAACAAAAAATAGCATAACATAGCATAGCATAACAAAATAAAACATAGCATAGCATAAAAAAACACAAAACATAGCATAAGAAAACATAGTATAGCATAACAAAACACAACAAAACATACCATAGCATAACAAAGCATAGCATAGCAAAACAAAACATAGCATAACAAAACATAGCATACCAAAACACAACAAAACATAGCATAGCATAACAAAACAAAACATAGCATAGCATAACAAAACACAACAAAACATAGCATAACAAAACAAAGCACAGCATAGCAAAACACAACAAAACAGCATAGCATAAGAAAACATAGCATAGCATGACAAAACACAACATAGCATAACATAGCATAGCATAACAAAATAAAACATAGCATAGCATAAGAAAACACAAAACATAGCATAAGAAAACATAGTATAGCATAACAAAACACAACAAAACATACCATGGCATAACAAAGCATAGCATAGCAGAACAAAACATAGCATAACAAAACATAGCATACCAAAACACAACAAAACATAGCATAGCATAACAAAACAAAACATAGCATAGCATAACAAAACACAACACAACATAGCATAACAAAACAAAGCACAGCATAGCAAAACACAACAAAACAGCATAGCATAAGAAAACATAGCATAGCATAACAAAACACAACATAGCATAGCATAACAAAACATAGCATAGCAAAACACAACAAAACATAGCATAGCATAACAAAGCATAGCATAACAAAACACAACAAAACAAAACATCATAGCATAACATAACAAAACACAGCATAGCAAAACCCAACAAAACATAGCAGAGTATAACAAAACATAGCATAGCATAACAAAACACAACAAAACATAGCATAGCATAACAAAACATAGCATAGCATAACAAAACAAAGCATAGCATAGCAAAACATAGCATAGCATAACAAAACGTAGCATAACATGACAAAACACAAAACATAGCATAGCATAACAAAACAAAACATAGCATAACAAAACATAGTATAGCATAACAAAACACAACGTAGCATAGCATAACAAAACATAGCATAACATAACAAAACATAGTATAGCATAACAAAACACAACAAAAAATAGCACAGCAACAAAAAATATCAAAACAAAACATAGCATAGCATACCAAAGCATAACAAAACAAAACATAGCATAGCATAACAAAACATAGCATAGCATAACTAAAAATAGCATAACATAGCGTAGCATAACAAAATAAAACATAGCATAGCATAAGAAAACACAAAACATAGCATAACAAAACATAGTATAGCATAACAAAACACAACAAAACATACCATAGCATAACAAAGCATAGCATAGCAAAACACAACAAAACATAGCATAGCATAACAAAACAAAACATAGCATAGCATAACAAAACACAACAAAACATAGCATAACAAAGCACAGCATAGCAAAACACAACAAAACAGCATAGTATAAGAAAACATAGCATAGCATAACAAAACACAACATAGCATAGCATAACAAAACCTAGCATAGCATAACAAAACACAACAAAACATAGCATAGCATAACAAAGCATAGCATAACAAAACAAAACATCATAGCATAACATAACAAAACACAGCATAGCAAAACACCACAAAACATAGCAGAGCATAACAAAACATAGCATAGCATAACAAAACACAACGAAACATAGCATAGCATAACAAAACATAGCATAGCATAACAAAACAAAGCATAGCATAGCAAAACATAGCATAGCATAACAAAACGTAGCATAGCATGACAAAACACAAAACATAGCATAGCATAACAAAACAAAACATAGCATAACACAACAAAACATAGCATAACAAAACAAAACAAAACATAGCATAACAAGACAAAACATAGCATAGCATAACAAAACACAACGTAGCATAGCATAACAAAACATAGCATAACATAACAAAACACAACAAAACATAGCATAGCATAACTAAACAAAATATACCATAGCATAACAAAACAAACATAGCATAACAAAGCATAGCATAATAAAACACAAGAAAACATAGCATAACAAAACATATCATAGCATAACATAACAAAACATAGCATAGCAACACACAACAAAACATAGTATAGCATAACAAAACACAACAAAACAAAGCATAGCATAACAAAACATAGCATAGCATAACAAAACAAAACAGCATAGCAAAACACAACAAAACATAGCATAGCATAACAAAACAAAACATAGCATAGCATAACAAAACATAGCATAGCATAACAAAACAAAACATAGCATAACAAAACATAGCATAGCATACACAAAAGATAGCATAGCATAACAAAACATAGCATTGCATAGCATAACATAACATAAGAAAACATAGCATTAAGTTTGATAAACTCATAGTAGCGGGCTAGCTAGCTTTAACGGCCAGTGAGTGTAAGCAACTCCGTCAACCCAGAAGCAGTCACTCGGTCACCTTTGCTCTTGTATTGCAGTGGCTTCGTTTATTAAACAGTGCCCATATTTATACTGTTAGCACTTTACTTGTGCAAATTTCAGGGCTCACAAAACTTTAATGAATCGAAATTCACAACTGAGGCTGTTAAGTTCGTGCTATATGAAACCCTAAGGATAAATAAAAAACATTGCCATTTACAATGTGAATAGCTCCAACAAACACAAGACCTTTTTCAAAGTACAAAACATTGCCATTTACAATACCAATAGCTCCAGCTCCAACAAATGCGAGACCTATTGCATTTCCAATGCTTGTTATTGTTGATATATAGTCTGCTTTCTTCTTTAATCCTGTACACTCTGAAATGCATTTTCATTTTGCATTCTCTTTTAGTGTGTCCCAGAAGACATGGAAATGTCTTCTTCAATTGAATGCAGAGTCATCTTGCATCTTTTCTAAAGCTCTGAAGAAGGACTTAGTGACCCTGGGTTGCCCCAGAATAGCTTCTCTGGCTCAGTATGTTGATGATTTGCTGGCTGCCTTTGATTCCTTGGACCAATGCAAACATGGAACAAAGTCTCACGAGAGGAACTGCGATGTTGTTTACCACTGGTTCGATAAATAGGAAACAACATCTCGACCATAGAGAGACTTCTGCCTAATGATTACATTGAGGCTGTCCGTAAGTTACCCAAACTTCCACCATCTCTTAGGGGTGCACTCTTGTAGGGACGGTGGAGTTATGTAGGCAGGGAATATTGAGTGATGGTGGCAATATGAACTATTGCAGAATTTTGTCAAAAAGATACCCAAGAACCTGTGCCCTGGTCCACGGGAGCAGAACAAGCCTTTGTGTCTTTGAAAGAAAACAAAATGCTGTCTGCTCCTGCACTCCTGACTACATCAAACCCTGCATGTTGTATTACCATGATAGGGAGGTGTTTGCCCTCGGAGGAATGGTACAAGATTTTTGTAATAAAACAAAACCATTTACCTAGTACCCTTCTGCTTTTGATGCTGTGGTTGTAAATCATGCCTCTATCGCATCCTTTACCAGAGGCAAGGGCGCCTCTTCATACCCATTGGCCCTCTCTGATGATGACATCGATGAGAATTATGATAAAGCATTCGATGAAGGCACTTTAGGAACTAGAGGAGAAAAGCAGGAGTAGGAAGTGTTTCAATGATTAAATATTGATCTGATAATAATGCAATAAAATAACACAAGAGGGAGGGAGGGAGTGTGAAAAAATGTAAACACGTTTTGCCTTCCTTGAATTAACCTTAAACGTCTACTGCCATATTTTCATGCAAATGCCAGGACTTCCTACAGGATGTGCCAGTCTCTGACATCGAAGCGCGTTGCATTTTGCCACTTGGAATGTGAAGTTGGGAGTTAGCTAGCTCAGATGAAAACTGTTTATATTTTTGATACACATGAAGGCCATTCCCTAGTTCCTGAGCTCAGCTAAGGCACCTGCTGGGAACGCTGGTGTGGCCTTTGTCTTTTCATCAGGTCTAGAAATCTGTGTATATTAGAGTATAAATTTGGGTCCTACCTTTGTCATACCTGCCAACTCACACGGTGCCACAGTGTGACACACGACATCGGCTCCCATCACATGGGGGCATATTAACAAGCCAGGCGATAACATTATCGCCGCTTTAGCGGCAGAAAACTGCAGCTAAAACGGCGATAATGGGCTTGATAATATGCTCTATGGAATTCCAATTGAAGCCCATGTTAGATGTAAAGGACGTCTAACCTGAGCTTCAATTGGAATTCCATAGAGCATATTATCAAGCCCATTACCGCCATTTTAGCAGCAGTTTTCTGCCGCTAAAGCGGCGATAATGTTATCGCCTGGCTTGTTAATATGCCCCATAGTCTCCCAGTGAGGAGACAATATCACACAGGGACAGGGAAACCATGCTGAAAATCAATGTAAATACTGGTTTTCCATCTCATTTTCTGAGGCTTTGATCTGCGGACAAACATGAAAGGGTGTGAAAACACCCCTGGACATTGGCACTAGCCTCAGCAAGCTTTTTTTTGGGTGGGGGGAGGGGTCTTGGGGCTGGGTGGGGTTCAAAAGTTCCTCTAGGTACTTCCCGGCACAAGGCCTTGCCCCATTCGAGGGCCCACCCCCTCCTCACATGGTGAGATTGTTCTTCAAGTTGTCAGGGATGCTTTGTTCTAAGAGGTTGCAGCCATAACTTATTCAAGAGGATGCCCTGGTCTCTTGAGTCGGTGATTCACAGACCATTGTTAGGTCTCGCCTGACCCAGCGCATGCGCTGGTCTGGCGAGACTTATTGAGAGGGCTCCAAAAAGTGCTACCAGGCCAGCCTGGAGCTACAGTGCATGTGCGCGGGCGCGCGCGCCGAGCTTTACCCCAATTACATTCATTTTAGAGTCCCCACGGCCGCTTTGATGTTTGATCGTGATCACAAACGCGATCACTTTCACTTTCGCGGCCGCACTGCCGCTTTGCATAGCCAATAGGTCTCGCTTTTGGGACCTTATAAGTATTTAGTTATGCAACTGTTGCATGGCTAAACACTTATAAGGTCCCAAAGGCGAGACCTATTGGCTATGCCAATGCTTGTTTTTCTTTTGTCAATATGCACCTTGGGACTTCAACACTCAACCCTAATGTGAAGTAAAGCTTTCTTTGACAAAGGATTTCCTGCTTCTTCCCATTTCTGCATGGAGTCGATTTGCTTAAAACAAGTCAGTGGATTTCCCTTATAAGATTCCGGTTTAACATGGTGCCTCTTACCCTGTCTACGACTAGCATCCATGTACAACATTTTAGATCTCTGACTTTAGGATTAGGAGTGTGCGAAATCGGCATAATTTTCTTTCATGTAATTATGTGAAATGTCTGCAAAATTATACGTAATTATGCAAAATGCAAAACTGTCATATGGTGCTGAATTTTAGCGTTAAATACATCCTCACGTTTATTTCGGAAAAACAAGGATGCATTTTGCACTAAAAACAAGATCGCAGCGACCAACAGCCGCTCTCGCTCTGTCAGTGTAAATTTTTACCATGAACAGCACATAATTAAGAAATGTGGCATAACAGCGTAGTTTCCAAAATTTAGTAAATAACAGTAATGTTAACCTGCTGAAATTATGCTAATTATGCCGGGGTAACACAAATTTCGCCTGGGGCTATTTTGGAGGAGATTGACTACAATAACAGTTGGGCTTCGATTTAGACAGAGCTAGGTGAGAGGGATTGGAGCTGGGGTCCCAAATGCTGCTAGAGCTATGTGCTCCCAACGTTACCGTAAACAGCTAGATCATCTCTTTTGCAATTTGACATTCAACCCTTTCTTGGCATGAGTGGTTTGCACATCTGCCATCTGTCAAAAGTTCGATTACAAATATCCCAGACAGCTGACTGACGTTCACGTCGTGGGAAGATATGTGCATTTTTATCCAGCAGACATCTGTCCTTGGAACTGGTGTTGGAAATAAGGCCTTTGGTCTCTCTTGAAGATAGGACAACAACGATTAATGAAAAGGAGTTCCAGCCTTCGAGTCCACTGCCTGAAAAACTTTGATGTACAAATAATTAGGCCCATTTGTTAGAGTGTAATTACACAAAATTACAGCAAACGTACGAAGGGTAGGGGGCATTGGGTAAGCAGGGGCGGCTCCTCCGCTAAGACATAGGAGCATCGCCCCACTGCTCTCAGAGCAGAAAAAAATAAAAATAAGATGATAATAACCTTGTTACGGGGATGGGTTAGGGTGGGGCAGGGCGGGCCGGACTGATGGCACAAGGGAAGGAGTGGTGGGCACACACTAAGGGGGAGATTTACCATTTTTCACATAGCACACTGCAGCAACAGCAAATGCTGTGCCGTGTAAAAGAGGAGAGGAGGAAAGCACCCAGTTTACTAAAATATGGCACTCTCCTCAACTCTCCCCTGCGCCGACACTAAAATCCGTGCCGTGCGCCACGCACACACCTTTGTGCCATGATGCAAGGGTGTCTCAATGAGTCTAGCATAGGTTTTGGACTGGAAGGGAACACTTCTAGTACAAAATACTGAACTACCTTGAAGCCTTTTCCCACTTTGTGTGCTGTACAGTGCAGCACACATGCAAATCGGAAAAGGAAGGAGAAATGAAAGCATTTCACATTCCTTTCGCCGCCTTTAACTGTGTGCAGTTTTCTCACGCTAAATCCTGTTTACTTTGTTTAGCAAATTGGCTTTAGATTGAGAAACCTTACGTGGTTGCATGGGAATGCCCATGCTCCACCATTGGTGTGCCCCCATGGTGCTAAGAAATGCAAAGCAGCGCAAGTTTAGCCCTGAAAGTAAATTGGGAAAAAAAGATTTTGCGCCAATTTACGTCACTTTTGTGAGACAAAAACGGCATAGCAAATCTCCCCCTCCATTGCGCATGACTGCTTGTCCGGCTGTCTTGGGCCGGCCAGTCATGCAAACTTTGCATGTTCCTCACCAGGCTGTAATGCACAGTCTGGTGAGGAACATGCTCAGGCTTCCATTCTCTGTCTGAGCACTGAACCACGGCACTCAGACCAATCACAACACAGCATTTTGATTGGCTTAGGGGAGCCTGTGTGCTTCCTGGTTCCAGGACTGCCAGGAAGAGAAGCAACGAAGGTGCGACGGCAGCTGGGATAAGCAAGTGTTTTTATTTTCTTCAAACCCCCCGCCCAACCACCCCATTCCTTGCTGACTGCCACTGTATGTAAGAAGCATAACTCAGCATTTAGTACTATGTTCTTAGCGCAAAATGCACCATAATATCCAAAATGGATTGCTGATGCATTTTGTGCTGAGAAAGTAGCTCTAAACGCAACAGAATTTGAACAGCAGCAGCCTCTTCCGCCCACTCAGCATATTGTTCCTGAGCTCCCGCGGTAGGCTTTTCATGCCAAATTACTGATAATCATGCAAACATCTGTAATCATGTCATTTTCAGTAATTTCACCTCACAAAAGTAACGTAAAATAACTGCAATTACTACAGCATAAGCAAAAGTTTACCCAGGCCTACGTTTTTGAAGAGTTGTGTTTCCAAGTGGAGAGAGGTAGCTTTTTGGTTTGTTTTGAGTCACCTGACATGATCTGTTTATCAGCAAGATAGTTTGGTAAGGCCTTGTGTATAATTTTATGGAGAATGCAAGCCAGTTTGAAAAAGCTTTTCAAGTTTATGGGAAGCCAGAAGAGTTTCTACCTGGCCTTTTGTTGCACCGGCATGACCATTACAAAAATTAGGAAAATCACTTAAAGCAGGTATTTTTTCCCCCCTTTTCAGCACATAATCTAAACAGCAAACACAAGAAGAAAGCACTTTAAATGTGCTCTAGACCTCCCTTAATGATCTTTGGCTGATAATTATAGTAAAAACAACAGTTGATGGACAGAATGCAGAACAATGTCATACATTCACCCCAGTACAGAGATCTGGGCCTAAATCCATCGTTTTTTTGCTCACCATGCCATTCCACTTTGAACCCAGCCATATGCAAATCAGTCTTGACCCCGTGCCTCATGGGAACAGTCCAGCCCGAACTGCCAAGCCAGGTCCTCCCTGGACCGGAAACACGCATCCTAGGACCGGTTTCGGGGTTTCACCCCTCTTCAGCCAGGATAGCTTGATTCCAGTGGCATGGAGAGCACGGGACTCACGTCTGAGCATACCCGTCCCACTCGGGGTGACAAATGCAAAAACAACAGTTGATGGACAGAATGCAGAACAATGTCATACATTCACCCCAGTACAGAGATCTGGGCCTAAATCCATCGTTTTTTTGCTCACCATGCCACCCCAGTTTAGACCTGGCCAGATGCAAATCAGTCTTGACCCCGTGCCTCATGGGAACAGTCCAGCCCGAACTGCCAAGCCAGGTCCTCCCTGGACCGGAAACACGCATCCTAGGACCGGTTTCGGTGTTTCACCCCTCTTCAGCCAGGATAGCTTGATTCCAGTGGCATGGAGAGCACGGGACTTAAGTCTGAGCATACCAGTCCCACTTGGGGTGACAAATGCAAAAACAACAGTTGATGGACAGAATGCAGAACAATGTCATACATTCACACCAGTACAGAGATCTGGGCCTAAATCCATCGTTGTTTTGCTCACCATGCCACCCCAGTTTAGACCTGGCCATATGCAAATCAGTCTTGACCCTGTGCCTCATGGGAACAGTCCAGCCCGAACTGCCAAGCCAGGTCCTCCCTGGACCGGAAACACGCATCCTAGGACCGGTTTCAGGGTTTCAACCCTCTACAGCCAGGATAGCTTGATTCCAGTGGCATGGAGAGCACGGGACTCACGTCTGAGCATACCCGTCCCACTCGGGGTGACAAATGCAAAAACAACAGTTGATGGACAGAATGCAGAACAATGTCATACATTCACCCCAGTACAGAGATCTGTGCTGTTCCCAAGAGGCACATGGTCAGACTGATTTGCATATGGCCATGTCTAAACTGGGGTGGCGGAGTGAGCTAAAGAATGATGATGGATTAAACCCAGATCGGTTGACTGGGGGTGAGTGCTTGCAATGTTCAACACTCCGTCCATCATCCCCTTTGGTTTTGCTTTGTTTGCCCTACGTTGGCAGGGTATGCCCAGACGTGGGTCCCTTGCTCACTTTGCCACTGAATTCAAGATAGCCTGGCTGATGAGGGTTATGAACCCGAAACCAGTCCCAGGATGCTTGTTTCCGGTCCAGGGAGACATGGCTTGGCAGTTTGGGCTGGACTGTTCCCAAGAGGCGCAGGGTCAGACTGATTTGCATATGGTCATGTCTGAACTGGGGTGGCGGAGTGAGCTAAAGAACGATGATGGATTAAACCCAGATCGGTTGACTGGGGGTGAGTGCTTGCAATGTTCAACACTCCGTCCATCATCCCCTTTGGTTTTGCTTTGTTCGCCCTAAGTTGGCAGGGTATGCCCAGATGTGGGTCCCTTGCTCAGTTTGCCACTGAATTCAAGATAGCCTGGCTGATGAGGGTTATGAACCCGAAACCGGTCCCAGGATGCTTGTTTCCGGTCCAGGGAAGACATGGCTTGGCAGTTTGGGCTGGACATTTCCCCAGAGGCACAGGGTCAGACTGATTTGCATATGGCCATGTCTGAACTGGGGTGACGGAGTGAGCTAAAGAATGATGATGGATTAAACCCAGATCGGTTGACTGGGGGTGAGTGCTTGCAATGTTCAACACTCCGTCCATCATCCCCTTTGGTTTTCCTTTGATGATTATAGTAAACAAAGACAAAAATGCCATATGAAAATGAATGCAGAAGCTTTTCTATAAAGTTCCATTTTAATATCATGTCCTCACCTTTGCAGATTATTGAATTGTAAACAAATGGCTCATATTTTTCATTGAATGCCAGTTATTGATTGAGGTATGGCCTAGTGTTCTGGTGCCAGATATAAGCCGACTAGTTGTGTCAGGGAGGCTTTTAAGGGCACTGTTGGAAAATGTCTCCCTCTGAAGGGTCAACCCAAACATTTTGCCTTCCTCCTCTTTTGCTGACATTCTTTCTTTTGGTTTTAAGACTTCAGACACTTTACCACTGCTGGCCAGTGCTAAAGTGCATGTGCTCTCTCCTCTAAATGTGGTATAATTGGTTCACACCTGTTTGGCATTTTTGATGTACTTGTAAGTCCATTGTGAATTGGTATACCATATACCCAGGGCATGTAAACTAAATGCTACTGGTGGGCCTGCAACACTGATTGTGCCACTCAGAGAAGTAGCCTTTCAAACCTGTTTAAGGCCTGACACTGCAGGGCCTGTGTGTGCAGTTTACTGACACTTCGACTTGGCATTTAAAGCCACTTGCCAAGCTTGAAACTCCCCTTTTATTAAACATGTCACCCCTAAGGTAGCCTTAAGTGCAGGGTGTTGTGTGAATGAACGGTAGGACATGTACTGGTATGTTTTGCATGTCCTGGTAGTGACAAACAGCCTTTTTAGTTTTTTACTCCTGTGAGGCCTACTCCTCTCATAAGTTAGCATTGGGAATTCCTTAATACACTTTTATGCTATAATTCCTGACCAGAAAAGAGTGGATCTTTCATGTTTCATTTGTTTGGAATGGTAATGACAATTCATCTTTCCTGGTAAAGTTGGATTTGGCATTACTATTTTAGAAATGCCACTTTTAGAAAGTGGACATTTCTCTGTGCTTATAACTCTGTGTGTTTTGCAGCCTGTCTCTAATACACATCGGGGCTGGGTGACAGTTACACTTAGTGCATTTCCTCTAGACAGTCACAACACAGGAAGGATAGGTGTGTCTGAGTGCCCATATACATACATCTGAATTCTGATGGCCTAGCCGACCAAGATGGAAGGGAGGGGTTATCACTTCACTTGAATAGGCAGTGTTCTGTTCCCACTCAAAGGGCTGATTACCCCCCACAGATAACCTGGCAGACTGTACTGGGTTGCCAGGTTATCTGTAACCTTTGCACTTCAGAGAGCGGCTTTGAAGTCACTCCCGCATCAAAGGTACTTTTGTATATGCACTGGGTCTCTGACACCCGAAAATCAGGCACTTTTGGATCTGGAACATAAAATCTGTTAGAGGGACTGCTGTGCTGCTTAAAGGACTCAGCTGGACTGCTGATCAGGAAGGCCTGCTTTTATGTTAGTTGCTCTGCTGCTTGCTTATCTCTGACTCTGATGAAGGAGAGCTGGACTGTGTCCTTTTTCTCCAAGTGTGCTCCAAAGGTTTGCTGGCTTGCCTCCTATTCTACTGAAGTCTCAGGGAAATAAAACGCCTCCAACTCATCACCTACATATCCTGGACCCGTCTTTAACTTGCCCCTGACTCCCAAGAGGTGCCTCTATAGTTCTGGACCCGTGGAAGTGATTTTTGGGCTCTTGAAGTCAAGCTTTTGGGCTCTTCGCAACCGTGAATGGGCTCATTCGCATCGGAACTGCGCTGTTTGCTCGAAGGATCAGTGCATGCCTCTGCAAGATCATTTTGTCACACAGCAAGCATTGCTGCCAACGTCCATGAGGTCCCATTTGTTGTCCACGATGCCCGACCAACTCTTCACTGCCCTTAACCAGAGGTAAACTTGTTATTGAGGCAGATGAGGCTGAGAGAGCCATGGAAGAGAGAAAGGGCTTGTGGGCTCATGAACTGTGTCTCTAGGAGCTGGGCCTTAAGTCTAAACAGCTGGCAGAGTCTGGCAATAGTGGCAGGAAAACTACTGTGTTCAGTGCTGAAGATACAGTCCACAAACCTAGAGATTTGGTGGCTGACTTGAAGGAGGGGGTTTGACATACACTAGTGGTGTAAGGCATATGAAGTACCTCTAGAGGTGCACAGGATCCCTGAGGAGGATTTGGGAGTTGCCATAGGAAGTCATGTTCCTAGTGAGGGGTGGACACCCTATTAGCCCTAGAAAGGGGGACAAATTGAGGTATACGCCTGTGAAGGAGGCCCTGGTTAAGAAGTATGAATTCACCCCAGAAGAGTGCAGGTTGAGATTCAGGGGCTACTGGAAACTGTCCTATGAGTCTTGGAGGGTTTGGGGGGGTATTTCTGCAGATCATTGAATGGGTGGGTGAATGGCAGCATGGTAAACATGTTTTAAAGCCTGTACAATTTGATTTGCAGGGAACACATGTTCAGTTATTATTTTTCAGGGTTGTGCCAACACCTGGTTGAGTAAGTTATTTGACCCCAGGGATCTTGGAAAGGAGGCAGACCTCTGGGTAAATACCGGAGCATCTGAAAACGCATTTGGGATTGACCATAAGGGGATTGGCTCAGGTTCCCCCCAACTGGGGAGGTTCACAGTAGCCCAGACAGGCCCCAGTATAGTGGGGGTATGTAAAGGGTCACATGTCCCTTCTCAGAGTAGAAGGAGAAGTGGGGGCAGAGACCCAGGGTGCCCTATTCCCAGCTCCAAAGCTTGGATTGTTCCCAGAGGGAGCACCAGTGGCGGAGTCTAGTCTGTACCGAGAGACCATCCACTGAGGGGAACCCCACAGTATCAGGAGAACTTGGGTTGACGGCTGCCACAAGCGCTCAACCAGTTCTGGTTTCTGGCAGTACAACTCTACAGAGTAGGGTGCAGAAGCCCAGATGGAGGGGTAAGAGGTGATAAAAGTCCACAGTGAGAAGACCAGAAGATCAGGGGTTGCTTGCTATGAGATTTGAGCACCCCAAGACTGAGGTAAGGCCACCTCTGGCCTCGGGTGAGGGGGGGGGCTCTATGCACAGTTACAGGCACAGAGGTCTGGAGACCTGTGTCAGGCAGACTCTTGCACAGCATGTGCAGAGT
Organism: Triturus cristatus; assembly: GCF_964204655.1. Lineage (NCBI taxonomy): Eukaryota > Metazoa > Chordata > Amphibia > Caudata > Salamandridae > Triturus > Triturus cristatus. The sequence goes on along the minus strand of NC_140583.1, from coordinate 1,085,667,023 downwards.
ATGTCTCTCTTGGGGGGGGGGGGGGTAGTTGTACTCCCGTGGAAGTCCCGGCTTACCAGGCATATGTTCAGCCTAATGATACAGGCCCTGAGTTGAGGGGCCAGGTTCAGGATATCACCCTGAACTGGTGGGAGGGGCGGCTGCCACAAGCACCCAATAGTTTTGTTTTCTGAGGGTACCACTCCCAGAAGGAGGGTAAGGAATCCAAGATGGAGGTAGAGGAGGAGGAAGGACTCACCCCTGACTCCCGTTCAATCTAAGGGTAGAGACCCTGGTTTGAAAGACCAGTTGCAGGATACCACCCCTGAACTGGTGGGTGGGAGAGTAGAGAAAGGCTGCAATCTATCTGGGGCTATACCCTCAATTCTGAGAAACCACAGAGGACCGAGACTCCTAAATGGCCTTGGACCTGGGTCTTGACACTGACAAGCTGTCAGTGCCCTCTGTTGGTTGCTGTCCTTGTGGACAGAGTTTTCCTTGGGTTTGGGGACAGAAGTCAGAACCAAGGAATGGAATGGGCCACATCACTTTGTTGGCCATGGTGGTACTATCTTCCTACTGGGATGCATCTATGAGTAAGTTAAAATAAAGTGCTGCTCACATGGATTCCACAGGTAAGGAGACGAATTCCCAATGAGTTAGCTCAGTGACCCCTGACAGCATAAACAGAGGGATCTAACTGGTTTCAGAGAGGCATAGAACTGGCAAGCACACATGCAGTGGTGGGCATTTGCCCAGGTGGTATCACCCTAAGCAGGGAAGTCCATCAATGTATTGATTAGGCTACCCTCGCTTTAGCCTGTGGGGGCTCGTATTGGAAAATTGCCCTCTATGAAGGGTCACCCCTAACATTTTGCCTTCCTCCTCCTCTTTTTCTGACCAGTTGGTTGGCTTTAGGATTCTAGGAACTTTACCATTGCTGACCAGTGCTAAAGTGCATGTGCTCTCTCCTCTAAACACAGTGGGCCCGATTCACAGAACTAACTTAAGACAAAATCCTAAACTTACTACCATTTTGGTATTCACAGAAGGCACTTACTCATTTTGGTATTCACAGAAGGCACTTACTCATTTCGGTATTCACAGAAGTTAGGAGTCCTAACTTTAGGACTCCTAAATGCCTTCTGTGAATACTGAAAGTCTTAAAATTAGGATTTTTCTCAGTTTAGTAGTAGTAGAGTTAGGACTCCTAACTTTAGGACTCCTAAATGCCTTCTGTGAATACCGAAAGTCTTAAAATTAGGATTTTTCTCAATTTAGTAGTCCTAAGTTTAGGACTCCTAACTTTAGGACTCCTAAATGCCTTCTGTGAATACCGAAAGTCTTAAAATTGGGATTTTTCTCAGTTTAGTAGTAGTATAGTTAGGACTCCTAACTTTAGGACTCCTAAATGCCTTCTGTGAATACCGAAAGTCTTAAAATTAGGATTTTTCTCAATTTAGTAGTCCTAAATTTAGACTTAGGACTACTAAATTGAGAAAAATCCTAATTTTAAGACTTTCGGTATTCACAGAAGGCATTTAGGAGTCCTAAAGTTAGGAGTCCTAACTATACTACTACTAAACTGAGAAAAATCCTAATTTTAAGACTTGCGGTATTCACAGAAGGCATTTAGGAGTCCTAAAGTTAGGACTCCTAACTTCTGTGAATACCGAAATGAGTAAGTGCATTCTGTGAATACCAAAATGAGTAAGTGCCTTCTGTGAATACCAAAATGGTAGTAAGTTTAGGATTTTGTCTTAAGTTAGTTCTGTGAATCGGGCCCATCATAATTGGTTTACACCTGTTTGGAATATTTGATTTACTTGGAAGCCCCTTGTAAAGTGGTATACCATATATCCAGGGCCTGTAAATTAAATGTTACTAGTGGGCCTGCAAAACTCATTGTGCCACCCATAGAAGTAGGCTTTCCAACCTTTCTTAGGCCTTCCAGTGCAAGGCCTGTGTATGCAGTTTACTGCCACTTAGACTTGGCATTTAAAACTACTTGTCCAGCTTGAAGCTCCCCTTTTATTACACATAAGCCAACCCTAACATAGGCGCTTGGTAGCCCTAAGGACAGGGTGCTGTGTAAATGAAAGGTAAGACATGTACTGGTATGTTTTGCTTGTCCTGGTAGTGACAGACATCCTATTTCATTGTTCACTGCTGTGAGGCCTACTCCTCCTAGGTTTGCATTGGAAATTCCTTAATGCACTTTTAAACTGTAATTCCTGCTCAGAGAAGAGTAGCTTTTTCATGTTTCATATGTATGGAATGGTAATGAGAAATCCTCCTTGCTGGAAGTTAGCATTACTATTTTAGAAATGCTGCTTTGAGAAAGTGGACATGTCTCTGTGCTTATAACTCAGTGTGCTTTGCAGCCTGTCTCCAATACACTCTGGCCTGAGTGACAGCTACACTTTGTGCATTCCCTCTAAACAGCCACAACACAGAAAGGATAGGTGTGTCTGAGTACCCATCTGCATACATCTGCATTCTGATGACCTTGTCTGGGCAGGATGGAAAAGAGTGGCTAACTTGAATAGGCAGTGTCCTGTACCAACACAAAGGACCTATTACCCTCCACAGCTGGCTTGGCAGACAGGACCAGGTTGAAAGGGAACCTGTGATCTTCAGAGAGCTGCTTTGAAATCACCCCCACATCGAAGGCATTTTTGGTTATAAGTACAGAGTGTCTCACCTCCTAAAATCAGACACTTTCGGTTCGTGAACTGAAACTCTGTCAGAAGGACTGCTGTGCTGCTTAAAGGACTCAACTTGACTGCTGATCTGGAAGGCCTGTTTTTCTGTTTGTGCCGACCTGCTCTCTGACTGAGCTGCAGGAGAGCTAGACTTTGCCCTTTTCTTCCAAGTATGCTCCAAAGTCTTGCTGGCTTGCCTCATGCTCTTCAGAAGTCTCAGGGACACAAAAGACTTTCAACTGATGACCTACAGCTCCTGGACCCATCTTCAACTTGCTCCTGACCCCCACGAGGCACCTCTACAGTCCAGGCCCTTGGAAGTCGTCATTGGGCTCCTGGAGTCACGCTTCAGGGCTCTTTATGACTGCAAACAGGTCAGTATGCTCCAGAACTGCGCCGTTCGCTCGTCACACAAGAAATGCCACCCGCGTCAGCTAGGCACCATCTGTCATCTGCGACACCCAGCCGACTCTTTGTGCCCCCAGGATTGCTGTTAGTGACACTCGACCTGCTCCCGGTGACCTTCTCCCCATGCAACCTCAAGTAACCTTTTAGCGCTATTGACTTCTAAGCCACTATTTTTGGTTTAGTCTTTAAAAATTCATACCTCTAGTTCTACTGATTGGATTTTTGGTGGTTTGGTCTTGATTTACTCAGATAAATATTCAATATATGTGTAACCCATTGTGGAGTATTTTTGTGGTGTATTCATTGTGTTACTGTGTGTGTTGCACAAATACTTTACACATTGCCTCTTTAGACATGCCTACTTGCTCTGTTTCAAGCTAGCAGAGGGTGAGCACAGGTTATCTTTTAGTGTGCATCTAGCTTACCCTGACTAGGATTGTGGCTTCTGCTTGGACAGGGTGCATACCTTGGCTAACCAGAAACCCATTTTCTAACAGGCATATGGTGGGTGTTTGGGAATCCATCAGTAGAAGAGATGACATAATCAACTCTTCAAATCACCAGAGCTTGTGCCATGGCTTTGAAGCCATCTGCTGGTAGGAAAGACTTCAATCATCAAAGGAACCTTATTTGGTAACGTGCTCCTTTTGCTCATGTGTTGATGTGGCAATGTATAGTGATATTGTCTGAAGTGAAGCCTACAGAGTCACTTCCACAATAGAAGGCTTGTAATCAAGCCAGGGCTAAACTGGAGAGGCACATTATAAAGCAGAGATGCAAAGGAAAGAGTTGTTGAAGTGCCGTATAAGCGACCAAAAGGGCTCCATGTACAAGTTGAAGAGCTTTAGAAAGTCTGAACCTTGAGGAATTCACTGAAGAAGGGGTGAGGGTCTTGAAAGTAAGTTTGTCAGTTTTATTTTCTGGGAGATAATAGTCAAATAGAATTGTAATCAACTCAGCACTGTGCCACTGATTTCCATTTGCTGTTCCAGGACATTTAGTAGTGCAAGAAGGTTGATCATGTCAAATGCTGTTGAGAGACTGAAAAGGATGAGTAATCCTGGCTTGCCTCTGCCTATCATGTGGGGAGCATCCTCCACATTTTCAGCCATGGCAGTCACTGCACTTCATCCAGATCTGAAAAATGACTGAAGTTCATCAAGGAAATTATTATTGTTAATTAAATAAGTTATTTTCTTCATGACACAGCTCTCAAGAACTTTGCCTAGGAAAGGAAATTGAAGTCTATAAAAGTTCTTTATCTCAGGTGATCTGTATAATGATATATTTAGTCATGGTTTTAATCTGCAGTGGGCATTGTGGCATCTTTGTTATGCTCCCTCCTTGCCAGTTAAAGTACAACTCATTTTCAGAAGTTCAGTGATAAACCAGAGTATGGATTTGCAGTTTTTGTCATATAATCCATTCTCTGCTGCATAATTTGCATACTTTGACAAATATTTCTAGCTCCAAGGATCAAAAGTTACTAAGAACATGACAGCCTGTGTCCCACAAAATGGAAGGTGCTTCACAAAGGGTGACTGGTCAGCTTTCAGTTGCGTAATGCCGTATTTGGTTATAAATGAGGTGAAATCATTGTCCAGACTGTGTTGCCATGTGTAAAAATGACAAAATAATGAAGTAATACTATCACAAAACGTGCCGCATGAGGTTGCAAAATTGACCTTTTCTGGCCACTTAATTTGGTCCTCCTTCCAGCAGAATTCTAGTGGTCCTGGTTGCATATTTTCACATATATATAGACATCCTTCAACTGAATTTTCAGCATCTGCCAGATATAAAAGCAGGCCATCTGTATATAGGGATGTGCGGTCCTCCCATCCCTCTGTCCACCTAAGGCCTCTTACCAGGGTGTCTTCCTGTACAGACCCTCCAGCATTTCGCGATTTCACAATTTTGCAATTTGCGAATTTGCCGCCTTATTGGTGAAGTCCCGCGATGCCTGCATATTTAAACCAACTTATTATTAAAAATTCAACTGGCAGGCATTTATTTTCTGCCGCCTTGAGACCATCACGGGTGAGTAGTGCGCGTTACAAATGTTCTGATTGATTGATTGATTGATTCTCTTTATCCCGTGTTGTCATAAAGTGATGCTTTGCCCCTGACTCTGTGTATCTTCAGGGCATCCTTGGTGTTGGCCCCAGAGCAGGCTTTCATTTCTTCTTTGGCTACATGCATTCGGCCTCTGCCTGCCTGGTAAGTCATAGGATGGGCAGAGATAAACGTCACATGTTTGTTCCTAGGGAAAGAGAACTGGCTTCTCCTCTCCTCCATAATATAGGAGCTGCTTTGAGGATAGAGCCTGGACGCCCCCCCACGATCATTTTCATTATCTATTCTCCTTATCTGCACAATAAGAGACATACCAGATGTAAACCTTCATTTGGAAAAAAGCTAATGTTAAACTCACTATAGGTCTGTGTTGGAAAGTACTAAGGGGCATATTTACAAGGGCTTTATCGCCGCTTTAGCGGCACTTTTTGCCACAAAAGCGGCGATAATTTCACCGCCCTATTAACAAGGCGGCACTAACATGCATTAGCGCATGTTAGCTGCTGTTTTTGTAACGCCACGCATCTTAGCGATATACATCGCTAATGAGATGCACAGTAGGCGTACCTTCCCGAGACACCATGACAAAAGTTCGAGAACAAGGCATCACCTTATTTACAACGTGGCCTCGGAACCACGGAAAGCCACGCTAACCACGGTTTACGCCGGATCCTTACGCCTGGTCAAAACTTGACTTAGGCATGTTTTGAGTGGGAGGTGGATTCTTTGGTTCCGTCCACACTCCCCTATTATCAAGCTTTTCATTAGCGTGTGAAATCATCGCTTGATTTCACACGCTACTGATGAATATCGCCGTCTATCGCAGGTTTGTACATCGCCTGTGAGCAAGGCATTGTAAATATGCCGCTAACACGGCGATGTAAACCAGCAATAGGCGGCGATATTCCAAATCTCGCTAAGCGTGATTTGCAATGTTTAACGCAAAGCTTTGTTAATATCCCCCTCTGTGTTCATGTTTGTAACAGTGCACAAAGAAACCCAGGGCCGATGTGAAAATAGCCTTGTTAAGGGTTTCATATTTCAAAGCACCTCTCAAGGCCTGTGCATGGTAGGCACACTGTAAGCGTTGGACAAAAGGTGCAGATAATGATATTTATGGACTGATTGTTGTGTCTTCAACTGAAGGTCATCATCCCCATACGCTTTAGTGCTTAAGTGCGAATCAGAGCCCAGGTGGGGTCGAATAAGAAGGGGGGAGGAGGGTGATAGAGAGCTGTGGGCTGAGGGCTCAAGGGCTATAGAGAGAGGGAGAACAATGAATGCAGAAACGAACCCAAACAACATTCATGTGAAATCATAGAGGCTAAATGACAGATGAAAAAAATATATTTAGGTGTTGCAGTCCAGGTTTATTACTATATGCATGCTACCCGTGCTGCCAAACGCTGGGGTTTGGGAATAATACGGCAGTCTAATACTGACTGAACATCACTCTTCTTTTTTCCATCACCCATAGTTTTTTTCTCTTATTTTGCATGTTCTTTTTCATCCTTAGCCACCGTTGTTTTTCTATCTTTCTACTCTTCCTTTGCTCTTTTTCTACCTTTCCATTTTTTTCTGAAGATACAAATAAATCCTGTCCCCCACCCAGAAATATGCACTGGAACGCTTGCAGCCACTGGCAAATGTAAGCTGCAGTTTCCACATGTAACACAAACATTGTCAAAGCTAATAGGTCTTGCCTATGCAAGAGCTATTGGCTTTGCCAATGCGTTTTAGGCATGTTGTACATCAGCGTCGCGTTTGTGCAGCATGGCTAACAGTTAGTGGCACAGAGGAAAGTGGTGTGAAGTGTCCTAATGTGGAATGGCGAAGAGTGGAGTAGAGTGTTGTACAGTGGTGTGGCAGAGAGTGCTGTGCTGGTGTGACATAGTGTAGAGTTGCGTGGAGTAGCATTCACTGGAGGGGCACAGAGTAGCGTGGACTGGTGTAGAGTGCATTGGCGTAGAGTGTTGCAGAGTATAGTGGCATAGAGTGCAGTGGCATTTAATTCAGCAATGCACAACGCATAGTCATAAAATGCAGTGGCGTAGATCAGAGTGGTGCATAGTAGAGTGCAGTGGTGCAGAGTGGGGGGTGCAGAGTGAAGCGGTGCAGGGTGAAGTGGTGCATAATGCAGTGGCCCAGAATAGAGTGGCGCAGAGTGCAGTAGAGTTGAGTGATGTCGAGTTCCGTGGCTTAGAGTGGTGTAGAGAGGTGCGGAGTAGAGTGACATAGAGTTGAGCGATGTAGAGGGCAATGGCACAGAGTAGAGTCAAGTGGCATAGAGTAAAGTGATGTAGAGTGCAGAATAGATTAGAGTGGCATGGAGTGCAGGGGCGTAGAGTGGTGCAGAGTAGAGCAGCATAGAGTGGTTCAGAGTAGAGTATGGTGCCATAGAGTGCAGTGGTAGAGATTGTAGTAGAATAGAGTGGAGTAGTGCAGAGCAGAGTGGGGTAGAGTTCAGTAGCAGAGAGTGCATTGTTGCAGTGAAAAGTGCCAGGGTGCATTGGTGAAGAGTGCTGTAGAGTGGCGTGGAGAGCAATGGCATGGAGTACAGTGATGTAGAGTGGTGCAGTGGTGTGGAGTGGAGTGTAGTGACATAAATGCAGCTGTGTAGAGATCATTGGCGTAGAGTGCAGTGGTTAAGAGTATAGTGGCATAGAGTGTTGTGGCACAGAGTGGAGTTGTGCAGAGAGGAGTAGAGTTGCGTAGAGTGCAGTGGCATAGAATAAATAGTTTCAGAGTAGAGTGAAGTGGTGCAGAGTGGAGTGGTGCAGGGGTGAGAGCAGTTGCGTAGAGCGGCATACAGAGTAAAGGCATAGAGTAAAGTGGCGTGGAGAGCAGTGGCATAGAGTACTGTGATGTAAAGTAGAGTGCAGTGGCATCGAGTAATGTGACATAGAGTGCAACTGTGTAGAGTGCAGTGGCACAGAGTGAATTTGCGCTGAGTGGAGTAGAGTGGCGTAGAGTGCAGTGGCGTAGAATAAATAGTTTCAGAGTAGAGTGAAATGGCTTAGAGTGGAGTGGTGCAGGGTAGAGTGAAGTTGCGGAGAGCGACATAGAGAGTAAAGGCATAGAGTAAAGTGGTGTAGAGTCTGTGGCATAGAGTGCAGTGGTGCAGTAGATTAGAGTTGAATACAGCGGAATTGTGTAGAGTGCAGGGGCATACAGTTGAGTGTTACAGAGTAAAGTGCATTGGCATAGAGCATATTGGCTTAGAGTGCAGTGGCGTAGAGTGAAATGTTGCAGAGTGGTGCAGGGTACAGTGGTGTAGAGTGGAGTTGTGCACAGTAGATTGGTATGGCCTAGACTGGAGTGATGTAGAGTGCAGTGGCGAAGAGTGGAAAGAGTAGATTGACGAAGAGTGCATAGGCTTAGAGTAAAGTGGTACAGAGTAGAGTAGAGAGGTGTAGCGTGAAGTGGCGCAGAGTGTAGTGCTGTAGAGTGAGGTGGTGCAGAGTGCAGTGTAGTGGAGTGGAATGGTGCAGAGTAGAATCGAGGGGCATAGAGTGGAGCTCATTTCTGAATGAACAGTGCTGGGTTAGAGGTATTAGCTGGATAGTCAGTGCTTTTGATGGACAGGACAACCAGATATGGACACCAAAGTGCTGCAAAAATATCTACTTTGGTCCTGCAAAATGTGCTTATCAATGCCGCAATATCCTGGTGGGTCTGCCTGTATCCAACATGCCAAGGGTTCCATTGCTAACAAAAACAGGATTGGTGAGAGACAGCATCCGTGCCTCTTGTTCCTCTCCAGTGAGAATCTTCTAGCTAGTATGCCATTAATTCTGACACTGCGCATTTTTGTATTGTAAGTTTTGTTCTCCCCAGAGTGCGCGGCTGCGTTTGCATGCACCCTGCTACCCTGAAGCGCCCAGAGCCTTTCATGAAGCATGTAGGTCACATCAGAAACCAGGAGAGCTTTGTGGTCTCCACATGTCTTTTAGAATGAAAACTATTATGGTGCTTGATGGGCTGCACTGCAAAAAAGTTCAAGGTATCCAGCTGGGAAGCCTGGTAGTTAGCCTGGGGGAGGTACACATGAATGGGTCTTCTCAGTAAATGAAAAGGAGGCTCTCGCTAACGCCGCTTCATTCATAAACAGCCTGGGCTACTTTTCTGATGTTTGCCTTCCCATTGCCCATCGACCCCCGAGCACTCCTAAGGTGTGAGGTGTTGTTACAGCCTTGTGCTAAACTGGCACAAGCTTAAGTGGACACAGCAAAGAGAGAGACAATTGACGGGCGCTTGTTATAGCTCTGAATGCTGAGAAAGGCTACTCTCAAGGAGCCGTTCTAAAAGTAAATAGCAAACCTGACAATGTATTGTCTCCTGCTGCCCAAAGCTTCCTGTTTTCGGAATGTCATAATATATCATGCCATTGAGACACATTTATCAAAAGCGATAGCAGTAGCGGCCCATTCCCTTCCAAGGTGGGGTGTGGGCCGGGCCACAGAAGGGAGGTGGTGAGGGTTTTTTTGGGAGCAAAAAAATAACAAAAATAATAAACTTACCTTGTCGCCGCGGTCTCCCGTGCATCGCCTCGTCCTTTTTCTGACACTGGCCACAGGCTCTTATCCTGCCCTGTGGCCAATCCTGAAGCTGCTCTCGCATGAGATCAGCTTCAGGATTGGCTGGAGCGCCACCAACTTGCTCTCCCAGGCAGACTGGGAGCCTGCGCCTGCCCTCGCCAGTCCCAGCAATGCAGCTGGGGCTGGAGAGAGCTTCACTGCGCATGAGGGGTTTGGCTGGCCTGAGACAGCCAGCCAAACACCTCATGCGCAGTGAAGGGAGTGCCCACTACTCTTCCACCAGCAGTGTCATCACCTAGACTCGCCCCCAAGACTCGTCAGAGTCCTGCGGGTGGGTTCAGGCAATTCAAATAAAACGGGTTTAAAACCTGTTTTATTATCGTTTTATTTTCTGCTGGTGGCAGGGGGGACAGCGCTCCTCCCCTCTAATGGAGCGGCCGCCCCTGAGTGATGGTTTTAAAACAGAAACTTTGACACATTCAGGCCTCAGACTCTGATAACAATGCCAGAGGCAAGTCAGTATCACATGTTCCCAGTATGTGGTCTACATTCTTATCATACTTTGAGCAACATAGCATGGGGTCAGTCAACAAACAAACAGGGAGAGCAGAGACCAGCCAAGGGTAGGCTTATGCAACAGACATTATGTTAGAATAGGACAAGGTGTCTTTAAACTTCAATAAAGTGTATTTCTTTAACATATGGAAGCTTTCCAACTTGGGGGCATATTTACAAGGGCTTTATCTCCGCTTTTTTGGCTTACAAAGCCAAAAAACTGTAGATAAAACTAGCACCCTATTTACAAGAGGGTGCTAACATGCGTAATCGCATGTTAGCACCCTTTTTCCCAACGCCTCACTTTGCATCTCCAATGAGATGCAAAGTGGGCATTACTGGGCGTACCCAAGATGGACTACCTTGCAAATATCGCTGATGTTTACATCGCGATATTTACAAGGCAGCCCACATGATTTTAGCACACATTAGATTTTGGCGAAAACGCCCATTTTCGCCAAAACCTAACGTCTGCTAAAATCCTGACTTAGCCATCCCTAACATAGGGGGTGAATTATGCTGATACGACCCTGTGGGTTGTATCAGCAAGGTTATCGCCCTTTTGCAGAGAACATCGCTGGAAAACCAGCGATGTTCCCTGCAAAAGGGCGATAACCTCGCTATCTCTGGAATTTTAATCGCCCTGGAGTAATGCGTTGTTAATAACGCACTACCAGGCCGATAAATACCAGAGATAGCCTGTAAAAATATAATTATCGCTAAGCACAGCCAGCGATAATTATCGCTGGCCGTTGTTAATATGCCCCTTAGTGTGCCGATTGTTTTTGCAGTATTTATTAAAAGTGAGAGTTTTTAAACATGTACTGGAAAACATTCCTGCTCCCGCCCTGAAGACAATGCTATTAGTACAATTGTCAGACCCCCCATGATTTTGTGGAGTCGGATGGCATATTTTGCAGAAAAAAGCTAAATTTGCAGTCCTGAACCCCAAAAGTGGCGGTAGTTTTGCAGCAGGCAGAACATGTGCTTGCAACAAAACTACTCTAACCATTCACTTTCTGTGACCTGGTAGAAATGTCCAGCAGCACTGCACCATGGAGCAGGATGGTGTCTGATGTCAGAGAGTGCATTTCTAAATTTGCAAACTGCTCTCTCTCGCATTGGACAGCCTCTATTCCTAAGGGACAGACTGCAGCAGGAGGCAATGGAGTGGTGAGAACACTGAAGCCTCTGTAGTGGGAGGACAATGGAGGTGAGGAGACAGGGCCATGAGGTGTTCTGGGATGTTAGGGGGAGGGGTGTTTCTCACTAGAGAGGGGAGACACAGGATGGGGTGACTCCTTTTTTTTCTGTGGTAAATTGAGAGGATGTGGTGGTACGGCCAAAGCTGCAGACTTTGGACCTGAGCAACCAGGTTTCAGTCTCAGCGTTGGCTCAATATGTGATTCTGAGCAAATCACTTATTCTCGCCATTCCCAAAAAACCTTGTTTAATGTAACTGGTGCTGATATAATGCACTCCAACGCATGCCGAGTTTGCACTATATAAAGGTGCATAAAATAAATAAAGAGAGAAGGGCAGCAGGTATCAGGAAGGGACCTGATAGCACAGGGGCGGGCTTTTGCATTTCAAAGGCAGGTGACAGAGGAACTTAACACCTCTGTCACCTGTTAACCAGTTGCTTACCCTCCCTTTATTGATTCAGCACAGAACAGGCACTTTTGTATAAGTCACAGGAATTTTACAAAAGTGCAGATTTTTTTGATAATTGCGAAATTGCTATATCCTGGGGGGAGGGGGGGGGGGGGCTGACTAGGAGGTGAGTACGTTGACATGTGTACCTTATACATGGATTAGATTCTTATTATAAATAGAGCAACATTTTAGGTTATTTAATCAAATGCATATAGAATTTTGTACAGAGCACACCATCAATGGATATATTCAAAGGTGCTCTCCCATGTTATAATGAATAAAAAGGAGGTTTGGTGAAATACATTATTTACCTTTGATCACACATTTTGGTCAAGCAGGGAAGCTAGGACTGATTCCAGATTTTCCAGTTTCACACTGCAGTTAGACCACTAGAAGGGTATCTTTGACATCAAAGGTTAATGCTTTGTTGGTAATTCTTGGAGGATGAGATTAGAGAGTCAGTCACAAGCAGAATTCCCATTCTATTTTTGTCAGGTTCATACAGCTCACAGGGCAAACCTTACCCAAGGGACATTAGAGCTCTTCACAACAGAAAGTACCTGCTAAAAACCTTTTTTTTTCAGCACAGTGAGATTTGAACCCTGTTTCCCATGTGACATGATCGGCAGCTATAGCTACGAGGCCACATTGCCTCTTGTGAACGTTCAGCTCATTCTGGGCTTGAGGGTCCAAGAAGACCTTGAACTGAGCCTGAGCTAGGCACCTGGATCGAGCTTTCAATGCTTCGCCCACCCTTAGAGCAACCGTATAGTCTATTAAATCAAACACAGCAGCATTTTGTACCGCACAAATCCTGAAATCCCGTATTTGAACGTGCTGTCATATATAATAATGAAGAAAAAGGAGGCTCAATGAAATGAAATATTTGCATAGAATCACACAATTTGGTGAAATAGGGGTGCTGGGTTTGAGCCCAGACTTTCTAGATTCACATTGTGCAGTTCAGCCACAAGATTGGTGTATTTTCCTCTTGCCTGGTTTACATCAGAGCACTGCTTTGTTTTTAACTCTTGGAGCATGAGGTTAGAGCTTATTGGCTAGCAGAAACTTCACGAAAGCTTGGCTCTTTTAAGGCACCAGGATCCAAAAGGACCTTGAGCTGAACCCTAGCCAATCATATGGCTTGAGCTTATACCGGCTCACCCACCTCTGCATCAGATCATGAAGTGCTGAAGTACCACAGTCCACTGAGGGGAGTCAGGCTGTGAACACATGCAGTTCAGCTCAGGGCCAGAGAATTCTGAAGCTCGCTGAGAAGGAATTTCTTAAGTGAAGGAGGGGAAGTCCACAGAGATGCCTGTGCCTATGCTTTCTTTTGACGGGTGCTCTGTTGTATTGGGTATCATGAAGACCTCGTGGTAAGCTAGTGCCTTTCCTATGCCAATAGTTATGGTTGGGTTACATCATTCACGGATCAGATACCGTGTGAGGCACAGTCTCATATGTTACTGACTTATCATCGGCACTGCGGGACTTTAAAACATGTCTTTGGTGCACACAACCTTGGCTGTGGTGCACAGACACCTTTTATTGCCTCACACAGAGGAATAAATTAGAGGGAACATTGATTGCAAGGTATTTCTATACACTCTCAGAACCTTGTCCCAAATCCCAGTTTTTATTTTATCTTAATTAGGAAAGTCTCTTCAATGGAGTCAAGGGCACGTTCCATGTTTAGCGAGAGGGCTACCACCAGCTAACTCACACTTCATACTCTCTCTACTATGCACTGTAAGTCATTTAAGGCTGCGCCTTGCTGATTTTGTTGGCATAAAAGCAGACTGATCAAAATATTTAAGATTTCCCAGCACCTTATAAAGTCTACTTGCAAGGTATTTATTTTCCACATTCAGCAACAAGATTGTACAGTATTAAGAGCACTGATCTGGTTGCTTACCAAGATTAATGTAGGAAGGTGGAGTATTATGTGATGAAGCTGGTTAGGCTTCACCATACCATATTGTCTCAAACCCCAAAGATGGTCCTTGAATGCACACTAATTAACCCTTAGTTCTGACCTGGTAGTGTGGCAAAGAGCAGTCAGGCTTTACTAGCGTAACATGTGTTAAGCATTTCAGATACCAACATGGACAATAAGTAATTGACACGACTCGAGAGAAATCCAACACCAATTTATAAAAATAGAATGTACTTTTATCTTAATTTAGACACCAAAATGACTTGAATAGCATACATATAACCAGAGTTTTAGATTCTTGAAGCAATATAAAATCAGTGTAAAAAAATACAGTGAAAATGTAACATTGCGGTCAATTGGAAAAAAGAGGCCCCATTGTGTGGTACCCTTGCAGGGTAAAGGTGATGTGGGTCCCAGGACCAGGCCACAACAGTCAGTTCAATTTTAGCTGACCCATAGAGCCCAGGTGCAGAGTTGTCCTGGTTGTCTCTGGTGCTGAATGGGAGCCACGGAAGAGCTGCTTTTACAGCTTGCACAGTGCTTTGGGGAACAAGATGCAAAAACAAGGTGGTTGCTGACATCAGTCGAAGGCTGAATGGAGTTCCCTCTACGTGCACCATCGACAAAAGGGATTGATTGCCGGACTGGCGACCAACAAGTCTTAGCAGCAGTAATCCTTGGAAAAAGGTACTTAGACATCTGGTGGTCCCGGGGAACACGGTAGCTGCATGTAAATTTGTGGAAGGCAAAACTACAGTTCCCATAATGCACTAGACCATCTGGATTTGGGCGATCGCATGGAGGGCCCAATGGGCAGCGATTGTGCAGATCTGGAGCATTGTTTTACCTGCAGATTGCAGGGGACCAGTGCCATTAGTCCAAGGAAGCTTGAGGGTGCTGCAGGCAACCACAGGGGTTTCTTTGTCTGAGGGAACTGAGAGTGAACATAGGACGAGTCTCAATCAGGCAGTTCCAGGATTCTTGCCACAGGTGCAGAGTATCTCTTTTGCTTTGTACAAGTCCTGTTGTTGAAGACACAGGTTTCTCTTTTTTGGCCTCCTCGAGGCAGGTTGTTTAGAACTAAGGTTTTAATGACAGGGGTAGCCCTCAAATCCTAGATTAAGGAATGTTAGGGGTGTGGGTTTGAGTGGCCAATGGGCTGCTTGCCCTAGCGGATAACCCAACCCTGAGGTGATGACATCCAGCGGTGTAAGTTGCCTTTTCTACCCATAATCCTCTATTTTGCCACTTTATAAAATGGAAGAACCCTTCTTTCAGTTTACAGACTGGGATGCCCACCCAGGAGGTGTGGCTACCCTTCTGGAGGTGTACACCTCCTTGACTATCTAATTTCCCACCTGCCTGGGTTCAATTGTGCCTGGGGCAGGGGAAGGACTGATTCCTTCTCTCTGTAGAGGCGGTCCCTCCGCTAAGGCGGAGGAGGGTCGCCCCACTGCTCGCGGAGCAGTGTAAAACAAATAAAATGATAATAACAGAAGTTATTTCTGTTAGTATAATTTTTGGGGGGGACCAGGTTGGGCGGTGCCAGTACTCCCCTGACGTTCAGGAGGAGCAGTAATTGCTGCACTCCAAAGTGCGCAGGACTGCTTGGCCTGCCCACTCGGGCAGGTAGGTGAAGCAGTCCTGCGCCTTTGCATGTTCCCCATCAGGCTGTATTACATAGCCTGGTGGCGAACATGCCCACCATCCCATTCCCCATCTGAGCACTGAGCCATGGCACTCAGGCCAATCACAACACTGCTTTGCAGCGTTGTGATTGGCTTAGGGGAGGGCGTCTGTGTGCTTCCTGGTTCTGGAGGAGAGAGGACGAGGGACGATATAGAAGAGATGAGTGAGAAGACGCGGCGAGGAGGTAAGTGTTTTTTTATTCCCTCACTCCCGTCCCCCCACACCCACCACCTGCCTCTTCACTTCCATTCCCTACCAGCCGCTACTGTAGTTAGCCCCGATGCATATCAGAGGCAGTGCAGTCTTGGAAACTCACCACCTTGATGTGCTACTTCACTAGCTCATCTGCGACCGCCTTCCTTCCCAGGTCTTTATTCCTGACTCCCGGAAGTGATCACATTGCCTGGCAAGAGGTCAGAATCCTGTCTTGGGGGTAGAAAGCAAAGACTGCCAGCCAGAGCACAGAGAAGGTGATGCAACCAGATGTGCAACTTCCAAGGTAGCCAGCTGGGTGCATGCCCCAATGTCCTCTATATGAGATTAGTGTCAGGAATGAGAAGGCAGATTGTTTGATACCAAACATGACATATTTAGGTGGTATCAATTAGAGCTCCCAATCTTGGGTTTGCCTGCGTGCCAGCCTATGTTATCCTATGGTCCGTCTATCACTTATAATGTCCTTTATTGGTAAAGAGCAC
The DNA here is from genome assembly GCF_964204655.1 of Triturus cristatus. NCBI lineage: Eukaryota > Metazoa > Chordata > Amphibia > Caudata > Salamandridae > Triturus > Triturus cristatus. The sequence continues at coordinate 1,085,650,780 of NC_140583.1, read as the reverse complement.
TATACAGGCATATACGCTTGCACTTACGTGTCCACAGTCACACCTCTAATACGATGCACCTTGCCTCCTAGGCTTAAAGAGGCCTCCTCAGGGGGAACTGTTCCTGCGGTCTGCAATGGCAGGCCCGCAGACAGTAGTTTGCTTGGGTCACTGAGGGTGGAACAAACTGCGCTGCAGGCCCTGGGAACCCCTTTACCACCCATGCCCTGGGCACCCCTGGCACCATATAATAGGGATTTATAAGGGGGAGGGGGTAAAGTCCTTGTCAATTGGGATGCCAATTTACACATACCAGTTTTAGGGAGGTAGCACTGGCAATGGAACCTGGGCAGCAGACTCCAGCGCATTATCAGAGTCATAACTGTCAGTATTGGAGCAAAAAGTAGGCAGGGGGAGGTACCATACAAAAAGGTCACTTTCCTGCAATTAATGATTATGATTACTGTGAACTGCTGTAAATCAGGGGAGCTACTTCCCCTGGCAGCATCACACATGTTTCAGAAGACCCATACATTTAATGGCCAGTCTTTTAAAAAATCACTTTGAAATCCATTGTTTCCAGGTGTTTTCCCACTCTTTAATTGGGTTATATCATTTATTTAATCAGGTATGTCTGCCTGTAGGACTTCTACCTCAGACACCACCAACTGAGAGGTTCACAAAGTCACAAAGCCTTTCAATGCATTGTGACAGGTATCTACCCTTGGGTGGTAAATTGATTAAAAGTACATGGTGCATTAGATAGATATTTATGAACTCACTTTCCAGGTTTGCCTTACATTCCTCCCTTTTAACCTTAAGTTTCTGGCACCCTTACAATGATGAGCCTTGCTTTGCCTACTTCTACAGCTCCAGAATGCCACTCCCCATCCTTGGTAACTTGACTAGCTTTTCCACAATTCCTCACTATTTGTGATAAGATCCGTCCTCTTCTCACTGTGTTATATGCCTCCTTGTTCCCTTGTTTTCCTCAAAATACTGCTCGTCTGTCTTATTATCAGTGCAATTAATGTCTTATGTCTTAGAACCCAAACAATTACCCTCCAGCCTTCTGACTTTACAGCTCTTTTTGGCAGCAGATTTATCTTCAATGCTGAGTGGTCTGACCCTCTCCTTGCGAGACAATTCACATTGGTAAATCTATTTGTATGTATACCACGTGCAAACATATAGTCCAACGTTGAGTATGTTTTGTGAGCCTCTGAATAGAGTGAGAACTGCTTGACTCATTCCTCACTGTTACAACATGGTATGGACTCAAGCTGTGCAAAACCAAAGGATATGATGGACGGAGTGTTGAACATTGCAAGCACTCACCCCCAGTCAACTGATCTGGGTTTAATCCATCATCATTCTTTAGCTCACTCCTCCACCCCAGTTCAGACATGGCCATATGCAAATCAGTTTGACCCTGTGCCTCATGGGAACAGTCCAGCCCGAACTGCCAAGCCATGTCAACCCTGGACCGGAAACAAGCATCCTGGGACCGGTTTCTGGCTAATCAGCCGTCATCAGCCAGGTTAGCTTGAATCCAGTGGCAAAGTGAACAAGGGACCCACGTCTGGGCATACCCTGCCAACTTAGGGCGAACAAAGCAAAACCAAAGGGGATGATGGACGGAGTGTTGAACATTGCAAGCACTCACCCCCAGTCAACTGATCTGGGTTTAATCCATCATCATTCTTTAGCTCACTCCGCCACCTCAGTTCAGACATGGCCATATGCAAATCAGTTTGACCCTGTGCCTCTTGGGAACAGTCCATCCCGAACTGCCAAGCCATGTCTTCCCTGGACCGGCTGTGTCTTTAGAAACTTTGAGAAATGGGGATGGGAGCAGGTGTGTTTTATAGTTTTTTCAAGGGATGTAAAGGAGTTTGTTGATGCATCTGATGAAGTATGTGTGACTTGTTGTTTGGGGAGCAAGGAATCAATTTTAAGCACAATCTGGGTTCAACTGAGAATAGGGTGAGTTCCATGCATTAAGTTTACTGGGATGGATATCATTAAAGCCACTGATTGAACTTCAATTAACTGAGCCTTATAGTGATGGTAATTCTGACTAGCAGTCAGTGCTGGGCATATTTTGAGACAAATAGCTTAGGTTGTCCTGCTGGGATCCTTAATGAGGGATTGTGCTGGATGGCTTTGGATAGCCTTGGGGAAAGGAGTTGGAGGAGGGGTAAATTGCTTTGTGCTCATGGTTAATAGAAGGTGTAGGTCAAATTGTGTGTGAATCTGAGGAGATTGCAACAGGAAACATAAAAAAAGAGTCTGTCAAAGGTAAGAAGTGGCGTAAGTTTTTTGTAATTAAAAACTCAGTTGAGGTGTGTGGTAGTAGGGACAATTAAAGAAGAGGAAGGTTTAGGCAAGTGGTCAGGCAGGTGAAGTGGGAAGTGAGAGGCATAAGTGAAATGGAGTGGGTGTGGCAGGGAGATGAGTACCCTGGGGCATATTTACAAGGGCTTTATCTCTGCTGTTTTGACCTGAAAAGCCAAAAAAGCGGAGATAAAACTATCGCCCTATTTACAAGAAGGTGCAAACATGCATAATCGCATGTTAGCACTCTTTTTCCCAGTGCCTCCCTTTGCATCTCTAATGAGATGCAAAGTGGGCGTCACTGGGCGTACCCGGATGGACTACCTTGCAAATATCGCTGATGTTCACATCGCGATATTTACAAGGCAGCCCACAGGATTTTCGCAGATGTTAGATTTTGGCGAAAACGGCCGTTTTCGCCAAAATCTAACGTTTGCTAAAATCCTGATTCACCTATGTTTGACATAGGGGGTGGATTATGCTGATACGACCACAGGGTCGTATCAGCAAGGTTATCGCCGTTTTGCAGGGAACATCGCTGGAAAACCAGCGATGTTCCCTGCAAAACGGCGATTACCTCGCTTTCTCAGGAATTTTTATCGCCCTGGAGAAACGCGTTGTTAATAACGCGCTACCAGGGCAATAAATTCCAGATATAGCCTGCTATAAGAAATTTATCACTAAACACGGCCAGCAATAATTATCGCTGGCCGTTGATAATATGCCCATTTGTATTTTTTTTTTTTTAATAACAATTTTATTGAAAACAAAATCCACAACATTGCAGCAGTCATGACACTTAATTAGCACCTTCACAGGCAAAATATACATTCGGGCATTGGAGACAACAAGCGATACACTCAGGGTAGTAAGCACTGAATCAAACCAATCAGTGAAGCGTTACAGAGGTGGTTTCATACACATATTAGGATCGGGGAGCCTCCCATATACAGTATATGAATGGTGGCCTTAAGCTTTTAGGTCACCGCGCTTGCCCCCATTTTTTCCAGGATAGCTTGTCTCTCCCTTCTAAGTTCCACCGTAGGAGAAATACAGATGTCCCCCCGATATTTATTCCAACGTGCCCACTTGTGATCCCACTTCCGCGGACAGCCTCGACTTTTGTATACCGTTTTCTCCGCCACCATGGCCTGATCCACATCAGTGGCCCAGACACGCAACAGCGGCATGGTGTCTACCCCCCACTTCCGGGCAATATTCCTTTTAGCAATGGCCCAACCCACCGCCGACCACTTCTGCTCCGCCTGGGTGAGGTCCGTATCTTCCCACACATTAAGGAGGCAGAGCTGGGGAGAGGGAGCGATGGGTTTATCTATGGACCTCGCCATCTGTCGGGTGACTTCTATCCAGTATTGCTGAATAACGGAGCAAGCCCATAGAATGTGCAGAAATGTACCTGTCTGGTGACAGTGCCGTAGGCAGAGCGTGTCTGGATGTCTTCCTAATTTATACAACAGTTTAGCATCAAAATACACACGGTGCAGAATTTTGAGCTGAACGAGGCGGAGTCGCATCGGTATTGCCACCTCACGAGGGAAGGCTAGCGCTTCAATCCAGTCCTCGTCAGCCATTTCTCCCAAGTCCGTTTCCCACCTGGCCTGTAATTTCCGCATTGGGTAGGTACGATTATTAATTAACTTCCTATACGTCAAGGAGATAGCCCTGCGGTCCATTGGATCCAGCAACAGCCTGTCCTACAAAGGAGAGGAGTCTGGAAGGGGGGCACCGGCGGGAAGGGCGCCGTCGATAGCATGGCTGATTTGAAGATATCGATAATACTCTGAGGGTGCGAGCTGGTATTTAAGCTGAAGCTCCGCGAATGACGCCTTCTTGCCTTTAATCCATACATCCCCACCGTAGAGATACCAATAAGGTCCCATTTATCGAAACCTGCGCAGGTGCTCAGACGCCCCAGACAATCAGGCTCCCAGAGTGGGGTGGCCTTAGTTAGCCGCCCATACCAACCCATGCGCCGCTGGAGCCTGTGCCAGGTTTCCACCGTCCGGGCCGTAGGGCCAGTCAAGCCTAGATTTTTGTGGTTTGAGTATAGTTCCCTGTTGTATCCTCCCTTTCCCAAAAGCCAGCGGTCAGTACGGAAGCTAGGATCATCGTGAGATCCGAACACCCACTGGTTGATTGCGATCAATTGTGCTGCCTGGTAATAAAGGCGTATGTCCGGCAATCCTATACCACCATCGTACCAGCCCATAGTGAGTTTTTGCATTGCCATTCAAGGCGGCCCAGTATCCCATAATAAACCTCGCAGTGCTGCCTCAATCTTCAAAAAATAGGAGTCGGGAATCGGGATGGGCGTATTCTGTAGGGCATAGAGGAAACGGGGGAGGGTTAGCATCTTAAAAAGGGCTGCCCAACCCAGGAGTGTGAGGGGCAATGTCTTCCAGTGTACCACATCCGCCCTGAACCGCTGCAATGGGCCCACTAGGTTTCACTCCTGAAATAGGGATGGGTCGAATGTTATAAAGATTCAGAGGAATTGGAAACCCTGTGATGCCACCAGAATGTTATACCCCCTGGGACTATGTGGCGGGTCACCCCAAAGGGGGTACATCTGGGATTTGGACCAGTTGATCTGGTACCCGGAGTGGGCCCCAAAAATATGAAAAATATGAAGTACCCGACGGACCGAGCGCCGGGGAAGCCAGGTACAACAAAATATCGTTTGCATATAAAGAAATACGGTCTTCATGATCTGCTGTCCATTTAAGGCCTCTGATTTCAGGGTCACTCCGGATCCAGACCGCGAGTGGCTCAAGTGCCAATGCAAAAAGAAGCGGCGACAGTGGACAGCCCTGTCTCGTGCCATGGCATAGGGAGAAGGTGCTCGAACATTGGTTATTAACTGAGACGTGGGCCGTGGGCAAGTTATATAGCAGTCTGATCCATCCGAATAGCCGGGGACCCAACCCCACACGAGCCAAGACAGCGAAGAGATACTCCCACGCCACCGTATCAAATGCCATCCCGGCATCAAGGGCGAGCAAAAGTGCTTCTTCTTGGAGTGTTGCAGCACGGCCCAATGCCCCGTGAACACGGCGCAAATTACGTGCAGTATTACTGCCTGGCATGAATCCTGACTGGTCCGGGTGGATCAATGCAGTGAGATATGGAAGCAGACGATTGGCCAGCAGTTTGGCCAAGATTTTGGCCTCGATTGTGATCAGGGAAATGGGACGGTACGATGCACACTCGTCCTCTGGTTTACCAGGTTTGCGGATAACCACTATGGTGGCAGTGCGGATATCGGGTGGGAGGACGCCAGTCTCGTAACACTCATTATACAAGTTCAGCACGTGGGGCGCAAGTTTCAGATCCATAGGCTTCAGGAGTTCTATCGGGATTCCGTTGGGGCCCATGGCCTTGCCGGACCGGATATCTCAAATGGCTTTTTGAATCTCCTCAATCGAAATATCCACCTCCATGGCCTCCTTATCTTGCTGGGAAACACAGCGCATTTCAATAGTGGCAAGGAGGTCTGCCGCCCATCGTGCCTGTGAGTTCTGCGGCGGCGTATATATTTGCTCATAATACTTTGCAAACGTTTCGGCAATGTTTTGAGGGTCAGTGATCAGTACACCATCCGGCCCTTTGATCGCGCCCACCCACCGCGCAGCCAATTCCTTACATTCCAGCCATGCCAACAGTTTAGCGGTGCGTTCACCCAGCTCGTATATTCTGTGCTGGGTCGCAAGGGTGCGTCGGTTGGCATCTTCAAAGAGCAATTGCCTATAATCCTGTCTCTTAACATTAAGTATGTGTTGGGTCTCGTGGGCAGGGGTATGCGAAACATCGCGCTCGAGGTGTAGTATCTCCGTCTCTAACTCGCAAACTCGTCGCTTACGTTCAGCCCTGTGTCCCACTATCATGGACAACGTCCGTCCCTTGATAACTGCTCTGTAAGCACCCCATAGCGTTATCGCCGACGCCACAGACCCCGTGTTTTCTTCAAAATAGTGATCAGTGTCTTGCCGCAAGGAATCTCTAATGTGTGGGATTTTCAGCAACCAGGGCTGAATCATGATGGGGCCAGGTTGCCGTACCCGACGGGCGCCGAAGATAGATTTTACCAGGGAGTGGTCGGATATCCCCCGTGCTAAGCTCGTGGACTCAGTGAAGTGTTGAATATGTTGCGCCTGGGTGAACAGGTAGTCAAGCCGTGAGTGACTGCCATGAACACCGGATTGAAAAGTGTAAAGTGCATCTCGGGGATGTGACCATCTCCAAATGTCTACCAGGCCGAACGCATATGTAAAATTGTGCAGTTGCAAGCCTTGTGGAGCTTCCCGTCGGGGCGGAGTGCGATCTATGGCACCGTCCATCGTCAAGTTAAAGTCGCCACCCACAACCAGGGCACCCTCAGGCAAGGTCATCAAGAGTGTCCCCACATCTGCTAGGGTCTGGCGCTGAAGGCCCGGTGGTGCATACACTGAGAGTACATTGAGGACCCTCCCCTCCCAGCTACCTGAGCAAGCAACATACCTACCCTGCGGTTCAGTCCGTGTAGTGTGAATCACATAGGGGCAACCCTTACGTAGGAGGATCCCCACCCCTCTGGATCCCGAGGTAAAGCCAGAATGCGCTACCATACGATACCCCTTTCTGTCTAGGGCCTGACAGGAGTTCCCTATGAGGTGCGTTTCTTGGAGCAACACCAAGTCTAGTCGGTGCTGATGAATATATTGTTGCACTACACCCCGTTTGATTTTGTCTCCCAACCCATTGATGTTCCAGGTCATTAGGCTAAGTCCCTGAGTCACAGCCATAAGATCCCAACAGTAATATGCTAGACTGGTCGGAGTGACCACTGCAGCGAGGCCCTTCAACCACCTCTCTAAATACAGCACCAGTCGCCACCTCGCCCCTCATGAAGACGAAGGAGATGAGACCAGGAGCATGTAGGTAAGTATTCCGAGTCACGTATTGATAAAGAATGCCATTTAGTACTGCTGCAAGAAAACAATAAAAAACAACCCCCCAAACAAACCAAATCAAACCAAGCGATACCCATGAAAAGGCATCTCTTACCCTGCCTCCCTGCATAACGGGACTAGAACCGTCCGCCTCCCCCAACATGCAGAGCGCCTGTCGCCCCCCATGAACAATTCGAGGAAACGTGTGCCGCCCCACTCCCATCATATTAACTGACATTGCATAGAATCCGTCCCCCACCACCCGACCACATCCCCACTATGAAAGAAAATTCTTAGCACTGTTTGGATTGCCCAAGCCCCTCCAAACCAGCCCCATCGTAGCGGCATTTGTCACACCCGTAACGATCTAGAAAACAGTTCTAACGAATGAGTATACTTTTGAGGAAAGCCACTCTACGACTGTGAAAGCCAGTCTATCGTCCCCCCAATGTCTTCAATGGAGGCCCATGGTGACAACGTACCAAAGGGGTGAACACTCCTCAGTTCCCGGGGCACACCCATATTAGCCATCCTATCCTTGTGAGAGTACTCGTTTGCCCTCTGACACATTCCAGGGAGTTCCGATGTGGCCATACAAAACACTATACCATCTTACCAACGTCCAGAATTAGGGTTCCCCAGCTGGGCCCGGGGCATCAGAGTCCGAGCGTGAAGGAAAACGCCTTTGCTGGCGCCAATCTTCGGCCTTATCCGCCGCCGATGGTCCCTTTTTCTTCCTTTTATCCACAGTGCGCCAGCCCTCCAACCAATCCCAAGCATCCTCCGGGCGAGTCAAGAACCAGGATTTTCCATCGGCCTCCACCCTCAGCTTGGCAGAAACATCATTGCGTACTTAACTTCCTGTTCCAGAAGTGCCTTTTTTACCTCCAGGAAGCTACGTCTTTGCTTCTGAACTCTTAGGGTAAAATCAGGAAAGAATGTGATTTTGCTGTTCTCAACAGTGACGGGTGGAGCCGCCCTCGCCGTTTGAAGAATAACGTCTCAGTCACGGAAGTTAAACACTCGGGCAATGTGAGAAGTTGGCCTGATGTATGATGTCACTAGTTCTAGTGTACACCTTATATCAGTCCAAACAACCCTTATGGTGATTGGTTGTAAAGTCAACCTTATAGACCAGCTATCCTATGGTAGCATGGACAAGAGCAGTCTTAGGCTAAACTCTGAATGGCATGTGAAGCCAGCTGTGATACCATATATAATCCCTTGAATACCAAATGAAAGGACACCACAACAGATATATATAAAATAAAGTATATTTATTCTAGTCAAACCCTCAGCACTCTTTATGAGATTCGAGGTAAGTACAACACAGTCTTATTTAAGCATACATTAAGTCACACAGGTAAGTAATACAGTTAGGCCCTAGGGGCCACGCAAACCATATACTAAAGAAGTGGTATAAGGACCACTGTCACGGAAATAGAATAGGCCTAGGGAATCGCTGGGGTTACACTACACTACCAGCAGTTAGGAAGTGGGAGGCCCACCTGATTCAGGTGCAGAGTGGAAACACTCACGCGTAATGCGTATAGTCGATAGAAATAGTACAGTTCTGAAATAAACAGTTTTAGGACACTTCTGAAGCAACTAGGAAGTCGAGACTCGGAAACTAGACCCTAGGATAGTCACTACCCTTGTGAGCACCGAAGTACCCAAGTTACCTAGCCCACAGGCTGCGGGTGCATAGGTGTGAACTTGCGTCGTGTTTCGTCGTGGACTTCTATGGATGCCTGAAGGAAAGTTGCTGACAGGCAGTCAGTGCAGAGTGACCGGTGGATCCCAAGGCCGGTATCAAGAAGGAAGGGTACCTGCAAGCAGAAGGGACAGAGTCAAGGTCACTAGCCAATGACCACGTGGAACCAGGAAGGAACCAGGCGATGTCGTGAAGATTGAAGGTGAAGGGTGAAGCTTGTCGCTGCAGCCACGGGTACCAGGAGACGTCGAGGACGACCAGGACCAGGAGGCGAGCTGTCCCACGAAGGCTCTTGCTGTCGGCGGCGTCGAAGTCGAACTAGGACTCACCAAGCCTTGGCAAGCGGAACCCACGAAGAACGGAGGACTTGCTTCTGGTGCAGACCAGGAAGGTCTGGGGTGCTTCTCTTTTGCAAAGAAGCGGGAGCCAGTCTGGAGAAGCCAAACCAGTGGTGAAGATTTCAAGGTGTGTCGTCACAAAGGCCGCTAGCCAACGGGCAAGCAACCGGACAGACGCGGCAAGCAGGAAAATGCAGAAGGGCCCCACGCAGGACTCGTGGAGTGTGGTGGGCTGATCTTCGGTGCAGATGGTGCTTGGGGTTGGGGCTTCTCAATCCCCTGTGCACAACTTCGAGGGTACCTCAGAAGCTGCGCTGGAAGATACTCGCCACTTTTCCCAGGTAGCCGGTCCCACGTCCCTCGTCGCCTCCACGGATCTCAGCTCTGCTGTGGATGTGGATCAGGGTCGGAGAAGTCTGGAAGTCAAGGCTCTGGTCGGGCTCTGCAGTCGGTCCCTCGTAGAACTTTAGCAAAGCAAAGGGTAGTCTCTTGATGGTGCCTGTTTGCACAGGGTAGCCACTCCTTGGCCACAAGGGAGATTCTTCAGTCTTCTTCTTTCGTCGAATGTCGAAGGTCCAGAGTTTCTGTTCAAGTTGCAGGTTCAGGATAATCTAATCTCCTGGGGCCCAGCTACCACTCTTATACTAATCTGGGGGGCTGGGTTGCCTGCTAGGTCACGCCTTATGGGTGGGACCTGGGAGGGGGGTGGTTACACCCCCTTACCTTTGTCCAGTTTCGCGCCAGGACTGGGGCTGGTGTGCCCCAGCACCGGTTTGAACTGGACTATGCATGGAACACCTTGTGTGCCCCAGGCAGTGTCTCGTTTCATTCATCCCTCCCTGCCCCAATACACTAAGGCCTGTCTGGGGTGGTGCTCGCACCTCCCAAGGCAGGAAACCTATTGTCCAAGCCTCCCTTGCCGGGATCACTCCCAGCAGCAAGAGGTCAGACTTGTGTCGTGGCAGCAGCATCCATTTTGTGATGCTGGGGCTCTGGTTAACTTTAACCGGGTAAGTAGGTTACAACATGTCTTCTCCCTCTAGAAGGGAGGGATAATATCCTCATCCCCAGAAATGGGATGGTGGTATTATTCCAAAGTGTTAGACACCTTACACGACATGTTTTGATACAGCCAAACCATAGTTACCATAACCGTTTAAGATTATAAGGCACTTTAAGAGTATATGGTAGGCTATATCATAGAACAGCTATAAGGACATGGTTCCGAAAGCTGCAGACAGGCTCAGCTCATGCTAGAGCACCATCTCACATGTTACCAAGCACTCTGCCTCCAGGATTGTTAAGGCCTGCCATAGGAGTGGCTGATAGGTACACATGTGTCTATATGTAAGATAGGTATAGGAATACTACACCTAATTAAGTAGTGATTTACACGACCTTGCCCCAGCTGAGTGATCAGCCAGTTGTGTCATAATGGAAGGCCAGGCCAGGGGTGGCATAATACATGCTGCAGCACCTGGTAGGCCTAGGGTACACCTATGCCCTGGGCACCTAAGGTACACTGTACAGGGGCCAATAAGGTGATCCTATCCAAATGGGTTATGCACCTAAAGTACATAGTATTAATTTAGAGAGAGAACAGCAGGGCTGTGGGTCTGATTAGCAGGCCCACAGCCATATCTAAGTCGAAAACCAGTAAAGCAAAAGCAAAAAGTGGGGGTGAACATAGAAAGCAGACCCTACTCTCCTACAGGCAAGAAGTGGTCGAGGAGGTGCCCCCGGTCGAGGGCGACCACCCGGCACTCGATGGGCTCTTTCAATCGAGAAACACTTTGATAGCCCTCGGGGCTGTAGGTGTTTGAGGACCAGATCCTCGACAAAGAGGTCCACTGCCTGTCCCTCCGCCCACTCCGGGACACCAATAATTCGAACGTTATTCCGGCGCATCCTGCCTTCATAGTCATCCAACTGCCAAGCCAGTACCTCATGGGAGGCATGCAAATCTGCGACCTCTCGTTTGAGAAGGCCAGTGTCGCTTCACAGTTCTTTGGTGACACTTTCCACGGCACCCACGCGGTCGGTAATCTTCCTCACATCCTCACGAATCAGACCCACATCGGTGGCCACGGTATCGATCCGAGTTTCAAGGGACGCCTTGACAGCAGTGATAGCATCCAGAAGGTCTTTATTCGTCGGTTCTACCTTGCCGTCCGAGGCCGGCACCCCGACCTGGTCACCGCCCTGCTGGTGTTGCCATGCAAACTTCTCCAGATTAGTCTGCGTTACCGTTTTGCTGCTCCGCCCGGATGGCATGATCACAACTCAGGGGGCGCTCCCCAGCTACAGGGCGCAGCCGCTATTCCCCGCCGCCTGCTGTGGAGAATTCCACCCGGCCTGTCGGCTTTCGCTGGCTACACCCCAGCCGCAGGGACACCCCTCCAAGGCCCAGATACCCAGCAATGGCCCAAGGATATGGCAGGCTTCTGCCCTCTGCACGCTCGATTCGCCTCTTCAGTATTGTTGCGTTCCAGCCTTCATTGCCAACCCGGGGAAGTCAGGCGTCGCCGTCCATCGATCCGCTCCAGTGGCAAACCGTCTAGAAAAGTCATCCCTCCAGTCCCGTGGGCCACTCGCCGTCCACTCACCACCGGCGTCCGAGGCCCGCCACACAGCTGGAGCGGAGAATCAAGGACCTCCCAGCCGGTCCCCGCACGTTGCGTTCAATTAGCGCTGTGTCGGCATTGGGCCCCTCCCGGATGCCTTCACCCCCACCGGGTATTACCCAACAACCCGGATCGGTCTACTGAGGCAGAGGAGCCGGAGGATCGCCCCCACCACCCGGGGCTAGCGTGCCAATCGCGCCGGAACCGCCGTCATTCACTCCTTAGCGGGACATCCAGCCTCTGGGGAAAACCCCAACAGCGTGTCGGCCAGGTAGCGTCAGGGCAGCAGTCTGGTCACTCTTCTCCAAGCAGGGCCCTCGCAGCAGCCATCAATGTTTGTAAATCCCGATCAGGCGGGGCGCCCGTCCGCTCGTACCGGGCCTCCCCACGGTACCGTCGCAGGCACCAGGCTCCCAGTCCCTTCCTCCAGGAGCGGCCGATCGCAACCAGCCTCACACCGTTCAATCCCCGGTCGGGGCGCGCCCTCCACCGGCAGTAGATTGGCCGAAGTACCGGGCCCCGAGCTCCGCTCCGGCGCTTCCTCACTTTCGCCGCAATCAGCCCCGGGGATCAGTTGGAATCTCCGGGACACAAGGGAGGCCACAGGACACAGCGGAACAAGCTTCTGCAGCGTTGGAGGCGCCGAGCCTCAAATCGCTGCTCTCCGGAGAAAACAGGCCGCGGCCTCACGTAGTCCTTGTGCCCGTCAGGGCCACGTCTCAACCAGCCCGGCCACCGTCTATAAATCGGGGAACGGAGCCCCGTCTCGGCACCACCTCCAACCGGCCCCAAATTTCGCTGCTGGGTCGGCGGGAGCCTCGGGACCACCAGGGACACCTCACAGCACGGGTCGGGACCACTGGGGCACGAAGATATCAGGATATTGCGGGAGTGGCGCTTCAGAGCCTCGCTACTGAGCGGCCATTCCCGTCGGCAGCAAGCCACGCCCCCTCCCCTTTGTAATTTTAAGGATGCAAGGATATTATTTTATTGGGTCCTGTTAATAAAACTTTGGATTTCAGCAAGAGACATGTTTCCCTTCAGGCATTTAAGGATGAACTTTCACCCATTGCGAACTTTAGACGAGTTCAGGCAGTTTTCAAAATGGTACCGTAAGATGATTTTCTTTCAGTTATAGCAATTCCTGTATTAATATGCTGTTTATCCCCTATCCACTCTGATTCTTTGTTTCATCATCCAGTGAGTGCAAGACAGTGCTTTGCACAAGGCCCTGATCCACTCCAGTGAACCACGATTATTCTCTCTCCAACCAGATATATGTCTATGCAAACACTTGTTGGGCTATTCACAGAAGCAAGTTACACTTGTGAATAATTTACACGTGCAAATGTACTCTTACATTTTTTAATAACTGTAGTACTTTGGTTATTCCCAAAACCTGAGCATAAAGTTACTTAAAAGTGTAAACTTACATATATCCACTCCCTGAAAAAGGGGGGTAGCCTAACTTACAAGTGTAAGTTATAACTGAAAACTAATACTAGCACCACATATGGCCAACCACTAGTAGCTCAACACACTCCCACAGAAAATAATGGTGGAAGGGCTCTGGCTCTTAGGTGATCTGTATCAGGTGGTATAATCCTTTCTTTCACCAATTTCTTGGGATCGACATCCGGGTCCCCACTGGAGCATTTTAAGTACCACTGCATCCAAAGTAATTGCAGGAAGAAACCTCCAGTGTTCACCATTTTGGATAGCCTGATGGATGCTAGGGCCTCATTTACAAGAGCCCTGCACTGCTAGAGCTTCACTTTTTTTGATGTCCCAGTGACACAGGCCTCTCAGTCATTTCTATGAGGCAGCACAAAGCCACACTGCATAGCTTTGCATGACCTCATAGATATTGGAGTAAGGCAAGGCAGCACAAAGTGCCGCTTTGCCTTACTCTGAATCAAGGAGGCCTTTCATGGGCATTGCTGTGGGTTTTCCAAAGCAACACCCATGGATTTTGACGCTGCTCCATATTTGCAAAATCACGTAAACCTGGGGCAGCGCCAAAACGTACACCTTTCCAGAGTAAGCACAACAAGGAGAACTGTTTTCATTTATCCTTGTTTATTCATTTTCCCTCGTGTGCTGCAATCTGCAGCACACATGGAAGGAGCTAAACGCCTCCATTTATTGGTTTTGTGCAAGATGTTGTCCCTTCCAGCACAAAAACAATAATTCCTACAATGTAGAGACTCTTGCACCATGGTACAACGGTGTCTGCATTGGTGCAAAATGGCACCAGTGCAGTGGGAAAGGACAGGAATCTGCTGTTTATCATAAATACGATGCATTCCTACCCTCTCCTTTTAACCCATGGCAGCTCAGAAAAGTGGCTTACTGCGCAGACCTGCGATAAAAACTTGTAAATGAGGCCCCAAGTCTCCACACTTCACTGTTCGTCACAAGAGGAGGCACCTGTGGGAGCCCAGAGAGTGAAGGTGGGCTGGGAGTGGAAGTTGAGACAGGAGATTTCGAATGACGGCCTTCTGCTGCTCCCCAAACAGGTTCTATCTCATCTAGCAGCAAACTTTGTATAATACATTATAAGTTCCAACAGCTTTAATATCACACTCCCTTTGTCTACATAGGATGATGACAGATGTGCTAGATGTGGCGTATCAGAGACGGGAATTCTCACTCTGGCATGGGCCTGCAATAGGGTCCAGAACGTTTGGTCAGCTGGAACTTTACATGGATCAACTTCACCTCCCTCGAAGCCCAGAGACATTTGGCAACCCTTCAGGTCATATCTGCTGGGCAATCTGTTGGAGGATAGACAAGACAGCCAAGCCGCTGGGGAACAGGAGGTCCCACTTGCATGAACCATTCAATACTGTATATGCCTTGGGGTTCCAACTGTGAAGTGTGACACCAAGGATGCATTCAGGAGGCATGGGGGTTATGCATCATATAACTCTATCACAGCCACTCCCTAGATAGTTACCAAGGCTTTGGTCAGGCAACATTTACTATGCCTATTGATCGCTATTTACATGTGAGATCATCTCCCCCTCCTGATGGCCTGATAAGACTCTTTAGAGTGTATATTTGATCACTGTTTGCTCTAAGCAGTGCTAACTATATTATGATGTTATGATGTGTATTGGCAAGTTATGTTATTTTGCTTTGATGAAACTGATAAATAAAAAGCAAAAAAAAGAAAATAATGGCAGTAGGGACTTAAATGTAAATCTCAAAATATTTTTTTAAAATAAAAACTAAACTAATTAAGATTTTTAAAATTATAAATAAATATAATATATTGATAAAAATATATAAAAATACATATTGCTATATAAAACATTTATTAACCTTTTTGGCATTTAAAAATAATGTAATAATAACTGTTGTTGAATATAATTTAATTACTTTGAATTAATTCTATACATCACTTTTTATATAATTATTAATGCATAATAAAAATAGTTTTTTCTTCTTTAGGTGGTGATTTGGTTTTTTAATCTTGAAAAAATAATTATAATCCAATTTGTCTTTTTCTGTGTTGAGCGGTGAATGGGCTTGTCTTAGGGGTCTATTAAAATGTGGGGCGGATCGCCACGGCCCGCATGGCGGTGGCGATCCACCCGACATTCTCCTCTGCCCGCATGCCATTTCCCCCCCGCCGTATTAGTATGGCAGGGTTGGACACCAGCGGACGGAAAGACTGTCTGCCGGTTTTTCGCCGGTCACACAGGTTACCGGGCGGAAAAGGTTTGAATATGGTGGCGGTGTCTGTTAGACACCGCCATCCATATTACAATGCATGCGTGGAAATGCCTTCCGCCACAGAAAGGCATGCGGATTTCTCAAAAGTGGGCCTGTTGCGGGCCCCCAGGATGTTGGGGGGCACATGGGGGTACCTATGGTACCCCCCTGCATTGGCACGGACAAGTGGCAGGCACCGCGCGGTGCTTGTCACATTGTGCATGCCAATGCACGACGTGCATTCCCAGCATTGTGGCGGGCGGTGCTGTGAGCACCGCCCGCCACAATGCTGGGAATAGATGATGTCACTGCCACGGTGGCGGTGGCATCCTAATTGCCGGTGCGGGACCGCTGCCCCACTGGCAGCCAGTCTCAGCACCGCTAGGGTGGCGGGCAGACGAAAGTCTGCCCGCCATCCTAATAGGCCCCTTAATTTAGTTTGAGGAAATATTGTTATATTGAATTGACTAGATGTTCTAGCATAGATATCCGTGTGCCAGTGAGTTCCAGTTTGCAATAAAGTGCTTTGTTTTCCACTTGAATAGGTCATAGAGCCCTCAGTTGTTCTGTATGTGATCGCTTAGCTGACACCCGTGTTGGAGCTAGCAGGCGTTTCCGAGGTGCTTGGGATCAATCTCCCGCCTTCATCAGGACAAACTCATATGTATGCAAACACCATACAATATAGCAATTAAAACTTGATTATATCTGCATTTTACGAGAGTCATAGAATGGGGTGAATTTCACCCCTTCCAGTCTTGTTATTCAACTGTGGCTCAAAGGCCAAAGTATTCTGGTTACTAATCCTTTGCTTGACAAGGTTACGTTTTCTACTAGACTGTACCTTTCTATCTACACCAATGTGACTCCCTTTCTTCACAGTAATAATGGGTCTTCAAAATGAACGAAATTGCCTCATGGGTCTTGTTTTTGTAGTCATTGATAGCTCTCTGGTCATTAGTGATCTGGGATAAACCAGGCGGCCGGATCACCATCCTCCAGTGTCCAAAAAACCTCTCCCAAGTACCAGCAAAACACATCAACAGAATGTTTAAGAAAAAGGACCTGGTATGAATTGTTTTTAATTGCAAACTGTTTTTAATAGCTTGTGTGTTTATTTGTGGGATATATAAATTGTGATTATAAACATTTGACAATTCTTCCACTAAATTGTGCAAATTTTGGTGCAATGTTTAGACGACCTATTTAGTATATCAAGAGTCTAGGCATATTTCTACACAATGCTTACATTTTTATTGTATATTTATTGATTTACATATTTTATTAACTTTTTGTAAGAATTCAAATAAATAAATAATTTATAACAATATAAGGAGACAGTAGTTCATTGGAAATGCAGATTATTTAGTCAAATATTGAAAGCCATTCAGAGCATCCTTATTGGACTACTAATGGATCTGTAGAGGTTGTAGCACAAAGGGAAATTGCTTGTTGATTGTCTTACCTACCCTGTCCCTTTTTGCTCAAAAGGGTAACTCTTTTTGTACTTAGAGTATTTGCTATTAGGGCAGTTAGTATGCCCTGGCAAGTCATCCACAGTAATTGGGATTTTGAGAGCTTAACACCGACACGTACTGTAACTTCCATTTTGGTTATAGCGAGGAACAACTCTTTGGCATTGATTTTTGTGGTGGCAATCTTTCTGACCTTCATGCACGATAGCACTGGCATATTGTGATTTTAGCAATGTGTTTTTATAGACAAACCTCCAACTTATCATATACAAAACGATCTGACTGTAAATAGGATCTAGTCTACTAAAGATGCCAGGTTATTTATTGTGGCTTTAAAATCTCTTCCATTCTAGTTGACCCAGAAACAGAGAGGCTAGCCACACTTTCAACAGAGGGCAGAGAATTTTGGAAATGACTTAATCCACTAACCCATACCAGAAATTATGCTTCTCATGACTACAACTTTCAGTGCTGGAAACTCCTCCCTTTGCCTGCGTGCTTAACCTTGCTGAGTGGTAGAGAACATTTTGGGCAGGTTTACTATGATTTTCTGTTGGGCTGTGTCACTTTGGAGGGACAATACCCGAAGCAAAATCTTTTTTGGTATGTACTGAACCATGCAAAGCCGCTTTGCGAAGTAATGCAGTATCAGACTACCAGAGGTAGACCATAAAGCCTATAGAGACCAGGGCCTACATGTGTAACATAGAACAATGTCTCTCAGGGTGTAAGTTAGGGGTCAATTTTTTCAGGAGCAAAATTAATTGCTAGGGGCACAAACGGTGAACAGGGAAACAAATTATTCAGAATGACAATGTGTGTTTGTTGTATATATTACTTCGTATATTTCGAAAGGCATGAAAAAAGCACTGCGTTACATTCAATGGAATGTAACCTGTGTGATACTGTGCACAAGTGCTCGTGAAATAGTGAACGACGCAAGTGACACGTGAGGAAGTATGTACAGTGACGGGGGGCGAAAAAACAAAACAAATGGTGACAGAATTTTTGCGTAGAGATACCCAAATAATAAGTGTAAATATATACAGAAATGTTTTAAATGGGCATCCTCGTAGGGTTGGCGCCGTAAGTGTCGCTGTGAGAGTCAATGGCGTTTTGGCCTGTAGGGATGTTAGGCCATCATCAGGACCAGGTCACAGTTATTTACATGACGTTGATAGAAGGTGGTGATGTCAACCCAGCTCAGAGTAGTGTGAAGGCACGCTGGCGTCAGGCAAAGTCAGGGCATATCCATAATGCAACATAGCGATTAGCGCTGCCTTGCATTACCTTTCATTTGGAAGACATTCCATGGGTGGAGCATAGGCATTCCCATGCATCCACCAATGGGTTTGGCGTATAACCAGATTTACTAAAGCTAGTAAATCTGGGAATGTGTCAAAATACTGCCCCTTCCCAAGTGAGGACTAACAAGGAAAAATATCTTTATTTCTCATTGTCATTTCCTCTTTCCGCGTGTGCGGTATTCTGCAGCACACATAGAAAGAGGAACATGCCTTTAAGGATTGTTTTTCAGCAGTAAGTTATCCCTTTCAGCACAAAAATAGTCTTGCTTGTAACTCAGGGACCCTTGCTCCATGCTGCAAAGGTGTCTTTGTTGGGGCTAGGCAGCCTCAAGTGCACTAGCACCGGAAGAGACCTGAAGAGCACCACATCTTTGTAGTTTTCAGCTCCCTCCCATTCACACAACACAGTGCATCAACCTGCCTCGCTGCACTGCGTTCCGTGAATTCTAAGTAAATGTGCCCCCTTATTTATTGCAAGTGTCTTGAAATCATCCACTGAGAACTGTTTTTTTTACCTTGGAACTGTCGGCAAGGTCTAATCAGGTGCTTTGCCAATGTTTTGAAAATTAAATAATATTATCAAATTACTCAAGTAATTAGAAAAAAAGCAAAATTGCAAGTCTTAAAACACTATGTAAATGTGAAGGAATTTGGATCTTGAAGCTTAAAATTAAATTGGTGTTCTTGGCTTGATTGGTGAGAGCAGCACAAGAGCAGCCACCAGAATCTTGTAGGTTGCCTCAAATGAAACACTGGTATGTGCCAATAGAAGGAGAGAATGCTTTAGGAGGAAAAATACAAAGTGATATATTAAAATATAGCATATCACTTCCTTTTGTAAAAATAAAACTGAATTTTGAGAAGCTCCACCCTTGCTGATTACATTTAAAAAAAGCTTTTTATTTGTGAATTAAATAGAAGAATATTTTATAATCTGTGTGTTTGTGTTTGCATGATGCCTACTTGTTTCTATGTTTTTGGGTATTGCTTTGAGGTTCAAATTATTTCAATGCGAGTATTCAAGTAGGTTCAATCATCACTCATACAATATGGTGTAAATTTGCTAGTACCTCACTGGAAGTTCATAAACTTAAGACCCGGAAAGTATTCCCTCTCAGTTGGAGAGGGATAGTTTTTCACATTATGGGCCTGCTTCACATCAGTGACTTACACTTTTGAGAAACCTTACTACTTTTACCTATTAACAAAGTACCTTATTTACAAAGATAACTTTCAGGTAATTTACACTTTTGCTTAAGTTTGCTACTTTGTTTGCTTATTCACAAAATACGAGTGCAAGCTACTACTAACAAAAAAACAGTAGCAAGTCCATTACCACACATGAACCACCACTGGTACTGCAACACCTTCTTACAGAAAATAATGAAGGTAGGGAATTCAAATAAATCCTAATGAAGAATTAATAAATAATTTAATTAAATGATAATGTTAAATTAAATTTCTTAACCTAGGTAAAAATGTAAGTAAATATAATTTAATGCAAAAAAAGTTTATAAAAATAGTGCATATTGATTATTTAATTATACAATATTTAAATATCCTTGTTTGAATTTAAATATTAATATACCAGTAATTGTATCACAATATAACTAAATCAATTTTAAGTTAAGTAATTCTTTAAAACATTTAACATCTTTTTTATTGCGTACTTAATCTCCTTTAGCTCATCTATTATTACTGCCAGTCAACGCATGAAATTCCCACATCCCCCCTCCCGCTAGAGAGCACACCAAATTCCTACTAATGTAATCTACCACATATAAACTGGAGTAAAGGCATGGAATGGCTCTTACAGTGCACAAGATTAATACCAATAACCAACAATTACCAAAAAAACACTAACCCTTGGACCTGGAAAGCGTGCTGCCCAGCATAAAGCACACCAGGGGTAGTAAGTGATATATAATTCAAGTACAATGCAGTACATAACCCACACTAAAACTAATAACATAAAACTCAGCAGTAAGACAGTCGATTGCAGTTCATACAGGCTGCTTAATAACTTCTTTTTATTACTTGACACTCTTGCACTCAAAATCAGAAAAAAACTGTAAGGGTCATACCCATCACCATTAGGGGAGCGGTCCAAAGCAATAAACCACCTACTAACATCTAAACAGCCATGGAATGACAAAAGAGTTCAGCACCATACTGCTGGCCAACAGAGGACTCTAATTTAATTCACCTGTGCAGTTCCGAACTAACTACATACTACCATCGCTTCTTGGCATCTCCCAATGACAATCAGATTTAGGATGATATTAAGAAAGTCCATCCCAGCACATCTCTCCACACTTCTCCCTTTAACGCAAGCCTGCACATGACCATAAACTTTAAACAAGATAGCTAGGAATACAGCACATATAGAAAGAGCACAAATGAGGAGAAATAAAAGAACTTCTCCTTGTTGAACCACTTTAACGCCTTCCCTGGGGAAGCATTAGTATCTGACGCATTCTCAGGTTTACTAAACCAAACCTTGTAAATCTGGGGATGCGTCAGAATCCATAGTTGTTGTGTGGGAACATCCAGAGCAACACCCATGGCACGCCCCTTTCACACAAATTAATGTTTGAAAGGAGGCCATATTTAAAAGACCATGAAAAGCAATGCTGGGTGGCTTTACGTGGCCTTGTAAATATGGCTGAGCACTGTGCGTCACTGAAGCATCAACAAAAAGTGACGCTTCAGTGGCACAGGGGCCTTGTAAATATGCCCCTAAATACTTCTGGTCTGGAGACTTTACAGTGGGAGTTATTACCAACTCATATCTAACAGCGCGGACTGAGAGTGGATCCTCAGCTTGAGGTGATTATGACATGGCTTCTCAGAGTGCCTCCTGAGCCAAGACTTTGGCGGAGGAGGCTCAGTGAAGGGATGCTCATTGCAAACTAGGTTTCGAGGAACTATGGCTAACACAGACTGGCAGCCTGTTTTAGATTTGAGTAGTAATGGAAACTCCTTTGTATTAAGGATTAAGTAGAAATTCTTCTGGTGGAGGATTCTCTAGAAAGGAGAATCCTCTCGTACCATAGCCTCCATCAGGGAAAATAAAGCATTTAACTCTAGCTGTACATAATTTTACAAGTATTGTATATGAAAATGTATTTTCATCTGTTTCTTGAGTTGTTGGTCAATCCTGTACCCTCTCATCAGTTACACTGTAGTAGCACATCGTGTTGATGCCCCATGGTTCATGCAGATAGGATCGAAGGCAAATATTAATTCATGAATTGTGCCCATTTATATAGTATACAAGAAAAAATATCAAATGTCTGCCATCATTTGGAGATGTTACTCTCTGCTAATTCTATCACACTCATTTTATCGACTTTTCAAGGTTGAAGCGCTACATCAACTCTTCTTTGAATTAAAGATATGACCAGTAGGCCTGGGTGGTGAACTCTGCTCTGTTCCCGAAGTTTGCAGAGCTTGCAAAGTTTTTCCCACTCTGTGCTCCACGGAGTGCGCTGAGTTTTGGAAAACTCCACTCCAAGCACAGTTTTTTTCCTCGCTCGCACTCACCAACATTAAGTTGCCGAGCAAGGAAAATCTTACTCCAGACCTCCTCGCAGCAAAATTTCTCAACGAGGACAGTTGCGGATGGTTGCCACTGCTCGCATTGAGAAACCTTCAGTTCACATAGAGCAACCTGCCACTCAAGTAGAACTTCTACTCGAGTCTCAAAAAGAAGCAGTGTCCTCTTGCACTGTGCATGGTGCCGTTCGCGCTGTTTTACAGCGCAGGAAAAACACCCGGGCTAAAAATCAGCGCGAATGGTGCTACATAATGCACTCTGCCTCTTGCAAAACTCAGCTTAGCAGGACACCGCCCAGGACTGATGACCAGCAGATTATGCATAGAGCTCTGTGCCAAGCACCAGTCTACTGAGCTATAGCAAAAGTTTCTCGGAAAAAGGGCCCAATTTGGGATATTCTGGTACAATACGAAGTGAATTGCTGGAAAGGAAGTTTGCAAGAATACATCTCCAGTGTAAACCTGGAGATGATGATGTTTATAATGATTGTAATAATAATAACAAGAAAAGTAAAAAAAATTGTAGCAATAATAATAGCAAGAACACCAATTATTTTTATTATTACTGTTTTTTATTAATATTATTGTTCCTCTTCTTTTTATTATTATATTTATTATCATTATATTCTTCTTCTTCTGCTCCTTTTTCTTCTTTTTATTAAGGTTGTTGTTATTGACATTATCATTATTATTAATATTAGCAGCAGTAGTTGTAGTAGAAGTAATGTTTATTAGTAGTAGTAGTAGTAGAAAGTAGTCTTGGTAGTATTAAACAATGCTCCTCACAGGCTGACCCAGCTCCTGACTCTGATACCCAGTGTTAACCAGAAGTTACACAAACACAGACAGATACCCGCGCCGCTCAATAGAGCGCTGCCCTCACACGCATCTCAACATTTACATATTTCTTTTATAGGGGCATATTATCAAGACAGGCGATAAAATTATCGCCGCTTTAGCGGCAGAAAACTGCCGCTAAAATGGCGATAATGGGCTTGATAATATGCTCTATGGAATTCCAATTGAAGCCCATGTTAGATGTAAAGGACATCTAACCTGAGCTTCAATTGGAATTCCATAGAGCATATTATCAAGCCCATTATCGTCGTTTTAGCGGCAGTTTTCTGCCACTAAAGCGGCGATAATTTTATCGCCTGTCTAGATAATATGCCCCTTAGTAGGTAAACGGCTCAATGTCCTTGACCCTCCTCTGCCTTTAAACCCACCGATAATGATGGTGAAGTTCCTCGCTACTGCGGACCGCTGCAGATGTGACAGAAACGGTGCAGCTCTAGTGAGACAAATAGGATGTGAAAAGGGCAACGCTGGACCCGGCTCCAAAAAGTCATTTGTCTTTATAGAGTCTTGCGTGTCCCGAGGTGGCTGGCTGGAGCTCTTCCTCGTCACAGAGCTTGCGCACCTTTGTGGGCCACACAGCCCTTGGGGTAAATATGGGCAGGGAGAAGGTCAGCTACAAATTAACTGGTCACTTTTTGACTTATTAGACCAGGTCTAAATGGCTAAGACAGATGAACTACCCCTAACCCGATTGACGCTGACAGCATAGAGGGCCTGGCTGACAATTTCAGTGCTCACTGTAACCTCACAGGAGGCAGACTACGGCTTTTTCTTCTTTACCCTTATCCTCACAATATCAGCAGTCCCTTTATCAAGCAATCTTTCAATTTGTTTCTTGAGAACAAAAGGCCATAAAATAGCCCACCACATAAAATCATAAATTAATAATAGAAAGTAAAAGGCCAGGGCAGCATCGTTCACACAGTTCAAGCAGATGCCAGCCCATAAAGCACGCAAACTCTCTTCGACTCATTCCTAGTGGCTCACTTGAGCTATGGTCTTGGCCCCACGTTTTACTTTTGTTCCCAAGGCTTCCTCCTTTATCTTAGTCTAAGGGGCATGTATTCAAAAAAATGCTGGAGCGCAGAACTGTGCCAAATTTGGCAGCTCTGCGCTCTGACATTTCCAAAACGCAGGGATGCACTATATTTACAATACTCTGTTTTCCCTAGCGCTGGCACAAAAAGTAGCTGCCTAGTACCATTGCAGGCACCCTTGCATCATAGTGCAAGGGTGCCTGCTTTGCAGGGAATGATTATTCATGTTCATGAAGGTGTCCTTTCCTGCACATAAACAATTCATAATGGCTATTTGGTCTTCTATGTGTGCTGCCGAATGCTGCACACATAGAAGTAGCAAATCGTCACTATTTATTGAGTGTTTATATGCTGGCAGAGATTCTTCCCTGCACATAAAAAATCAATAATGGGATTTTGCTCTTTCTATATGTGCTTCCGAATGCAGCATAAACAGAAAAAGCAAAAACGAGGAGAATTAAAAGCATTTCCCCTTGATTCGCCATTCCAACGCCTGCTCTTGCATGACCTTAGTTTTGGTACAGTGACAGACTATTGAGTAAAGAATTGCGAGTTGCACAAAAATCGAGTCATTAATATCGTGGGTCAGAATTTAGAAACATCGACGACAAGAATATCGTGGTCAAGAATATCGACTTATAGTAAGTAATATCGAATTTAAAAATATCGAAGTGTTTAATATCGTTTGAAAAAATATAGTTGTTAAAAATATCGATATTTTAATTAATGGTATGTATTTTAGAATATATTTTAAATGTTTGTGATGTATTTTTGTATAAGAATTGTTTATATTTTTTAATATATGT
The DNA here is from genome assembly GCF_964204655.1 of Triturus cristatus. Classification (NCBI taxonomy): domain Eukaryota; kingdom Metazoa; phylum Chordata; class Amphibia; order Caudata; family Salamandridae; genus Triturus; species Triturus cristatus. Next base: position 1,085,626,078 of record NC_140583.1, on the reverse strand, counting down.
GTAAAATTTTTAATAGTTTTTTATTTGAATTTTGCGTTTTTTAGTTCCGTAGCGGTTGTGGGTTTAAAGGGGAATAGAGTGGGAGGTAATTTAATTATATTAAATTAATGTTTCTTTTTTTGTAGTAGAATTGTTTATATTTTTTAATACGTGTGTTACATTTTTAGTAGTTATGAATTTTTTTTTATTAGAATTTTCGGTTTTTGAGTTCAGTAGCGGGTTGTGGGTTTATAGGGGAATAGGGTGGGAAGTAATTTAATTATATTAATTTAAAGAATATTTTTTTATTTATTGATATTTAATTAATTAATAATTGGTTGTTAATTATTATTAATTCATTAATTGGTGACTAATGATGGTAATTGTGTAAGTAATTTCAGGTGTGTGTTTTTGTGTTTACAGGTGGGAAGTAACTTTTTTTATTGATGAATTAATAATTTGTTGTTTATTCATTTTAAATTGTAATTGGTGAATAATTATGGTAATCACAGAGTATATTTTTTTTAGAAACTTTAGAAGTGTTTTGTTGTTTGTGTGGCGCTACAGAGTAGGAAATACAATGAATACATTTATGTAATGATTAATGTATTGGTTGTCAACCTTTTCTAGTTTAAAATATGTATTTTTGGGAAATGTATTCATTATTTTATTTTACATAATATTTGTAGGTATTTGTTATATGTAATTAATATAATGTTGTTTATATATGAAATATACTTTTTTTAAAATACATTTTTACATATTTATAAATATATTCATTTATTTATTTTTATAATATTAATATGAACTGCTTGGAGTGTGAATAATAAATGTACCCCTATGCTATCCAACCTTTCCCTACTGTTGAACTCACTGGAGTGGGAAAAGTAGTTTTTACTTCTACGCTATCCAACACTTTCCCTACTGTTGCACTCACTGGAGTGGGAATACTAATTTTCACTCCTCCGCTATCCAAAGCCTTCCTTACTGGTGGAGTTACTGGAATTGGAATAGTAAATTTAATCCCTCCACTATCCAACACTTACCCTACTGTTGCACTCACTGGAGTGGGAATAGTAATTTATACCCTGCCGCTATCAAACACTTTCCCTACTGTTGCACTCACTGGAGTGGGAATAGTAATTTTTACCCTTCGCTATCCAACACTTTCCCTACTGTTGCACTCACTTGAGTTGGAATAGTAAATTTAATCCCTCCACTATCCAACACCTACCCTGCTGTTGCACTCATTGAGTGAGAATAGTAATTGTTACCGCTTCGCTATCCAACATTTTCTCTACTTTTGCACTCACTGGAGTGGGAATAGTAATTTTTACCCCTCTGCTATCCAACACTTTCCCTACTGTTGCACTCACTGGAGTTGGAATAGTAAATTGCACTCCTTCGCTATCCAACACTTTCCCTACTGTTGGACTCACTGGAATTGGAATAGTAAATTTAATCCCTCCACTATCTAACACTTACCCTACTGTTGCACTCACCTGAGTGGGAATAGTAATTTTTACCCTGCTGCTATCCAACACTTTCCCTACTGTTGCACTCACTGGAGTGGGAATAGTCATTTTTAACCCTTCGCTAGCCAACGCTTTCCCTAATGTTGCATTCACTGGAGTTGGAATATAAATTTAATCCCTCCACTATCCAACACTTTACCTACTGTTGCGCTCACTGGAGTTGGAATAGTAATTTTTACCCCTTCGCTATCCAACACTTTTCCTACTGTTGTATTTATTGGTGTGGGAATAGTGATTTTCAACCCTTCTCTATCCAACACTTTCCCCACTGTTGCACTCACTGGATTGGTAATAGTAAGATTTACCCCTCCGCTATCCAACACTTTCCCTACTGTTGTACTTATTGGAGTGGGAATAATAATTTTTACCTTTTTGCTTTCCTACATTTTCCCTACTGTTGCACTGACTGTATGTTTAAATGTGTTTTAATAGTGTAGTGTTTACATATATTCAAGATTTTTTTATATTTTAAATTATTGATATATATATATGTATATTATTTTTATACAATTTTAAACTTTTAAAATAAATAAAAATAATAGTTTATTAATTATTTTAAAGTGAATATACATATGTATAAATTATTATGTGTGTGTTTATCATTTTCTAATTAACTTTATTCATTATATTTTGTTAAAATGTATATTACATTTAATTTATTTTTTTAAAATTAATATTGATATTTAATATATTTAATGTATATTATTTTATTTTATATATATATATATATTTAAATTGATATTTTTTACATCAATATTTTTGAGTCGATATTTTTGTACTTACCTGTTTAGGTATGGGAGTTGGTATTTTTGTAGTCTATATTTTTTAATCGATATTTTTAACATCGATGTTTGTGTCATCTATGTTCTCTCAGTGAACCATTAGTTTTTGGCACTGCCTCAGATTTACACCTCCTTGTAAATCTAGGGTAGCATCAAAAAGCAATGGGTGTTGTGGTGGAATGCCCATAAAAACATCCATTGCATTCCTCTTTCACACTAAGGCCCCCATTAGGATGGCGGGCAGACTTCAGTCCGCCCGCCACCCTAGCGGTGCTGGGACCGGCCCCCAGTGGTGCGGCGGTCATGCACTGCCAATTAGGATGCGACAGCCACCCTGGCGGTTGCATCCCGCATATTCAACATTGTGGCGGGCGGTGCTATAAGCAGCACCCGCAACAATGTTGAAAATGCATGTTGTGCATTGGCATGCACAATGTGACAGGCACTGCGTGGTGCCTGCCACCTTGTGAATGCCAATTTAGGGGGGTCCAGCGGGGTGTTTTGGCGGGCAAATTGCCACCGTGGTCGGTGGCGATCCGCCCGCCAATCTAATAGGCCCGTAAGTGATGTGTGAAAAGGGGCCGTATTACAAGGCGGCAGTAAGTCACAAAAAGTGGCTTAACGCCACTTTGTAAATATGAATAAGGGCAGAGCGCCACCAGAACATCGCTCAAAGTGTAAATATTGTACTTGTAAATATGCCCCAGAATTTCTTTTATCTCCAACGCTCATCTGTTCCCGCACTGACTTTTCATTTTCCTCTTCGTCTTTCATGGTCAGATGTTCCCATCACGCAAGCAAGTCACCTGCAGAAAGCTTAGATACAAATATTCTCTCGGGCAAAACTATCCTTTTTTTCTTTGATCACTCAAAGAAGAAATTTACTTTGAAATCCTACATTTGATCCTCCAAAGGATTGACTACCTAACAATACGGAGGTAAACAAATGGCCACCCGTGCCAAATCAATCAATGGCTGCAGCAGAGATCTCAAGGCCCAGATGAGTGTTTTTTCAGACTAACATATGTGGTGCATGACTGTTTTATAGGTAGTGGAAAAGGTGTGGAGATAAGACCCTGGACAAAATGGCGGCTCTGTCGTAGAGCTCCCACTGACCAGGAGGGCCGCAGCACGGGATCGGGTGCATTACTCTTGGAGACTGCTCGGGGAGTGCTGCTGTACCCGTGACCCCAAAGCATGAGGCAGTGGCGGAATCCCAGTATTGGGATCGCCGCAGCCTCATCCTGAATAATCCGGCTTGTTTGCCGAGCTGCATCGTAACGATCCCTGGCCGGGAGCCCATCTGTGCATCACCCGCAACCCAACCCTCAGGGAGATGGCTGCAGTGGTTTTGCTGCTCCTGTGCTGCAGCACATTTGAAAAGAGCAGCGTTGTTCCGGGCCCACATAGCTTCCATGCTCCATGCTTCATGCCTGGATGGCTCAGTAGGCCCAGAAGTGGGCAAGGCTACCTTACCACCTGTGCTGCGTTTGTGTGGACTGCGATGCCTGGTGCTTTTGTCAATGGACGCACTCCCCTACAATGTCGGGCCCCGGAGGGCCATAGCCTTCTTGAGTCCCGCCTGAATCCTGTGGAAACAACCCTAAAAATTGTGGCCTCTAAACATCCCTTTCCCCTGAGACTGTCCCACACATAGAGGTAAGGAGGATCTGACTTTTTTATCTGCTACATGGGGGCTGCCGTGCTTCACTCCCCTCCTCAACTTTCCTGCCTGATCGGCGTGGATTTCAGGGGTGGTGGGGGCATCATAACCCACCGCCCCCTCAACCTTTGGAGCAGACCCTGTGGGGGACTGTTCCCTCCTCCTGCACACGGGCTGGGCTGGGACATAGCTAGTCCAGGGCTGGACTGTATGTCCAGGACACCAGAAACTCTGGAAGGTGGCGCACTTCACACCCTGAGAGGTGCTTCACAGCTATCCCTGTGCCACAGCCATGACGGCTCCCCCTTCTTCAAGATGGCTCTGGTGGCCCATGCTGGTTAACAGCAGCTTGGTCCCTTGTCATGCTTCCACCCATCCAGCACGGATCTGGACTGTCTACCATGCCCTTTTGCTCTCTGTCACACTCGCTGGACTGGACTGCCCCCGGACTGGACAGCCCCCAGTTCATGTTGCCTGACCTGGACTGCCCAGTCTATATGTTGAAGTCTACCAGACAGTTTCTTTTCATGGAGGTGGCAACTGGGAACCCGGCCAAGTCACAGAAGTAAATGGACCTCCCCCATCCTACGGAAACTTGGCACTCTTAAGACCACGCTTTTTGAGATGGCTTAAACCCCCTACAGTATCTCATCAAACAACCAGGGCATTTACAAAGACATCGTCTCATTTAATTGCGGTTTGTCCTCCGCTTGGAGTAGGCTAGCAGACAATGGTCGGGGTCCAAAGATTGTCCCCCCTGCAAGGACACTCATTCCAGGGACAAATCCTGATCCCCTCTTAAGCTTGCAGTACCTCCTGATGAGGCCTCCTGCTCTTAAATCCCTGCGAGTCAAGTCAGTTCCTGCTGCACCATAATACACCACCATGACCCACCATGACCCTCATGCCCCCCTCCACTCGCCCTATGCCCTTACGGACGCCAGACCCTTCTGCCAAACTCTATCACAAAGGCGGGGTTGCCATCCTTCTGGCTGAACAATTGCCGGCCAAGACACTATGAATATGGCAAGACCCTCACAGTCACTTTGTCCATATCAAGGTCCCCCTCCATGACCAAGTCCTTATCATTGGCTCCATTTATGCTCTGGTCCACTCGAAAAACCACTTATGTCGCCCTTTCAAAGATCCTTAGGTAACATCCCAGAACCAAACTTCTCCTGGGAAGGGACTGAAACAAGGTTCCTGACCTCTTTAAGGACACATCTAGCCAACACCTCCACCACAAAACAGTGGCTAGAGATCTCCTCAGTGATCTGATGTCTGATTTCTCCCTGTTGGACCCGTGGCTTTTGTTTCCTCCCACTGAGTAGGACTGTACCTATACTTCCAGAGTGCACCGCACCCAGTCCAGGATAGACTACACCCTAGCTGGAGCAGTCCTGATTGGCCACCTGGTGGAAGCTGCAATCATTCCCTCCAGGGTCTCAGACCACAACACAATCTGGCTCCATCTAGACTTAGGGGCCATCTGCCTGCCCCTTTTGAATTGGCATCTCAAACTCTCTTACGATAAAGCTCCAGTGGACTGCGCTCCTACAATCTTTTCTTGACATCAATGAGGGATCTATAGCAATGCACCGTACCTTATGGATGATGGTCAAGGCGATAGTCTGGGGGGAATTAATGCATGCCACTTTCCAGCAGAGGTGCAAGGCCACAAGTAATCAGACCCAACTGGACTCTTCTCTCGCCTCTCAATACTCTCTGTCCCCCCTTTTCATGCTACTCTACAAGCTCCAGGACACAAATTAACACTCTTTACACATTTAGTGCGGAGAAAGCGAAGTTCCACCTTAAACAACGCCATTTGCAAACGCAGCGAGAAGGCCAGTCGTCTGCAGGCAGTTTCTTTTTTATATAGTGCGAACTTGACCCGAATCCAATCAGGTATCAGAGCGCTTTACATAACACAAGTTACGTTACATTAGGACACATACATTCATATCCGGTCTTTTTACCGTACGAATCGTACAAGTGCCGTACGAACTGGCAATCACGATTCGCATGGTAAAAAGTCCATACGAACCGCATCGGGAATGATTTCCCACACGTCCTCGGGTCGGAAAATGTGTCCGACACGTCCTCGGACGATTTACCGTACAAATGTGAAAGGTGAAGTCCGACCGAGGAATCACGATCCATCCCGTGCGTCCGATCTTACAACCGTATGGAAAAAACACCGTCCGCACCGAACTCCCATAACAACCATGGAGACATGTGCCCGCATACGCGCCCAACACTCCCCCCCGCCCCTGTACGTCCGAGACGTACCCCCGTGCATGTACACCCCCACCCGTGTATGTACACCCCAGTACGTGTCCGACCCCCATGTATGTACACCCCAGTACGTACGAGTCGAACCCCCACCCCTGTACGTGTCGTACCACCGTCTATGTACACCCCAGTACGTTCGAGTCCAACCCCCACCCCAGTACGTGTCGTACCAACGTCCATGTACACCCCAGTACGTTCGAGTCGAACCCCCACCCCTGTACGTGTCCGACCCCCATGTATGTACACCCCAGTACGTTCGAGTCGAACCCCCACCCCTGTGCGTGTCGTACCACCGTCTATGTACACCCCAGTACGTTCGAGTCCAACCCCCACCCCAGTACGTGTCCGACCCCCATGTATGTACACCCCAGTACGTACGAGTCGAACCCCCACCCCTGTACGTGGCGTACCACCGTCAATGTACACCCCAGTACGTTCGAGTCGAACCCCCACCCCTGTACGTGTCCGACCCCCAGTACGTTCCCGTCGCACCCCCAACACAACCTCCTAAGTACGGAGCGCACCCCAGGCCCCAACATCACAACCTCATGTACGAGTCGTACCAAGCCACACACAAGGACAGCACCGTACAACCAAATGGCCCATGTACACACCGTACACACGCTCAAAACGCACGTACACAACCAGGACAAAACCAAACAACACAAGAATACACTATTCGAATGGCACAAAGCCACTAAACATGGCCAACAAACACTAAAAAAACACATCCACTGACCTGCAACTGCCAAAAACAAACAGAGGCCCAAAACACCACCACTCCTTATAACACACCCACCCAAACTTCAAACACAGCCACACCCACCCATGGACCAATAAAAAGGGCCCACACACACAAACCATGAGCCTTTGCAACAGACTCACTGCTGCCAGACACCACAGAACCATACTACAAGCCTCACCACACCTTACACTTGCAAACCTCCACACAACCACCTCCACAAACACCCCCTCATCACATTCACACACACACACCTGCACAACCACACCCACACACCCACAACCATCCACACACACCCCCCACCATCCACACCAACACCCCTCACCATGCCCACTAACAAGAATCCAAAGTTCAGTAACCGAGAGTTGGAGGTCCTTGTTGATGAAATCCTCAGAGTCGAGCCACACCTCTTTGGAACATTGGTCAGACAGACCAGCATTGCAGCAAAAACAGCCATGTGGCAGACCATCGTCGATGCTGTGAATGCTGTTGCGGACACCAGAAGAACCAGGCAGGAATGCCAAGCCAGGTGGTACGATCTGCGGAGGAGGGTCCGAGCCAAGATGCTGGAGGAACACAACCAGGCCAACGCCACCGGAGGAGGGCCCTCCCGCAGACCTGTACAATACCAGCCCTGGGAGGACAGGGTGATGGCCATACAGCCGGTGGAGGCAGTCGAAGGATTAGGAGGACTCCGAGACCCGGGTGAGTACACGAACAACGCACCTCACATGGGGGGGACCTCATCCACAACCAAAATCACTAACAGGCACGCAACCACCCCAACCGATCGCATGACTCAACCACACTCCATGAACACGCACATGCCACTGCCGCCACCATGCCCCATGCACCCAGCTGGACAATGTCAAGTCACAGGCCACAGAAGACACCAACACATGACACCGTAACCCGGATGGCGGGAGGGTGGGCCACAAAAATCACATAGTGCAACTCAGAAGCAGACAACAATGCCCTCTGCCCATATGGCCCAGGTCACAGCCAGACAAACAGTGTGTCCCCACACAGGAAAGACTCGCCAGCAAATGGCGGACGCCTTGCATCAACACATGGGGGTGAAGGCACTGTTTTGCACATGACAGCAGCTAATGAACAGCCAACACTGTGAAAGAGTGGCAGCCCACACAACCACAGCAGCAGCGCACACACAGACACTACACCCAATGGGTGCCTGGAGATCAGAAACAAACTCACAGCAACAAGCCAAGGGCCATTCAAAGGACTGGAAAAAGTGTGTGTCTAGGAAGCTGGGCTGAGGTGACAGAGGGTGACACACAGAGGGAGGGAGAGGGGGACAGAGAGCGGGAGGGAGAGGGGGACAGAGAGGGAGGGAGAGGGGGACAGAGAGGGAGGGAGAGGGGGACAGAGAGGGAGGGAGACACAGGGACACGGACAGAGGGAGGAGGCTGACACACGGAGGGAGGGAGAGGGGGACAGAGAGGGAGGGAGACACAGGGACACGGACAGAGGGAGGAGGCTGACACACGGAGGGAGGGAGAGGGGGACAGAGAGGGAGGGAGACACAGGGACACGGACAGAGGGAGGAGGCTGACACACAGAGGGAGGGAGAGGGGGACAGAGAGGGAGGGAGAGGGGGACAGAGAGGGAGGGAGAGGGGGACAGAGAGGGAGGGAGACACAGGGACACGGACAGAGGGAGGAGGCTGACACACGGAGGGAGGGAGAGGGGGACAGAGAGGGAGGGAGACACAGGGACACGGACAGAGGGAGGAGGCTGACACACAGAGGGAGGGAGAGGGGGACAGAGAGGGAGGGAGACACAGGGAGAGCAAATCAGCCGTGTGGTGTGTGGGAATGTCTGCTCGTCAGCAGGTAGACTGCATGCATGTAGCCAAGGGTGGCCAGTGCCAGAACCCCCCCTCTTCACCATGGCAAAACACAGGGCCATGTCACAACCTGTTCACGAGCACAACGACAGCTACCTGCATTATATAAGTGTGTGGATCCACTCCATGTGCACATGTACAGTGCTACACGGAAGGCGCCAATGCATGGCACGCCACACCTGCCCACTCCACTGCTGACTGCAGTCACACTTGACGCAGCAAGTAAGACTGTGCCACACATATTTAAAGGGGCCAAAGTGGTGTCCAAGGGACACACCCATGCACAAGTGCACTGTGAGTGGAATGCAAGACAGATCCTAATTCCAAGAGGAAAAGTGCCAACTTTGACACTGATGAAACATGGATGTTGCATGGACCAAAATTAACATTGTCTCTCTCACACACAGGTCAACGTCGTGGTTCACCCCCCAACACTGGGGGGGAAGACTCACAGGACCCGGATCTGCGGGAGCCCGATCCCACCGGCAGCGACGACTCTCACCACTCTGTGGACGACCCCGACCGACCTGGCCCCTCTGGTGTCCAACCTTCTGCAGCACCTGCATCAGGTACAACTGTGCCAACCACCACCCCCACTCCTGCCACATCCCAGGAGACACCCAGGATCCCTGCCCCACCACCACAATGCAGCCAGGCTGGCCAGGAGGGACACGGTGTCCCGGGCACCCAGGAGGAGGCAGGCGACAACGCCAATGCCACCCCTCAGGGGTCCCGGAGACCCGATGTACCCACAAGGGCCGGCCAGGTGCAAGTGGGCAGGGGTGGTGGGAGTGGAGGACGGCGGAGGCGTGAGCCGGACCAGTTGGCTGGGGAACCGGTATTTGCCCATGTCCGTAACATCATGGACACATACCGGCAGGACACCACGGGCATGGCCCAGGTTGTGTCCGTCCTCGAGGGGATCAAGACCCAGCAGGCCCAGCAACATGCGGAGCTACATGCCTGTCTACTGCAACACCAACGGAGGATGGAGGACAGACAGGCTGAGCAAGTGACGGTGTTCCAGGGGATTCACGATACACTCCGTCGGATGGCCGACAACATGGCCGACCCTCCCTGTGCCAGAAGGCGGAGAACATCACCACCCACAGGGAGGGAGCAGGAGGAGGAGGAGGAAACATCCGATGGTGCATCCCAGACGTCGTCACGGCCTGCTTCTGAGGGTCCCCGCAGGAGGGCGGGTCGTCCACGGAAAAGACCGTGAGGGTCGGCGCAACATCACCATCTCCCAGGACACCTGGCCTGGCACCTGGCCCACTGGAGCAACAGCAGCACAGCATCAAGAGACATTCTCTGCCACATGGCCCTGCTGGTCACTGTCTGACCAATGTTGACAAAGACTGTGGCATGGACTCTGAGGATTTCAAATGGCAAGGACACCAACTCCCCTACTGAACTTTGGATTCCAAACTCCCGGAAGGCCCCTCACTTTATCCCCCCCCCCCCCAAAATAAAAATTCACAACATGAAGAGAAGATGCCTGCTGGTTGCATAATTACCTTACATGTGTGTTGTAAAGTCTAAACATGCCTGAGCTCTCTTTTGACTCCAACCATCCACACCCTGGGGCCTGAGTCTGGCACAGGACACACGGGTCACAGTGTATTAGTCAAGACAGACATGGAGCACCATACACACCCGTGATGGGCCCAACCAGCTGAGGGGGTGGCCGCACAACCGTGCTGACAGACACATTGAGTACAGCAACAGTCATGCGCAGAGGTCAGGGATCATGTCCAGGGTCCTGGGGGGCACCCAGGTATGTGTAGACAGGTGGCAGAACCATGTCCTGCAAGCTTGAGTCCGGTGGATGCAGAGAATGGGGGTCTGGCCAACGTTGGATGTATGGGGATGGCACATGTCACAATACCCACACAGTCATGGACATCATGCACAATACACAGTCTCAGCCCACACACACAGCTTGCATCTTGCTACTCGACACATCGACACATAGCCACCATCAGGGAGAACCATGCCAGACATGCTGGATGCACCGTGGCAACACACCAGCATTGACGGAGAAGAGGCACCTTGGAGGCATAGGGACACCTTTATTAGTCATGTATTCAGGATTGCAGAGGCAACTTGAAGTACACATGAACACATCTTGTGGAGTAACATGTAGGTCCAACACTGGCACCCCCCTTCTGCAGCACAAATGCGTGTTAGCCATGGGACTGGCACACAATTGTCGGCTAACAGCTAAACACCCACAGCTGCTCACGGAGAGCCTGCCATACACCATTTATCAGCTGATGTGGAAGTCCCACAGCATGTCAACCCAATGCTAACCGCATGTGTCCGAGGGCAGTGTTACACACATTGATGCCATCATCACAATCCACTATCCCATCACAGATGACTGTCAACAAGTCTGACCATCTATTCAGGTGTACCCAGCTGCATGTCATGTGCACCATGGTGATGCGACATGTCTGCAGAGGAACCAAACATCGACAGGGGCAGTGTGCATACATCGTGAACAACTGCCACACCCAATACACCCCTGATGCATCCCTTACCCTATGGAGACTTCCAAACGTGTCCGTGCCTGTAACGCTGAGTCAGCCCACGATGACGTGTCCATGAGGAATAGCAGTGCCACAACAATGCAAGCAGCAGACGGCATGCGCAAGTACCAGGGGAAGAGAGACACACAAGTAGTCAGCCACAAAAAGCACAGCCACTTGCATGTGCATTTACTCGACACATGTATGGATGACAACATGCCAGGTCACAATTATGACTGGGGAAATACAACCATCACTGGCACCATCACTCCAGTGACTCACCCACACACACCTCTGACTCACGTGCCATACATGCAGGTGGAGACACACATCACAACACATGCCACACGGGGACCAATGCGTGCACACTCAGACACTGGTACTCACCACTAAGCAAAGAAGTCGCGTATGAGCCGACTCCGGATGTCCTCTTGCGGCTCCACATTCTCCACATCACTAGCCCCATTGCCAAGCCCTTCGTCCTCCACGGGTGGATGGTCCTCGTCATGTTGATCCAGGATGAGTGGCACAGCTCTCTCAACTGCCATGTTGTGCAGCATGCAGCAGACCATGAAGATTTTGCAGACCTTCGCAGGGGCATATGGGAGCGCGCCGCCGGTCTTGTGGAGGCACCGAAATCGGCTCTTCAGCAGGCCAAACGTCCTCTCTATCACTCGCCTTGTCCGGCCATGGGCGGTGTTGTAGCGGAGCTGGGCCGGCGTGATGGGGTTGCGGAGAGGTGTGAGCAGCCATGGCATGCTGGGATAGCCAGCGTCCCCTACATGGGAAGCACATTGACATCGTTAGAAGTGGTGCAGCGGTCGTGCTGGTAGGCTATGCAAAATACAGGACAGACAGACTGTACCCACCAACAACACATGCTCTTTCGTTGCGCATCTGCATCATCATTTCAGGCATCCTGCTACGCCTCATGATGTAGGCATCGTGTGCTGATCCTGGAAAACGAGCACAGACATGTGAAATCACCATGTTGGACTGACACACCACAAGGGCATTGATGGAGTGGTAGTGCTTCCGATTGCGGTACGCCACCTCCCGTGCGTGTGGTGGTACCAAAGCTACATGTGTCCCATCTATGGACCCAATGACATGGGGCATCCCTCCCAGGGCATAGAATCCACGCTTGACCGCAGTCAACTCTTCAGGGGTTGGGAACTTGATGAAGTCATCCAGGTGAATCAACATGGCCTCTAAGAAATCATGCAGCACACGGCAGAACATGCTCTGGGACATGCCACCAACATGAGCTATGGTATTTTGAAAGGTACCCGTGGCAAGAAAATGTAGGGCAGCCATTACCTTCAGCTGGGGTGTCAGTGCCGTAGGATACCTGTGCTGCGGTTGCAGGTGTGGTGCCAGTCTCGCCGTCAACTCCAGAATCAACGGTTGGGGGAAGCGGTAGAGCCGGACGCTGTCATTCTCCCGCATGTCAGCCAAGTCCGGAATTGGTCGGGCAAGAGGCGGCGCTCTGCAGTAATTTGGAAGTGACAAGATAGAGTGAGTGCACTACGACAACAATTCATATGTACTGAGCACATGTTAATCTGTCAATACACATATGCTACATAGGGAGTCATGGATGTGCTACATGCCCAGGACACGTATGGATGCAAGGTGACACCCCTACCAAGACCCAGCTACACACGGAGATTGTGAACCTCCCCATGCCATGCCATGGGAATAGCTGTGTCCCAGTGCAAGTGAACAGCCAGACGCAAGACAGGAGTGACATACGCCCACACATCAGCAGAAGTAGGATGCCAATTGCAGAGACTGGTAGCGGAACACTAGAGCCACAGGTCACATGACATTACACTAGGACAGCCCACACACCTTGCCATGAAGGTGCACATGTCATGACTCACCACACATTCATTGTGAGGATGCAGACATGTCCTTGTCACAGTACTCCGTGTCCCATGCATACATGTGCACCTCACATCCGCTACCACATGTGGCATGGTGTGCGGAACAGTGTGCAATGTCAATCTACACACAGACACATGTTGGTTGCTGTAACGGCTGCAGCTTTTGAGGGTGCTCCAACATCAACCTGATGGGAAGCCCCCACACATACATGACATAGTCACATTGTGCACCGTGGGTAGTGACAAGTCAGGTGTGGTAACCCCTGTACCGGGCATCAGGGGACACTTCCGTGTGTTGGTGTCCGTGCCATGCCAGTGACGCTCACCCCAAGTGTGCAGTACGACATGCACACTTATCAAAGGAGTCAAGGGCATGCCTGGCACACATTGCACCATCACACAGTACATCTGTACACATCTCATCATACATCTGGTGCCGTCTCGACTCAGGAGTAATGTTCCACATCACAGGCCGTCACACCTGTGCCCCACACATGTAGTAATGCACAGACGATGCCTTGATGTCAATTAATGGACAAGTATGTCCATTCATGGACAAGTATGTCCATCCATGGACAAGTTTGTCCATCCATGGACAAGTATGTCCATCCATGGACAAGTATGTCCGCCCTATCCCTACCTGTGTGCCGCCTGTCACCACTGTGATGTGTGAAAACCACTGTACTGCTGCGAAGAGGGCCTGTGTACGTTCCCATTTCACTATGGGAGTGCTGCCGTATGTGTACCCATCGTGATGGCGAGCGTACAGGCATGTGTACGGCCCGTACCACTACGAGTACGCATACGCAAGAACACCCATAGTGGTAGGGCCGTACACACGCCTGTACGCTCCCTATCACTATGGGTGGCCTCGCGTATGCGTACTCGTAGTGGTACGGGCCGTACACACGCCTGTACGCTCACTATCACTATGGGTGGCCTCGCGTATGCGTACTCGTAGTGGTACGGGCCGTACACACGCCTGTACGCTCACTATCACTATGGGTGGCCTCGCGTATGCGTACTCGTAGTGGTACGGGCCGTACACACGCCTGTACGCTCACTATCACTATGGGTGGCTTCGCGTATGCGTACTCGTAGTGGTACGGGCCGTACACACGCCTGTACGCTCACTATCACTATGGGTGGCCTCGCGTATGCGTACTCGTAGTGGTACGGGCCGTACACACGCCTGTACGCTCACTATCACAACGTGTACGCATATGCGAGAACACCCATAGTGATAGTGAGCGAACAGGCGTGTGTACGGCCCGTACCACTACGAGTACGCATACGCGAGGCCACCCATAGTGATAGTGAGCGTACAGGCGTGTGTACTGCCCGTACCACTACGAGTACGCATACGCGAGGCCACCCATAGTGATAGTGAGCGTACAGGCGTGTGTACGGCCCGTACCTCTACGAGTACGCATACGCGAGGCCACCCATAGTGATAGTGAACGTAGGCACGCGTGTACGGGCCGTTGCAATGCATTTGGGGTGCCCTAGGGCCTCGGAACGCACCGTACCTGTGTGTGAAGCTCCAAATTACATAGGGGACACATGAGGGACAAGTATTAAGGCCTACATGCATGCTGGTTGTCATGGAGACCAAGTTCAAAATTTGATTTTGTTCTGGAAGGTGCACAGCAGAAGTCAGTTGGAATTAATCTACTTTGTTGCAATGTGTTTGTGGGGCTGACATCATGCAGGAGAATGAAACCGATAGAGTACACACAGACTGCTAGGTTTGAAGGGATTGGAGGAAACATAGGATGCAAATGTGAGTGACCAATCACTCTGTACTCCTGTGCATGAGATGGGCCAGCAAGGCAGATATAAGGCAGCCTGGTCCCATGAGGGAGCACTTGCCTGCACATCTCTGTATTCCACTACCCAGCTGCTGCTACTGATTCCCTGGAACCATGTCAAGGGCTGTGGAGAGGTCACAGCCATTCACCCTGGAGGAGAACATGGCTTTGGTGGATGTGATCCTCCCACGGTACCCCATGCTGTATGGGCGACCAGGTTATCAGGTGAGTTCAGTGTCCACTGGCACAGACTGTGTCCCTTTTTAGTGACTGTGACTTCTGCCATTGTGTCCAGGTGTGACACACATGCTATGTACTGTAGGGGGGACCCAGGGGGAGGTATGCCTGATGTCTCCCAGCAGTGCCCTGAGACAGGAGGGGTGGGGGCCTATCACTCCCAGCAGTGCCCTGAGACAGGAGGGGTGGGGGCCTATCACTCCCAGCAGTGCCCTGAGACAGGAGGGGTGGGGGCCTATCACTCCCAGCAGTGCCCTGAGACAGGAGGGGTGGGTGCAGAGTCCTCCCAGCAGTGCCCTGAGACAGGAGGGGTGGGTGTGATGCACAGTGTGAGCCTGGAGCATTGATTGTGTATTTGCCCTCATTCCACCTGTGTCCTTTCAATGGCACGTACTGTTTTTGGCCTTCCCCCACAGGATCATGTCCCTATGACAAAGGTGCAATGCGTTGGATGCATACTATGCCTTGTTGTAAACAGCAAATGTGTTCTAATCTGTGTCCCCGTGACATGTGCAAGGTGTATTGATGTAGTGTCACTTGTTCATCCTCACAGGTAGACGCCTCTGCCAAGGAGCAGATATGGCTGGACGCCGTCAGCGCCGTGAGGAGTGCGGATGGTCGGAGGCGGCACCTGTCCCAGGTGAGGAAACGCTGGCAGGATATCCGGTGCTGGACGCGGAGGATCGCATGGGTCCTGCTGGGGGACTCACCTGAGAGCCACAAGAACCGCGGGCGCCGCCGTCTCTCCCACATCCAGAAACGTGTGCTGGCGGTGGTCTTTCCTGACTTGGACAGGCGTCTACAGGCCATGCAGCAGCCGGAAGGGGGTAGGTACATGTGTGTGTTTGTTGTGTTTCACCAGCATTTGTAAGTGCACTGTTCCATGGATACACTTCCAGGGTTTATGGTGCTGTGCAGATCCTGTTACACACAGTGTTGCAGGCCTCTCCTGCCTCCCTTCCCCACCTTGCAATGTGTTCCCTGGTCTCTGTGTAGTCACTCCATCACAAAGTTATGTAGCCTGACACCTTCTCCAAGTGTACAATGCCTGCAGCATCATGTGTGGGGGTGGTGTGTAACAGGTTTAGTGACCTTGCCTGTGCCCTGTCCAGTTCTGGACTTGTGGGTTCCATGTCAGTTGGCACTAATGCTGATTTCAGACATGGGAGTTAATCTCTTGAGTGCGAGGCCTTCCAGCAGGCATGTCCCATGTGGTGGCCTGTGACATGATGTGCATGAGTGTGCGTTACGCATAGTGCAGGGATGTTAGCGTGTGTTGCAGTCATTCCCATTCAGGAGCATGGAGTTGTGTGGCCACTACTGTCCCCAGGGGCATCTTTTCCTAGGTATCATGTGTGTAATCCGAGAATGTCGACAATCTCTGTGTCTACAGCATAGGTTGTGCTCTGTGCCATTGTCCCCTGGCACCATGTGTATTGTCGTGAGATGTATTACAAGTGTCCACTGTCCAGCCTGACCGGATTATCCAAGTACATACTCACGGTGGCCATTGCCTGTGTGTCTTGTAGCAATCATCTGATGATGCCCATTTGTACATGATTCTTTGGACAGGCGCACCTTGGGTATTTTGTGTGCAATCTTGAATTATTGCATCCCATGTGTATTTCACCCAGACTAAGAGAAGTAAGTGCTTCCTGTGTCTCCACAGATTTGTCTCATGTAGGGGGTGGGTGGGGCGGACATGGCCTACATGTCAAGACCTGTCATGTCCTTGCTCGGACTGGCCAGTGTGTGATGTTTGTCTGGACATACACTCAAGGTGCAGTGTGCCAGTCAGGGTGGGCATGTTCTCAGTATTACCTATGCTGCATGTGCCTCTAGTTCCTGCCTTTGGTCCCTGCTCATCCCAATTTCCTGCCACGCAGTGTGGTGCAGATGCAGTGCTGTATTGTCCCCAGGGCCTTGCTCCTCAGTCAGAATAGCATGTCATCTCATTTGCTATTGTGTCATGCTCTCCATAGTTTTTCCATGGCATGGTGGGTCACACAACTGTGTCTTGCAGGGCCTACGTATGTACCTTGTTTTGTAGTTGTAACTCATCCTTTGTTTCAGGCTATGCACTGTAACCTACGTAGATTGTACTCATGTGACATATGTATACAGGTGTATGATTACTTTCTGTCTCTTCACCCTGCCCACAGCATCGTCGGGGGACACGGAGGGAGACATGGACACAGACGGCGGGGAGGGACCGAGCACCAGTGCCAGCGGTGATATCGTGGCTGGCACATCGAGTGGGACAGAGGCGGAGGAGAGTGCGGCCGAGGACCTGTCGACTGGCATGTCGGAATACGAAGCTGACAGGTCCGAGGAGGATCTCTCCGAGTGGGCGGAGGCTGCACCAGCAGCTGACAGCGGAACAACATCTCACCCCGCCCCCTCCATTCCCATCAGCCGCCTCCCACTTGCTTGTGTCCCTTCCCAGCGTGCCCGGTCACCGCATGTCTCCTTCATGCCAGGCACCGCACCCCCTGCCCCTGTCTCCACTGCTGCCGCCAATGTCGAGTCTGTGGACATCCAGCGGCAGCTGCAGGTTGGTCAGGCTGCGATCCTTAATGTCCTCCATGCCCACAGCCAGACCCTCAACAACATCGAGGCATACTTGGAGGGCATTCATTCATCGCAGGCTGACCAACGCAGCTTGCTGAGGTTGATAGACTCGACACTGACTGCAGCAGTGGGTCTCCTGCAGCGCGACCTCCCACCCCCTACCCCTGCCCCATCCACACTTCCCACTCCCATGCCTGTCCCACGTACACCCAGACGTCGGCATGCACCCACATCAACAGACACAGGCACCACACCAGCAGGGAAGGTCCACCGCACTCCTCCTGACACGCACACACAGGGTGAAGTAGGCACACCCACTGGGTCGGGGGGCAAACGTGTGACACGCAGCCAGAGTGGGAGTCCGCATTCCACCCAATCCACTCCCTCCAAATCCCCTCCCCTCAGCTCTCCTGGCCACATCTCCCCAAAAGACTCCTTCATGGCCGCTCTGTCCCTGAGCCCCACAGTAACACCACCCCGCAAGCGGTCAAGGAAGTCCCCGGTCAGGGTGCTTGAGTCCCCCCCCCCTGTCCACAACCTCCCCCAGTGGCGCTGCGACCCATCCCTCTGACCCCCCCCCTCCTTGGGGCCTGTGGTACCTTCGGGTGCAGGGGAGTCCCTGGAGGACCTTGCCGAGGTGTGCAGCGCGCTCCTAGAATCCACCTTTGGCCCTGCCCCACCCCCTGTGGTGGAGTCCTCCATCCCTGCACCCACGACGCCTACCCTTCACCCTCCTGTCCCTGTGGTGCCTGTTTCTTCCCCCCCACATGATGCCCTGACCCCTGTGGAAGACAACGGATTGTAACTGTGCAGGCAAGCTAGGGGACACGCATCCCACTGTGTCCCCCATCCAGCTGTGACTCCTGGACTGCCCTATGGCCTTTGTTAATCTTGGACTTACGTCATACTAGTTTTTTGCTCATGCTGAATAAAGCTATTTATTTTTTGGCCTTGAAACACTCCTGCATTGCTGGCATTGCTGTTGGTGGGGCTGCTACATGGTTGTGGGTGTTGGTCATGTGTTGGGTGTGTGGGTAATGTAGTGGTGTGCTGCTCATAGGGGGGACACTGGGATCTGTGTGCCATCACACGGTGTTAGCTACCTTTCTCCATTCATGTAAGCAGTTGCTGCATGTTGCAATTGTCCCAAGGTGTATTCCTTCCTCTGTGTCCCCTGACTTTAGCACAGAGCTGTGTGTCCATTAGCTGGGTGTGGGACGTAGTCCTTCACCTTTGCACATGCATGCTGAGAGATGTCTCCACCTGCATCATTCGTGGCATCCTTGGTAGTCATTGTACTTGTGTATGTGGCCTATTGACATGACTTCATGTGTACATGTTTTCTTATCTGCGCTATGCATGCGTTTACTCCCAGCC
Source organism: Triturus cristatus (assembly GCF_964204655.1). Taxonomy (NCBI): domain Eukaryota; kingdom Metazoa; phylum Chordata; class Amphibia; order Caudata; family Salamandridae; genus Triturus; species Triturus cristatus. The sequence continues at coordinate 1,085,606,796 of NC_140583.1, read as the reverse complement.
TCGCACACATGTGGTACATGTACTGCAGGGTCTTTGTGCACCTGACTGACATTTGTGGGCATGGTATCTGTGACTACTCCACCCTTTGCGTTCCATGGGCACTGCTGGGAGTGATGGGCACCCACCCCTCCTGTCTCAGGGCACTGCTGGGAGGACTCTGCACCCACCCCTCCTGTCTCTGGCCACTGCTGGGAGGACTCTGCACCCACCCCTCCTGTCTCAGGGCACTGCTGGGAGGACTCTGCACCCACCCCTCCTGTCTCAGGGCACTGCTGGGAGTGATAGGCCCCCACCCCTCCTGTCTCTGGGCACTGCTGGGAGTGATAGGCACCCACCCCTCCTGTCTCAGGGCACTGCTGGGAGTGATAGGCACCCACCCCTCCTGTCTCAGGGCACTGCTGGGAGTGATAGGCCCCCACCCCTCCTGTCTCTGGCCACTGCTGGGAGGACTCTGCACCCACCCCTCCTGTCTCAGGGCACTGCTGGGAGGACTCTGCACCCACCCCTCCTGTCTCAGGGCACTGCTGGGAGTGATAGGCCCCCACCCCTCCTGTCTCAGGGCACTGCTGGGAGTGATAGGCCCCCACCCCTCCTGTCTCAGGGCACTGCTGGGAGTGATAGGCCCCCACCCCTCCTGTCTCTGGCCACTGCTGGGAGTGATAGGCACCCACCCCTCCTGTCTCAGGGCACTGCTGGGAGTGATAGGCCCCCACCCCTCCTGTCTCTGGGCACTGCTTGGAGTGATAGGCACCCACCCCTCCTGTCTCAGGGCACTGCTGGGAGGACTCTGCACCCACCCCTCCTGTCTCAGGGCACTGCTGGGAGTGATAGGCCCCCACCCCTCCTGTCTCTGGCCACTGCTGGGAGTGATGGGCACCCACCCCTCCTGTCTCAGGGCACTGCTGGGAGGACTCTGCACCCACCCCTCCTGTCTATGGGCACTGCTGGGAGGACTCTGCACCCACCTCTCCAATTTCACAATATGTACGCTCATGACATACACGGATGTGGGTACGCTCCATGCATTCGAGGTGTGGGTACGGGTCGTACTTACACTGTTGGGGTGGGGGTATGCTCCATACGTATGCGGGTGTGGGTACGGGTCGTACTTACACTGTTGGGGTGGGGGTACGCTCCATACGTACGCGGGTGTGGGTACGGGTCGTACTTCCACTGTTGGGGTGGGGGTACGCTCCATGCATTCGAGGTGAGGGTACGTGTCTTACTTACACTGTTGGGGTGGGGGTACGCTCCATACGTACGCGGGTGTGGGTATGGGTCGTACTTACACTGTTGGGGTGGGGGTACGCTCCATACGTACGCGGGTGTGGGTACGGGTCGTACTTACACTGTTGGGGTGGGGGTACGCTCCATACGTACGTGGGTGGGGGTAGGGTCCGTACATATCCGTCCCCACGCTATGTGATGCTTGTGCGGGCCGTACCCAGGCCTTTGCCACGTGGGTACGATCCGTCCCGCCATTGTTGGGGTGACGTGGGTGTGGGCGTGGTACGACTCGTACCCACGCTCTTCAGGCGTGGGTACGGGACGTACCGGTCTGGTTGTGTTGCCGGTTCGCGTCGTGACGGACTTCCGTTGTGGCGGTCGCTGGCTTAGCTGGACACGCCCCCACCCCCTCGTAGTAACCAGGGCATGGGAGTCAGGTATGTCCTGGGCATGTGTGCTGTGTGACTTTGGTGGGGGTTTTGTGGCCTGCCCTGGTCCTGCCACCCCCACCCCACCCCACTTTCCCCCCTCCCTTAGTTATTCTGACCTTTTGCGGCGTCTGCGTCCGAACCTGTAGAGGAGGTCGACTGCTATGAGGGCCGGGATGACACGTAGGTTCGGGTCCATGTCTGTCCGTCGCGTACGGGTCCTCCTTGTTCGCGTCGTCCTGTCTGTCCGTCGCGTACTGGTCCTCCTTGATCGCGTCGTCCTGTCTGTCTGTCGCGTACTGGTACTCCTTGTTCGCGTCGTCCTGTCGCGTACTGGTCCTCCTTGTTCGCGTCGTCCTGTCTGTCCGTCGCGTACTGGTGGTCCTTGTTCGCGTCGTCCTGATTTCCCGGCAGTTTTTGTCAGCCGGAAAATATTCACCGTGCGGGATGACGTCGGTGCGAATCGTAATTCCTGGTTCGTGAATGGCAGGCTGCGAGCGTCCCGACGTCACGTCGGCGCTTTCCCGGATCGCATTTGTAGGTTTATTTTGTTCGGTCGGGCTTTTTTACGATTCGTACGGAAATGGTGTTCCCGTGCGAATCGTAATTCCATGTTTGTAACTTTTGACGACCGGGTACGCGTCGGACGGAGAATATGCTCCGTCCGACGGTTCGTACCCGGTTTTTACCGGATCGTAATCGGCACCTAAGTGATTTGCCCAGAATCACAGGAGCGTCATTACCGAGACTCGAACCCAGTTCCCCAAGTCGGAGGTCGAGCGCCCTAGCCGTTAGGCCAACTCCTCTCCAGTTGCAGTGACAGGACGCCTCCCGTACTATATTGGCCATCCTGGGGGAGGAAGACATACACCTTACTCACCCATTAGATATTCTAGAGTCTTTTTGGGTCTACTACGAGCCCCTCTATTTCTCTGAGACTGTGTGTCTCCCCGCTGACATTGAGGACTTTCTGTCCTGTAAATTGCTCCCTTGTTTCACTGTCAACCAGGTCCTACCTCTGGAGGCCGCGTTCATCCCGGAAGAAATCCTGAAAGCGACTGACGATCTGCCTTATTTGCATGGGGCAATGCACCTAAACAAATGATCGAAGGCCCCCTTAAGATGGTGCTGGTGAATATTTAGTGCCAGGACAAGCTGTATTACAGAAAGGGCAGCACAAGGGGCTGCAGCCTGTTCTGTAATGCCAAAGTGCCCTAGTGGGAGCAAGAAGCAGGCACTCACATTTTGTTTCTTTTACATGGCTATATTTTAAATCTGATCTTGCATTGTTTCCTTACCTTGTACTTGAAATTCTATACAGGCCACTGAACACGTTTTGCTTCACAGGGATGACTTCATAACACTGGAAATGGAAGCAGTCAGATGAGAAACTTAATAAAATAGATAATATAAACATAAACTGGAGTTCTACTGTTCTCCTGTCTGTCATCTCTTATCCTAATTTGTAGGTCTCGCCTACAGGCAGCCTTACATGTCTGTTGTCAAAGACATATTACACACGTTACTATAACCTATTATGGGATTTGTGTCAACCCATTACTTCACATTGGTTGACTTTCTTGTCAATTTCATTTGCTTGCTTCTTATTGTATGCCTTTTCTTCCTCCTAGAGTTTGTTTTTTCTCTGCAGAAAACAACAAAGTGAACGAATCAATACTTGAATTAATCTCAACCACTCGTGATCTTTCAGGGCCAAATTCCAGACCACCATTTTTTGTCCAATATGCTTCTCTAGACAGAGAGCTGGCATATGCAAATTAGCTATGGTCTTGCCACAGCGGAAACGGTACAGCCCAGCACCACTCACAACAGGAATAAAAACAGCCCCAAACTGGTTTCAGCCTTATCAGTGTGGTACAACTTGAGTCCAGTGACACAGTGAGCAGGGGACCTACATATGCGCACCTTGTTGCATTTAGCAGGTTCATTGCATAAAACAATAACATGATGGAAGTATTGCTTGAATTCATCTCAACCACTGATGATTGCTCAGGGCCATATTCCAAGCAATATTTTTTCACCCAAAATGCAACTCTAGATAGAGACCGGTCATGTGCAAATCAGTCTGGTTCCTGTTCTAGTAGGAATAATCTAGCCAGAGCTGCTAAGTCAAATCCCTATTGATGGGAACAAAGAAAGCCCAGAACCTTTTCAGTCAGCTAAGGTTTCATAAGTGAGGCAAAGCTTGATTCCTGTGACACTGTGAGCATGGGATTCACATTTGGGCATACCCATCACACTTAGAGCACCAACTGCAAAAACAAAAAAGTGATGGAAGGAATGCTTACATTAATTACAACCACTGGCAATAGTTCAGGACCACACTTTTGCCCATCATTTTCCCTTATGTGCTGCTTCTCCCCTCTACTCCCTCCTGCACTCCCTAACCCTCCCTGTGTGGCTTCTTTATGTTATCAATTTATTTTTCAAAGCCCCCCCTCCTTTCAATTGCTTTCTCATTTTCCCCTTCCCTGTTGCTCCAGCTACTCGATGATGTTGACTTGCTCTCACCATCTGTTTATCCATCATTGCTCCCTCTTCCACTCCGCGTCACATACTTAAAAACAGAAAAAAACATTTTGGAGAGCCCGCCAGCTGCAATTTCCTACCAGGCTGCTCCTTTCTCTTTAATGCATTTTTGCACATATGTTTTTTTTAAAATTTAGCATTCTAAGATCCACCATCTTGGAACGGTAAATAAAAGTTCTGAAAAATGTTCATTGCATCATGGCCCATATGTGAGGATGCATGGTGATGCATGCACGTGTATATATGCCGTGACCTTTTCTTTTATGGTTTTCACTGATGCTGTCTCACATTGAAAAATTAGCCTTTTTTTCCGTTTGCCAATGTGAAACAAAATCAGCAAAGAATTTTGCCAATGCCAAAAGGTGAGTAATTAGATTGAAATGTGAGACAAATTGGATTTGCCAATGCATGTTAGATTTCCCATTCTGTAGCACACCTGCTGCACTACACTTTCTACTCTTCAGTATTTCGGATATGTACTGTGTAACTGGTCCTGAGAATTTGGTAAAGAAGAATACTTCACCTTTAATGATGGGCGAAGTTGGAAAACTGTGCAGTTTGAAAATATTTCCAATTTAAACCATTTTGATCAACTTTGGGCCAATGTAGAGTTTGACAGAGAAGGTAATCCATCACAAAGGCAGTTGAGCACCCTGTCTGCCGAATCCTTGGTCAGCCCGCTCTATTAGGAGTTGGGTAGACCGTCATCTTTCTAATGGTGGTGCCTCTGCTGACTCCGCTGTCTGAAAGCTTACTCTGATGGGCCCTCAAAAATATGTCAATTACAGTAAGAACATCAGATCGCCACCCAATTTAGAGCAGATTGTCTGATTTTATTGTTGTGTTGTGGGCCCTAGGCCCACATACTAATGAATGACTGACGCAGACACGGTGTTTCTGGTTAATCAACTGGCCACGAGCACGTGCACCTGGGCCCTTTCATTAACAGGCTCACGTCACTTGTGATGCCTGTGAGGGATGCATGTGGAGGTGCAAGTGTGCCCACTCCCATCGGGGAGTGTGTACCAACACTGTGTCTGTCGAGACACTAGAACGTGTCTCGCAGGACACAACATTCCTCCCAAATTTTAATGAAAAAAACAAGAGCTCACTAGTGCAACCTGTAGGGATAAACAACAACAAAATATACACCACAGGGTCCATCAGTTTCTCGGGTCCGGCATCAGGAAAGCAGCAGACAAGGACTGGTAACCTCAACAGTAGTAAGACAATCTCAGCAGGTACTCATCATTTAACCTGAGTGGTTCAGGACACGAATGCTTGCTTGGAGATGTCAGCTGCGCACCATTAAGGTGCCGGTGTACGCAGGTCCTTTAGTCCCAAGTATCTTCCTTTCACTGACATGGAGGATGCTATGTGGTGGGTAACAATAGTTCATTAGCTGGGTGCGTCAAGATCATGGCTGGAGTCCATGGTGAAAGTTCACAGGAGCGTTGCAGGATCGCCTAAAGTCTCTGTTAGACTATTTTGCTGTATCCAGTGACTTGTTGGTGGGGCAATGTCTCTTCCAACTCTCCCGCCTGGGGAGGCCCTTTGTCGGGTCTGCCACGGGACTGCTTGTAGGCTGCGCTGGGGCTGCATGTGTTCCGACTGGGGGCAGCTGCAGGACCACCTAGGAGCCGGTACCCAGTCACTCGCACAAACCTCAAGGGTATTTGGGTCTTGGTCAGGACATGCTCTCGCTGCCGCAGGGTTTTGCTTGTCGGCAACTTTTGGCAACAGTGTAGGACTCCAATCCATTGGCATTTGAGATGGTGTCGGTTGACGCACTTGATGAGGACTGGCATGATGGCATCACCAGCCATGTGGTGCATCTGGACAATGGCGCCTGAGGACTTGCCTTGATGGTTGCAGGCGTTTAGTCTGGAGTCGATCACCTGAGGCAGGGAGTGGCCAGGTACCTCCATGTCCTTTGGGGAGGCCCTTGTATCCAATTACTTGGACTTCTTGGGCTGTTGGGACGTTGGTGACAGGGGAGTGATAGACACGCTGAGAAACGTGAGGCATGAGACTTGGTTCATGCAGGCTGTGTGGCTTACTCTCGGACTCCCTTTGTACGGTTGCCAGTTCCTTCTCGGGTTATCACCCTCTTCCCTTGCTGTCGCTGTATCAGGACTCGCTCCCTTTATAGCTCGGGTTCTCTCCGTTGTCCAGCCCGGCCACTTACGACTTCCCCTTTTGACCTCAGTCGGTTGTCCGATTCTTGGTGCAGACCCTCCGGTCACACTTCCACGTTTCTTGATGAGTGCGGTGTCATGCACATGGCACTGATGATGTAGATGCCATTGGGCCTGAATGACAGGTGATGACGAACGACTGGAAAAGGAGGTGACTGGAGGGACTTCGCAGCTGCATGTTTCTGCCTTGCTGAATCTCTTCTTGCACCTCTGGCATCTGTGGACAAGAGCAGGGACGCCATCCGACTTCTACTGCCGACACTTGGGGATGGATAGTCGCACTGTGAAGCGTTTGGAGCAACGCTGTAGGAAGGTGGAATCTGACTATATGGTTGCCCCCAACTTTTTGCCTGGTATTTGGATGGTTTTTGACTAGTCTGGCTGGGATCCTGCTATCCAGGACCCCAGCCTATCTGCTTCCTCCCTACAACTGATGTGAGTACCCTAGGTACATTCCAATTGGATACTGAGGATACCCTGTCAGCCCTTGTAGATTGTACCCTAGGTACCCAGGGCATGGGTCCCTCAGAGGCCTACCAGGGCTACAGCACTTATTGTGCCACCCTGGGACAGCCATACCAAATGACACCACCAGACCACTACTGTAGTCTGGGTAAGGTGGTGCTTGCACCCCCTTACAGGGATACAGATACCCTGTATCCCACCTATGTACAACACAGGTATTCTCATTGGTCACCCCTCAAGCAGGCCTTGCTAATCCTACAAGGCATGGTGCTGAGATATGTGTGAGGGGGGACCCCTACCTGAGTAGGGCCCCTCTGCAACCCTCGTAAAAACCATTGCTGGGTTGTTTGTAGTGTAGCCATACCATATACTCTTAACCGCATTATAAGTATATCGCGACAGCGTGATAACTTGAGAATGGCTACACAGAACCATATCGTGTTTGATGTCAAACATGTAGGAATCATACCCCCAGTCCAGTCATGGGCATGAGGGCATGATTCCCCCCTGCTAGAGGGGCGATATGGGAAAAGCGGCAGAATTTAGACACCAATTTAAAAGTGCACACGTATCACAAAATGGATGCTACTCGCCACCCACACGACTCTGGCTGTCTGTTGCTGGGCAAAACCCCAGCCTCGGCAGATGAACAATAGGGATCCTGTTGCAGGAAGGTGCCAGCACCTTCCCAGACAGGCTATGTGGATTGGAACTGGGTGGGTGCACCATAGGATACCTTTCAGAGTTGCACGTAGGCTGCTACAGCGCCTACATTCTGCATACACCGCCTGGAACCAGTTCAGGGGCATCCTGCCCCTCGCCCAGGTGGGAAACACACAAAGGGGAGAGGGTGTAGCCACCCTTTCCCGCCTCAACTACCATTGGTGGACACTGATCTGGACACTCCCCTAATCTTGTGGATAAGGGTGAATAACGTGTCCCCGGAGAATCAGATTAATCTTGGGCTTCACAGACTTGACCTTCGATGAGCTGCTGCCCAGCTGACTGAAGAAATCTCCCTTGGGGTAAAGGAGTTACCCCCCTGCTTGGCAGGCACCTGAAACACTGCAAGTGACCTGGTTGGAATTTCACTGCTCCTTCGGACATCGACGACTCCTCTCAACCTTGAGGTGGGTTTCCTAGCATCCCAGAGGCCAGTGAGCATGCCCAGCAAGTCTGAGCACCGTGGACCACGTGGGTGCAGAGATCCCTGATACCCCAGGACACCAGCCACCTCTTGCCTAGCACATGACCCTGAACTGTGGGGAAGTTGTGTTTTGGCCCAAAATTGAGCCAACGTCTCAGCAGCAACTGTGCCAAAGATCAGCACCCTAGCTCACTCCGGTGGCCCGTGGGCACCCTTTTACGCACTCCAAATTGCTGCCTTCCGCGGTCCCTTGTCTCTCAACTTGTGGGCCCTGGCGGAGAACAATCCTTACTTTTAAGAGTTCCCCTGGTTGCTCCAGGCCTGCTCTACAGTCTCCTTGAAGGAGACCTCTCACAGACCTCGTGGGTCTGCACCAGTAGCTGATTTGTTCATCTTGCGTGGGTTGCGGTTGCCAAGGCTTAGTGGATCCAATCCGGACACTAACACTGCAGTGACCCTCATCCTTTGTGGGACAGTCACCCTCCAGAAGCTGGCCTTCCTTGAAGCCTCCCGGAGCCCGTGTCTGCAGATCCAAGCTACACCTTTTCCACTTGAAGCACCCGACATTGAAGGGCTCTTTTCCTTGAGCTCCCTGGTCACTGTGCCGTGACCCAGACTCTGTCCCCTCTGCTTTCAGGTTCTTCTCTACAATATCTACAACTTCATTCTTCACGGCATCATCAACGCTTTTGGCTAGCAGCAGTTTTGTACATTTTCCCATTGAAAATCAGCCCGCGACCCGACATTGAAAACGACCTATGCACCCGGCTTCCCTGGGGCAGGTAACAGTGGTACCTCGGTACTCCGTGGTAGTGGGCTCCTCAAAAGCTTAACTCTAAGTTTTTAACTTTGAACTCCTGCTAGAAGTGTCTTTAATCTGTTTAAATCAAACCGCAACATTCTCCACAGGCTTTAATAGAGATCCCGATAGCAGCTATTTCCACTGCACGCGCCTCCCGTGGGTCCCCTTCCTCATAACCTGGAGTGGATTCTCAAGAGGCCAGCGATCCTAAATGCCCTAGGCATTGTCTGTAGAATTGTCGTGGTTCTTATACCACTTTTTTAATATATGGTTTGGTCCCCCCCTGGGGCCCTGTGATTCCAGTGCTATTTATTGTATCTATAAATGCTTGTTTGAATTGTAACTTTACCTCTAGCCTCATAAAGAGACTTGTGGGATTCTGTTTAGAATAAATACATATATTTTATATATATACCTGTGTGGGCTACTCTTTCATTTGGTCATTCAAGAGGTTATCTATGGAAAAACAATAAGCTTAACACTCCTTCAAGACTTAGCCTGAAGGCTGCTCTCCACAGCTACCACTAGGATAGCTTTCTTTAAAGGTTGTCTTTTAAACCTATCACCTTAAGAGTCGAATTGGACTGGTGCAAGGTGGCCACTATAACTAGTGACCAGCATATGCCAGGCCAACTTCTCACAAACGCGGTATGCGCTTACTGCGGCTTACGTTCGGTTCTCTCTTAGGGCTGTCACCAGGGACGTCTGTCCGCTTTGGTGGCTGTCTGGTGTCTCTGGGTGTGCTCTTGGCTTATGGCGCTACGAGTCTTCATGCTTCTCCTCTCCTTGTCCTTAACGCACCTGTGTTTGTCCAGCTCTTTTAGGTGACACGATTGCCACTCTTCTTTTGCTTCTTCTCCGGGTGCAGTGACATGCCCCATGTTCAAACACGGCTAACAGGGCCTTTTAACTTCACTGGTCTCCGGACCATGCAGGCGAGACTTCTGTCACTCTTCTCTGCTGCTTGGCGAGCAGCCACTCATCTTGGGTGCTCCTTCTTCAGGCAGCTTCTTGAAGCTCCTACTCTGGGTGTTCCCTCTCCAGGGAATGGCTTCCACGCCACTAGGAGTGTGCAACTCCCCTCTTGCCTTTTGGGTCACCGACGACTCTGTCTTGAGGCAGTGTGAGGGAGGACACTGTGCTGCATTTGGCCCCTTCCGGGCTCCGTTGCTGCTGTGGAAATGTGGAGGATCTCACTGCAGTCTCCAGCAGTGCTTCTTTTCTTTAAAGAGGTCTCTTTTCCTCCTGGGCATTTACCCGCATTGATGCGCTTCTGGGTGCCTGTGTCACACACCTCGGACTGCGCATGCTTCTTCTTTGCTTGGGCGTCCATCAATTGTGTGTCTTTTGCTCTTCTGGCACCGGGCGTGCCTGCTCTTCCTCCTTGCGGTGGTGGTCGTTCACCGCCAGGGGCATGTGGAACTCTCTTCTCACTTGTGGTGGCGTTGATCAGCCGCTGGTGGCGTGCGCTCTGCACCAGTCCTTCTTGTGTCATTGGTGTTCTTGTTTGATGTGCGCACATTCTCCTGGGGCTCTTGCAGTGTCTCTCATATCGTTTGTGTACGGGAAAATCTTGGTAACCTGGTACCTCTCACTGACACCTTGTGTGCCTTTGCTTGCACTTGCAGACATGGGTACTCATCCCTGAGGGCATGCAGCTGTGTCCTCTTGATTGCAGTGGCAGCAGATGGCCACAGGGGGCTGTGCGGCCTGCGATGCTTATATGCCTTTCGTGGGGATGCTGGCTAGTTGGCTGGGCTTGTTTGCTTGTGGTTACGCTAACTTGAGGGTGGTTAGACTCTTGTTGGCTTGCACTGTTGGCGTCTGCTTCAGGGTTTCCTCCCTCTGCTGGGTTTTACTGGCAATCTTGACAGCACTGCGCAGCCTGCCAAGGGATGTGTGTTGTGGTCTACCCTCTGGCGGTGGCCTTGCGCATGGGTGCGCACTGTGTTAGCCGTGCTGCTTTGGGCTTCTCTGGGCTTGTGCCTCGCTGGGCTTCTTGGCACCCCTCCAGCAGTCTCTCCCCATTTCCTTTCAGCCACTGAAGGATGGCCCCTACAAGGCCTGTGGTGCTCCTGTTAGCCTTCTTCTGGTCTACCACATTGGCCTCCTGTCACTTGGGGTGTGTGGTACACTCGGCACCAGCTCTGGCTGACTGGCTCGCAGTCTCTTTCTGCCCCGGTTCGTATTTTTCACAACTCCGGGTGTGGTGTGGTACTGTAACCACCAGGTGGCGCTGTGGGTCTTTTCGGGGGTTCTTGCCACCTCGCTCTCGCGGTGGGCCTGTTTGTCTGCCTTGCTGCTGGGTGAACTGGAGTTGCTGGGCCGCGGCTCTCACAGGGCTGCTTGGGGCAGGCACAGTCTCCCCACCCACACGGGCGCTGCCGGTGCGGGTGCATTCACTGGGGGTGTGCCCTGAGGCTCTTAGCGGTGTGCCCCTTGCCTGCGGGGATGTGGCGCTTTCTTTGCTGGCAGTGAGTCAAACCGCTGGATGAGGAGTCGCTGTTCGTGCATCAGATGCCCTTTTCTCCGAGCCAGGAGATGATGGGGGAGTGTTGGGCTTTATAACCTGCTCCCGGTGCTTATTCGGGCCCCTGTGCCACGTTGATGCGGTTCCCTGGGCTGCCACCAGGAGTCGCTGACGGCATCTTCCCACCCTGCCATGGCAGCAGTCCTCTGGCGGCAGGCCTTGCTGTCCTGTGAGCGCTGTGGAACTAGATGTCAGCGTGAGGTGAGGTGCAGTGGTGAGCATGTGTTCCCCTTATACTTTGGTGTCTTGAGGGTGGCACTGCCTGCCATTTGGGACGCTGGGAGCCGGATCACCGGCTCGTGCGCTATCACTTGCGGGTGGGTCGTGAGCCGCTGTCGGGCTGATGTGCTCCTCCTCTCACCTTCATGTGTGGCGGGTGCTATCTGGAGGCATTCATTGGGCTGGCAGCATCTGGAGCCCACACATGCACGCCCAGCGCATGCGGTCTCTCACTGCTGCGGGCTGAGTCTCACTGGACGACGGTAGGGGCGTGCACATTAGGCGCAGCTTGCGGCGTCTTGTTCTAGTCGCATGCACTGCCTGTCAGACACTTGCCTGTGGGTCCGTTAACTGCCCCCTTTTTCTTACTTGCGTCAGTGGCCTTGCCACAGGGCAACTTCACAAGCGCTACGCGTCGCAGAGGCGCTGATGGGACACAGCCCCTCCAGGGCATGCTGGGTGTCCCGCAGGTGGTCGTTGGCGTGGTGGGGCTGCTGTGCTGGGACGAACAGTCTTTGGTCACCCACCTCAGGGCTGGACAGCGTCACGGGCTGCCACCTGTTCAGGCAACTCATCTCCCCACCAAGAAACATTCGATGAGCAGCCACAGTGCGCGTGGGGTCAGACCCGCTCATAGCCAAATGTTGTGTTGTGGGCCCTAGGCCCACATGCTAATGAATGACTGATGCAGACACGGTGTCTCTAGTTAATCAACTGGCCACGAGCATGTGCACCCGGGCCCTTTTATTAACAGGCTCACGTCACTCGTGAGGCCTGTGAGGGATGCATGTGGGAGTGCAAGTGTGCCCTCTCCCATTGGGGAGTGGCTACCAACACTGTGTCTGTTGAGACACTAGAAAGTGTCTCGCAGGACACAACAGTTATTTTTTTCTGTCCAGGTTTCTCCTGGTGGCACCTGACAGGAAAAAACAGAAAATACCCCTCACACTATGGGAGAAAACTTCCGGGGTGTGAGGATCATTAGTTTTTTTTTTTTCAAAAATGATCTTCTTCTTTGGAAGCACACAAAACCTGAAGTGCTTTCAGAGCAACCCCTGTGACAGCTTTTCCTCTAAAGTTACAAATATCAGTGCTTAGCCAGCAATGATTTTTAAATATGATGGGCAGCAGTCTGTCAGTGTGATGGATGTAATGTCCTCTGTCACCCTGATTGACGACAGGCCACCTATTAAACTTTAAATCAGGCCCTTTGTTCACAGGAATAGTTGTTTCATGCCAAAAGTATGGTGGATGCATGCAAGCCTTTTCTACTGCAAACATATTTTTAGCACTATTTTTAAGCATTGTAAACTTAATGAATCTCACAATGTTTGTAAAGTATTTAAATACACACTGCACCATGTTATAGAGGAAAACCCGTCGCAGCTTCATACACCTTTAATGCTTTACCCCCCTTGTCTCGTCCAGACTGTGCATATCTTAGTCTTAGAGCTGTCCTGCAGGCCGTGCGTAACCACCTGCAACATCTCTTCACAGTGGACTGTAATCTCTTTAGTTATGATTTAGAATATCACTTGTCTAATTATTTTGCAGGTGGAATTTTAGTCTGCCACTGAGGAAAAAACATGCCTTTCTCCACATTGGCAGTAAAAAAACAGCTACTGTTTCAGTTCCCCCCATGAAGGTAGAGAGTGCCACTTTCCTTCATAGGAGGAGTCAGTGTATGGGGAAATCCTGTTAGAAATCCCACCACTTCTGTAGTAAGATGGGGAAATTGATGTTCCCTGATGTGGAGAATGTAAACGTAATCCCAGTTTGGTGGTACAAGCCCAGTGTCAAAAAGAAAAAAAGTGACAACTTACACCAAAGCATTCAATCACCAGAGTAAGACACCAAAACCATCCGTAGGCCAAGTATTACAAATGAAAAAATATTTATTCTCATTAAAACAGGATCAATTAATCATACAGTCATCATTGGTAATGTGAATTCCTATGGTTAAACAAAAAATAATAAATAAAAGCTATGATCAAGTAATAAAAAAACATAAAAGGTTAAAAAACACTTCCAGACCAAATGTATATATCATGAATCGGGGAGAACCATACAAGAACATTGTTTTCTTGTCAATCTAGAAAGCACAGACATTAGATCCAGATCATTCATTCTCCTTGAAGCAGTGATTCCAGATACTTGATTTATTTGAATGACAAATGTCTTGACAATCTACAGTCTGGCTTCTTAGTGTTGCGTCGACGCGTTTCGGTGGATATAACTGATTAGAAACCACCTTCCTCAGGACATGAATCAATTTCTCCCAAAATAACTCTTTATAAAAACAATATCTAAAAAAACAATTAGCCATTAAGGCATACTCATCACATTATACACAATAATATTGCATTCTTCTAATATCTCAATCACAATAACACACATAGCCCTTAACCCTCATTAGTATCTCCCCCCATAAAGAGAGGAGGGTTTTACTAAAACGGTAAACAGTGTTTATATTCTGGTGATTCGTACATCCACTCATTCATACTCCATCATAACCCGTTTACATTATCTCTTTTACCTGTATCCGAGATACAGTGCACCATCGGATAAAAATGCTGGTAAGAACCTTGCAAAGTTTCGAACAGGGGACAAATGTCACTCCTTGGAGCCGTATTTAGAGACTGACTTCAAAATCTATTGGAGAGAGAACCCTTATTAAATATTAGAGACATACAAAGACCCAAAGCTAAAAATACGGGCTCAGAGTTTGTCTGCCTACCATATATGAAGAGCTTCTCTGGATAAGAGCCCATTAGAAAGTGCGAATATATCTGCAATCAATTTTAGAGAAAATGCTTTTTAGTGAGATGACCACTTAAGCACTTCTAAACACACTTATGAGTACTATCATAATAATTACCTTCAGTTTCTAAAATATAGGGCCTCAGGTAAACACGTTCTTCTTTTCCAGTGTTTCAAGCATAATATCATTCAGAGGGCAATTTCATAAAAATCCTGGTAAACAAATAAACGAATAAACAATTTCCATAATATTCCAGACTTACATAGATCTCCTTAAATTATGTAAGACAATTCATTTGGCGCTGCTTTACTCATCAATATGCACTGATTGGGTTTATAAGCAAAAAAACCTTTACGCCGTATTTCTCTAATCATTTAATGCCACAAGGACAATGTTTGCTATCCCAGCTTCATAATAGTAAAAATCGCCGGATTCTACAATAGAGAGGCCATGTTCAGTAAAACTAGCATGAAGAAAGATGAAATGGACAAGGTGGTTTTTGTAAGCAACTTCTCTCACATAAGTAATAGAATTAAGAATGCAATAAACAGCAACTGGCATATTATTAATTATGATGATGATTTTCGCGGGTTCCTCTGCCCTTAGATCGGACTTCCAGGACCATCTTGGGGGTAGATTGTGCCGGGAAATGGGCGCCATATTGGGTTGCGCTCTAGTTGTGAGGAGGGCGCTTTTGATGTTTATTTAAGGCGTCATTTTAGCTGGGGGAGCCCTTACACGGTATTCTCGGCTTGTAGCTGTGCCATTACACATCGCGCTGCCTCATTTCTTGCTTAGCGTATGAATGTAATCGAGTTTACTCATTGCTCGCTCATTGCTCGCTACTTTAGCGGATTTTAAAGTTCCCTGTTTTGTGGTTGCCTTATTTGAGATTTTGTTGTTCTCCCCTGATTTTATTTCCTCATACTCGCACATTAAAAGAATACGCTACTCACCGCGATTTTCGCGGGTTCCTCTGCCCTTAGATCGGACTTCCAGGACCATCTTGGGGGTAGATTGTGCCGGGAAACGGGCGCCATATTGGGTTGCGCTCTAGTTGTGAGGAGGGTGCTTTTGATGTTTATTTAAGGCGTCATTTTAGCTGGGGGAGCCCTTACACGGTATTCTAGGCTTGTAGCTGTGCCATTACACATCGCGCTGCCTCGTTTCTTGCTTAGCGCATGAATGTAATCGAGTTTACTCATTGCTCGCTCATTGCTCGCTACTTTAGCGGATTTTAAAGTTCCCTGTTTTGTGGTTGCCTTATTTGAGATTTTGTTGTTTTCCCCTGATTTTATTTCCTCATACTCGCACATTAAAAGAATATGCTACTCACCGCGATTTCCGCGGGTTCCTCTGCCCTTAGATCGGACTTCCAGGACCATCTTGCGGGTAGATTGTTCCGGGAAACGGGCGCCATATTGGGTTGCGCTCTAGTTGTGAGGAGGGCGCTTTCCATCTCTATTTAAGCCAATGACGTTTGCGCGCAGCGTTTACGCGCAGCGGGAGCGCTCCTCGCGCTCGGGAGTCGCGCCAGAGTCTAGCCCGTCTGCACTCGTCCGCGCCGAGGACGTGCCGGCGGAGGGTCCGGCTATTAACATGCATACACCCCCCAATGTCAGGTATTCATATCTTGCCTATACACACAAAGACTTAGCTGCTCTCAGACCTCCTCACTCGTATTGTCATCATTCTTTTGCTCCGGAAGCTTTTTTGAACTCCCCGGATTGTGCATGTTATCTGCCACCTCGCTCGTTGCCTTTGGAGGTTGGCCCCTTAATTAGTTCTATTACCACGCCTAAAACACCCCTATGGCTAATATTGAGCGCGGTTTCCTCATTAATGCCAGATCTTTAGTTAAAAATAATATAGCCTTTAATGAGTTTGTGGTTAGTGTAAAGCCCTCTTGGGTTTTTGTTACGGAAACCTGGGCTTCCGATTCCTCCGGCCCAGATCTTATAGATGCCATCCCCGAAGGCTATGCTTTTGGAAGACTAGATCGGGAGGGTCGCAGAGGGGGCAGATTAGGGATTGTACATCAAGTCTCCTATTCCTGTCCCACTACTCCACTTTCCGTTCCCTCAGACTCTTTTCAGGCCCTACATTTTGTGATCACTTCTGCTTCCTCCCTTCCCTTTGTTGGCATTTTAATCTATAGACCCCTGGACCTAGAACTGCCTTCAGTGAGAAACTGCTTAATATTTTAGAACCTTATTTTGGGTGCGAATACATGACGATCCTTGGGGACTTTAATTTTCATTTGGAAAATTTTGATTCCAAGGATTCCCTCTCTCTGTTGGACTCTTGATTAAATTTCCCACTCATCAGGCCGGTCACACCCTGGATGGGGTCTTTTCGAATGACCCCAGGATCTCGACGGGCCAACCCATTCCTTTGGTCTGGTCCGACCATCTGGCCGTTCCGCTGGAGTTCCAGGGTCCCCTTGCCATTTCTAAGTCCTTCAGCCATAGCAGAAGAGAACCCAGACGTAATCTTAAGGCGATTTCAAAGGAGACCTTGGCGCCACTGATTCCCAATAATAACTATTCTAATGTGGGAGATGTTAATCTGGCGGCCACTGATTTCGACTCTTCTCTGAGCAGGGCAATGGATACTTTGGCCCCCGTTACTTTGCGCTATTCAGCTAGAAAGAGTCCCTCGGCTCCCTGGTTTACTGAACCCCTGAGACGTTTGAGGCAGGACTGTAGGAAACAGGAGAGAGTGTGGAGGGCGAGCTGGGACCTAACAGAAAGGGAAAAACATAAACTCTTGCTCAAAAGATACAAGGCAGAGGTAATCAAACAAAAGCAGGATTACTTCGCCAAAATAACTACCTCTCTTACGTCCCCCAGAGACCTCTTTCGGATTGTTGATTCTCTGTGCTCTCTGCAAACTCCCAATCCGACTGTCAGTTCTCAAGATCTCTGCGATAGGATCGCTCAGTTCTTTCATTCCAAAATTGCGGATATGTATTCCGCCTTGGAATTACAACGGGCCTCTTTGCCCCCCCTGCGCACTCCGGCCATCTCGGGGGCTGAAATGGAAAATCGGATTGCTAAGGCTAGTCTGTCCTGTTTCCCTCCGCTGAATATAGTCCAACTTGATAGGCTGCTTAGTAAAACAAGATCGGGCTCACCCCTAGACCCTTGCCCTCTCAGAGTTTTTAAGGATTGTAGGGATGTCTTATTGCCCCCTCTTCTCGAGATCATGAATAGGGCAATACATGAGGGTGTGTACCCGGCCGTGTGGAAGAGGGCGGTGGTCAAGCCTCTTCTAAAAAAGCCCTCCCTTGATCCTGAAACCCTGAAGAATTTCCATCCTATTTCGCTGCTTCCGGCACCTGCTAAAATGCTCGAAACACATCTCAATGAGCATCTGCTTTTGTAGATGGGCATGGACTTCTTGATCCAGCCCAACATGGTTTCCGGCGGTCCCATAGTACAGAGTCAGCTCTTACTGTTGTGTTAAACAATATCCGTATGGTGGTGGACCAGGGCCATACTACTTTTCTGGTCCTATTAGACCTTACAGCAGCTTTTGACACCCTATCCCCGGTGACCTTGACAGCTCGCTTGAGGGAGATTGGGGTTGAGGGATCGGCTCTGAGCCTTCTGGCTTCTTTCTTGGATCAGAGAGAACAGAGGGTCAAACTAGGCGAATTTTTATCTCCATCCCTGCCTGTTCAATGTGGGGTCCCACAGGGTTCGGCCCTCAGCCCTACCCTTTTTAATATCTATGTGGCCCCACTTGCCAAGTTAATAAGATCCTATGGGATGGAGGTGGTCTCCTATGCAGACGATACCCAGATCATGGTGTCCCTCTCACACCCGGACGATTCCTCTGCTCTCAGCTTTAGAAACTGCATGGAGGCAGTTTCTAAATGGATGATTTGTAACTCCCTAAAGCTGAATGGAGAGAAAACGGAGGTTCTTGTCTTTGGTGGTGGGAGTGACCTATGGTCTGATAAGTGGTGGCCCCCCTCCTTGGGAATGTGTCCCTCTCCCACTCACTCAGCTCGTAATCTGGGGGTCCTGATTGATCCTTCACTCTCTATGAACCTACAGGTAAATAGAACGGTGTCGACCTGCTGGGGCATCATCAAAATCCTAAGAAAAATAAAATACTACCTTGCTCCCTCTGCACGCAAACAAGTAGTTATAGCCCTGGTGTCCTCACGTCTTGACTATTGTAATGCTCTTTACTCGGGTCTAGACAAGGGTTTGGTGCAGCGACTGCAAACTGTTCAGAATGCG
Source organism: Triturus cristatus (assembly GCF_964204655.1). NCBI lineage: Eukaryota > Metazoa > Chordata > Amphibia > Caudata > Salamandridae > Triturus > Triturus cristatus. The sequence continues at coordinate 1,085,588,216 of NC_140583.1, read as the reverse complement.
GCTGCCAAATTTGTAACGGACGCCCCTAGGCTCTCCTCTGCCACTGCTGTCAGGAAAAGCCTACACTGGCTTCCTATTTCGGCTAGGATCACCTTTAAGATCCTTAGTCTAACATATGGGACAATACTAGGTCAAGGAGCGAGAGGAATCAATGATCTCTTAGTTCCCTATGTCCCCGCCAGAAATCTTCGGTCCTCAGATAAGAAACTGTTATTGGTACCTCATTTCAGGAGAACCAGGTGGGGAGGAAGGGCTTTTTCCTATCTGGCGCCCAAGCTCTGGAATGCTCTCCCTATGGAAATTAGAGCTCAACCATCAGTCCCCTTGTTCAGGAAAGCGTTAAAAACCTGGCTATTTGTTATGGCATTTCCGTGAGCTGGCCTCTGTGTTCTGATCTTATTGGTAGGCGCCTTGATGCCTTCGGGCTTAGTTTGCGCGATATGAATTGCTTTTCATTCATTCATATTAAACTTGCGAAAGCCATTTTTGCTTTCAAACGAAATAAGAACCTCAGAAATGAGCTCGTACATACATACAGGAAACATCCAGTCAGTACCCAAATCACATTAGATGGTAAGCCAGAAACAGGTAATGTGAAATGTGGTACATGTAATGTTTGTGCCCTTTGCATAGAATCCCAAATTTTGAAACATAATGACTTCCAAGTAAACTCAAGATCTCTGAACAATTGCAGAAGTAGAAATATAGTTTACTTTCTGCGATGCTCGTGTGGCAAAGGAGTAGGAGAGACGGGTAGGGAATTGAGGACCAGACTCCAAGAACATCGCTTTGCTATAAGAACTAAGAAAATTAATGCTCCTTTAGTAGCTCACTTTTTAGAAATGGGGCACAATGACTCTGATCTAAAGTGGTTTATATTAGAGAAAATCTGGTTACGAGCCCAAGGCGGTAATATGGAATTGAAATGGAAATCAAGAGAACAATGGTTTATTTCACGCTTCAATACAGTGAAAAATGGCCTAAACTCTAAAGAGGAATGGGAGTGTTTGATTAGGTGATTTACTGTATTCAGCGTTTTGGCTTAATGATTTCATCTGAACCTGTGTATATACTGCTAGAGAAGACTGGCATGCATCTCAAGCTATCTTATATGCCGGTAGTACTGTTGACTGATATTTTTATCTTGAGTAGTAGGTCATAGTGCATTTAATCCTATATCCTCTAGACAGGTGATGATGGCTGCCTGTTTTTCAATACAGTTTCTAAGTAACTTTTTTTGCATGGGGGCTCCCAATAATTAGGCATTCTGAAAATATATGGCCTTTTTTCATGTGCTCCGGTGATGTTTGGCCAATATCTCGTGATTTATACATCGCCTTAAATTGCATCTTAAGTAGTGGTCGGATCTACTTAGACCATAACGGGGAATTCTAACTAATAAATACAAATATTTTTTGGTCAGATATTCATTTTTATACGATCTTCAGATTTGTTTTTATACGGTTTCCCGGAGGTTATCTTAGTAAGAGCATGATTTAGTATCATGGCGTGATGTAGTTTCTATTTGAGGTTGGTAGTCTAAGATGGCCGCCATTTGTTGAGTATTTCCGGGGTCGATGCGTGAGGCAGTCCCGGCTGTGCAGGACGACTCTAATTAGTCGGAAGTGAAGGTATATAACGGAAGGGGCCGGATGGGATTTAATCTTCCCTACCACTGAGCCGATACCAGCTGAGAGGCCAGATAGCCCGAACGTGAGGTAAGGAGTGGTATGAGCGGGTTTAGTTGCTCGCCAGCATTAGAAGGTTTATTGCGTTAGCGTGGCTCGTGTATTTTCAATCGCCGCTGTTGTGAAACTTTTTGTCCCTATTATGGTTTCTCACAATGTTTGCATTGCCGTTTTATATGTTACTGCCTCCTTTACTTTAGATGTAGTCAGGGGGCCACTATAGTATAGAAACTCCTTATTAATATTTTTAGGAGGTAGGGTGAGCTATTGTATGCTTGTATAGGGCATTCCAATTTAGCCGATGTGATGCCTAATCCATATTCGGGATTTCCGCTAGTTGGATAACCCCTCTTTTTACTATTATGAAGCTGGTATAGCAAACATTGTCCTTGTGGCATTAAATGATTAGAGAAATACGGCGCAAAGGTTTTTTTGCTTATAAACCTAAGCAGTGCATATTGATGAGTAAAGCAGCACCAAATGAATTGTCTTACATAATTTAAGGAGATCTATGTAAGTCTGGAATATAAGGGAAATTGTTTATTCGTTTATTTGTTTTTCCAGGATTTTTATGAAATTGCCCTCTGAATGATATTATGCTTGAAACACTGGAAAAGAAGAACGTGTTTACCTGAGGCCCTATATTTTAGAAACTGAAGGTAATTATTATGATAGTACTCATAAGTGTGTTTAGAAGTGCTTAAGTGGTCATCTCACTAAAAAGCATTTTCTCTAAAATTGATTGCAGATATATTCGCACTTTCTAATGGGCTCTTATCCAGAGAAGCTCTTCATATATGGTAGGCAGACAAACTCTGAGCCCGTATTCTTAGCTTTGTGTCTTTGTATGTCTCTAATATTTAATAAGAGTTCTCGCTCCCATAGATTTTGAAGTCAGTCTCTAAATACGGCTCCAAGGAGTGACATTTGTCCCCTGTTCGAAACTTTGCAAGGTTCTTACCTGCATTTTTATCCGATGGTGCACTGTATCTCGGATACAGGTAAAAGAGATAATGTAAACGGGTTATGATGGAGTATGAATGAGTGGATGTACGAATCACCAGAATATAAACACTGTTTACCGTTTTAGTAAAACCCTTCTCTCTTTATGGGGGGAGATACTAATGAGGGTTAAGGGCTATGTGTGTTATTGTGATTGAGATATTAGAAGAATGCAATATTATTATTGTGTATAATGTGATGAGTATGCCTTAATGGCTAATTGTTTGTCTTTATTGATTTTTTAGATATTGTTTTTATAAAGAGTTAATTTGGAGAAATTGATTCATGTCCTGAGGAAGGTGGTTTCTAATCAGTTATATCCACCGAAACGCGTCGACGCAACACTAAGAAGCCAGACTGTAGATTGTCAAGACATTTGTCATTCAAATAAATCAAGTATCTGGAATCACTGCTTCAAGGAGAACAAATGATCTGGATCTAATGTCTGTGCTTTCTAGATTGACAAGAAAACAATTTTCTTGTTTGGTTCTCCCCGATTCATGATATATACATTTGGTCTGGAAGTGTTTTTTAACCTTTTATTTTTTTTTATTACTTGATCATAGCTTTTATTTATTATTTTTTGTTTAACAATAGGAATTCACATTACCAATGATGACTGTATGATTAATTGATCCTGTTTTAATGAGAATAAATATTTTCTAATTTGTAATACTTGGCCTACGGATGGTTTTGGTGTCTTAGTCTGGTGATTGAATGCTTTGGTGTAAGTTGTCGCTTGTTGTCCATCAGTGCCTCAAGGGGGATTTTTTCTTTTTGACTTTGTCCATTTGATGCCCTATCCCCCTTTTGGAAAATAAGGGCTTTTCTCATTTTATTGTTGGCATACTAGTACATCCGTTCGGGTGGAGAGTCTCCTGGTTGGAGTTTTGTTGGGTAAGAGCGGTCTACCCATGGATTACTTCAAGACCTTTGGCTTTAGTGATGATCAATTCAACAAAATTATTAATGCCAAAAATGGCAACAAAATTACAGTAATTACTGGAAGAGGAGAGAATTGGGGCAAACTGGTGAATTTAAAAAAGAAGTTAATTCGCACAGAAGCCCATGCGGACTTTTTAATAGAATATGTCAAGTCTGGCACAATCCCTATTGGACTACAGGTTCGTAACGAACCAGGTCTGTTTATTGAGAACAAGAGATATTTAGAGGTGTGGACCCAGATCTCTAACAGATGCAGTAGGGACTGGATGCTCCTCATAATCGAGACAGCGCATGAATTGATTGTTATAGAAAAGGAAGCCATAGAAAAATTAGAGATAGAATTAAGAGACTGTACAGTTGTCGATGATGCTAAAAGAAAACTTGAGGAGATTAATAGAGATATTGAGGGTTATAGAGACTATCTCATTAATAAGAAGACTAATAAGCTTAAAATAGATATAGAAAGATTTAGTGCGGAAACAACATATCCTTATCTTAATGAGAAATATTATCAACTAAAAAATGATCAAAGCTGGGCTAGACCCGACAATAGACCAATATATAGGAGAGGGGGAAGGCAGCAGGTTACCTTTTCCGATACATTGGGTTCCAGCAGTGAAGAAGAAATCAATCCAAGGGAGGATAATAGCAATAGAGGGAACCCTAATGAATCAGGTCCTTTTTTAGATCAGAGACCAAGACGAGGGCACAGATACAATACGAGTCAAGGGAGAGGACAACAGACTCGGGGGCCTCCTCCTCCTTTACAGCAAGAGTATCTGAGAACGAGAAACCAAAGGTACTGGCGCCAGATGGAGCACCAGTAATCAATTTATCTAACAGAATTTTGACGGGTATTGACATTGGGGTTTTAAGTAAAGGTTTGAGTTTTATTCCCTCAACTGGAATCATTAAATTTCAACTTGAAAAGGATTTGCGTTCCTTCTTCAGAAAAATAAGATTGAAACGTTTTTTGATGGTCGTCCTAATAGAGAGAATAAGAACAACATATCTGGATTAAAACCTAAGTCTAACTTTACCCCGACATTGGCTATGGTAGGTAGGAATCATGAGATTTTTGAGAGGGCTGTTGAAAGTATTATACAGAAGATTTTTTCCGATAATCCTAGGCATTCTTATGACAATTTGAGTAGAGTAGAAAAGACGTCCTTGAAATCTTTGAAAGAAGATTCATCACTAACGATAAAGCCAGCGGATAAAGGTGGGGGAGTAGTGTTGTTTAATACATTTGACTATGACGAAAAAATGCAAGAACTGTTGAATGTGAAAGAACATTATGAACCTGTCTCTAAGAGTCAATTGGCTATCTTAACCAAGGATTGTCTTTCGCTTCTTAAAGAGGCTAAGGATAAACAGTGGATCTGGGATGAGGAGTTTAAATTCTTAAACAATGTAGAACCAAGAATTCCTGCCCGTTATGGCCTGCCAAAGGTTCATAAAAATCGCGACAACCCCCCTATGAGACCTATTGTGAGCAGTATTAATGCATTGACGGAGCCTTTAAGTAAATATGCTGATCACTTCCTGCGCCCAATAGTGATGAGTTTGAAGTCATATGTTAGAGATTCATCACATATTATTTCTCTAGTGGAAGGGAAACCGTTCTGTGGAGAGACTCAGTGTCTGGTCACTCTGGACATTGAGTCTCTGTATACGAACATTCCTCAAGGAGAAACAGTAGAGGTGGTTCGTAGAGCCATAAGTAAAGTGGATCTGGTTGGTGTTGAAGAGAACTTTATAGTAGAATGTGCCAAAATGGTCCTGACGAATAACATATTTTTGTTTAAGGATCAACTTTTTAAACAAAAGAAAGGTACCAGCATGGGGGCTACCTGTGCGCCGAGTCTAGCATGCCTCTATGTAGGAGAGTTTGAAGAAAGACATATCTATAACGAGCTCGCCCCGTTCTTTGGAAATGAAGCGGGCTGGTACCGCTGCATTGATGATATATTTTTCATCTGGGTTGGAGAGGAGGATCAGTTAGAAGAATTTTTGATTTGGCTTAACATGGGTGAACCCAATTTGAAATTTACATCTCACTACAGTAGGTCCAAAGTGGACTTTTTAGATATCACTATTAAAAATGAGGAAGGGTTTCTGGGGGTGGAACTTTACACTAAACCCATGTCTAAAAACACATTGCTTCACTACTCTAGTTTCCACCCTAAATCCCAAAGAGACAACGTTCCGTTCAGTCAATTTCTCCTGGTTCGGAGAAATTGTTCTGATGTGAATGATTTTCATAAACATGCTGAGACTATGAAAACTAAGTTCAAAGAGAGAGGCTATCCTAAGAGGTTAATCTCACACTCCTACAAACGAGCTAGATTCTACAATAGAGAGGCCATGTTCAGTAAAACCAGCATGAAGAAAGAGGAAATGGACAAGGTGGTTTTTGTAAGCACCTTCTCTCACATAAGTAATAGAATTAAGAATGCAATAAACAGCAACTGGCATATTATTAATTATGATGAGGATATTAAACTTGCGAAATCCATTTTTGCTTTCAAACGAAATAAGAACCTCAGAAATGAGCTTGTACATACATACAGGGAACATCCAGTCAGGACCCAAATCACATTAGACGGTAAGCCAGCAACAGGTAATGTGAAATGTGGTACATGTAATGTTTGTGCCCTTTGCATAGAATCCCAAATTTTGAAACATAATGACTTCCAAGTAAACGCAAGATCTCTGAACAATTGCAGAAGTAGAAACATAGTTTACTTTCTGCGATGCTCGTGTGGCAAAGGATATGTAGGAGAGACGGGTAGGGAATTGAGGACCAGACTCCAAGAACATCGCTCTGCTATAAGAAATGGGGCATATCAACAACAAAAGGCGATAATAATCGCTGAACGCGTTTATCGCATTTGTCATTATCGCCGTCTATCGCCAGTTCACATCGCCATGTTAGCGGCGTATTTACAACGCTTGGCTAACAGGCGATGTGAAATCCGGCGATTGACGGTGATATTCCACATTACTGTTTGAAAACCGGCAACAACAGGACGGCGCTAAAGGAAATGTTGTTAATAGGGAGATGTGGACTCAGCCATTCAATCCACCTCCCATTGAACAGATAGACAAGTCTGACATTTATCAGACGTTAGATACCGGCGATAACCGCGGTTAGCGCGGCTTTTTATAACGCTATGGGTGTCAGGGCACGGCTTGTAAATACCGCGATGTGCAGTTACCGAATTTTACCCTGTTATTTTCTTTGGGAACGCCTTCCTTGCATCTCATTAGAGATGCAAGGCTAGGCGTGTGGAGAACGGCTGCTAACATGCGCTAATGCATGTTCGCACTGCATTGTTGATAGGGCGATGAAATTTTCGCCGCTTTTCTGGTTTTTAAAGCCAGAAAAGCGGCGATATGGCTGTTGTTAATATGCCCCTAAGAAAATTAATGCTCCTTTAGTAGCTCACTTTTTAGAAATGGGGCACAATGACTCTGATCTAAAGTGGTTTATATTAGAGAAAATCTGGTTAGGAGCTCGAGGCGGTAATATGGAATTGAAACGGAAATCAAGAGAACAATGGTTTATTTCACGCTTCAATACAGTGAAAAATTGCCAAAGTCTAAAGAGGAATGGGAGTGTTTGATTAGGTGATTTACTGTATTCAGCGTGTTGGCTTAATGATTTCATCTGAACCTGTGTATATACTGCTAGAGAAGACTGGCATGCATCTCAAGCTATTTTATATGCCGGTAGTACTGTTCACTGACATTTTTATCTTGAGGAGTAGGTTACGCATTAGTTCATTGTGCATTTAATCCTATATCCTCTAGACAGGTGATGATGGCTGCCTGTTTTTCAATACAGTTTCTAAGTAGCTTTTTTTGCATGGGGGCTCCCAATAATTAGGCATTCTGAAAATATATGGCCTTTTTTCATGTGCTCCGGTGATGTTTGGCCAATATCTCGTGATTTATACATAGCCTTAAATTGCATCTTAAGTAGTGGTCGGATCTACTTAGACAATAACGGGGAATTCTAACTAATAAATACAAATACTTTTTTTGTTCAGATATTCGTTTTTATACGATCTTCTGATTTGTTTTTATACGGTTTCCCGGAGGTTATCTTAGTAAAAGCATGATTTAGTATCATGGCGTGATGTAGTTTCTATTTGAGGTTGGGTAGTCTAAGATGGCCGCCATTTGTTGAGTATTTCCGGAGTCGATGCGTGAGGCAGTCCCGGCTGTGCTGTATGACTCTAATTAGTCGGCAGTGATGATATATAACGGAAGGGTCCGGGTGGGATCTAATCTTCCCTACCACGGAGCCGATACCAGCTGAGAGGCCAGATAGCCCGAACGTGAGGTAAGGAGCGGTATGAGCGGGTTTAGTTGCTCGCCTGCATTAGAAGGTTTATTGCGTTAGCGCGGCTCGTGTATTTTCAATCGCCGCTGTAGTGAAACTTTTTGTCCCTATTATGGTTTCTCACAATGTTTGCATTGCCGTTTTATATGTTACTGCCTCCTTTACTTTAGATGTAGTTAGGGGGCCACTATAGTATAGAAACTCCTTATTAATATTTTTAGGAGGTAGGGTGAGCTATTGTATGCTTGTATAGGGCATTCCAATTTAGCCGATGTGATGCCTAATCCATATTCGGGATTTCCGCTAGTTGGATAACCCCTCTTTTTACTATTATGAAGCTGGTATAGCAAATATTTTCCTTGTGGCATTAAATGATTAGAGAAATACGGTGCAAAGGTTTCTTTGCTTATAAACCCAAGCAGTGCATATTGATGAGTAAAGCAGCGCCAAATGAATTGTCTTACATAATTTAAGGAGATCTATGTAAGTCTGGAATATTAGGGAAATTGTTTATTCGTTTATTTGTTTTTCCAGGATTTTTATGAAATTGCCCTCTGAATGATATTATGCTTGAAACACTGGAAAAGAAGAACGTGTTTACCTGAGGCCCTATATTTTAGAAACTGAAGGTAATCATTATGATAGTACTCATAAGTGTGTTTAGAAGTGCTTAAGTGGTCATCTCAGTAAAAAGCATTTTCTCTAAAATTGATTGCAGATATATTCGCACTTTCTAATGGGCTCTTATCCAGAGAAGCTCTTCATATATGGTAGGCAGACAAACTCTGAGCCCGTATTCTTAGCTTTGGGTCTTTGTATGTCTCTAATATTTAATAAGGGTTCTCTCTCCCATAGATTTTGAAGTCAGTCTCTAAATACGGCTCGAAGGAGTGACATTTGTCCCCTGTTTGAAACTTTGCAAGGTTCTTACCTGCATTTTTATCCGATGGTGCACTGTATCTCGGATTCAGGTAAAAGAGATAATGTAAACGGGTTATAATGGAGTATGAATGAGTGGATGTACGAATCACCAGAATATAAACACTGTTTATGGGGGGAGATACTAATGAGGGTTAAGGGCTATGTGTGTTATTGTGATTGAGATATTAGAAGAATGCAATATTATTGTGTATAATGTGATGAGTATGCCTTAATGGCTAATTGTTTGTCTTTATTGATTTTTTAGATATTGTTTTTATCAAGAGTTAATTTGGGAGAAATTGATTCAAGTCCTGAGGAAGGTGGTTTCTAATCAGTTATATCCACCGAAACGCGTCGACGCAACACTAAGAAGCCAGACTGTAGATTGTCAAGACATTTGTCATTCAAATAAATCAAGTATCTGAAATCACTGTTTCAAGGAGAACGAATTACCTGGATCTAATGTCTGTGCTTTCTAGATTGACAAGAAAACAATTTTCTTGTATGGTTCTCCCCGATTCATGATATATACATTTGGGCGCCGATCACGATCCTGTAAAAACCGGGTACGAACCGTCGGACGGAGCATATTCTCCGTCCGACGCGTACCCGGTCGTAACAATATACAAACATGGAATTACGATTCGCACGGAAACACCATTTCCGTACGAATCGTACAAAACCCCGACCGACCAAAATAAACATACAAATGCGATCCGGGAAACGTCGGGACGCACACAGCCTGCCATTCACGAACCAGGAATTACGATTCGCACCGACGTCATCCCGCACGGACAATATTTTCCGGCTGCCAAAAACTGCCAGGAAATCAGTACGACGAGAACAAGGAGTACCTGTACGCGACGGACAGACATGGACCCGAACCTACGTGTCATCCCGGCCCTCATAGCAGTCGACCTCCTCTACAGGTTCGGACGCAGACGCCGCAGAAGGTCAGAACAACAAAGGGAGGGGGGAGAGGGGGGGGGGGTGGCAGGACCAGGGGCAGGCCACAAAACCCCCACCAAAGTCACACAGCACACATGCCCTGGACATACCTGACCCTCAGGCCCTGGTCACTACGAGGGGGTGGGGGCGTGTCCAGCAAAGCCAGCGACGGCCACAACGGAAGTGCTTGACGACGCGAACCGGCAACACAACAATACAGGTACGTCCCGTACCCACACCTTAAGAGCGTGGGTACGAGTCGTACCACGCCCACACCTACGTCACCCCAACAATGGCGGGACGGCTCGTACCCACATGGCAAAGGCCTGGGTACGGCCCGCACAAGCATCCCACCGCGTGGGTACGGATATGTACGGACCGTACCCCCACCCGCGTATGCATGGAGCGTACCCCCCATCCCAACAGTGTAAGTACGACCCGTACCCTCACCCGCGTATGCATGGAGCGTACCCCCACCCCAACCGTGTATGTACGACCCGTACCCTCACCCGCGTACGTATGGAGCGTACCCCCCATGCCAACAGTGTACATACGACCCGTACCCCCACCCGCGTATGCATGGAGCGTATCCCAACCCCAACAGTGTATGTACGTACCGTACCACCACCCCAACAGTGTAAGTACGACCCGTACCCCACCCGCGTACGTATGGAGCGTACCCCCCACCCCAACAGTGTAAGTACGACCCGTACCCCCACCTCGTATGCATGGAGCGCACCCCAACCCCAACAGTGTATGTACGTACCGTACCACCACCCCAACAGTGTAAGTACGACCCGTACCCCACCCGCGTACGTATGGAGCATACTCCCACCCCAACAGTGTAAGTACGACCCATACCCCCACCTCGTATGCATGGAGCGTACCCCAACCCCAACAGTGTATGTACGTACCGTACCACCACCCCAACAGTGTAAGTACGACCCGTACCCCACCCGCGTACGTATGGAGCGTACTCCCACCCCAACAGTGTAAGTACGACCCGTACCCCCACCTCGTATGCATGGAGCGTACCCCAACCCCAACAGTGCATGTACGTACCGTACCACCACCCCAACAGTGTAAGTACGACCCATACCCCACCCGCATACGTATGGAGAGTACTCCCACCCCAACAGTGTAAGTACGAACCGTACCCCCATGGAGTGAACCCACACACGTGTATGTTCTAAGCGTACATATTGTTAAATAGGAGGGGTGTGTGCCTATCACTCCCAGCAGTGCCCAGACAGAGGAGGGCTGTGTGCAGAGTCCTCCCAGCAGTGCCCAGACACAGGAGGGGTGGGTGCAGAGTCCTCCCAGCAGTGCCCAGACACAGGAGGGGTGGGTGTAGAGTCCCCCCAGCAGTGCCCAGACGCAGGAGGAGTGGGTGCCTATCACTCCGAGCAGTGCCCAGACACAGGAGGGGTGGGTGTAGAGTCCCCCAGCAGTGCCCAGACGCAGGAGGGGTGGGTGCCTATCACTCCCAGCAGTGCCCAGATGCAGGAGGGGTGGGTGCCTATCACTCCCAGCAGTGCCCAGACAGAGGAGGGGTGTGTGCAGAGTCCTCCCAGCAGTGCCCAGACGCAGGAGGGGTGGGTGCCTATCACTCCCAGCAGTGCCCAGACGCAGGAGGGGTGGGTGCCTATCACTCCCAGCAGTGCCCAGACAGAGGAGGGGTGTGTGCAGAGTCCTCCCAGCAGTGCCCAGAGACAGGAGGGGTGTGTGCAGAGTCCTCCCAGCAGTGCCCAGACACAGGAGGGGTGGGTGAAGAGTCCTCCCAGCAGTGCCCAGACACAGGAGGGGTGGGTGTAGAGTCCCCCCAGCAGTGCCCAGACGCAGGAGGGGTGGGTGCCTATCACTCCCAGCAGTGCCCAGACACAGGAGGGGTGGGTGCCTATCACTCCCAGCAGTGCCCAGATGCAGGAGGGGTGGGTGCCTATCACTCCCAGCAGTGCTTAGACAGAGGAGGGGTGTGTGCAGAGTCCTCCCAGCAGTGCCCAGACGCAGGAGGGGTGGGTGCCTATCACTCCCAGCAGTGCCCAGACAGAGGAGGGGTGTGTGCAGAGTCCTCCCAGCAGTGCCCAGACGCAGGAGGGGTGGGTGCCTATCACTCCCAGCAGTGCCCAGACGCAGGAGGGGTGGGTGCCTATCACTCCCAGCAGTGCCCAGACAGAGGAGGGGTGTGTGCAGAGTCCTCCCAGCAGTGCCCAGAGACAGGAGGGGTGGGTGCAGAGTCCTCCCAGCAGTGCCCAGACACAGGAGGGGTGGGTGTAGAGTCCCCCCAGCAGTGCCCAGACGCAGGAGGGGTGGGTGCCTATCACTCCCAGCAGTGCCCAGACACAGGAGGGGTGGGTGCCTATCACTCCCAGCAGTGCCCAGACGCAGGAGGGGTGGGTGCCTATCACTCCCAGCAGTGCCCAGACAGAGGAGGGGTGTGTGCAGAGTCCTCCCAGCAGTGCCGAGACGCAGGAGGGGTGGGTGCCTATCACTCCCAGCAGTGCCCAGACGCAGGAGGGGTGGGTGCCTATCACTCCCAGCAGTGCCCAGACAGAGGAGGGGTGTGTGCAGAGTCCTCCCAGCAGTGCCCAGAGACAGGAGGGGTGTGTGCAGAGTCCTCCCAGCAGTGCCCAGACACAGGAGGGGTGGGTGCAGAGTCCCCCCAGCAGTGCCCAGACACAGGAGGGGTGGGTGCGAGTCCTCCCAGCAGTGCCCAGACACAGGAGGGGTGGGTGCAGAGTCCTCCCAGCAGTGCCCAGACACAGGAGGGGTGGGTGCAGAGTCCTCCCAGCAGTGCCCAGACACAGGAGGGGTGTGTGCCTATCACTCCCAGCAGTGCCCAGACGCAGGAGGGGTGTGTGCCTAACACTCACAGCAGTGCCCACGTAACGCAAAGGGTGGAGTAGCCACAGATACCATGCCCACAAATTTCAGTCAGGTGCACAAAGACCCTGCAGTACATGTACCACATGTGTGCGAGGCTGGGAGTATACGCATGCTTAGCGCAGAAAAGAAAACATGTCCACATGAAGTCATGTCAATAGTCCACATACACAAGTACAATGACTACCAAGGATGCCACGAATGATGCAGGTGGAGACATTGCTCAGCATGCATGTGCAAAGTTGAAGGAGTCCGTCACACACCCAGCTAATGTACACACAGCTCAGCGCTAAATATTGGGAACACCCTGCAGGGAAGATGTCAGGGTACACAGAGCAAGGAATACACCTTTGGACAATTTCACCATGCAGCAACTGCTTACATGAACAAAGAAACCTAGCTAACACCGTGTGATGGCACACAGATCCCAGGGTCCCCCCTATGACCAGCACACTACTACATTTCCCACACACCCAACACATGAACACCACCCAAAACCATGTAGCAGCCCCACCAACAGCAATACCAGCAAAGCAGTAGTGTTCCAAGAGGAAAAAAATAAATTGCTTTATTCATCATGAACCAAAAAAGTCTTGTTTGTAGGAAGTTCAATATTTACAAAGCCCATAGGGCAGTCCAGAAGTCACAGCTGGATGGGGGACACAGTGGGATGCGTGTCCCCTAGCTTGCCTGCACAGTTAGATTCCGTCGTCTTCCACAGGGGTGAGGGCATCATGTGGGGGGGAAGAACCAGGCACCGCAGGGACAGGAGGGCGAAGGGTAGGCGTCGTGGGTGCAGGGATGGAGGACTCCACCACAGGGGGTGGGGCAGGGCCAAAGGCAGAGGCCAGGATCTCGCTGCACACCTTAGCAAGGTCCTCCAGGGAATCCCCTGCACCCGAAGGAACCACAGGCCCCAAGGAGGGGGGGGGTCAGAGGGATGGGTCGCAGCGCCACTGGGGGAGGGTGTAGACACGGGGGGGAATCAACCACCCTGACCGGGGACTCCCTTGACCGCTTGCGGGGTGGTGTCACTGTGGGGCTCAGGGACAGAGCGGCCATGAAGGAGTCTTTGTGTGATATGTGGCCAGGAGAGCTGAGGGGAGGGGATTTGGAGGGAGTGGATTGGGTGGAATGCGGACTCCCACTCTGGCTGCGTGTCTTACGTTTGCCCCCCGACCCAGTGGGTGTGCCTACTTCACCCTGTGTGTGCGTGCCAGGAGGTGTGCGTATGACCTTCCCTGCTGGTGTGGTGCCTGTGTCTGTTGTGGTGTGTGCATGCGTACGTCTGGGTGTACGTGGGACAGGCATGGGAGTGGGAAGTGTGGATGGGGCAGGGGTAGGGGGTGGGACGTAGCGCTGCAGGAGACCCACTGCTGCAGTCAGTGTCAAGTCTATGGACCTCAGCAACTGCCGTTGGTCAGCCTGCGATGAAAAAATGCCCTCCAAGTATGCCTCCATGTTGTGCAGCACTTGGCTGTGGCCATGGAGGACATTAAGGATCGCAGCCTGACCAACCTGCAACTGCCGCTGGATGTCCACAGACTCGGCATTGGCGGCAGCAGTGGAGACAGGGGCAGGGGGTGCGGTGCCTGGCAGGAAGGAGACATGTGGTGATCGTGGGCGTTGGGAAGGGACACGAGCAAGTGGGAGGTGGCTGATGGCAATGGAGGGGGCGGGGTGCGATGTTGTGCCGCTGTCAGCTGGTGGTGCAGCCTCCGCCCACTCGGAGAGATCATCCTCGGACCTGTCCGTTTCATATTCGGTGGTGCCAGTGGACAGGTCCTCGGCCTCACTCTCCTCCGCCTCTGTACCACTCAATGTGCCAGCCACGATGTCAACGCTGGCACTGGTGCTCGGTCCCTCCGCTCCGTCCGTGCTCATGTCTCCCTCCGTGTCCCCCGACGATGCTGTGGGCAAGGTGAAGAGACAGCAATTAATCACACACCTGTATACATATGTCACATGAGTCCAATCTACGTAGGTTACAGTGCATAGCCTGAAAAGTAAGATCAGTAACATCTACAAAACAAGGTACAGATGTAGGGCATGCAACACACAGTTGGTTGACCCACCATGCCAATGAAAATCCATGGAGAGCATGACACAATAGCAAATGACATGAAATGGAGTTTGACAGAGGAGCCAGGCCCTGGGGACAATCCAGCACTGCATCTGCACCACACAGCGTTGCCGACAATAGGGATGAGGAGGGACCAAATCCATGAGCTTGAGGCACATGCTGCATAGGTAATACTGAAAACATGCCCAACATGACTGGCTCACTGCACCTTGAGTGTATGTCCAGCCAAACATCACACACTGGCCAGAACTAGCAAGGAGATTTCAG
Source organism: Triturus cristatus (assembly GCF_964204655.1). NCBI lineage: Eukaryota > Metazoa > Chordata > Amphibia > Caudata > Salamandridae > Triturus > Triturus cristatus. Next base: position 1,085,573,128 of record NC_140583.1, on the reverse strand, counting down.
GTTTTGACATGTAGGCTTGCCCCGCACCAACCACCCCCTACATGAGACAATCTGTTGAGACACAGGTGGCACGTACACCTCTTAGTCTGGGTGAAATACACAGGGGATGCATAAATGCAAGATTGGACGCCAAATACCCAAGGTGCGCCTGTCCAAATAATCATATACAAATGGCCAGCATCAGATGATTGTAACAAGACACACAGGCACTGGCCACTGGCCACTGGCCACTGTGACTATGAACAAGGAAAATCAGGTCAGGCTGTACAGTGGACACTTGTCACGTCAATATACATGGTGCCAGGGGAAAATGGCACAGAGCACAACCTATGCTGTAGACACTGAGAGTGTCCACATTTTGTGATGACACACATGACACCTCGGAAAATATGCCCCAGGGGACAGTAGTGGCAACACAGCTCCATGGTCCTGAATGGGAATGACAGCAAAACACGCCACCATCCCTGCACTATGCGTATCGCACACTCATGCACATCATGTCACAGGCCACAACATAGGACATGCGCACTGTAAGGCATGACACTTGTGAGACTAACTCCCATGTCTGGACTCAGCATCAGTGCCAACTGACATGGAACCCACATGTACTGAACTGGACAGGGCACAGGCAAGGTCCCAAAACCGGTTACACACCACCCCCACACATGATGCTACAGGCATAGTTCATGTGGAGAAAGTGCCAGCCTAGATAACCTTGTGAAGGAGTGACTACACACAGACCAGGGAACACATTGCAAGGAGGGGAAGGGAGGCAGGAGAGCACAGCTATACAGTGGGTAACTGGATCTGCACAGCACCTTTAAACCCTGGCAGTGTATCCATGCAACTGTGCACTTACAAATGCTGGTGAAACACAACAAGCACACATGTACCTACCCCCTTCCTGCTGCTGCATCTCCTGTAAGCGCCTCTCCAAGTCTGGAAAGACCACCGGCAGCACATGCTTGTGGATGTGGCTCAGCCGGCGGCGCCCGCGGTTCTTATGGCTCTCAGGTGAGTCCCCCAGCAGGACCCGTGCGATCCTCCGCGTCCAGCACCGGATATCCTGCCAGCGTTTCCTCACCTGGGACAGGCGCCGCTTCCGACCATCTGCACTCCTCACGGCGCTGACGGCGGTCAGCCATATCTGCTCCTTGGCAGAGGCGCCTACCTGTGAGGATGAACAAGTGACACTACATCAATACACCTGGCACATGTCACAGAGACACATATTAGAACACATTTGCTGTTTACAACAAGGCATAGTATGCATCCAACGCATTGCACCTTTGTCATAGGGACATGATCCTCTGGGGAAGGGCAAAAGCAGTACGTGCCATTGAAAGGACACAGGTGGAATCAGGGCAACTACACAATCAATGATCCAGGCTCACACTGTGCATCACAAGCTACACCAGGATAATGTGCAGAACCTCTAAGCAGTCACATGCCACAGGCCACTGACGCTACCGCAGCAGAGTACACAGACACACACAAGCACAGGACATTCACCTGCCATTGCCAAATGCAGCGACAAACCTCACTCTGCACATGTGCCACTAGACTGGGGGGGGGGCTCACAGGTGTGGGGCTGGCTCTGCACGTCAGACACACAGCACTGCTCCCTGCTCACATCACATGGCCAGGGTATATCCATCCCTCATGCAGCTGGGGTGCTACACTCCACATATGCACCCACCCACATGACAGGGGACTTACACACACACCCATGTCCAGGGTACGAACACATCATGTGGACACTCTCAGCACAGGTACACAGAACTAACACACATCTGTGGGTACAGTCACCTGTCACACTGGGCTGACCGCATAATAAAATGAGGACTGTAGAGGCTACATTCCCAGGAGGATAAGACAGGCAGAATGTGGCATGCACCATGCAGTGATTGTCACAGTAAACACGATGCAAGTGAGGATGGCAGACATGCATCACTGCATGCTCTGGCTAGGAGACATCAGGCACCCCCCCCCCGGGACCCCCCCTACAGTACATAGCATGTGTGAGACACCTGGACACAATGCCAGAAGTCACAGTTACAAAAAAGGGACACAGTCTGTGCCAGTGGACTCTGCACTCACCTGATACCCTGAACGCCCATACAGCATGGGGTACTGTGGGAGGATCACATCCAGCAAAGCCATGTTCTCCTCCAGGGTGAAGGGCTGTGACCTCTCCACAGACCTTGACATGGTTCCAGGGAATCAGTAGCAGCAGCTGGGTCGTGGAATCCAGAGATGTGCAGGCAAGTGCTCCCTCATGGGACCTGGCTGCCTTATATCTGCCTTACTGGCCTGTTTCATGCACAGGAGTACAGAGTGATTGGTCACTCACATTTGCATCCTATGTTTCCTCCAATCCCTTCAAACCTAGCACAGTCAGTGGGTTCTTATTGTGTTTTTTTTCTTCAGCATGATGTCAACCCCACAAACACATTGCAACAAAGTAGATTCATTCCAACTGACTTCTGCTGTGTACCTTCCAGAACAAATTCAAACTTTAAACTTGGTCTCCATGACAACCAGCATGCATGTAGGCCTTAATACTTGTCCCTCATGTGTCCCCTATGTAATTTTGAGCTTCACACACAGGTACGGTGCGTTCCGGGGCCCTAGGGCACCGCAAATGCATAGCAACGGCCCGTACAGGCGTGTGTACGGGCCGTACCACTATGAGTACGCATACGCAAGAACACCCATAGTGGTACGGCCCGTACACACGCCTGTATGTTCACTATCACCATGGGTGTCCTCGCGTATGCGTACTCGTAGTGGTACGGCCCGTACACACGCCTGTACGTTCACTATAACCATGGGTGTCCTCGCATATGCGTACTCGTAGTGGTACGGCCCGTACACACGCCTGTACGCTCACTATCACTACGAGTATGCATACGTGAGAACACCCATGGTGATAGTGAACGTACAGGCGTGTGTACGGGCCGTACCACTATGGGTGTTCTCGCGTATGCGTACTCATGGTGGTACGGACCGTACACACGCCTGTACGCTCACCATCACTATGGGTGTCCTCGCGTATGCGTACTCGTAGTGATAGTGAGCGTACAGGCGTGTGTACGGGCCGTACCACTACGAGTACGCATACGCGTGGACACCCATAGTGATAGTGAACGTACAGGCGTGTGTACGGGCCGTACCACTACGAGTACGCATACGCGTGGAGACCCATAGTGATAGTGAACGTACAGGCGTGTGTACGGGCCGTACAACTACGAGTACGCATACGCGAGGACACCCATAGTGATAGTGAACGTACAGGCGTGTGTACGGGCCGTACCACTACGAGTACGCATACGCGAGGACACCCATAGTGATAGTGAACGTACGCACGCGTGTACGGGCCGTACCACTATGGGTGTTCTTGCGTATGCGTACTCATAGTGGTACGGACCGTACACATGCCTGTACGCTCACCATCACTATGGGTACACATACGGCAGCACTCCCATAGTGATACGGGAACGTACACAGGCCCTCTTAGCAGAAGTACGGTGGTTTTCACACATCACAGTGGTGACAGGCAGCACACAGGAAGGAATAGGGCTGACATACTTGTCCATGGATGGACATCAAGGCATTGTCTGGGCAGTACTACATGTGTGGGGCACAGGTGTGAAAGGCTGTGATGTGGCACATTACTCCTGAGTGGAGAAGGCACCAGATGTATGATGAGATGTGTACACATGTAATGTGTGACGGTGCAATGTGTGCCAGGCATGCCCTTGACTCCTTTGACATGTGTGCATGTCGTACTGCACACTTGGGATGAGCGTCACTGGCATGGCACGGATACCAACACACGGAAGTGTCCCCTGAGGCCCGGTACAGGGGTTACCACTACCCACGGTGCACGATGTGACTATGTCATGTATGTGTGGGGGGTTCCCATTAGGTTGATGTTGGAGCTCCCTCAAAAGCTGCAGCCGTTGCAACAACCAACATGTGTCTGTGTGTAGATTGACATTGCACACTGTTCCGCACACCATGCCACATGTGGTATCGGATGTGAGGTGCGTATGTATGCATGGGACACGGAGTAGCGTAACAAGGACATGTCTGCATCCTCTCTATGAATGTGGGGTGAGTCATGACATGTACACCTTAATGGCAAGGTGTGTGGGCTGTCCTAGTGTAATGTCATGTGACCTGTGGCTCTAGTGTTCCGCTACCAGTCTCTGCAATCGACATCCTACTTCTGCTGATGTGTGGATGTATGTCACTCCTGTGTTGCGTCTGGCTGTTCACTTCACTTGAGGCCAACAAGTACAATGGGCCCAACCCTTGGAAACGGTGAGGAGTCACACACGGAGCATGGGTCCTCCGAGCATGCCATCAACCAGCAGCAACCAAGCCTAGTAGTCAACCTATCCGATCACACTCTTACACCTACTCAAAAAAATGTTTTAGAGAAAGGACTTGGGTTTGTCCCAACAGCAACACTGGACAAATTCAAATTAATCTGCGAATTGAAAGAATTCATTCGCAGGATCAAATTGGAGGTCTACTTCAGAGACAAAGAACCTAACACCACATCTACGACGGACACTGGATTACACAAAAAATCCAACTTTACTCCTCCACCTAATACCCTTCCCATTGAATTACTTGCTTTCGAAAAAGCGGTAATGAAAGAAATCACCGAAATGGATGCAAAAACCATAAGAGTGTTTCACAACACTAGTAAAATTGAACAGGAGGCGATCCATCAACTTTCAAATGAAAGAAATCTCACTATCAAACCAGCTGATAAAGGAGGAGCGATAGTCTTACAAAATACTCCTGACTACCAGACAGAATGTCTCCGACTGTTGGCTGATACAAGAAACTATCTACCAATCGCAAATGACCCCACAGAACGCCTACGGATAGAGATTGCAAATCTGGTTGAGGAATCACTGATCAATGATTGGATAAGCAAGAAGGAAGCAGATTTTTTGGAAAACAAGAAACCAGTAATTCCTTATTTCTACACCATCCCTAAAATACATAAATCTATGGTGACGCCCCCGGGCAGACCTATAGTATCAGGGATAGGTTCAATCTTGGAACCTCTGTCCAAATTTGCAGATGCTTTCCTGCGACCTTTGGTCCAAGCTACAGAAACATACCTTCAGGACACAAAAGCTGTCCTATGTCTACTGCAAGATCTGGAATTTGATCCCACAACAAGGATACTTATCAGTCTGGATGTGGAGAGCCTATATACACGTTTACCACACAAGGACACATTAGATATCCTGGAGGAAGTACTCTTTCTCAATAACTGGGATTATCACACACCCAGACATGTGGTCCTTGAATGTTGTCATTTGGCTCTAACTGAAAACTTTTTTAAATTCAATAACTCTCTGTATAAACAAACGCACGGTACCAGCATGGGGAGTACCTTCGCGCCGAGCGTAGCGGGGCTCTATGTACACCATCTAAAGCAACATAAGATCCTCCATGAAAACAATCCGTATATCGACCATATCAAATTATGGAAAAGATATATTGACGACGTTTTTCTCATCTGGGAAGGTGACGAAGCAGTTTTTGAATTATTCCAACTCTGGCTGAACCAACAAGACCCCTTTCTGAAATTCACCTACACTATGAGTAGGTCCAAGTTGGTCTTCCTTGACCTAAATATAACAGCACAGGAAGGTCGCCTGATCACCTCTACACATTTCAAAACTACCGCAAGAAACTGCCTTCTAACATATGACAGTTTCCACCAGCGAAGTCTAAAGAACAATCTCCCATTCGGACAATTCTTGCGCCTGAGACGAAATTGCACCACCCGACAGGATTACAAGATCCAGGCCAAGGACCTCTCACAGAAACTAGTCCAACGACAATACCCACAACATCTAGTGTCGACGGCACAAAAAAGAGCTTCCAACAACAACAGGGAAGCCCTCCTTGAACATAAACCCAAGGATACAGAAAAGAACCTCAGAAGACATATCTGTATTACCACATTTAACATCGCCTCAGACAAGGTAACAAAAATAATAAAAAAAACACTGGCGCATTCTAAACAGTGGAGGACTGGACTTACAAAAACCCATGTTCAGCCATAAAAAAGCAAAAAACTTGAGGAACTACTTGGTGCACACCAGACCCAACCCAGCAAAAATCACTGGATCTATACGCCTACTCCATCCACTACCAGTAGGTCACCACCCATGTGGCAACTGCAGCGTGTGCCACCTAACCACCACGACCAAAACGGTCCTTTACAACAATGGTACAACATGGAATCTCAGATCATTCACAAACTGCAATACGACAGGTGTGATTTACCTTATCACTTGTGTGTGCAATCTCCACTATGTGGGCATGACCACTAGAAAGGCGAATACCAGAATGACAGAACAGCAAAGCAATTTCAGGTGCAAAAGAAACAATACAAAAATGACCACACATTTTCTTGAACACCATCACACACCCAATGACTTCAGTTGGGTCATTATTGAACATGTGGACAGCCATCCCAATATCGAAAGGATACTACATGAAAAAGAGCAACGTTGGGTTTTCAAGTTGCGGTCTGATACCAATGGTCTTAACGACGATATACCGTGGGGACAATTCATTTAAAACTAGGGCAATATGAGACTTTGTCTACCAACCTAACAATAGACCTTTCCTAAAAATATTCCTAAAAATATTCCTAAAAATATTTATATGGGTTCCTAGATTTTGAATCATGTAACTTTATTGACAATGATCCCTTTTGTGGCAGAGGCACTCCAATAACTTTAGAAACCATCCCTTCTCTCAAACTTTGTGGAACGACAAACGAGGGGTATTTTTCTTCATTGGCCAAACACTGAAGTGAACACATGACATCGGACATCCTATCGATCTGTATGGCTGTAAATTCCAATCCTTACTCCACTATGACCTTTTTGATAATCCTACGATGTGAGCCCTTAAGTAATGGTAGACCTCACTTTCGCTCTACCGTCAAGCTACAAATTCCCTTAAAAATTTCTTTCTTCGTCTTACGATCTTGAAAAAAGGTCCTAGATTTTTTTTGGGGCATACTTACTGATCCTTCCCATTCCAACATGGCCACCACAGGAAGGACATACACGGCAGAGTCCTCCCTTTCTTTCCATGCGGAAATGCCACTTGAAATTAGACAGCCGCGCATGACCAAGCAGTATGCGGTCCGAGAGGCTGGGCGCTAGTAGGTGTTTCCTGAGTGCGGATTTCCACGTACAAGTAAGTTACAAGCCCCTGGGGGAAGCCGAGCATGCTCTCCGATTTGACGGCGAACTTACCTCTCGAGTCTCACTCCAACTCCGTTCTCCTCCCAATCTATAAGGCTCATCACAAGGGACGGACCCCATTTGATTAAGACAACCGAGCCCATTAACAAACTCGTATATTTTTCTCTAGGTGTACGAGAACTCCACACCCCCTCCGTTGACCATGAGGCTTATCGTTTGCCTCTAAAAATGTATGTAATGGTTTACATATTTGTCAGTCTTGTTTGTGTAATTTGTTATGTCAGACGCATGTTTGTTGTTGTTGTTTGGTTTATGAGCAAAATTTGCATTCATATAACCTTTTCACTCACCTTGTAGCACAGCGCCTGCATGGAAGTTTTAATTAACGCTGTTTTGAACATCCACATAGCGGCACATTAAGAAATCTGGATGTACTCTACACCGGTGTATAGTGTGATCACTATTGATTTTATTCTTTGCATATTGATTGCCTTTGATCCCTTAATTGTGTTTCTTTATCCAACAGATATTTCCTGACGTATACTTACGTATGTATTTTAACGCATGCTTATTAGTTGCAGCGTTTCACTTTTTTCACCTTATTTAGGTCTTCTAGGAGTGGTTTCTCACACTGGGCTGGTCCCGGTGTGGTCCTGAGGAAGAGCTGGGGAAGCTCGAAACTAGTTGACCATATGCTAGGCACACCTACCCATTACAGTTAGGGCCTTTAGCATATTACCCCTTTTTTAACCAATTAGCTAGGAGCAAGAATAAAATATATTTGGCCCACTAGTTGATTATTTTAAATCACTTTATCCCACTCCACTTCACAACACTTGCACTACACATAAAACTTGTTTTAAGTGCTCCTACGTAATATGCAAGTTGCAGCACGCCTCAGCCCGTAGAGGACTGAGAGGACCCCAATGATGAAGCATGTCACCAAGGGGAAACCCTGGTGAGTGAGGGGACTAAAGAAAGGCACAGTTTTGCCCTTTCCTTTCTTTTGGGTGACTAGCGGAATCATATTGTTTTTTTCCGACACCCCCAGGTTAGGCTCTTTTACCTGTTCATTCAGGTTCTTTTTGATTCACTTGCACTGGGACACAGCTAATCCCATACCATGGCATGTGGAGGTTCACAATCTCCGTGTGTAGCTGGGTCTTGGTAGGAGTGTCACCTGGCAGCCATACGTGTCCAGGGCATGTGGCACATACCTGACTCCGTATGTAGCATATGTGTATAGACAGATTAACATGTGCTCAGTACAAATAAATTGTTGTTGTGGTGCACTCACTCTTCCTTGTCACTTCCAAATTACTGCAGAGCGCCACCTCTTCCCCGACCAATTCCGGACTTGGCTGCCATGCGGGAGAATGACTGTATCCGGTGCTACCGCTTCCCCCAACGGTTGATTCTAGAGTTGACGGCGAGACTGGCACCACACCTGCAACTGCTGCACAGGTATCCTACGGCACTGACACCCAAGCTGAAGGTAATGGCAGCCCTACATTTTCTAGCCACGGGTACCTTTCAAAATACCATAGCTCATGTTGGTGGCATGTCCCAGAGCATGTTCTGCCGTGTGCTGCATGATTTCTTAGAGGCCATGTTGATTCACCTGGATGACTTCATCCATTTTCCTACCCCTGAAATGTTGACTGGGGTCAAGCGTGGATTCTATGCCCTGGGAGGGACGCCCCATGTCATTGGGTCCATAGATGGGACACATGTGGCTTTGGTACCACCACAGGCACAGGAGGTAGCGTACCGGAATCGCAAGCACTACCACTCCATCAATGCCCTTGTGGTGTGTCTGTCCAACATGGTGATTTCACATGTCGGTGCTCGTTTTCCAGGATCAGCACACGATGCCTACATCATGAGGCGTAGCAGGGTGCCTGAAATGATGACGCAGCTGCGCAACAAACGAGCATGTGTTGTTGGTGGGTACAGTCTGTGTGTCCTATATTTTGCGTAGACTTCCAGCACGACCGCTTCTCCTGTCCTACTTATGTCCATGTGCTTTCCATGTAGGGGACGCTGGCTATCCCAACATGCCATGGCTGATCACACCTCTCAGCAACCCCATCACGCCGGCCCAGCTCCGCTACAACACCGCCCATGGCCGGACAAGGCGAGTGATAGAGAGGACGTTTGGCCTCCTGAAGAGCCGATTCCGATGCCTCCACAAGACCGGCGGCGCCCTCCCATATGCCCCGGCGAAGGTCTGCAAAATCTTCATGGTCTGCTGCATGCTGCACAACATGGCAGTTGAGAAAGCTGTGCCACTCATCCTGGATCAAGATGACCAGGACCATCCACCCGTGGAGGACGAAGGGCTTGGCAATGGGGCTAGTGATGTGGAGGATGTGGAGCCGCAAGAGGACATCCGGACTCGGCTCATACGCGACTTCTTTTCTTAGTGGTGAGTACCAGTGTCTGAGTGTGCACGCATTGGTCCCCGTGTGGCATGTGTTGCGATGTGTGTCTCCACCTGCATGTATGGCACGTGAGTCAGAGGTGTGTGTGGATGTGTCACTGGAGTGATGGTGCCAGTGATGGGTGTATTTCCCCAGTCATAATTGTGACCTAGCATGTTGTCATCCATACATGTGTCGAGTACATGCACATGCAAGTGGCTGTGCTTTTTGTGGCTGACTTCTTGTGTGTCTCTCTTCCCCAGGTACTTGCGCATGCCGTCTGCTGGTTGCATTGTTGTGGCACTGCTATTCCTCATGGACACGTCATCGTGTGCTGAATCTGCGTTACAGGCACGGACACGTTTTGAAGTCTCCTTAGGGTAAGGGATGCATCAGGGGTGTATTGGGTGTGGCAGTTGTTCACGATGTATGCACAATGCCCCTGTCGATGTTTGGTTCCTCTGCAGACATGTTGCATCACCATGGTACACATTACATGCAGCTGGGTACACCTGAATAGATGGTCAGACTTGTTGACAGTCATCAGTGATGGGATTGTGGAATGTGATGATGGCATCAATGTGTGTAACACTGCCCTCGGACACATACGGTTTGCATTGGCTTGACATGCTGTGGGACTTCCACATCAGCGGATCAATGGTGTATGGCAGGCTCTCCGTGAGCAGCAGGGGGTGTTTAGCTGTTAGCCGACACTTGTGTGCCAGTTCCATGGCTATCACGCATTTGTGCTGCAGAAGGGGGGTGCCAGTGTTGGACCCACATGTTACTCCACATGAACTGTTCATGTGTACTTCGAGTTGCCTCTGCAATCCCGAATACATGACTAATAAAGGTGTCTCTATGCCTCCAAGGTGCCTCTTCTCAGTCAATGCTGGTGTGTTGCCACGGTGCATCCGGCATGTCTGGCATGGTTTTCCGTGATAGTGGCTATGTGTCTATGTGTAGAGTAGCAAGATGCAAGCTGTTTGTGTGGGATTAGACTGTGTATTGTGCATGATGTCCATGACTGTGTGGGTATTGTGACATGTGCCATCCCCATGCATCCAACGTTGGCCAGGCCACCATTCTCTGCATCCACCTGACTCAAGCTTGCAGGACATGGTTCTGCCACCTGTCTACACATACCTGGGTGCCCCCCAGGACACTCGACATGATCCGTGACCTCTGCGCATGACTGTTGCTGTACTCAATATGTCTGTCAGCACGGTTGTGCGGCCACCCCCTCAGCTGGTTGGGCCCATCACGGGTGTGTATGGTGCTCCATGTCTGTCTTGCCTAATACACTGTGACCCGTGTGTCCTGTGCCAGACTCAGGCCCCAGGGTGTGGATGGTTGAAGTCAAAAGAGAACTCAGGCATGTTTAGACTTTACAAGACACATGTAAGGTAATAATGCAACCAGCAGGCATCTTCTCTTCATGGTGTGACATTTTATTTTAGTGGGGGGGGGGGGGGTTTGACATGAGGGGCTTTCCGGGTGTGTGGAATCCAAAGTTCACTAGGGGAGTTGGTGTCCTTGCCATTAGAAATCCTCAGAGTCCATGCCACAGTCTTTGTCAACATTGGTCAGACAGTGACCAGCAAGGCCATGTGGCAGAGAATGTCTTTTGATGCTGTGCTGCTGTTGCTCCAGTGGGCCAGGTGCCAGGCCAGGTGTCCTGGGAGATGGTGCTGTAGCGCCGACCCTCACGGTCTTTTCCATGGACGACCCGCCCTCCTGCGGGGACCCTCAGAAGCAGGCCGTGACGATGTTTGGGATGCTCCATCGGATGTTTCCTCCTCCTCCTCCTGATCCCTCCCTGTGGGTGGTGATGTTCTACGCCTTCTGGCACAGGGAGGGTTGCCCATGTTGTCGGCCATCTGACGGAGTGTACTGTGAATTCCCGTGAACACCGTCACGAGCTCAGCCTGTCTGTCCTCCATCCTCCGTTGGTGTTGCAGTAGACAGGCATGTTGCTCCGCATGTTGCTGGGCCTGCTGGGTCTTGATCCCCTCGAGGATGGACACAACCTGGGCCATGCCTGTGGTGTCCTGCCGGTATGTGTCCAGGATGTTTCGGACATGGGAAAATACTGGTTCCCCAGCCAACTGGTCAGGCTGGCGCCTCCGCCGTCCTCCACTCCCACCACCCCTGCCCACTTGCACCTGGCCTGCCCTTGTGGGCACATCGGGTGTCCGGGACCCCTGAGGGGTGGCATTGGCATTGTCGCCTGCCTCCTCCTGGGTGCCCGGGACACCGTGTCCCTCCTGGCCAGCCTGGCTGCTTTGTGGTGGTGGGGCAGGGATCCTGGGTGTCTCCTGGGATGTGGCAGGAGTGGGGGTGGTGGTTGGCCCCGTTGTACCTGACGCAGGTGCTGCAGGTCGTTGGACACCAGAGGGGCCAGGTTGGTCGGGGTTGGGTTCGTCCACAGAGTGGTGAGAGTCGTCTCTGCTGGTGGCTCCTTCATCCCGCCGACCCGGGTCCTGTGAGTCTTCCCCCCCAGTGTTGGGGGGTGATCCACGACGTTGACCTGTGTGTGAGAGAGACAATGTTAATTTTGTTCCATGCAACATCCATGTTTCATTAGTTTCAAAGTTGGCACATTTCCTCTGGGAATTTGGATATGTCTTGCATTCCACTCACAGTGCACTTGTGCATGGGTATGTCCCTTGGGCACAGCTTTGGCGACTTTACCTATGTGTGGCACAGTCTTACTTGCTGCGTCAAGAGTGACTGCAGTCAGCAGTGGAGTGGGCAGGTGTGGCAAGCTGTGCATTGGCGCCTTCCGTGTGGCACTGTACGTGGGCACATGCAGTTGTTCCACACACTTATATGATGCAGGTAGCTGTCGTTGTGCTCGTGCACAGGTTGTGACATGGCCCTGTGTTTTGCCATGGAGGAGAGGGGGGGTGCTGGCACTGGCCACCCTTGTCTACATGCACGCAGTCCACCTGCTGACTAGCACACATTCCCACACACCACAAGGCTGATTTGCTCTCCCTGTGTCTCCCTCCCTCTCTGTCCCCCTCTCCCTCCCTCTGTGTGTCAGCCTCCTCCCTCTGTCCGTCTTCCTGTGTCTCCCTCCCTCTCTGTCCCCCTCTCCCTCCCTCCCTTGGATTGTTGATGTGAGTTTGTTTCTGATCTCCAGGCACCCATTGGGTGTTGTGTCTGCACTGCTGCTGTGGTGGTGTGTGCTGCCACTCTTTCACAGTGTTGGCTGTTCATTAGCTGCTGTCATGTGCAAGAACGTGCCGTCACCCCCATGTCTTAATGCAAGGCGTCTACTAGCCCACTAGTTGATTATTTTAAATCACTTTATCCCACTCCACTTCACAACACTTGCACTACACATAAAACTTGTTTTAAGTGCTCCTACGTAATATGCAAGTTGCAGCACGCCTCAGCCCGTAGAGGACTGAGAGGACCCCAATGATGAAGCATGTCACCAAGGGGAAACCCTGGTGAGTGAGGGGACTAAAGAAAGGCACAGTTTTGCCCTTTCCTTTCTTTTGGGTGACTAGCGGAATCATATTGTTTTTTTCCGACACCCCCAGGTTAGGCTCTTTTACCTGTTCATTCAGGTTCTTTTTGATTCACTTGCACTGGGACACAGCTAATCCCATACCATGGCATGTGGAGGTTCACAATCTCCGTGTGTAGCTGGGTCTTGGTAGGAGTGTCACCTGGCAGCCATACGTGTCCAGGGCATGTGGCACATACCTGACTCCGTATGTAGCATATGTGTATAGACAGATTAACATGTGCTCAGTACAAATAAATTGTTGTTGTGGTGCACTCACTCTTCCTTGTCACTTCCAAATTACTGCAGAGCGCCACCTCTTCCCCGACCAATTCCGGACTTGGCTGCCATGCGGGAGAATGACTGTATCCGGTGCTACCGCTTCCCCCAACGGTTGATTCTAGAGTTGACGGCGAGACTGGCACCACACCTGCAACTGCTGCACAGGTATCCTACGGCACTGACACCCAAGCTGAAGGTAATGGCAGCCCTACATTTTCTAGCCACGGGTACCTTTCAAAATACCATAGCTCATGTTGGTGGCATGTCCCAGAGCATGTTCTGCCGTGTGCTGCATGATTTCTTAGAGGCCATGTTGATTCACCTGGATGACTTCATCCATTTTCCTACCCCTGAAATGTTGACTGGGGTCAAGCGTGGATTCTATGCCCTGGGAGGGACGCCCCATGTCATTGGGTCCATAGATGGGACACATGTGGCTTTGGTACCACCACAGGCACAGGAGGTAGCGTACCGGAATCGCAAGCACTACCACTCCATCAATGCCCTTGTGGTGTGTCTGTCCAACATGGTGATTTCACATGTCTGTGCTCGTTTTCCAGGATCAGCACACGATGCCTACATCATGAGGCGTAGCAGGGTGCCTGAAATGATGACGCAGCTGCGCAACAAACGAGCATGTGTTGTTGGTGGGTACAGTCTGTGTGTCCTATATTTTGCGTAGACTTCCAGCACGACCGCTTCTCCTGTCCTACTTATGTCCATGTGCTTTCCATGTAGGGGACGCTGGCTATCCCAACATGCCATGGCTGATCACACCTCTCAGCAACCCCATCACGCCGGCCCAGCTCCGCTACAACACCGCCCATGGCCGGACAAGGCGAGTGATAGAGAGGACGTTTGGCCTCCTGAAGAGCCGATTCCGATGCCTCCACAAGACCGGCGGCGCCCTCCCATATGCCCCGGCGAAGGTCTGCAAAATCTTCATGGTCTGCTGCATGCTGCACAACATGGCAGTTGAGAAAGCTGTGCCACTCATCCTGGATCAAGATGACCAGGACCATCCACCCGTGGAGGACGAAGGGCTTGGCAATGGGGCTAGTGATGTGGAGGATGTGGAGCCGCAAGAGGACATCCGGACTCGGCTCATACGCGACTTCTTTTCTTAGTGGTGAGTACCAGTGTCTGAGTGTGCACGCATTGGTCCCCGTGTGGCATGTGTTGCGATGTGTGTCTCCACCTGCATGTATGGCACGTGAGTCAGAGGTGTGTGTGGATGTGTCACTGGAGTGATGGTGCCAGTGATGGGTGTATTTCCCCAGTCATAATTGTGACCTAGCATGTTGTCATCCATACATGTGTCGAGTACATGCACATGCAAGTGGCTGTGCTTTTTGTGGCTGACTTCTTGTGTGTCTCTCTTCCCCAGGTACTTGCGCATGCCGTCTGCTGGTTGCATTGTTGTGGCACTGCTATTCCTCATGGACACGTCATCGTGTGCTGAATCTGCGTTACAGGCACGGACACGTTTTGAAGTCTCCTTAGGGTAAGGGATGCATCAGGGGTGTATTGGGTGTGGCAGTTGTTCACGATGTATGCACAATGCCCCTGTCGATGTTTGGTTCCTCTGCAGACATGTTGCATCACCATGGTACACATTACATGCAGCTGGGTACACCTGAATAGATGGTCAGATTTGTTGACAGTCATCAGTGATGGGATTGTGGAATGTGATGATGGCATCAATGTGTGTAACACTGCCCTCGGACACATACGGTTTGCATTGGCTTGACATGCTGTGGGACTTCCACATCAGCGGATCAATGGTGTATGGCAGGCTCTCCGTGAGCAGCAGGGGGTGTTTAGCTGTTAGCCGACACTTGTGTGCCAGTTCCATGGCTATCACGCATTTGTGCTGCAGAAGGGGGGTGCCAGTGTTGGACCCACATGTTACTCCACATGAACTGTTCATGTGTACTTCGAGTTGCCTCTGCAATCCCGAATACATGACTAATAAAGGTGTCTCTATGCCTCCAAGGTGCCTCTTCTCAGTCAATGCTGGTGTGTTGCCACGGTGCATCCGGCATGTCTGGCATGGTTTTCCGTGATAGTGGCTATGTGTCTATGTGTAGAGTAGCAAGATGCAAGCTGTTTGTGTGGGATTAGACTGTGTATTGTGCATGATGTCCATGACTGTGTGGGTATTGTGACATGTGCCATCCCCATGCATCCAACGTTGGCCAGGCCACCATTCTCTGCATCCACCTGACTCAAGCTTGCAGGACATGGTTCTGCCACCTGTCTACACATACCTGGGTGCCCCCCAGGACACTCGACATGATCCGTGACCTCTGCGCATGACTGTTGCTGTACTCAATATGTCTGTCAGCACGGTTGTGCGGCCACCCCCTCAGCTGGTTGGGCCCATCACGGGTGTGTATGGTGCTCCATGTCTGTCTTGCCTAATACACTGTGACCCGTGTGTCCTGTGCCAGACTCAGGCCCCAGGGTGTGGATGGTTGAAGTCAAAAGAGAACTCAGGCATGTTTAGACTTTACAAGACACATGTAAGGTAATAATGCAACCAGCAGGCATCTTCTCTTCATGGTGTGACATTTTATTTTAGTGGGGGCGGGGGGGGTTTGACATGAGGGGCTTTCCGGGTGTGTGGAATCCAAAGTTCACTAGGGGAGTTGGTGTCCTTGCCATTAGAAATCCTCAGAGTCCATGCCACAGTCTTTGTCAACATTGGTCAGACAGTGACCAGCAAGGCCATGTGGCAGAGAATGTCTTTTGATGCTGTGCTGCTGTTGCTCCAGTGGGCCAGGTGCCAGGCCAGGTGTCCTGGGAGATGGTGCTGTAGCGCCGACCCTCACGGTCTTTTCCATGGACGACCTGCCCTCCTGCGGGGACCCTCAGAAGCAGGCCGTGACGATGTTTGGGATGCTCCATCGGATGTTTCCTCCTCCTCCTCCTGATCCCTCCCTGTGGGTGGTGATGTTCTACGCCTTCTGGCACAGGGAGGGTTGCCCATGTTGTCGGCCATCTGACGGAGTGTACTGTGAATTCCCGTGAACACCGTCACGAGCTCAGCCTGTCTGTCCTCCATCCTCCGTTGGTGTTGCAGTAGACAGGCATGTTGCTCCGCATGTTGCTGGGCCTGCTGGGTCTTGATCCCCTCGAGGATGGACACAACCTGGGCCATGCCTGTGGTGTCCTGCCGGTATGTGTCCAGGATGTTTCGGACATGGGAAAATACTGGTTCCCCAGCCAACTGGTCAGGCTGGCGCCTCCGCCGTCCTCCACTCCCACCACCCCTGCCCACTTGCACCTGGCCTGCCCTTGTGGGCACATCGGGTGTCCGGGACCCCTGAGGGGTGGCATTGGCATTGTTGCCTGCCTCCTCCTGGGTGCCCGGGACACCGTGTCCCTCCTGGCCAGCCTGGCTGCTTTGTGGTGGTGGGGCAGGGATCCTGGGTGTCTCCTGGGATGTGGCAGGAGTGGGGGTGGTGGTTGGCCCCGTTGTACCTGACGCAGGTGCTGCAGGTCGTTGGACACCAGAGGGGCCAGGTTGGTCGGGGTTGGGTTCGTCCACAGAGTGGTGAGAGTCGTCTCTGCTGGTGGCTCCTTCATCCCGCCGACCCGGGTCCTGTGAGTCTTCCCCCCCAGTGTTGGGGGGTGATCCACGACGTTGACCTGTGTGTGAGAGAGACAATGTTAATTTTGTTCCATGCAACATCCATGTTTCATTAGTTTCAAAGTTGGCACATTTCCTCTGGGAATTTGGATATGTCTTGCATTCCACTCACAGTGCACTTGTGCATGGGTATGTCCCTTGGGCACAGCTTTGGCGACTTTACCTATGTGTGGCACAGTCTTACTTGCTGCGTCAAGTGTGACTGCAGTCAGCAGTGGAGTGGGCAGGTGTGGCAAGTTGTGCATTGGCGCCTTCCGTGTGGCACTGTACGTGGGCACATGCAGTTGTTCCACACACTTATATGATGCAGGTAGCTGTCGTTGTGCTCGTGCACAGGTTGTGACATGGCCCTGTGTTTTGCCATGGAGGAGAGGGGGGGTGCTGGCACTGGCCACCCTTGTCTACATGCACGCAGTCCACCTGCTGACTAGCACACATTCCCACACACCACAAGGCTGATTTGCTCTCCCTGTGTCTCCCTCCCTCTCTGTCCCCCTCTCCCTCCCTCTGTGTGTCAGCCTCCTCCCTCTGTCCGTCTTCCTGTGTCTCCCTCCCTCTCTGTCCCCCTCTCCCTCCCTCCCTTGGATTGTTGATGTGAGTTTGTTTCTGATCTCCAGGCACCCATTGGGTGTTGTGTCTGCACTGCTGCTGTGGTGGTGTGTGCTGCCACTCTTTCACAGTGTTGGCTGTTCATTAGCTGCTGTCATGTGCAAGAACGTGCCGTCACCCCCATGTCTTAATGCAAGGCGTCTGCCATTTGCTGGCAAGTCTTTCCTGTGTGGGGACACACTGTTTGTCTGGCTGTGACCTAGGCCATATGGGTAGAGGGCATTGTTGTCTGCTTCTGAGTTGCACTATGTGATTTTTTGGGCCCACCCTCCCGCCATCCGGCTTACCGTGTCATGTGTTGGTGTCTTCTGTGGCCTGTGACTTGACATTGTGCAGCTGGGTGCATGGGGCATGGTGGCGCCAGTGGCATGTGCGTGTTCATGGAGTGTGGTTGAGTCATGCGATAGCTTGGGGTGGTTGCGTGCCTGTTTGTGAGTTTGGTTGTGGATGACGTTCCCCCCATGTGAGGTGCGTTGTTTGTGTACTCACCCGGGTCTCGGAGTCCTCCTAATCCGTCCACTGCCTCCACCGGCAGTATGGCCATCACCCTCTCCTCCCAGGGATGGTAGTGTACGGGTCTGCGGGACGGCCCACCTCCAGTGACGTTGGCCTGGTTGTGTTCATTAGTCATCTTGGCTCGGACCCTCCTCCGCAGATCGTACCACCTGGCTTGGCATTCCTGCTTGTTCCTTCTGGTGTCCGCAACAGCATTCACAGCATCGACGATGGTCTGCCACATGGCTGTTTTTGCTGAAATGCTGGTCTGTCTGACCAATGTTCCAAAGAGGTGTGGCTCGACTCTGAGGATTTCATCGACAAGGACCTCCAACTCTCGGCTAGTGAACTTTGGATTCTTGTTAGTGGGCATGGTGAGGGGTGTGGGTGTGGATGGTGGGGGGGGTGTGTGTGGATGGTTGTGGGTGTGTGGGTGTGGTTGTGCAGGTGTGTGTGTGAATGTGATGAGGGGGTGTTTGTGAAGGTGTGTGTGTGAAGGTGTGCAAGTGTAAGGTGTGGTAAAGCTTCTAGTATGGTGCTGTAGGTTGTCTGTGGGGTCTGGCAGCAGTGAGTCTTTTGCAAAGGCTCATGGTTTGTGTGTGTGGGCCCTTTTTATTGGTCCATTGGTGGGTGTGGCTGTGTTTGAACTTTGGGTGGGTGTGTTATAAGGAGTGGTGGTGTTTTGGGCCTCTGTTTGTTTTTGGCAGTTGCAGGTCAGTGAATGTGTTGTTTTAGTGGTTGTTGGACATGTTTTGTGGCTTTGTGCCATTCGAATGGTGTATTCTTGTGTCGTTTTGGTTTGTCCTGGTTGTGTACGTGCGTTTTTAGCGTGTGTACGGTGTGTACATGGCCCATTTTGTTGTACAGTTCTGTCCTTGTGTGTGGCTTGGTACGACTCGTACATGCGGTTGTGATGTTGGGGCCTGGGGTGCGCTCCGTACTTAGAATGTTGTGGTGGGGGTACGCTCCATGCATACGCGGGTGGGGGTACGACTCTAACGTACACGGGTGTAGATACACGGGGGTACGACACGAACGTAGAGGGGGGTAGGACACGTACACTGGTGTACATACACGGGTGTACATACACGGGGGGTACGACACGTTCACGGGTGTACATACACGGGGGGTACGACACGTACACGGGTGTACATACAGGGGGGGTACGACACGTACAGGGGTGTACATACACGGGGGTACGACACGTACACGGGGGTACATACATGGGGGTACGACACGTACACGGGTGTACATACATGGGGGGTACGACACGTACACGGGTGTACATACACGGGGGTACGACATGTACACGGGTGTACATACACGGGGGTACGACACGTACACGGGTGTACATACATGGGGGTACGACACGTACACGGGTGTACAGAAAGGGGGGGTACGACACGTACAGGGGTGTACATACACGGGGGGTACGACACGTACACGGGTGTACATACACGGGGGGTACGACACGTACACGGGTGTACATACACGGGGGTACGACACGTACACGGGTGTACATACACGGGGGGTACGACACGTACACGGGTGTACATACACGGGGGTACGACACGTGCACGGGTGTACATACAGGGGGGTACGACATGTACAGGGGTGTACATACACGGGGGGTACGACACGTACAGGGGTGTACATACACGGGGGTACGACACGTACACGGGTGTACATACACGGGGGTACTACACGTACATGGGTGTACATACACGGGGGTACGACACGTACACGGGTGTACATACAGGGGGGTACGACACGTACAGGGGTGTACATACACGGGGGGTACGACATGTACAGGGGTGTACATACACGGGGGGTATGACACGTACACGGGTGTACATACACGGGGGTACGACACGTACACGGGTGTACATACACGGGGGTACTACACGTACACGGGTGTACATACACGGGGGTACGACACGTACACGGGTGTACATACAGGGGGGGTACAACACGTACAGGGGTGTACATACACGGGGGGTACGACACGTACACGGGTGTACATACACGGGGGGTACGACACGTACATGGGTGTACATACACGGGGGTATGACACGTACACGGGTGTACATACAGGGGGGGGTACGACACGTACACGGGTGTACATACACGGGGGGGTACGACACGTACACGGGTGTACATACACGGGGGGGTACGACACGTACACGGGTGTACATACACGGGGGTACGACATTTACACGGGTGTACATACACGGGGGGTGTACATACACGGGGGGTAGTACATACACGGGGGGTACGACTCGAACGTATGGGGGCTGGGGGGAGTGTTGGGCGCGTATGCGGGCACATGTCTCCATGGTTGCTATGGGAGTTCGGTGCGGACGGTGTTTTTTCCATGCGGTTGTAACATCGGACGCACGGGATGGATCGTGATTCCGCAGTCGGACTTCACATTTCACATTTGTACGGCAATCGTCCGTGGACGTGTCGGACACTTTTTCCGACCCGAGGACGTGTGGGGAATACTTCCCAATGCGATTCGTATGGACTTTTTGCCATGCAAATCGTAATTGGCAGTTTGTACGGCACTTGTACGATTCGTACGGTAAAAAGACTGGATACAAGTCGTACGGGCTTTTTTTTTACCGGATCGTAATCGGCACCTTGGTCTGGAAGTGGTTTTTAACCTTTTATGTTTTTTTATTACTTGATCATAGCTTTTATTTATTACTTTTTGTTTAACCATAGAAATTCACATTACCAATGATGACTGTATTATTAATTAATCCTGTTTTAATGAGAATAAATATTTTGTAATTTGTAATACTTGGCCTACGGATGGTTTTGGTGTCTTACTCTGGTTATTGAATGCTTTGGTACACTGGTGTACATACACGGGTGTACATACACGGGGGGTACGACACGTTCACGGGTGTACATACATGGGGGGTACGACACGTACACGGGTGTACATACAGGGGGGGTACGACACGTACAGGGGTGTACATACACTGGGGTATGACACGTACACGGGTGTACATATATGGGGGTACGACACGTACACGGGTGTACATACATGGGGGTACGACACGTACACGGGTGTACATACACGGGGGTACGACATGTACACGGGTGTACATACACGGGGGTACGACACGTACACGGGTGTACATACACGGGGTACGACACGTACGCGGGTGTACATACAGGGGGGGTACGACACGTACAGGGGTGTACATACACGGGGGTACGACACGTACATGGGTGTACATACACGGGGGGTACGACACGTACACGGGTGTACATACACGGGGGTACCACACGTACACGGGTGTACATACACGGGGGTACGACACGTACACGGGTGTACATACACGGGGGGTACGACACGTGCACGGGTGTACATACAGGGGGGTACGACATGTACAGGGGTGTACATACACGGGGGTACGACACGTACAGGGGTGTACATACACGGGGGTACGACACGTACACGGGTGTACATACACGGGGGTACTACACGTACACGGGTGTACATACACGGGGGTACGACACGTACACGGGTGTACATACAGGGGGGTACGACACGTACAGGGGTGTACATACACGGGGGGTACGACACGTACACGGGTGTACATACACGGGGGGTATGACACGTACACGGGTGTACATACACGGGGGTACGACATGTACACGGATGTACATACACGGGGGTACGACACGTACACGGGTGTACATACACGGGGGTACGACACGTACACGGGTGTACATACAGGGGGGGGTACGACACGTACAGGGGTGTACATACACGGGGGGTACGACACGTACACGGGTGTACATACACGGGGGGTACGACACGTACACGGGTGTACATACACGGGGGTACGACACGTACACGGGTGTACATACACGGGGGGTACGACACGTACACGGGTGTACATACACGGGGGGTACGACACGTGCACGGGTGTACATACAGGGGGGTACGACATGTACAGGGGTGTACATACACGGGGGTACGACACGTACAGGGGTGTACATACACGGGGGTACGACACGTACACGGGTGTACATACACGGGGGTACTACACGTACACGGGTGTACATACACGGGGGTACGACACGTACACGGGTGTACATACAGGGGGGTACGACACGTACAGGGGTGTACATACACGGGGGGTACGACACGTACACGGGTGTACATACACGGGGGGTATGACACGTACACGGGTGTACATACACGGGGGTACGACATGTACACGGATGTACATACACGGGGGTACGACACGTACACGGGTGTACATACACGGGGGTACGACACGTACACGGGTGTACATACAGGGGGGGGTACGACACGTACAGGGGTGTACATACACGGGGGGTACGACACGTACACGGGTGTACATACACGGGGGGTACGACACGTACAGGGGTGTACATACACGGGGGTACGACACGTACAGGGGTGTACATACACGGGGGTACGACACGTACACGGGTGTACATACACGGGGGTACTACACGTACACGGGTGTACATACACGGGGGTACGACACGTACACGGGTGTACATACAGGGGGGTACGACACGTACAGGGGTGTACATACACGGGGGGTACGACATGTATAGGGGTGTACATACACGGGGGTACGACACGTACACGGGTGTACATACACGGGGGTACGACACGTACATGGGTGTACATACACGGGGGTACTACACGTACACGGGTGTACATACACGGGGGTACGACACGTACACGGGTGTACATACAGGGGGGGTATGACACGTACAGGGGTGTACATACACGGGGGGTACGACACGTACACGGGTGTACATACACGGGGGTACGACACGTACATGGGTGTACATACACGGGGGTATGACACGTACACGGGTGTACATACACGGGGGTACGACACGTACACGGGTGTACATACACGGGGGGGTACGACACGTACACGGGTGTACATACACGGGGGGGTACGACACGTACACGGGTGTACATACACGGGGGTACGACATTTACACGGGTGTACATACACGGGGGGTAGTACATACACGGGGGGTACGACTCGAACGTACGGGGGCTGGGGGGAGTGTTGGGCGCGTATGCGGGCACATGTCTCCATGGTTGCTATGGGAGTTCGGTGCGGACGGTGTTTTTTCCATGCGGTTGTAACATCGGACGCACGGGATGGATCGTGATTCCGCAGTCGGACTTCAAATTTCACATTTGTACGGCAATCGTCCGTGGACGTGTCGGACACTTTTTCCGACCCGAGGACGTGTGGGGAATACTTCCCAATGCGATTCGTATGGACTTTTTGCCATGCGAATCGTAATTGGCAGTTTGTACGGCACTTGTACGATTCGTACGGTAAAAAGACTGGATACAAGTCGTACGGGCTTTTTTTTTACCGGATCGTAATCGGCACCTTGGTCTGGAAGTGGTTTTTAACCTTTTATGTTTTTTTATTACTTGATCATAGCTTTTATTTATTACTTTTTGTTTAACCATAGAAATTCACATTACCAATGCTGACTGTATTATTAATTAATCCTGTTTTAATGAGAATAAATATTTTGTAATTTGTAATACTTGGCCTACGGATGGTTTTGGTGTCTTACTCTGGTTATTGAATGCTTTGGTACACTGGTGTACATACACGGGTGTACATACACGGGGGGTACGACACGTTCACGGGTGTACATACATGGGGGGTACGACACGTACACGGGTGTACATACAGGGGGGGTACGACACGTACAGGGGTGTAAATACACGGGGGTACGACGCGTACACGGGTGTACATACATGGGGGTACGACACGTACACGGGTGTACATACACGGGGGTACGACATTTACACGGGTGTACATACACGGGGGGTGTACATACACGGGGGGTAGTACATACACGGGGGGTACGACTCGAACGTATGGGGGCTGGGGGGAGTGTTGGGCGCGTATGCGGGCACATGTCTCCATGGTTGCTATGGGAGTTCGGTGCGGACGGTGTTTTTTCCATGCGGTTGTAACATCGGCGCACGGGATGGATCGTGATTCCGCAGTCGGACTTCACATTTCACATTTGTACGGCAATCGTCCGTGGACGTGTCGGACACTTTTTCCGACCCGAGGACGTGTGGGGAATACTTCCCAATGCGATTCGTATGGACTTTTTGCCATGCAAATCGTAATTGGCAGTTTGTACGGCACTTGTACGATTCGTACGGTAAAAAGACTGGATACAAGTCGTACGGGCTTTTTTTTTACCGGATCGTAATCGGCACCTTGGTCTGGAAGTGGTTTTTAACCTTTTATGTTTTTTTATTACTTGATCATAGCTTTTATTTATTACTTTTTGTTTAACCATAGAAATTCACATTACCAATGATGACTGTATTATTAATTAATCCTGTTTTAATGAGAATAAATATTTTGTAATTTGTAATACTTGGCCTACGGATGGTTTTGGTGTCTTACTCTGGTTATTGAATGCTTTGGTACACTGGTGTACATACACGGGTGTACATACACGGGGGGTACGACACGTTCACGGGTGTACATACATGGGGGGTACGACACGTACACGGGTGTACATACAGGGGGGGTACGACACGTACAGGGGTGTACATACACTGGGGTATGACACGTACACGGGTGTACATATATGGGGGTACGACACGTACACGGGTGTACATACATGGGGGTACGACACGTACACGGGTGTACATACACGGGGGTACGACATGTACACGGGTGTACATACACGGGGGTACGACACGTACACGGGTGTACATACACGGGGTACGACACGTACGCGGGTGTACATACAGGGGGGGTACGACACGTACAGGGGTGTACATACACGGGGGGTACGACACGTACATGGGTGTACATACACGGGGGGTACGACACGTACACGGGTGTACATACACGGGGGTACCACACGTACACGGGTGTACATACACGGGGGTACGACACGTACACGGGTGTACATACACGGGGGGTACGACACGTGCACGGGTGTACATACAGGGGGGTACGACATGTACAGGGGTGTACATACACGGGGGTACGACACGTACAGGGGTGTACATACACGGGGGTACGACACGTACACGGGTGTACATACACGGGGGTACTACACGTACACGGGTGTACATACACGGGGGTACGACACGTACACGGGTGTACATACAGGGGGGTACGACACGTACAGGGGTGTACATACACGGGGGGTACGACACGTACACGGGTGTACATACACGGGGGGTATGACACGTACACGGGTGTACATACACGGGGGTACGACATGTACACGGATGTACATACATGGGGGTACGACACGTACACGGGTGTACATACACGGGGGTACGACACGTACACGGGTGTACATACAGGGGGGGGTACGACACGTACAGGGGTGTACATACACGGGGGGTACGACACGTACACGGGTGTACATACACGGGGGGTACGACACGTACACGGGTGTACATACACGGGGGTACGACATGTACACGGGTGTACATACACGGGGGGTACGACACGTACACGGGTGTACATACACGGGGGGTACGACACGTGCACGGGTGTACATACAGGGGGGTACGACATGTACAGGGGTGTACATACACGGGGGTACGACACGTACAGGGGTGTACATACACGGGGGTACGACACGTACACGGGTGTACATACACGGGGGTACTACACGTACACGGGTGTACATACACGGGGGTACGACACGTACACGGGTGTACATACAGGGGGGTACGACACGTACAGGGGTGTACATACACGGGGGGTACGACACGTACACGGGTGTACATACACGGGGGGTATGACACGTACACGGGTGTACATACACGGGGGTACGACATGTACACGGATGTACATACACGGGGGTACGACACGTACACGGGTGTACATACACGGGGGTACGACACGTACACGGGTGTACATACAGGGGGGGGTACGACACGTACAGGGGTGTACATACACGGGGGGTACGACACGTACACGGGTGTACATACACGGGGGGTACGACACGTACAGGGGTGTACATACACGGGGGTACGACACGTACAGGGGTGTACATACACGGGGGTACGACACGTACACGGGTGTACATACACGGGGGTACTACACGTACACGGGTGTACATACACGGGGGTACGACACGTACACGGGTGTACATACAGGGGGGTACGACACGTACAGGGGTGTACATACACGGGGGGTACGACATGTATAGGGGTGTACATACACGGGGGTACGACACGTACACGGGTGTACATACACGGGGGTACGACACGTACATGGGTGTACATACACGGGGGTACTACACGTACACGGGTGTACATACACGGGGGTACGACACGTACACGGGTGTACATACAGGGGGGGTATGACACGTACAGGGGTGTACATACACGGGGGGTACGACACGTACACGGGTGTACATACACGGGGGTACGACACGTACATGGGTGTACATACACGGGGGTATGACACGTACACGGGTGTACATACACGGGGGTACGACACGTACACGGGTGTACATACACGGGGGGGTACGACACGTACACGGGTGTACATACACGGGGGGGTACGACACGTACACGGGTGTACATACACGGGGGTACGACATTTACACGGGTGTACATACACGGGGGGTGTACATACACGGGGGGTAGTACATACACGGGGGGTACGACTCGAACGTACGGGGGCTGGGGGGAGTGTTGGGCGCGTATGCGGGCACATGTCTCCATGGTTGCTATGGGAGTTCGGTGCGGACGGTGTTTTTTCCATGCGGTTGTAACATCGGACGCACGGGATGGATCGTGATTCCGCAGTCGGACTTCAAATTTCACATTTGTACGGCAATCGTCCGTGGACGTGTCGGACACTTTTTCCGACCCGAGGACGTGTGGGGAATACTTCCCAATGCGATTCGTATGGACTTTTTGCCATGCGAATCGTAATTGGCAGTTTGTACGGCACTTGTACGATTCGTACGGTAAAAAGACTGGATACAAGTCGTACGGGCTTTTTTTTTACCGGATCGTAATCGGCACCTTGGTCTGGAAGTGGTTTTTAACCTTTTATGTTTTTTTATTACTTGATCATAGCTTTTATTTATTACTTTTTGTTTAACCATAGAAATTCACATTACCAATGCTGACTGTATTATTAATTAATCCTGTTTTAATGAGAATAAATATTTTGTAATTTGTAATACTTGGCCTACGGATGGTTTTGGTGTCTTACTCTGGTTATTGAATGC
This sequence comes from Triturus cristatus, assembly GCF_964204655.1. NCBI lineage: Eukaryota > Metazoa > Chordata > Amphibia > Caudata > Salamandridae > Triturus > Triturus cristatus. The sequence goes on along the minus strand of NC_140583.1, from coordinate 1,085,545,600 downwards.
TTTGGTACACTGGTGTACATACACGGGTGTACATACACGGGGGGTACGACACGTTCACGGGTGTACATACATGGGGGGTACGACACGTACACGGGTGTACATACAGGGGGGGTACGACACGTACAGGGGTGTAAATACACGGGGGTACGACGCGTACACGGGTGTACATACATGGGGGTACGACACGTACACGGGTGTACATACACGGGGGTACGACATTTACACGGGTGTACATACACGGGGGGTGTACATACACGGGGGGTAGTACATACACGGGGGGTACGACTCGAACGTATGGGGGCTGGGGGGAGTGTTGGGCGCGTATGCGGGCACATGTCTCCATGGTTGCTATGGGAGTTCGGTGCGGACGGTGTTTTTTCCATGCGGTTGTAACATCGGCGCACGGGATGGATCGTGATTCCGCAGTCGGACTTCACATTTCACATTTGTACGGCAATCGTCCGTGGACGTGTCGGACACTTTTTCCGACCCGAGGACGTGTGGGGAATACTTCCCAATGCGATTCGTATGGACTTTTTGCCATGCAAATCGTAATTGGCAGTTTGTACGGCACTTGTACGATTCGTACGGTAAAAAGACTGGATACAAGTCGTACGGGCTTTTTTTTTACCGGATCGTAATCGGCACCTTGGTCTGGAAGTGGTTTTTAACCTTTTATGTTTTTTTATTACTTGATCATAGCTTTTATTTATTACTTTTTGTTTAACCATAGAAATTCACATTACCAATGATGACTGTATTATTAATTAATCCTGTTTTAATGAGAATAAATATTTTGTAATTTGTAATACTTGGCCTACGGATGGTTTTGGTGTCTTACTCTGGTTATTGAATGCTTTGGTACACTGGTGTACATACACGGGTGTACATACACGGGGGGTACGACACGTTCACGGGTGTACATACATGGGGGGTACGACACGTACACGGGTGTACATACAGGGGGGGTACGACACGTACAGGGGTGTACATACACTGGGGTATGACACGTACACGGGTGTACATATATGGGGGTACGACACGTACACGGGTGTACATACATGGGGGTACGACACGTACACGGGTGTACATACACGGGGGTACGACATGTACACGGGTGTACATACACGGGGGTACGACACGTACACGGGTGTACATACACGGGGTACGACACGTACGCGGGTGTACATACAGGGGGGGTACGACACGTACAGGGGTGTACATACACGGGGGGTACGACACGTACATGGGTGTACATACACGGGGGGTACGACACGTACACGGGTGTACATACACGGGGGTACCACACGTACACGGGTGTACATACACGGGGGTACGACACGTACACGGGTGTACATACACGGGGGGTACGACACGTGCACGGGTGTACATACAGGGGGGTACGACATGTACAGGGGTGTACATACACGGGGGTACGACACGTACAGGGGTGTACATACACGGGGGTACGACACGTACACGGGTGTACATACACGGGGGTACTACACGTACACGGGTGTACATACACGGGGGTACGACACGTACACGGGTGTACATACAGGGGGGTACGACACGTACAGGGGTGTACATACACGGGGGGTACGACACGTACACGGGTGTACATACACGGGGGGTATGACACGTACACGGGTGTACATACACGGGGGTACGACATGTACACGGATGTACATACACGGGGGTACGACACGTACACGGGTGTACATACACGGGGGTACGACACGTACACGGGTGTACATACAGGGGGGGGTACGACACGTACAGGGGTGTACATACACGGGGGGTACGACACGTACACGGGTGTACATACACGGGGGGTACGACACGTACACGGGTGTACATACACGGGGGTACGACACGTACATGGGTGTACATACACGGGGGGTACGACACGTACACGGGTGTACATACACGGGGGGTACGACACGTGCACGGGTGTACATACAGGGGGGTACGACATGTACAGGGGTGTACATACACGGGGGTACGACACGTACAGGGGTGTACATACACGGGGGTACGACACGTACACGGGTGTACATACACGGGGGTACTACACGTACACGGGTGTACATACACGGGGGTACGACACGTACACGGGTGTACATACAGGGGGGTACGACACGTACAGGGGTGTACATACACGGGGGGTACGACACGTACACGGGTGTACATACACGGGGGGTATGACACGTACACGGGTGTACATACACGGGGGTACGACATGTACACGGATGTACATACACGGGGGTACGACACGTACACGGGTGTACATACACGGGGGTACGACACGTACACGGGTGTACATACAGGGGGGGGTACGACACGTACAGGGGTGTACATACACGGGGGGTACGACACGTACACGGGTGTACATACACGGGGGGTACGACACGTACAGGGGTGTACATACACGGGGGTACGACACGTACAGGGGTGTACATACACGGGGGTACGACACGTACACGGGTGTACATACACGGGGGTACTACACGTACACGGGTGTACATACACGGGGGTACGACACGTACACGGGTGTACATACAGGGGGGTACGACACGTACAGGGGTGTACATACACGGGGGGTACGACATGTATAGGGGTGTACATACACGGGGGTACGACACGTACACGGGTGTACATACACGGGGGTACGACACGTACATGGGTGTACATACACGGGGGTACTACACGTACACGGGTGTACATACACGGGGGTACGACACGTACACGGGTGTACATACAGGGGGGGTATGACACGTACAGGGGTGTACATACACGGGGGGTACGACACGTACACGGGTGTACATACACGGGGGTACGACACGTACATGGGTGTACATACACGGGGGTATGACACGTACACGGGTGTACATACACGGGGGTACGACACGTACACGGGTGTACATACACGGGGGGTACGACACGTACACGGGTGTACATACACGGGGGGGTACGACACGTACACGGGTGTACATACACGGGGGTACGACATTTACATGGGTGTACATACACGGGGGGTGTACATACACGGGGGGTAGTACATACACGGGGGGTACGACTCGAACGTACGGGGGCTGGGGGGAGTGTTGGGCGCGTATGCGGGCACATGTCTCCATGGTTGCTATGGGAGTTCGGTGCGGACGGTGTTTTTTCCATGCGGTTGTAACATCGGACGCACGGGATGGATCGTGATTCCGCAGTCGGACTTCAAATTTCACATTTGTACGGCAATCGTCCGTGGACGTGTCGGACACTTTTTCCGACCCGAGGACGTGTGGGGAATACTTCCCAATGCGATTCGTATGGACTTTTTGCCATGCGAATCGTAATTGGCAGTTTGTACGGCACTTGTACGATTCGTACGGTAAAAAGACTGGATACAAGTCGTACGGGCTTTTTTTTTACCGGATCGTAATCGGCACCTTGGTCTGGAAGTGGTTTTTAACCTTTTATGTTTTTTTATTACTTGATCATAGCTTTTATTTATTACTTTTTGTTTAACCATAGAAATTCACATTACCAATGCTGACTGTATTATTAATTAATCCTGTTTTAATGAGAATAAATATTTTGTAATTTGTAATACTTGGCCTACGGATGGTTTTGGTGTCTTACTCTGGTTATTGAATGCTTTGGTACACTGGTGTACATACACGGGTGTACATACACGGGGGGTACGACACGTTCACGGGTGTACATACATGGGGGGTACGACACGTACACGGGTGTACATACAGGGGGGGTACGACACGTACAGGGGTGTAAATACACGGGGGTACGACGCGTACACGGGTGTACATACATGGGGGTACGACACGTACACGGGTGTACATACATGGGGGTATGACACGTACACGGGTGTACATACACGGGGGTACGACATGTACACGGGTGTACATACACGGGGGTACGACACGTACACGGGTGTACATACACGGGGGTACGACACGTACACGGGTGTACATACAGGGGGGGGTACGACACGTACAGGGGTGTACATACACGGGGGTACGACACGTACACGGGTGTACATACACGGGGGGTACGACACGTACACGGGTGTACATACACGGGGGTACGACACGTACACGGGTGTACATACACGGGGGGTACGACACGTACACGGGTGTACATACACGGGGGGTACGACACGTGCACGGGTGTACATACAGGGGGTTACGACATGTACAGGGGTGTACATACACGGGGGGTACGACACGTACAGGGGTGTACATACACGGGGGTACGACACGTACACGGGTGTACATACACGGGGGTACTACACGTACACGGGTGTACATACACGGGGGTATGACATGTACACGGGTGTACATACAGGGGGGTACGACACGTACAGGGGTGTACATACACGGGGGTACGACACGTACAGGGGTGTACATACACGGGGGTACGACACGTACACGGGTGTACATACACGGGGGTACTACACGTACACGGGTGTACATACACGGGGGTACGACACGTACACGGGTGTACATACAGGGGGGGTACAACACGTACAGGGGTGTACATACACGGGGGGTACGACACGTACACGGGTGTACATACACGGGGGGTACGACACGTACATGGGTGTACATACACGGGGGTATGACACGTACACGGGTGTACATACAGGGGGGGGTACGACACGTACACGGGTGTACATACACGGGGGGGTACGACACGTACACGGGTGTACATACACGGGGGGGTACGACACGTACACGGGTGTACATACACGGGGGTACGACATTTACACGGGTGTACATACACGGGGGGTGTACATACACGGGGGGTAGTACATACACGGGGGTACGACTCGAACGTATGGGGGCTGGGGGGAGTGTTGGGCGCGTATGCGGGCACATGTCTCCATGGTTGCTATGGGAGTTCGGTGCGGACGGTGTTTTTTCCATGCGGTTGTAACATCGGACGCACGGGATGGATCGTGATTCCGCAGTCGGACTTCACATTTCACATTTGTACGGCAATCGTCCGTGGACGTGTCGGACACTTTTTCCGACCCGAGGACGTGTGGGGAATACTTCCCAATGCGATTCGTATGGACTTTTTGCCATGCAAATCGTAATTGGCAGTTTGTACGGCACTTGTACGATTCGTACGGTAAAAAGACTGGATACAAGTCGTACGGGCTTTTTTTTTACCGGATCGTAATCGGCACCTTGGTCTGGAAGTGGTTTTTAACCTTTTATGTTTTTTTATTACTTGATCATAGCTTTTATTTATTACTTTTTGTTTAACCATAGAAATTCACATTACCAATGATGACTGTATTATTAATTAATCCTGTTTTAATGAGAATAAATATTTTGTAATTTGTAATACTTGGCCTACGGATGGTTTTGGTGTCTTACTCTGGTTATTGAATGCTTTGGTACACTGGTGTACATACACGGGTGTACATACACGGGGGGTACGACACGTTCACGGGTGTACATACATGGGGGGTACGACACGTACACGGGTGTACATACAGGGGGGGTACGACACGTACAGGGGTGTACATACACTGGGGTATGACACGTACACGGGTGTACATATATGGGGGTACGACACGTACACGGGTGTACATACATGGGGGTACGACACGTACACGGGTGTACATACACGGGGGTACGACATGTACACGGGTGTACATACACGGGGGTACGACACGTACACGGGTGTACATACACGGGGTACGACACGTACGCGGGTGTACATACAGGGGGGGTACGACACGTACAGGGGTGTACATACACGGGGGGTACGACACGTACATGGGTGTACATACACGGGGGGTACGACACGTACACGGGTGTACATACACGGGGGTACCACACGTACACGGGTGTACATACACGGGGGTACGACACGTACACGGGTGTACATACACGGGGGGTACGACACGTGCACGGGTGTACATACAGGGGGGTACGACATGTACAGGGGTGTACATACACGGGGGTACGACACGTACAGGGGTGTACATACACGGGGGTACGACACGTACACGGGTGTACATACACGGGGGTACTACACGTACACGGGTGTACATACACGGGGGTACGACACGTACACGGGTGTACATACAGGGGGGTACGACACGTACAGGGGTGTACATACACGGGGGGTACGACACGTACACGGGTGTACATACACGGGGGGTATGACACGTACACGGGTGTACATACACGGGGGTACGACATGTACACGGATGTACATACACGGGGGTACGACACGTACACGGGTGTACATACACGGGGGTACGACACGTACACGGGTGTACATACAGGGGGGGGTACGACACGTACAGGGGTGTACATACACGGGGGGTACGACACGTACACGGGTGTACATACACGGGGGGTACGACACGTACACGGGTGTACATACACGGGGGTACGACACGTACACGGGTGTACATACACGGGGGGTACGACACGTACACGGGTGTACATACACGGGGGGTACGACACGTGCACGGGTGTACATACAGGGGGGTACGACATGTACAGGGGTGTACATACACGGGGGTACGACACGTACAGGGGTGTACATACACGGGGGTACGACACGTACACGGGTGTACATACACGGGGGTACTACACGTACACGGGTGTACATACACGGGGGTACGACACGTACACGGGTGTATATACAGGGGGGTACGACACGTACAGGGGTGTACATACACGGGGGGGTACGACACGTACACGGGTGTACATACACGGGGGGTATGACACGTACACGGGTGTACATACACGGGGGTACGACACGTACACGGGTGTACATACACGGGGGTACGACACGTACACGGGTGTACATACAGGGGGGGGTACGACACGTACAGGGGTGTACATACACGGGGGGTACGACACGTACACGGGTGTACATACACGGGGGGTACGACACGTACACGGGTGTACATACACGGGGGTACGACACGTACACGGGTGTACATACACGGGGGGTACGACACGTACACGGGTGTACATACACGGGGGGTACGACACGTGCACGGGTGTACATACAGGGGGGTACGACATGTACAGGGGTGTACATACACGGGGGTACGACACGTACAGGGGTGTACATACACGGGGGTACGACACGTACACGGGTGTACATACACGGGGGTACTACACGTACACGGGTGTACATACACGGGGGTACGACACGTACACGGGTGTACATACAGGGGGGTACGACACGTACAGGGGTGTACATACACGGGGGGTACGACATGTACAGGGGTGTACATACACGGGGGTACGACACGTACACGGGTGTACATACACGGGGGTACGACACGTACATGGGTGTACATACACGGGGGTACTACACGTACACGGGTGTACATACACGGGGGTACGACACGTACACGGGTGTACATACAGGGGGGGTACGACACGTACAGGGGTGTACATACACGGGGGGTACGACACGTACACGGGTGTACATACACGGGGGTACGACACGTACATGGGTGTACATACACGGGGGTATGACACGTACACGGGTGTACATACACGGGGGTACGACACGTACACGGGTGTACATACACGGGGGGGTACGACACGTACACGGGTGTACATACACGGGGGGGTACGACACGTACACGGGTGTACATACACGGGGGTACGACATTTACACGGGTGTACATACACGGGGGGTGTACATACACGGGGGGTAGTACATACACGGGGGGTACGACTCGAACGTACGGGGGCTGGGGGGAGTGTTGGGCGCGTATGCGGGCACATGTCTCCATGGTTGCTATGGGAGTTCGGTGCGGACGGTGTTTTTTCCATGCGGTTGTAACATCGGACGCACGGGATGGATCGTGATTCCGCAGTCGGACTTCAAATTTCACATTTGTACGGCAATCGTCCGTGGACGTGTCGGACACTTTTTCCGACCCGAGGACGTGTGGGGAATACTTCCCAATGCGATTCGTATGGACTTTTTGCCATGCGAATCGTAATTGGCAGTTTGTACGGCACTTGTACGATTCGTACGGTAAAAAGACTGGATACAAGTCGTACGGGCTTTTTTTTTACCGGATCGTAATCGGCACCTTGGTCTGGAAGTGGTTTTTAACCTTTTATGTTTTTTTATTACTTGATCATAGCTTTTATTTATTACTTTTTGTTTAACCATAGAAATTCACATTACCAATGCTGACTGTATTATTAATTAATCCTGTTTTAATGAGAATAAATATTTTGTAATTTGTAATACTTGGCCTACGGATGGTTTTGGTGTCTTACTCTGGTTATTGAATGCTTTGGTACACTGGTGTACATACACGGGTGTACATACACGGGGGGTACGACACGTTCACGGGTGTACATACATGGGGGGTACGACACGTACACGGGTGTACATACAGGGGGGGTACGACACGTACAGGGGTGTAAATACACGGGGGTACGACGCGTACACGGGTGTACATACATGGGGGTACGACACGTACACGGGTGTACATACATGGGGGTATGACACGTACACGGGTGTACATACACGGGGGTACGACATGTACACGGGTGTACATACACGGGGGTACGACACGTACACGGGTGTACATACACGGGGGTACGACACGTACACGGGTGTACATACAGGGGGGGGTACGACACGTACAGGGGTGTACATACACGGGGGTACGACACGTACACGGGTGTACATACACGGGGGGTACGACACGTACACGGGTGTACATACACGGGGGTACGACACGTACACGGGTGTACATACACGGGGGGTACGACACGTACACGGGTGTACATACACGGGGGGTACGACACGTGCACGGGTGTACATACAGGGGGTTACGACATGTACAGGGGTGTACATACACGGGGGGTACGACACGTACAGGGGTGTACATACACGGGGGTACAACACGTACACGGGTGTACATACACGGGGGTACTACACGTACACGGGTGTACATACACGGGGGTATGACATGTACACGGGTGTACATACAGGGGGGTACGACACGTACAGGGGTGTACATACACGGGGGTACGACACGTACACGGGTGTACATATACGGGGGGTATGACACGTACACGGGTGTACATACACGGGGGTATGACACGTACACGGGTGTACATACAGGGGGGGTACGACACGTACACGGGTGTACATACACGGGGGGGTACGACACGTACAGGGGTGTACATACACGGGGGTACGACACGTACACGGGTGTACATACACGGGGGTACGACACGTGCACGGGTGTACATACAGGGGGTACGACATGTACAGGGGTGTACATACACGGGGGGTACAACACGTACAGGGGTGTACATACACGGGGGTACGACACGTACACGGGTGTACATACAGGGGGGGTACGACACATACAGGGGTGTACATACACGGGGGGTATGACACGTACACGGGTGTACATACAGGGGGGGTACGACACGGACACGGGTGTACATACACGGGGGTATGACACGTACACGGGTGTACATACAGGGGGGGGTACGACACGTACACGGGTGTACATACACGGGGGGTACGACACGTACACGGGTGTACATACACGGGGGGGTACGACACGTACACGGGTGTACATACACGGGGGTATGACATTTACACGGGTGTACATACACGGGGGTGTACATACACGGGGGTAGTACATACACGGGGGTACGACTCGAACGTACGGGGGCTGGGGGGAGTGTTGGGCGCGTATGCGGGCACATGTCTCCATGGTTGCTATGGGAGTTCGGTGCGGACGGTGTTTTTTCCATGCGGTTGTAACATCGGACGCACGGGATGGATCGTGATTCCGCAGTCGGACTTCACATTTCACATTTGTACGGCAATCGTCCGTGGACGTGTCGGACACTTTTTCCGACCCGAGGACGTGTGGGGAATACTTCCCAATGCGATTCGTATGGACTTTTTGCCATGCAAATCGTAATTGGCAGTTTGTACGGCACTTGTACGATTCGTACGGTAAAAAGACTGGATACAAGTCGTACGGGCTTTTTTTTTACCGGATCGTAATCGGCACCTTGGTCTGGAAGTGGTTTTTAACCTTTTATGTTTTTTTATTACTTGATCATAGCTTTTATTTATTACTTTTTGTTTAACCATAGAAATTCACATTACCAATGATGACTGGATTATTAATTAATCCTGTTTTAATGAGAATAAATATTTTGTAATTTGTAATACTTGGTCTACGGATGGTTTTGGTGTCTTACTCTGGTTATTGAATGCTTTGGTGTAAGTTGTCGCTCTTTGTCCATCAGTGCCTCAAGAGAGATTTTTTCTTTTTGACTTTGTCCATTTGATGCCCTATCCCCCTTTTGGAAAATAAGGGCTCCTCTCATTTTATTGTTGGTACATGCCCAGTGACCTCATATCTTCTCTGCTTAACATGCCAGAAGGTATTTACATGTATATTACAGACACAGTACTCACATTTTCATGGATGTCTTCCCCTTTTCATGGTGACCTCTTCTGACACATTTTCTGATCAACATGGAGGTGTATCTGCCACTGTGGATCAGGTGACCAAACCACCACACTCTTTGTCAGCGATAAAACTTGATCTTGCCACACAAAGCAGTGGAACAAGAGGTGCGTCCACCAGCAAGACTTTTTCAGGTACAGACCTCTAAATTGGATAGCTCAGCCATGGGAGACTCAGAAGGAGGAATCAATGCTTTTGGTGAATTCTTCCTGCACACCTCTCAGTACCAAGTCATATGTTCCTTTCTGGGGGTGGCCTCCTGCCTGGGACAGGCACTACTTCAAATGAAGTCTCAGCAGTGACATACGCAAAAGTAACAAGCTACTACACATCTTTGAAACCTTAAGTACCCTAAAATCCCATTTGCTGTTGCTGCTGATGTGTTGCATTGATTTGCAACATTTCAGATTTGGGATAAAATAGCAGTTAAAATTCCTTTCCAGGTAATCCCTTCATCTGAATTATCCCAATGTATGCATTGCAACTGGTGGCTCCTTACACGAGCCTGACTTTTAAAGAACATTTATTTGGAGTGAATGCTGTTAGAAATTGGGTTACTGTTTGGCAGAGGTACACATCCTGTCCAAGCAGAAACAACAATCTTAGTCAGGGTAAGCCACAACACAACCTACATTAAATTGTGCTCACCCGCTGGCAGCTTGGCACAGAGCAGTCAGGCTTAATTTAAGAGGCAAAGTGTAAAGTATTTGTGTAACACTTCAAACAGTAACACAGTGAAAACACCACAAAAAGACTCCGCACCAGGTTATAGAAATAAAGGGTATTATTATACATAAAACAAGACAAAAATGACAAAAATCCAATGTGTACAAGTTGTGATGTGAATTCTTAAAGATTACATGTAAAAATAGTGCTTAGAAGCAAGAAGCGCCTAAATAATTAATTGTTTCCATTAGACCAGTACAATGTCAAGAGTTCAGGTCTACCGCGATTGAGTTCTGGCTCCAATATAAGACCCAAGCAGGGCCCGCTGAGCAAAAGTATCCAGATCCTGTTCACAACAGCGAGCTGCATTGGTGAATTCAACTCAGTTGAGGTGTTATGTTAAATGTTTCCACGCAACTGTGGCAATGTGTTGGTGCCGTGGGAAAAGTGTTGGTTCCGATGTGCGATGGTTCAGAATACGATACGCCGGGTTTCTCCACGCTGTAGAGGGAATGCATCGATCTTCTCCATGCAGTGGCAGCATTGCGTTGGTTTTGAAGCAGAGGTTCTGAGTGCGATGCGGTAGTCCCAAGTACGATGCACCGGTCGGGTTCTTACAAAAGCAGTGATGCATTAATTCTGTTCTTGTAGCAGAAGATATGTCTGTTCCACAGGAGCAAACCACTAGGTCCACTCCCACGGATCCACGACTGGGGTGGCACCTTTTGGCAGGACAGTCTCACAAGCAGAGGAGCCCGAGGGTTGGAACAGGAGGGTTCTAAGTCTTTTGTTTCCCTGAGACTTCAGCAACAGGAGGCAAGCCAGCAAGCCCTTGGATTCCCTCTGGGTTCAAGTGATGCAGGTCCAGTCCTTCTCACCCAGGCAGTGAGAAAGCAATAGGCAGCAGGGCAACACAGCAAGGCAAGAGTTCAGCAACCAGCAGTTCCAGCAGACTGGCAGTCCTTGATCAGCACAGGAGATTCTCTTCTTTCTGGCAGAGTGGTCACAGGTCCAGAAGTCTACTGAAGTCATGGTGTCTGAGGTCCAGTACTTATACCCAGTAGTGCCTTTGAAGTAGTGGATGCTTCAAAGAAAAGTGTTGAAGTCCCTGCCCTTCCTTCCCTGGCTCCTGACTCACTACAAGGGGGTATGAAACCCTTTGTGTTGGGACAGGACACAACCCTTTCAGGTGTATGTGTCAGCTTCTCCCTCTCACCCTGCTTAGGATTGCCCATCTGCATGGAGATGACCACTCAGGCACACCTAACTTTCCTTTGTGTGTGACTGTCTAGAGGGAATGCAGGAGGTCAGCTGTCACCCACACCAGACGTATATTCCAGAGACAGAGAGAAGGCATCAAATGGCTAAAGTAAGTAAATGCCAAATTTCTAAAAGTACAAACACCACACAAATTGCCAATACTGACTCTATTACAATGCACCTTTGTTTTCATTCATGGCCACTGTACTTAATAGCAGTGATCAACATTTATTTTTTCAATCGATAAGTCATAGCAAAATAATTTCAATATTTACCATTGTAGTACACAGAAAACAAAATATGAACATATCACAAATAAGCATTACAAAGCGTGTCTCCTACGCCACAAGAAAAGAAGTTAGAAAAAGAGGAGGAAGGCAACAATGTTGGGGTAACCCTGCGTGAAAGGGCCATTTCCAACCAATGTTATGAGGGCAAATGTGCAAAAACACTTGAAGGCAACAACAGCATATTTTTGGTAAATATTATCTGCATACATATGCAGATTTTTGTGTCTTAGCACACTTTTTAAGTTTCTCACTGGGCAACTTCCTTATGTGCATGAGGGGACGAAGTAAGTGATTCACAACAACCCTCCAAAATTGTAAACCCATTGGGAACAGTGTAGTAACATTTGCATAACCTTTTTCAGGTGGAAAGATTCGCTCATACCCTCCAGCAAAAGCAAGCCTGAAACCAAACACATATAGCACTACTTTATTTGTGCTTGTTAGGAGCTACCAGTCTAAATTAATGGAGGTAGATTGAGGAAAATCATTTGCAACACTCCCAGAATACAACACTCTTGACCTTGTTGGCATTTTCCCTCGGTTGTCTTTGCTGGTATTGGCTGCTCAATGTCTGTTGCCATTTGTGAGCAAAAAACGTGTTCAAACAATTTCACAACTTTTCATGTTCGTGTAGTAAGTATATTTTACATATGCACAGTATGACTATTTTGCCAGACTGCAAGTTATTTAGGAGGTAAATGCCCCAAAGTAAATAATCGTCTTGCAATCATTTTCTGAAGATGTGTTTTCGTCAATTTCTTATAATTCTGTGGTCGAGATTATTTTTGGGACAAAGCATATTCTGTCCACTCTCACGCCCTTTCAAATCACCCAAAATGTACATATAGCTCATGCTCTTTGCCTAATCCACCTACTTCGATGTGCATTTATTTCACACTAATTAGACATCCTCGGGGAATAGGCATTATCCCATGCCAGTAGCCAGATGGCGAGTGGTAGGTGTTGCCAAAACCTCTGTTGCTTGAAAAGCTCGTTTGCTGCAAACACCTGTTTGTTTGCTGTGTGCCCTGCCACAGGCGGTTTGAAAATATTTAACGAATTAACATATTGGTTCATTAAATTGATTTGCTAGCAATTAAACATACACAGTTGTTCCATAAATAATGGAAGATTAAACAAAAGGTGACAATAATGAAAAGCAATGTATTCAATCATTCAGAATTAATTTGTGGTTTTGGGTGCGCTGACCTGAGTAACATGGAGGGCCTTATTTACAAGGCCATTGCGCCGCTGGTGCGTAAGTGCGCAGTGTGCCTGTCCATATTTACAAGGACACGTAAAGTCAGCCTGTATGACTTTTCATGGCCTTGTAAATATGGCCCCCTTTTCTGCATTACTCTGCATGAAAGGAACATTCCATGGGTGTTGCTGTGGGTGTTCCCATGCAACATCCATGCAACCTGTTACATTCCCAGATGTACAAAGTTTTGTAAAGCTGGGAATGTGTCAGAATCCTAAGGCGCAACAAGGAGAAATACTTTTGTTTTTTTCTCTTACTATGCATGCTGCATTCTGCAGGCATTCTGCAAAGAGGAAAATGACATCAATGATTGTTTTTTGTGCAGGAAGTTGTCTCTTCCTGGACAAACACAATCATCCCCGCAACACAGGCACCAGTGCAACATGACTCAAGGGTGCCTGCACTGGTGCATGGCAGCCAATTGTGCACCAATGCAGGGGAAAGCACACGGATACATCATGTCGTTGTTAATACGATGCATTAATGTGCCCTAAAAATGACTCAGCTTGGCGCAGCAAAATGGCTTGCGGCACCGCACCATTTTTTTTGTAAATGAGGCCCAAAGTCTTTTGTGTGTCACTCTTGCGATGTCTGTTATGGGTCGGTTCTAGTTCTGTCCATAACAGAAGGATGGTGCTACCATGTTTGTATCATGTACTACTACACTGCTGGTCCAGTCTCTGTCCTATCCACTATGGCTGAAAGCTTGGTCACTGTTTTTGATCGATACACCAGACTCCTTTCTCTTGTTTATGGCTCAGTTTGTTGGGTGGTGTTTGTATGGCTCCTTGGCAAAAATATGGCTGTGCTGACCAGATCTAAGTTTCGTTTTCCTTTACAGGGCTTCACAGTAGAGGCTAAATAGAACACAAAAACATGAAGAATATGTCTCTATGTTCTTCTAGGGCATTTCTCGCAAGACCTAGTTGTCTTATTTAAAGTACTAAATTCATCATCGTCAGGAGTGTGCAATGGAGGATCAGGATGGTTACAAAATGCCAGCTTTTTAGGATAACAACTGACTGTCAATTTGACGCCTTTAAGACTCATGTCACGTAAGAGGATCTTATGTGGTTATCCTGAAATCCTGGCAGGAATTCCACCCTCCTGGATAGACTTTGAACACTATTAGTCTGTGGACTTACACAAAGGGTGGAAACTCCCTGGTGGCTCATTCTCACCTGGAAGTCTATGTAAGTTCAGTGTATCAGGTCCATCGTTTTTTTACCTCCTCGCCACTTCAAACAGGGTGATCATCCATATACAAAGTAGCCCACTTCTTGCTCCGGTAGGGACAGCCCAACACCGCCTCAATGCTGGGCCACATCCTGTTTGAAAAGAAACTAATGGGAAGTCGGAAATGTGTTTATTAAAATGTAACTTGTGCCTCCAATGGCACAGTCTTAACTTCCTTGATCCAAGTGTATGCAGAACCCTCTGAGACAGTGCTTTAAGTTGTATGGAAAGGAAGGTGTGGCCTGTTCAGCTAGGGGTGTGGCCTAGACATGTGAACTATAATCATGTACATGACACAGTTGGCCTCCTGGCCAGTATTTGGGTGTCTCTATGACTGGTTTCTATTAATGCCTTCAAACATAGGACACACCAACAAACATGCATCTAAAACAAGCCACAACTACTGGCTTTGCATTGCTTGTTAGCACTGCTTTTTATTCAGTATCAGATACATAAGTAATACTAATATTGTTATGATTGATTAGAATTTAAATTGTTTCTTAAAATCTAAAAAAAATAAGAATCCTAAAAACTCTGAAAATGAGAGATTGTGAATTAAACATTACACATGTCTTTGGAAAGGGGGGTGGCCTTCTAAATATCTCTGTCACCCCCATACTCTACTTAACATCACTTTCCTACCCATTTCTACTTCATCATTAATCACTAATGCTCTTTTTGTCCCCACTCCATCTGGATGCCTCAGACTTCATCCCCTGACTCTCGCACACAAAAAAACATACCCGCATCCCCACACAAACACCCTCCTAACCTGTAAACACATGTTTTCTCCTTTGCTGCTCCCCTTATTTTGACAGCTGTTCAAATCCTTCACACGTTTACCCATTGAATCATAATTACAGTAGGCACATATGTGACCATCAATCTATGCACCTAAAGATGAGAAAAGATTGGAGGACCATGTAGCCTGAACACGTGTGATCAGGTTAGAAACTCTCTTCCTTTAGCCTCAACTCCAGATCCTTCTATCATGGCCCTTCATTAAATACCCATTCACACCCTTCACTTGCCCCGATGCTTGAGGGGACTCAGGGGCATATTTACGAGAATTGACACACAGTGCTGCGCAGCAAGTCACCTTGCTGCGCTGCACTGCATGGCAGGGAAAGGGCAGGAATGCACCATGTTTAAAAGAATATGGTGCATTCCTGCCTTTTCTACTGCACTGGTGCCATTTTGTCTGTGCTACAAGCTGGAGTGTTTTTGTGCACTAAGGGGCACATTCCTGCACAAAAATAATCCTGAGAGGCAACTTCCTCTTTCCATGTGTGCTACAGAATGCAGCAAACATAGAAATAGGACATAATGGTGAGAAAGAAAGTTATTTCTTCTCATTACGCCTCTCCTGGGAAGGCATATATTTTTGGTGCATTTCCCGGTTTACCAGTTCTGGCAAATCTGAGAATTTGTCAAAAACCATGGGAGTTGTTAGGGAACATCCACGCAATGCCCATGGAACATCTCGTTAGCACAGAGTAAGGCAATGCAGACATTTGCTCTGCATTGCTTTACTCTAGATTTATTAAGCCACACACGGCCATGCAAGGTGGCCTTGCGTGGCTTCATAAATCTCATTTCTGAGTAGTGTCGCTCTTGCTCAATGTTGTGTGGTGCAATCGCAACGCAACAGGGCTCATAATATGCCCCTCAGTTCATAGTTCCTGTAGCACAAGACCTATACGTTTCGGAAACAAAACTCTAGGAAATGGAAATACTCTTAGGGAATAGGGAAATGTATGCCATGCAACATAAAGCAGAATGAGTGAATGTAAACAGACACTCCATGACTGACTTCTAATACCACCATTCCTCTGCTTCTCAACATCAGTGTTTTTGCTTTTAAAGTTAATTACATGACTACAGGAATCAATAGGGACCTTTCAATCTTAGTTTTGTATTATAGCCATTGCTGAGCAGGAAGCTGACCCATGGAATGCCATGTGTTGCACAGTGCTGGACTGACTTTTCAGTCAATCTGTCTCTGCCTGATAAGCCAGCTTCAATGGGCCAGTGTTTGAGCTGTTTTTTCGAACCCGTCATGGCCCACCGAACAAAAAAAATGGCCCACACACAAGGCTCATCAAGCTGGTCAATCTGGCAAAGCCAGACTGCCCAGGGGTCAGTCCAATACTGGTGCTGCATTCTGCACTTCAGTTACAAAACAAGGAGCATATTAACGAGCCCCGATGCATCGCCCTTGCACCACCCAAAGTGGTGCGACAGCGATGGAACACAAAAAAGGAATTTATGAAGCCACGCAAAGCAACCTTGTGTGGCCCTGAGTGGCTTCATAAATCTCCAGTGAAGCAACGCAGCGCAAATCACAGCATCGCCTTATTCTGCACCAGGGAGGCATTTCCATGGTTGCTTCATGGGTGTTGCCACTCAACTCCCATGGTATTGACACATTCCCAGATTTACCAGAACTGGTAAACCCGGGAATGCGCCAAAAAAATAGACCTCCAAGGTGAAGCTTAACAAGGAGAAATATCTTTACTTCTCCTAATTTCTTCCTCTTTCCATGTGTGTTGCATTCTGCAGGACATATAGAAAGAGGAATTTGCCTCTCAGGATTGCTTTTGTGCAGGAAGGTGTCCTTCCTGCACATGAACAAACCTGGGGCTTATTTATGAGAGCCCTGAGTCACTTTTGCATCAGGTAAAGTGGTACAAGTGTGACTCAGGGCTCTCAATCAGATTTATGTGCCAGGCAAAGCCACCCTGCGTGATGTTTAGTGGCCTCATAAATCTTGTGTGAGTCAATGCAGCGCAAACCACTGCATTGCCTTACTCTTCACCCAGGAGGCGTTCCATGTGTGTTGCAGTGGGTTTTCTCATGCAACGCCCATGGATTTTGACCGTGCTCCATATTTACAAATGCATGTGAACCTGGGGAAGTGCCAAACTCGTACGCCTCCCTAGGTGAGGCGTAAAGAGAGAAAATATGTTTATTTGTCCTTGTTTATTCCTCTTCCCACGTGTGCTGCATTCTGCAGTAGTCTTATAGAAACAGAAAATAACTCTTCAGAGCAACCCTTCTGCCATTTTCCAAAATGACGGCTCTATAATGATGTGTTTTAGCCATCATATTGGTAATTTACTTTAATATTGTTTTTGTTTAAGGTTTTCCATTGATTGAAATTCTTAAACAGAAGTAAAGCAGGTGGTAGCAGAGGATCTTTACGTCCTGCCAGAGTTTTGCTAACTACAAAATTTGAGGAATACGTTAACAAAGAAAAATGAGTCATATGCCAAACTAATCCAAAACAAAAGCTAACATCAACTGCGGCTTGACAGAAGAGAGTTTGAGTTTCTACAGAAAAATGGCAAAACAGAGTTTACAAAAGATTGAAATGGATGGGTGAAGAGGATCAAATATTTTATCATTGTTACAAAAAGTGCTGCAAATCATATACAAAGGAAAAAAAGCCTGAAAAATAATGTCCAAAAATAGCAGAGGCCAATGAATCACAACAAATATCTGAGTCTTCTGAGAAAGTGACGACAACCAAACCCAATGCCCATCCCCTTAGAAGATAGATGGCTACCCCTTGTCCACGTCCAACAACTGATCAGAAAGAGAGGATCTTCAATGTGTTATCTGTGGTTTAGCCAGAACAAGGGTCAAAGGAACTGACAAAACAAATGTAGAGAGTATGAGAGTCTCGAAGGGCAAACATCTTTTTATTTGAAGGTAGTTTCTCCCAAGATGAAGTTTTCAGCCGAGTAGCTGATCTAAACAGCAAGGTGAATGTATTTGCAGCGGATTTGTATGCCCACGCGAACAGCATGATTGCATACTTTCGAAAATATGAATGTATAGTGAGCTCCCAGCAGCAATGTAACTGCTAACCTTTAGTTAAGTTTGCACTCTTTGAAAAGATAAGGGAGTTTTAAAACCACTCTTGAGTGCTGGCTACGGGTTAAAACAGTGAGCTCAGAGAAATAATGGTTTGCATTGACGAAACAGTCTTGAGTCATGATAATGAAGTTAAGATTTTTCTGGTGAGAATTCATAATGACAGAATTTGTTTTTGTCAATCTAACAAATAAAAAATTGAGCCACTTATGGTGAACTCAGCAGATTTGACTCCTGAAGTTCTTGCTGCCAAAATAAGATCACATGAGTCTGAAAAATCAGGAGAAACCATTTTAATAAATGTCCTCAAAGATTTTGATTTTGAACTTAATAAAAAAATTAGTTTCTAGCTCTGCAAATCAATGCAGCCAGCAAGAATGCCTCATGTTGTCTTAACATTCTGTACATCATTGTTAAATATCAGCAGAGGAAAACTGTTTCAAACTAAAGTTCTTAAGTTCGGAACAGAAGCCATCAACATTGATGATGGCTTTGAAGATTTAAGCGAAGAAGTGGAAAACAATGCCATGAACTGACAGGCTTATGCTGTGCAAATGTACTGTCTTTTTCAAATCATATTTTATAAATTACATCACGGCAAAAAGAAAGCTCCACTACACATGATGAAAGCCCACGCAGTCTATGACGGGTTCAATAGAAGAGAGCTAATCATTTCAATGATTAGGATTAGTGTATCAAGTTATATTGACATAGTACAGTGCAGGAACTTGTTAGCAGCTCATTCTGTAAAATGTTGTGAATCCGACAGAGCACCACTTCCAAGTCCCTTTACCAGGAAAGAATTTACAATTGCTGCTCTTGATAATTTTGATTTAGAAGATAGCTCTTCTTTGTCTGGAACATCCAGAACACATGATACTGCCATTTTGGTTTGTCAAGACTGTACGACTGAAGTAGAGCAGGAAAACAAACTATGTCAGCTGTAGGCATTAACAAATGAAGCTGCAAACTTATAAGCCAACTGCCTTGTGTGCAAACTCACTACAAGCCATCAACACGTTCCAGTCTACCAGAAGGTTTCAAAGTAGCTGAGGACATGGATCTTCTTCTATCTGATGCTGCGGTCTGCTAAGCTGATTTAACTGAATTTATCATATCGCTTGTTCAGTGTGGAATTAAGGATAAAGAAAAGCCAGTTCCTCCGTGGGCTGGAAGTCATGCTCTGATCTCTCAGAATACCGCCCCACTGAAGAAGGTTGGGATTTTACTAGTAATATCATTTCCAGTCGCAAACTACGCAACAGTGTAAACAGCTCTAAATGTGCGTGCTCAGCTTGAAGGCCAGCCTATCCTGCCAATTTTCTTCAATTAAGGTGTTTTATGTATTGTAGCTGACAAGTTTATGAGCAATCCAGTAGAATCTGATGATCTTTATCCAATGATGGGTATTTTCCACATCACAAAAGTTGCGTTGCGGTGTGTAGGAAGTTATCACAGAGGATGTGGCATAGAAAATGCACTTATTGAGGCTGAAATCTTTGGAATCAAAACTGTCCAGTCAGTATTGAACAGAATTCATTATGTTCGTTCATACCAAGGTATGTTCATCATATCTGACGTCATAAAACATTGCGTTGGAATACTTTCTGGAGCAAAAATGACAAATTAGGTTTTGCATATCTTATCTCAGAAATGAACAAGGCACAGGGTACACTTAATTCAAAAGAAATATTGCAAAGTCAGACAATGTTCAATACAGTCAGTTTAAAATCAAAAAACCTGAAACCAAATTCATAGAGTTTGTCTAAGAGTGTGAAGAAAAATCAGAACTTTGCAAGAACTGGGGAAATGTTTTTGTTAGAAATGGGATTTCTGGTTGCCTAAGGCTTGCGTCAAAGCCAGGCAGAAACTACCAATCTAGTCAGGGCAAGGGAGTTACACGCCAAAGATAACCCCTGCTCACCCCCTTGGTAGCTTGGCACGAGCAGTCAGGCTTATCCCGGTGGCAATGTGTAAAGCAGCAACACACTAGGCACACCACAAAAGGAACTCCACACAAGGTTATAACAAAAATAGCCTTTGTATTATCATAAGACACATTAGATGGTAATCACACAATATACGCTGTGCCAATTGGCACTGGGCAATATTTACAGGGGATTATATACACATGACAGGGCTACATGGACCACTGTCAGAATCATCACTTAGTAGAAACAGTAAAAGTAAGATTTATCATAACCGTAGAACACAACCCGTAATTGTAGCACAAATAGTCAATGTAGAGCACAACCAGTAACTACTGGTGAGATTAGGAACTTAGCATTAGATCCTGCAACAGAAATCACCTTATGCAGTAAGCATCATATTTAGCCTAAAGCACATTCTGCGCCAACCACATGGGTATAAATCACATTAGGTAATGAACTACATTAGGCCCAAACCTCATTAGCATTTCGCAATAGGCATCACATCAGGCATTACAAGCATAAATACATTAGGCAATAATCATGAGGCAGAACACATTGGACATCACATTAGGGCCTTGCGCCCTACCAATACCCAACTGACGGCTTGGCCAACTGGCCTTCCACTGGGGCTCCAATGCCCTCTGTCCCAAAATGTCAGGGCGGCTGCCAACGCAGCAAAGCAAAGGGGTGCAAAGCGCTGGGGCCAAGGAGTGTATTTCACTCCTTTCTCATTGTGCAACCCAAAATGTCTCCAAAGAAATAATAACTCTGGCACTACCAGTGCCTCTGGGGTCCCCACTGGGACTCTTCAAACAAATGTGCCCGAACGTTGCAGCTGCCCATTGTCAGGCGGGGTAGCTGTGGCAATAAATGTAGGCTTGGGCATTCACTGCGCCCTGTGGGCCCCACTGAGACTTTCAACACAATGGCCACTCCCACGTTGCAGCTGTCCGCCACGGCGGTACAGCTGTGAATAAATCCAGAGAGGCTCTGGCACTTCTGTGCCTTGGGGGAGCAACTACGGGGAAGGCACCGACAATGTGCCTCGACACCCCCCCTCCACCAGGCTCTCCACTTGGCCCCACTCTCCGGCTCTCTGCTCTCCTGGTGGGATCGGCACTCCGGGCAGCCTCCATGGTGAAGAGCTCTCTCTCGGAACCCCTCGATGATCCCTCCTCGTGACTCTTTGCTTCTTGGTCACAGGCAATCACTGCGGCCTTCCTTCCCCTCTGCCAGGGGGGAGGCTAAAACGCCACCACTGGAGCCTGCGAGGCTCCTGCCTCTCACCGGGGCTTCCTCTGGGCAGTACCGCGGGGCTCTCCTCCACTCACGGGAGCCCCGCACAGACTTCCGGCAACCCGAGGTAAGCTCCACCCACAACCAGGCAAGGCCGCCTGGCTTCCGGGTCGGCGGCTCTTTTCCTCGGGCCGCGGCAGTGATTTCATCGGCAGCACTTCAGTGCGGGGTGGGCACCTGCCACAAAGTAATCACATATGCGGGGTGGGCACCCGCTCTTCCGCAATGCACAAAAGCAGGGTGGGCACCCGCTAGAGCAGCAAAACGTGGGGTAGGCTCCTGCTCTATTCCTATGCCAATTAGGGGAATCCCCAAGTCGTAGCTCGGGCTGCAAGTTAAAAGTAGAAGCGCTGCGCTAGGCGCTAGGTCCTGGGTTTCCAAGGCAAAGTTCAGGGGGCACAAGGCGGGGCTCAGGCAGGCCACCACACAGGGCCCTCCAGCAGGGAGGCAGTCCCTTGTGGCGGGCCCTCCTGGAGCCCAGCAGCAGCAGCCCCCAGCGTCAGGACAAGCACAGGAACAGCACAACACTCATGGGGTCACAGCCCCTTCATTTATAGGACATTTTCCTTTGCCTGTAGGCACAGGGCTGGGGGGAAACCAGATGCAACTGGTTTAGGGTGGATTTGGAGCACTCTGTTTACCCAGCTCCTCTTCCCCTTTGTCCAGTGGGGGCTCAGTGCTCAGACGCACCACAGGGGGCGGAGCCAGCATTGTGGAGGAAAGGCACAGCCCTATTCAGGTCCCAGGTGCAACTCCTCCCTCCCATCTAGATGCAGATCTCTCTATTCACCACTGGGCTGACTCCCCCTGTCTCCTGGAGCCACCCACACCCCTCAGCTCCTGTCACTCACAAGCCAGACATGCACTCCACCTCAGGCATGCAGACACATAGCACACAGAAATGCCAACTTCTAAAATTGGCACTTCTCCACCAGTCACCATAAATCTGCACACACCGTTGCGCAGCATTTATTCTCACGAACTCATACATACTAAACTCGCCCCTGCACTCCTCTCATACCAGGAATTGCCATGGACACACTTATCACCCATGCATTCCTATGGGAGGGCAGACCAGTCTCACCACACGCACTCAGAGTGTGCACGCACTTTACACTGGGCCACAGTGCTAAAGTGCGCAGAGGCCAAAAATTACCAATATCCGGTCACAGAAAAGGCAAAAAGTTTAGGGGTGAACCTGCCAAAAGGGCCAAGTCCAACAGTTTTACACATGATAGCTATAGTGAAAAACGTGGTACATGCTTATCGGCAAGGCGATTGGGAGCTGCACGTGAAGACTGTGGAGTCACTGATTACTGTGTTTCGCAAATTTGATTGTCTAAACTACTTGAGATATGGGTCCTGGTATTTGAAAACAGTTAAGAAGCTAGAGGTGGAAAAACCATACCTCTACAGAAAATTCATCCATAGACATTTTGTGATGAAAGACAGAGAAGGAAGGTTCAATGCTGTGGCTCCAGATATTAAACTGGAACAGAAGATCCAGAGATCACAGAAAATCTCCAAGGGAATTGTTGGTCAGACACGTAAAAGTGAATATGTTGCTCAATGGCAGCTAGTTTATCATGAAGTTCTTTCTATTTGCAATGTTTTCAGAGAGATGATAAATTCAAAATTAATGGACCATCCTGAAACGGTTCCTCACCACGAACTTGTGGGTAAGAAAGGGGAACGTTTAATGAACATGTTGAGAGCCTTCTTCATTTCATGCAGCAGCACGAACACCCCTTTGAAATGTCTGAGCATGTTTGACTACACAACTTCATGACCAAACAATATGTGGATAAAGATATAAAGACAAATCTACTAGATGTCCTGGAACATGGATCGAAACTGTGCACAGAACAGAAGCAGGTGAGATTTGTATTGAAAGAAAAAAATCTGTTTGACATAATCACTAAAGATAAACTTCCACGCTTTTTTTGCCATAGTAAGAGTATTGTCCAACCAGCAAGTACAAAACAGGTTTCAAAATAACAACTTTTGCAGGAACATAGAGAAATGGATGTAGCAAAAGAAATGAGCGAATGGGCAATGTGTCACATGACCTTCTTCCAACAAACACATAATTTGATGCAGATGCTGCAACCAAACAGTAAAGCACAAACTTGTACAAGAGCTCGAAAAAAGCTTTTCACCTGAAGAATTTCAGTTAAAAAAGGTGACCTCATTGAAAACTACTGTTGTTGTGAACTATATGTCACAGTTGTGAATGGTCAAGATATCATCCATGCAAACCTTCGGAGAGGTCATTCAGACTGTTCTACAGATATCAAATTCAGTGTGCACCTTGCAAGAACTGCACCTTGTCTTTGACAATTATTTTGAACTATCTGTCAAAGAATGTGAGAGAATCATACAAATGTTTACAAGTGGAACGATTGACCTTGCCTGCATCGAAAATTTGACACAGATACCTGTGTAACTTGATAAATCCTGGTCATCGACATCGAACAAGATGAACTTGGAGATGCTAGCTCGCCAAACCTTTGCTGACGCTTCAGTGAACATTGAATGTCCATTTATTACAAGTGGAATGCTTGTCAATTAGGAGTTGGCGCCTCCAGAGATATATTCAAAAGGTATGGGCCACATTGTTCAGGAACTTAACATCAAATTGGAGGAAGCTGACCTTCGAGTTGTTCCACATGTTGAATGGGCTGTTCGAAATGGTTCCAATCGAGTTAATCTACTGTCAAATGACACAGATGTTATTATTGTGCTACTTAGATTTGTTGCAATGCTCATAAGTCAAGGATTATCAGAGTTATGGATACATTATGGAACAGGCGAGAAAAGACCCTTAATCCTGCTTCATATTCTGAACAAGAATCTTGACCCAGAGATGCCCTGTGTTCTTATCAAGGCACATATTCTTACAGGTGATGACACTATGAGCAAAATTGGAACAAAGCTTGGAGCTTTAACTGCTGAGCATGTTAAGTTTCTTAAAGGATTTGCTGAGACAGAAGAAGAATGTAACTTTAAAGACGTAGAAAAATCCCTTGTGCGTGTATGGAAAATGAGTCCAGACTGTCACACATTTGACTTTTGGCGATCTTCAGTACAGTGAGTTCAAGAGAACAGTCCCGCTAAGTGACCTTCCACCGACATCATATTCTGTGCGTGGACACATTAAAAGAGTGTTCTACTTCATCAGTAGATGTCGAAATGTTTTAGATCATGCATATGTAGAAAAAGATCAGTGTGAATTTGGTTGGGAAGATATTGATGGGGTGCTAAAACCTACAAAATTTCTAAAGCCTCTACCCACAGAACTTACCGTTACATGTACTTGGAAAACCTGTGCTACAAAAAGATGTCCCTGTCGATATGCTCTTCTCAAATGTACAACATTCTGCAAATGTACTGCGTGCGATTGCCGACACAAATTAATAAAGTGAACTATGAAAATGTGTCTAAAACAGGAGTGATAAACATATTTTTTTTATATTCACATCATAAATATTGTTTGCTGTATACATAAAAGGATTAAAAACCATTATTATTTGCTTCATTTCTATATATGTCTCTTCTTCCTCTATTAAAGCTGCCATTTTTGAAAATGGTAGAAGGGTTGCTCTGAGGAGTTATCTTCCGTCTCTATAAGACTACTTGACCCCCAAAACCTACGTTTTGACACTAAAATGAAGTATATAGTTCTCATGGTTCCTGATATATTACATCATCACAGCAACACATCCATCATTTTTCAAAATGCCCCCAGTAAAATTTGGCCTGGATCAGCAGTATCTACCCAAGCTAAATTACTTCTGTAATGATCCAAAAACACAATAAAAAATGAAAATCTCTGGACAACAATTGTTTACGGAGGTATGTCAGGGGGCTGGAATTACTGTGGGTGTTCGTCATTCCCAGCTCCACTAGTTCCTGTATGTGAATTTCAGTTTGGATATTAGTTGGAGAAGCAGCTAGTATCCTGTTAGTGTAAAGCAGATAGTTTCCAGCTGGTGTAGAGCAGGTAGTTTCCTGTTAGTGAAGAGCAGGTGGTCTCCTGTAAGTGTCCTGTTAGTGCTCCCTTTCTCACTAATGATCAAAGCCTGGTACCCCCTCATGATAGACACTCTTTACTTTTAACCATTTCTTTGACATCTTAAACCCATCATTTTTTGGTGGCTCTCCGAGTTCACAATTGGGCTGTGGGTTTTTAGTTTCGTAAAATATTGTTGTGTCCTGTTGTATTTTCAGCTGGTATTTAGATGTTTGGTTTCAAGCCCAGCAAGTTCTGTCCTGTTAAACCTTCGGCCAATGAGAACCTAGGACAAAGGGCAAACACATTGGAGCACACTTGATATATGGTACCATTGATCAGGGAACCATGAACAAAGCTGTAGTAGGAGGACTGGAAAACGAATTTATGTATACAGCCAAGAAATCACGAACCTGCCTCATAAGATAATAAGATATTGTCCAAAGACACACCACATTGTTTTATTTTTGGTTCTGTATTGCATAAGTCATAGAATACTATCTAGGAACATATCTGGGCCCGAAATGTGATAGAAAGCTCTGAATGGTTTTGTTGGTCATTAGTTTTACTTTCCTACATTCTTTGTAATGAAAGACCTGTTCCTTTTAAAACATAGAGCCCAGACTAGTCCCTATACTTATGTTTCTCAGTATTTTATACTACACTTTAGCTTTTAGCTGAGGGGCACATTTGCTATTATTTTGCTCAACTCAGCGTACGCAACGCAATGCAAGGAAATTTGGGGGCATATTATCAAGACAGGCGATAACATTATCGCCACTTTAGCGGCAGAAAACTGCCACTAAAACGGCGATAATGGGCATGATAATATGCTCTATGGAATTCCAATTGAAGCCCATGTTAGATGTGAAGGGCGTCTAACATGGGCTTCAATTGGAATTCCATAGAGCATATTATCAAGCCCATTATCGCCGTTTTAGCGGTAGTTTTCTGCCGCTAAAGCGGCGATAATTTTAACTCCATGGTTGATAATATGCCCCCAGTTGAGCTGTGTTGTTTGAAAGGGAGGTAGCAGAAATTCGGCATATTTACAAATATATTGAGTATTTCTGCTGGCTTCTTTTGTTGGTGCAATGTCTGCAGCCTAGTGCCAATGCAGGCATACTTGCACCATAGAGTAAGGGTGCCTGCATTAAGGACATGATTTTTTTTGTGCAGTAATGTATACCTTTCTGCACAACAAGAGGAAGTAACAAGGAGAAATAAAGATATTTCTCCTTGTTACACTTCTGTTGGGTAGGCAAACCATTTTGGCACAAACCCAGGTTTGCAAGTCTTTGTAAATTTGGGCTTGCATCAAAATACAAGAGTGGATGCATGGGAATGCCCATACTCCACCCATGTAATATCTACCCTATACAAAGTAATGCAAGGCAGCACTATGCGCTGCAATTCGTTACTTTGTATTTACTAAACGATAAAGCCAGGCAAAGTGACTTTATGTGGCTTAGTAAACTGCAGTTGGAGTGCAATAATACCGGAGGCCCTGGAGCATCAGTGGTGAATGGTACTACCCAAAATGGACAATGTCCAATTAGCAACCAATGCCCCCAAACTAAGAGAAAAGTCCTTACATTTGTGTTGGAAAGTGTGAGTTGAAACATATGTATTGAAAAGCGAAAGTGATTAAATAGTTGTTGATACATATTTAATTTTGTAATTAATTCTTCTTTTCTTTAGGCAAGTGCAAAAAATCTTGGTATGTCAAATTCTGCACAGGGTGAATCGGACCTATGGGAGATGTCGCACGAGTTTTCCAGAAGCACATCTGCAAACCTCCACCTCACACATCTTTTCAGGAATAAATCTGGGAAACAGTGCCGCCTTAAAGCATGGGCATTCTGGGCAGTTGCCCAGGGGTCCCACAAGCACAATCCAAGCAGACGAGAATTTAACTCTACTTCTCCGTTAAACATTTTTATTCCTGTGAAGGGTTGTGTAGGTGCTGGAGCAGAGTTTTCTGTTGAAAATTTATCGAGTTTTGAGCTCCAGTTTTGTTTATATGTTATGATTAAAATTACTAATTTAAAAACATTAATTAATAGTTTGTTTTTGTTCGAATTAACCAACATTACTAATGAAAAGACTACACGTGGGAATGCATATATGTTGCTTAATAATAAATGTGCGGTTTAATTAAATAAGTATCGCAAAAGTGCTATTTGTTTTGTGTTTGTGCGTTTAAAATAACGTGTGCTAATGCTTTATTGCGTTGCAGAAGGCTAGATAATTACATACACATAAGGGTATTAGTGGGGTTTAACACTGTACAATCATTATGATGTGGTAACGTTGTTTTGTGTTTCTTTTAATTAAGATGGTTCGTTTTGGCCTAAATAAAGATGGCTGCCATTTACAGCCTGCACTCGAGTGATCGAATTTTGTCGAGAGGCTTTGCTGAACATGGTCGAGAGTCACCTGACCACAGCCTCTGCCGGGTAGAAACTTTTCCGTGAGGACAGCAGCTCTGGGAATGATTCCAACTGTCCTTGGAGAAGGATAAAGCCACAATGAACAATGACCAGTCTGCGGTGGCTTTGCAAAGATATCAAGGAAGAGCATTTACGAAAGTAACATTTGCAAACTCGAGTTTCCTTCTTCCGTGTTTTTATTTTTGTGATTTTTCCTGAGCGGAGGTTTTTCTAAATGTAACCGAGTGACATCCTTTCCTGCTCGCTCTGCTCAGTGGTTCAACGGATATTCAACATTTGTTTGTAACTTCTTAATTTGTTATTTTCCTTATAAATATGCTAGACTAGAGAGGGTCCGTGTCCTTTGCTGTTCCATTGCGCTCGTTGCATTCATTGTGGTCATCGCGGTTTGGACTTCTTCCTGAACCTATGCTGAGGACGGCAACTTGAGAGACTTTCCCGAGAGACCTGTCCTGACCTTTAGCTAGAATAGGTAACTATGAGAATAATGATTTGCTAATGACTGACTTTCCATTTGAATTAATTTAGATAAACGAGCATTTGTTTGAATTCCAGTGTCGGGTGTTTATTCCTTGTCATTTATTGAGTTTCAAATGTATTTCTTATGTTTAAAATCATGACTCAGGACAATGTCATTAAGGTCGCATTGACCTCATTGTAGATGCAGATTGGTTTTCTCTCCAATATTCAGTGTGGATAGAGTAATAGTGTGAATTTAGTGTGATGGGCCCTAGCGTATGATGTGTGTATGAGCGTGTGACTGTAGGTTTACTCTGTCCGTGGAAGCAGGAAGAATTTATATGCGCCGATCTGCAGCAGTTTCCTGGTAGCAGTATGATGGTTAGATTATTGTCTTGATCTGATAGATTGCTTGTACATAGGCTTTTGATTTATTGATTTATTGATTGATGTTGGTATATGTACTAATACTATATGTTGAGGTCGTCGTATTGAGTTCTATGTAGTGTGTACGGCTTCTGGAACGTGGGGAGCTGGTGACGGTTTCGTAGTAGGGCAGAGGGAAGTGAGTGCTGCTCTCGGGAAAAACGGGATTGTTGGCCCTGTACGTATGCGGGGAAAAACGTCTGACAATTGAAGTTGCGCGTCACATTGTCTGGGTTCGGAATCAGTGACATCATCGTGTGTTACTATTAGAGACATATTTTCAGAATAAAAAGAGTGTGTATGGTAGCGAAGGTTATTTGTGAAACTCTGGTCTTAAGTCCCAGGGATCCGTAAAGTTCGCCGTTAAAGCTTATTGCTGGAGGAGTAATAGGTATTCTCTGAGCTTGTCTGAAGGACTGGGCAGAGGTAAGCACTGCTTGGTTAACGCGTGCTATAATTCTGTAGTGGGACAGACTGTTCGCTGTTCTCGGGAAAGGCAGGATTCTGTGTGCATGTGCTACATTTTCTGGTGTGAAAGTGCGTGAATGTATGAGCATTTAGTTGATTGTAAGACTCTTTGGAGCAGTCCTAGAGGAAACAGTTAATGGATGCATGTTAGAAGGGCAGAGTAGAGGGATGTGCTACTGTGTCAACGAAAGTAAAAATTCCGTGGTAGAGCAGAGGTAAGCGCTGTTCTAGAGAGAATCGGGATTCTTGTGAGAAAGACTTTTCTTTACTATTCTGTGGTTAGCGAAACAGAAAATGGAGATGTTTATATGTTGTAACTAATAGTTTTTGTAGAATCTGAAACGAAGTCTACT
Source organism: Triturus cristatus (assembly GCF_964204655.1). Lineage (NCBI taxonomy): Eukaryota > Metazoa > Chordata > Amphibia > Caudata > Salamandridae > Triturus > Triturus cristatus. The sequence continues at coordinate 1,085,515,079 of NC_140583.1, read as the reverse complement.
GAAAAGACTTTGTAAAGGAGGGGTAGACGAGTGACAGGAGACAGAGCAGAAGCGACTGCAGCGACTGCTGATGTCATACAGACCGTGCTGTGATTGGATAGTGGATCAGAACAGTGCTCGTGCTAGGATTGGTGCGTTGGTGTGAGCCGCGCAGGGATTGGAAGGAGTACGGGGTGACGTAGACGCTCCAGGATTGGTGCGTTGGTGTGAGTCGCGCTGTTATTGGACAAAAGATCGTACAGTTGCGGAAAGGACTAGAGGGTTGTAGTAAGCGCGAAAATGTATTACCAACCTGAGGAAAAGAAGAAGAAATCCTTGTTCGGTAAAATTAAAAGATGGTTCGACAAGGATAAAAACATAATAACTAGAGAGGGTGAATTGCTACCTCCGACGAGAACTCCTGCATCCTTTATGGTTGCGAAATATGGGTATCATACCTGTATATGGTTAGATAACTGGGCTAAGTATACTAAGGAAGATGGTGTCTTAGCGTTCCCGGAACATGGTTCATTTAATCTGGCCGTGTTGAGAAATTTACGGGAAAAAATGATGTGTCTAGAGCCTAGACCAAGGCCGACACAGTTCGAGGCGTTGGTGGAATGGGAAGAGGAGGTGCATGAGCGAGAAAAGCAGAGGAGTGGAGGCAATTATAGGTACATGTTCGGGAGGAAATATGATCGTGAAACTCATCATGATCGAATGAGGAGATTGCGAGATGCTAGTATGTCAGAAGGATTATATCCTATGAGAACTGTTGAAGAAGCGGAAGGGAGGAAAGGTGCAGAAAAGGTGTCTGATACAGAAGTGAGAAGGTATGGGCCTAATGATTATGAGGATGAGGTCTTGGATGACAAGATTTACTAGAGACCACCTCCGTATAGACCAGAACCAGAAGAGAGCACGCCAGTTGCTACTCCGATAAGAGATACTTTGCGAATTGTTAAAACTGAGGTTGTGACACCTGATCAGAAAAGTAGTAGCTCTTTCACGGAAAGGGAGAGAGAGCGGGAGAGAGAGAATCGAATTGGTGATGAGAAAACAAGGGAATTAGCCAGAACCACATCTGAGCTGACTGAGAAAATTAGAGAGCTGACGAAAAATCTTGAAGCTGTTACAGTGCCTGTAACAATTGGTCCGGTTGTGCCTATTTTTGATAAGCAAAGAATGGGTGAGAATGGTTTGACGGTTCCTTATGTTGGAAATGGTTTGGTTGGTACTTGTACTTTGGAGGAATCAAGAATGAGGAATGGTGAAAATAATTTGAGGCAGTCGAGACATGACACATGTAGTGGAGGATTAGATGTGCAGCCTAATTCAGGATTGAATACTGGTTGTTTGGGAGGAACGGTTTTGGAACCACAGAGAATGACGGAACAAGTGGGTGCAGTGAAAAAGTCTACTGAAATAACAGCTGAAGATTTGAATGATTGGTTGAAAGTTCTTCAAAAGAAGGATAAAGATTCACAGGCAATTGATGTAGCCAGGTTGCGCATAGAATTGGAGGAGCTTATTGCAGGAACAATTCCTACAGATATACTGAAAAACCATCATGATGGAGAGTTGTTATTTATGTGCAAGAGTATCACCTGGAGGGCTAAGAGTACACATGACAGGTTAAAGGCAATAGCGAGTGAACAAGGAGTTGAGATGGATAAGGTAAAAGCTTTGCCGAAGCCTTACAGGGTGGATTTCTCTGACAAGGACATAGAGAATCTAAATGGTGCTGGCAGAACAGGACAGATTAAGGAAATGATTGCCTTATTGCGAAAATGGGGTGATGTGGAAAAGTGGAAGGATAGGTGGTACAAGAAAAGGGAAGATTCAGTGGACAGGACTTACTCAGCTTTTCCTATGAGAGAAAAGGAGAAAACAGTGGATGCTTATCCTATGAGAGAGATTCCTGGAGGAGGATATGTACATGTCCCATGGACTAGACAGGATATTTTGTCATTTACGAATGATTTCCCTCGACTGAGAGAAAAGCCTGTCGAGTGGTATAGGCAGGTAGACAGGTTTGTGAAATTGTCAAAAGTGCTGTGGATTGACCTGAATAGTCTGTTTGATATAATTGTTCCAGCAGACTTGTGGGCAGAGTGTAAAATAGTTGTAGATTGGCCTACAAAGGAGTACCCAAGAGATCCAAAAACGGGAGCACCAGATCCAGAGGTGATGAAGAAATACGAGCAGGTTATAGTATTCCTGAAAAATAAAGTACCCCCAAAAGAGACAGACTGGGTTAAGATAGATCGAACACATAAGGAAGCAAAAGAATCAGTTCATGCTTTTTACGAAAGGCTGATAGTGGCTTTTAAACAGTTCAGTGGAGATGAACACCTGGGTGACAAGGATTTGAGTCATTTTGTATACAGATTTGTATATGGCCTGAGACCTGAAATCAGTGAAAGAATACGTGAGCATACAGTTGACTGGCAGAGTAAAAAGATTGATGAAATCTTGAGACATGCAAAGTACTTCAGTGATGAGATTGAAGCAAAACAGAGAAAGCTGAAAGAGAAAGCAATGTGGGCACAGGTGAAGGTTGCTGAGAGACAAGAAGCACAGTTGGTGCAACAGGCAAATAATCAAGGAAATAGGCCCAGATATACGGGAAAAGGAAAGGGGAATCTAGAGGAGGCCAAGAAGAAGTTCCCTTGTCACAACTGTGGACAATTGGGGCATTGGAGATCCGAGTGTACCAATCCACCATTAGTGAGTAATGAGAATAAACCCTTAAATCAACAGGTGCAGAACGAGGGGTGTAATCATCAGCAGCAACAGCAGAAGGTTGTCAGACAACAGAGCCAAGAGCCAAAACCGCCCTTGCCGCAGAATAGAGGGTCCCAAAAGTATAACCAGGACTCAGGATTCTACAATGATGAGCAGGTAAACAAACCGAGACGTTCTAACCTGGTACAGCAGTACTGGTTAAAGAATGAGGGGAGTGAGTCTGAAGGGGACTATTGACGGTGCCGAAGAGAGGAGGAAGAGTGCATACTTGGTGCAACTCTAGAAATAGACCAGGCAGGACCATTTGTGGATGGGAAAATAAATGGGGAGAGTGTTACTTTTTTGGTAGACACAGGAGCGACGAGATCAACTGTCAGGTCAGCAGATATTAGAAATCTTCCTCTCTCGGACGAAGCAATCCAAGTAGTTGGTGTAGCCAATACACAGATTAAGACTCGTCTTACCAAACTAGTAAGGGTAAGAATAGGGAAATTCTCAGACATGCACAGGTTCGTAGTTTGTGACACTAGTCCAGTGAACTTGTTAGGTAGGGACCTATTGTGCAAGATGAATTGTACAATTTTTTGTACTCCGGATGGAATACCTTTTGAGACACCAGATGAGGATGTTTTGTACCGGATGACTCTAGATAATAGAGAGAGTGAGATTGTTGGTACATATGCTGTGTTTAATCCAGATGATTTGCCTCAGGAGTTGAGACACACCGTAAAAACAGCGGTTTGGGATTTTACTGGAGAAGATGTGGGATTGATGAATAATGTAGATCCAGTGAAGATTTCAGTGAAAGAAGGGATTGTTTATCCTAATATCCCACAGTACAGATTGACACCAGAGATAATTGAGGGAATAACTCCTATAATTGACAAGATGATGCAACAGGGTGTTTTGAGAGAGTTACTGAGTAGCCCGTGTAATTCACCGATAATGGGGCTAAAGAAACCTAATGGAAAGTTCAGGATTGTGCAAGATTTGAGAAAAGTTAACAAAATTGTGGTGGCATGTTGTCCCATTGTGCCAAATCCGTCAGTGATTTTGTATCAGATTCCTCATGATGCTGAGTGGTACACAGTGATTGATTTGTGTCATGCTTTCTTTTCAATTCCATTGCATCATGACAGCCAGCCGATTTTTGCATTCCGGTTTGGCCAGCGTATTTTAGCATGGTGTCGTATCCCACAGGGGTATACAGAGAGTCCTTCGATATTCAATCAGTTGCTGAAAAAGTCATTGGAGAGTTTGATCATGCCTGAAAGCTCAGTACTAGTGCAGTATATCGATGACTTACTTGTGGCATCGAAGACACGTGAAGCTTGTGAAGTAGATACCATAGCTTTACTGAATCATCTGGCAGATGGAGGGTTAAAGGTATCTCCAGCCAAATTGCAATTTTGCAAGAAAGAGGTGCATTATCTTGGACACAATATTGAAAAGGGTCTGAGAAAGGTGACCGATGACAGGATCAAAATTATCAGAGGAATGAGAGCCCCGATGACCCAGAGAGAAGTGAGGATGTTTCTGGGGATGGTGGGTTATTGTCGTCAGTGGATAAGTAATTTCTCCCTGATAGCAAAGCCACTGATTAAGTTGACTAAAAGTGAGGTGAGAGACCCATTGGAACTGGATGGGGAACAAATGGCAGCATTTGAAGAGCTGAAGAGCAGAATGTGTGAAGCCCCTGCTTTGGGAATGCCAGACTATGAAAAAGAGTTTGAACTGTACTGCAGTGAGAGAAATGGTTGTGCACTTTCAGTGTTAATTCAGAAGCATGGACAACTGAGAAGGCCAATTGCGTATTTCTCATCGACACTTGACCCCGTAGCTGGGGGTTTACCAGGTTGCCTAAAAGCAGTAGCTGCTACATGCAGAAGCTTGGAACAGAGTGAAGGTATAATAATGGGATATCCTGTACGGGTATTCGTACCTCATGATGTGGCTATTCTTTTGACAAGAAGCAGGACTCAGTACATGTCACATAGTCGATTGACTAAATATGAGAAAACCATTTTGGGAGCATCAAATGTGACTCTTGAGAGATGTGTGAATGTGAATCCAGCAACGTTGTTACCGGATGCTGACAATGTGAATATTGGAGATGATGTTGATCATGATTGTTTGGATGTGCTTGACTACTGTACAAAACCAAGACCAGACATAAGAGATTTGCCATTGCCAGAGAGTGATCATGTGTTGTTTGTGGATGGATCATGTTTGAGAACTGATGATGGTGTGCTGAGTGCAGCATATGCAGTGTGCAAGGTTTCAGAAGTTATGGAAGCTTCGCCTTTGAAAGGAGTGAGATCTGCTCAAGTGGCTGAATTGGTGGCATTGACAAAAGCTTGTAAGATTGGGAAGAATCTGAGAGTAACTGTGATGACTGATAGTCAGTACGGATTTGGGGTCGTTCATGACTTTGGCCAGCTTTGGCTACAGAGAGGTTTCTTGACGTCGAGTGGGACTCCAATAAAGAATGCTGAGGTGATTGGAAAGTTGCTTGAGGCGATACAGCTGCCTAAAGAGCTAGCAGTTGTGAAATGTGCTGCTCATGGACAAGGAGATGATTTTGTTACTCTTGGTAATCGTTTTGCCAACGACATAGCACAATATTGTGCCAAAAACAATCATTCGATTAATAGGGCACGAGAAAGGGAGATGTCTTTTTATTCTGTGATGTTTACTAATGTCCTAGAAACGTGGGATGAAGTGAAACAGTTGCAGGATGAGGCAGGAGATGAGGAAATGAGAGATTGGATCAAGGCAGGTTGTGCCCCAAGAGAAACAGATCATGTTTGGATCTATAGAGATGGTAGACCAGTCATGCCCAACTCAATGCTGTCGACAATGGCAAGAATGTATCATGGCCAGGGACATCTGGGAAGGGACGCAATGATTAGGTCATTCAAGCAAACCTGGTACAATGCGAAGTTCAGGTTAATTGCAGAGAGCATCTGTCAGAGATGTTTGATTTGTCAGCAGTTCAATACTGGGAAAAAGACAGTGGTGAGTCTGGGAACAATAGGCAGAGAAGGAGGTCCTTTTACCAGAATGCAAATAGATTTCATTGAAATGCCCCAAGTGAATAAATTGAGGTATGTTCTAGTGGTAGTCTGTTTGTTCTCAAGATGGGTGGAGGCCTATCCGACTAGGAGAAATGATGGGATAACAGTTGTACAGTTACTGTTAAGAGAGTTGATTCCTAGGTACGGGTTCCCAGTGACAATTGAGTCTGATAGAGGTGGACACTTCTATAATGAGCTCATGGGTTTAATTTGTGAAGCATTGAGCATACAGCAGAAGCTACATTGTGCATACAGACCAGAGGCTTCTGGCGTCGTTGAACAGATGAATGGCACAATTAAAAATCGAATTGGTAAGATGTGTTTAGCTACTGGAATGAAATGGCCTGATGTCTTGCCTCTAGTGCTTATGACTATTAGGTCTACTCCAGATAGAACAACAGGGTTGAGTCCGCACGAAATCTTAATGGGACGTGCGATGAGACATGCTTTCGTGCCTGTCAACAAGTTGATGACAATAACTGATGACATGATTTTGGGTTACTGTAAAGGCCTGGCTGACGCAGTTCATTCTGTGTTTCACCAGGTTGGAGAAGACGCTACCACACTTGAGAAGAAGCAAGCCCATGATCTGAGTCCAGGGGACTGGGTGAGGATTAAGGTGCACAGAAGAAGAAATTGCTTGGTTCCAAGGTGGGGAAGGCCAAGACAAGTCATTCTGACTACGACAACTGCAGTGAAGTGTGCTGGTGTGAAAAACTGGGTGCATGCGAGTCATACTCTGAGAGTTCCAAATCCAAAGGATGGGACTGGTAAGGAGTATTTTGAGGCGTCAGATTCCAGTGATGATGCAAAAACTGAACCAGTGAGAAGGAGTAAGAATCCAGAAAGGGGTGAAGGAGAAAGAGAGTCAGGTGATTCCTTTCCTTTTCCAAGAGAGGCTTCAAGAGAAACATTGGGAGTCTCAGAGGAGAGATCAGATTCTGTAAGAGTGCCTGAAGTTCCAACAAACAGTAGAAGAGAAAAGAGCAATTCCACAGAAACTACACCTGAATCAGATGAGGAGGTTGAAAATCCACTTGAGATTACACCTGAAGAAGCAGGGTCAGAAGAAGATAGAGAGGGACAGATTGCGGAAGACCCCCGAGGAGGTGTAGGGAACATTCCTGATAAGCTAGGTGAAGGGACAAGTAGACAGCAAGAAGATTGCGTGTCGGAGACCCGAGGAGGGACAGAATTAGGGAAGTCTCAATCAGTGGTGGAAAAGACTGTGGAGCGAAAGAAAATTGTTAAAGAACAAGAGGCAAATGAGACAGAATCAGATGAGAGTGAAAATGAGAAATCAGAGGGTCGAGTTCTGAGAAAGAGAACTTGGATTGGAGAAAGAAATAATAAAGAAGTGAGATCAAAGAGGGTTGTAAGAGGAGATCTTTGGCCTAACAGAATAAAGAGACTGAGGTACAGACTGACACGTGCAAATTCATCGAAAGCTGAACAGGTGAACGAGGTGTCTAGTCAGAGTCAAGCAAAAGGTGAAAAACAAAAGGTCTCAAAGGAACCAGAGGAGATCAAGAGAATCAGAAAACCTAACCAGAAGTATAGGTCACCGGTATGGACGTACGTTGCACTGTCTGAAGGTGAAGAGGCAGAAAGACAAGGAAATCCAGAGGGGACCGTACGAGAAGTGGTTGAGGAGAAAACTGTTGGAATCCTGAAAGTTATCCTGACTGACATTGGAGAAGAGTCAGATGCACAGGATGTTGTTGAAGATCTGATACAATTTGATGTTGCTGAAGAAGAAGTAAAAAGTGATGAAAATCCAAATTGAGTGAACTAAAGGAGTCACTTGGAGAAAAGTGAAAAGAAAAAGTCTGAAATTAGCTGTGTGAAATAATCTAGAGTTTTAAACTCAGTAGTGGAGTAGAAGAGGCTAAGTCAAAAGACACTGCCAAAGTAGTAAAATGGCTAACACAGAGAATAATCAAAGTAGATGTGCCTTTTTGAAAAGATGGTGTAGAATGTGCTGCTGCTGTACTGGATTATTAATGCTATTATGGGGTGTACTAGCTTTATTGGTTACTTTTAGAGTTACAATAGATACTTTTGGAATACATACTGAAAATGTGACCAATGTAGAGAAGAGTTCACAGAAAGTAGTTCCGACTAGAATTAGTAACATTTACATACATAAAGATAGGTCGATTAATGATTTTTCTTGCAATGTTTTTTCAAAGTTGTTGTATGAATACGTAAAGACAATGGAAGTTAGGGATTGCTACGTTTGTATGCAATTACCTGCATCCGTTTCAGAGGGTGTTACTTATCACCATTTACCAGCTCCGTATGGAATTTCATGTAGTGTGCTAAGTAGTGTTTTTTATTTGTTAGGGAAAATAGATTATGAGATGTCTAACAAAGATAATATTTTTGGGTAATTGCCTATGAACAAAAAGCTGAATCCAGCTAAAGAAGCTAACATTTTTGGTGAGATTTTTGTTGAAAAAGAAGAATTAACATTAGATTACATTTTTAGAAACAATCTAACTTGCAGTTTGAAAGAAGAGGAGAAGGCTTTCCTAGACATGGTAGAGGAAAGGAGAATGAACATGCATGAGAAGGCAGGGAAATATAAAGTGAGTGAGACAATATGGGACATTGAGATGGGAAAGGAGTTGAAGAATGGAGCTAGTCCAACTTTGGCTTTAGATGCACCACAGAAGGGTAAACTATGCATTACCAGAAAGAAATCCCAATATGATACATAGTTTGTTGGGACTAGTGAGTGTCATGATACATACTTCATTTCAACAGGATGGGGTTTTAAAGGTGGAGAGGATCCTGTTTTCCCAGGAGTGTATTATGTTTGTGGGAACAAGGCTTATTACAAGTTGCCTGACCATTGGTATGGCACGTGTTATGTGGGCCTGGTCTTTCCAAAGATTTTTCATATAGATAGAATAGAAGATGTAGAACACATTAATTTACTAACACGATTTAAGAGAGAAACTTGGTCAGAAATTGTAGGTGATATCTTTGGAGCTTTAATTCCAGCAGTGGGAATTTCTTTAAATGCATATGGAATTCGGAAACTGTCAACAGTGGTGGATCGCTTATCGATAAGTACCGCTGGAGGGTTTCTTTTGGTGAATACGGAGATGATTGCCGTACGTGCCATGTCTATGCAAAATCGACTTGCCCTTGATATTCTATTAGCCAAAGAGGGTGGAGTCTGCGGAATGCTGAAAGTTCAACATTGTTGCACTTACATTCCTGATGAAAGCAAAGATCTAAAGGTCTATATCAAGAATATTACTGATTTGCATGAGGAATTAGTACCCCTGGAAGCTGAGAGTATCTGGACTAAAATAGCTAATAAGTTAATTGCTGTTAAGAGTTTTATTGCTAACATAGGTAGTACCATTATTGGTAGAATAATATTTCCATTGACATGTGTAATAGTTGCTTTATTGATACTAAGATTGGGGTGTTTGTGTTGTAAAAACAGGGGAGGGAAAAAGAGAATAATTAGAGAAAATGCTGAAAAGAAACGAAAGAGGTCAAGGAGAGACCCACAAGAAATAGAATTAGAAGAATTGAGGGAGAGTGTGTACTTGGAGTCGAAGAGGGATGATGTGAGAGAGTCTGGTGTTTGATGTTGTGTCATAAAAAACATTTCCAGTTTCTCCTAAAAATTGGGACTAAACATTGTTTTTTTTTTTTGGGTTGGTTTTTTGTGGTGATAAGATATCACCAAAGGGGGGATTGCTGGAGCAGAGTTTTCTGTTGAAAATTTATCGAGTTTTGAGCTCCAGTTTTGTTTATATGTTATGATTAAAATTACTAATTTAAAAACATTAATTAATAGTTTGTTTTTGTTCGAATTAACCAACATTACTAATGAAAAGACTACACGTGGGAATGCATATATGTTGCTTAATAATAAATGTGCGGTTTAATTAAATAAGTATCGCAAAAGTGCTATTTGTTTTGTGTTTGTGCGTTTAAAATAACGTGTGCTAATGCTTTATTGCGTTGCAGAAGGCTAGATAATTACATACACCTAAGGGTATTAGTGGGGTTTAACACTGTACAATCATTATGATGTGGTAACGTTGTTTTGTGTTTCTTTTAATTAAGATGGTCCGTTGTGGCCTAAATAAAGATGGCTGCCATTTACAGCCTGCACTCGAGTGATCGAATTTTGTCGAGAGGCTTTGCTGAACATGGTCGAGAGTCACCTGACCACAGCCTTTGCCGGGTAGAAAGTTTTCCATGCGGACAGCAGCTCTGGGAATGATTCCAACTGTCCTTGGAGAAGGATAAAGCCACAATGAACAATGACCAGTCTGCGGTGGCTTTGCAAAGATATCAAGGAAGAGCATTTACGAAAGTAACATTTGCAAACTCGAGTTTCCTTCTTCCGTGTTTTTATTTTTGTGATTTTTCCTGAGCGGAGGTTTTTCTAAATGTAACCGTTTGACATCCTTTCCTGCTCACTCTGCTCAGTGGTTCAACGGATATTCAACATTTGTTTTTAACTTCTTAATTTGTTATTTTCCTTATAAATATGCTAGACTAGAGAGGGTCCGTGTCCTTTGCTGTTCCATTGCGCTCGTTGCATTCATTGTGGTCATCGCGGTTTGGACTTCTTCCTGAACCTATGCTGAGGACGGCAACTTGAGAGACTTTCCCGAGAGACCTGTCCTGACCTTTAGCTAGAATAGGTAACTATGAGAATAATGATTTGCTAATGACTGACTTTCCATTTGAATTAATTTAGATAAACAAGCATTTGTTTGAGTTCCAGTGTCGGGTGTTTATTCCTTGTCATTTATTGAGTTTCAAATGTATTTCTTATGTTTAAAATCATGACTCAGGACAATGTCATTAAGGTCGCATTGACCTCATTGTAGATGCAGATTGGTTTAGGTTTTCTCTCCAATATTCAGTGTGGATAGAGTAATAGTGTGAATTTAGTGTGATGGGCCCTAGCGTATGATGTGTGTATGAGCGTGTGACTGTAGGTTTACTCTGTCCGTGGAAGCAGGGAGAATTTATATGCGCCGATCTGCAGCATAGGCAGCGCCCAGTGCACTGCTTTGCCTGGGAGCCTGTAATGCTGTTAAGACAATTAATAGAAAAAAACCTGTAAAAATAGCTCGGGCAGAGATGTAAATCTTCACCTGTACCTTATGTCATGTTTCATGATTAGGCCCCCCTGGTATTGAAAAACCACTCACCATCCCTTTTGTGACGTGGCTTTGCCTCACACGTGAAATGTTATATGTCTCTAAAGACATGGCATTGTCTTTCTATTCAAGGCAATATCTAATTAATAAGGAAGTTTTTGTAGGAGCACTATGCCATGTGCATAGAGGAATGAGTCTTGTCCCATTCTGTATTGTAACTCAACTCTCCATCATTGCAGTGGAAATGGGACCGTGGAGATATTGGAGCAAAAGCTAATGTGAATGACACAGAGGTAGCCAAGCAAAGGTAGGCCCGCACCAACATCTTCTTCTTATCCTTGCAGCTATGCCTAGCTGGCCCACCTTGAGAGTTTCTTCACAGTTCTTTGGGGATTTACTAGCCATGCTCATGTAGAGCCAGTACTCTCTTCAGTTCTATAGCCAAGATAATGAAGAAATACCTCGTGTTTGTCTCTGACTGTGTAGTCCAAGACTGTACCATCTGCAATGTTTACCTTTTCTGTGATTCATTGACATTGGCACTGTCTCAAGGGCAGCAGCGTTTGGTATAACCCAGCATCATTTAACCTTGTGGGCTGTTGATTCATTGTGACAGAGCAATGCATTTGAGATTGATCAGATCAGCTGTGTTTCGAAAGCAAATCTTTTTTTTTCACTCAGCTCCTCTGTATTTCATTCTGTAATCTTCTGAAGCCAATGCCTTGGATGGTGAGCAGGGTGTCTGCCACGCAAGCAGGAAGTACGTCGTGCCTCGCCGACATATATTAAGCGAATTGTGGGGCCCATCAGTGCCTCACAGACAGTCCTCAGAGATATATGACTTTGTCTTTGCTGCGTACCAGTTGTCACCTTGAGAATGACCTTCCTCCTCCACATTTCAGAGGTGTAACAGTTCACTGGGGTCAGACAGTGATGTTATGTTTTTCTGTAACGTCCAGGTTCAGGACTTCAGACCTTTCACTGGCTCCAGTTACCTGCTGACCTGGATCTGAAGGAAGGCTGCGCCTCCTGTGTGGACTGAGCACAGATCTCCGACTCTAAAATAGGTGGTTCGATCACTCCAGTCTGCACACTTTGCTGCTCTCAGACTGCACGCGCACACAGCAGGGAATAAAGACCCCTGCCTTTGATCATATCGTAAAATGATTAGACATTTGTTCTGCTCTTTCTGCTGCGACAAGGATCAATAGTAAACAGACGGAGCGACAGTCTGAAAGCGAGGCAGTGACACGAACCTGGCTGCAGAGGCGTAGCTAGAGCTTGTGGCGCCCGGGGCTATCCCTCAGATTGCCGCCCCTTGGGTGGGGGTGGGGGTCAGGTTGCTGGGGAAAAAAGACGGCAAGCACTTGAAAGAGGACCAAGAGACACGTTGTATCGCTGCTAATAGTTACCTCAATCATGCAAGTTACATGCACATACATGACACGGTCCAAGGCTACACAGTTGAATACACCGGTGACTGGCAGTGACTGGCAGTACAAAAGAGAACACACAGACTGCATGATCTATCTGGGGACTCAAAAAAACCGCATGTGACATCCATCAGAGAGCTGCGTGAACAATTACCTGGTAAACCCTCAGCACAGTGCAAACATGCACATACAGGACACTGTTCAGGGATCCATCATCTACAGCTGACATTAAATGACCGTTCATCATGGTCCCCCCATTAAAGCAGTGCACTTTGTGATCTGCATGGTACATGTTCTTTGCAGCAGGCACATTAACCCTCTGTGCTACCTTTCCAGGAGTCAACCCTTCCACTAGACAAAACTCGGATCTATCTCTAGGCAGAACATTAATCACCGAAGTTATCATGACATTTTTATTGTTTCTGAAAATTGCTGGAGGCCAGGAAGGAGGCAGCAAGTTTTTTTTAAACCATAATATACTTGCAAACACTACTCACCCACCCGAAATAGGTACCCAGTGCGGTCACACTGTTCGCATTGCCCTAACCTGCTCAAGGTTCATGTGACCTCAGTGACAGAGTCACAGCGACTGGATCACTGTTGCTCTAGGGTGTGCTGCTTCCTAGGCCTGCCCGCAAGACTGGAGATGAACTTCAGCATGGATTGTGGTGGATAGGCCTTCAAGGTTAACCCACAATTGACACCACTAGGGTACACCTGCTTGTGCTAACACATCAAGCCTTCTAAGGTCTAGTGGGGCCTTCTAAGGTCTAGCATGGGAATGTGCTCCCTAAGGAGAGTGGTCCGGTGGACTGGTCATGAAGGCTGAACCCAATTCCTCAGTTCCTAATTCGACAGCTCTGGCCATAGTGCCACATCCTCTCCCCCACTGAACACCATACTGCCCCACTGAGAGAAACTCGCTCTGCCTTCAGCTACAACCTAATTGTGCCCGCTATAAACACTTGGATGTGGCTCAATTCAAATTATGCACTTGATAAGAGTAGTATGCTGCCTAAAAAAAAAAAGTAAAAGCAACCACTCATAGGGAATGCAAGATTAAGTAAAGCATGTGAAATGTAAGCAGAAACAACATGGTTACCTTAACGATCTCCCACTCACTATTCAGAAATCAGCGAGTGGTTTTACCTGAAAAGTTAAGGACATGACTACAGGGCCCTGAAGGGAACCGTTTCAATGTCCATTGCTTATATCCTTAATAAACGTAAGCAGAATGGTTTAAAAAGACCACATCCATAAACACAGAGCCATGGTACGCATTTTGTTTTCCAATCCACCCATCAACCAGGTATTGCAGTCCCTCCTGGAATGGTACACTTCCCCACCTGGGGACAACAATGCTGTTCAAAGAAAGACGAGAAAACAAAAGTAGCGCTTCACTGCAAAGTCTGTAAAGTGAGGCTGATGTATTTGGATGTGAATAAAACCAATCTGGCCACTTTGCAACCACTCTGTCTTGCTTTATTTAGTTATGTATTTATTTTTCATATTTAAAACCTTCTATTTCTCTCCATCCCGCTGCACTTTGGAATAGAAAAATGTCAGAAAAAGGGCATTTCCCGCATATAGGAAGGGGGGGGCAGCTGCCAGCACAAAAAAGAAGAGGGCATTGCCCGAGGCCTATTCCTTCTCTGCCCGTCCCCGAACGTCCACGAAAGCAAGCCGAGCCTTATCTGAATGCCTTTGTCTGCCCCCAAAATAGTGCCGCCTGGGGCGGACCGCCCCCACCGTCCCCCCCCTAGCTACGCCACTGCCTGGTTGTGCGTACAGGGAGACAGAGCAGTATCATAGCTGCCAAGGAGTCAGAATGCTATGTGTGACATTTTCATAATTTCAGTGTAATTATCAGTAACATTTCAATGACTATGAGTGACACTTTCTTGCAAACAAAATAAAGCAATGAAGACGAGGGAAACAAAATAAATATCAGAAATTACATCCACTTGAGCAACAAGAAACTCCAAGGGGCATATCTACAAGGCGGCAATAACAAATTATCGCCGCTTTTGTGGCCGCTTTCGGCCGAAAAGCGGCGATAATTTTATCGCTATATCAGCAAGCTCACGCTATCGCTTGAATCCTTGCCTTAGCGCCTGTTTCCTGAACGCCCAGATTTGCATCTCTAATGAGATGCAAAGTGGGCGTTCCTTCCCGAAATAACTGGAGAAATGTAGCTAACCGACATTTCTCCAATTATCAAGGGAATCGCTAACAAGCATAGCGATAAGAAAAGTAGCGCTAACCATGGTTATCGCTACTTTCTTTACGCCTGCTTTAGTTCTGACTTAGCCATGTAATTCAATTGGAGGTGGATTACATGGCTAAGACTACCCTGCCCTATGAGCAAGGTATCGCCGGTCACAGTGCGATTATCGCTGGATTTCCAGCAATAATCACACTGTTTTCCAGCTAACACTTGCATTTCTATCGCTTTGGAGATAAGCGTTGCTGAGAGCACGCTATCTCCGCGATAAAAAGCAGCTATAGCCGGCGATAATTATCCTAGCGCTAAGTGCGCCTACCGATAATTATAGTCGGCCTTTGCTGATATGCCCCTAAGATCTTAAAACTGTTGCTAAGCACCAGGGGGCTTATTTACAAGGCCCTTGCGCCACTTTTGCATCACTTTTTCCATGTTAAAAGTAACACAAAAGTGGTGCAAGGGGCTTGTAAATCTGCCCCTAAGTCTCCAGCTGGGGCGCAGAGTAGTCTCACATAGGAATCGCCTGCATCTAGGTCACAGTAGTGTTTACAGAATCAAAAGCTGTTCAACTTGAGCCACACAGCATGAATTAGTTAATATACAGAATAAACGCCCTGCTCCATTTCCCATCCACATGCTCCAATGACTGGTGTATTTTTTTAAATGCGCTTCAACTTCAGTTTAATTAGCATTCATTCACCAACACGTATACATCCGGCCACCACCAGCCGCCTCACAAACACCTACGGTCACGGTCACTGCCTTCGAGAGACATCCACCAATCTCTAGCAAGCGCCGGATTAAATTGCCTATCATCGTACAGTAAAGGAAAGTTGGAGCTGCTGGCTGGCCGAGGGTGAAGTAAGAACCAACGGCGGCAGTTTGGGCAAGGCAACCACGAGCCTGCAGCCATGCCCAGGGAAGAACTTCAGCAGTAACACGACTGGCACTGCAGGCAGCTGATCGTGTGCTGCTGCTTATGCTAAACAACAAACTGTAGGAATATCTAACACACTCGGCTGGCGGCACTGTCTGTCTATTTTACTTGCGAGGCCACAAGCCATGGCAATGGTTTTACTGCAGCGGTGGGCCAGCCGGACCGTCCGCCTGTCCGCCTCCTCAGGGTCGAGGCCTGGATGCTGCAGCGTCTCTCTCTCTGCAGTGGGGTGGCGGGCATCATCATGGTTTTAAATGTCAGCCACACGGCGGTGTGAAACGAAGGCAGTGCTGCCATAATTTGCTGCAACCACTTGCCAGCCTCCCACAAACTGCTGCAGCCGGTACCAGCACTAGCAGGACGTGACATCCCTGCTGTGCCTAAAGCCTCTGACTGTCTCAACCTGAGTCAGCTGATGTCTTGGTAGAAGCCATTGGGCACTACCTCTTTTTTTTAAATATTTATATTTAAATTTTGATTTGCTTTTACAGAGAATACAATCACTACCATTGTTGCCGGGTTAGCCCAGATTGGATAATAGCCGTTACGCATTGGTGTATATATAGCTAGCCCCTTTAGTTTGTTTTTTGAGAGAGAACGAGATGTAAGAAGGAAAGGACAGACAAATTAGTGGTGAATCCGAAGAGGAATAGGACAGACAAGAGAGAGATATAGCCACTGTACAATACATTGGTATCAGCTATGCATACTGCATTACAGCAGACGTTATACATAACATTTGCATCAGCTAAACATGCTGCGTTGCCTCTGACACCCATTCGGGGTATTTTAGGTCCAAATGCCGGGCCACCGGTGTTATGTTAGGGAGAAAACAATTGGGCGGGGGACGATTCGTTGTTTTCTAGATACAGCTGTTTATGGGGGTTCGTACGAGTCAAGGTAAGTGTCCAGAGCTTCCCACAAGCCTCTCGAGGACGCCTTCCAGGGTGAGAATTGTGGCGCAATATTGTCTGCTCCTCTGAGATGGGTGACCCAATTGATCCATCCTTTGTAGCTGGTTTTGTTTGTGTCCTTAAAGTTGTTGAGGGCCATTTTCACGGCCGCTGTCAGTAAGAGGTCCATTAGGTCCTTGTCTTGTTCAGTTCTCAAGTTCGTGCGCATGAATGCTGAGGTGAGGGTGGAGAATTCCATTGGTAGTTTGCGTTTAGACACCACATTAATGAAATCAAAGATTTTTCCCCAGAATACATTGAGTGTTGGGCAAAGGAAGATAAGGTGTGCAAGGTCTCCCGTCTCTTTGTTACAGTTCCAGCAGAGTGAGTCTTCCCTGAGCCCTTGTGAGTGTAGTCTTGCGGGGGTCCAGAAAGCCTTGTGAAGCAGCCAAAATTTAGTTTGTGCCGATACTGGGGTAATCTTATTACGCGAGGTCGAGGACCACAGAGTATCCCATTCCTGTTCGTTGAGAGGTGTGTTAGATTGTTTGTCACAATAGGCTATTGTTATTCGGTTAAGTTTGTTGGTTTTGGGGCGTAAAAGTTTGTAGAGCTGCGATTCTTGGGGCCCTAGTTTGTTAATGTTTAAGACATACCGGAAGATTGAGGGTTGGGAGGTATTTAGTTTCGTCTTTGATAAGGCCACACTTATTTTCAGAAACTTATAGAGTTTGATGTCGTTAAGGTGGTGTCTTGTTTTGAGGTCTGAGAAGGTAATGGGGTAGTTCCTGTTTTGAGTAGGTGTGGATAGTAAATACCTTCCTTTATCCAGGTATCGAAGATAAGGCTTTTCCCCTTGTATCTAAACTTGCTATTAGCCCAAAGTGATTCAAGCTTAGACCCTTTGATGCTAATTTCCATCTTCCTGTCTACTTTTAGAAGCGCGATCTTTATATTTTTAAGGTCTCGTCTAGCAAACGCAGCGCGAAAGCGCTGTCGCCAGCGAGATCTATTGTTACTGACTTGCCTCGGAAGTGGGACAGGAGATGGGCACGCGCAGGGCTTTTGCCAGATTGGAGCCTGTGTATGCGCACGTACAGCCACGCATGTGCATATCTCCTGTCCCCCTTCCATCCTCAGCAGCCTCATGCACTTTCACTTTCCATTCCCCCCGTCGGCTCCACAGAGACAGCTTGTTAAATTTCTAACCAGCGAACCATTGACTACTAAAAGTTAGCAATTGTTTAGCATCGGGAATTCTTTGACGATAGACTTTACTATGTTAATGAGGCATTCAGATATACGCAACCTAGTAGTCGCAGAGATCCACAGGTTTGCCTCACAGCTCAGGCGGACCGCAGTCTAGAACTGTCCAGACATGGACCCCAAGCTCACTGGCAGGAATCACCCCCACTTTCCCATAGTGATCTCTGTTTAACTTACAGAACCCGCACGCTGCCGCCATGTTGAAAACACTTCGGTCTACAGTACCCTGCGCGTGGACTCACCTCCAGTGACATCACTGTCTACCTGCAACCGTAGCACCACCTTGTTAGACCCGGCCCTCGTAACATAGTCAGACCTGACCCCTGCACCTCACACCTGCCCCGAGCCCACGGCCTAGCCGATCCTTCCCACCAGAACACACACACCCGACCCGGACTTCCCCCGTCCGTGGCCTTCCTCCTTCGGCCACCCCGGGCCAGCGTGCCCACTTCATGCACCAAGATGGCCGCCCGGCCCCAGCGCGACCCTGGCCTAGAGGCGCCACTCCGGCTGGAGGACATCGCGCTCCCCTTGGGATGAGAAAGGGAGGAGCAGTTTCCATCACACCTCTGCGCTTCCCTGGGAAGGTGGGTTTCGATCAACCCGCCGGCCTCCCCGAGGGCTGGCTCCACGCCTGCTGGGTGTCTGGGGCTCCTCCCGACACGGCCCTGAAAGGATCAAAGGACAATGGCAGGAAACCCCCAACAAGCGACCCCCAGGTGACAAGACCCCTGCCTCCACAGACTCCGGACATCAAAGAGGAGTCGCCCTATAACAAGGGGTGCTCTGGGACTGTCCGGCGAATTCGCCTTGGAACACCTGAGCCCTGCTGAGTGACTCGCGGCTCCCCTGAAGATCGTAAGACCTCCAAACTGGTGCTTGAGCCCTGCTGAGTGACTCGCGGCTCCCTGAAGATCGTAAAGACCTCCGAACTTGTGCTTGAGCCCTGCTGAGTGACTCGCGGCTCCCCGAAGATCGTAAGACCTCCGAACTTATACTCGAGCCTGCCGAGTGACTCGCGGCTTCCACAGACTCTCTTGGTCCCGCCGGACCCCACGACGACAAGCGTATCCCCCAGCTCGAGGATTGTGAGCTGTGCGCCGGGTACGCTCCTGCATTTGATTCTTATCCCCAAAGACTGTCCCGCTACCTCCTAACCCCCCTCCAAGACTTTGGGAGCCCGCGCTCTACTTGTATATATTTTGCCTTGCTGATCATAAAGATCCCACAACTCCGATCTGATAAAGATTTGCTCTTAAGAACTTCTCGTGTACTGTCTCTCTGTCGTGTGGTGCCGAGTGTACGATCCTAGATACGAGGTTCCTCCCCTGAGGAGTCTCCCGCCAGTGCACGGCTACGATACCTCGAGGGTGGGTCTCAGGGCAGTCAGGGCCCCTTCCGGGCCCCTCTGAGGTCGCCTTCTAACATTGGTGGCAAGCGACGGGATTCGGGCCCATAATCTAGAGATCGTACCGTGAACGGCTGACGCACTACCGACAAAGATGGCAGAAGGAAACGCCGCGGTTCTCATAGAAGACGACGCCAGTACCGTGTTCCAGGTGGAACAGCTGGAGGAGTACACTCACAAAGAACTAAAGCAATTCTGCAAGGAACTCAGAATCGCTACCACTGGTCTCAACACCAAAGAAGATATGCAAAAGGCACTGAAAGCTTGGGTGGATTCTGGAGCCTCACGCCCAGAAGGAGCGGGGGAGCCCCACGACGAAGCTGGACCCTCCCAAGGAGAACGCAGCAGCAACCAGGTGTGAGCCTTCGTACCAGACGGGGGCCTATCCCCGGAGGAACTCGCAGACAGAGAAAAAAGTCGCCATCACGAGCTCGAATTAGCCAAACTCAAAATTGAGGGCGAGTTGAAATTAGCCTTGAAAAATCTAGCAGTAGAACAGTTGCGAGTACAAGGAGAACTAGAAGAGAAGAAACTCCAATGAGAACACGAGGGAAGGAGACTTCAACTGGAACATGAACGCAGCTTGAAGGAAATAGAACTGAAAGCAAGAAGCGAAGAAGCGCGGCCCCTGGGGAACCGGGAGGCGGCCGCCCCGACGGAGCAGAAGGTCCACATCCCCAAGGATGTGGTCAAAAAATATTACAAAAATGATGACATTCAGCAGTGGTTCCGGGCCTACGAGGTCGCCATGACCTCCCATCGGGTCCCACAGAAGGATTGGGGGGCTGGGTTATGGGGACGATTCCTGAGCGAAGGGAGAGACACCCTGCTCGACCTACCCACCTCCATGCAGACCTCCTATGAACACATGAAAGCGGCCCTCCTCACAAGGTACGGCCTCACCCCGGAGATGTACCGCCAGCGGTTCCGGGACTGCAGGAAGATCCCGGGTACCACCTGGGTGGAATATGTGAATTTCTTCAGCCACGCCTTCGATGGGTGGGTCAAGGGCAGCAAAACCACTCTGGAAGAACTAACCGACCTTATGTTGTGGGAGCACCTGGCTGCTAACTGCTTTGTGGAACTACGCCAGCATCTGCTCTACAGCAAGCTCACAGACCCGAGGAAGCTGGCTGTCGAGGCGGATCGCTGGACCAACACCCGGGTCTCCCGGGGCCCTGTAGGAGAGTACCCCCGAGCCAGTCAGGGACCACCCCACCAGAGAGGGGGGGGAAACCAGGGAGGGCAGAGAGAGTCCCAGGCTAGTCCCCCGAAGTCCCAATCTCCACCTTTCCCGGCACCCCCACCAGCTGTATCCGGCCCCCTCTGAGACGGGGGCACCGGGTAACCATCACTTGTTTTCGTTGCCAGAAGCCCGGGCATTACGCCAACGACCCTGAATGCCCCATGGCCCCACGCACCACCCAGGCAGCACCCCCCGCTAGACAGATAGCCAATGTAGCCCTGGGGGAGGAGGTTGAGGAGGCCGAGGAGTGGGAACCCGCCGCTATGGCCCTAGTATCCTTAGGAGATAGAGAGATGGTCCCTGGGAGCCTCCTGCCCTCTAACACAAAGAAATGTGGGCAGCTCGTAACGATCAATGGCCACCAAGTAGAAGCCCTCCGTGACACAGGGGCCAGCATCACCGGGGTCCTCAGCCACTTAGTCCACGAAGACCAGGTCCTCCCCAACGTATTTTGCCCTGTCATTTCAGCCGACAACACAGAAAGCCTATGTAAGGTAGCCCTGGTGCCCTTTGAGTGGGGAGGGGTGGTCGGCAAACTGAAGGTCGCAGTGAGAACCTCCCAGCCCGTCGACTGTCTCCTGGGGAACGACCTGGAAAGTTCCCCCTGGGGACAAGTTGAGCGCAAGACCCACCTAGGGATGCTGGGCCTCCCTGAGTGGGTGTGCGCCACCACTCGATCCATGGCGGCTCGACTGACCCCCCTGAGGGACGTCGACGACGCCCCGGCCCCTGAAGATGGGATGGCCCCGGCCGAGGGTCCCCACATCCCCCCACCAGAAGAGTCGATCGCCAGTGACGAACCCCCGCCTTCCGACTCCACCCCAGACACCGAGTTAGGCGATCTGCCCGAATTAGCCCAGTGGCGCCACGAGGGGGGCCCCTCCCGAGAGGAGTTCTGCCGAGAGCAAGCTACCTGTCCCTCCCTGGTCAGGCCCCGGCAGCAGGCAGAGGCCCAGGCCGCAGGCGACCAGACAGGGACGCACCGGGTATACTGGGAGAATGACCTTTTGTACAGCGAACAGAAGTCGGTGGAGCTAGGGTCTGGCCGGGTGCTGGTGGTACCCCTACGCTTCCGAACCCTCCTCCTGGGCTTGGCCCACGACGTTCCCCTCGCAGGCCACTTGGGTCAGGACAAAACATACAGTCGCCTCGTGACTCACTTCTACTGGCCCAGACTGAAAGCGGATGTGGAAGCCCACTGCAAGTCCTGTCCCACGTGCCAGGCCAGTGGGAAGAGTGGAGGGAAGCGCAAGGCTCCCCTCCAACCCTTCCCTGTCGTCAGTACCCCTTTTGAGCGGGTCGGGATCGACATTGTAGGACCTCTGGACCCCCCAACTTCCCAGGGGCACCGGTTCATCCTCGTCCTGGTGGACCATGCCACCCGTTACCCTGAGGCCATTCCCCTGCGTTCCGTCACGGCCCCCGTGGTGGGCCGGGCGTTGATGGGAATCTTCTCCCGCATGGGTTTTCCCCGCGAGGTCTTGAGCGATCGCGGTACCAACTTTATCTCCCGATACATGAGGTCCTTATGGCAACAGTGCGGGGTGTCCTACAAGTTCACCACCCCGTACCACCCCCAAGGAAACGGCCTGGTAGAGCGGTTTAACCGGACTCTGAAGGGGATGATCGCGGGCCTGGAAGAGCTCCTCCGGCGTAAGTGGGACCTCCTGCTCCCCTGCCTCCTATTCGCATACCGAGAGGTTCCCCAGAAATCCTTGGGTTTCAGCCCATTTGAGTTACTCTACGGGGACCCCCTCAGGGGGCCCCTCAGCCTGGTCAAGGAAGAGTGGGAGGCGGCGCCCCGAGGCCCCCCCGAGACGTGTTCCGTTACGTCCTGACCCTCCGAAATCAGACCAGGAGGTTCCGGGAGATGGCAGATGCCAACCTGGAGGCGAGTCAGGAGGAGATGAAGCGCTGGTACGACCAGAACGCCGCGCTAGTCGAGTTTCAGCCGGGCCAGCTGGTGTGGGTCATGGCCCCCGTGAAACCCTGCGCTCTCCAGGATAAATGGACCAGGCCCTTCAAAGTAGTTGAGCGGAAGAGCCCGGTCACGTACTTGGTAGACGTCCAGTCATCCCGGGACCCCCTCCGGGTCCTCCACGTGAACCGCCTCAAGCCCCACTTTGTGCGGATGGAGCTGAGCCTCCTACTGGCCACTGACGACGGGTCCGAAGAAGAGTCAGATCCTCTCCCTGATCTTCTGTGCACCAAGGAGAAGGACGGCTCCGTAGAGGGAGTGAACCTCTCCCCGTCTCTCACTCCTCAGCAACGTGAGGATTGCCGCCAGCTCCTAGGGCAGTTTCCGGACCTTTTCTCCTTGGTCCCCAAGGTCACCGACTGGTGTGTCCATGATGTGGATACCGGGGACAGCCCGCCAGTAAGACCCCGAGCCTACCGAGTCCCTGATCGGGTCCGGTCCTGTATCCAAGCCGAAGTCTCAAAAATGTTGACCCTAGGCGTGATCGAACCCTCAGACAGCCCCTGGGCCAGCCCCGTAGTCCTGGTCCCAAAAGCAGCTGCCCCCGGGGTCGCCCCAGAACTCCGCTTCTGCGTGGACTACCGGGGACTCAATGAAGTCACCCGAGCCGATGCCCACCCCATTCCCCGAGCCGACGAGCTCATTGACCGGCTCGGGGCTGCTCGGTTCCTCATCACCTTCGATCTCACCTGCGGCTACTGGCAAATTGCGCTCACAGAGGGAGCCAAGGAGCGGTCCGCCTTCTCCACCCCGGATGGGCACTATCGCTTTCGCGTGATGCCTTTCGGGATGAAAAATGCCCCGGCCATCTTCCAGCGACTGGTAAATAGAGTCCTGGCCGGGCTGGAAAAATTCAGCGCTGCATATCTCGACGATATTGCAGTTTTTAGTTCCGAATGGAGTGAGCACCTCCAGCACCTCCGGAGGGTGCTAACCGCCCTACGCCAGGCGGGCCTCACCGTGAAAGCCAGCAAATGCCAGATTGGGCAAGGTTCGGTAACCTACCTGGGGCACCAGGTCGGAAGCGGGCAGGTCGCCCCTCTACAGCCCAAAATCGACGCCATCCTAGCCTGGGAACCCCCCACTACCCAAACAGAGGTCCGAGTCTTTCTGGGCCTCACGGGCTACTACCGGAGATTCATCCGGAATTACGGCAGCCTGGTCGGTCCCCTCACGGGACTTACGGCCAAGAAACAGCCCAAGAAGGTACAGTGGTCCTCTGCCTGCCAATAGGCGTTCAATGCCCTGAAAACGGCCATGTGTACGGCCCCCGTCCTCCAGGCCCCCGACTACTCCAAAGAGTTTGTGGTACAAACTGATGCCTCCGAGCATGGCATCGGGGCGGTCTTCTCCCAGGTAAATGACCAGGGTCTAGACCAGCCCGTGGCCTTCCTCAGCCGAAGGCTGTTGCCCCGGGAACAGAGATGGAGTACCATCGAGCGCGAGGCATTCGCCGTAGTCTGGGCCCTCAAGAAACTACGCCCTTACCTGTTCGGCACCCATTTCAGGGTCCAAACCGATCATCGCCCCTTGCGATGGCTCATGCAGATGCGAGGAGAAAACCCCAAGCTTCTGCGATGGTCAATCTCCCTCCAGGGGATGGATTTCACCGTGGAACATCGCCCTGGCACGGACC
Organism: Triturus cristatus; assembly: GCF_964204655.1. Lineage (NCBI taxonomy): Eukaryota > Metazoa > Chordata > Amphibia > Caudata > Salamandridae > Triturus > Triturus cristatus. The sequence goes on along the minus strand of NC_140583.1, from coordinate 1,085,491,107 downwards.
ACGCCAACGCCGATGGCCTCTCCCGATTCTTCCGCCTCAGCGAAGAGAACCCCCAAGAAGATGGGTAGTTCTCTCCGGCTTTCAGCTGGGGGGGACGCGTGTTAGACCCGGCCCTCGTAACATAGTCAGACCTGACCCCTGCACCTCACACCTGCCCCGAGCCCACAGCCTAGCCGATCCTTCCCACCAGAACACACACACCCGACCCGGACTTCCCCCGTCCGTGGCCTTCCTCCTTCGGCCACCCCGGGCCAGCGTGCCCACTTCATGCACCAAGATGGCCGCCCGGCCCCAGCGCGACCCTGGCCTAGAGGCCCCACTCTGGCTGGAGGACATCGCGCTCCCCTTGGGATGAGAAAGGGAGGAGCAGTTTCCATCACACCTCTGCGCTTCCCTGGGAAGGTGGGTTTCGATCGACCCGCCGGCCTCCCCGAGGGCTGGCTCCACGCCTGCTGGGTGTCTGGGGCTCCTCCCGACACGGCCCTGAAAGGATCAAAGGACAATGGCAGGAAACCCCCAACAAGCGACCCCCAGGTGACAAGACCCCTGCCTGCACAGACTCCGGACATCAAAGAGGAGTCGCCCTATAACAAGGGGTGCTCTGGGACTGTCCGGCGAATTCGCCTTGGAACACCTGAGCCCTGCTGAGTGACTCGCGGCTCCCCTGAAGATCGTAAGACCTCCGAACTTGTGCTTGAGCCCTGCTGAGTGACTCGCGGCTCCCCTGAAGATCGTAAGACCTCCGAACTGGTGCTTGAGCCCTGCTGAGTGACTCGCGGCTCCCTGAAGATCGTAAAGACCTCCGAACTTGTGCTTGAGCCCTGCTGAGTGACTCGCGGCTCCCCGAAGATCGTAAGACCTCCGAACTTATACTCGAGCCTGCCGAGTGACTCGCGGCTCCCACAGACTCTCTTGGTCCCGCCGGACCCCACGACGACAAGCGTATCCCCCAGCTCGAGGATTGTGAGCTGTGCGCCGGGTACACTCCTGCATTTGATTCTTATCCCCAAAGACTGTCCCGCTACCTCCTAACCCCCCTCCAAGACTTTGGGAGCCCGCGCTCTACTTGTATATATTTTGCCTTGCTGATCATAAATATCCCACAACTACGATCTGATAAAGATTTGCTCTTAAGAACTTCTCGTGTACTGTCTCTCTGTCGTGTGGTGCCGAGTGTACGATCCTAGATACGAGCTTCCTCCCCTGAGGAGTCTCCCGCCAGTGCCCGGCTACGATACCTCGAGGGTGGGTCTCAGGGCAGTCAGGGCCCCTTCCGGGCCCCTCTGAGGTCGCCTTCTAACACACCTCTACAAAAACATCACTGCGAGCCGGCTGCACCTGTCCTCCCCTAAGACTGCCCGTGCCCAATGGCATGCCCAGAGGCGTCCATGCTGGGGTCAGGCAATCGATTCTTGTTCATTAGGAGGGACGGACATAGAGGCAGTGCTTTAAGTGTTATGAAAAACCAGGGGGGGTGTCTCTCAAAGCGGCGTGGCTTATCTAATTAAGGGCATGCCTTAAAAACACGTCAACTAAAAATCTGTGCTTTGCATTAGTGTGCCGCCCGACTGGTATTTTGTTGTTTATGTCCTTGCATCCATGCTAGTGACATCACACGTACAAGTCACGACTATTGTCAATGGTTGTTAGTTGCATAAGATAAATAAGCAGCAACTAATGCTTGTTTTCCTCTGGGAAGTGACGGCGTGCCGGCTCATTGGCTGCGTCACCATCTTCTTCATGTCTTCCCTCAGCTTCACGGCCGTCTTGCTTTGCTTGAAGGAACACAAGAACAGAGAGCAGTCACTCGCACACACTACGGGTGGCTGCATGCTGCAAAACCTAAACGTTTCACATACAACCAACGCATCTCATGCAATGACTTTAGGACTAATGTGGAGTTTAGTGCGCAAGCCCGCTGGCCCCTTGTTCAAATGAATCTGCGCTTTTATTTACTGAGGAAAAGGCGAGCGTGCGCAGGAGCACTCGGGACAGAGTCGGTGTGTAGCTAGGTGATAGAGTGCTTTCACAGCTGGCATAGGAGGACTGTATCCAAGGAATGAGTGCTATAGCAACCAGAGGGTGAGACTCAGCAGACATTGTGCAACCGCATGACAGACAGTGGCGAACAAGGAAGCCTACGGAAGTTTACAGAACAAGTAGACAGCGGGAGCACTCTGGGGCGAAATAATGCTGCTGTTCGGTCGTGAAAACTTGAAGCATCTCAGAACGGCACGACAACGTGAGAGCGTCGGGGCGTTTTGAGTCAGGAAGTGGGATACAACACTTGAAAGATGGGGACTGTGCATACCGTGCGGGTGCGTCCTGATGCAACTGTAAACAATTTGTAAGAATTTTGTTTCAAACCAATGAGCTTGTCTCTGTTTTTTTCCCCAGCAGAAACTCAAAACTTTCTGTACAACGCTTACATCTGCACGCAACTTTGGGGCAGTGTCCATGTTTTTTTTAGCACAACTGGGACTCGACGAATTATGAGATACAATTGTTAAATTCGAAACAGCTGCAGGCAGCAACCGCCGTATCTAGACAATATAGGGTGACCAGATTCTCAAACCAACAAGCATTTGCAATGCAATAGGTCTAGCATTTACGAGAGTTTGAGCTATTGGCATTGTAAATGACAATGCCTTCTATTTATGTGTTGATTTTTAAAACATAACAAAAAGGCATTTAACAATGCCAATAGCTTAAACTCTTGCGAATGCGAGACCTATTGCATTGCAAATGCTTGTTAAAGATAGGTTTGGATGAGTGTGGGTATGTGTTAGCTGTTAGGAGGGCCAGTGGAATCAGATTGTTCAGGATGGACTTCTCTACCTGATGCCACATCGGTATGTAGTCTGTCGCCGGGGAGACCCAGTATGAACCCTGTCTTGCTAGAAAGGCAAGTTGGAACAATCTAAAGTCTGCTAGGTTTACCCCGCCTTGGGATTTCTCCAATCTCAGTTTCTTCATGCTTATCCTTGCCTTCTTTCCGCGCCACAGGAATTTAGTGAGTAGGATATCGACTTTCCAATGGAAATCGTCTGTGAGTAGGAGTGGGAGCATGCTTATCAGGTAGTTAATCATTGGGGTGATCATCATTTTGATAGTCTCAATTCTACCCCACCACGTTATGAATTTTGGGGAGGAGGAATCCAAACGTTTCTTAATTTTTTCTAATAGTGCCTTCTCATTGAAGTGTAGGGTGCTTATTAGGTCGCTTCCGAAAAAAATGCCTAAGTATTTAACCCCTTCAGCGCTGCGCGGATTCCTCCGCGGTGCTGAAGGGTTCGAGCGCGGGCGGGTCCATGACGGAACGGTTCCGTCATGAGCACAGCTCAACCGATGCTCATGACGGAACCGTTCCGTCATGAGCATCGAAGGGGTTAATATGTCCCGTCTGCCAGGCCAGCCCCGAATTCCCTAGGATTTCTTTCGTGGTGTGACTGTTTAGTGGTTTACATTCGGATTTGTCTTTATTTAGTTTATACCCTGATAGTTTGGAGTATTCTGCTATCATGGTCATTAATGCTCCGATTGACGATTTTGGTTGTTCTATTACATTCAGAATATCATCTGCATAGGCGGCTAGTTTTACTTTGACTCCATTGATATCGACCCCTTTTATGCTAGTGTTCAACTTGATGTCTTTGGATGAGGGGTTCAAGGGCCAGTAAAAAGAGCGCCGGCGATAGGGGGCAACCCTGTCTCGTACCTTGTTGTAGGGTGAAGGGATCAGAGAGTGTGCCATTGACTGTGCTACGGGCTGAAGGGCCTCGATACAGGGCCATAGTCATTCGTATGAAAGTCTCCCCCAAATTGAAGGCCTGCATACAATGCTCTAGGAAGGCCCAGGAGACTTTATCAAAGGCCTTCTCGGCATCTAATGCTATAGCTACCGCTGGTTCTAGTTTAGCGGATATTTGTTCCAATATGTGTTGTCACTAGACATACGGTTGCGCAGGAAACCGACCTGTGAGTTGCTTATCAATTTGGGGAGGACCGTGTTCAGTCTGCCAGCCAAGATCTTGGCGTAGATTTTACAGTCCACATTAATGAGGGATATGGGTCTATAATTTTTAATTAGTAAGTGGTCTTTACCCTCTCTTGGGATGACTATTATATTGGCTTCTGTCATGGATTGCGGCACTTCCCCCTTATTTGCAGCCTGGTTATAGACCTTTTCCATAGTTGGTTTGAGCTGGGCTATGAAGGTCTTATAGAAATCAGCTGTGTACCCGTCTGGCCCCGGGGCTTTATTTTTTTTCAGAGATTTGACTGTCATTTCAATTTCTGCGCTGCTAATTTCCTGACCTAGCTTCACTTTGTCTTCAGTGCTTAGTTTCGGCAGCCTAATTCTGTCCAGGTATTTTGTACAGTTCTCTTGGTTGAGGATCTGTTCGTTTTTGTAGAGCTCTGAGTAGAACTCTTGGAATGTCTTGAGGATGTCTTTGTGTCTTGTGTGAGTTTTGTTGCTTGAGTCTGTAATAGATGAGATGGCAAATTGGTTGCGTTTGTGTTTTAGGTAGGAAGCAAGAAGCTTCCCAGCTCTGTTGGCCTTGCATAGGCTGAGGGCTTTGCACTTGTTGAACCACAAGCCTCCTCGATCGCTCAGGATTTTGTTATATTCGTATTTGTTCTGTGTTAGATTTGCTAGGAGTTTATTGTCCTTTGTGGTGTTTGCATGTTCTAGTTCTAATCTCTTGATCTCTTGCTCAAGTTGATTTAATCTCAGGTTTGTATATTTGTTAATCTTTGACTTGATTCCAATTATTGTGCCTCTGACCGTAGCCTTTAGGGCATCCCATAGTGTGTTGGCGCTAATCTCTGGGTAATCGTTATATCTTAGGTAGTCAGTTAGGGTGTCCTCAATCTTTTATTATGTTCTCAGGGTCTGAAAGCACTTCACTGTTAAAGCGCCATCTAAGGGGGGACGGCTTTGTTATGGCACCCGCTCAGTTTTAAACTAATGCACGAGTGGTCAAAAATTAACCTTGGCGCTATTGCAGAGTGTTCTATTAGGTGTGTGTGCGCTCCCAAGATAAGTATGTAGTCTATCCTGGTGTAGGAGTTGTGTGGGTTAGAATAGAAAGCGTAGTCCCTAGTGTCGGGGTGTTGTAAGTGCCATGCGTCTTTGAGGTTAAACTTGGTGCAGATGTTTTGGAGTGCAGCGTGCGTGTTAGTAGGGTGGTATTGACAGGAGGATTGCCTGTCCGTTATGTGGTCCAGTGGGATGTTAAAGTCCCCCGCCACAACCATGATTTCATTTTGGGGGAAGCTATCCAGCGTGCGTGACACCTCCTCCCAGAAGGGTGGGTTGTCTGCATTAGGACTGTATATGTTTGCTACATGGAACCGTTCCTGCCCCCTAGTCAGATGTGTTATTAGAAGTCTACCATCTTTATCGTGGGAATGGGAGTCTATTGTTATGTTTTATCTTTTGGATACTAGTGTCAGGACCCCCCTCTTCTTTTTGTCGGCTGGTGAGCAAGCCATCTGCGAGATCCATTTGCCTCTGACTAGTTTGGCATCCTCCATGGAAAGTTTGGTTTCCTGTAGGAGTACTATGTCGCCTTTAGTTTTATCTAGATAGTCTATTATTTTCCTGCGCTTAACAGGGTGGTTCAGACCTTTGACATTGAGGGATACTATGTTGAGGTCCGTTGTCAGGGTGAGTGTGTTGTTAAGAGTCATCGGTTGCAGTATGATGTGGCGGTTCATTATACCCAACACTCAGGTGAATTTTGCCCCCTCTATGTTTCTCTAGGTGATCATTCTCAGTTGTATTAGGCCGGGTGGTCTCCACCATGCACTCGCCCTCAGGATTTGTCAAATACAGTATGTCATGGAAACAAAGGTGTGAAACAAAGATAAGAGTGGAAATTACCAAAAATACAGAAGACAGAAAACTGGGAGACCCTAGAGCCGGTTTCTCCCCCCTCCAATCCCTCCTCCCCCCCTACCCTCCTCCCCCCTGGAATTGCTTGTATTTCGGAGGTGCAACGACAGGATCGCCGTTCCGCCTCACGGAGAAGTGTTGTCGGGTACTTGGCATGCATACTCCTATGTAAAAAAAATTTATCTACGGTACAAATATACATGTAGGGCGCTGTGGGTACAGACTGATAGTTCAAAAGGATACAATGCTGTGCCTCCAGTGGAGTTTTAATGTTCTTTACAGTTGGCTCTTTGAGGTAGTTTTCTTGATGTCGGTTTCCATCTTGCGATCCTCGTTGAGGCCTGTTAATGAACTTGCTGATAGATTCTAGTGCCATCCGAACGAGGTAGTTGTTGTCTTTTTCTTTTTTTTGAGGTAGGTGCCGGTTGCAGGTCTTGATATCTATGAGGTAGATATGGTTGCTGTTTCCTTAAGGCTACTGCTCATCCGGAATTCGGCTCTGGCGAGGGTCCGCTCTTGGCGGAGCTGGGCTGCGAGGTTTCCATGTCCAGAGCAGCAGGGCCATCCAAGTAGTTCGCCAGATCTACATGATATTAGTCAGAGAGGTGCCGTGGTGGAAATTTTCTATATTGATACATTGTAGCAACCAGCTGCTACTAGCTCAGCCAGCCAGCCCACAAGCCTGCGGGAGCAGTGTGCGCAAGCCATGGCACACTATCAGCCACTCCAGCTTTAGTTTAGTATAGTTTTTAGTAGGCAGCGCTAACGGCTTGACAGCTGAGACGCTATGCATATAACGCGTGGCAATGCATTTCAGTGCGGTGATGAGAAGCACCACACTGAAATGCGTTAGTCAAACGCCTGATGTATGGTACTTCGCAGGACTGCAGTATTGTGGGTTGTGGAACTAGAGACGTAAATATCAATACAATTGATTTCTACAGAGACTCATACAGTTGCACAAAAGACACAATTTTCGACATGCACTTTTTTCCAGCAATGAAAAAACAACCATTGTACATATTGAAAAGAGTTCCTGGTGAATCAATACCGGGAAAATAGCCCTGAAAACAAACTTTGTAGCATGTACTTGTCCACACACATTTCCAAGAAACACTTCTCAGCATAAATGTCTAGATACACAATTATCAAAACAAACTTCTGAACAAACACTTCTTAATATACAATTTCCTGTATTTCTTGTCACACAGCTCTCAGCACACACTCCTTAAAACATGAATGTATTAATCACTTTTCAACATGCACTTCTTGAAATGCACCCACACAGACACTTCTTAGCATGTAATTACATCCAGCACTGTTCAACACACATCTGACAACGTGCACTTTTTAACTCACACGCACATCCTAACAATGACTTCTCAACACATATTTTTCAAGATGCATTTTCAAAAAGTGCATCTAAAAGACACTCTTACCATTGGTCAATAATGTATGTTCAACAAAATATTTGTAGTCGGGCAAAGGTTTTCCTTCCACCTGCAATGATGGGTATCTATGCTTCCGCAAAGGCAATGTGTCCCAACTTTGCCAATGTGAAGTGTAACCCACTTATCAAGAGGCGCATCTTGGCCTGTACAGTGGGGGTGGGGGAGAGTGTGAGCCTGAGATTTCCCAAAATCACATTGTAGGTACCAAAAAACAGGATACGACAAGCAGTGGGTCAGGGTTTTAGGAGGGCAGTGGGTTAAGAGATTGTTTGAAATATCACTGGCGAGAAAAACTATACTTTAAAAAATAAATAAAACATTCTTTAAAGGCATTTAAATATATCCAACAATTGAGGTGTCTGTGTGCTGTACAGAAAGATAGATAAATTAGAAAATCTGTCAGTGAAATCCTGCCATTTGCAAATATTCGCATCGAGTGATGGTAGCCTGGGTCTACAAAGCACCACCACCCAGCCACCATTTAAGGGATGGGGAATAGGATAGCGGCAATCAGATGGTGATACTATTGACATCAATTCACCAAACTTTTACAGATAGCGGAACCAATACCACATGCCATTTGACCTTTACTTTCACTCACACACTTACACATACACAGACATTCACACATGGACCTACTCAGTGGGCCTGATTAACAAAGATAAGCTTACACTTTTGCGTAAGTTTACAATTTTTTGCTATTCACAAAGGTATTTTACTAGTAGTATATTTACAACTGCGCAGTATCTACACATGAAAAGATAGGGCTGTCCTATTTCACCTTTAAGCACACACACAACATACATTTACCAGCATTTTTTACTTACCCCAGCTGCAAGGAAGGGTTATCTTCTGGCTAATTGTACCCATTTTTTATTACACTAATCATGAATAATCCTGTACTATTCACGATTAGTGTAATAAAAATATTAACAGAAAACAAAGAAAGTGGAGCCCCAACCAATGTTCATAAGAAAAAGTTGCCCCTGTGTTCCTTGCACTGATTTTACCACCCTGCAACCAGAGGTGGCAAAGGCAGTGACAGGAGGATCAAGGGAAAAGTCAGGTTAAGCAGCTGTGACCCCTGAATGACGTCCATGTGTGGAACCTCTGCCATCCCCACCCAACAGTGGTCTGTCGAACCCCACTGATGTAAGAATTAGGTAGCAGTAATTATTACTTGATTTTCACTCAAGCTGGCAGGGTGGAAAGATGGTGGTCAGACCACTTAGTTGACCGGTGGAAGTGCCTACAGGGAATTTGGGAATTTCCAGTGGCCCTTCAAGTATGTGCAGGAGAGAGGGAGATAGTAAACCAGTTGACCTTTCCTGTGATGCACAAACACTCTGGGTAAGAGGGGAACTTTGAGGAGATCCTCACGGGTGTCTAAACCATGTGCAGTACAGGGAAAGCTGTACCCTTTTTACGGACACCCCGGAAAGTCAACTCTTGGAACTAACTCTGTGGCTCTTTTTCTCTGAGGGGAAAGCCCTTCTCCTACAACTCCACCAATTGAAGAGGTGATCCATTTCTCTTTCCATTTTGCAGGGGAGTTTTCCCAACCCTTGGATGGGATCACTTTACGATCCCCTTCTAGGATGGCAAAGGGTCGGATCAGAGATTCAGGATGTCCAGGAACGTAAATGTTTGTGGGCGTTCCCAAACTTCCAAGGTAAACCTCACCTATTTTACACCCCCTTCCTGCTCTTTCAGTGTATTTTACAATTGCAGATTTCTGCTCACATCTGACAGAAAAATGCACAGAAGTAAATCCATTTCCAGCTGCTAGATATCCCTTTGAGAATTCATGCTAAGCACACATGGATTTATTTATTACTGTAAACAAGTGTTTACTGACATAAATACATTTGTGAGGTTTAGTATATTATGGACATCCCTATTTCCAGAACACCCTGTGGGGATCAAGCATGATATACTCACATCTGCTGCTGAGTCAAGTTGCCTCATTCTTTGAATTAGGAGAAGGCAGAGGAATTATGGAAGGCCTGATGAGAAAGCTATATGCAATAATGAAAACAGTGTGGAAATCGCAGAAACCACACCAATTCTAAGAGTAACCAATATATAAAATATTATTATAATTATTTTTTATCATCGTCTTTATTGCTATTATTTTTATTATCCTCCTCCTGATCATCATTGTTGTTGTTTTATAATAATAATAATAAGAACAAGAAGAATAAGAACAAGAAGAACAAGAAGAAGAAAAAGAATACCATAATATTAGTAATAATAATAATAATAATCATAGTAGAAATAGAATTAATAATAATGCTTTAATAACAACAATACTAAAAATAATAATGCCAATAATAATAATGGCAATAATAATAATAACTATACACAATATTTGTAGTAGTTCTTATGACTGACAATAATAGGTAATATATAATAATACAAGGATTAAAAATAATAAATATACCTACTAATCAATAATATTAAGGTGTTTCACAAGCTAGGCGGCCTCTCTATGGAATTCTTCACTCATAGAATCTGGCTCCCAGCCAGTAAGAATGCATGTAAACCCCATAAAATCTATTCATCCAGGATCAAAGGTGCTTCTACGGCCTGTTTTTTAGCCACCGATTCACTAACAGGAGACAAAGTCATTGGGGGCAGCGAGATGTGTGTGAAATATCAGATTTCTTGTAATTAGAATTTATAGGACTAACAAGAGCTCCATTTATGCGTGGGGAGAACATGCTCTTTCAGGCATCATGAGATAAAAGGGGAACACATGTCAAAGAAACTATGGGGCATAATATCAAGCCAGGCGATAAAATTATCGCCGCTTTAGAGGCAGAAAACTGCTGCTAAAACGGCGATAATGGGCTTGATAATATGCTCTATGGAATTCCAATTGAAACCCATGTTAAATGTGAAGGACGTCTAACATGGGCTTCAATTGGAATTCCATAGAGCATATTATCAAGCCCATAATCGCCATTTTAGCGGCAGTTTTCTGCCACTAAAGTGGCGATAATTTTATCGCCTGGCTTGATAATATGCCCCCTAGATTGAAAGGAAAAAAGAGAAGAAAAGTGATAAAGACATTTTTATTTTAATTAATAATAAAAAATACCATTAACAAATATTTTTTTGTTATTATTAAAATGTCTAAGGGTTGGGGGCTATAGGTTTAGGGTCAAGGGAAACGGGTGCAGGAATTGGGGTTCAGGTATGCCTTCCTCTTTGATATTCATTACAGTGTTAAGCTTATTTTTCTCATAACGATTTCATCATTATGAGTTCCTTACAATCACGTCTTCATAGTCTCATTTTTCATTTTCACACAGAAATATTTTAAATAATGTGGTGTAAACATTTCTTTCTAATAATCATGTTTGTACAGCCAGTACGAGGAGCCTCTCTGTAGAAGTGTGTGGCTCTCCGACTCTAAGAGGGACCTCCCTGTGTTGCTTTCAGGCTTCATTGTTTCTAAGGCCTATAAGAGTCCACACAGTGCTGTGAGATATTAAATATCATTCTGTTCAGGAGCAAAAGCATTACCAACATAAAGGGTGCATATATTTGAATGTGTGACAGACATTGGATCTCCTGCTATCAGTTACATTAAACAACAATAACGTGATCAGGTAAGGTGAAAAGTGATTGTATGGGTAGCAAGAGAAGTGTGATCTTTGCAGATTATATGCGCATTGAGTAAGATTTTATTTATATAGCATTTATATATAGCACTGCATCGGGTCTTTGAGTCGTTTTAGAGCGTAAACAACCTCTCTTGCGATCAGAATGTGAATCTTTCTGTTCTGAATGTATTTTGTTATCAGCTCATTCATGCTTCTTTGGTCAATACAAGGCCTTTTCTTTTCTTTCTTATGTTAAGTTGTATAAAGCTTTACATCACATTGTGGGACCCTATTTGGCAAGCAGGGGCTACTGGGCCTCCACTTTAGGGGCTGGGGCCCTTTGCCTCTGATGTCCATCCTACTATGGCCTTGCAAACTGGGTCCAGCACAACCCCTTCCAGCACTTAACTCTCAGTGGTAGCTATGCGAGCAGCTTCTCAGGGAGGTAGTGTGAGGATGCTTCAAGCTCGGGACTCAGCTCTCCCCCAGTAGTGCAATAATTTGAATGTCCAACCCAGTGCATATCTTCCTTAAAATGAAAGTACTTTAATACACTGAAAATATAATACTATACACAAAAGAACACAGCTATGAGCATTTCACTAGCACTCGGCCATAGTATCGGAAATTACCCCTTGTACCTCATTCTTTTGCCAATTTCCAAGTCCAATTATGTCTGTGAGTAGGAGCTGAAATCAGGCACAGGTTCAGTGCTACTCTCGCGCTAGAGTTCATATGCTCAGTTCCTCCTAATTGTCCCAATCATTCATTTACCCCACCACAGCAGAGTTTTGTCAAAGTACGGATCCACAGCATATCTGGCTCTCCCTTACTGTTTCAGGAGCCAATCCAGCTATGAGTGCTCTTGCACTTAGGTCAGGCTCACTGGGAGAAACAGAGGAGGCTGTCACCAGAAGCCTGTTAGTCCTGACCCCTTGATATAGCTCCGTAAAATAATTGTTGCCCAAGATTTTCATTTTTGATTTGTGTTTTTGTATCATTAGAGAAGTAATTTAGCTTGGGTAGACATTGCTGATCATGGCCAAATATTTCTGGACGTAACTTTTAGGAATGGCGGATGTGTTGCAGTGATGATGTAATATTTCAGGAATCATGAGACCCATATACTTTATTTTGGTGTCAAAACATAAGTTTGGGGGTCCAGTAGTCTTATAGAGACCGAAAATACGTCCTCAGAGCAACCCTTTCAGCATTTACCAAAATGGTGGCTCTATAATTATGTGTTTTAGCCATCATATTGGTAAATAATTTAATATTGTTTTTGTTTGAGGTTTTCCATTGGTTCAAATTTATAAACACGAGCGAAGCAGGTGGTAGCAGAGGATCTTTATCTTCTGACAGAGTGTTGCTAGCTGCAAATTCCAAAGACTCCAACAAAGAAAAATGTGTCTTATTCAAAACTAATCTGAAAGAAAAGCTAACAGCAACTGCGGCTGGGCAGAAGAGAGTTTGAGATGCTGCAGAAATACGGCAAGACAAAGCAAAAGATAGAAACTGATGGGTGAAGAGGATAAAATAGTTTATCATTGTAACAACAAGGTGCCGATCACGATCCGGTAAAAACCGGGTACGAACCGTCGGATGGAGCATATTCTCCGTCCGACGCGTACCCGGTCTTAAAAATATACAAACATGGAATTACGATTCGCACGGAAACACCATTTCCGTACGAATCGTACAGAACCCCGACCGACGAAAATAAACATACAAATGTGATCCGGGAAAGCGCCGACGTGACGTCGGGACGCACGCAGCCTGCCATTCACGAACCAGGAATCACGATTCACACCGACGTCATCCCGCACGGACAATATTTTCCGGCAGCCAAAAACTGCCGGGAAATCAGGACGACGCGAACAAGGAGTACCTGCACGCGACGGACAGACATGGACCCGAACCTACGTGTCCTCCCGGCCCTCATAGCAGTCGACCTCCTCTACAGGTTACGACGCAGACGCCGCAGAAGGTCAGAACAACAAAGGGAGGGGAGAAAGGGGGGGCAGGACCAGGGGCAGGCCACAAAACCCCCACCAAAGTCACACAGCACACATGCCTTGGACAAACCTGACCCCCAGGCCCTGGTCACTACGAGGGGGTGGGGGCGTGCCCAGCAAAGTCAGCGTCCGCCACAATGGAAGTGCTTGACGACGCGAACATGCAACACAACAATACAGGTACGTCCCGTACCCACGCCTTAAGAGCGTGGGTACGAGTCATACCACGCCCACACCTACGTCATCCCAACAATGGCGGGACGGCTGTACCCACGTGGCAAAGGCCTGGGTACGGCCCGCACAAGCATCACATAGCGTGGGGACGCATATGTACGGACCGTACCCCCACCCCCGTATGCATGGAGCGTACCCCCAACCGCAACAGTGTAAGTACGACCCGTACCCCCACCCCAACAGTGTATGTACGACCCGTACCCTCACCCGCGTACGTATGGAGCATACCCCCACCCCAACAGTGTAAGTACGGACCCTACCCCCACCCCAACCGTGTATGTACGGCCCGTACCCACACCCGCGTATGTATGGAGCGTACCCCCACCTCAACAGTGTAAGTACGACCCGTACCCTCACCCGCGTACGTATGGAGCATACCCCCACCCCAACAGTGTAAGTACGACCCGTACCCTCACCCGCGTACGTATGGAGCGTACCCCCACCCCAACAGTGTAAGTACGACCCGTACCCTCACCCGCGGACGTATGGAGCGTACCCCCACCCCAACAGTGTAAGTACGACTCATACCCTCACCCGCGGACATATGGAGCATACCCCCACCCCAACAGTGTAAGTATGACCCGTACCCTCACCCGTGGACGTATGGAGCGTACCCCCACCCCAACAGTGTAAGTACGACCCGTACCCTCACCTGCGGATGTATGGAGCTTACCCCCACCCCAACAGTGTAAGTACGACCCGTACCCTCACCTGCGGATGTATGGAGCGTACCCCCACCCCAACAGTGTAAGTACAACCCGTACCCTAACCCGCGGACGTATGGAGCGTACCCCCACCCTAACAGTGTAAGTACGACCCGTACCCTCACCCGCGGACGTATGGAGCGTAACCCCACCCCAACAGTGTAAGTATGGACCCTACCCCCACCCCAACTGTGTATGTACCGCCCGTACCCACATCCGCGTATGTATGGAGCGTACCCACACCCCAACAGTGTAAGTACGACCCGTACCCTCACCCGCGTACGTATGGAGCGTACCCACACCCATGTATGTTCTAAGCGTACATATCCTGAAATAGGAGGGGTGGGTGCAGAGTCCTCCCAGCAGTGCCCAGAGATAGGAGGGGTGGGTGCAGAGTCCTCCCAGCAGTGCCCGGAGACAGGAGGAGTGGGTGCAGAGTCCTCCCAGCAGTGCCCAGAGACAGGAGGGGTGGATGCCTATCACTCCCAGCAGTGCCCAGACACAGGAGGGGTGGGTGCAGAGTCCTCCCAGCAGTGCCCAGAGACAGGAGGGGTGGGTGCAGAGTCCTCCCAGCAGTGCCCGGAGACAGGAGGGGTGGGTGCAGAGTCCTCCCAGCAGTGCCCAGAGACAGGAGGGGTGGGTGCCTATCACTCCCAGCAGTGCCCAGACACAGGAGGGGTGGGTGCAGAGTCCTCCCAGCAGTGCCCAGACACAGGAGGGGTGGGTGCAGAGTCCTCCCAGCAGTGCCCAGAGACAGGAGGGGTGGGTGCCTATCACTTCCAGCAGTGCCCAGAGACAGGAGGGGTGGGTGCCTAACACTCCCAGCAGTGCCCAGACACAGGAGGGGTGTGTGCAGAGTCCTCCCAGCAGTGCCCAGACACAGGAGGGGTGGGTGCAGAGTCCTCCCAGCAGTGCCCAGACACAGGAGGGGTGTGTGCAGAGTCCTCCCAGCAGTGCCCAGAGACAGGAGGGGTGGGTGCCTAACACTCCCAGCAGTGCCCAGACTCAGGAGGGGTGTGTGCAGAGTCCTCCCAGCAGTGCCCAGACACAGGAGGGGTGGGTGCAGAGTCCTCCCAGCAGTGCCCAGAGACAGGAGGGGTGTGTGCAGAGTCCTCCCACCAGTGCCCAGACACAGGAGGGGTGGGTGCAGAGTCCTCCCAGCAGTTCCCAGACACAGGAGGGGTGGGTGCAGAGTCCTCCCAGCAGTGCCCAGAGACAGGAGGGGTGTGTGCAGAGTCCTCCCAGCAGTGCCCAGAGACAGGAGGGGTGGGTGCCTATCACTCCCAGCAGTGCCCAGACACAGGAGGGGTGGGTGCAGAGTCCTCCCAGCAGTGCCCAGAGACAGGATGGGTGGGTGCAGAGTCCTCCCAGCAGTGCCCGGAGACAGGAGGGGTGGGTGCAGAGTCCTCCCAGCAGTGCCCAGAGACAGGAGGGGTGGGTGCCTATCACTCCCAGCAGTGCCCAGACACAGGAGGGGTGGGTGCAGAGTCCTCCCAGCAGTGCCCAGACACAGGAGGGGTGGGTGCAGAGTCCTCACAGCAGTGCCCAGACACAGGAGGGGTGTGTGCAGAGTCCTCCCAGCAGTGCCCAGAGACAGGAGGGGTGTGTGCAGAGTCCTCCCAGCAGTGCCCAGAGACAGGAGGGGTGGGTGCAGAGTCCTCCCAGCAGTGCCCAGACACAGGAGGGGTGTGTGCAGAGTCCTCCCAGCAGTGCCCAGACACAGGAGGAGTGGGTGCAGAGTCCTCGCAGCAGTGCCCAGAGACAGGAGGGGTGGGTGCCTATCACTCCCAGCAGTGCCCAGACACAGGAGGGGTGGGTGCAGAGTCCTCCCAGCAGTGCCCAGACACAGGAGGGGTGGGTGCAGAGTCCTCACAGCAGTGCCCAGACACAGGAGGGGTGTGTGCAGAGTCCTCCCAGCAGTGCCCAGAGACAGGAGGGGTGTGTGCAGAGTCCTCCCAGCAGTGCCCAGAGACAGGAGGGGTGGGTGCAGAGACCTCCCAGCAGTGCCCAGACACAGGAGGGGTGTGTGCAGAGTCCTCCCAGCAGTGCCCAGACACAGGAGGGGTGGGTGCAGAGTCCTCGCAGCAGTGCCCAGGTACAGGAGGGGTGGGTGCAGAGTCCTCCCAGCAGTGCCCAGAGAGAGGAGGGGTGGGTGCCTAACACTCCCAGCAGTGCCCAGACACAGGAGGGGTGTGTGCAGAGTCCTCCCAGCAGTGCCCAGAGACAGGAGGGGTGGGCGCCTAACACTCCCAGCAGTGCCCAGACACAGGAGGGGTGTGTGCAGAGTCCTCCCAGCAGTGCCCAGACACAGGAGGGGTGGGTGCAGAGTCCTCCCAGCAGTGCCCAGAGACAGGAGGGGTGTGTGCAGAGTCCTCCCACCAGTGCCCAGACACAGGAGGGGTGGGTGCAGAGTCCTCCCAGCAGTGCCCAGACACAGGAGGGGTGGGTGCAGAGTCCTCCCAGCAGTGCCCAGAGACAGGAGGGGTGTGTGCAGAGTCCTCCCAGCAGTGCGCAGAGACAGGAGGGGTGGGTGCCTATCACTCCCAGCAGTGCCCAGACACAGGAGGGGTGGGTGCAGAGTCCTCCCAGCAGTGCCCAGAGACAGGAGGGGTGGGTGCCTATCACTCCCAGCAGTGCCCAGACACAGGAGGGGTGGGTACAGAGTCCTCCCAGCAGTGCCCAGAGACAGGAGGGGTGTGTGCAGAGTCCTCCCACCAGTGCCCAGACACAGGAGGGGTGGGTGCAGAGTCCTCCCAGCAGTGCCCAGACAGAGGAGGGGTGGGTACAGAGTCCTCCCAGCAGTGCCCAGAGACAGGAGGGGTGTGTGCAGAGTCCTCCCAGCAGTGCCCAGAGACAGGAGGGGTGGGTGCCTATCACTCCCAGCAGTGCCCAGACACAGGAGGGGTGGGTGCAGAGTCCTCCCAGCAGTGCCCAGACACAGGAGGGGTGTGTGCAGAGTCCTCCCAGCAGTGCCCAGAGACAGGAGGGGTGGGTGCCTAACACTCCCAGCAGTGCCCAGACACAGGAGGGGTGTGTGCAGAGTCCTCCCAGCAGTGCCCAGACACAGGAGGGGTGGGTGCAGAGTCCTCCCAGCAGTGCCCAGAGACAGGAGGGGTGTGTGCAGAGTCCTCCCACCAGTGCCCAGACACAGGAGGGGTGGGTGCAGAGTCCTCCCAGCAGTGCCCAGACACAGGAGGGGTGGGTGCCGAGTCCTCCCAGCAGTGCCCAGAGACAGGAGGGGTGTGTGCAGAGTCCTCCCAGCAGTGCCCAGAGACAGGAGGGGTGGGTGCCTATCACTCCCAGCAGTGCCCAGACACAGGAGGGGTGGGTGCAGAGTCCTCCCAGCAGTGCCCAGAGACAGGAGGGTTGGGTGCAGAGTCCTCCCAGCAGTGCCCGGAGACAGGAGGGGTGGGTGCAGAGTCCTCCCAGCAGTGCCCAGAGACAGGAGGGGTGGGTGCCTATCACTCCCAGCAGTGCCCAGACACAGGAGGGGTGGGTGCAGAGTCCTCCCAGCAGTGCCCAGACACAGGAGGGGTGGGTGCAGAGTCCTCCCAGCAGTGCCCAGACACAGGAGGGGTGTGTGCAGAGTCCTCCCAGCAGTGCCCAGAGACAGGAGGGGTGTGTGCAGAGTCCTCCCAGCAGTGCCCAGAGACAGGAGGGGTGGGTGCAGAGTCCTTCCAGCAGTGCCCAGACACAGGAGGGGTGTGTGCAGAGTCCTGCCAGCAGTGCCCAGACACAGGAGGGGTGGGTGCAGAGTCCTCGCAGCATTGCCCAGGTACAGGAGGGGTGGGTGCAGAGTCCTCCTAGCAGTGCCCAGAGACAGGAGGGGTGGGTGCCTAACACTCCCAGCAGTGCCCAGACACAGGAGGGGTGTGTGCAGAGTCCTCCCAGCAGTGCCCAGACACAGGAGGGGTGGGTGCAGAGTCCTCCCAGCAGTGCCCAGACACAGGAGGGGTGGGTGCAGAGTCCTCCCAGCAGTGCCCAGACACAGGAGGGGTGTGTGCAGAGTCCTCCCAGCAGTGCCCAGACACAGGAGGGGTGGGTGCCTATCACTCCCAGCAGTGCCCCTGCAAAGAAAAGGGTGGAGTACCCACAGATCCAATTGCCACAATTGTCAGTCAGGTGCACAAAGACCCTGCAGTACATGTAACACATGTGTGCGAGGCTAGGAGTACACACATGCCTACAGCCTAAAAGGGAACATGTCCACATGAAGTCATGTCAACAGACTACATACACAAGTACAGTGATCACCAAGGATGCCACAAATGATGCAGGTGGAGACATCGCTCTGCATGCATGGCCAAAGTTGAAGGGGTCCGTCACACACCCAGCTAATGTAGACACAGCTCAGCGCTAAATATTGGGAACACCCTGCAGGGAAGAAGTCAGGGTACACAGAGGAAGGAACACACCTTGGGACAATTTCACCATGCAGGAACTGCTTACATGAACAGAGAAACCTAGCTAACACCTTGTGATGGCACACAGATACCAGGGTACCCCCTATGACCAGCACACTACTACATTTCCCACACACCCAACACATGATCACCACCCAAAATCATGTAGCAGCCCCACCAACAGCAATACCACAAAAGCAGTAGTGTTCTAAGGAAAAAAAAGGCTTTATTCAGCATTTCCAAATCAAGTGTGTGTGGATAAAGTTCAATATTTACAAAGCCCATAGGGCAGTCCATGAGTCACAGCTGGATGGGGGACACAGTGGGACGCGTGTCCCCTAGCTTGCCTGCACAGTCAGACCCCTTCGTCTTCCACAGCGGGGAGGGCATCATGTGGGGGGGATGGACCAGGCACCGCTGGGACATGAGGGCGAAGGGTAGGCGTCGTGGGTGCAGGGATGGAGGACTCCACCACAGGGGGTGGGGCAGGGCCATAGACGGAGGCCAGGATGTCGCTGCACACCTTAGCAAGGTCCTCCAGCGTCTCCCCTGCACCCGAAGGAACCACAGGCCCCAAGGAGGGGGGGGGGGTCAGAGGGATGGGTCGCAGCGCCACTGGGGGAGGGTGTGGACAGGGGGGGGGACTCAACCACCCTGACCGGGGACTCCCTTGACCGCTTGCGGGGTGGTGTCACAGTGGGGCTCAGGGACAGAGCGGCCATGAAGGAGTCCTTGCTGGATATGTGGCCAGGAGAGCTGAGGGGAGGGGATTTGGAGGGAGTGGATTTGGTGGAATGCGGACTCCCACTATGGCTGCGTGACTTACGTTTGCCCCCCGACCCAGTGGGTGTGCCTACTTCACCCTTTGTGTGCGTGCCAGGAGGTGTGCGTATGACCTTCCCTGCTGGTGTGGTGCCTGTGTCTGTTGTGGTGGGTGCATGCTGACGTCTGGGTGTACGTGGGACAGGCATGGGAGTGGGAAGTGTGGATGGGTCAGGGGTAGGGGGTTGGACGTAGCGCTGCAGGAGACCCACTGCTGCAGTCAGTGTCGAGTCAATGGACCTCAGCAAGTTGCGTTGGTCAGCCTGCGATGAAAAAATGCCCTCCAAGTATGCCTCCATGTTGTTCAGCACTTGGCTGTGTCCATGGAGGACATTAAGCATCGCAGCCTGACCAACCTGCAACTGCCGCTGGATGTCCACAGACTCGGCATTGGCGGCAGCAGTGGAGACAGGGGCAGGGGGTGCGGTGCCTGGCAGGAAGGAGACATGTGGTGACCGGGCACGCTGGGAAGGGACACGAGCAAGTGGGAGGCGGCTGGTGGCAATGGAGGGGGCGGGGTGAGATGTTGTGCCGCTGTCAGCTGCTGGTGCAGCCTCCGCCCACTCGGAGAGATCATCCTCGGACCCGTCAGCTTCATATTCTGTCGTGCCAGTGGACAGGTCCTCTGCCTCACTCTCCTCCACCTCAGTTCCACTCAATGTGCCAGCCACGATGTCAACGCTGGCACTGGTGCTCGGTCCCTCCGCTCTGTCTGTGCTCATGTCTCCCTCCGTGTCCCCCGACGATGCTGTGGGCAAGGTGAAGAGACAGCAATTAATCACACACCTGTATACATATGTCACATGAGTCCAATCTACATAGGTTACAGTGCATAGCCTGAAAAGAAAGATCAGTAACATCTACAAAACAAGGTACAGATGTAGGGCATGCAACACACAGTTGGTTGACCCACCATGCCACTGAAAATCCATGGAGAGCATGACACAATAGCAAATGACATGAAATGGAGTTTGACATAGGAGCCAGGCCCTGGGGACAATCCAACACTGCATCTGCACCACACAGCGTTCCCGAAAATAGGGATGAGCAGGGACCATATCCATGAACTTGAGGCACATGCTGCATAGGTAATACTGAAAACATGCCCACCATGACTGGCTCACTGCACCTTGAGTGTATGTCCAGACAAACATCACACACAGGCCAGACCTAGAAGGGAGAATTCTGGTTTTGACATGTCGGCTTTTCCCGCACCAACCACCCCCTACATGAGACAATTTGTTGAGACACAGGTGGCACTTACATCTCTTAGTCTGGGTGAAATACACAGGGGCTGCATGAATGCAAGATTGGACGCCAAATACCCAAGGTGCGCCTGTCCAAATAATCATGTACAAATGGCCATCATCAGATGATTGTAACAAGACACACAGGCACTGGCCACCGTGAGTATGAACAAGGAAAATCAGGTCAGGCTGTACAGTGGACACTTGTACTACATTTTACGTCAATATACATGGTGCCAGGGGACAATGGCACAGAGCACAACCTATGCTGTAGACACTGAGAGTGTCCACGTTTTGTGATGACACACATGACACCTATGAAAATATGCCCCAGGGGACAGTAGTGGCCACACAACTCCATGGTCCTGAATGGGAATGACTGCAACACACGCCACCATCCCTGCACTATGCGTATCGCACACTCATGCACATCATGTCACAGGCCACAACATAGGACATGCGTGCTGTGAGGCATGACACTTGAGAGACTAACTCCCATGTCTGGACTCAGCATCAGTGCCAACTGACATGGAACCCACATGTACTGAACTGGACAGGGCACAGGCAAGGTCCCAAAACCTGTTACACACCACCCCCACACATGATGCTACAGGCATAGTTCACGTGGAGAAAGCGCCAGCCTACATTACCTTGTGAAGGAGTGACTACACACAGACCAGGGAACACATTGCAAGTAGGGGAAGGGAGGCAGGAGAGCACCGCTATACTGTGGGTAACTGGATCTGCACAGCACCTTTAAACCCTGGCAGTGTATCCATGCAACTGTGCACTTACAAATGCTGGTGACACACAACAAACACACATGTACCTACCCCCTTCCTGCTGCTGCTTCTCCTGTAAGCACCTGTCCAAGTCTGGAAATACCACCGCCAGCACACGCTTGTGGATGTGGGTCAGACGGCGGCGCCCGCGGTTCTTATGGGTCTCAGGTGAGTCCCCCAGCAGGACCCGTGCGATCCTCCGCGTCCAGCACTGGATATCCTGCCAGCGTTTCCTCACCTGGGCCAGGCGCCGCTTGCGACCATCCGCACTCCTCATGGCACTGACGACGGTCAACCATATCTGCTTCTTGGCAGAGGCACCTACCTGTGAGGATGAACAAGTGACACTACATCAATACACCAGGCACATGTCACAGAGAGACATATTAGAACAAATTTGCTGTTTACAACAAGGCATAGTATGCATCCAACGCATTGCACCTTTGTCATAGGGACATGATCCTCTGGGGAAGGGCAAAAGCAGTACGTGCCATTGAAAGTACACAGGTGGAATGAGGGCAACGACACAATCAATGATCCAGGCTCACACTGTGCATCAGAAGGTACACCAGGATAATGTGCAGCACCTCTAAGCAGTCACATGCCACAGGCCACTGACGCTACCGCAGCAGAGAACACAGACACACACAGGCACAGGACATTCACCTGCCATTGCCAAATGCAGCGACAAACCTCACTCTGCACATGTGCCACTAGACGGGGGGGGGCTCACAGGTGTGGGGCTGGCCCTGCACATCAGACACACAGCACTGCTCCCTGCTCACATCACATGGGCAGGGCATATCCATCCCTCATGCAGCCCGGGTGCCACACTCCACATATGCACCCACCCACATGACAGGGGACTTACACACACACCGATGTCGAGGGTACGAACACATCATGTGGACACTCTCAGCACAGGTACACAGAACTAACACACATCTGTGGGTACAGTCACCTGTCACACTGGGCTGACCGCATAATAAAATGAGGACTGTAGAGGCTACATTCCCAGGAGGACAAGACAGGCAGAATGTGGCATGCACCATGCAGTGATTGTCACAGTAAACACAATGCAAGTGAGGACGGCAGACATGCACCACAGCATGCACTGGCTGGGAGACATCAGGCATTCCCCCCCGGGACCCCCCCTACAGTACATAGCATGTGTGCCACACCTGGACACAATGCCAGAAGTCACAGTCACAAACAAGGGACACAGTCTGTGCTAGTAGACTCTGCACTCACCTGATACCCTGATCACCCATACAGCAGGGGGTACTGTGGGAGGATCACATCCAGCAAAGCCAGGTTCTCCTCCAGGGTGAAAGGCTGTGACCTCTCCACAGACCTTGACATGGTTCCAGGGAATCAGTAGCAGCAGCTGGGTCGTCGAATACAAAGATGTGCAGGCAAGTGCTCCCTCATGGGACCTGGCTGCCTTATATCTGCCTTGCTGGCCTGTTTCATGCACAGGAGTACAGAGTGATTGGTCACTCACATTTGCATCCTATGTTTCCTCCAATCCCTTCAAACCTAGCACAGTCAGTGGGTTCTTCTTGTGTTTTTTTCTTGAGCATGATGTCAACTCCAGAACCACATTGCAACAAAGTAGATTCATTCAAACTGACTACTGCTGTGCACCTGCAGAAAAAAATTCAAACTTTAAACTTGGTCTCCATGACAACCAGCATGCATGTAGGCCTTTATACTTGTCCCTCATGTGTCCCCTATGTAATTTGGAGTTTCACACACAGGTACGGTGCGTACCGGGGCCCTAGGGCACCACAAATGCATAGCAACGGCCCGTACAGCCGTGTGTTCGGTCCGTACCACTATGGGTACACATACGCGTGAACACCCATAGTGATAGTGAGCGTACAGGCGTGTGTACGGTCCGTCTCACTATGGGTGTTCTCGCGTATGCGTACTCATAGTGATAGTGAGCGTACAGGCGTGTGTACGGTCCGTCTCACTATGGGTGTTCTCGCGTATGCGTACTCATAGTGGTACGGACCGTACACACGCCTGTACGCTCACTATCACTATGAGTACGCATACGCGAGAACACCCATAGTGAGACGGACCGTACACACGCCTGTACGCTCACTATCACTATGGGTGTTCACGCGTATGCGTACTCACAGTGGTACGGACCGTACACACGCCTGTACGCTCACTGTCACTATGAGTACGCATACGCGAGAACACCCATAGTGAGACGGACCGTACACACGCCTGTACGCTCACTATCACTATGGGTGTTCACGCGTATGCGTACTCACAGTGGTACGGACCGTACACACGCCTGTACGCTCACTGTCACTATGAGTACGCATACGCGAGAACACCCATAGTGAGACGGACCGTACACACGCCTATACGCTCACCATCACTATGGGTACACATACGGCAGCACTCCCATAGTGATAGGGAACGTATACAGGCCCTCTGAGCGAAAGTACGGTGCCTTTCACACATCACAGTGGTGACAGGCAGCACACAGGAAGGAATAGGGCTGACATACTTGTCCATGGATGGACATCGAGGCATTGTCTGGGCAGTACTACATGTGTGGGGCACAGGTGTGAAAGGCTGTGATGTGGCACATTACTCCTGAGTGGAGAAGGCACCAGATGTATGATGAGATGTGTACAGATGTTATGTGTGACGGTGCAATGTGTGCCAGGCATGCCCTTAACTCCTTTGACATGTGTGCATGTCGTACTGCACACTTGGGATGAGCGTCACTGGCATGGCACAGTCAACAACACACGCAAGTGTCCCCTGATGCCCGCTACTGGGGTTACCACACCAGAAATGTGACTACCCACGGTGCACGATGTGACTATGCCATGTATGTGTGGGGGGTGGCCATTTGCTGGATGTTGGAGCTCCCTCAAAAGCATCAGCTGTTGCAGCAACCAACATGTGTCTGCGTGTAGATGGACATGGCACACTGTTACGCATACCAGGCCACATGTGGTATCGGATGTGAGGTGCGTATGTATGCATGGGACACGGAGTAGCGTAACAAGGACATGTCTGCATCCTCTCTATGAATGTGTGGTGAGTCATGACATGTACACCTTATTGGCAAGGTGTGTGGGCTGTCCTAGTGTAATGTCATGTGACCTGTGGCTCCAGTGTTCCGCTACCAGTCTCTGCAATCGACATCCTACTTCTGCTGATGTGTTGATGTATGTCACTCCTGTGTTGTGTCTGGCTGTTCACTTACACTGGGACACAGCTAATCCCATGCCATGGCATGTGGAGGTTCACAATCTCTGTGTGTTGCTGGGTCTTGGTAGGAGTGTCACCTGGCAGCCATACGTGTCCAGGGCATGTGGCACATACCTGACTCCGTATGTCGCATATGTGTATTGACAGATTAACATGTGCTCAGTACAAATAAATTGTTGTTGTAGTGCACTCACTCTTCCTTGTCACTTCCAAATTACTGCAGAGCGCCGCCTCTTCCCCGAGCAATTCCGGACTTGGCTGACATGCGGGAGAATGACTGTATCCGGTGCTACCGCTTCCCCCAAACCGTTGATTCTGGAGTTGACGGCGAGGCTGGCACCACACCTGCAACCGCTGCACAGGTATCCTACGGCACTGACACCCAAGCTGAAGGTAATGGCAGCCCTACATTTTCTTGCCACGGGTACCTTTCAAAATACCATTGCTCATGTTGGTGGCATGTCCCAGAGCATGTTCCGCCGTGTGCTGCATGATTTCTTAGAGGCCATGTTGCTTCACCTGGATGAGTTCATCCATTTTCCAACCCCTGAAATGTTGACTGGTGTCAAGCGTGGATTCTATGCCCTGGGAGGAATACCCCATGTCATTGGGTCCATAGATGGGACACATGTGGCTTTGGTACCACCACAGGCACAGGAGGTAGCGTACAGGAATCGCAAGCACTACCACTCTATCAATGCCCTTGTGGTGTGTCTGTGCAACATGGTGATTTCACATGTCTGTGCTCGTTTTCCAGGATCAGCACACGATGCCTACATCATGAGGCGTAGCAGGGTGCTTGAAATGATGACGCAGCTGCGCAACGAACGAGCATGTGTTGTTGGTGGGTACACTCTGTCTGTCCTGTATTTTGCGTAGACTTCCAGCCCGACCGCTTCTCCTGTCCTACTCATGTCCATGTGCTTTCCATGTAGGGGACGCTGGCTATCCCAACATGCCATGGCTGATCACACCTCTCCGCAACCCCATCACGCCGGCCCAGCTCCGCTACAACACCGCCCATGGCCGGACAAGGCGAGTGATAGAGAGGACATTTGGCCTCCTGAAGAGCCGATTCCGATGCCTCCACAAGACCGGCGGCGCTCTCCCATATGCCCCGGCGAAGGTCTGCAAAATCTTCATGGTCTGCTGCATGCTGCACAACATGGCAGTTGAGAAAGCTGTGCCACTCATCCTGGATCAAGATGATCAGGATCATCCACCCGTGGAGGACGAAGGTCTTGGCAATGGGGCTAGTGATGTGGAGGATGTGGTTCCGCAAGAGGACATCCGGACTCGGCTCACACGCGACTTCTTTGCTCAGTGGTGAGTACCAGTGTCTGTGTGTTGCGATGTGTGTGTCCATCTGCATGTATGGCACCTGAGTCAGAGGTGTGTGTGGATGTGTCACTGGAGTGATGGTGCCAGTGATGTGTATTTCCCCAGTCATAATTGTGACCTAGCATGTTGTCATCCTTACATGTGTCGAGTACATGCACATGCAAGTGGCTGTGCTTTTTGTGGCTGACTTCTTGTGTGTCTCTCTTCCCCAGGTACTTGCGCATGCCGTCTGCTGCTTGCATTGTTGTGGCACTGCTATTCCTCATGGACACGTCATTGTGTGCTGACTCAGCGTTACACGCACGGACAAGTTTGGAAGTCTCCTTAGGGTAAGGGATGCATCAGGGGTGTATTGAGTGTGGCAGTTGTTTACGATGTATGCACACTGCCCCTGTTGATATTTGGTTCCTCTGCAGACATGTCGCATCACCATGGTACACATGACATGCAGCTGGGTACACCTGAATAGATGGTCAGACTTGTTGACAGTCATCAGTGATAGGATTGTGGAATGTGATGATGGCATCAATGTGTGTTACACTGCCCTCGGACACATACGGTTTGCATTGGCTTGACATGGTGTGGGACTTCCACATCAGCGGATCAATGGTGTATGGCAGTCTCTCCGTGAGCAGCAGGGGGTGTTTAGCTGTTAGCCGACACTTGTGTGCCAGTTCCATGGCTATCACGCATTTGTGCTGCAGAAGGGGGGTTCCAGTGTTGGACCCACATGTTACTCCACATGACCCGTTCATGTGTACTCCGAGTTGCCTCTGCAATCCCGAATACATGACTAATAAAGGTGTCCCTATGCCTCCAAGGTGCCTATTCTCAGTCAATGCTGGTGTGTTGCCACGGTGCATCCGGCATGTCTGGCATGGTTTTCCGTGATAGTGGCTATGTGTCTATGTGTAGAGTGGCAAGATGCAAGCTGTTTGTGTGGGATTAGACTGTGTATTGTGCATGATGTCCATGACTGTGTGGGTATTGTGACATGTGCCATCCCCATGCATCCAACGTTGGCCAGGCCACCATTCTCTGCATCCACCTGACTCAAGCTTGCAGGACATGGTTCTGCCACCTGTCCACACATACCTGGGTGCCCCCCAGGACAGTCCACATGATCCCTGACCTCTGCGCATGGCTGTCGCTGTACTCAAACTGTCTGTCGGCACGGTTGTGCGGCCACCCCCTCAGCTGGTTGGGCCCATCACGGGTGTGTATGGTGCTCCATGTCTGTCTTGCCTAATACAATGTGACCCATGTGTGTCCTGTGCCAGACTCAGGCCCTAGGGTGTGGATGGTTGAAGTCAAATGAGAACTCAGGCATGGTTAGACTTTACAAGATACATGTAAGGTAATAATGCAAAATGTAGGCATCTTCTCTTTCTGGTGTAACTTTTTATTTTGGTTGGGGTACGTGGGGGGGGGGTATGACATGAGGGGCTTTCCGGGTGTGTGGAATCCAAAGTTCACTAGGGGAGTTGGTGTCCTTGCCATTTGAAATCCTCAGAGTCCATGCCACAGTCTTTGTCAACATTGGTCAGACAGTGACCAGCAAGTCCATGTGGCAGAGAATGTCTTTTGCTGCTGTGCTGCTGTTGCTCCAGTGGGCCAGGTGCCAGGCCAGGTGTCCTGGGAGATGGTGCTGTTGCGCCGACCCTCACGGTCTTTTCCGTGGACGACCCGCCCTCCTGCGGGGACCCTCAGAAGCAGGCCGTGACGATGTTTGGGATGCTCCGTCAGATGTCTCCTCCTCCTCCTCATCCCTCCCTGTGGGTGGTGATGTTCTACGCCTGGTGGCACAGGGAGGGTTGCCCATGTTGTCGGCCATCCGACGGAGTGTACTGTGAATTCCCGTGAACACCGTCACGAGCTCAGCCTGTCTGTCCTCCATCCGCCGTTGGTGTCGCAGTAGACAGGCATGTTGCTCCGCATGTTGCTGGGCCTGCTGGGTCTTGATCTCCTCGAGGATGGACACAACCTGGGCCATGCCCGTGGTGTCCTGCCGGTATGTGTCCAGGTTGTTTCGGACATGGGAATATACCGGTTCCCCAGCCAACAGGTCAGGCTCGCGCCTCCGCCATCCTCCACTCCCACCACCCCTGCCCACTTGCACCTGGCCTGCCCTTGTGGGCACATCGGGTCCCGGGACCCCTGAGGGGTGGCATTGGCATTGTCACCTGCCTCCTTAGAAACCAATGAAAGATGGATGTTGCATGGAACAAAATTAACATTGTCTCTCTCACACACAGGTCAACGTCGTGGATCACCCCCCCAACACTGGGGGGGAAGACTCACAGGACCCGGCTCGGCGGGATGACGGAGCGACCGGCCCGTCATCCCGCCGAGCCGGGTCCTGGGTGCCCGGTACACCGTGTCCCTCCTGGCCAGCCTGGCTGCATTGTGGTGGTGGGGCAGGGATCCTGGGTGTCTCCTGGGATGTGGCAGGAGTGGGGGTGGTGGTTGGCCCAGTTGTACCTGACGCAGGTGCTGCAGGTCGTTGGACACCAGAGGGGCCAGGTTGGTCGGGGTCGGGTTCGTCCACAGAGTGGTGAGAGTCGTCGCTGCCGGTGGCTCCGTCATCCCGCCGAGCCGGGTCCTGTGAGTCTTCCCCCCCAGTGTTGGGGGGTGATCCACGACGTTGACCTGTGTGTGAGAGAGACAATGTTAATTTTGTTCCATGCAACCTCCATCTTTCATTGGTTTCTAGGTTGGCACATTTCCTCTGGGAATTTGGATATGTCTTGCATTCCACTCACAGTGCACTTGTGCATGGGTATGTCCCTTGGCCACAGCTTTTGCGACTTTACCTATGTGTGGCACAGTCTTACTTGCTGCGTCAATTGTGACTGCAGTCAGCAGTGGAGTGGGCAGGTGTGGCGAGCCATGCATTGGTGCCTTCCGTGTTGCACTGTATGTGGGTACATGGAGTGGTTCCACACACTTAGATAATGCAGGTAGCTGTCGTTGTGCTCGTGCACAGGTTGTGACATGGCCCTGTGTTTTGCCATGGAGAAGAGGGGGGGTTCTGGCACTGGCCACCCTTGTCTACATGCACGCAGTCCACCTGCTGACGAGCAGACATTCCCACACCCCACAAGGCTGATTTGCTCTCCCTGTGTGTCCCTTTCTCGCTCCCTCTCTGTCCCCCTCTCCCTCCCTCTGTGTGTCAGCCTCCTCCCTCTGTCCGTCTCCCTGTGTCTCCCTCTCTCTCTGTCCCCCTCTCCCTCCCTCTGTGTGTCACCCTCTGTCACCTAAGCCCATCTTCCTGGGCACACACTGTTAGCAGATCTTTGAATGGCCCTTGGATTGTTGATGTGAGTTTGTTTCTGATCTCCAGGCACTCATTGGGTGTAGTGTGTGTGTCTGCGCTGCTGCTGTGGTGGTGTTTGCTGCCACTCTTCCACAGTGTTGGCTGTTCATTAGCTGCTGTCATGTGCAAGAACGTGCCGTCACCCCCATGTGTTAATGCAAGGCGTCCGCCATTTGCAGGCAAGTCTTTCCTGTGTGGAGACACACTGTTTGTCTGGCTGTGACCTAGGCCATATGGGCAGGGGGCATTGTTGTCTGCTTCTGAGTTGCACTATGTGATTTTTGTGGCCCACACTCCCGCCATCCGGCTTACTGTGTCTTGTGTTGGTGTTTTCTGTGGCCTGTGACTTGGCATTGTCCAGCTGGGTGCATGGGGCATGGTGGCGCCAGTGGCATGTGCGTGTTCATGGAGTGTGGTTGAGTCATGCGATAGCTTGGGGTGGTTGCGTGCCTGTTTGTGAGTTTGGTTGTGGATGACGTTCCCCCCATGTGAGGTGAGTTGTTTGTGTACTCACCCGGGTCTCGGAGTCCTTCTAATCCGTCCACTGCCACCACCGGCAGTATGGCCATCACCCTCTCCTCCCAGGGATGGTAGTGTACGGGGTCTGCGGGGCGGCCCTCCTCCAGTGACGTTGGCCTGGTTGTGTTCGTCGGTCATTTTGGCTCGGACCCTCCTCCGCAGATCATACCACCTGGCTTGGCATTCATGCCTGGTCCTTCTGGTGTCCGCAACAGCATTCACAGCATCGACAATCGTCTGCCACATGGCTGTTTTTTCGGTCATGCTGGTCTGTCTGACCAATGTTCCAAAGAGGTGTGGCTCGACTCTGAGGATTTCATCAACAAGGACCTCCTACTCTCGGCTAGTGAACTTTGGATTCTTGTTAGTGGGCATGGTGAGGGGTGTGGATGGTGGGGGGGTGTGTGTGGATGGTTGTGGGTGTGTGGGTGTGGTTGTGCAGGTGTGTGTGTGAATGTGATGAGGGGGTGTTTGTGAAGGTGGTTGTGTGAAGGTGTGCAAGTGTAAGGTGTAGTAAAGGTTCTAGTATGGTGCTGTAGGTTGTCTGTGGGGTCTGGCAGCAGTGAGTCTGTTGCAAAGGCTCATGGTTTGTGTGTGTGGGCCCTTTTTATTGGTCCATTGGTGGGTGTGGCTGTGTTTGAAGTTTGGGTGGGTGTGTTATAAGGAGTGGTTGTGTTTTGGCCCTCTGTTTGGGATTTTGGCAGTTGCAGGTCAGTGAATGTGTTGTTTTTGTGCTTGTTGGACATGTTTTGTGGCTTTGTGCCATTCGAATGGTGTATTCTTGTGTTGTTTTGCTTTGTCCTGGTTGTGTACGTGCGTTTTTAACGTGTGTACGGTGTGTACTTCGGGCATTTTGTTGTACAGTGCTGTCCTTGTGTCTGGCTTGGTACGACTCGTACATGCGCGATGTTGTGTGAAGGTGCTGGTGTTGGGGCCTGGGGTGCGCTCCGTACTTAGAATGTTGGGGTGGGGGTACGCTCCATACGTCCGCGGGTGAGGGTACGGGTCGTACATACACGGTTGGGGTGGGGGTAGGGTCCGTACATACACTGTTGGGGTGGGGGTACGCTCCATGCCTACGTGGGTGCGGGTACGGGTCGTACATACACGGTTGGGGTGGGGGTACGGTCCGTACATACACGGTTGGGGTGGGGGTACGCTCCATGCGGGTGAGGGTACGGGTCGTACATACACGGTTGGGGTGGGGGTAGGGTCCGTACATACACTGTTGGGGTGGTGGTACGCTCCATGCATACGCGGGTGAGGGTACGGGTCGTACATACACGGTTGGGGTGGGGGTACGCTCCATACGTATGCGGGTGAGGGTATGGGTCGTATATACATGGTTGGGGTGGGGGTAGGGTCCGTACATACACTGTTGGGGTGGGGGTACGCTCCATACGTTCGCGGATGAGGGTACGGGTCGTACATACACGGTTGGGGTGGGGGTAGGGTCCGTACATACACTGTTGGGGTGGGGGTGCGCTCCATACGTACGCGGGTGAGGGTACGGGTCGTACATACACGGTTGGGGTGGGGGTACGGTACGTACATACACGGTTGGGGTGGGGGTATGGTCCGTACATACACGGTTGGGGTGGGGGGTACGCTCCATACGTACGCGGGTGAGGGTACGGGTCGTACATACACGGTTGGGGTGGGGGTATGGTACGTACATACACGGTTGGGGTGGGGATACGCTCCATATGTCCGCGGGTGAGGGTACAAGTCGTACATACACGGTTGGGGTGTGGGTACGCTCCATGCATACGCGGGTGAGGGTACGGGTCCTACATACACGATTGGGGTGGGGGTACGGTCCGTACATACACGGTTGGGGTGGGGGTACGCTCCATACATACGCGGGTGAGGGTACGGGTCGTACATACACTGTTGGGGTGGGGGTACGCTCCATACGTACGCGGGTGAGGGTACGGATCGTACATACGGTTGGGGTGGGGGGACCGGTCGTACATACACGGTTGGGGTGGGGGTACGCTCCATGCATTCACGGGTGGGGGTACGTCTCGTACCTACACGGGTGTACATACACGGGTGGGGATTCGACTCGTACATAGGAGGGCTGGGGGGGTGTTGGGCGCGTATGCGGGCACATGTCTCCATGGTTGCTATGGGAGTTTGGTGCGGACGGTGTTTTTTCCATACGGTTGTAACATCGGACGCACGGGGTGGATCGTGATTCCGCGGTCGGACTTCACTTTTCACATTTGTACGGTAAATCGTCCGAGGACGTGTCGGACACATTTTCCGACCCGAGGACGTGTGGGGAATAATTCCCAATGCGGTTCGTATGGACTTTTTACCATGCGAATCGTGATTGGCTTTTTGTACGGCACTTGTACGATTCGTACGGTAAAAAGACCGGATACGAGTCGTACGGGGAATTTTTTTACCGGATCCTGATCGGCACCCAAGTGTTACAAGTCGATCAAAATGTAAGGAACCTGGAATTAAATAGCCAAACAAAAGCAGAAACCTGTGAGTTAAAACAAGAACCCTAGTCTTCAGAGAAACTGAAGACAACCAAACCCAAAGCACATCCACTTACAAGATCGATGGCTATCCCTCGTTCACCTACAACAACTGATCATAACGCAGAGGATCTTCAATATGTTATCTGTGTTTTAGGCAGAACAAGGGCCAAAGGGACTGATGAAAGAACAAAGTACAGAGGGGCAGAATTACAAGCCCCTTGCGCCACTTTTGCGTCACTTTTACCATGTTGAAAGTGATGCAAAGGTGGCGCAAGGGGTTTGTGAATCAGCCCCAGAGTATGCGAGTCTCAAAGGGCAAACATGTTTTTATCTGCAGCTAGTTTCATCCAAGATGAAATTTTCAGCCGAGTAGCTTATCTGAACAGCGAGGTGAATGTATTTGCAGCAGATTTGTATGCCCACCCGAATTGCATGCGTGCATACATTTGAAAATATGAATGTACAATGAGCTCCCAGCAGCACCATAACTGCCAACCTTCAGTTGGGATCACAATCAGTGAGATCAGAGAAATAATGATCAACATTGATTAAACAGTTTTCAGCTGATTTGACTCCTGAAGTTCTTGCTGCCAAAAAAAATCACAGGATGCAGTAAAATCAGCAGGAACCATTTTAAGAAATGTCCTGAAAGATTTAGAGTTTAGGCTTAATGGCAAATTTTGTGATGATTCAGAGCTCTGCAAATCACGAGAATGCCTGTTGTTGTCTTAACATTTTTTACATCTTTATTTAATATCAGCAAAGCAAAACTGTTACAAACTAAAGTTCTTGAGTTTGAAACATAAGCCTACAACATTGAAGATGGTTTTGAAGATATAAGCGAAGAAGTGGAAGCCAATCCCATGAGCTGGTAGGCTTATGCTATGCAAATGTACTGTCTTTTCAAAAGCATGTTTTATGAATTACCTCACGGCAAAAAGAAAACTCTGCTACACAAGTTGACTGCCCATGCAATCTATGACAAGTGCAAAAGTAGAGAGCTAATCACTTCAATGAATAGGATTGGTGTATCAACAATTTATAATATTGTACTTATAATACCGGAGCAGGAACTTGCCAGCAGCTCATGCTGTAAAATCTTGCGAATCCGACAGCACTCCACTTCCAAGTCACTTTACCAGGAAAGGATTTACCATTGCTGCTCTTGATCATTTTGATTTTGAAGCCCGCTTTTCTTTGTCTGGAAAATCTACAACACATGATACTGCCATGGTGCTTTTTCAAGACTGTACCAATGAAGTAGCGCTGGAAAACAAGCTGTGACTGCTGCAGGCATAAACAAACGAAGCTGCAAATGTATAGCCCAACTGCCTTGACAATGTGTGCAAAATCACTACAAGCCATCAATACGTCCCAGTCTACCAGAAAGTTTCAAAGTTGGAATTTATCAGATAGCTTATTTGGTGTGGACTGAAGGATGAAGAAAAGCCTGTTTCTCTGTGGGCTATAATTCATGCTCTGATCTCCCAGAATACCGTTCGACTGAAGAAGTTTGGGTTTTTACTAGTAATACCACCTCCAGTCACAAACTATGCAACAGTAAAATCCAAAATGTGCATACTCAGCTTGAAGACCATCCTATTCTGCCAATTTTCTACAATGAAGGCATTTTTCATATTGTAGCTGACATTGTTATGAGCAACCCAATAGAATTTGATGATCCATATCCAATGATGGATGTTTTCCACATGAAAAAAAGTTGCATTGTGGAGTGCAGGAAGTTATCTCGTGGATGTGGCATAGAGGTACTTATTGAGGTTGAATTCTTTGGAAGGAGAACTGTCCAGTCAGATTTTAGCAGAACTCTTTATGTTCATTTATTACAAGGTATGCTCATAATTTCTAAGACACTGCAAACATTGCGTTGGAATGCTTTCTTGAACAAGAATGGCAAATTAGGTTTCGCATATCTTATCTCAGAAGTGAACAAGGCACAGGGTGTGATTCATTAAAAAGACATAATGCAAAACCAGGCAATGTTCAATGGTAATCAGACATAATATCGAGTTGTAAATGTCGACTTGCACTAATAACGAGTGCAAAATATCGTAATTCAAAAATATTGACTGTCAGAATATCGTTGTCAAGAATATCGAGTTTAAGGTAAGTAATATCGTTTAAAAAAATATCGAAGTCATTAATATTGTTTGAAAAAATATCGTTGTTAAAAATATTGTTGTTTTATTTAGTGTTATGTATTCTAGTGTGTATTTTAAATGTAGGTGTTCTATTTTATGTGTGTACGTATTGCATTTGTTTTTTAATATATGTGTTGAATTTTAAGTTATTATTTATTTTAAGTACATTTTGCATTTTAGTTCCGTAGTGGGTTGTGTGTTAATAGGGGAATAGGGTGGGAAGTAATTTAATTATAATTCATTAATTCATATTTTTTATTATTTAATGTTTATGTTTTTAATATTTTACATTGTTAATTGTGGAAATTATTATATTATTAATTTGTTATTAATTGTTTGTTAATTATTAATAATTAATTGTTAATTATGTTAATTGTGTCATTTTTTAAGGAGAGGGTTTTGGGTTTATAGGGGAGTAAGGTGGGAAGTAATTTAATTTTAATAATTTTTAAAATATTTTTTATATAATATTTATTTAATGTTGTTTTATAGTGTTGTGTGAATTAATTTATTAATAATTGTTTGTAATGTGCTTGTTAATTGTTATTAACTGAGTAATGAATTGTTAATTAATTATGTTAATTGTGCCATGTTTTACGACATTGGTGGTGTCATTCATAGGGGAAAATGGTGGGAGGTCCATTATTTTTAATTAATTCATTGTTTGTTAATTAATGCAAATTAATTTGCTGGAGTGGGAATAGTAAATTATTCCCCTTCGCTATCCAACACTTTCCCTACTGTTGCATTTGTTGGAGTGGGAATAATAAATTATTCCCCTCCGCTATCCAACACTTTCCCTACTGTTGCACTACCTGGAGTGGGATAGTAATTTTATCCCTTCAGCTATCTAACACTTTTCCTACTGTTGTACTCGCGCGAGTGGGAATAGTAAATTTTATTCCCCATGCTATCCAACATTTTTCCTACTGTTGCAATTGCTGGAGTGGGAATAGTAAATTATTCCCCTCACCTATCCAACACTTTCCCTACTGTTGCACTCCCTGGAGTGGGAATAGTAATGTTTACCCGTACGCTATCCAACATTTTCCCTACTGTTGCTATTCCTGGAGTGGGAATAGTAATTTTTACCCCTACGCTATCCAACACTTTCCCTGCTGTTGCACTCCCTGGAGTGGGAATAGTAAATTATTCCCCTCCGCTATCCAAAACTTTCCATACTTTTGCACTTGCTGGAGTGGGAATAGACATTATTCCCCTTCGCTATCAAACACTTTACCTACTGTTGCACTTGCTGGAGTGGGAATAGTAATTGTTACCCCTACGCTATCCAACACTTTCCCTACTCTTGCACTCCCTGGAGTGGGAATAGTAATTTTTACTACTTTGCTATCCAACACTTTCCCTACTGTTGCACTCGCTGGATTGGGAATAGTAATTTGATCCCCTCTGTTATCCAACACTTTCCTTACTATTGCACTCTCCGGAGTGGCAATAGTAACTTTTACCCCTATGCTATCCAACACTTTCCCTACTGTTGCTATCCCTGGAGTGGGAATAGTAATTTTTACCCCAATGCTATCCCTGCACTCCCTAGTGTGGGAATAGTGAATTATTCCCCTCTGCTATCCAACACTTTCCCTACTGTTGTAGTTGCTGGAGTGGAAATAGTAAATTATTCCCCTCCACTATCCAACACTTTACCTACTGTTGCACTTGCTGCAGTGGGAATAGTAAATTATTCCCCTCTGCTATCCGACACGTTCCCTACTGTTGCACTCGTTGGAGTGGGAATAGTAAATTATTCCCCTCCGCTATCCAACACTTTCCCTGCTGTTGCACTCCCGGGAGTGGTAATAGTAATGTTATCCCCTCCGCTATCCAACATTTTCCCTACTGTTGTAGTTAATGTAGAGTAAAATGTAGTTTAAAAAAAAAAAATATTTTAAAATTTTACTTTATCATATATTTTATTTGTATTTATATTTTACAGGTGTATGTATATATATGTGTATTTATAATTTTTTAATATGTTTCAAACATTTTAACATTTTAACATTTATTAAAATAACTACTAATATTATCAAGTAAATATGTATGTTATATATATGTATGTTTAATTTATTTTTACATTATATTTATTACTTAGAATTTTAAATATTTTTTA
The DNA here is from genome assembly GCF_964204655.1 of Triturus cristatus. Classification (NCBI taxonomy): domain Eukaryota; kingdom Metazoa; phylum Chordata; class Amphibia; order Caudata; family Salamandridae; genus Triturus; species Triturus cristatus. The sequence goes on along the minus strand of NC_140583.1, from coordinate 1,085,454,732 downwards.
ATAATTCCAACTGTGTTGTTTTTTAATTATATGTATTATTTAATTTATTTTACATTATTTTTTAAACATTTTTAAAAAACAATATTTTTAACGATATTTTTAACAAAAATATTATTTTTTCGAAATTGTTGTACTTACCATTATATAGAAAGGAGGTCGATATTTTGGAAATCAATATTTTTGTCACAAAATTTTTGTTGGTAGACATTTCTGTTGTCGATATTCTGTCAGTGATCCATGTTCAACATACTCAGTTCAAAATCAGAAAACCTGAAAGCCAGATTCGTAGAGTTTGTCAAAAATGTGAAAAAAAGTCAGAACTTTGCAAGTACTGGGGAAATGTTTTACCCATTATAACTCTAGTAAAAGACTTGGGTGCCAATTACGATCCTGTAAAAGCCGGGTACGAACCGTCGGACGGAGCATATTCTCCGTCCGACGCGTACCCGGTCGTAAAAAAATACAAACATGGAATTACGAATCGCACGGGAACACCATTTCCGTACGAGTCGTAAAAAACCCCGACCGAACAAAATAAACCTACAAATGCGATCCGGGAAAGCGCCGACCTGACGTCGGGACGCTCGCAGCCTGCCATTCACGAACCAGGAATTACGATTCGCACCGACGTCATCCCGCACGGTGAATATTTTCCGGCTGCCAAAAACTGCCGGGAAATCAGGACGACGCGAACAAGGACCACCAGTACGCGACGGACAGACAGGACGACGCAAACAAGGAGGACCAGTACGCGACGGACACACAGGCGAACAAGGAGGACCAGTACGCGACGGACACACAGGACGACGCGAACAAGGAGGACCAGTACGCGACGGACACACAGGACGACGCGAACAAGGAGGACCCGTACGCGACGGACAGACATGGACCCGAACCTACGTGTCATCCCGGCCCTCATAGCAGTCGACCTCCTCTACAGGTTCCGACGCAGATGCCGCAGAAGGTCAGAACAACTAAGGGAGGGGGGAAAGTGGGGTGGGGTGGGGGTGGCAGGACCAGGGCAGGCCACAAACCCCCCACTAAAGTCACACAGCACACATGCCCTGGACATACCTGACTCCCAGGCCCTGGTCACTACGAGGGGGTGGGGGCGTGTCCAGCTAAGCCAGCGACCGCCACAACGGAAGTCCGTCACGACGCGAACCAGCAACACAACCAGACATGTACGTCCCGTACCCACGCCTGAAGAGCGTGGGTACGAGTCGTACCACGCCCACACCCACGTCACCCCAACAATGGCGGGACGGCTCGTACCCACGTGGCAAAGGCCTGGGTACGGGCCGCACAAGCATCACATAGCGTGGGGACGGACATGTACGGACCGTACCCCCACCCCGTATGCATGGAGCGTACCCCCACCACAACAGTGTAAGTACGACCCGTACCCACACCCGCGTATGTATGGAGCGTACCCCACCCCAACAGTGTAAGTACGACCCGTACCCACACCCGCGTACGTATGGAGCATACCCCCACCCCAACAGTGTAAGTACGACCCGTACCCACACCCGCGTACGTATGGGGTGTACCCCCACCCCAACAGTGTAAGTACGACCCGTACCCTCACCTCGAATGCATGGAGCGTACCCCCACCCCAACAGTGTAAGTATGACCCGTACCCACACCCGCGTACGTATGGGGCGTACCCCCACCCCAACAGTGTAAGTACGACCCGTACCCACACCCGCGTACGTATGGGGCGTACCCCCACCCCAACAGTGTAAGTACGACCCCTACCCTCACCTCGAATGCATGGAGCGTATCCCCACCCCAACAGTGTAATTACGACCCATACCCTCACCTCGAATGCATGGAGCGTACCCACATCCATGCATGTCATGAGCGTACATATTGTGAAATTGGAGAGGTGGGTGCAGAGTCCTCCCAGCAGTGCCCAGACACAGGAGGGGTGGGGGCCTATCACTCCCAGCAGTGCCCTGACACAGGAGGGGTGGGTGCAGAGTCCTCCCAGCAGTGCCCTGACACAGGAGGGGTGGGTGCAGAGTCCTCCCAGCAGCGCCCTGAGACAGGAGGGGTGGGTGCAGAGTCCTCCCAGCAGTGCCCTGAGACAGGAGGGGTGGGGGCCTATCACTCCCAGCAGTGCCCTGAGACAGGAGGGGTGGGTGCAGAGTCCTCCCAGCAGTGCCCTGAGACAGGAGGGGTGGGGGCCTATCACTCCCAGCAGTGCCCTGAGACAGGAGGGGTGGGTGCAGAGTCCTCCCAGCAGTGCCCTGAGACAGGAGGGGTGGGTGCAGAGTCCTCCCAGCAGTGCCCAGACACAGGAGGGGTGGGGGCCTATCACTCCCAGCAGTGCCCTGACACAGGAGGGGTGGGTGCAGAGTCCTCCCAGCAGTGCCCTGACACAGGAGGGGTGGGTGCAGAGTCCTCCCAGCAGTGCCCAGACACAGGAGGGGTGGGGGCCTATCACTCCCAGCAGTGCCCTGACACAGGAGGGGTGGGTGCAGAGTCCTCCCAGCAGTGCCCTGAGACAGGAGGGGTGGGTGCAGAGTCCTCCCAGCAGTGCCCTGACACAGGAGGGGTGGGTGCAGAGTCCTCCCAGCAGTGCCCTGAGACAGGAGGGGTGGGTGCAGAGTCCTCCCAGCAGTGCCCTGAGACAGGAGGGGTGGGGGCCTATCACTCCCAGCAGTGCCCTGAGACAGGAGGGGTGGGGGCCTATCACTCCCAGCAGTGCCCTGAGACAGGAGGGGTGGGTGCAGAGTCCTCCCAGCAGTGCCCTGAGACAGGAGGGGTGGGTGCAGAGTCCTCCCAGCAGTGCCCAGACACAGGAGGGGTGGGGGCCTATCACTCCCAGCAGTGCCCTGAGACAGGAGGGGTGGGTGCAGAGTCCTCCCAGCAGTGCCCTGAGACAGGAGGGGTGGGTGCAGAGTCCTCCCAGCAGTGCCCTGAGACAGGAGGGGTGGGGGCCTATCACTCCCAGCAGTGCCCTGAGACAGGAGGGGTGGGTGCAGAGTCCTCCCAGCAGTGCCCTGACACAGGAGGGGTGGGTGCAGAGTCCTCCCAGCAGTGCCCTGAGACAGGAGGGGTGGGTGCAGAGTCCTCCCAGCAGTGCCCTGAGACAGGAGGGGTGGGGGCCTATCACTCCCAGCAGTGCCCTGAGACAGGAGGGGTGGGTGCAGAGTCCTCCCAGCAGTGCCCTGAGACAGGAGGGGTGGGGGCCTATCACTCCCAGCAGTGCCCTGAGACAGGAGGGGTGGGTGCAGAGTCCTCCCAGCAGTGCCCTGAGACAGGAGGGGTGGGTGCAGAGTCCTCCCAGCAGTGCCCTGAGACAGGAGGGGTGGGTGCAGTGTCCTCCCAGCAGTGCCCTGAGACAGGAGGGGTGGGGCCTATCACTCCCAGCAGTGCCCTGAGACAGGAGGGGTGTGTGCAGAGTCCTCCCAGCAGTGCCCTGAGACAGGAGGGGTGGGTGCAGAGTCCTCCCAGCAGTGCCATGAGACAGGAGGGGTGGGTGCAGAGTCCTCCCAGCAGTGCCCTGAGACAGGAGGGTTGGGGGCCTATCACTCCCAGCAGTGCCCTGAGACAGGAGGGGTGTTTGCAGAGTCCTCCCAGCAGTGCCCTGAGACAGGAGGGGTGGGTGCAGAGTCCTCCCAGCAGTGCCCTGAGACAGGAGGGGTGGGTGCAGAGTCCTCCCAGCAGTGCCCTGAGACAGGAGGGGTGGGTGTGATGCACAGTGTGAGGCTGGATCTTTGATTGTGTCGTTGCCCTCATTCCACCTGTGTCCTTTCAATGGCACGTACTGCTTTTGCCCTTCCCCAGAGGATCATGTCCCTATGACAAAGGTGCAATGCGTTGGATGCATACTAGGCCTTGTTGTGAACAGCGAATGTGTTCTAATCTGTGTCCCTGTGACATGTGCCAGGTGTATTGATGTAGTGTCACTTGTCCATCCTCACAGGTAGACGCCTCTGCCAAGGAGCAGATATGGCTGGATGCCGTCAGCGCCGTGAGGAGTGCGGAAGGTCGGAGGCGGCGCATGTCCCAGGTGAGGAAACGCTGGCAGGATATCCGGTGCTGGACGCGGAGGATCGCACGGGTCCTGCTGGGGGACTCACCTGAGAGCCACAAGAACCGCGGACGCCGCCGTCTCTCCCACATCCAGAAACGTGTGCTGGCGGTGGTCTTTCCTGACTTGGACAGGCGTCTACAGGACATGCAGCAGCTGGAAGGGGGTAGGTACATGTGTGTGTTTGTTGTGTTTCACCAGCATTTGTAATTGCAATGTTCCATGGATACACTATGGGTGTCCTCGCGTATGCGTACTCGTAGTGATAAGGACCGTACAAATGCCTGTACGCTCGCCATCACGATGGGTACACATACGGCAGCACTCCCATAGTGATTTGGGAACATACACAGGCCCTCTTAGCAGCAGTACGGCGGTTTTTACACATCACAGTGGTGATAGGCGGCACACAGGTAGGAATAGGGCGGACATACCTGTCCATGGATGGGCATACTTGTCCATGGATGGACATCAAGCCATCGTCTGTGCATTACTACATGTGTGGGGCACAGGTGTGACAGGCTGTGATGTGGAACATTACTCCTGAGTGGAGAAGGCACCAGATGTATGATGAGATGTGTACAGGTGTACTGTGTGACAGTGCAATGTGTGCCAGGCATGCCCTTGACTCCTTTGACATGTGTGCATGTCGTACTGCACCCTTGGGGTGAGCGTCACTGGCATGGCACGGACACCAACACACGGAAGTGTCCCCTGATGCCCGGTACAGGGGTTACCACACCTGCCTTGTCACTACCCACGGTGCACAATGTGACTATGTCATGTATGTGTGGCGGCTTCCCATCAGGTTGATGTTGGAGCACCCTCAAAAGCTGCAGCTGTTGCAGCAACCAACATGTGTCTGTGTGTAGATTGACATTGCACACTGTTCCGCACACCATGCCACATGTGGTATCGGATGTGAGGTGCACATGTATGCATGGGACACGGAGTAGTGTGACAAGGACATGTCTGCATCCTCACAATGATTGTGTGGTGAGTCATGACATGTGCACCTTCATGGCAAGGTGTGTGGGCTGTCCTAGTGTAATGTCATGTGACCTGTGGCTCTAGTGTTCCGCTACCAGTCTCTGCAATCGGCATCCTACTTCTGCTGATGTGTGGGCGTATGTCACTCCTGTGTTGCGTCTGGCTGTTCACTTGCACTGGGACACAGCTATTCCCATGGCATGGCATGGGGAGGTTCTCAATCTCCGTGTGTAGCTGGGTCTTGGTAGGAGTGTCATCTGCCAGCCATACGTGTCCTGGGCATGTAGCACATACGTGACTCCCTATGTAGCATATGTGTATTGACAGATTAACATGTGCTCTGTACATATAAATTGTTGTTGTGGTGCACTCACTCTTCCTTGTCACTTCCAAATTACTGCAGAGCGCCGCCTCTTCCCCGAGCAATGCCGGACTTGGCTGACATGCGGGAGAATGATCGGATCTGGTGCTACCGCTTCCCACGACGGTTGATTCTGGAGTTGACGGCGAGACTGGCACCACACCTGGAACTGCAGCACAGGTATCCTACGGCACTGACACCCCAGCTGAAGGTAATGGCAGCCCTACATTTTCTTGCCACGGGTACCTTTCAATATACCATAGCTCATGTTGGTGGCATGTCCCAGAGCATGTTCTGCCGTGTGCTGCATGATTTCTTAGAGGCCATGTTGATTCACCTGGATGACTTCATCAAGTTCCCAACCCCTGAACAGTTGACTGCGGTCAAGCGTGGATTCTATGCCCTGGGAGGGATGCCCCATGTCATTGGGTCCATAGATGGGACACATGTAGCTTTGGTACCACCACACACACGGGAGGTAGCGTACCGCAATCGGAAGCACTACCACTCCATCAATGCCCTTGTGGTGTGTCAGTCCAACATGTTGATTTCACATGTCTGTGCTCGTTTTCCAGGATCAGCACACGATGCCTACATCATGAGGTGTAGCAGGATGCCTGAAATGATGATGCAGCTGCGCAACGAAAGAGCATGTGTTGTTGGTGGGTACAGTCTGTCAGTCCTGTATTTTGCATAGCCTACCAGCACGACTGCTTCACCAGTTCTAACGATGTCCATGTGCTTCCCATGTAGGGGACGCTGGCTATCCCAACATGCCATGGCTGCTCACACCTCTCCGCAACCCCATCACACCGGCCCAGCTCCGCTACAACACCGCCCATGGCCGGACAAGGCGAGTGATAGAGAGGACGTTTGGCCTGCTGAAGAGCCGCTTTCGGTGCCTCCACAAGACCGGCGGCGCCCTCCCATATGCCCCTGCGAAGGTCTGCAAAATCCTTATGGTCTGCTGTATGCTGCACAACATGGCAGTTGAGAAAGCTGTGCCACTCATCCTGGATCAACATGACGAGGACTATCCACCCGTGGAGGACGAAGGCCTTGGCAATGGGGCTAGTGATGTGGAGGATGTGGAGCCGCAGGAGGACATACGGACTCGGCTCATACGCGACTTCTTTGCTTAGTGGTGAGTACCAGTGTCTGAGTGTGCACGCATTTGTCCCCGTGTGGCATGTGTTGTGATGTGTGTGTCCACCTGCATGTATGGCACGTGAGTCAGAGGTGTGTGTGGGTGTGTCACTGGAGTGATGGTGGCAGTGATGGTTGTATTTCCCCAGTCATAATTGTGACCTAGCATGTTGTCATCCTTACATGTGTCGAGTACATGCACATGCAAGTGGCTGTGCTTTTTGTGGCTGACTTCTTGTGTGTCTCTCTTCCCCAGGTACTTGCGCATGCCGTCTGCTGGTTGCATTGTTGTGGCACTGCTATTCCTCATGGACACGTCATTGTGGGCTGACTCAGCGTTACAGGCACGGACACGTTTGGAAGTCTCCATAGGGTAAGGGATGCATCAGGGGTGTATTGGGTGTGGCAGTTGTTCACGATGTATGCACACTGCCCCTGTCGATGTTTGGTTCCTCTGCAGCCATGTAGCATCAGCATGGGACACGACATGCAGCAGTGTACACCTGAATAGATGGTCTGACTGGTTGACAGTCATCAGTGATGGGATAGTGGATTGTGATGATGGCATCAATGTGTGTGACACTGCCCTCGGACACATACGGTTAGCATTGGCTTGACATGGTGTGGGACTTCCACATCATCGGATCTATGGTGTATGGCAGGCTCTCCGTGAGCAGCTGTGGGTGTTTAGCTGTTAGCCGACGCTTGTGTGCCACTTCCATGGCTAACACGCATTTGTGCTGCAGAAGGGGGGTGCCAGTGTTGGACCCACATGTTACTCCACAAGATGTGTTCATGTGTACTTCAAGTTGCCTCTGCACTCCCGAAAACATGACTAATAAAGGTGTCCCTATGCCTCCAAGGTGCCTCTTCTCAGTCAATGCTGGTGTGTTGCCACGGTGCATCCAGCATGTCTGGCATGGTATTCCCTGATTGTGGCTATGTGTCAATGTGTCGAGTAGCAAGATGCAAGCTGTGTGTGGGGGCTGAGACTGTGTAGTGGGCATGATGTCCATGACTGTGTGGGTATTGTGACATGTGCCATCCCCATGCATCCAACGTTGGCCAGGCCCCCATTCTCTGCATCCACCGGACTCAAGCTTGCAGGACATGGTTCTGCAACCTGTCTACACATACCTGGGCGCCCCCCAGGACACTCCACATGATCCCTGACCTCTGCGCATGACTGTTGCTGTACTCAATGTGTCTGTCGGCACGGTTGTGCGGCCACCCCCTCAGCTGGTTGGGCCCATCACGGGTGTGTATGGTGCTCCATGTCTGTCTTGCCTAATACACTGTGACCCGTGTGTCCTGTGCCAGACTCAGGCCCCAGGGTGTGGATGGTTGAAGTCAAAAGATAACTCAGGCATGTTTAGACTTTACAAGACACATGTAAGGTAATAATGCAACCAGCAGGCATCTTCTCTTCATGGTGTGATTTTTTATTTTTGTGGGGGGGGTGGGGGGGGGGGGGGGTATGACGTGAGGGGCTTTCCGGGAGTTTGGAATCCAAAGTTCAGTAGGGGAGTTGGTGTCCTTGCCATTGGAAATCCTCATAGTCCATGCCACAGTCTTTGTCAACATTGGTCAGACAGTGACCAGCAGGGCCATGTGGCAGAGAATGTCTCTTGATGCTGTGATGCTGTTGCTCCAGTGGGCCAGGTGCCAGGCCAGGTGTCCTGGGAGATGGTGATGTTGCGCCGACCCTCACGGTCTTTTCCGTGGACGACCCGCCCTCCTGCGGGGACCCTCAGAAGCAGGCCGTGACGACGTCTGGGATGCTCCATCGGATGTTTCCTCCTCCTCCTCCTGATCCCTCCCTGTGGGTGGTGATGTTCTCCGCCTTCTGGCACAGGGAGGGTCGGCCATGTTGTCGGCCACCCGACGGAGTGTATCGTGAATCCCCTGGAACGCCGTCACTTGCTCAGCCTGTCTGTCCTCCATCCTCCGTTGGTGTCGCAGTAGACAGGCATGTTGCTCCGCATGTTGCTGGGCCTGCTGGGTCTTTATCTCATCGAGGGTCCCCTTGATCTCATTGAGGGTGGACACAACCTGGGCCATGCCCGTGGTGTCCTGCCGGTATGTGTCCATGATGTTTCGGACATGGGCAAATACCGGTTCCCCAGCCAACTGGTCAGGCTCGCGCCTCCGCCGTCCTCCACTCCCACCACCCCGGCCCACTTGCACCTGGCCTGCCCTTGTGGGCACATCGGGTCTACGGGACCCCTGAGGGGTGGCATTGGCGTTGTCGCCTGCCTCCTCCTGGGTGCCCGGGACACCGTGTCCCTCCTGGCCAGCCTGGCTGCATTGTGGTGTTGGGGCAGGGATCCTGGGTGTCTCCTGGGATGTGGCAGGAGTGGGGGTGGTGGTTGGCACAGTTGTACCTGACGCAGGTGCTGCAGGTGGTTGGACACCAGAGGGGCCAGGTCGGTCGGGGTCGTTGGGATCGGGCTCCTGCAGATCCGGGTCCTGTGAGTCTTCCCCCCCAGTGTTGGGGGGTGAACCACGACGTTGACCTGTGTGTGAGAGAGACAATGTTAATTTTGGTCCATGCAACATCCATGTTTCATCAGTTTCAAAGTTGGGACATTTCCTCTTGGAATTGGGATCTGTCTTGCATTCCACTCACAGTGCACTTGTGCATGGGTGTGTCCCTTGGGCACCACTTTGGCCCCTTTAACTATGTGTGGCACGGTCTTACTTGCTGCGTCAAGTGTGACTGCAGTCAGCAGTGGAGTGGGCAGGTGAGGCGAGCCATGCATTGGCGCCTTTCGTGTAGCACTGTACATGTGCACATGGAGTGGATCCACACACTTATATGATCCAGGTAGCTGTCGTTGTGCTCGTGAACAGGTTGTGACATGGCCCTGTGTTTTGCCATGGGGAAGAGGGGGGGTTCTGGCACTGGCCACCCTTGTCTACATGCACGCAGTCTACCTGCTGACGAGCAGACATTCGCACACGCCACACGGCTGATTTGGTCTCCCTGTGTCTCGCTCCCTCTCTGTCCCCCTCTCCCTCCCTCTCTGTCCCCCTCTACCTCCCTCTCTGTCCCCCTCTCCCTCCCTCTCTGTCCCCCTCTCCCTCCCTCCGTGTGTCAGCCTCCTCCCTCTGTCCGTCTCGCTCCCTCTCTGTCCCCCTCTCCCTCCCTCCGTGTGTCAGCCTCCTCCCTCTGTCCGTGTCCCTGTGTCTCCCTCCCTCTCTGTCCCCCTTTCCCTCCCTCTGTGTGTCAGCCTCCTCCCTCTGTCCGTGTCCCTGTGTCTCCCTCCCTCTCTGTCCCCCTCTCCCTCCCTCTCTGTCCCCCTTTCCCTCCCTCTGTGGGTCAGCCTCCTCCCTCTGTCCGTCTTCCTGTGTCTCCCTCCCTCTCTGTCCCCCTCTCCCTCCCTCTGTGTGTCACCCTCTGTCACCTCAGGCCAGCTTCCTGGGCACACACTGTTAGCAGATCTTTGAATGGCCCTTGGCTTGTTGAAGTGAGTTTGTTTCTGATCTCCAGGCACCCATTGGGTGTAGTGTCTGTGTGTGCGCTGCTGCTGTGGTGGTGTGTGCTGCCACTCTTTCACAATGTTGGCTGTTCATCAGCTGCTGTCATGTGCAAAACAGTGCCTTCACCCCCATGTGTTGATGCAAGGCGTCCGCCATTTGCTGGCGAGTCTTTCCTGTGTGGGGACACAGTGTTTGTCTGGCTGTGACCTAGGCCATATGGGCAGAGGGCATTGTTGTCTGCTTCGGAGTTGCACTATGTGATTTTTGGGGCCCAGCCTCCCGCCATCCGGGTTACCGTGTCATTTGTTGGTGTCTACTGTGGCCTGTGACTTGACATTGTCGAGCTGGGTGCATGGGGCATGGTGGCGCCAGTGGCATGTGCGTGTTCATGGAGTGTGGTTGAGTCATGCGATAGCTTGGGGTGGTTGCGTGTCTGTTAGTGATTTTGGTTGTGGATGACGTTCCCCCCATGTGAGGTGCGTTGTTTGTGTACTCACCCGGGTCTCGGAGTCCTTCTAATCCGTCCACTGCCTCCACCGGCAGTGTGGCCATCACCCTCTCCTCCCAGGGCTGGTAGTGTACGGGTCTGCGGGAGGGCCCTCCTCCAGTGGCGTTGGCCTGGTTGTGTTCCTCCTGCATCATGGCTCGGACCCTCCTCCGCAGATCGTACCACCTGGATTGGCATTCCTGCCTGGTCCTTCTAGTGTCCCCAACAGCATTCACAGCATCGATGATGGTCTGCCACATGGCTGTTTTTGCTGCCATGCTGGTGTTTCTGACCAATGTTCCAAAGAGCTGTGGCTCGACTCTGAGGATTTCATCGACAAGAACCTCTAACTCTCGGTTACTGAACTTTGGATTCTTGGTAGTGGGCATGGTGAGGGGTGTGGGTGTGGATGCTGGGGGGTATGTGTGGATGGTGGGGGTGTGTGTGGATGGTTGTGGGTGTGTGAGTGTGGTTGTGCAGGTGTGTGTGTGTGTGAATGTGATGAGGGTGTGTTTGTGAAGGTGGTTGTGTGAAGGTGTGCAAGTGTAAGGTGTGGTGAAGCTTGTAGTAAGGTGCTGTAAGTTGTCTCTGGTGTCTGGCAGCAGTGAGTCTGTTGCAAAGGCTCATGGTTTGTGTGTGTGGGCCCTTTTTATTGGTCCATTGGTGGGTGTGGCTGTGTTTGAACTTTGGGTGGGTGTGTTGTAAGGAGTGGTGGTGTTTAGGGCCTCTGTTTGTATTTGGCAGTTGCAGGTCAGTGTATGTGTTTTTTTAGTGTTTGTTGGCCATGTTTAGTGGCTTTGTGCCATTCGAATAGTGTATTCTTGTGTTGTTTTGTTTTGTCCTGGTTGTGTACGTGCGTTTTGAGCGTGTGTACGGTGTGTAGATGGGCCATTTGGTTGTACGGTGCTGTCCTTGTGTGTGGCTTGGTACGACTCGTACATGCGGTTGTGATGTTGGGGCATGGGGTGCGCTCCGTACTTAGGAGGTTGTGGTGGGGGTGCGACTGGAACGTACTGGGGTGTACATAGATGGTGGTACGACACGTACAGGGGTGGGGGTCCGACTGGAACGTACTGGGGTGTAGGTACACGGTGGTACGACACGTACAGGGGTGGGGGTAGGACTCGAACGTACTGGGGTGTAGGTACATGGGGGTATGACACGTACAGGGGTGGGGGTAGGACTTGAACGTACAGGGGTGTGGGTACACGGTGGTACGACACGTACAGGGGTGGGGGTACGACTCGAACGTACAGGGGTGTGGGTACACGGGGGTACGACACGTACAGGGGTGGGGGTAGGACTCGAACGTACTGGGGTGTAGGTACACGGGGGTATGACATGTACAGGGGTGGGGGTAGGACTCGAACGTACAGGGGTGTGGGTACACGGTGGTACGACACGTACAGGGGTGGGGGTACGACTCGAACGTACAGGGGTATGGGTACACGGGGGTACGACACGTACAGGGGTGGGGGTACGACTCGAACGTACAGGGGTGTGGGTACACGGGGGTACGACACGTACAGGGGTGGGGGTACGACTCGAATGTACAGGGGTGTGGGTACACGGGGGTATGACACATACAGGGGTGGGGGTACGACTCGTACGTACTGGGGTGTACATAGACGGTGGTACGACACGTACAGGGGTGGGGGTACGACTCGAACGTACTGGGGTGTACATACATGGGGGTCGGACACATACAGGGGTGGGGGTACGACTCGTACGTACTGGGGTGTACATACATGGGGGTCGGACACGTACAGGGGTGGGGGTACGACTCGAACGTACTGGGGTGTACATACATGGGGGTCAGACACGTACAGGGGTGGGGGTACGACTCGAACGTACTGGGGTGTACTTAGACGGTGGTACGACACGTACAGGGGTGGGGGTAGGACTCGAACGTACTGGGGTGTAGGTAGACGGGGGTACGACACGTACGGGGTGGGGGTATGACTCGAACGTACTGGGGTGTACATAGACGGTGGTACGACACGTACAGGGGTGGGGGTCCGACTGGAACGTACTGGGGTGTAGGTACACGGTGGTACGACACGTACAGGGGTGGGGGTAGGACTCAAACGTACTGGGGTGTAGGTACACAGGGGTATGACACGTACAGGGGTGGGGGTAGGACTCGAACGTACAGGGGTGTGGGTACACGGTGGTACGACACGTACAGGGGTGGGGGTACGACTCGAACGTACAGGGGTGTGGGTACACAGGGGTACGACACGTACAGGGGTGGGGGTAGGACTCGAACGTACAGGGGTGTGGGTACACGGTGGTACGACACGTACAGGGGTGGGGGTACGACTCGAACGTACAGGGGTGTGGGTACACGGGGGTACGACACGTACAGGGGTGGGGGTAGGACTCGAACATACTGGGGTGTAGGTACACGGGGGTATGACACGTACAGGGGTGGGGGTAGGACTCGAACGTACAGGGGTGTGGGTACACGGTGGTACGGCACGTACAGGGGTGGGGGTATGACTCGAACGTACAGGGGTGTGGGTACACGGGGGTACGACACGTACAGGGGTGGGGGTACGACTCGAACGTACAGGGGTGTGGGTACACGGGGGTACGACACGTACAGGGGTGGGGGTACGACTCGAACGTACAGGGGTGTGGGTACACGGGGGTACGACATGTACAGGGGTGGGGGTAGGACTCGAACGTACTGGGGTGTAGGTACACGGTGGTACGACACGTACAGGGGTGGGGGTATGACTCGAACGTACTGGGGTGTACATAGACGGTAGTACGACACGTACAGGGGTGGGGGTACGACTCGAACGTACTGGGGTGTACTTAGACGGTGGTACGACACGTACAGGGGTGGGGGTAGGACTCGAACGTACTGGGGTGTACATACACGGGAGGGGGTTCGACACGTACACGGGTTTACATACAGGGGGGGGTGTACATTAACGGGGACTACGACTCAAACGTATGGGTGCTGGGGGGAGTGTTTGGTGCATATGCGGGCACATATCTCCATGGTTGCAATGGGAGTTCGGTGCGGACGGTGTTTTTACCATACGGTTGTGAGTTCGGACGCACGGGTGGGATCGTGATTCCTCGGTCGGACTTGACTTTTCACGTTTGTACGGTAAATCGTCCGAGGACGTGTCAGACACATTTTCCGACCCGAGGACGTGTGGGGAATGATTCCAAATGCGGTTCGTATGGACTTTTTACCATGCGAATCGTGATTGCCAGTTCGTACGGCACTTGTACGATTCGTACGGTAAAAAGACCGGATACGAGTCGCACGGGGAATTTTTCTACCGGATCGTAATCGGCACCCATGTATACATTGATCATGAAGGTTATTGGAAGCTGCATATGAAAAATGTGGAGTCACTGATTACTATGTTTCAAAAATTTGATTGCATAAACTACCTGAGATATGGGTCCTGGTTTTTGGAAAGAGTTAAGAAGCTAGAGGTTGAAAAAACATACCTCTACTAAAAATTCAGCCATAGAAATTTTGTAGTGAAAGACAGAGAGGGAAGATTCAATGCTGTGGCTCGAAGGGAATTGTTGGTCAGACACATAAAAGTGAATACGTTGCTCAATGGCAGCTAGTTTACCATGAGGTCCTTTTTATTTGCAAAATTTTCAGAGAGATGACAAATTCAATATGAATGGACCATGGTTAAACTGTTCCTCACCATGAACGTGTGAGAAAGAGACGGGAGAGTTTTAATAAACATGTTAACAGCCTTCTTCATTTCATACAGCAGCAAGGAACCCTCTTTGAAATGACTGATCCTGTGCGACTACACAACTTTGTGACCAAAAATATGTGGATAACAATATAAAGACACATCTACTAGATGTCCTGGAACACTGGTCGAAACTATACACAGAACTGAACAAGGAGAGATTTATATTGAAAGAGAAAAAGTTGTTTGACATAATCACTAAAGCTAAACTTCCACGTTTTAATTGTCATAGTAAGAGTTTCATCCAACCAGCCACTACAAAACAGGTTACAAAAAACAACTTTCGCAAGCACATAGAGGGATGGATGTAGCAAATGAAAGAGGTGAATTTATCAAGGACATTCTGTTGCATGATCTTCTCCCAACAAACGCTTTATTTGATAGAGATGCTGCAACTAAACCAGTAAAGCATAAACTCGTACAAGAGCTAGAAAAAAACCTTTCACCTGAATAATTTCAGTTCGAAAAGGTGTCCTTATTGAAAACTGCTGTTGATGTGGACTATATGTCACAATTACGAAAGGTCAAGATTTCATCCATGCAAAACTTCGGAGAGGTCGGTCAGACTGTTCTACAGGTATCAAAGTCAGCGTGCACCTCGCAAGAACTGCACATTGTCTTTGACAGTTATCTTGAACAATCTGTCAAGGAATGTGAGAGAATAAGATGAATGTCTACAATTGTAAAGATTGACCAAGCCTGCATCAAAAATTCCACACCTATACCTGTGGAATAGAAATTCACACAACGGAGGACCTTTCAATCGTATCTGACACACAGTTTCGTATAATTATGCCTTGGTGCACTTCACCTCCAATATCACCCGTTGTGTGATGTTGCTGTAGAGCAGAGCAAAGTTCAAAACAGAGTCAAAAATTAGACACCTACACCTGTGCAACTTGATAAATTCTGTTCATCAACATCGAACAAGATGAACTTGGAGATGTTAACTTGCCAAAACAATGCTGATGCTTCAGTGAACATTGAATTTCCAATTATTGCAAGTGTAATGACTGTCAATGAGGAGCTGGTACCTACAGAGATATATTCCAAAGGTACGAGCAAAATTGTTCAAGAATTTAACAACGAATTGGAGGAAGATGACCTTCATGTTGTGCCACATGTTTAGTTGGCTGTTCAAAATGGTTCCAATCGAGTCATTGTACTGTCAAATGACACATATGTTATTATTGTGCTTCTTAGATTGTTATGTTATGTTATGTTATCACTATTTATAAAGCGTGACAATTACCCGGAGGTGTCCTGGCGCTGAACCACTAATTCCCTGAGCATATAAACAGGAGACCAGGACTAGTGAGTAAAAAGCCTGGTTTTCAGTTCTCTCCGGAAGGTGAGTAGGTCCAGGGCCTTTCTCAAACAAGGGGGAAGCTCATTCCAAGCTTTATCTGCGCATACCATAAAGCTTCTCCCTCCCCATGTCGATTTTTTGACGAGTGGCACAGTCACCAGCTAGGCTCCTCCGGAGCACAGGGTTCTTCCGGGTATATACCACTGCAATTTCTGTTTCAGGAAATCTGGGTCTCTTCCATGGAGTGCCTTGAACACGGTACTAAGAGATTTGAAAAGCACTCGATTCTTGACTGGCAGCCAGTGCAGTTTTCTCAATTTCTTAAAGATGGGGGCATATTTGGGAGTACCCATAATCAGCCTTGCAGCTGCATTTTGTAGCAGTTGCAATTTGTTCGCAAAACATTCCTGTATATTTAAATACAGGCTGTTGCAATAGTCGAGTCTGGACATAATAAGAGCAGTGACTACAGTCCACTGACAGATTGTGGGCAAAAAGGGCAGTATTTTCTTAATCATTCTAATTAACAAAATAAACAGAAGATGCCACTGCATTAATTTGGTCCCCGAAGTTGAGTTTTTCGTCGATAATGACTCCTAGGTTCTTCACCTTCCGAACAGGAGTAGGAAGTGTCCCCATACCTTCTGGCCACCACCTTGGGGTCCGAAAGTTGGGATCATTACCGAACAAGATGACCTCGGTCTTGCCAAAATTCAACTTCAGGCACTTTTGTGACATCCAGCTCCCGATTGCTGCCATACAATCATGGAACCTGTCCTCAATTCCTGTTGTCTGACCTGGCCATAAAGCCACCACAATTTGCGTGTCGTCAGCATACGAATTCAGGTTGAAACCAAATGACCTAATCAGGGTAGCCAGAGAGGAGACATAAACATTAAAAAGAGTGGGGCTGAGGGAGGACCCCTGGGGTACTCCACACGGCAGCAAGAAATGTTTGGTATTAAAATTACCCAGTGCCACAAACTGACAAAAAGATCTAAGGAGATCATAAGATTTGCCCTGAATACCGCACCCTGACAAACGGTCCATCAGAACATCATGATAGACCGTATCAAAGGCTGCGGACAGGTCCGGCATAATCAGCGCTGCTGTGCCTCTCCTGTCCACCACCTTCCTTATCTCCTCCATAGACTTTATCAGTGCGGATTCTGTGCTGTGCCCTTCTCTGAACCCAAACTGGGTTGGGTCCAGAGCATTGGTTCCAACTAGAGATTTGTTGCAATGTTCATAAATTAAGGATTGTCAGAGTTATGGATACGTTATGGAACAGGTGAGAAAAGACACTTAATTCCGCTTCATATTCTGTAAAAGAAACTTGACCCAGAGATGCACCAGTGTTCTTATCAAGGTACATATTCTTACGGGTGATGACATTGTGAGCCAAATTGGAACAAAGCTTGGTGCTTTAACTGCTGAACCTGTGAAGTTTCTAAAAGGATTTGCTGAGACAGAAGAAGAATGTGACTTTAAAGTCACAGAAAATTGCCTTGTGTGTGTGTGAAAAATGAGTATTGACTGTCAAACATTTGGCAATCTTTGGTGCAGTGAGTTCAAAACATCAGTCCTCTAAGTGACCTTCCACCCACTTCATATTCTGTGTTTGAAACATTAAACGAGCATTGTAGTTGATCAGAAGATGTGTAAAAGTTTTGGATCACGCATATGCAGAGAAAGATCAGTGTGAATTTAGTTTATAAAGCCCCAGAACTTACATGTACATGTACATTCAAAACCTGTGCTACAAAATGATGTCCCTGTCGATATGCTCTTTACAAATGTTGAACATTCTGCAAATGTTCCACAAGTGATTGCCAAAACAAATATATAAAGTGAACTTTGAAAATGTGTCTAAAACAGCAGTGATAAACTTGATTTTTTTCATATTCAGATCATAAAAAATGATTGGTGTATACATAAAAGGATTGAAAAACATTAATATTTCATTTATATACATATATATATATATATATATATATATATATATATATATATATATATATAAAGATATATATATATTCCTCTTTTATAGACACTATTTAGAAATTGGTGGAAGGGTCGCTCTATGGAGTTATGTCTTTATAAGGCTACTTGACCCCCAAAACTTATGTTTTTACACCAAAATGAAGTATATGGGTCTTATGGTTCCTAAAAAGGTTACATAACCACTGCAAGACATTTGCCGTTTTTAAAAATGTTGTCCAGAAAAATTAGGCATGGATTAGCAATGTCTACCCAAACTGTGGGGCATATTATCAAGAAACGGCGTTAAAATTATCGCCGCTTTAGCGGCAGAAAACTGCCGCTAAAGCAGCGATAATGGGCTCGATAATATGCCCTTGAGAATTCTCATAGAAGCCCATGTTCTGGTGTCAACATGGGCTTCTATGGGAATTCTCAAGGGCATATTATCAAGCCCATTATTGCCGCTTTAGCGGCAGTGTTCTGCCGCTAAAGCGGCGATAATATTAACACAGTGCTTGATAATTTGCCCCGAAAGTACTTCTCTAATGATCCCAAAAACACAAATCAAAAATAAAAATCTCGAGACAACAATTTCTTTACAGAGATATATCGGGGCGGGATTATCACTCTTGGTGAGGTGTCTCTTCCTTAAATAAGGCTTTGTTTTTTCCAATGCGCTAACACAAACCAAATGAACCACGTGGCTTTATTCTTTGGTATACTGAACTCTCCCATGCTAAAAAAAAAACATAGAAGATATTATTCATCCCTCCGATTTGAAAAGATTTATGAGCAGTGTCCCAATGGTGGCAGTCACCTAGATCAACCCATTACTCCTCTGAAGGATGTTTTTAAGAACACAGTCCGAGCTGAATACTTCAGGCTTAGATCCTCCAAGAGATTTGAAATTATTCTTTCATTTCTAAAATTTGATGTAATTCTTATTTCAGATCCGGTGCATATCTAGATCTCATTAAAGTATCATTGTGCAGAAATAGTGTTAACAGTAAAGACTGGTGTTGCATTTCAACTGATAATTGTGCTCTTCTCAATCCTAGCTAGAAGTATTTTTTCATGCTTTAAAGTTTTTAGGCTTATTTCTGTATAATTTTCCTTTGATGAGCATTTGTTGGATTCCTTTTACTCTGGAAAGGCAATTAGGTAGTGTTCATTTCTTTTAGTTGTTACTAACTTTTGGCATCCCAAGAAGGTGACTTCTTGCTTTGACTGCATGATTTAATAATATCTATCTTTTTTATTAATAAAGGAGCTACTGTTGATTTTAGATGTTTAATCAGTTATTAACTAAATGACAATTAACAGAAAACTTAAAGGAAATAATTGATAAAATAAGAAACTCCGTTGACCAAAAGATAAACAATGAGCCAGTGTGTTCTTGAGGTTTCGGCTATTAAGGATTGAGTTTAGTCGCTGAGTTGTAGTTCATACTCCGCGTTCACATAACGCGGACTCTGCCCTAAGTTCCACCTGATATTACAATGTGTTTGACCTCTCTGTGCTAATAATTCTGAGGACCTTAGAAAATGTTCCTCTTTCTCTCTCTTTACATCTTGGGTGTGCCTATGTTCAAAGTGGTTTAGAACAGTACCGTTTCTTCCTCAACCCTAAACTTGGCCTTTTACTATGCTTTCTCAAGGTTGGTAATTAAGCAAAAATGGGAAAGTAAACTGATTTTTTTTTAAAATCTTGTGGGAAGGACAGGATTAAAATGCTCCTCGTTCCAGTGGTTCTTAACGTTACGGATGACCAGGGGACAGATGTTAGCTTGTGAAGTGAGATTTCACCAGAAAATGCTATGGGACGTCTCCGCCATTGGAAAGTACTTCACTGTTTTTTTTCATAGCCTGTTCAATAATCTAGCAATGTAATTGCACACTCAGGGGCCGATTCCGGTACCGGGTCGGACAGCTCTCCGAGAGCCGTCCGTAGCCTTACCGTGCGAACGACACATAGCCGTAGACGGTCCGTCCTGCAGAGGAAGTACGATGCGCATACCTGCCAAAAACAAGACCGACACGTAGGCTGGGATTCAAACTCCATTCTCCGTCCGAGCCGTAACTCCTAATGTTGAACCGAGTCGCCCGGAAGCAGTAGCCATAGCAGTTTCCGGCATGACAAGTATGAAGCGTACTTCCTACACGCAGGACGGGTCGCCACGTACGGCACGTCACAGCATCCGGAAAACAAGCATATCAGCTACGATTCGCGCCACAACTCAATCCACGGCTACGAGACGGAACTGCTTGCAGTGGGTACGAGACGGAGCAACAAGCAGCGTGTACGACACGAACACAACATGAATCCCATTGCGCAGGTCATACCAGTACTCTACATCTATGACCGGCTCGGGAACCGACGCCAACGGCGCAGGCAGTAAGTCAGACACCTACCACATAAAAAAACGACACATACCCACAAAATGGTACACACACACAGGGGCTCCACATCCTGGCCACTAACAACAGGCCACCATAAGGGTTGCATGGCCAGCACCGCTAACACCCCCACCCATAGGGCTTATGTTCCCCATTACCCCTGCCACCCCCACTCACAGGGGACCTGTTGCCCATCACTACTGCCACCCCCACTCGTAGGGGACCTGTTGACCATCACCCCAGCCACCCCAGCCATAGAGCTAATGTAGCCCATCACCCCTGCCACCCCCACTCATAGGGGACCTGTTGCCCAGCACTTCTGCCACCCCCACCCCTAGGGGACCTGTTGCCCATCACCCCTGCCACCCCCACTCATAGGGCTTATGTTGCCCATCACCCCTGCCACTCCCACTCATAGGGGACCTGTTGCCCAGCACTATTACCACCCCCACTCATAGGGGACCTGTTACCCATCACCCCTGCCAACCCCACTCATAGGGGACCTGTTGCCCATCACTAGTGCCACCCCCACTCATAGGGGACCTGTTGCCCATCACCCCTGCCACCCCCACTCATAGGATGAGTGATGTGCCACACATCCATCATACTCCAACATTAGGTATGTCAGTAAAATACATCCCCCTAACATCATGACAACAGTGTGTAGTCTGTGACAAATGCCCACAACAGTGATTATGACTTTGAACATACAATGTAACTAACAGCACATGTGTGACCAACAAATGAGTGTGCCCTATACAAGGCAAGCATCACCATAGCACTGTGGCAATGTAAAAAGAACACCCCCTCACTGAGTAGAACAGAAGTTAAGTGTGGTCTTCCAAACAGAAGCAGATGTTGAGCGTTGTGGTGATGGGGTCTAAACCCCCCCTCATCACAGTGACCAAAAGGTAAGTGCCATCATGGTCAAAGCTGCAAATAACAAACAGCATTATGATCCCTGCTCCCAACACATTAAACACTTCTGTGGCAAACTAGTGGTTGTGTCCCATTCCCACAGAGATGTGGTGAAACTAACAGTGCTGTGAAAACCTAACACACACTTGGCCATGTGCAGACAAGCACCACACATGGGGGCTGACAATGCATACAGTGTACAATGACACAAGAGCAGAAGTGACCATCACCAAGTAACACACATCTCGAAAATAGACACACTAATCAAAAAACCTGTGTAGACTGTAGGTGTCAGCTCACAAACTCCCATTCCACGCCAGCAATGGCACCTAACAAGCAGGATGAATATGCACAATGATGTGATATGACTCACAGGGACAGCAGGGAAAATCACAGAAACAGCATCCAGACAAACAACAATACCAATGCACTGATGCAGATGCACAAACACAAACAATCAAACTCACACTGCACATCTGACACAGCATGTGTGTGTGTGTGTCACAGTATCCCCAGGCAACTACACAACACATGAGGGGGGCTGAACCACAGTGACACATATGTGGACACAGTGCCATACAAAAGTAAACCATCATTGGCACACCCTTAGTGGGCAATCAGGCATTGTGAGATGAGAGGGAGCACAAAAGACACATGTGACACAAGCTGGATTGAACACCAACTAACACAGCAAGAGACTGACACACAACAGCACTAGCCCCAGAGACCAGACATTGGGGTGACAAAAGCATGCATGACACCTCCACTGTGATGACAAAGGCAGATATCGTACAAACTGGGAAACCCAGACATGTGTCCTGTTCCACCAACGTACATCACACATACACAAACACAAATCACTCAGCATGGCCCCTCATCCATGAACAAACGGAAGCTAGGGGACCATCCATGCAAACATTTACATCAGTCCAGCCTCAACACCACACACCCTGAACTGCAACAATGTGCATCCGTGAAGCCCACATGGACAGGTGACATTGCACATGCACCCATGACAAACACATGAATGTAGGGAGGAACTAAGGTGCACAGACACATCACACAAGGACAGTTTACAACCCTGGGGAATGACAGACATACTGCACAGTATGCGGTACATGGCCATGACTTCAAAGCTCACATAACCTTCAGAATACCTGCCACTGTCCCAGGACAATGCAGAAGCCAAGGAGAACCACAAGGCACACATGCTGACACCTGCCAACATTGCAGCCATGAACCCGACAAGTGGGAGCAGTCACACACACATACAAATGTGTCAATCCCTGAAAGGTACCACCTAGGGACAACTTCATGATTTTGCAAATAAACAAGTGCCTTGGGGAACCCTGACTGTGTCCCATCTGTGTCTGACAACATCATCACCACTCAGAACTGACAAATCCCAATGATGATACACCAATTAACAGTAGTGTGTCATGCACCCACACATCTGGTAGCCCATGGCAAAGTAGTGGGATGAACCCAGTCCCACTCAGCAAGCATCAACAACAGGAACATATCAAGGGAACACTGCCTGTGTATGAACAGGGATGTGGACACACACACATGCTCATACAACACACACCATGGGCCCAGGCTATGTCACGGGACAACACACTTACTTGAGGGGACCCAACTCCCGTGGAAGCCCAGCTGTGCCAAACATATTCACAGCACCTCTCACTCATGTCTGCGGAACACTTGGTCAGTCAGCCATCAGTTACCACACAATGAAGGCTCTGGTCACAACAGCCTGGGTACGTGAGTCTCCCCTAAGTCTCTCACAAAGTTTGTGGCATTGACAAATTGGACAATGGGAAGCACATCATATGTGCATGGGTGCAAGCCAGAGATGTGACCATGCAAATGAAATGTTCACAGAGATGTCCACAAATAGTTGATCATGACACACCCAGGTAGCTGCTAAGGATGACATGGATACCCACCAGAATAGGATACAAATCTCATGGACCACATGGAGTACCTCACAGCAACACATCAGTATTCAACATTGGAAACCAAGCATTACAGGTGCCAGGGCATGTTAAACATCATCAACATAATGTACAGCTAAATCAAGTTGACCGGGATAAAGAAAAAAGCTGTATTCAGCATATTAAAAGTTAAACGTCCGTTTAAACAAAAGGCCAATGGCCAGTCCATGTCCAAAGGCCAAGGAGTTAACTAGAGTGACAACTGTCACACGTTGTTTGCCTGCACTGCTAAGGACCGGGGTAATCTCCTCGGAGGGGCATACATGGAGGGAGGCCAGGCACCGCAGGGACAGGAGGGGCAGTGAAGAGGTAGTGGATGCAGGCGAGACACGTGCAACTGCAGTGGAGCTGACTGAAGTGGTGGGTGCTGTCACAACTGTGGGGCACAAGTCAGATGGGGTAGGTGCAGGCACAACTCCACTGGGCAAGTCAGATGGAGTGGATTGGGTCCCCACTGCAGTGCCCAAGTCAGACAGGGTGGTCGTGGACTCCACTGCAGTGCCTATATCTATGGGAGCGGGATGGGGGGCTGGTGAGGTCGGCAGGACAGGGGGGGACACGGTCCCCACATCAGTGGCCCTAACCATCTGACCTGTTGTGGAGGAGCAAGTGGTAGGGGGGATGGCCTTAGCATTTTGGGGATGGTGTATCAGTGGGTGGGGGAACCCAGGGCAGGGAGTGGCGGGGGAACCTCTGGAGTGGTGGCCTGGGGGATGGAGGACGGAGACTTTGCCTTGGAGCTGCGTGGTGGCGGGGGGTCTTGCTCTTCTGGCTCTGGGGGGATTTGCGGGTGGGGTTCTCAGTCTGACTGTGCCTGGGGGAGGGTGTCCGGGTGTGAGCGGCACTCCCCTCTGTGTGTGGGGACTTCCTCTTCCCCTTGTAATCAGGATCTGCTGGGTCGGTGGGGAAGAGGCCAAGGTCACAGAGGAAGAGCTTCTGGGGAGATGGGGTTGCAGGTGATGCAAGGGAAGGGGGCTGGGAGGGAGAGGTCTCGGAGGACTGCGGGGTGGTTGTGGATGACTGTGTGTGTGTCTGCAAACCAGCCCCTGTGAGTGTGGTATCAGTTCTCTGCGCTTGCTTGTGTGCACGTCTAGACCTTGGTTTGGGTGTTTGTGTGCTTGGGTCAGGTAGACTGCTAGGAATCGTGCGGACTGTTGGAGGAGGGACACTGCTGCTGTCAGGGAGGAGGCCATGGACTGATTGGTACTCTGTAGGGCAGACATGCCGGAGGAAATGCCCTCCATGAACGACACCAGTTGTGTCAACAGACTTGTGTGTGCATGGAGGACCTTCAGCATCGACATCTGCCCTACATGGATCTGTCTAAGTAAGTCCACAGACTCCTCACTCAGGGCAGCAGGGGACACAGGGGCAGGGGGTGCGGTGCCTGGCACAAAGAGACATGCTCACAAACACGGGAGCCTACAGGGACCACTGGGATGGGAGCCGATGGGAGGGTGGTGGCAGGGAAAGCCTCACTAACTGGGGTTTGGTGGCTGCTGACACCCGCCTCCACAAGGGAGTCTTCCCCAGAGCTGCTGTGGCCCTCAGCTGGGGGTGATGGTGCTGACGACTTCTCTGTGTGGCTCCACTTGCCCTCCGTGCCACTGGGTCCCACCGACTCCTCTCCTTCTGTCCCTGTCAGGCTCTGTGGCTCCTCCTGGTCCGTGGAGCTGTCCCCTTCAGTGGCCGTGGATGTATCTGGATAGGAATAGGAAGTAAGAGAACAAAATCAGTCACCTGCACCGACTGCACACACCACAGTGAGTTCATCACATCACAGGGCAAGCCCTGGCATCATCAGCTGAACACAGCTCAAAGTGCCAACACTGTTTAGAATAAGCCAATTGTCATTCTCAACATCAACCATTGCACACATATCCCTCCTTGACTTTCACACATATGTCTGTTGCATGTTAGATGCTAACACCCCAATGTGCCGACATGCACCACCCACACCTCATTTGGACATGAAAAGGAACATCTAGGAGTATGTCACTATACACACAGCACATCTCTTGCTACGGACTCAGTACAGGTGTCCGTATGAAGGGATGGGCAGAGATTCATTTCACATGCTTGTGATGCATGCCAGCAACACACACTATGATGTTCTCATGACCTGATGGGCAATGCCACAATGGGGTGCATGGTGCACAATTGAACACAATGCAGGATCACTCTTAGCAAGTTAAATGCCCAGAAAGTCAGTCAACACTGTCTCCTGTCACAGGGGCAGGGCATCCAGACAACAACAATATGCACTGACTCACAATCCTAGCTCAGGGGTAAAGCTAACTCTGCAGATGACCGGCGCGCTTGCCCATCCCCTGCAAACAACATACACAGGACCCAGAAGACCCCACATCATGCAAATCAGACATATGAGTCTCTGCAAACACAACTCCCTGTACATTAACACATCACAGTCTGCCATGCATGTAACCCAGCTGTATGAAGGACACAGTTGCATACACCATTGTGCGCTGTCAGATGATCACACACCTATATGTCACACAGGTCTTGTCTCTCACAATCACATCTCAGATGTCATGCTGACCCCCTGAATCATGGACACCCCAGTTGTACGTAATAACAAGCCACACCCTAATGACACAGATGCAAACACCTGAGGGCACATGTCACTAAGCACAACTTGTTATTTGATACACAGGAGTGGGGTTACAGAGTGTTTTTAAATGCCCTTGAGGAGCCATGACTGGCCAGGTCTACATGAAACAGTGTTTGGCCCTGGACAGTAGCCAGGTGGCTAAGCAAGTGTAACATACTTGATATACATACTCCTGAGGCCCCAAAATTGGAGTCCCCTGCTGCATGGGTTTGTTTGGAATTCCCCAGCCACATGTGGCGAGTCAGACCAGCAATTGGAACACATCTCAAGGGCACACACAGATCACATGTCAGATCTCAGGCATTGGGTAAACAATTGACCCACCCATGAAACACACATCAGAGTCACGGGAACAGATGCTGTCCGGTAGATGAAGCATAGCTGACTGCAGGGACACAGTGCCCTAGTGACATAAGCAACAGACTGTAGGGGCCACACCTGTGGAACAGATGAGGAGGGTGCATCACACAATTGAGGGACCTGAGTATTGGACTACAAGACCTACGTAATGTGGAAGTGTGACCAGGCCAAAAGACTGCAATTGGCATGTCAGACATAGTACACAGATTAGGCATGGACTTACCCCCTTCCTGCTGCTGTCTGGCCTTCAGCTGCCTATCCAGGTCCAGGAAGACCACAGCCAGTATCTGAAACATGTGGGGGATCAGGGTCCGGTGTCCGCCCCTCCTGCGCGGAGGTGACAGCTTCAGCTGGACTCTAGCTATCCTCCGGGTCCAGCCCCGAAGGTCCTGCCACATCTTCTGGCATTTGCGGATCCGGTGCTTGTAGACCCCACCGAACGAACAGCCCGGGCGATGGTCAGCCAGATCTCCTGCTTCTGATGGGAATCAACCTGTGAGGATGAAAAAGTGAAAAGTACATTAGCACACATGCCCCAGATTTGTGCAGCACACATTTGGATATACATGTCATCATCACAAAGGGAAATTAGTTACACAGGTAGTGCAACCATGGGGATGGAAAAATCACCTGCATGTCTGACATGTTAACAATGCCTGGATAGTTTAAGCTTGCACCAATGCACTTTAGCAGCAGGACACCTGTTCATTACATGTACCTACACACTTTGGGTCATGAAAGTAGTCAGTGAGAATGCTTGCCACTGGTGTACAAACTGCTAGTCCTGCTAGTCAGACAACATGCATAATTAGGAAGGCGGTGGACTGCATACTCACCTGCTCCCCTGGTTTCCCATAGAGTTTGCTGTACTGTGGAAGGAGCCCATCCAGCAGGGCCTAGTTCTCCTCCTCAGTGAGGGCTGGGGCCCTCTTCAGAGTACGTGCCATAGCAGGAGCCAGAGGATGCAGAGACAGCAGCAGTGGTAGCAGGGATGTAGTCCAGTAGCATGTAGTGCAGGCAAGTGAACTCCCTGGGGGCCAGCCAGCCTTATATCTGTGCTGCAGAGGCAGAATCTGTGCCATGTGTCTAAAGTGATAGGTCCAACACGGTTGCATTCTATGAATCTGGCCAATCCATTTAAATGTAAGACTCGTACACGCCTTCCGCATCGTTCAAATCTTCACCTTCATGAAACACTTGAAATTGCAACATTGTTGTAGGCATCCAACTGAATTTCCAATGCACAACTCGTACAAGTTTTGAATCCGCATCCGTCTCCATGACTGTCCGGAGCCAATGGGTGCGCCCGGCTCGTTCAACTGACTGTACAACGCGTATTTTGGAAATACACATGCACCCGTCTGCATACGATTCAATGGCCAAGGGGTACGCCTGTCTCGGACCATGCCTGCCCGACGTGTATGCATGATAGTCACCCGCATCGGACCTCATAGCATTCAATGACAAAGCGTACGCACGGCTCGGTCATGAACCGTGCAATGCGTACGCATTGTCACCCGCGTCGGACCTCATTGCATTTAATGACAAAGCATACGCATGGCTCGGTCATGAACCGTGCAATGCGTACGCATTGTCACCCGCATCGGAACTCATTGCATTCAATGAAAAAGCGTACGCACGGCTCGATCATGAACCGTGCAATGTGTACGCATTGTCACCTGCGTCGAACATCATTGGTGAGACTATTCTATGGATGCAACACACATTTACTGGCCAGAGACACCAGTGCACACTTACCACACTACAGCATTGGCCACACAGTGTCCCATGGCATGTAAGGCTGCATTCCCTGGGTGTTTGGGGGGGCCACATATGGTTTGTTGGTTGGCGCTTTTGTGCGTACAAGGGGGCGGAATCCTTTGTGTGTTGTGCACATTACCACTGTGATGTGCAATTGTACAGTAATGGGCATGAGTCACGGACACAGTTTCATGTTGGATATGTTTGGGGCATGTCACACACACCCTGAATCCAGGGGGTGATGGCATGTACATCACAGTGAGACCTGTAGTCACAATACTGATGTGCACCCACAGTCTGTGTGCATGTTGTGTCTCAGATGTGTCTGATCAAATGTGCCCAATGAGTGGCAGTCTCCACATCCATGTGGTATATGCATCAAACTTGATGGTGTGTGTGTGTGTCTAAGAGACGTACATGTAGGGCCGGCAGGAACAACAGTGGCCACTACCTGTGGGACTTACACTTGCCTTGTGGTGTGTACGTGATACGCTATGTCCATGCCAGTGTCGATGTGGCAATATAGGGACCCTGGGTTTCTCCATGGCAAAGAGCTGTGATGCCTGGGAGACATCAGGACTCACTAGTCACTGTGGTGTGTGTTTGGAACATTGCAGCAGTACATAGGTTGGGTGACACAGCCAGATGATAGGCCATTGCACTACATGGGACTCATGTGGACATGTGGAATTGAGATGTGAGGTGGTGGTCATGTAGGTGACATATGTGTCAATGCACAACAGCACACACCTCAGTACATTGTGTAATGTCATGATCTATCATGTGCGATTGAGCCTGGTCATGGCCACATGGGTGGATGAACTGACAATCTTCCTTTGTGCATCTCTGTACTGCAGGGCACCAGCTGTCCATCGAGCGTTCCCAGACCTTGCAACCATGCAGGAACGCGACTGCATCAGATGGTACCGCTTCCCCAGGCCACTGATTGAGGAGTTGGCGGAGCAGTTGGCGCCACATTGCTACCTGATCGGACATACCCTACAGCACTGACCCCAGAGGTGAAGGTGATGGCAGCCCTGCACTTCTTTGCTACTGGTACCTTCCAGTACAATATGGCTACTGCTGGTGGTATGTCGCAAACGATGTTTAGTCGGGTGCTACGCGATGTCTTGGAGGGGATGCTGCATTTCCTAGACCTTTACATCAAGTTCCCTAGCCCAGCTGAATTCCCGGAGATAAAGTATGCCTTTTATACACTGGGGAGGATACCGAACGTCATCAGATCTATTGATGGGACACATGTGGCCCTGATACCACCACAGGCACATGAGCAGGCATACCGGAACAGAAAGCACTACCACTCCATCAATGCTCTGGTGGTATGTCTTGCTGACATGTCTATCACACATGTGTGTGCATGGTTCCCTGGTTCTGCGAACGATGCCTACATTATGAGGAGTAGTCGCATTGCAACGCTGATGTCACAGATGCCAGCTCAGCATGCCTGGCTTGTCGGTGTGTACTGACTGTTTCTCATTGTGTGTGTTTGTCAATGTTGTATTCCACACTCCTACAAAACTTAGCTACTTGTTCATTTTTGTGTGTGTAGGTGACTCCGGATACCCCAACATGCCGTGGTTGCTGACACCCCTCAGGAACCCTGTGACATCAGCCGAGCTGAGCTACAATGAGGCACATGGTCGGAGCAGGAGGGTGATTGAGCGGATATTTGGCCTACTTAAAAGCCGCTTTCGCTGCCTGGACAAGACCGGTGGGGCCCTCCCATATGACCCTGCAAAGGTGTGCAAAATAATCCTTGTATGCTGCATGCTACAAAACAAGGCAGTGCGGAAAGAGGTGCCTCTCATCCAGGATGACGATGATGATGACCAACCGCCGGCACCTGTGGAGGATCCCGGGCTGGGCCAAGATGCCAGTGATGATGAGGATGAGGGTGGCGTCAGCTGAATGTGAGTTTCAAGTGTTGTTATGTGAATGTGTGGTGGTAGTCTGGAATGTGTTGTGGCAGCTCTGTTGCTGTCTGAGTGTGTCTGTGTGCCACGTGACTGGATGCGTGCAGTGATGTGTCCATTCAGGCAGTGTGTACTCCACAATAGGGTAGTACTGCTAACTTGTTTTTGGGTGGGTTTCTTGCGACATGTTTTGTGCATGTGTATTGCATTTCTCTCCTGTTCTGCTGTGCTTTTGACTGTGTCTTCTGTCTGTCCTTCCCAGGGTACTTTGCCTATTGTTTGGTCAACACTGACCCCCAACACCCAGAAGCCAACACCAGTGTGGAAGTTGTCAATTCCCATCAACTGATGTACCACACATCCCTGGTCTTCAATTCTCCAACACTTTGTGAGCGTGTGTCCACTGTTACGTAGTATTACTGTGCAACTATTGTGGAATAAACGTGTTGCTGATGTGTAATGAACCTGTGCTACGCTTTGTTATGTGCGTTGTCTGTCTTCCCACATCTGAGTGACATCTACTTACCTCACCTGTGGACTTGTTACCACTGACTGGGGTTGGTGTTGTGTCTATGCATGCCAATGTGTTTCAGGTCAACATCATTGTGTGGGATGAGTAACATGCCCTTGGTGATTATGTGTTGTGGTGCCATAGTGGTGTGTCTCCCTCACATGTGTCACATTACCATGACTCACCTTACGTTTTTCACATTGTTGCAGTATTTGCCATGCACTGTGTTGTGTAGCAGATCGACATCTCCCTGAACATGACAAGTTGGAATCATAACAGAGGCAAGTATGGTGTACTGGTGAGTTTATTTTCAAACATGTGTGAGGGAAGTGCACAGGATGGTGGGTGCTGTACATTGTTTTTGGAATCCAAAGTTCACATTAGAGTTGGAAGTGCAGGTAGATGAGATGTCCAGAGTAAGGTCCACAGTCATCTGCTACATTGGCCAAACATGAACCCTCCATGTCATGTGGGCGAGTTGTGTGCGATTGGACAAGGTGAACGGGTTGCGTACAAAGAACATTGTCCAGAACAGGCTTAGAGTCTCTGGGGGATGTGCTGGGACATCCCTGTGGTGCTGGCAGATGGTGTTGCGACACATGTTGTGACCACACAGGGAGGTATGGACAGGTTGGTGTTGATCTGGCGGAGGCATTGGAGTATGTCCGGATGCACCGCAGTAAGGGCATCCCACTTGGCCTCCATGCAGGCATGGTGGGCGACCTGCTCGTGTTGCATGTCCTTGAGGATCCCCACTACCTGGCCAAATCCTGCAGTGCTATCCTGGTACGCATCTATGATGCGTGCCAGGTGGGGGTCATCATGCAGTCCAGACCCCTCTGCAAGGCGTGCCCTCTGTCTCCCATCCCTCCCAGCACCCCTATCCACACGGGCAGGACCAGCGGCGGGACTCATAGGTGACACTGAGACCCCTTGGGTGTTGCTACTGGTGGTGTTTGCTGTAGCTTCCTGGGGGTCCTGTGTCCCTGTGCTGTGGGTGTTCATTTTCATTGGCCTTGGTCTGTCTGTGTTGGCGGGGGTGCCCTGTCGGTGTCCAGATGCTGGAGGCGTGGGTGCAGGGGGTGCAGATGTTAATGCTGCTGGTGCTGCATGATGGCTCACACCGGAGGTGCCAGGTTGGTCGTCGTCATCCGAAGAGGACAGAGAGAGAGTCAGAACAGAGAGCTCAGAGTCTGGGCCGGGGAATCCTCATCATTTGGTGCTGGGTGCCCAGCACCACCTGTGTTTGGAAGAGACACGGGATGTGAGTTATGTTTCTACATGCAATGATGGCTCACAAACATGACATTTTCTACTTTTCGAACAGATGCCTGCCTGTACACTGCTATTTCCCAGCTTGTCACAGACAGAGTTTGATATTGTTGTTGGCCATTTCCCAGCATGACCTTGTACTCCCCACAACAGAGCCCAGTGTCAGACATCTTGTCAGTCCCTTCCCACTCCCTGTGAGGCGAGTATGGTTCAGTGTGAGCTCGCTGGGCCATGTGGGTGGGTGTAGATTGTCTGTGACTGCGACTCCCATCATACTCTTGGCTACACCCCCTTCCCAGCATGCCTATACCTTCTTCCTCTTGACTCTGCTTCCCTGTGAGGGGGTGTGACAGCAATGGCAAGATGGCTGACTGTGCAGTCCTGTCGTTTGTTGGTGCTCAGTTCCCAGCAAGGCCTTGTGCTCCCCACAACAGAGCCCAGTGTCAGACATCTTGTCAGTACCTTCCCACTCCCTGCGAGGCGAATATGGTTTAGTGTGAGCTTGCTGGGACATGTGGGTGGGTGTAGATTGTCTGTGACTGCGACTCCCATCATACTCTTGGCTACACCCCCCTTTCCAGCATGCCCATACTTCCTTCCTATTGACTCTGCTTCCCTGTGAGGGGGTGTGACAGCAATGGCACGATGGCTGTCTGTGAAATCCTGATGTTTGTTTGGATACAAGTCCAATTAGAGCCCCTGTGCTTCACACAGCAGCACCCAGTATGGGGTATCTTTTGCTGATATTTCAATGAGGTGTGTGTCAATGCAGTCTACCCGGTGAGTTGTGTGGAGAGTGTGTTGAGCGGGGGGGTGTCTCCACATGCTGGAAAGTATGGTCAGGGCTGTCAGTCCTCCTTCCCATCATGAAATGTGCTTCCATTGCAGGGCGTGCAAGTTGTCTTTCTGGATGTCAGTCAGTGCTGTCCTGCTTCTGATTTGCACACAACCCCTAGCAGGGCCTTGTGCTCCCCACAGCAGGACCCAGTGTCAGCCATCTTGTCAGCCATTTTCCACTCCCTGTGATGTGAGCATGTTTCAGTGAGGTCTTGGTGGGCCAATCAGGAGGGGGAGCATTCTACAGGCCCCATCATGCTTTTGCATACACTCACTTCACCTGCATCCCCACAATTCCTTCCTGTCAGTCAGCTGCACTGTGAGGTAGTGTGTTTGTGGTGGCAAACTGTCTGGCAGTGTCTATTTAGCTTTGTGCCACTGGCTTGCTCTATTTGGGGCAGATTTCCAAGCCCCTTGCGTCTCTTTTACGCTGTCGTTGCATCACTTTTGTGACGCAGCGGTGGCGCAAAACCCAGCGTCATGCTGCGGGGTATTTACAACGTGACGCATCTGGGAGATGCGTCACATTGTAAAGCACTGCGCCAGAAGTAGGCGTTCCTGTGCAGGGGGGGCGTTCCGTCGCAGGTGATGCGCCAGTTTTTGTAAATCTGCCCCTTTGTTTGTAGGTTGGTGCATGTCATGACACAGTTCCAAGTCACTATGAGATGGCAGGTATTGTGTTTGTCTGACTGGCATACACATCTTGGGCTGATTATTGATAGGTTACTGTAGCTCTGCATACGGTGCATGGTTTCACTGTCCCCTTGCCACACAATCTTGGGTATGTTGTTTGTGTACTCACCAGGCTCTGGTATGTCTGTTAGCCCATGGATGCTCTCTGGTGGTAGGATGTCCCGCACCTTCTCCTCCCAGGTCCTGAAGTAGACTGGTTTGGCAGGAGGGCCACCGCCGGTGCACTGACTCAGGGCGTGATCATTTCGATGAGTTTCTTAACCCTCCTGCGCACGTCATACCACCTGTTCTGGATATCGTCTTTTGTGCGCCTTGCTGGTGCTTGGGCGTTCACCTTGTCCACAATCCTCACCCAGATCTGTGACATAGGGGTCCTTTGGACCAATTTACCAAACAAATGTGGCTCTACTCTGATGATCTTGTCTACCAGCACTTCTAACTCACTATCTGTGAACTTTGGATTCTTCTTTGGGGGCATGGTGATGGGTGGCGGTGGTGAGGATGTGTGTGGGAGGGTGCAAGTGAGGGTGGGTTGGTGTTGGTTTTGCTGGCTGTATGTGTGTGTGCTTTTGGATGAGGTGCTGATGGTGTGCGAGTTGTGAGTGTGTCTGTGGTTGCTGTGTAATGGTGTTTGCTGCTGGCTGTGTCTCCTGTTTGCAAGGTATGATGGTAGTGATTGTAGTCCTTTACATAGTTGGAGTTGTGGGTGTGTCTTTGTCCCATGTTTTTTTATTTGGTATTTATTGGATTTGTCATTGCTTGTTTGGTCCTTTTTTTGTCTTTTTTCCTTTGGGTTTTGTAGGCATGAAGGAGACGTTCATGTGACGGAAACGTACGCTGCTGTTGTCTCGTGTGGGCTTCTCCGCCTCGTTCACGCTGCCTATCTTCTGTGTTTGATACGCGTCGGTCGCGAATGTCTCTATTGCTTGTGTGCCCGGTTTTCTGTGCGTGTCGGTCGTGCGGCTTGGTCTCCGTGCTAGTCGGTCTGGTTTTACACACATTGCATCGTACTGCGCGGATCGGACATCGCGGGTACGGGTCGGTCAGATTCATTCCGAGTTCGTGTCGGTCGGTGAATTTCGCGTCGGTTTTCTGGCCGGATAACTATTTTCCCTACGGCTCGGTCGTAGGCTTGTATTCCATACGTGTCGGTTGTAATTCACTCGCGTTGCATCGTACTGCACGGGTCGTACGGCGCTGGTCCATGTCGGTCGGTATTCGGTCCGGGTCCGTGTCGGTCGGTTTGTTTTGCGGCCGGTATCTGAATCGGCCCAAGAATGTTATAGTACTTTGCATCGAGGCACTTGTCTTTCTGTCTGTGAGTTAAAATGCCTTGGAATTTGTCCATAAATGTTTCCTGAGGCAAGCATGTATTGCTGAATCACACTGCATGGCCCATTGTTTAGTAATTATATAGCTCTCAATCCATGGCGGGACAGCACCCAGGATAATGTGCTGCATGGCTTAACATGTATAAGGTCCCAAAGGCACGACCTATTTGGCTTTGCCAATGCTTGTTTGTAAATATGACCCCAATGGTTGTTAGGTCTGTGGTTTGCTCTGAACGCTACCTCCTTTAAAATAATAATGACACTCTCAATTCTAAAAATAAAGCTCTGACATTTTCGCTCCTTGAGAGGCATTTCGCGTGATTGTCTTTCCCCAGAGACAACTATCAAAGGGTAGAATGTTACTGGAAAAGATTTCTGATTCTCTAATTCTAAACAAAGATTGAGAGTCCATTGTGAAGCCTCTTGCAATCTGAATAGCAGAGCTCGTCTTCTGCAGAAAGCGATACCAATAGCATCCCACAGAAACGGCCATTCTCTGCGGTGAGCAGAATAGTGAGGGGCTGGTGGCTGTGATCTGCCGCCATGTGAGCTACATACAAAACACACACACAGCTATAAATAAGTGGCTTCTGTGGGCTTTAACTCTGCAATAATACACCTAGGGGGATATTCACAAGGATCTATCACCGAGTTAACAGCACTTTATCGCAGCCAAAGTTGCAATAAACTTATTGCCCCAATCACAAACTGGTCTTTACATCCCACAGCACCAGTTTACCCGCAATAGCAGCTGCAAAAAACATCACCACAGATGACCCCCGCAACTATCGCTAATGAGATGCAGAGTAGGCGTTCCCGTGCAAAAAGCCGCGACAACACCACTCCACAACATTCACAACGACCAGCCAGAACTGCAATAAGAACACAAAACAGGCGATAAGGCGTTTTAGCAGCAGGAAAATACACCTGCTCTGACCTGGTGTCGGACCACAGCCTGCACCGCAAAAGGGAGCCCAGCCCACAGCCACATTGGAAGGACAACAGATGCCATGGAGCCACTGTGCATGCGGGCTCGGACACCCAAGAGGGCCACAACACCCATCTCCACCGCCCCAGGACCCCAACCCACACCCGGAACATCCCCCCCCCCGGACCACCACAGAGGCAGCACAGACAAAACACAGCGGACACCCAGGAAACACACCAGCCTCACAGACCCAACACCTGACAATGTCATTGCCCACTACAGGCTCGAAAGGACAGCCATCGTATGCATCCTGACTAACAACGCCCAACAGGCCAACGGCACCAACACAGCAGACAACCAACATCCCACCCCACACAAAGCTGCTGGCTGTGCTGCACCGGTTGGCCCCTGGTACCCCCCCAACCAACACCCGCCAGAGTCGGAGGAGTCACACAGCCAGCCACATCCAAGTCCCTCACACCGGTCCTGGACATTACCATCAGCCTGGTACCCCAGTCCCTATACGTCCAACAAAATGCGCAGGATCCGCTGGAGTCCAAGCAAGGACCATACGCCATAGCTGGATGCATGCACGTGTTGGGGGAAATCCACCTACCTGTGCCCCCTGGTGACACAGAACACAATCACTGCAACAGAAAGCACACGTCTCACATCAATGTGCAGGAAACAACCGAACACCGTGGAACCTCCACCAATGTCGCCTCCAAATAGCCAGCCAGTGTGCATGATTCCTTCATCCTCCGACAGTCCATCAGCAACCAGCATTCCCAGGATGGCACCAAGGACAATGCACAGCCCCTTGGTAAGTTCCAAATGAACACCCCACTCACCTCAACTCCACAACCATGCAACTCACAACTCTGGCAATGCTCACGTTACAAAATCACAACCAACATGCAAAACAACATGCCCACCCACCAGACATGACAGAACAACTCACAATGGTAACCTGGGCAAGCCGTGAACATGAGCCATCAATGGCATGGCACCTCAACCCCACACTAGCCGAATGTTGGGAGAGGTGGCAAGCAGGCATGTGTGAAGGATGCAGGAGTACCATGATTGGGAAAGTACACAATGCCAAGAGTGGCGGAGATGTGCTGGACAGACCACAGTATGCCGAACACACCCATATCCATGGCGACATACACTGCTGGTGTATGGAGTGTAGTGGACAGTTGACGTAACCATGTCACTTCAGCCAGGGCAGGAGTTCACGGAAATGTTGCCTGTTACGTCGCCCCCGTCAGCGTGAGCGGAGTGGGATGGCCTCTCCAGCTTAGGGGTGTGAATAAAAAGCACGTAGCCCTGGGCGTGGTCCTCTTCTGGAAAGCCCAGCATCTCTGCCAGGGCGGCGCCTCTCACCACACCACAAGGCCTACGCTGTCCTCGTGAGCAGAGTTGCCTGCGATCCTGTGCGCCTGCCGTACCCCGGCCCGCTGGACCCCGAACTCGTCAGGCCCGCCCCTGTGCAGCCAGGCCACACTGATCACATTCCGACACCGGCGTGTGTCAAGGAGGGTCCACCACACGCCTGCGCAAGGTCCAAACCCGAGGCCCTCGACCTTGGCAGCCTCTCAGACCATCACGGCCTCCACGACACAGGCCCGCTGTAGTCCCTTCTCGTTGATGTACTCTACTGCCGCCTCCGGCCTACATCACGGTCAAGTAGGTCACACATTTGGAACTGAGTCTTGATTACACCATGGCAGTGAACATTATTTAAGGCAGAGTTCATGTCACTATACTCCCTTCGATGTGGTGCCACCAAGTCTGTGCATAGCATTACAACCACACGTGTCTGTGGGCCTACGTGGACTACTGCCCTCGGCCTACGCTGTGCTCGAGTAGGTCACAGAATCGGAACTGAACATCGATTATTCAAAGGCAGAATACAGATTATTGCACGCAAGGAGAGGCGTAAGAGGATGACACGTTGCAGTCCGGAGGGAATAGGATCACCGTTATGGAGGTGATCAAACACTACCGACAACTGCCCTGGTGTCACTAACTCTGCACATCGCGAGCCAACGACAGGGGGGTGTGGTTCCTTGCTGACTACTGCCTTCGGCCCACAATACAGACAAGTAGGTCAGACATTTGGAACTGAGTCTTGATCATACATTGTCCATGTACGCATACAAAGAAAGATTCTACTTCACTGTACTCCCTTTGGTCAGGTGGCAGCAACCATGTGCATAGCATCCCAACGACACGTGGCTGTGGGCCCTTGCTGACCGCTGCCCCGGCCTACACTGTGGTCGAATAGGTCACACACACCTTCGAATTCAGCCTTGGTTTATTTATGGCAAACCTGATGTCATTGTACAGGCCTCATCGCAGACTGCATCCCCTTTCAGCCCCGGTGCCGCTATGTCTATTCCACGAGACCCATGGACACTTTCTTGTTGGAGTTTGGTGGCAACTGAGTCCATGGACTTGGGGTTGTCGTCGCCATCATGGCAGTGATACTGACTTTGTGGTGAATACGAGACTGTGGCATTCCACCCCTCCATTTGCTGCTTTCGGACAGCTTCCACCCTCTGCATCATGCCCTGGAGGACAACTTCCAATGTCCCCCGCAACCCTCCGCAACATACACCTCGGATATTGATGAGGACCTGCTCAGGTCGCATGGCCCATCTGACTGAACCGCAAGTCACCGTCCCGTGGCTGGGTGCCTGTGCCGACCGCAGTGCATCCGGGGCCACTAACTCTGTGCTGGTCATGTCTGGGACCCCTTCTTCTGAGATATTAGATGGCCTCTGAGGCAATGGCCTTAAGGTCATCAACGCCATGTGTCTGTGGCCCTGCGTTGTCCGCTGCCTGTGGCCTCAACTGCGGTCCACCAAGGCTCACACATCAAATCCAGTCCTGACTGTCCCGGGCGTTGCATCACCGCAGGAGGCACACGCCACCACCACCAGGACCACCTCCAACGCCATCTGCCAGAGTCAAAACGGTGGTCCTGACAGACTTACGGAGTTGCTCACACCTGTCGTGGATGCCATCATGTGAGAAGTTGGCCTGATATATGCTGTCCACTAGTTATAGTGGGCACCCTGTATCTGTCCAAACAACCCCTTATGGTGATAGGTTAAAGACAACCTTTATTGAAAGCTATCCTAGTGGTAGCTATGGAGAGCAGCCTTCAGGCTAAGTCTTGAAGGAATGTAAAGCAGCTTGTTTTACCAGTCTATAATCTCTTGAATGACCAAATGAAAGGACAACCACACCAGGTATATATTTAAAATATATGTATTGAGGATAAAATACACCCCTCTAGTCTCTTTATGAGGCTAGAGTTCGAAGTACTTAAGTTACAAGTCAGTATTCAACAGCAAAAGCACAAATACACGTTTGGGCCCTAGGGGCGTACCAAACCATATACCAATAAAGTGGTATAAGAACCACGACTGAACTAGACACAAGGCCTAGAGCCTGTAGAAGTGCTTGGAGCACAAGGAACCACCCAAGGTAGTGACACGGGGGACCCACGGGGGATGCCTGCAGTGTGAGAACACAGCCGCGAATCGCAGTTAACTTCTATGGGGAAAGTCGCGGTTGGAAATTAAGCGTGTAAGGACACTTAGAGGATGACTACAAGCAAAACCTTTTGGACTTAGAGGTGTCTAGGGCCAACACCCATGGGAGCACCAGAGTACTCGAGTTACCTCACCCAGGGGAGCCGGGTACATAGTTGTCAAATGGCGTCGTTTTCAATGGAAGTTGGCAAAGAAGGGCTGCTGCAGTGAAGAGGAGAAGTGTCCGAAGAGATCCAAGCCTGGATCGAGGATGGAAGGAACCTGAAAGCAGAGGGGACAGAGTCTGGGTCACTTGCCAGTGACCAGGGGCACGATAGTCGAATGCCCACAGATGTTGGGTGCTTCAGGTGAGTTGACGGATGTCTTGACTCCATCTTCAGCCACGAGGTCCAGGAGGCATCGATGACAACCAGGAGATGGATTCGAGCTGTCCCACAAAGTTTGTCGAGTGCTGCGGTGTTGGCGACCAGGATGGACCCAACAAGCCTTGGCAACGGCAAGTCAAGGGGAAGCAGAATAAAGACGTCGGTGCAGATCAGCAAGGTCTGGGAGACTCACCCAGCAAGGGTAAGTCGGGGCACGTCTGGAGCAACCAGAAAAGGCCAATCAGAAGAGGAGTGACCTTCGTGGGGACCCACTAGCCAACAGGCTAGCGATTGCAAAGGAGCCTCGAGCGGTCACACTTGAAACTGGCCCACGGGTCACTCATGGAGTGGAGGCCATAGATCTTCGGTGCAGGAGGTGCTTAAGACTGGGGCTACTCGAAGCCCAAAGCACAACTTCGAGGAAGACCAGGAAGATGATGGACCGGCAAAAAATCACGGTGTCCAGGGGTCACAGTTCCACATCACCCACGATAGCCACGGGCCTCAGCTTTGCTGTGGACTCAGGGTAGCCTCGGGGAAGTCTGGAAATCTACCTCTAGTGATGCAAAGACTTTGGTGTCCGGCGGGAGCTTCAGAGTTGCAGACAGGACAGTTGCTTCTTTGGTGCCTGCCAAGCAGGGGAGTCACTCCTTGACCCCAAGGGAGATTTCTTCAGTCTTTTAGTGGAAATAGAAAGTCGAAGGTCCAGGATATATGTTGCAGAGTTTCGTCCAGGGTAATCTAAAGTCTCAAGGACTGGGTTCCCAT
The DNA here is from genome assembly GCF_964204655.1 of Triturus cristatus. NCBI lineage: Eukaryota > Metazoa > Chordata > Amphibia > Caudata > Salamandridae > Triturus > Triturus cristatus. The sequence continues at coordinate 1,085,414,919 of NC_140583.1, read as the reverse complement.
ACTTATACTAAGTTTGGGGGTTGGACATACTCTAGGGACCCACCTATGGGAGGGTTTGGAAAGAGGGGTGGTTACACCCATTTCCTTTGTCCAGTTTCACACCAGAGCAGGGGCAGATAGCCCCTGCAACCGGTTTGAACTGGACTATGCACAGGGACACCAAGTGTGCCCCCAGTGCAGGACTTCAAAGCACCAGAGAGTGCTCCCGCCCAGCCCCAATACACATCTGCCTGTCTGGGAATGTGGTTACACCTCCCTGGGACAGGAAACCTATTGTCCAGGCCACCCTTGCTGGAGTTTCAGTCAGCCGCAGGAGGCCAGACCCATGTCTGTGGCAGTGGCATCCATTTTGTGATGCCAGGGCTTTAGAAAGTCTTTACCGGGTAGACCAGTGTGAACATGTCTCTCCCTCTAGAAGGGTGGAATGCTACACCCGCCGCCAGAACTGGCTGGGGTGGGGGGGTGGTAGTATTCCAAAGTGTTTGACACCAAACACAACATGTTTTGGTGCAGCCAGTCTAAAGTTAGCCTTTACCACGAGGTTATAATGCGCTTCAGAGTATATGGTCAGGCTGCACCACAAACAGCATCAGAGGAGGTACTCCGAAAGCTGCAGAGGGACTCTGCTCATGCACGGGCACCCTCTCACAAAAAAACCAAGCACTCTGCCTTCAGGATTGTCAAGGCCTGCCATAGGAGTGACTTATAGGTGTTATATGTGTGTGCAATGGTAGTGATATAGGTAGCCTATACCACAGTGAGGGGTGCAGGCACCACCTCACCCAGGCTGCAGTAGCAGACCTGTGGTGTCATTTTGGAGTGCTTCCCAGGGGTGGCATAATATATGCTTCAGCCCCTGGTAGGCCTCTGAGGTAGCTATGCCCTAGGTACATAGGATACCATATACTAGGGGCTTATAAGGCACTCCAGAATCCAATTAGAGATGTACCTAATGTACATAGAAACCATTTTAGAGAGGAAGCAGCTAGGCTGGGGTCCTGATTAGCAGCCCACAGCCAGACTAAGGTTGAAATACCAGCAAAAAGTGGGGGTACCCATGTGAAGCAGATCTTACTCTCCCACACATCATCAGACTGATATCCTGCTCGGCACTGCAGGTGCCACTGACTCAGTGCACCGCAAGCCATCGTCCATTACTGATTGAGTTTTGTGTTGTTGAGAGGTTGCGCAGCAATGTCACCTCAAGCAGTGTGGAAGACCTGGGACATTGATGAGGAAGATGATGCAGGTCTAACACACCCCACTGCATCTGCATCAGGAATATCTCGCGGGGACACAATCCAAGACTTTTTCTTCACATGTGCGTGCTCAGCTGTAGTGCCCCTACATCAGTGCACTGCAACTCACGGACACTTCTGTTTGCATGTTGTGTGTCCTCTGGACTTTCTCTGGCTCCCTCCATGTTGCTCAGCAGTTGACTCTGTTATGCAGGTGTTTTCAGTTTCCGTTGCACTGGTGTCCACTGTTCAAGTGGTTGCTATCACCAAGCACTCCGTGCGGGCTGGCTTACCCCACACACATCCAGCACAGGCGTCACTGTACATGTGGCCCTGCCAATAAAGGGGCTGGGCGCACGTGCCTGTAGCTAGTTCAACATGATATCTGTGTGTGTCCCTGTGGTCTTGTTGTATGCATGAGGGCCCTGGGCCCTATAACGTTATATTGTGCTGTGCACAGCAGATGCAGACATGTCACCGCAGGCAGCGGGTTGGAGCTTGGACATGTAGCTTTGTCGTCACCCACTCAATTCATAAGGGGAGTGGCCTGAGCCATCGTACGCAGAGCCAACATGGGTGTGTGACTGCTATTTGCGTGCCCCTGGGCGTGATTATGTACTGTGAATGTGCATCTCCATGTGTCTCTATGGCAGTGTGGGTCTCCTTTGTGAGGTGTAGGTGGTCACTGAAGGGTAATAGACACCAACACATGTGATCTAGTTCGCCTTCCATGGGTTTGGAGCCTACCCACACCTGTTCAGCCACCTCCTTTTAGTGTGCTGCCACATGGCATTGGGGTGCCATGTGTGGGTGGGTGAAGTGGGATGTATGACGTTACAACGCATGCTGTTACAACGCATGCTGTTACAACGAAAGTTTTACAACGCGAGTGCATTGACAACGCTGGACATTGCAACGCAAGTCTTTACATCGACTTGCACTAGATGGCGTGCTAACATTAAAAAAGTGTAATTTACTATTCCAACTCCAGTCCACGTAACAGTAGGGAAGGTGTTGGGATAGTAAACTACACTATTTTTAATGTTAGCACGCCATCTAGTGCAAGTCGATGTAAAGACTTGCGTTGTAATGTCCTGCGTTATCAATGCACTTGCGTTGTAACAGTTTCGATGTAATGGTAGTGCGTTGTAAAAGTTGCGTTGTAAAGGTTGTTCCCCGGTGAAGTGTCGTGAGCCAGCTGTGCTTGCCGGTGCTTCCTGCTTTGTGGTCTGTTGCAGGCTCTTTGTTCTCCTCTAAGTAGCTTGGCTGCCCGGGTCCTGGTGGTGGGTTGCGTGGGATGTCCATGGGCTGTTGTAGGGCGTCGGTGTTGAAGGTGTAGTGGGCCTCTCCGGCATCACAGATGTGTTGTCTTCTGTGCTCTTCTGGAGGTGTTGTGTGCCCCTCTGCAATGTGAAGGGGAGATTCATGTTGACATTGTGTTAACATGTATGTTGGCGCATTGTTCTGGTTTACATGCAGACTATATGACAATGTACATTGTGACTATTTGGGAGGTGCTGGATTCTGCTGCGGGACAGTGTACATTTGGACTACATGATGGATGTGAGGTCGTACGCGTACTTTTCCATTTCACAGTTTCCAGCTCTGTCAGATGTAGTAGGCATGTTTCTGTGCACATTGTCATCAATGTGGGTGTGATGTTCTTGCTATGTGTGTGTGCTGCAGTGTGCCAAGGGGATCAGGGACATGATCCTGGGTAATTGTGGGTGTGCAGTGTGTTACACCTCATTGTGCATGTGTGCCATTGTGCCCATCTACCCCCGTCCCCCAGTCCCTGTTCGTTACTATCCCTGTTGATGTTGTGTCAGGTCCTCCCTACTCCTTGCACCTTCTCCCCACTGATGACTGTGGCCTTGGTTTCCTCCAGCTCCTCCTGTGGCGCAGGACTGCCACCTCCTGTCGCCGTTGCTGCCTTCCTGTTGGCAGCGGGTTTGTAACTGGCTTGGGTTGTCACGCCATGCCTGCGACTCTTGGCCTCCTCGATTGGCCTCCTCGGCACTCCAACTGCATTCCAGGTGGTCTGATTGTGGGTCTGTTGCTGGTAGTGTTCTGTCTCCTCCGTGACGCTGGTCTTGTTTTCCTGCGGCCTGCACCCCGTCTTCCTCTTCCTCTTCTCCTTTGCCTTCCCCGACCCAGTTGTTCCTTGCTGGTGGTCTGTGGGGTTCGCGTTGGCCTCTGCGCTGGGTCAGGGTGCATCCATGTTGCTACGTGCTTGTTTCTGGTGTGTTGTTTCAGTGTTTTTTATGGTGCATTTTCCCACCAGACGCGTGGGATTTGCAGGCCTGTGGCTGGTTTTCGCTACTTTTTGTACCGCGATTGGCCTCATCGCATGAATTTTTTGTGTTCGCGTTTCGCATTTTTGCGGCGTGGCGTTGAATTTTGCGCAGCTATTTGACGCGTTATCTGGTGACTATCGCATGCTACCGCCACGTTGTGAATACTTGGTTGGCACGGCGTAATTTTCCCGCGATAGGCTGCGATGTTCAGAGTTGCATTAAGCTACTCTTGTGGTAGTTATTACACGTTCTTGTGAATATACCTCCTAAATTGCCGCAAACCACAGGAAATTGAAAAGTCGTGCAATGCACATTCCATCTTGATCGACTGCGAATGGAATTTCAATGCACCTCGTCCTGATGGCTCCTTGGGGAGAGGTTAAACATGTCTCAAGTCTGTCAGCATCAGTACAAAACAAACACTGGCAAAACCAACACATTGCACTTTTCGTAGACAAGTGATGAGGTCTATTGGCTTTGCCAATGATTGTTTCCTTCGGCTTTTCCCACTTTCTTGTACGTTGTGATGCATGTGCACAAGTAATAATGCAGTTGCTCACAATTTGACCTCTTGTTAACATTCTATGATGGTCTTCATGCGGGTACATGCATCCGCGTACATTAGAATGTAGCAATTTTGTGTACCTGGTAAAATTAAAATATTAAAAAATAGAAGGGAATAGCACTGAAAAGTGACAAAAAACGTCCAGTTAAAATTTGCAGCTAACCAGACCCTCAAAAAAAAGAAGAAAAAACATGTTCAGAAAACTCAAGATGGGCAGCGGAGCACAGGAGGACGACGGCCCTCCTAATAAAACATTATCATAAAAAATTAAAAATCAATAAACTAAAGACTACTTTTAAAACGTGTTCACATCTGGAAAATGATGTGTGCTAATATCAATGCGATGAACAGACCTGTTAGCCAACAGCAAAAGCCATGAGCTCCTGCCTGACAACAAAAAGCTGTCTATAGGTGAGGCCTAAAAATAAAGGAAATGCTACAATGGTAAAGGAAAGTAAGTACCAGTGAACGAAATGGAAAATAGTCTCTCTAGGAAGCAGCATTTGATCAAATATAGAAATAAACAGTGAAAAAAGCTTATTTTGTGTCCAAACACTACGAGAAGCAATAATAAAGACCGATAATTTTTAACTGCGGCCTTATATGTCACGATGTCACATTATGTATAACATTTTTGTTTACTATTTACTTCATTGCTCCTGGGAGACAGCAATACTGTTCTGCATAAAAATACCACTACTTTAACTAACCTTAATAATCCATTTCACAGCAAAATCTTTTGCTGACTGTGACATTTCTTCAAGACCGATGAAAGTCATTTTACAGTACACAATAAAACGACCAGGCTAGGCCTTTGAGCGCTATAGTACTAATTTTGGAGAAATATTGTAAATAGTTTTCAGGCTATTAAAAATATGATAAATAATGGACCATCTTGAATTGAGGGAGTTACTAGAAAACTCAGAGCCTTGCATCCTGCACTTTGTTCAGTAGATGGCGCTGTGGCACCATTTGTACTAAGAATCTGTTTGAAAGCTTTATTTCTAGTCATTCTAAGGTACTAAAAGCACAACACTGGACGTCGATTCACCAAAATGCTAGTGGTAGTGGAAGTGACATCTCTTGTGCATCACATGACAAAAAGTGGCATCAAATGAACTTTGACACTGATGACCTCACGTTAAAAAATGTGTCTCAGTAAGTGACATTAATGAAGTCAAAATAGCAAGTACAGGATTAATAAAATCACAAAAGCACCACTAAAGGGCACTCCTGTCTATTTTTGTTACAAACTACATATTAACTAATGTACTGCCATCACATGCTAAGAGCACAAACTTGATATATCAGGTTGCAGCTGCCATTTACACACCTACATCCATCATATACTTAACACAGTAATAGAAAATTAGAAGCTGAAATGAACGAGCATGCTGGAAATGTCATTGTGACAGTTAAATAGCCATGCATAAGCATCAAATACGCATGGACACCCTCAGTAGCGGCTGCTATGGGGCAGTGGCGTTGGGATGAGGGGGGGGGGTTAAAAAAGAAAAGGTTAAAACAAAAATCCACTTAAGTGCCGGCCCCCACATCTCCCCCGTCCTCTTCGGGTGACGCCGGAAACATGAAGCACACCGGCTCCCAGGCACTCCTTAACCAATCACGACGCTGCTGTCAACAGCATGACAGCAGAGTCGTGATTGGTCTGAGTGGGCCTGATTCGGTACTCAGACAGGGAGTGGGAGCCTGTGCATATTCTCCACCCGGCTGTCCAATCACCCGGGTGAAGAAATGCTAAGTGGGCATGATTGTTTGGCCGGCCGAAGACTAGCGGCCAAACTGTCATGCGCACTTAGAAAGTGTCCATCACTCCTCCCCCTGCTCTGTGGGCAGCCCAGCTCCACCCAGCCTTCACCTAACCAGAGCCAATAATGAAAAAGAAAATGATAATAACATGGTATTAGTATCATTTTATTTTTCCTTTGAGGCGACGCACCTCCGCCTTAGTTATAGCCTCATAATGTCACGTTAAGATGCATGTGCAGCTCTAGAATGACCACCTCACTCCATGTCATTTTGAACATTGTCTCCAGTTCTGAACTTTTCACTTACAAATCATTGCCTTCAAGTGTGCTAGTACAATTAGTTAGAAGAGGGAAGCAAAGTGAATCTACATCATCCACAATGCACTAGGTGATCACATGAAAGTCCAGGAATGAATGAGTCCATAATGATCTGGAAGGCAGTAAGCCCCCTAGAAGCTTCATAAGCACAACAAAGAGCTACAATAACCCCTTCACAGATTCATTATGGTTAGGTACAGCCTCAAATGTCTGGTGCATGCTTGCCAAGAATAAGTGTGCACTCGACTGCTGACTGCATCCACTTCTTGTTTCAGATATAGCCTGAATCATAGAGTTAAGCCTCTTCGAGGGAGATTTACCAAATCTCCACGCAACACAGCACAGCCTCACGCGAGGCTGCACTGCATTGTGAGACAGGAAGGGAGCAGGAGAGCGCCATATTTTCAAAGATATGGCTCTCTCCGCCCCTTAACCTTGCGCTGAATACAGCTGCCGTGCGACACCCACACACCTTAGCGCCATAGCGCTAGGGTGTCTGTGTGAGTCTAGCATAGGTTTTGTACAAAATACTATGCCTAGACACAAGGGAAAGCTTTTCCCACCATGTATGCGTGCTACACAGTGCAGCACGCATGCAAAGTCGGAAAAGGAAGGAGTAATGAAAGCATTTCTCCTTCATTGCGCCTAGTTTAAAAGGACGCAGTTTTTCTCACTAAACCCAATATACTGTATTTTGTAAATTGGGTTTAGTGTGAGAAACCATGGGTGGTTGCATGGGAATGCCCATGCACCACCCTAAGCACGCCCCTATGGCACTATGCGCTGCTTCGCATTACTTTTACGTTATTTCCAGTGCTAAACTTGTTTTGTGCTGGAAAGAAAATTTGGGGGAATAATATTGCGCCATTTTGCGTCACTTTTGTGACGTAAACACGGTACAAAATCTTAGTAAATCCTCCCCTTCATTTATAGGTTTAGATTTCAAAGTTCATTGCAGCTTCGCTTTCATGGTAACAACCATCAATGCTTATTGCAGTATTTCCATGCACAAGTTTGGTCTCTTATGCTCAGACCAGTCTCACCTCAAGCAAAATCATGGGAATTTAGTGGTTATTTTCCAAAATATCTGCACTTTTCCAGATTTCGATTTTGTTTTTTCAATTCACTGGGTGTGGTATTGTCTCAAATGAAGCATGCCAGGACTACAACTCCCAGAATGCATTCATTAGTTATATTAATGCCCAAGGCTGAAGAAGTGGTATCCTGCCATCGTGAAATGATCTGACAGGTCCTAGACATTTTTTAATGTGTAGGACTGCCAGGTAATCAAGACCAAAGCAAGGAAGAGCAACCGATTGTGAAAGCTGATAAAGGAAAAATGAATGGAAACTCCCAGATTATGGCCACAATGCAATGAGGACCAATCTTGAAATAATTTTTTTTGTGCAAGAGGGTGTACTGAGAAATTAGAATCTACAGCTTTCCATGTAGCACAGATAACTGTGAGGCTGATTATGATGTTGGACAGACCGCAATGGATCGACTGTCAGCTGTGGTCCGCCCGACATCTGCCCCTGCAGTCCGCCCGCCGCATTACAATGCAATGGACAGAGGCATCTGGCAAAGGGATAATCTGCTGCTGTTCCGACGGGCTCCATGAGGCCACTAGAGCATCAAAAATTAACATGATCCCTTATTGATAGTGGAGCCTGCCTCCGCTCCGCCGACAAGTTTATGAGATCATTTTCCGACAGCCTTGTCATGTCGGCCTTTCCGACATGGTAAGGCTGTTGGAAAATTACTTTGGGGTTGCCCCCTGGCCCTCCCCTATGGGACCTAAGGGGCGCCTATGGTGCCCCCTAAATATACCACACATGGTGCAGGGATGTTTCCAAACATATATTTTACTATGGCAGCTTGTGCTGTAGGCCTTTTCCGCCTGTGGCACAAGGTGCCATAGTAGATCAATCAATCAATCAGGTGTTTGTTAAGCGCAACTACTCACCCGTAAGGGTCTCGAGGCGCTGGGGTGGTCGCAGGTTCCAATCCATCAAGGAGGGGGTCTGTCGACGAGCCAGGTTTTGAGGTTTCTTGCGAAGATGGGGAGCGATGTTGTCTGTCTGAGGTGGAGTGGAAGGTCGTTCCAGGCTCTGGCCGAGCGGAAGAAGGAGCGGCCTTACGATCTGGTCTTTCAGGTGTGGGTGACCACGGCGTACGAGAGCTGGGCTGATTGTAGGGTCCTTTGGGGTGCGTGGAATTTGAGTTGGCTTTTCAGGTATGCTGGTCCGGTGTCGTGGAGTGCCTTGTGAGCGTGGGTTAGCATCTTGAAGGTGACTCGATGGGGAGCCAGTGGAGTGTGCGCAGGTGCTGTGAGATGTGGCAGTGTCTAGGCAGGTCGAGGACCAGTCTTGCGGCGGCGTTTTGGATGTTCTGTAGCTTGCGGGTGAGGTTTTTGTTTATTCTGGCATAGAGTGCGTTGCCGTAGTCGAGCCTGCTGGTGACCAGGGCGTGAGTGATGGTCCTTCTGTGTTCAAGGGGGATACATTCCTTCTGTGTTCAAGGGGGATCCATTTGAAGGTCTTACGTAGGAGGCGGAGGGTGTGGAAGCAGGAGGACGAGACGGAGTTGATCTGGCGGTCCATTTTGAACTCTGAGTCCAGGATGATTCCCAGGTTGAATGCATGGTCCCTAGGGGTGGGCGGGCTGCCGAGGGCGGCGGGCCACCAGGTGTCGTTCCAGGCATCGGGGTTTGGGCACATGACGAGTACTTCCGTTTTGTTGATGTTTAGTTGTAGGCAGCTGTTTTTCATCCATTTGGCGACGGCTTCCATGCCTTCTCGAAAGTCGTGTCTAGCGGTGTTGGGTTCGATGGATAGGGAGAGGATGAGTTGGGTGTCATCTGCGTATGACACAAGTTTGAGTCCGTAGGTTCTGACGATGGGGGCGAGCAGAGCCATGTATACATTGAAGAGCGTAGGGCTGAGGGAGGACCCCTGGGGACACCGCAGGTGGTAGGTGTAGGGTCCGAGAGGAAAGGGGGGAGTCTGACCCGCTGTGTTCTGCCGGAGAGGAAGGAGTGGATCCAGTCGAGGGTCTTGTCTTGGATCCCAGCGTCATGGAGTCTGCATATTAGGGTGCGGTGAGAGACTGTGTTGAACGCCGCTGAGAGGTCGAGGAGAATGAGGGCTGCTGTTTCTTCTTTGTCCAGTAAGGTACGGATGTCGTCTGTTGCAGCGAGGAGGGTAGTTTCCGTACTGTGTTTTTTTCTGAAGACGGATTGGGAGGAGTCAAGGATGTTGTGCTGTTCGATAAATGTGGCGAGTTGGCTGTTGATGGCTTTCTCGATGACTTTCGCTGGGAACGGGAGCAGGAAGATGGGTCTGTAGTTTTTGAGGTCGGTGGGGTCCGCCGAGGGTTTCTTCAGGAGGGGGTTGATCTCAGCGTGTTTCCAGTCGTCAGGGAACGAGGCGGTTGCCAGGGAGCGGTTGATGGTGTGGCAGAGCATGGATGCAATGGTGTCGGCGGCTCTGTTGAAAATGTGGTGGGGCAGCAGTCCGTGGGGTCCCTGGAGTGGATTGACTTCATTGTCTTCATTGTGTCTTCGATGGTGAGGGCTGTCCAGTTGTCGATCGCTGGCTTCATGGTGTCTGGGGTGGTTGGTGAGGTTTCACTGGGTTGGTTGTCTTCGTCAAAGTTGTCGTAGATGCTCTTGATTTTGTGGTGGAAAAAGGTGCGGAGTTTGTCGCAGAGGTCTTGTGAGGAAGGGATGTCGGTAGATTCGCTGGTGAGTTGGACGAACTCCTTGATGATGTTGAGGAGTTCTTTGCTGTTGTGTGCATGAGTGGAGATTCTGTCTTCAATCGCTTTTTTCCTCATTTTTCTGATGAGTTGGTGGTGGCTGTTGGTGTCGGCTCTGAAGTTGTTGTGGGCTTGTGTACATTTGGTGTTCCTCCAGGCCTTTTCGAGGTGGCGGCAAGTGTGTCTGGACTCTCGAAGTTCAGTGGTGAACCATCTAGGTTTCTTGGCGTGGGTGTTGTTGTTTTTCTTGAGGGGTGCTATGGTGTTGGAGCTGTCGAAGATCCATCCATGCAGGGTTCGGGCTGCGGTGTTGGGGTCGTCATTTTCCGTGATGGTTGGGGTGGAGTTGCTAAGTGATGAGGTTAGCTGGTCGTCGGTGATTCTGGTCCAGTTTCTTCATGGGAGCAGGTGCTGGAGTCTGTGGACGGTGGGTGTTCTGAATGTGAAGTGGACGCATCGATGGTCAGTCCATGGGAGTTCGTGGTGTGGCTGAAGGTGATGGTGTTTCCTGTTGTGAAGAGGGGGTCGAGGGTGTATCCTGCTGAGTGCGTGGGTTCGGTCACGATTTGGCAGAGACCAATGTTTTGGAGGTTGTCCAGGAGGGTTGTGGTGCTGGGATCCAGTTGGTTGTCGAGGTGAAAGTTGAGGTCTCCTAGTAGGGTGTAGTTGGTGGAAGCCATGGCATGCGGGGAGATGATGTCCATGATGGAGTTGGTGAAAAGTCCGAGGGGTCCAGGGGGTCGGTAGAAGAGGGATCCTCGGAGGGTGGAGGTAGGGCTGGCCAGTATCTTGAAGTGAAGGTGTTCCATCAGGTCTATGGGCTCGTCAGGGAGGGTGCTTAGGTGGAGGGTGGATTTGTGGATGATGGCGATTCCTCCTCCAGGGCAGATGGATGTTTAGTATGGCACAAGCTGCCATAGTAGATGGATGTTTCCGACCGCCTAATTGTGGGGTCGGAACCGCTGACCTATGGTGAGGCGGTTCCAGACCGCTATAACATCGCAATGAGGCACTAAGTCTTGTGCGTTGCCACTACACAGCTTTTCCACCATTATTTTCATCACACCATTGCTGAGGGAAATAGGAATCAGGTTCAGCTTTGTAATCACTAATCCACATGGAAATCCACTAACCACTGGGGGTGGATTTTCAAAAAGACAAGGATCTTCCTGTTTAGTCACTCTGCACATCAGACGTTCTACAATATGGAACCGCTATTCTGAGCTCTGTGTGCTGTTGACATACTAGGCTTTATGTCATCTGTAGCCCAGTACTGGGCTTTGCAAACTCATCCCTGTTTTTGGTTGTGGAAAATGAGAAGAACCCATTCCTTTCTGCACTTGTCTACATAAAATACACAACAAAGGCTGCATACTATCTGCAGGTCTGTCAGGGCAGGTCCAAATGTATAGTCCCACTACTGCTACCCCAGTCCTACCTCAAACATAGATAAACAACTAAGGAAGTGTTTGATTGGCTGCTGTCATTCTAACTTGCCTCCTCTCTTTACCCCAGGTTTCAGTGAGCTACAAGCAGATGCAGGTAGCAGCAGGTGTTATTCTGTCCCCACAGAAGACCTCAGACGTCTTGGGATTCTAAAAATTTCTGTTCACAAAAGCTCAATTTAGACCTCCCCTTAGCCACAGCATTGTGCCTTTTGGTTGCCAACCATCCCCAGGTGCTGTGAACTGTGAGGCCTAAGCCTGTTTTATAGCTCCACCCTTGAAGTGGAACGTGAGTCCAGTCAGTTTCACATAGGCTTGAGCTGGGAAGTGAATTACTGCAACGAGTTAACATAATTCATGTAGCTAATTAGAAGAAAAAAAAGTAAAGACCCACAAAGACTCATGCATATTTATATACAATGTTTTCCCAACACCTTAAAGCATTGCCACACCAACAATGCTCTAATGTTTGGATTTGTCACACTGTTTTAAATGATGCACACAATAACCACTCTTACAGCTCAAGGGAAGCATGATCGTGCATGAGGCATGAGGGGGCTATGGGTCTGGGTTGCTAGGTGATCCGCTAAATTACAGCCGTTTCCAACAGTAAATGTTCCAGCCACAGGCAGATTCCTTTTAAAGGAGTTAAATTAGAAAAACAACAAAAGTCGTCCCTGCCCTGGAGCGCCAGGGGTCGCAAGAATAATGCCTGGGGTACCAAGGGACACACCAGGGGTCGCAGCTGCTACCTCTGGTGCCCCCTTAATGACATTGATGGCACAGCTCTTTCTTTTTAAAATAACACCGTTCATATAAACAAAGAATTTGGGACAAACACAAACCAGACCCATGGTTCCAAAACCCCTTTAGTAGCAGCAAATGTCCTTTGCATATAGAAACGAAAGTGCTGGCCCTGATGTCGTAGGTAAATTGGCAGCTTCTTCACTGAGGGAGTGGTGGTGAAGTGGGAGGTCATGCACAGAAACAACGAAGGGAAGGGTGCCGAAAATTGGAAAAGTTACAGAGTAAAATATTTAGGGGCAGATTTACAAGAACTTAATGCAGCAGTAGCGTCCGTTTTTTGACGTTACGGTGGCTATTTTTTATCGCCTTATTTACAAGTTGACGCTAACTGCAGCTAGCAGCACTTTTCAGACGAAAACGTGCATTTTAAAGATCGCCACTTCTGTTAGCTAGAGTTAACAAAAATTAGATGCAAGGTGGGCGTTCCTGTGAAAAAACTCCAGCTTACCCCACTTCGCGATATTTAAAAGGAATTCCTTGTATGATGCAAAACCTAAAAAACTGCCTCTAATTTCAGTTATAGGTAGTTTTTTAAGACCAGAAAATATCTGGTCTTAAAAGTGGTGCAAACACTTGGGGCTGCATTTCTGAGGTTTTGGTGCTGGACAGTGCAGCAAGGAATATTGCTGTGCTGCCCTGCGCCAAAACAAAAGCTCAGGAATGCGCCCCACAATAAGACAGGGTGCAGTCCTGGGCCTCATTCATGAAAAGTGTTGCATCGCTGCAACAAAACAGCGCTGGCACACTTTTCACTGCACCCTCCTTGTGACACCATGGATGTGCCGGATTTACTGTATGGTGCTCCATGTCACAAGGATTTACAGATGTCAGTATTCCTGACATATCTGTTGGAGCTAAAAACACGCATTGCTGCAATTTTTTCACATGCATGACACAACTCCAGCAATGCATGGGCTGGGCCTGTCCCTATAGCACTTCGTCACCCTTATGCCCGCCATTAGGCAGGCATGAGGCAGGCATAAGGTTTTGACACAATGGCGTCCTTGAATAGTTGCAGCGAAATCTCATAGATTTCACTGCACCACTCCTACAAGGCTTTTTTTGCGTGGGAATGCCCACCCTGAATACATCCTACCTGATGCAGGTATAATGTGGCATAGGGGTTCACAAGGTCACGCATATGCCTCGATGTTTCCCTTTGTACAGAGTCTAGTTTGGCATCCAGGGTGTCTGCTGTCACCTTCTCCGGTGGCCAGCGACCCCCAGATGCTTGGTCCACTGACACAGAGCAACTGCCAAGGTGTCAGCACAGTTGGAGCTCCATCAATGGAGTTTGTGCGCTGCGGTGTTGCCATCTGTAAGCATTGACGGAGTTGTGGTGCTAAGGGAGTTGCTGAAAAGTTCTTTGAAGGACTTGATCCAGCTGTGGCTGGGGGCGCATTGATGGGGTGGTGTACGGTGGGCATGGGGAAGGCGTGATGCATACTATGATGGTCGGTTCCGAAGAGTTTGGTGGTGTGGCAGTAGTTGAACTCCTCACTGGAGGAGAAGACAGGGTCAAGCGTGTGTCCAGCTATTTGGGTTGGTCCTGTAACTAGCTGCTTGAGTCCAATGTTGGGGAGGTTCGCCAGGAGGGTGGTGGTGTTCTGGTCACTGGGGTTATCCAGGTGGAAGTTGAGGATGTATGCAGCGGATGGGTGAGCCTTGTGTGCATTGAGGTCTACAATAGCATTAGTGAATGGGGGTTCATGGGCCGGGGGGCCTGTAGACGAGAGTGCCGCAGAAGGTGGGGTTGGAGTTGGTCCGGATCTGGAAGTGGAGGGGTTCCATGGTAGCCTTCGGGTCATTAGAATGTGTGGCCAGTCGGAGTGTGCTTTTTTAGACAATGGCAATGCCTCCTCCTGGGTGCTAGGGGTGGTCCGTGCGGGTGAATATGTAGACGTCGTGGATGGAAATGGCAATGTCCGGTCCAGAGCAGAGGTTGGTCCAGATTTCATTGAACATGGCGATGTCTGAAGAGGTGGCGTTGAGGAGTTCCAAGATTTCTGTTTCATGTTTGTGGAAGGACCGCACGTTGAGGAGGATGCAGTTGAGCCGGTTGTCTGCACTGTTGGTCAGCTGGGTGGCAAGAGGCGCTGGTGTGCTGATGTGGCAGAAAGTGTGTTTGCAGTTTTGGAAGGCGCAGGATGCAAGTGAATTCTACAGTGATGGTAGATGGCAGGCGGTGTGGCATCCAGGGTTGATGGCGAGGTTGGTTCTAGCATCATAGTGGTGGAGTGTCCGAGAGTGTCCTTGGTGCTAGGTGCGATCCAGAGGTAGACAGACACAGATGGGCTTTCCTTTGGCGCACCAGTGCTACGCCCGCTGCGCACAGCAGCCGCCATTCAGTAGTGCTGCTGGGGAACTGGACAGCTGGGAGGCGGGAAACGCGGGACAGGACACTGGAGAGGGCGAGTACTCGGGGGAAGCGGGAATTGTAAAAAAAAAAAAGGGAAATCTTACCTCGAGACCGGTTCTTGCAGCTTCTGTGCTCCTGCTCTCTTGAGTCTGCTTCCAGAAACAGGACGCAGGCAGCCAGGCTCCCTCCCCTAAGCCAATCACAATGCTGCAATGCCGCATTGTGATTTTTCTTGAGCGCTGTGACAAGGCGTTCAGCCCGGGGCTGGAGGGGTGGGCATGTTCCCCATACAGCCTGCTTTGCAAACAGGGAAGCGCGCATAACTGCTTTGGACTAAGAGGGCCAACCAAACAGTCATTGCACACTTCAGTGGGCATACCACTATGTCCCTGCCCTGCTCCATGAGTAGAGCAGCCCATCCCACCCTCCCACCCGCAAAGGAAACATTGCATGAGAATATCAGAAAGTTATCATCATGTTATGTTTCCTCTTCTTGCACTGCTTGAAATCAGTGGGGCGACGCTCTTCTGCCATAGCAGAGGAGCTGCCACGAGGGGTGCATCACCCACAGGCGCTAGTCCTGAGCCTGACTCAGCCCCCGGGCCTCCTCCACTACGCGTCCCAGATTCTCCTCACCTGGACATTGACTCCGTGGCACAATCCGCTGCACTCTCTCCAAATCTGTGACTTAACCAGCAGGGGCCTCAGCCAGGTGGAATTTCACAAGCCTGGATACAGCAGTCACCGCCAAGTCTGCTGGGCGATGCAACAGGCCTCCCTTATGCGAGAAGTTGCAGCGCTCCGGCCACACAAGTTCGGTGCAGCTCAGGGGCCTCACCCTCCACAGCGTCTGGTCAGCGTAACTTCATCCGGCCTGTGATGCAGAGAGGTGTGGCCCACCATTGGTGATCCCCTCCGTGCACCCCGGTGTAGTGGTGGTGCATGATATGCATTGCAGATCTCCCTACGTTGGTGCGCAGGAGCACCTCTACCATTCACAGCTCCAAGGGGCACCAGGCGGTCTTCTCACACAGGTCAGCAATGTATCTCCATGTGACCTGGCAGTCTTCACCACCAGGTAAGGGCGATCTCCGACGCCTCAATGTCCAGGACCCAGCAGCTCTACAGCACCTCCGCATCCCACTCCGGGTCCCAGGCTTAGGCACAGCAAGACTTCCGGGCCCGGGGACTGTCTGCGCTATCAAGGTTTTGGCTGCCATGGTGTTGCAAGGAGGGTGATATGAAAAGTGATGCATCACAGGTTATCCCCAGCGATTCGCCTCTTTTTATGTAGCCCTGATTCTGCATTTCCTCTTCCCCTGGGACTCTCGCTCGTCATCCTGACTGTTGGGGGGTGGTTTGGGGAGGTTGTTGATCTGTGCTGCACTTGTCCCTTGCTGCTAATTTCTGCATTCCATTGTTTTTCTTTTCTTTTTTTCATTGGAGGTGGACTTATTAGCTATTTCTGGCTCTAGAGGCAAAAAAGGTGAAGTTCTGCTGACTAATGTGAGTTTTTTGCCCGCAAGTTGGCCTTTCATCAGTTTTCGCCCGCTAACGTCAGAATTTGTATCACCGTCATGCTAGTGTTAGCAGCAGTTTTCACCACGGCTACCTGAATCTATCGCCATGTAGTGACGTATTGCAAATACATCGCTAACAGGGCGATCGTTTTTGGTGATAGGCCGCATTAAGAAAAGTGACGCTAACGTACGCTAGTTAGCGGCAGTTCTTGTAAATATATCCCTCATAGTCCTATGTAACCTCAATGTCAAGTTATTAAAAAAAAATGCCAACATCCAATGGCATGAGCCAATGGAAATGGGTCTGACAAAACCCACTGTTAAGTCTGGCATTAGCCAAGACGTTTTGATTTTACTAAAATTATAGTATATAACATACTTGCTTATATAGGCTTACATCTGCCCGTCTTCATCCAATGGTTTATTATTTTGACCTTCAGGTTTTTGTTCTGCTGACTACTGCATAGGGCAATGGTCAACCCACTTCAACAATTGGCTAACTTAACTTTGAGAGACACCAGTCTACCCTTCTACAAGGAGGACATCTAAACACAAAGCCACTCTTTTAGTACCAGGAACTAATATTTCAATGAGTGCTTTATGAGACCAAAACATTTTTTTGCCTTTATTATTTTCTTTTCTAAGATTGAGGAAGGTCCAGAAGCTTCCTCAACAATACGGTTTTATAAAATGCGCATCAAAATAAGCATTGACTAATCCAAAAGATTTAGACCCAATGCCAGGCCTAATTGCTCTACCAATGCCCGTCTTAAGTATGCATGTATTTTATGTGTATTGATGATATTAGGTATTTTACTGGAAGCTGCATCTGTCTGTATGTGAAACTTAATTGAAGGTTTGCTAACTTTGAGTCCTGTTCATCAGGCTTGTACTATTAAGGGTCCAATTAAAATTTCATTTTGTACAAATTTGAATAGGTAAATATGATGAATATTCATATCTGTGCATCTTTACGCAGTAAAAAAGTGTATAACTGTTAGACCTGGCATCTTTTGACATGGTTTCCCCTTAACTATTTTGGTTTTGACTTCCTGGTTGGACCTTGTTTTGCTGGAGTAGGACTTTGAGCGCCTTGACACTGCTATTCAAGGCCAAAGCGCTGTGCCTTGTCATATACATACTGGTGCTTGGTGTATAGAAGATTGGCTGAATTTAGTTAGCTGTAAGTCCCTTGTCTAGGGGTAAGACCTCTGGCTTGTAACTCAAATGCTCCTCCGTGGGTCTGCAGCTCTGGTTGTGCCACCTATGGAGGTTGCTCTTTAAACGTGCCACAAGTTTGCCCTGGCGGAGCCTGTGTGCGCAGGTTACTGTTACTCGGCTTTGCATTTAAAAAGCTACTTGCCAAGTTTCAGCATGTCTCTTGCTATATTGTTGTACTACCTGGGGGCAGTGTGCATTGTCAGGAAGAGCCTGGGCATGGGTGCACTACATGCACAGGTAGTGAATCGCCCCGGATAGTGTGATCGTACGGTGGGCCTGCTTCTCGCATTGAATCACATGGGGGACCAATGGAAAGGCTAATGAGTAGTATTTCCTACATGCAGAAGAGTAACAGTGTAGTGTTTGATATCGATGAGTTAGTAATGATAAATCCTCTCCAGTTGTGCAAGTGGATTCAAAATTACTAATGTGGAAACCCCACTTTGCGAAAGTGGGCATTACTGTGCTCATGGCTGTGTGCCTGTCAGCCTGTCTCCAATCCACATCTGGGTGCTGGGGGACAGCTACATCTGTGTTTTCCTGAAAGAAGACCACCATAAACTGGGGGCTCAAGGGAAACTGCAGACCTCTGATTCTGAGGGGCATTACTTGGATGTATACACAGGGGTGGAATCGGCACCTGCTTCCAAGTGGCAGGGTCTTGGCCCCAAAAAAGATATTGACCAAGCCTACCCGGTAGGATGGCAGACAGGACAGAATTTTGAGATGGCCTGTGCATTTCAAACGTGGGTGTTAGAAATGGGGTCTCTAGTTGGTGGTGGTTTGCACCCTGTCGAAGTAGGGTCCCTCACTCTAGTCAGGGTAAGGTCGTCAAACAGCTAATATAACCCCTGCTCACCCCATTGGTAGCTTGGCACGAGCAGTCAGGCTTATCTCAGAGGCAATGTGCAAAGCAAAAGCATTTGCACATACAGAGTAACACAGTGAAAACACTATGAAAGGAGTCCACACCAGTTTAGAAACATAGCCAATATATGTAAAACAAGACCGAAACAACACAAATCTAACATATTCAAGTTAAAAAATCACTTTTAAAAAGGTTAAGCAAGTTTAGTCCATAGAAATCAATGGATGTGTTCATTTTAGCATAAAGAACCTTAGATGTGCCAAAAATCAAAGAAGTTGCAAGGCACAGAGGAGGTGAGGCACTGGAAAAGCACTGTGATGCGTTTGTTCCTTACTCCACAAGAGAGGTGATGCATTGGTTCCTTACTGGCAGGAGAGGTGATGCGTCGGTTCCTTACTGGAAGGGGAGGTGATGCGTCGATTGCTGGACAGGCAGACTCTGTTCCTTACTATGGCGTGGTGACGATGAAGCGTCGAGGGACGATGTATAGAAAATTCAGACAAGATTCGTCAATGCTGCAGTAGTGATTAATGTGTTGTGTTGATTTCACAGCTGTGAAGCACGTGATCCATCGGAGTTGGTACTCACCCATGATTCGGTTTTTCTGACGTGCTGGGACGGGGACCTTGGGCCTGGGGTGAAAGCCATGGGCGATGCTTCTAGCAGGAACTACGCTTCAATGCAGGCACAGGTGATGTGTCAATCTTTTGCAGCGATTCGTTGACAAAACAGGCACTGGAAGTCAATACATGGATTTTTCTCTTTCAGATCAATAGGTTACACTTCCAAGAGCCAAGGAACTGGATTTGGCACCACTTGGCAAGTCAGGACTCTCAGCAGAAGAGTCCAGGCACTGATAGGTGAAGTCTTTGATGGCCTTGGGACTTCTTAACAGGAGGCAAGCACGCACAAACCCTTGTTGGACCTTGGAAGCAGGTGTAGGAAGCAAAGTCCAGTCTTTTCATTCCAAGGACAGAATCAGCAAGTAGCAGGCCAGCACAAAAAAGCAACAGGCAGAATGGCAGTCCCTTCTACAGCATCCAGCTCTTCTTCCTGTCAGAGTGTCCTCAGTCCAGAAGTGTTCTGATTTTGGGGTGTCAGAGGTCCAATACTTATACCCTTTCTGACTTTGAAGTAGACAAACTTCCAAGGAAAGTCTTTGTAGTGCACAAGACCCTGCCTTTTCCTGACATGGCCCCAAGACACTACGGGGGGACAGCTTTTGTGTGAGGACAGGCACAGACCTATTCAGATGTCAGTGTCAACTCCTTCCAACACTCCAGCTCAGGATGGTCTATCAGCCTGGTGATGGGTCATCATGATTTGCTAGGCACAGCTCAGCTGTATTTGTGTGACTGTCTAGATTGAATGCATAAGAGCCCAACGGTCAGCCAACCCAGATGTGTATTCTACAAACAGGCAGAGGCACAGAATAGTTGAGCAAGAAAATGCCCACTTTCTAAAAGTGGCATTTTCAAACACGCAATTTCAAAACCAACTTCACCAAAAGCTGCATTTTTAAATTGTGAGTTCAGAGACCCCAAACTCCAAATTGCGTTCTGCTCCAAATTACACTTAAATGATATTTTAAGACAATCTCCATGTTACTCTATGGGAGAGATAGTCCTTGCAATAGTGAAAAGCTAAATTAGCAGTATTTCACTATTAGGAAATGTTAAATACAACAACAGTACATGTCCTACCTTCTAAACACATTGCAAACTGTCCCTGGAGCTACCTTGGGCCGACCTTAGTGGTGCCTTGTATGTAATAAAAGGGAAAGTTTGGGCCTGGCCAGTGGGTGCTCTTCCCAGGTTGAAATGGCACTTTAAAACTTCACTCACTGACAATGCAGTGGCAGGTCTGAGACATGTTTGCAGGGGTACTCGTGTGGGTGTCACAATCAGTTCTGCAGGCTCACTAGTAGCATGTGATTTACAGGTCCTGGTCACACCTTGTGCACTTTACTAGGGATTATTATGTAAATTAAATATGCCAGTCATGGATAAACCAATCGCCAACATAATTTAGACAGATAGCATATGCATTTTAGCACTAGTCAGAAGTGGTATAGTGCCCAAAGTCCTAAAACAACAAAAACAGTTCAGAACAAAATAGGAGGAAGAAGGCAAAAAGTTTTAAGATAACCCTGCAAAAAGGGCCAGGTCCAACAGTGACCTTTTGAACTGATCTCATCTTCAAAGGGCATTATGGGTATAACTACTGGGGCTCTGGCCTCAGGACATACTACGCTGGTTAGACGCTGGGACATCGACAAGAGGAACCATTGGGGCAAGAGGGGCTGCAACTGGATTATCGACAGACTTGTTATGTTATGTTATGTTAATTGTAGTTTGTAAAGCGCTTAATACCAGCAGGTCTCTAAGCGCTGAGAGCAGAACTACGGCAGTACCAAGGTGTGGGAGTATCGAGAGAAGGGGCATTAGGCCCAGGCTTTCATGAATAAGAGGGTCTTTAATTTCCTCCTGAAGGACAGGAGACCACTTTCAGAACGCAACTCGCCTGGCAGTCTGTTCCAGATTTGATGCATGAGAGTGGAAAAGGCTCGACCCCCTTTCGAGGAGTAGTGGAAGCGTGGGCATTTTAATAGACCCTCTGTGGAAGACCTGAGAGTGCGACAGGGGGTGTAAGTTGTCAGGCGTTCCTTAATGTATTTGGGGGCTTGCCCAAACAAAGCCTTATGTGTAATGCAGAGGCCTTTAAATTTGGCCCTCTGCTTGATGGGTAGCCAGTGCAGTTGTTGGAGTAAGGGGGTAGCCCGAGTGTGTCTGGGTAGATTAAAGATCAACCTGGCTGCATCGTTCATAATCACCTGGAGTCTGTGCAGTAGAGAAGTTGGCAGTCCAATATAAAGTGAATTACCGTAGTCGAGCCGGGCCAGGATCAGGGCGGACACAACAGTTCTCATTGATGAGAAGGAGAGGATGGGGGAGAGTCTCCTCAGTCGCCTGAGTAAGCTCACGCAGGTCCCGAAGACGGAGGTGATTTGGTTTGACAGGGAGAGGTTAGCGTCGATTTTGATTCCCAGGCTTTTTACCATAGCGGCTGGTGCGGGGATCGTACCCAGCTCGTCAGGCCAGAACTGGGAGTTCCAGGGGTTGCTGTTATTGGTGATAGCTAGTACCTCTGTTTTATCTGGGTTGATCTTGAGTGAGTTAGTGGTCATCCACCTGACCACAAATCTCAAGATGTATTTTACCCTGTCGTGGGCTTGAGGGCTGTTGTCAATTTGGACAATAATTTGTGTGTCGTCCGCATAGTTGAAGACTTGGCAGTTCATTGAGGCGAGTTTCTTGATCAGGGGTCCTAGGTAGATGTTAAACAGGAGGGGGGATAGTGCCGATCCCTGCGGAACGCCGCAGGGGATAGACCCCCTCTCTGACGTCAGATCCCCCATCTGAATTTTGTGGGTGCGATCTGACAAAAATGACTCAATACAGCGGAGGATCGACCCTCCGATGCCGATGTCTCTTATTCTGTCCAGGAGTTGTGAGTGATTGACCGTGTCGAACGCTGCCGATAGGTCAAGAAGGACTAGGACACAGGGTTTTTTGTTATCTGCTCTGGTTCTGATTTCGTCTAGTACGGACAGCATCACCAGTTCTGTACTGTGATGAGCCCTGAAGCCGGCCTGCCTATCCTCAAGCAAGCTGTGGGTCTCCATGAATCTGGAGAGGGTTTGGAGCACGTGTTGCTCCAGTATTTTAGCTAGGAAGGGCAGCTGAGATATGGGTCTAAAATGTTTCATATTAGAGATGTCAGCCCCAGTCTTTTTGAGGAGGGGAATGACTCTAGCTTCTTTGAACTGAGAGGGGACTTTCCCTGATTCCAGCGAGAGGTTCATCAGGGCAAGGACTTCTTCCTCAATCGCTGGGAGAGCGAGTTTAAAAATCCCTGGTGGACAAGGGTCTGATGGTGAACCAGATTTAGTTTTTGTTGCGATGACTCGCAGTGTCTCCAGGTCGAGGGGCTGAAAGTAAGAGATCAGCTCAGCTCACTTTTCTTGTGTCTCCACCTCTGTGTTAAGGGGGAGTTTAAAGGGAGAGTTTTTAATATCCGACAGGATATTTTGAACTTTTTCTGAGAAAAAGGATAAAAATGTGTTGCATGATTCCTTACTAGATGGCGCAACTGGCACCTGTTTTTGGCTCAATTCATTGAGAATATTAAATGTTTCTTTTTGTTTGTTGGTGGCCAACCGAATCCTGTTCTCGTAGTGTTTGGCCTTGCTGCTAAGCAAGGTCTTGTGGTGGCCTGGGCTTGCCTTGCTCCAGGAAGGGGACTATCAATTGGTGGAATTTGCCTAGATGTTGCTAGCCCAGCAGCTAATTGGCAACTGTCATGGCCCGGGTTCCTAAGCACTCTTCAAGGGCTGGTTAGCTGGCCTTCTGTCCACGAGATCCCAGGGACAGAAAGGATCTCCCCGGGTGTTTCCATGAGATCGTAAGGACAAATGGGTGGATGTGATCATCGGTTGGGACTAGGTCCATCCACACGTACACCATAATCACACTGTGCAAAGGAGTGTGCTCGTAAAGATCAGCAGCCCACCTGGGGTTCCGGAACGTAAGGAGTTTGAGGAGTGCTGGGAAAGTTTGCCGAGTCCGAGAGACCCGTGGTAGCAACCGGAGACCTGTGCTAGCTCACACTCCGTAGCATGTCTTGTCCGAGTAGTGTTGGGGGGAGTTTGCCGAGTCTGAGGTACCTGAGCTGGAAGCCTAGGCTGTCTCCGATCTCCGGACTGGGAGGACGACAGTGCCTGACATCGCGGCCTCTGTCCAAGGTAGCCAGCTCTTTCTCCCTGGACCTACACCACAAGGTACTCTGCTGAGGAGAATATTGCGACTGGACCAGAGGGAACTCGTAGTGCCTTGTGCGCAACCACTGCTGGCTGCCCGGGGAAACTGCAGCTCGCACCTCCACCTGAGGGGAAACATTTCTCCAATTTGGAAGCACACCAGCTTCCTTTGTCACCGTCTTTTGCCTACAGGGGGATAGAGATCCTGCACTCTTGAAGGTGATGCTGGGTGTCTGAATGCCGAATCTGGAGAGACGAAGCAAAGTAACTGTTTCCTTCCGCTTTAGGTGGTCCCGACAGTCTAATCAAAGCGTTGCCATTGGGTGCAACGTGTACCATTGGCTAGTGGAGTAGCTGGGGGGCTGGGTCACAAGGCGCAGTCAAAACTTGTGATTTCTTGCTCATTACAACTGTATGGGGTATGCAATATTGGTAATGTCGTGGTCTATGCTAATGTTTTACCGGGAAAGTGGAATACCTCTAAACAGCCTTTATATGTGTTTCTGTCACTTTTGATGTGGGAGGGATTGCTTAGATCGTGAGCACCTTGGGGAAGAATCCATATGGGTTTTTGTTGCTTAGGAGGCTCAGGGGATAACAGGGCGATTGAATACCTATGACTAGTACATATATGTTCATGCTGTTCTGCTGCTAATGACAGAGTTTGACAATTGCATATACCTGTAAAGCATAATCCAATGTGTATGTAGTTTTGATTTCAATGTGTGTGTGTAATACAAAGACCAGTGTATTATACATACAATGTGAAGTCTTTTTGTAGTGTACTCAGTGTGCTGCGAGGGTGGTGTTGTGCCAATACTTTACACTTTGAGCCTGAGGATAAGCCTGACTGCTCTGTGCCAAGCTACCCAAGGGTGAGCACAGGTTATCGGACAAGTGTATTGTACCTATCCTATCAAGGACGGTGGATTCTGTCTGACTTTGTTACGTCCCAGACATCCAGAAACCGCTGGGTCTAACAATAACATAAGTAAAAAAATACTTGAAATAGTTTC
This sequence comes from Triturus cristatus, assembly GCF_964204655.1. Classification (NCBI taxonomy): domain Eukaryota; kingdom Metazoa; phylum Chordata; class Amphibia; order Caudata; family Salamandridae; genus Triturus; species Triturus cristatus. The sequence continues at coordinate 1,085,390,918 of NC_140583.1, read as the reverse complement.
AAATGGATGTTTTCAGCTGAGTAAGCAGAGTTCATGTGAAAGTCTGCATTCAGGTTGGATTTTGAGCATCTGAGGATGGAATCTTTACAAGAGTGATGATCTTTCTGGGAAAAGATGCAAATTTGTTTCAAGATTAAAATCTATTTTGTTCTTAGCCTTTAATATTTTTACTTTGGGCCTGATTTAGAACTCGGCAGATGGGTTACTCCATCACAACAGTGAGGGATATCCTGCCTGCCAAACTATAGTTCCCATTACATCCTATATGATTTATATTTTGGCCGCTGTGATATCTGTCACCATTGTTACAGAGTTACTGAATACTACATCAGGCCCATTGTTTTGCTGGATCACCCCATCAAAAACGTTTACCCTCTGTTCATTGGTATTTTTTGTAAACTTTTTAAATAGAAAACTGCCCTCCTTTTTGTGGACTGCTTTGGATCACTGAAACAGGAAGTGACAGCAAAGGATGATATGAAGTGAAGACTGCATGTCCATTGTTAGACCGCTGGTAAAATCTGGGTATATTCCTGAAGGCATTTGATTTTGGCCTCATGGAACAGGACAAGCACACTTTTTCACTGAGAATCTCCAGTGAAAAGGATTGAGACCCCACAGTCGTGCACCTCTCCTCAGTAGAAAGGGCCCCTATCCTCTAAATGGGTGGCGAGAGACTGGCAGAAGGCAGTATTAATTGTAGTGGAAGTGAAGTCCATTTTTGCTTGTCGCCTTCAATGGGAGATGCTTAAGAGCTATACTGATCTCCTTCAACTAATGTGGATTTTGGGCGTTGTGCCTTAGTGTATGGTGACCAGTATCCATTTTGTAATTTATGTGTATAGATGACTGACAAAATGGATAATTGAGGTGAACCTGCTGAGTTCTTTTGCTTGGGGAAAGGCCCTGGAAAAGACCCAAACCTCCCCTTTAAAGTGACTTGTGCTCAAATAGCGATGACCCATGCTTTTGAAGTGTAAAGGTAGTCCCTACATCTTTCTGCTTCCCCTTCATCAGTGGAAGTACTGCAGATAGCTTTGTATAGTTAGTGGGTGTGATTAACCCTCTCTGTGTGCCTTTGTCTTGCATGGCATGTCAGGGTGAACCCAACTACCAAAAATCAAAGACTACTGCCGGAACAGTCTGTTGTGCAATACACCAACATCCCTAAAACTAGATATAACTCACAACACAGAGAGGTTTTAAGAATGTAAGTCTGCATCTGCAATCCAAGGGTACAACTCCAGCTCAGAGGGCCGAGTGGTATCAACAGTCCAGCTTACAGGCGACTAGGAGCTTTGCATGAGAGTTGAGTCAAAACCCTCTTAGAAGGACGGCATTTGTTTTGAGCAAGAGGCCAAAGCACAATGCAGAGAAGTGTCAGAAAAGCATCCCTGCAGAATAATGCCACTTAATCTATAAACATCACTTACATCTGTAAAGTCAGGTCAAAGAACTGCCATCAACACTGTGAAACCAAAGAGGAGGACCAGCTGAAGGGAACATCTGTTCCAACCTAGCATTATATGGCGCTGGGAAGTGATAACCCCCAATAGGATAATGAACATCCTCAGTCCCCCCTCCTGGTCTTGAGGTTGTTGGTGGAGTTACTAGAGGAGGTCAGTGAGAAACAGATCCCCACATACCAATTTAAAATCCAATTAATGATTATAAAGCTTTTTTATTCAAAGTGCTTCTGTGTGAAGATGTTTGGGCCTGAGTGCACCCTCCGCTGCTCTGTGGATGGGATAGGCAGGGAAAGGTTGACCACATTCAACAGCTTCTCTGTAAGACACACAGGAAGAGTGCAGCACTGGAAAATCCTAAACATAATTACGCAGTTCAGAGTAATGGGCATTCAAAGTTGATGACTTTACGCCATGTTTCCACATTCATTAGCTTCAGGATTTTCATTCTTTTTTGGTTTGCTAGGGATTCCAGGACCCACGGGACTGTAAACCTTGTGGTGTAGCGTGGGCAGGGCCACAGTGGTGGTTGCCCCGGGCACAAAATTTGTAGGCACTCAAACTTTCAAAAAAAATAAATACTGGACTGTTGGGAGGGACTCAGGAAGTGCCAACGGTCCACAGGTTAGAGGCGCAATACTTCCCTTGCCCCAGGCAGTGGCAACCCACGCTACGCCGCTGCTGTACACAACTGTAGTCTATCAACCATCATGTTCTTCTACCTCCCCTTTATGAGGATCATTTGTGTTGCAGGGTGGGCTGCAGTCAGTGCTCAATTTGAGCTGTTGGCTGTCAGTGGGGGCCACTGGCACTTTTATTTGTGGACCAACATTTATTTTCCACATCATACATTTACCAAGTGCAAGAGAGGGAAAAGCACACAAATTGGAAAGATGCAGGACGAGAAAGATGGCAAAACCACCACAAAGGGTGAAAGTGGGTGTCTGCAAGAGTGAAATAAGGGTCAGGGAGTGTCTGGTAGTGGATTAAAGAGGCAGGAGGTGGACTTAAGATGGCATTCCGTACGCCGATATTTAAGTGCATGGTCTACTGAGCAAAGATTAGGGCACGGCACTCTTTCATTTACAAATCAAGCACTGCCTGGAATGTGTTTGGACAGATAGATGTTAGATCCATAAACAGAAGAAGAAAGGAATCAGCTGAGCTGAGCCTTATCAGGCAGAAGGGACTTGGGTACGACCGGCTTTGAGGTCCATTCAGCGAAGCATCAGCATGGAACCAACAAGGACGACCACTTTATGTGCCTCCTAGTCCTGCTGCGAAGAAGGAACGTGTGGGTATAAACATCCCAACGTTGCACAATAGCCGTAAGTAAGAAAAACATTGTGTCAGACAGTTGGAGAAGCCAAGGAGTGGGTCTGGCTCTTTGCTCTACAATAACATGTCCAGGAACGTCCTGCTGTTGACCAGGCTCACGTTTTTTTATACTAAAGACAATGGTTTGTCCTGTTCTTGTAACCAGATGATAAAGATCCATTTACATGCAAAAGAGACAATTGCTAACACCTGTAGGAAGGGCCAATTGATGCTGAAAACCATTTGTCAAACCCAATATCCAGTGGTTTGTTGAGATAGGAAACCCTTGGTTAAGGTCAGCTGGTGGAAGTTTTTTATTGTGAAAAGCTTTTCACAGTATTAATGTTTCTACATAAACATTTATATGTCTGCATGACTCAGGATACCCTCTCGGGTGATTAGTGTGCTATACAAATCTATATAATATAACATAACATGAGTAGTGTTTAGCTGTGTGTACAATAATGTTTTTGTATACACCCTCTTTGGTTTTGTAGAAATATTGATTATTATTATTGTCCCAGCTTTGTTCTAAGTCGAAAACCCATACCACCACCCTGGATGAGCCCTATACTACTTTGCCTCACCCTCTGACCCGAAGTGCTAAAAATGTGTTCCTGGTGCTCAGTTTTGGGTCCCATAGTAGGACTCCAAAGGTAAAAGACAATTGACACAAATGAAGTCCAGTAACTCAGGACTATCCGGGTGTGCTGAAGCACTTCCCACATGTTGCATTTTCACTTTCCTTCCGGTATATGCTAAACGTGTCACCCACATCACATACACATTATCTACTGGCGGTCGCCTGTAGAGAGTTATAGTTAGGACCGTGTTTCCATAGGAAATCTCAAAATTCTATTTTGAATAACTTTGGCGCCGGTTGACGAATCTTCGCGAAATTTTCGAAACTAATGGGGCGCTCCGCTCAGCTCCTACCCTGAAAGTCTTGGGGGGATTCGTCAAGCGGGGGCCGAGAAAATAGGGAGGTCCCAAAGTGTTTTTCCCATGCATTTTCCCATAGGACCTTTAGTCGAAGGTACAGCCCGAACGGCTAAACAGAATTACTTGAAATTTGGCAGAGAGGTAGTCCTCAGGTCAGGGATGTGCCTTTTGCATATATAGAGTCAATCTGTTCAGTAGTTCTTGAGAAAATTGCAGTTAAAAGCACATACATATCTATAGCCGCGCACCGTGCGCGCACCGTGCGCGCACCCTAACGTGCGCGAGCGTAATTCTGATTGGTTGTTACATGTCAGTCAACGTTAGAATCGGTCAAAATCAGGAAGTGTCGGCCGCCATTTTGTTTGTTTTCAATGCGAGAGTGGAAAAGGAAGGTGGCGAACGTGAAAAGGGGGCAGGGTAGAGAGTTCCTGACCCCCTAGCCTTTGTCAGGATTGTATGACATAATTTCGAAAGACAAAAATTCGACCTACAAAAATATCGCAACAAAAATATCGTGGTCAAGAATATCGACATCCTATCTACAACATGGTAAGTACAAAAATATCGATAATTTAATATCGATATCAAAAATATCGTAATTCAAAAATATCGTTTTTTTTTAGTTTAAAAAAATATGTAAAATAAACCAAATAATACTTATAAATCAAAGAAACATAATTAAATATATTGTATAATATGTAAAATGTATAATAAATATAAATAATTAAATGAAACTTTAATGAAACATATATATATAATATATAATATATACACTTACTTAATAATTACTTTTAATAATAATTTCTGTAACATATAAATTATTAAATATTTATTTAAATTACCAATACATCTATACACATAAACCAATAACATTAATAAATATTAAATAATTACATATAGCAAATAATAATCAATAATTTTAATTTGAATAATTTTTATTATTAATTATATATTACAATAGCTAAAATATTACAAAACATATTTAATATCAGACACAATAAAACTACTAGTCCAACTTCAACAAAAACAACAGTAAGGAAAATGTTGGATAGCGTAGGGGTAAAAATAACTATTCCAACTCCCGAGAGTGCAACAGTAGGGAAAACATTGGATAGCGTAGGGGTAAAAATTACTATTCCAACTCCAAAGAGTGCAACAGTAGGGAAAGCGTTGGATAGCGTAGGGGTAAAAATTACTATTCCAACTCCAGAGAGTGCAATAGTAGGGAAAGTGTTGGATAGCGTAATGGTAAAAATTACTATTCCCACTCCAGAGAGTGCAATAGTAGGGAAACTGTTGGATAGCGTAAGGGTAAAAATTACTATTCCCACTCCAGACAGAGCAACAGTAGGGAAAACGTTGGATAGCGTAGGGGTACAAATAAATATTCCAACTCCAAAGAGTGCAACAGTAGGGAAAACGTTGGATAGCGTAGGGGTAAAAATTACTATTCCAACTCCAGGGAGTGCAATAGTAGGGAAAGTGTTGGATAGCGTAAGGGTAAAATCTACTATTCCCACTCCAGAGAGTGCAATAGTAGGGAAAGTGTTGGATAGCGTAAGGGTAAAATTTACTATTCCCACTCCAGAGTGTGCAACAGTATAGAAAACGTTGGATAGCGTAGTGGTAAAAATAACTATTCCAACTCCAAAGAGTGCAACAGTAGGGAAAACGTTGGATAGCATAGGGGTAAAAATTACTATTCCAACTCCAGAGAGTGCAATAGTAGGGAAAGTGTTGGATAGCGTAAGGGTAAAATTTACTATTCCCACTCCAGAGAATGCAATAGTAGGGAAAGTGTTGGATAGCGTAAGGGTAAAAATTACTATTCCAACTCCAGAGAGTGCAATAGTAGGGAAAGTGTTGGATAGCGTAGGGGTAAAAATTACTATTCCAACTCCAGAGAGTGCAACAGTAGGGAAAGCGCTGGATAGCGTAGGGGTAAAAATTACTATTCCAACTCCAAAGAGTGCAACAGTAGGGAAAGCGCTGGATAGCGTAGGGGTAAAAATTACTATTCCAACTCCAGAGAGTGCAACAGTAGGGAAAGCGCTGGATAGCGTAGGGGTAAAAATTACTATTCCCACTCCAGATAGTAAAACAGTTGGGAAAGCACTAGATAGCATAGTGATTCTATGAACATTATAACCAATTCAATAATTTGTTATAAAAAAATTGCATGTTAACAATGTTTTAAAAAAATAATTATTATTAAATACCAATTATGTAAAATAAATATTTAAATAAATAAATTTAAATTACATCCCACACTATTCCCCCTTTAACACACAACACACTACACATACAAAATACACAATATCAATTTATCTCTTATTTACAATTAATAATACATTCTTTATAATTAATATAGTTATTAATTCACTAATTAATACAGGTTAACTACGAAATTACAAATATTCACCTATTAATTATTAATTAACAATACATTAATTAGCAATAACAACAAATAAAATACAATAATCAATTATTTATATTTACTATATTTAACTAACTAATAACAATTAATTAATAATAATTACAAATAAATAAAATATATCATTATTTATTTTATTGTAATTACATCCAACCCTATTCCCCTATAAACCCACAACCCACTACACATAAAAATTCACATAATTAATTTTAATTATCAATTAATCACTTAATAAAATTAAATCACCAATTAATTACTAATTAACAATTAATTAATTAACTATAACAATAAATAAATATTATTAATAAACTAATTATAATTTATATAATTAACCAAATAATAAATTATTTTTAAAATTAATAATTAATTAAAAATTATTTAATCTATTAATCAAATTAATTACCAATTATTAATTTATTACCAATTAATTAATCATAAATACCAATTAAACAATACATATTAATTCGGTAATTATAATTACATTACTTCCCACCCTATTCCCTATATAAACCCACAACCCACTACACATAAAAATTCACATAATTAATTTAATTATCAATTAATCACTTAATAAACTTAAATCACCAATTAATTACTAATTAACAATTAATTAATTAACAATAACAATAAATAATTATTAATAATAAAGTAATTATAATGTATATAATTAACCAATTAATAAAATAATTTTATAATTAATAATTAATTAACAATTAATTAATCAATTAATTACCAATTATTAATTAATTACCAATTAATTATTCATAAATACCAATTAAACAATACATAATAATTCATTAATTATAATTAAATTACTTCCCACCCTATTCCCCTATAAACCCACAACCCGCTCTGATACTAAAACGCTAAATTAAATGTAAAATAATTATAAATCTCTAAACATTTATTTTTAAATGTATTAAAATACATTACAATAATCTTTAACATACAAATAAAATACATATTAAATGACATTACACTAAATAAATATCGATATTATTGACATCGAAATTTTTACTTACGATATTACTTACATCGATATTAAGTACTTCGATATTATTAACTTCGATATTACTTACCTTGGGATCGATATTCTGTCCATCGATATTCTTGACTTCGATATTCTGTACCTACGATATTAAAAACACGATATTATTGTAGGTCGAAATTTAAAACTCGATATTTTGGCTAAACACCCTTTGTCAGGGGGTCCCTGAAGGACCCCGAAGGCAGAAAAAAACATTTACATTTTTTTTAAATTTTTTTTTTAATCGCGGAGGTGCGCCGTGAAAAACCATTAAAAAAAAAGAAATGTTAATACGTAGTTTATTGAAAAATAAATATATTAAAAAAATAATAATACATACATAACTTATCATTTTAAAAAACGTTCAAATTCACTGAACAAAACCATAGGTTTCACACACGTTATAGTTAGGAATTAGCATTTAAAAAACCTTGCAAATTCACTTCACACATGTTATAGTTAGGTGGATATTTCACTCGTAAAAAACCAATGAAATTCCACCGTTATAGTTAGTTCACATAACTATAACTCGCGCGACCGCCACTCTATCACAAGGATGATGTCAACAGCGATGTCAAGAGTGATGCCACTGACCATGTCATGAGTGATGTAATATGTGACGTCATGAGCAGAGGATTGCGGACGCGCAAGTTATAGTTATCTGAACTAACTATAACGGTGGAATTTCATTTACAAGTGAAATATCCACCTAACTATAACATGTGTGAAACCTATGTTTTTTTAAGTGAATATATATATATATATGTGTATGTATATATAGATTCACTGAAAAAACCATAGGTTTCACACATGTTATAGTTAGCTGGACATTTTACTGATAAAAAACCAATGAAATTCCCCCGTTATAGTTACTGTAGGCAACTATAACTCACGCGACCGCAATCCTCTGCTGATGCTAATACTGTATTTAGACACTTATTTGCCCATGTCTTCTTCCATTAAATTTTAGCTATACATATATTACAAATATTTTTTTTTCATAAAAGACACATATGTCATCAGCAGAGGATTACGGTCGCGTGAGTTATAGTTGCCTACAGTAACTATAACGGGGGAATTTCATTGGTTTTTTATCAGTAAAATGTCCAGCTAACTATAACATGTGTGAAACCTATGGTTTTTCAGTGAATTTGCAAGGTTTTTTAAATGCTAATTCCTAACTATAACGTGTGTGAAACCTTGTAGGTACCACTAAAAAAATGACTTCATAAACACAACAGCTCTTTTTAGAGCTCCCTAATATCTAAACTCTTAAATCTGCTTTTCATTTATTTTTTTTTATTTTTTTTACCGTACGCTTACCGTAAGCTTACCGTACGCGTACCCCGTGATTTTTTTTAAAATCAATAAATGTTTTTTTTGTACTTTTCTGTCCTTCTTTGACCCCCTTACAAATGTTAGGGGGTCTGTAACTCTCCTCATTGCCCCCTTTCCTTGTTTTCACTCTTTTTTTTCAGAGTGAAATACACAAAATGGCGGCCGCCGCTTCCTGGTTTCGACCGATTCGAATGTTTACTAAGATCTAAGAGCCAATCAGAATCGCGCTCGCGCACGCCACCGTACGCTTACCGTAAGCGTACGGTAAGCGTTCCGTAAGCGGGCTCAGATATATATATTGATTTAAAGGCTATTTTCTCAGAATCTACTGAACAGATTTACACCAAACCTACAAAAGGCACTTCCTTGACCTAGGGACTACCTCTCTGCCAAATTTTGAGTAATTCTGTTCAGCCGTTCGGGCTGTAGCTCGTTCTAAAGGTCCTATGGAAAAATGCATGGGAAAAACGCGTTTTGGGACCCCCCTTTTATCTCAGCCCCCACTTGACGGATCCCCCCGAGACTTTCAGGGTAGGAGCGGAGCGTAGCGCCCCACCTATTTTGAGAAATTCGCGAGGATTCGTCGACCGGCGCCAAAGTTATTCAAAATAGAATGTTGAGGTTTTCCTATGGAAACGTGGTCCTAACTATAACTACCTACTGGCGACCGCCAGTAGGTAATATATATGTGTGTATGTATATATATATAGGTGTATATGTATGTATATATATATATTCACTGAAAAAACCAAAGGTTTCAGGGGTGTTATAGTTAGGAATTGGCATTTAAAAAACCTTAGAAAATCACTGAAAAAACCATTGGTTTCAGGGGTGTTATAGTTAGCTTGACATTTCCCTCGTACAAAACCCTAGAAATTCCCCTGTTATAGTTAGTTCAGCTAACTATAACTCGCGCCCCCGCAATGCACTGCTGATGATGTCACATATTACATCACTCATGACATGGTCAGTGACATCACTGATGACATCACTGATGACATCTCAAATGACATCACTGATGACGTCATCCATTGAGTATGTGTTTCTGAACAGTTTTATTATGTTTAATATATATAGGGAAAGGCCTGTTGAAAAATAAGTGGGTGTACAAGTGTGTGAATGGATGATTTTCTAGGTGCGTAACTGAGTCTATAAGTGAGTCATTAAATGTATCTTAGTGCAGACTAGTGACTAAACTGTGTGAATGTCTGTATGTGCCTGTGTGTTGGTGTATAAGTGGCTAGATGGTTTTGTGAATAGCTATATGAGTGTCTATATGGGTCATTGATTGGTTGTCTGAGTATCTGTATGGGTGCCTGAGTGTTTGTGTGGGTAGGGTGTGTGTGACTCTGTGACTAGATGTGTGAGTGGGTGATTCAGTGGGTGCATGTTTTTAAGAGTGCATCTGTGATGGACTGTATGGTTGGGTGAGTGTATGTATGGGTGTGTTAGTGATTGAATGTATATCTCAGTTGTACATGTGTCAGTAACTACATATGTGAAACGCAGTGTATATGTGTGTAGAGTATATAACTATCTATATGTGAGAGTGTGTGATTTTGGGAGTGGCTGTATGCGCCATAGTGCAAGGATATCTGTGTCATGTGCTGTTTTTATGAGTAAGTGAACTTGAGTGTTTTTAACTGTATAGGTGAGTAAATTTTACTGTGATTAATTATTTATATGACTGACTAGATGTATCAGTACCTCAATGGATGATTGGCGGTGTGTGAGTGTCTATATAGGTGTATAAATGCACAGAGTGACTGTAAGTATGAGTGAATGTACAAGTGAGTGAGTGGATATGTATGTAGACCTAAAAGTCAATGAGTGGGTGAGTAGTTATTGGTATTGGAGTATCTATGGTTGTCAAAATGGCCTTCTGAAATTTTGAGTCGGTGTATCAAAGGTTATATTAGGGTGTGAGAAGATGCACTAATTTATCACATGGATGACGTCATCAGTGATGTCATCAGTGATCTCATTTGAGATGTCATCAGTGATGTCATGAGTGATGTCACTGACCATGTCATGAGTGATGTAATATGTGACGTCATCAGCAGTGCATCACTGGGGCGCGAGTTATAGTTAGCTGAACTAACTATAACAGGGGAATTTCTAGGGTTTTGCACGAGGGAAATGTCCAGCTAACTATAACACCCCTGAAACCAATGGTTTTTTCAGTGAATTTCTAAGGTTTTTTAAATGCCAATTCCTAACCATAACGCCCCAGAAAGCTTTGGTTTTTTCAGTGAATATATATATACAGTGCAATCTGGCACCCCACTCCACCCCATCCCATACGCCTATAAAATTACAGTTCTGCTTCTGTCCCATAGCCATAGAAGGATACAATAACCCAGATAAAGAACTTTGTAAACTAGGAGTGGGTTTGAATGGAATTGTGTACATCCTCCAAGTGCACCATACTTTTGTAAGGATATTTACTTGATGTCTTATGCCCTCCCTAAATACCGGGCCACTCATGATGAAGTCCTCAGTAAGTTGACTTGAGCAGTGAGAAGAAGAAAACTGGTAAAGGATCAAATGGCAGCTTTGAGAAAACCTTAAGCGACATAAAATTATTTGTATGTGAGCAACACAATATAAAATCAAGTATTCATGTTCTGCCCCTTTTGTAAAATATATTACACAGGTGGGCTCTATGCCTGGGTAATACATATGATTATATAGCGTTAAGGGCCTTTAGAACATATAAGTCTGCTTATTGCCTGATGTTCAAGGTTTGTGTGTTCTGGTTTTAAATGTAGACACAAGACAGGTCAGGTTAATTGTACTTGTTTCAGCACTTTAGCACCAGTTCTGTTTTTTTGTTGTTGTTGCTGTTAGTGCCAGTGTAATGTTGCAGTGATAACTACTGAAACTATGACATTTTGTACCAGTCAGTCAGTTAGTGCTAATGCGGGTTTAAGGTCTGTACAAATGTTCTCAACATTAGTGAAAAACAGAGGAGGCCACCACAAACAAAGCGTGGTGGGGCGGATGGAGGAAAGGAACACGGGAGGGGGAGCGCGGGGGTGTTAATAATAATATTAAAAAAACAACTTGCCTTAAACTGCTGGCCACCATCCCGCGTTGCATCGTGCCTCCTATGATCTTCCTGGTCCCAGCAGCCCCTGGGGAAGAATCCCTGTGCAATCCCCATGCTGCTCTCATGCTATGAGAGTAGCACGGGGATTGGCCTGAGCGGTCTGAAAAGATGGTCTGCTCAGCACAGGGAGTCTGTGGAGTTTCTCCAGCCTGGCTATTCAATGCAGCCGGGTTGGAGAAACTTACGTGTGCATGTGTATGGGGCCGGCCTGAGATGGGTGGCCCAACACACATGAGCACTTAGAAGTGCACATAGCGTCCTCTTCCCCCTTCCCATGCCTCTGCCCCGCCCTTCCCTGCATGTACTGGCTCAGAAACGGAATATGAAAAATGAAACGATGATAGAACATTGTTTTATTTTTCAACTACTGGCTCGGAGCCAGGAAGTGGGGCGACACTCCTCCGCCATTGTGGAGGAGCCGCTGCTGGTGCAAAATTGCCTTCATATGGTGCACCATTGCCAAGCTCAATCATGTGACGTTCCTCCTAGTTATCCAGGAATTTAACCAGCACTGAGATGAGATTATAAGCATAAGTGTGCGAAATCCACGTCATTTGTTTTTGCATTTGCTATTACACACATTTTGGAAAAATTACGTGAAATTACGTTTTTTAAACAACGTTTAAAACTGCCGTATTTTAGCACGAAATGCGTCCTTGCACACATTTTGTGCTAAAAATTATCCCAAAAATATAAGCAGTGCAATCATCAGCAGCTTGTGTTCTGATCATTCACATTGTTCCCATGCACTTGAAGTAAAGTGTATCAGGCACTCCACAACTAGGAATTATCAAGAAAGGCTGCTGGACAAAAATTTAGAGATATATTTTGATGGCATATTTTGATGGAAGGTCACCCTCTGTTCTCCCCTTGAAATAAGCCCCTTTTTCCTCTCATGGGGCTTTGGGAGCTCATGAATCTGCATCTACAGCACAGTGCAGGAGACTGATGGTACATTTCATGAACTTGCTACAGTATCAGTTGAAAAGATGCTAAATTACTGGGATTTTGGTTATCCAAATATAATTAATTCTTACTGTAGATTTAATGCTAGGATGAAATATAGATATTGTGGTAGGTGATGTATCACTACAACTTTTATTTGCCTTTATTTCATTTAATGATGTAGGGCAGCAGTTCTAAACAATTGTCCGGGGACCACTGGGTGTCCGTGAAAGCTACTCAGGGGGTCCGCAACTGCTTACAAAATTAAATAATATTATCACATTAATAAAGTGTATATAAATAAAGATGCAAAATGTAAAACTGAGAAGTTATCTTTTTAATTTTTTTACTTTTAAAAACATTTTTATTGTCATTTTACATTAGAGAACAATCGATACATCATTGGAATATTCGGTAGAGCATACATAATATGGCGTGACATTATACAGAAGTTATGTATCTTTTACATTGATCAACAAGTACCATTTCTCACCCATTGACTACATATCTGCGGAGAGTTACATTACACGCAGTACTCCCGCCTCAGTTGTTCAGTCACTATTATCTGACAGCCATTCCTCTTGTGGGGGTTCGAAGATATTGCCCCGGAATGCATTCAACCTTCCCCACACCAGAGTTCATTTTTTGGGGTATCCCCTGTGGAAATAGACTGATTTCTCTATTATCATTGTGCCGTCCACATGATGACACCACTGTCGATGGTTAGGGGTCAGTCTTGAGCCCCAGTGCTGGCTATATTCTGCTTCGCCAATGACATGCCCAGTGCCACCCAGTCTTGAGCCACATGGTAGAGATCCGTAGGTTCCCAAATGTTGAGCAGACATCTCTTTGGTTCCGATTGAACCTTGACTCCAGTAACCTGAGAAATCTTGTGCATAATCGCCTCCCAGTAGGGTGTGATTGCCGGGCATTGCCAGATTGTGTGCCAAAAAGTGCCTGGTGCGCCACACTGTCTTAGGCAAAGTGGTGTGTCTGTACTGCCTAATCTATGTAGAAGTATTAGCGTATAGTACGTGCGATGTAGAATTTTCGGTTGTACTAATTTTAGTTTAGAGGGTATCGCTACCGCTTTTGGAGACGCAATTGCCTCCTGCCAGTCTGCCTCATCCAATTCTTCCACGTCAGCCTCCCATTGCACCTTAAGGGCTGTCATGGGGTCCGGCTGATTATTGATTATTTTCCGGTAAGTTTGGGAGATTACTTTTTTGCTCAAGTGGTCTGTCAGAAGTCTGTCCTCTAGCGGTGAGGCCTCTGGCAGTTGTGTTTTCTGGTGGAATTAATGCCATAAATGCATGTCTAATCTGCATATATCTGAAGGTTTCCGCCCGTGCCAGTCCATAAGTGACTTGTAGCTGGGCGAACGGGACAACCTCACCTTTTTTCCACATGTCTCCCACCTTTGAGATACCTATCAAGTCCCATTGTGTGAATCTCTTGGTATTTCGCAGTTTACCTAATTTCCGGTTGTCCTATAATGGTGTAGCCTGCATTAGAACTCCCTCCCAGCCCAGGGCTTGTTGTGCCGCGTGCCAGACATAGACTGTGTGTGCCGTTGGACCTGTAAGAGCCGTCCTCCTGGATTTAATGTGCAATACCCCCATCATCCCTTCAGCTTCTAGGAGATGCCTATCCATGTGGAATGCTGGTTCTTCCTGCAGTGCATGAAGCCATTGATTTATTATGATGAGCTGTGATGCCCAGTAGTATACTTTTATTTTGGGGAGGGCAATACCTCCATCATACCAGCCCTTCACTAGTTTATGCATGGCTATACGGGCAGACCTCCCATCCCATAACAGATTGGTTACTTCGGCGTTTATCGTTGTAAAGTATGCGGGGCAAATCGGGAACGGGGTGTTTTGTAAGACATATAAGAATCTGGGAAGTGCCATCATCTTAAAGAGGGCTGCTCTGCCCAGTAGTGTGGGTGGTAGTGATCGCCAATTTTGACAATGCGGCGGAATCGCGCTAGGGGCTGCATGAGGTTTTCCTCAATGAAATGCTTGGCCTGATGAGTTATATATATGCTGAGTTATTTAAATCCCTTGTCAGCAATCTGGATTTCGCAGTTGCGCGGGAGCCTCGGCGGGGGACCGTGGAATATATGGAGGAGCAACTTCGCCCAGTTTATAGTATAGCCCGAGACCCGTCCATATGCGGCGCTTATATCTAGTAGGCAGTTAATAGAACGCGAAGGGGATGTCAGATATAATAACACATCGTCCGCATATAGCGAAATGCGATCCTCCCCCCGCATAGTCCATTTTAACCCACGGATGACCTGATCCTGCCGTATCCACGCTGCCAGTGGTTCCAGCACTATTGCAAATAAGAGCGGTGACAGGGGGCAGCCTTGTCTCTTCCCTTTTTCCAGAGGGAAGTCTGCCGAGATGCGGCCATTTACCACAACCTGCGCCAGGGGTTTTCTGTATAGCAATTGCACCCATTCACAGAATTGGGGGCCGAAACCCACGTGTCGGAGGACCACGAAGAGAAAGGCCATTTGACCAGGTCGAATGCCATATGCGCATCCAGGGACACAATAACTTCGTCTTCTTCGATAGGAGACCTACGCGCCATGACACTATGAACTCTCCTGAGATTCAGTGCTGTGTTTTGGTTTTGCATAAATCCGGACTGGTCCGGGTGGATCACTGTTGTAAGATATGGCTGCAGTCTCATGGCCAGGGTTTTAGCCAGTATTTTAACTTCTGCATTTATCAAGGATATTGGCCTGTAGGACATGCATTCCTGCGGCGACTTGCCCGGCTTATGGATTGCAACTTTTGTCGCTAGGTGCTGATATCTAGGCAGCTCCCCTTTTTAGGTCTCGCCAAGCGATGCAGCGCCATGCGCTGCTCGCTAGGCGAGATCTACTATTGTCGACTTGCTCTCAATGGGGGACAGGACATGTGCATGCGTATGGCATGGACAGGATATGTGCACGCGTATGGTGCCAGCAGGAGTTGTAATAATGCCACAAGCCGTACGCGTGCACAGGAGATGTGCATGCGTACGGCTTGCGGCGTTATCACAACTCCTGCTCGCACCATACGCGTGCACATGTCCTGTCCAGGCACGGCGTACTTTGTCAGCTGCATGTATATCAGCCGGCCGGTGGGCACATAGAGCATGCCTCCCACTCAACCCCTCTCACCGGCTCTTGTGGGATACTCTGCGCTGCTCCCCGGCTGGTCTCCTTGATGGCAGGGGGGGGCTCGCCTCTACACCCGGTCACTGGCGCAGCAACACGCGGGGCTCCGTCTTGCTCACAGAAACCCCACCTGAAATCCTGCTCTGGCCTCAGCATGTGGCATTCACGAAGGCAGGGTGGGCTCCCGCTGGACTTCACTCTGCGGGGTGGGCTCCCGCCTCGCTTCTCCAACACGCAGGACTCCCTCAGCTCACGGGAGCCCCGGACACTTCCGGCCACACGCTCCATTGCCTCCCCATGTCCCAGGCAAGGTTGCCTGTCTTCCTGGGTTGCGCTGAGAGTGGCCCGGAGAAGGCTTCCAGAACAGCTCGGGCTGCAGCAGCGAAACCCGGAGTGGGCTCCTGCCTCATTAATAAAACACCAGGCAGACAATAAGGGGTTACGCTCCCTCTCAACTATTCACTTTTTTTTTTGAGTGGAATATAAATCATACGATTTAAACAGTTGAGGCATTTTGCTTTTTTGATCAGGGCACATTCTCCTAAAAATGTTGTTTTCCTACAGTGTTGCCCTGTCTCTGCATGCATATGGTGTCTCCTCTCCGCGCTCACATGCTCTCACTGCGCCCTTGTTTTCTCTGTCACTGTGATGCAGAGTGAGTGGGAGTGTTTTCTTGTTTTCTTTTTGATGTTAATGAATAAACAAGATCTTTTGGGGCCAGCGTTGTTATAGTTACTGTTTTCCAGAAGTTGACAAAAGCTGCAGAACACACACTCATTCTTCTGCAGTTCCAGGATTCCTGCGCTGGGAGTGAGTTTTGTGCAGACGTGCTCTCGTGGCGATCACCAAGGCGACCTGGAGTGGCGAGGGGGGTCGCGTTTACACCGATAATAAACCCACTGCGCAGGGATTGATGCGTGCCAAGAATGTCGGAGAGGATCCGAGACTGAAGCTGCCCTTGGAGTAAGGGGAGAGGAATATTTACTCCTAAGTTGTGTTATTCACATTTTTATAGCGCACAGACTCCCCCAGTTTGGCATCGCAGCACTTTCAGTATGCGCGAGGCGACTCTCTACTCATTTTGCGTCGGCTTGTGAAAGAGTGTGCTGCTTGTGAAGGGGTGCGCTGCATCATTGTATGAACGAGACCATTCGTGTCACGTGACCGTGTCCGCTTCTGTGAGCTGTGGGTCAGTATTCTCACTGGCTGATGGCGGAATCTAGGGCTCTGCATCCGGGCACTTGGGCATCTTCCGGGATGGTGTACTGTACATGCCCACTGCTGGTAAAGCGCTGTGTGTGGAAGGTAACCAATGGTGGCAAGAGTTGCTGAATGTTGTAAGAACCCATCAATGTGATGTCTTTGTTGTTGTGAGTGTATGCCAGTACTGTCTTTGTTTACCTTGGCAATAAGGTTGGGTCTCAACTGGGTGGCAGGGAATCCAAGTGATACCGTGGCTAATGAAACACACACCTCCTGTTGTCTCTTCTCCTCAATCACATAAAAATACAGCAGACGAGCACAACCGTTCACCTGTCTGCAAACATGCTAGATTAGACACACATTAAGGGCCTCATGTAGGTAGCATACCAGTTACCACTTCTAAAATACCGAACGATAGCGAATCGGTATTTTAGAAGTGGTAACTCGTATGTAGGTAATGAGTCGGTATTTTTTACCGATTCGTTACAATTCGGTAATTACCGAATCGGTATTTACCGATTCGGTAATGAGGCATACCTTCCCATTGATGGGAAGGTATGCCTCATTACCGAATCGGTAAATACCGATTCGGTAATGTGGTGAACACATGCAAGGGTGGCAGGGTGTCACATTGACACCCTGTTGCACCCCTGATTCGGCCATGTGTACACATGTGGCACACATACATGCCCTAAGGGCATGTATGTATGCCACATTGCACACTGCTACGCGCGTAAAAATGCATAAACACATACATTGATTATTTACCACCAACTATAAGTTGGTGGTAAATACCGACTCTTAAACACACCCACACACTCCCCCTACATCTCGATTTTGGTTTCGGAATTTACCGAATCGGTAAAATTACCGATTCGGAAAAGTTACCGATTCGGTAACATTACCGATTCGGTATTATTACCGAATCGGTAATTTTACCGATTCGGTAAATTCCGAAACCAATAATTGTCCCCCTACATACCAATAGCCAAAATACCGGTCGGTAACGGTATAATTACCGAAAATCGGCCGTTACCGACCGGTATTTGGCTACCTACATGAGGCCCTTAGACTTTGAATTAAGTTAGTGAATCGGAAAAAAAACAATAAAAAAGACAAAACCAAATCGCAACTTTTTTTTTGTTAATTGGTGAGCTTGAGCACATTTTTCACTGCGTTAAAACAAGTAACATTTTGAGGCGGCAGTCATTCATAGATGGAAAATTAGCGACAGCAGCAGACGAAACAGTGCACCGTGTAACAGATCCATGCAGCCATACTATTCCGGAAGATGCTCTCCCGCTTAACAACGTTTGGTATAGATAGACAGAGTGATACCCTGTTTTCTGGACTTAAAACCCATCCTTATCGCCACGGCCAGCTAACCAGGTGCTTTATGTCCAGGCTGCCAGTTTCTCAAAGACCCACTGTTTACATTCAAGAAGGTCTGCGGCGCTTGGACATGAGTCTCCCAGGCCGAGCAGACATCCAGCTGTCACTCCTAATTGCATCCTCGCACCGGAAGTTGTTTCTGATTGATATTACAATATGTTTCCCCTTGGTACTTCAGAGGGCCTGCTGTTTTGTTTTTGGACCAATGCACTAGGTCTCGCATTTGTGAGAGTTTTTTTGGCAATGTAAATGACAATGCCTTTTATGTATGTGTTTTGAAAAACCTGCAAGTGGTGCATAGTCATTGCTTACTAGAAGCAAGCCTGGCAGTGTCTGCGCCTCTTTTGCTGCCAGCCTTGCTTCTCGTAAGCAATGGCTATAAGTACAAAGTGCGTGTTTACGCACTGCTTGCAGGTTTTCAAAACACATAAATAAAATGCATTACACTTTACAATGCCAATAGCTCAAACTCTGACAAATGCGAGACCTATTGCATTGCAAGTGCTTGTTTCAAACTATCCTTGTACATGTTAAGTAGGTGTGGTACAAGCTGAGTTTCTGCTTTTTTATAGAACTCTATTGGAATACCATTAGGTCCTAGGGCTTTTCCCGTTTGCAAAGCGCCTATCGCTAAAACAAGCTCATCTGGTGTCAGGTCTGCTTCCAGTGCTTGAGTTGCGTCACTAGACAGTGTGGGCATTTGGATATCCTTTAGAAAGGCTAGATTGTCTTCTATTGTGTTTGTGGCTGTGGGCGTGTATATTTTCTCGTAGTGGGCCGCTAATGTGTCAACTATTTGCTGAGGGTCTGAGGTCATAATTCCACTCTCCAATCTGAGTTGGGTTACCCATCGGCTAGCTCTTTCCTTTCTATCCAGCCAGGCTACGAGCTTGCCTGCTTTATCACCAAGTTCGTAAATAGTATGCTGCGTGTTGGTGAGTTTGGACTTCGCTTCCTCCCAAGCAAAGGCCCTGTATTCCTGTTGTGCTAAACTTAACCTATGTGTCGTGTCGTCACTGATATCTGTGGTATGGTCCACCTCCGCCTGGACTACCCCATGTTCTAAAGTCTCAATCTGGTGCCTTTGTATCTTTAAATGCCTTGCAACTAGTGAGATTGCCTGGCCAGTTTTATATGCCTCCCACAACGTTGTTGGATAGGATATAGAGTGTTCATTTTCTGCGAAATATTGCTCTGTGGATGTGAGCAGACCCTTCCCAATCTTACGATTTTTAAGATATCCAGGGTAGAGTGGAAACAGTCAACGGCGTACTGGGGTGTAAAATGCATATGTAATGTGCACTGGCGAGTGGCCTGAGATGCCCCTGGGTAAGTGGAGGATTTCTAATATCCTTTCCGGCCCTGCTACCAATGTAAATATGTAGTCTATTCTTGAAAGACTATTATGAACTCCCGAGTGGAAGGTATACTATTGCTCCTGTGGGTGCCTGGCTCTCCAGACATCAATGAGACCAATGGCGTCAACAAAGTCCACTAATTTGAGATTTGTGCTACTGGGGTCTCTAGGGGGTTTTCCTTTCCATGGATGCGTCAATCATAGCATTAAAGTCGACCCCCCACAAGGAGTTCACCCTGCGGAAGTGACAATAAGAATTCCCCCAGGGCCGGGAAGGTTGATTGGTGCAGCGTCGGTGGGATATAGACTGATACCAGATTATATGACCATCCCTCCCATTGACATGATATCGCTGCAAATCGCCCTTGGTCATCTGTCCAAGACCCAGTTAGTATCAGTGGGAAGCATTTGTTAACCAGGATCCCCACCCCTCCGAGAACCAGAGGTGAATTCAGAGTGTGTTGCCATTTTGTAGCCCCATCTATCCAGGGCCTTACAGGCCGAGCCCATCAAATGCGATTCTTGTAGCAGCGCAACAGCCGGACCCTTGCATTTAATGTATTGGAGGACCCGTCCCCTCTTTATCTTGTCACCCAGCCCATTTACATTCCAGGATAGCGCAGTGAAAGGAGGCGGCATCCCCATGAGTTTGAGGATTGGGTGTTTGAAACATCTGTGATTGTGTTCATTTGTGTCATATGTGACATCATCTATTTAAGAGTGGAGAGCGCCCTGTATTATCCGCGTCATGTTGCCATCATGCATGCCATCAATTATATCTCTATGTATCTGTAACAAACCAAACAATAACCCGCATAACTGACCCTTACCCCACTCCCACCTCCCTGCACAGCGGACTTAGAACTACCCACCACCCCAACTTAGCAGAGTGCCTAATTCCCAGAACTATGTACTTACGTGAGGGGGAGAGCCGTGCAGCGATCTCCTTAGGTCCCTCTCTTACACTTGTATATTATAACGGCCATATGCCCACAGCTCAATGGCACTGCTGCAATTACAACTGTCTTCAGTGACAGTAGTTTGGGTGTTCATTAAATCCTGGTTAGGGGACCTTTCAACTCAAAATATGGTGTTGTCGGGTCTTTGCGCCCACGCCGCCGGGGGTTTTCACCACTCCGTCTCAAGGTCCGGGAAGCACTATAATAATCTGAGTTCTCCTCAGCGTTCCGTTGTGTGTTACGTGAGGCTTCTGACTCCCTCGCTCCCAACGACGCTGATGTCATGGCTTGAGACCCCTGTCTCTGTCCCTGTCTCCTGGGCCCCGTGGTCGGGCACCACCCCTCCAGCCAGTCGTGGGCTTCCTCAGGCGTGGTAAAGAACCAGGTTTTTCCTTCTGCCTCCACCGTCAGCTTTGCAGGGAACAGCATTGCGTACTTAAGTTCCCGATTGCGCAGTTCTTTCTTGACTTCAAGGAAATTACGCCGCTGCTTGGTCACCGAAGCGTTTAGTCTGGATAAAGGATCACCGTGCAGTTTTCAATGTGTATTGGGGGGGCAATGCGCGCCGCCTGTAGAAATGCATCCCAGTCTCGGAAATTGACTATGCGTGCTAGTATGGGTTGGGGGGGCCCCCGGCCGGGGTCTTCCTCCTGGTACTCAGTGGGCCCTTTCCGCCGAGAAGAAGCTGGACAGCCGAAGCGGCTGCAATTGAGTCTTAATGAGGTGTTCTACGAAGAGGTACAAGGCTGGTCCCCTCACACTCTCTGGTACTCCAACCAGGCGCACGTTATTATGCCTCGAGCGGCCCTCCTGATCATCAAGCTTGTCCGCCATTTGTTTGTGTGCCAGTTCCAGTTTTCAGAACTGGCGCTGAAAAGCCGCTGTGTCTGTGGAAAGAGCCACTGCGGTAGTTTCATCCTCCGCTATTCTCGTACTCATCTTGGAGACATCGGCACGTAGTAGTGTAATGTCTGTGGAGATAGTGCCAATAGATGTTTGTACCTGGTGTAGGGCGGCCATGACGTCCTGCAGGGTGACCTCCTTAGTTTTCGTTGTCTGTGAGATGTCTCCGCATTCTGAGGGTGTCTCTTGTGTGACCGGCTGGTCTTTGTGATAGGTATATTTGTCCAGCTTGCTTCTTTGCACCGTACGTTGTCCTCGTCCTCCCATAATTTCTAGCACACCGGGCGGCGCAGCCAGGCACCCAGGAGGAGGGGAATACAGCAATTGCCGCTGCCTGCCTGCGTGAGTAATGTCCACGCACGGCCTTTCGATTTTCCTGTTTACCACTTTCGCCTCTCCAAGAGCAGGTTTTGCCACGGGAAAGTCTTTTCGACCCTGCTTAGTTGTCAGTTCTGCCTCGCTGCCCCCACCTGGAATCTTCTACAAATTATGTTGCTCCCTGCAAATCTATTAGGCTCTTCCGGTGTCGCCTGACCTGTTTCAGTTCCTCGCTGTATTGGTTTGTCTCCCTTAAGTGTAGGTGCTACCAGGATTCTGTGGTTCAATTACTCACGGGAAATGGGGGCCGATGCGTGCACGGTGTCAATTATATACTTTATTACGTGATGTAGGGCCGCCCAGTAATGGCCTGTGGTTGCAGGCGAGTTTATGGCCCAGAGAGTGCAGAGTCGCTTTGCCGTGATTCCACCCACCTCAGGAGGAGCTTCGTTATTTCAGCTTTAACCAGCCTCATCTTGTCATCGTGTGGTAGCCAGTACCAAGAGCGCACCTCCGCTGCTTGTTGCGAGTCGTGCCGTAGTGCTGTGGGACGCAGGCCTCCTGTACGCCGCCCAAGTTCTCCCTGTTCCCCGCCTATGCCTGGATTGTTCACTCGGCCGTAGCAGCAAAGTACGCTCCCGGCCCGGGCCCGAGAGCAGCTCCGATTTACTTTCCTCCTCCTCCAGTCCTTCTGGCAAGGGCGGCACCCGGGAGTCTTTCCTGGTCCGGGCAGCTGCGCCGGTAGTCTACACGCCGCGTCGTGCGGCCTGGCCCGCGGTGGTTGCAGGGGCTATCTGCGCTGTCCTGGTCCCTTTCACACTCGCAGGGAACCTAGCCAGTTCCGCCCTCACTTTAGGCCTCGCCCGATCTGCGCTAGGCCCGGCGTTTCTTCGGCGCCCAGGCTGTGACTCCTCCCCACGGTCTAAGTCTCTGCCGGTTGTTTCTGCAGAGCTCAAACATGCAGCAGCCGTGCACTAGATGTTCTGATGCCGCCTTCAGCACCTGGATCGTGATAAGCCGTCGCATCAATTACGGGATTGGCAGGGAGAACAACCGTCCGTCGCAGAGCTCTCCTAGGCTGCGGCCATCTTCATTGGCTGATAGCCACGCCCCCAACAAAAATGAGAATTTTAAAATGTTCTTTAAATGTGAAAGAATTTTAAATTGGAGCCTAAAAATTAACTTAGGGGCATATTATCAAGGACGGCGTTAAAAATTATCGCCGGTTTAGCGGCAGAAAACTGCCGCTAAAGCGGAGATAATGGGCTTGATAATATGCCCTGGAGAATTCCAATAGAAGCCCATGTTCTGGTGCTTCTATTGGAATTCTCCAGGGCATATTATCAAGCCCATTATCACCAGTTTAGCGGCAGTTTTCTGCCGCTAAACCGGCGATAATTTTAACGTCGTCCTTGATAATATGCCCCCAAGTATCTTATGATTCATTTGCAGAGCAAGTGCATCAAACAGTATATATTATAGATGATTAATGGCCTCAATTTCATTTGGACAAGCTCCAGCCTTCCCATTACATTTAAAATTAGGCTTTTTTGTACGTGTGTTTGTCAATTAAATAAAATATTTAATTGTTTGTGTATTTGTTTGGTGAATGTTTTTATTTTTTTGTGCACTGTTTTGCGGTTCAAATAATTGGAAAAGCTCGGGCCCTGCTCCCCACCTTCCAGTAATGACTCAGTGGAGGTCCCTGGATTCCAAACAAAATTCAGTGAGGGTCCCCGAGTACCAGTAGTGATTAATTGGGGGGCCCGTACAAGTTAAAAGGTTAGGTATCACTTATATAGGGTGTCAAAACTCTAGATATGTGGTGAGTGAGCTCTTTATAAAACAGGTACAGTAATGGTAGAGATAAAGCAATGTATATTATTATCAAGATTTAGAGTATTGCAATAGTGAGGGGAGACATTCAACATTTACCTATTGATATTCTAATATAGGCAAAGGAGGGGGCTTGTGCAAGGTTTTTAATTAAGTCCCGCTGAAAGTCTTTCCTGAAGGCAAAGGTAAACAGCAATTCCATATCTTTGGTGTGTTTCCTAGAGAGATTGCTTGAAAGTGGAATTTTTTCAAAATCTGCGAGGTTTTTAAAGATTCTGTTTCTGCCATGGATCTGACATTTTTTAGAGTGGTGTTCACGTTTGTTCTAGATACTGCATGCTCATCAGGATTCTAGAGGAATCCAGCCTAGAGATGCAAGAATAGGTCAAAAGCACTGAAATGTTTTGGGACTGAGATCATACCAACTGCCTCATAGAGGACCACTTTGAAGGAAAAAAAGGCAATATTTAGGTAAGCAATTAGTACAATGTTACATTAGTCTTTATATGTAGTGACAGAGGCCTAGACAGACAACTTCTGTATTTTTTTCTCACCATGGAGAAATTTTAACTTGAAACTTCCATTTCCAGCTACTTTTTGTAAAGTGAAGATTGAAATGAAGCCGTTTATCCAGTTTTAAGCCAACTGATTCTGCTGTGGAGACCATGTGAGGTCCGAAGTCCTTTATCTTTTAATTCATGTGTACAATCAGATTAAGGTTCCTGTCTTTGTTGTGCGAGAGCAGAAGAGATTCTGACTTCTGTGGGCTCAGCTTTAGAATCATATAATCATACTTTTCTTTAGAAGAAAAGATAAAGATATTGAGGCCAATTGAGCATTTTATCTTAAAGTATAGATGATTATCAAATGTATTTTGAAGCAAGAAAATACAATGTTTCTTTAAGAAGTCACCTAGTATCTTCAAATATAGATCGCAAGGTAAACGGAGAGAAGGTGGAGTCTTGAGGGACTCTGTATTGGACTGTAATGGGATTTGAGATAGTATGACATGTTTTGATGCATTATGATATGTCTAAAAGACAGGAGCTGAATATTTTGTGCACTGTTCCTTCCATAAATATTCCATTACTTAAGATAAGAGGAGGATTTCATGGTCAAAGTTGCATAAGGCTGCCAACAAGTCAAGAAGTTTCCTTCACTGATGAGCAGATATTATTATCTGCAGCTATGAGGGCAGAGGCTGCAGGGGTGTGACCTTTTAGGAAATCAAATTGAAATCTCTGTAGAGAATATCATTCTCAGTATTACCCTCTAATTGGTTGGTAACACATCTTTCCAGGTTCTTGAAGAGAAATAGGAGATCAATGGGAAACTTGTTCCTGTTAAGCACTTTCAGTTCAGAATTAGAATTGTAGAAAAGAGGGTAAATGTGGCCCATTGTTAGGGAATCCAAGACCAATTCTGTTTCATTGAGGAGTTGTTGATTTTTAGCCACAGAAAGGAGAGAGCTTTTAATTTTTACTTTGCTAATTACTGATGGTGGGATGTGATCTGAACAGAAATATTAGTGTTTTTGTTGGCCTTCTCTTTCATATCATTAGTAATGAGAATAAAGGCAGTGCAGGGAGTAGAGGATTTTTTTCCTGGTAAAAAAGTATATTCTCAGAAGCAGGTAGAGATGTGTACATTCGAAAAGTGGATGAATAGGTAGTTGCATTTAGACCTTGTAATGGTTTTTTGAGTGGGTGCAAAAGTCAAAATTACAGGAAAGAGGTTAAATAGTTTGGAGCTTTGTGTTTCAGAAGATGGGTGGGTTTAAAGGATTTTCTCCAGCTCCTCTCAGATTCCCAGAAAGATTTTATGCCCTATATTAACTCAATTGTTGTACTAGTTGGACGTTTTCTATGATCTTTTTAGCTAAGAGATGTTGGGAGCTTGTTTGGTGACGTTGGATATCTTTTCTTTATAATGCTCCACTGACAAAGAAGAAGCCTGTAGAGTCCTTTTTGTCAATGTGTTTAAGGTCTCTGGAACTTACTGTTACACCCACTGGTTAATGTGCTGATAATGCCTTGACGTAAGCGTTTTGAAATTGCATGGGAAGGATGATGATCTGTAAGCATGGAGATTGTCAGAGATCTCTATGCAGTCTTGGTTTATGAAAATAGGGTCCAAGGAGGAGACTCTGTGGTGAGTAACAGAGATGCAATGTTAAAATAGGGTATTATCGAATAAATCAGATCACATGAGGAAACATATTAATTTGTTCTATAATCAAGGAAGTCCTCCGAGATGCATTTTTGTTATTGTAACACAGGTTTTTTAGCCTCAGAGATCTAGGTATTGTAATGGTTAATTCCACAGTGAGACATCGGATGATGGGGGAATTAAAAAGGTTTGACCTATGCTCATGTAAGGTGTAAGGAAATAGGCTTTTTGCAGCCCCCCCCCCCCCTTTTTGCCACGATTTTGACTCCAAGCTGCTGGTTTTTAATTCCGAGACTGACCTGAGGCCTGCTAGCTAAACCTCAGTGCCAGTGTCTAACTCCTGGCAAAGTGTATGTTGAATTGACTACCCCCAATTGGCTAACTTACTTATAAGTCCCTAGTATATGGTACCCAGGGAACTCAGGGCAGGTAAGGCAGAGGGTAAACCTAGGCCATCAGCAGTGATTGAGCCACCCTGTGTGTGTGACAGAGTTATAAAATGGCTTCCTGTGCATGCTGGAAGGGTTGTGTTAAAACTGCCACTTCCCTTAACAATGTATTTAAGTCCCCCCTAAGAAAGGCCTATCAAGCCCTAAGGCAGGGAGCTGTATATTATTAAATAGGTCATGGATTTTATATATGTCCTCCCAGCAAGACTTTCAAATTGGCGTTTTGTTGTGGGAAAGTTAGTAGCCGCATTGATTAAGACAAGTTACCATCTGACCACTCAGCCTGGCTTACGTCTGAATGGTACTGATGAGATGGATACTGTAAGGTACCAAATCAATCATGGTATAAACCCGACCTGATGCACATGTCAAATTAATTATCATTACAATAGAAATGGAACTTTTAGAAAGATGTCACTCTGTGGCACAGCTTGTCCAGGGGCCTCACAAAGTCGCTGGCCACCAGACATCTTACGGCGCTCCTGAGGGTTTGGGTGAATGACTCCCAGACTTAGGAACAATAGTAGCCTGCTACACAGAGAGATGTTACCTTCCCTTCACAGAAAACCACTCAGGATGTTAGACCAAAAGGTGAGCCTCCTAGGCGAAGCAGCCTTTGCTGGGCAAATGGCGATCAGACTCTTTAGGGGCTGCTTTTTGTTCAAATAGACAGATTGCCAGAGGGAACAGAGAGGGGAGACCTGTGCCCAAACCGGGTTTCCTGTGGTCATAAAGCCCCCAGGTAGTCACATCTCTAGGGGTGGCTACTAAGCTCCCAGCACACGAGAAAGGGTCCCGACATCTTGAGAGTGGGTAGAATAGTTCAATCAGAGTTTTCTAGATGCCATATACTGCCGGAATGTCATCACCAAGAGGGAGGGGACTTGGTAGCCAATTGTCTAGTGACTGCATTAGCCCCAAGGGCACTTTCTGGGAATAAACATGGCACCCCTGGGACGCTGAACCTCAGATAATGCCAGAATTGGAGAAAGGACTAAAAGGACTGCCCTGCTGACCCCTGGACTTGGCAAACAGATGCTGCGCCATCTGCTGGACTGCACCTGTTGCACCTTGGGCTAGCGAATAGAGGACTGTGCATGTGGCTACTGGCTTGGGGAAAAGCTGTTCCCAGATCAAAGAATTTACTCCAAGGGTCAGTAGGCTGACCCCCTGGAACTAGCACAAGGGCTCATGAAGATGAAATAGCCCAACTCTGCAAGTCAGTAGCCACTTCAGAAGAATCACCGCTGACTGCAACTGGGCGCCCCAAGAGGCTAATCCTCAGTGGTCAAAAGTTACACCTGAGTCAGCCAGACCTGGGAGTGTCATCTGAGTCCATATTGGTCACTAAAGAGGGACACAACGCTGCACCAAAGGATGTCACTGGGAGGACAGTGCACGGAGTCCGGTAGTTCAGCCACAGCTGGCCTTCTACTATCTTAAAGAGAACTTCCAGGGACCCCGACCTCTGTGCCCAAAGTCGCCCCATCTAACCCAGGGAAGAATTGCAAAGGCACCCCGTCAACTGCACAGCATCAAGACCATTCTTGAGCATCTTCCATCTCCTGCATTCCCAGCATCCACAGCATCAGGACCACTCAATTGAAGTCTACAGGGGTCATGCTGTAAAGTTTGGAACTGTAATGGCAATCTCTTTGGTGGCCAGGTAATTGTCTAAATACTCCTTATTGGCCACCCAAGCCTTCTCCCTGTTGAATCTGATGGTCAAACTCAACTTGTACAAACTTTTCAAAAGTCTACAAACTTTACAGTTACTATTGCTTGTTTACAGTTAAATTGAGATGTACGTTTTCTGTTTAGAGTATGTATCTCTGGTACCCTCCTGTGGATTTTGCTCATCGTAGACTCTGAAAAATTCATAAAAATATAATCTATTTTTATACATTGGGGTGAATTTCTTTCGTGTTGTGTGACTTTATTTAGTTGTTTGGTGCTGTTAAATGCTTTATACTTGTTAGTTTGTTTAAGGCTTGCTGCTCAAAGCCATAGATACCCAGGGTTAAGCTTAATGTTTAACAAATGAGCTTGGCTGGACCCAAGACAGTTTTTGGGAGTATATTACACAGTAAGGCCGTACCGACATAGCATATCATACATCTAAATCCTCACATAAGGGACTGCTTGTATGAAAGACTATCGCCTCCCAACCAATTTCACTGCGGCATCACGGTGGAGAATGTTGTATTCTAGTGGTAATATAATATTAAATAGTGTTCTGAAGGATGAGTTGAGCAAAATTTCCTTGACCTGAATAGTGTCAGGTATTTGAGCAGATCTGGATGTGGGACTGGAAACTGTGGTCCTTCAGTATAGGAGGGCAGCTTTGAAGCGAGAATTCAATACTTGGTCATGAACATGAGACAAGTTGATACCATTGAGGTTACTTGGGCAAAATGATTCTGATTCTGTTTGAGGTGGCCAGTTCTGAAGATACTGAGAATGGGCTGAGTTGTGGTGTCTGACGTTGTAGAGTATTCTGTTGTGAGGAATGTACTGATGGCTAATTGTGTGGTGGCAACATGTTTATGAATATTAAAGATGTGTGTGGGTACAGTCTGGAAAGTTAAAGTCAAGTGAGCCATGGAGGGGTCGGTAATACAGTTTCTAAAATGAAAGTGCATGTGAGAGAAAGTGGAAGGTGTTCCTGTTCCACTTTGCTGTTTGTGCAGTTTGTTTGGAGGGGTAGGTGAGAGATCAGTATATTAGCCAATAGAAGGGCTGTTGTGGGCTAGATGGCATCAACTCAAACATCTCATTAGGATCATGTATCATTATGGTTTGGTGAGTCATATGAGTAATTGGCACCAGTTATGTCATTGTTGGTGGAATGGACATGAGTGGTAAGGATGGCCAAGAACCTCAGTGTGAAGATCAGACAGTCGTGTCTGAGAGAGAGAGTGATATCAAGGTAGTCAAGAAATTTCACTGCTGAGAGTCATGCAGGTTTCACTCGCTGAGGGGTAAGGTGTTGGTTGAGGAGAGTTAGTGCCTCTGGCGGATGGTGAACTGATGGTGTTGTCATCAGTTGGGATGGTCAGCATGATTTTGCTGTTGTTTAGGGTAGTCATGGGAGAGGCTTTTATGGCCTTCAGGAGATCAAACATTGTGTTGTATATGCGTAGATTACAGTCAGTGATTGGATCATTGTTACTAATAAATTTATGTGTAGGGAGGTCACTTTTCTGATCGTGGTAGTGAGGAATAGGTGATTTTAATATTCTTTCAGACTATGGGAAAGAGCAGATTGTATCCATGTATGCAATATAGAAGTATGGAGTTAGTAAAAAATAGTATGTCTATTTTAATGAAGTCGAGATTTCAGAATATGGCGTTTGTTATTATATTTGTGATTGATTAAGATTTTCTAATTAGCAGTGGAGGCTGTCAGGGTGTTTTTGAGAAGCCAGGAGGAAAGTGATCTGGAAAGAGGATATCTTTGTTTTAGTTTGGCAAAACACATTCAGAAAGAACTCCACTGTGTGCAGCAGAATCAAATTAAAGAGCAAAATAACAAAACAAACAAAACACAATCACAATGGGGAGCACAGTGATAATATTGGGCACACAATCAAATTGTAAAAGCTGAAACGCATGTTGGACAAAAGCACAGTTTGAAGCAAAATCAAAGTTTGGAGCACAATCACGTTAAGTTGCAAAACATATGCAGTTGCAAAAACACAGCGTGTAGCACAGTAATATTAAGGTGAAATCAAAGGCAGGAGCAGAATCACAGCTTGCAGCAGAATCAGAATGCGGAGATCAATCACACTAATGAGGAAAGCGTGTGTTTGAGCAGGAGCACAGGTGAAAAGTCACCATTGTTTTGTGGGTACTGCTGTTATGCGACAAAGCATATGAAACATGCAAACATTTGGCTCTGTTTTGTTTATTTACATGCTGAAGTGCTGTTTTTTTTATTTGCCCTTAGCCCTCGCCCATGCAATGCACTTTTGGGAATGATGGAGGGGAATAAGAATTTCCGAAGAGGGCCTGGTCCGAATAGGCCCAAGCCGATGTATTGTAAGGCTGCCCGGGGGGGGGGGGGTTGCGCAGCGGCCCCCCCCTAAGAGGGCGGCCGCCTTAGTGCCACAGGAAGGCACAGGGGTGGGAGGTCTAGTCCCTGGGTTACACCAGGGGAGACCCCAGCAGATGGCTGCTTCCGGCGGGGGCGGGGAGGAGACAGGGGTATTTATAGTGTCTCCGCCCCCTCCTCGCCCTCTTGTCCTCTCGTTCGCCTTGAAGGGCTTGCGTCGTCTCGTCGCTGGTATCTCCGGGCCTGGTCGTGACTCGCGCGCCTTGGCCCAACTCGCCGTCCGTGGTTTGCTCGCGAGGTTCCACGGGGTGGCCCGCTGGTCTGGCTGGTGTCCCTCTTCTGTGTGCGGTGAGTCGTGGAGCTTGTAGCTCGGAGGTTGTGTTGTTGGTATGGCCCTCTCGCATGCCCTGCCCCTGGTGGGGATTTTGGTGGCGGGGGTGTAGCAAATCCAGCATAGTCTGAGTAGTCCGGGTGTGTTTTGCCCCTTTCGCAGAGCCTCCACGCTGTGTCGTTTCACGTGGTTCATTGGTACCACAGGTGTCCAGGTTTTGCGTGAGGCCGGGTAGGATGAATTTTGAGCGACCCTCCCCTGTGACTGGTTGGTATTGGGGATGCTGCGTTTCTTTCCGCGGCAATTACCAGGCCTCACATAAATGTCAGATAACTCATGTGATTCATTATCTTCCTGGAGAGCGAGCAGGATTTTGTATAGTTGAGGTTTTGACTTCGGTGAAATGTGCCTGCTGCAAAGAACGTGTACCAAGTAGATTACAGAGTGCGTATGGCGTGAATAGGTCAGCTGGTTACTATTTTCAAAAGAGGCATCTTTTTGTTACTTGCAATTTATAACTTAAAGTCCTAATATTCAACAGTGAGCTACAAACGTTCATCTAGAACTGCATACACACCGCAATGCATACATTATTAGAACATTGATGAATGTTGCAAAAAGGGTTAATTTGGCTAGAAATCGACTGTGAGCTTGTGATTCTTCACACCAAGCAACCTTTAACTATACTGCCTACCAGTAGGGATGACATGAGATGGCCGCACTTATCTCCGTGGATGGGCCGCCCCCCCCTGTAGCTGTACGTTTTGCAGATGTCGGCTGAAATAGGATTTCACTTATCTCACCGGACTTTATTGATTAGGCACGATTCAGGTTCTCGTCCCCCCCAGTGTTATTTGCCCGACCGCGTGATTATTAAAAAAGTGATTCTTAGTTCCGGTCCAATGCCGCAGGATGCGCTGCCGCCTAGGGTGCGGGAATCAAGGGTTCGAGTCGCGAGGCCGCATCTTCCCCCGTGAACCTGGGCATATCACTATTCTCCGCCACCGGTGCCAGGCCGCGTCTTCACCCGGTGATCCTGGACTAATCTCTTACATCTACCAGGAGCTTGCTCTAAGTCTTGTGCCTGTCGATTTCAAACTCTTCCTTCGTATGCCGGTGCAACACTGTTCCGGCTCGGAGCCCACCGGCTGCGCTTCCGCCCACGGTGAGGGAAACCAGGGTCGAGCCGTGAGGTCGCGTCTTCAGCCTGTGATCCTGGGCAACTCACTTAACCTCCGCATGCCGGTGCGATGCATTTCTGGCACCATGTTGAGCGAGACTGGTTAGCGCAGTTTGTTAGAGAGTGGGGCTAATGACATCACGGGCACGTGTTCGATCCCCTTATGGGTCAAAGGGTCAAAAATGTCATCTCTTTTGGGGCGAGTACGCGCAATATAATTGGGACAGTCCACCACCGTGGACTTGCTTCACTGTCCACGATGTGAGTGCATGCAGGTCGTGGTATGTCTCTTGTAGAACCTGCGCTGGTATCAGCACGAGGGGGAAACATGCATCACCGCAGTCAGCATCGGGGCTGAGAACAATTAGATTTGCGTGCTGGGTGCCCAGGCTATTGTGCCTGCATATATGATCTGCTGGCAGGCAGGCAATTTGCTTATGCCCGTAGGTTGCATTGTTTTCATGCGCTAACGGCTATTGTGACGCCATAGATGAGCAGTTAGGGAGGCGGGTAAGTTATTTGTGCCCATATGAAGATTTGCTGTCTCATTGGTGACATAGCCCAAGCGTGGAGAGTTTAGGAACCCAGGTTCACGAGGTGGTCCGACCCCTGAGGGGCCTGGGGTGCGACGATAATTGGCATAAGTATCGCACATCTGAGCAAAGGCATAATGCGGTGTTCAGGACAGCTTGTCGCAAGGCTGTCCCGAGTACATGGCGTATTGGGTGCTTCTGTTGATGTTCGCGGGAGCTATGAAGTGAGCAGCGGGTTTTCAAGGCTAAGTGCTTATTTGGTTATACATAGAGCGCTAAGATGGGGCTACGTGTTAACAGCTGCCGACCGCTGCTTGAATGAGTCGTAGCACGTGGTTGGAGGGACGAGTTGATCATATGTCGTCTAGCATACCGATTGTAAGTGAACGGAGGTAATTGCCTTGCCTATGTACTAGGTAGGGCAGAGCATGCGGCGTCACGTTACAAGCTATTGGCGCTGTACCATTGGCCAACTGCATATCCCGAGTGGGAGGGTTGGCAGTGCGGCTCGACAGGCACAATGAGTTCTCTAATGCCAATGTTTATTTCAACCCGCATGGTGTAGGGCATTTTGGCGGCCCCAGGCAGCTTGCCTATGCAAGCGCGGCACTAGGGTAGGTCACTGGGAGGTAGCGCTGCTCTGCTTGACTACTATTAGAACTGCAGGTTGTGGAGCACTAGGAACATTACTTGGGCCGCGAGTGCTCCTCTGTTTTGACTAATTTAGGCGACCGTAATTGAGAGAGAAGGTGGTCCGTCGGCGCTGTCGCTTCTGGTGCAGGAAACCAGGGTTCGAGCCTCGAGCTCGCGTCCACATCCCGTGAGTCTGGGCAAATCACCTAATCTCCCCGTGCATGAGTGTGTAATCTAATTACGGTTCTATGTTTAGCGCTCCAATAACTTTGGGTTGAGTTCGCGCGATATACATATGGTGTGCAGTAACGCACAGCCAGTCTGGATCATTGTGGTGTAAGGAAGGCGGTGCTTCAGGGTCGCCCAGGCATAGAAGGGTCTCTTAGCGGCTGCCGGCTAAAAGATGGTCGGTTTCATCGCCAGCGCTAGGTGCACATCGCCAGTCCGGCTCCATTATGGCTGCTGCTTTCCAGTTCGGGCACGCGCGCTGTGACCCTGTTTTTCATTCGCCTCTGCTGGTCTCAGCTGGGTAGTCAATAGTTGGCCTTGTGGTAGGTGGTGCTATTTGTAGTAAATATAGGGAATAAGTGATATGTGCTCAGTATGGCATGAAGCTGGAGCTCATGTTTAAACGTGTCCGTTGTGTGCACATACATTTACTTGTATAACATGTAATTCTCAATGTGCGTTAGATTAACGCTATGAGGGGTGATCAGGCAGGCCTTTCATCGAGCGGGACAACTAGCAAATTTACGGTGTGCTGGTGGCCGGGCTGCATGCCATAGTCATTGCCTGAGCTAGTTAGGGAGCCCTGCAGACCAGTTTTTAACTTTTATTCCAGTTGGTGTCTTTCATGGAGAATTGGCGGTTTACTGGTGTGGGGGGACAGCCCAGCTGTCGTATTAGCAGGCTGGCTGACATGAGGTAGAATAGCTCTCGGTGGGCCTTGCAACTGAGCTAGGATGGGTACTTATTTCACTATATGCAATCTTAAGCACTGATCAGCCAATAGATGGGCTTGGTGTAGGTAGTGCTCCTCGCGTAGTAAATATAGAGATGCGATGATATGTGCGCAGTATGTCAGGCAACTGGAGCTCATGTTTATCGTTTCAACACCTTTGCACTCACATACACGGACATTTGTATAATCAAATGTATTTCTCAATGCGCATTAGAGTAACGCTATGAATGGTGATCATGCAGGCTTCCAAGGAGCGGGACACTTGTCAGGCGTCATATGGCTGTTGC
Source organism: Triturus cristatus (assembly GCF_964204655.1). Classification (NCBI taxonomy): domain Eukaryota; kingdom Metazoa; phylum Chordata; class Amphibia; order Caudata; family Salamandridae; genus Triturus; species Triturus cristatus. The sequence continues at coordinate 1,085,356,597 of NC_140583.1, read as the reverse complement.
CTTCCAGTGGGCCCACGGCACGTGCATGTTTGACCCTGTTTTAATACGCTTCTGTTGGTTGGCTGGTTAGCCAATAGATGGGCTTGTTGTAGGAAGTGCTTATTTTGTAGTTAAAATAGGGACGCATGACATGGGCTCAGTATCCCACGTAACGGGGGGCTCTGGTTTCACGTTTCTACACCTGCGTCACATCATTGACACTTGAACACTGAGATGTATTCGCAATGCGCGGAGATTAACGCCATCTATAGTGATCAGTCAGGATTTTCAGTGCGCACAACATCTAGTAACGGCGCGGTGTGCTAGTGGCCGGTCTGCTTGCCAGGGTGATCGCCTGAGCAAGCTGTGTAGCCCTGCAGATTAGTTAACTCTTAAACGATCCTTGAACTCTATGCAGGGCTTCCTCTGCGCCGCTGGTGTCTTTATGTCAGCCGTTCACTTAGGGTGACCGGTATTTCAAGAGTGAGGCAGTGGAACCTATCCATTAGGGCTATCATGACGGTCTTTTGTGGGATCCTGTGGAAGACATGAGTACGCATTTTCACAGTAACTGTGTGCTCCCCTTGGTAGGAATGGCTCGTCGGTTACATTCAGCTTCCCGCCTGCCCAATCTATCCTTCTAGCCTTGGGGGGGGGGGGGCGGGTTTGCCTCTGTTGGCCTCTTGGGGTTCAAAGGGAACAGAGGCGGGTCAGCTCCCCAAGCTTGATTGCCACCTGCTGCGCTTCTTGACACATGTGCATGTCTCCAGACAAGTGCTGCTTGCAAGGTTAGTTTACATTGGTTTGGTGAACACTTTATCATTTCGCTTGCGGTCGGAGAACGTAGATTGTGTTGGATTTAGCATTTCATGTGATGGGACAGTGAGCGGTAAGCCGGCTAGCAGTAGGACGAATGCTCCGTTAGTAAGGGAACACCCCTGGGTTAGGCGTGCACGGCTAGGATCTGAGGGCAACCAGCAACGGCTTGCTTCCAAGGTTTGTGAAGTGGATCAGATGGGCCATGCGGTGCGGCAGGGCACCACGCATATTCTATAGGTCTCAGTTTGAATTCTAGGTCCTTGCTCAGGCACGGGTAGGTTCGGATTCTTATATGCCGGCACACCTTCGCGGACATTTACATTCCGGACGCATGGTATACGTTCCACCGACCCCCCCCCCCACGAGAGGTGATCTCACAATTTCAGAGTTCTAATGTCCAACGGGCCTAGGGGGCAAATTGTGGGGCAGCAAGATTCTGGCAGCAGGGAGCGCCGCCAGGCGGCAAGGACTTTGAGAGTATCTGGGATTTGAAGGTCCCGCTGGGTGCCTGTCAGGGTGATCTCCCAGGGCTTAGGAGGGGTCATGACATTAGTCACCGGGGATGATTCTCATGCGGGACGGTGGTCCCGACCTCATTTCGTATGATGCTCCCTGTCGGGTCTGTCTAATGTTCAGCCAAAAAGGTTTTAAATCATCAGCCTCTCTTCTCAGCCTTACGGTGAACAGTATGCAGGTCCGTTCCGGGGGTTGTGACTGTGAGTCCGGGTGTGACGCTTTGAGTCCTAGTCCGGCTTGCTGCAGGGCCGGATGAGGGTTGATTCTTAATTGGTTGCGATGGATGAGGAGGCAGAACCCAGCAGCACACTCTGCTAAGCTATGTTTTTGACGAATTGTTGACCTAAGGCCGAGGTGGGCGCTTCTAGAGAAGGGCCAGAATGATTTGGCCGGGCAGCAGGACAAAGGTCTTTTCGGCACTGGCAGACTGGTGCAGGCTGCACGTAGTGCCATTGCAGAACATAGATTTCTCATAGATTATATGTATTATATCTATTATCTATTGATATCTTTTGGGGACATAGATTGTACCATGGTGACCAACTGGTTGTGGGTTCGTGCCCAACAGGAGTAAGGGAATTGCATTCTGTTCCATCAGGCGACGGGTACCGTCGGTAGCACCAGCAGCTGTAAAGCTTCGATTTTCACCCGGGCCTGGGGCTGGCAATGTCATCTAACTTTGCAGCCAGACACCGAATAGGCAACGACAGACTTGCGATGGTGCAACGGGCACTCAGCAGTAGAGTCAGCTGAGTCTCATCATACCCTGGTATCTGTCTGTGATAAACGTAAGGTTGTGGCTACACATGAACAGGCACTCTAGGGCAGCTGGGGCGGGAGCGTGCCAGTGCCAAGAGGGGGCGGGTTGCCTGGTTAGGGCTGCCTGTTGCGAGGGAGCACTAATACAGATAGCCTCAATTGCGCATTTGCATTCATAGAAGGCTAAATTGGTACTTTTATGGCAGGGTGCCAGTTGCTTCAGTTATGTGCGTGTTCCTTGGCAGTGTCAGGTACATTCAGAAGGCATTATTGGTGGTTAGCCTGTTGTCCGGCTTTTCAGAGGTGTTTTAGCTCAGGCATGGCCAAGCATGGGTTAGATGCCGGGGTCTGCCCTGGGATTCGTGTTAACAGGCAGGTGAAGCAGCAGAACTTAGAGGGGCTTGGGTCTGACCTTTGGTTCCAAGGGCAGAGCCTGGTCAGCTCACTTAGTAGCCCGCCCTTTAGTTCGACAAAACAGGTACAATTATAGTGAGTAACAGGTAACTTCCCCCGCCTTCTAGCACCGGCTGGCAGCTATGCAGGTTGTGGGAGTGGCCTTACCACGGGGGCGATTGGGTCCATATGATTGGGGAAAACTTCTAGGAAGCATATTTGGGCAGCAAAGTAGCAGGAGAACCATTGGCATTCCCAGTATTAACATAGTGAGGTATTTATGCTTTGGTTCCCCCCGGGGTCACGCTGTCCTGTCGGCTCCCTGGTATGCGGGCAGAAGTTTCGGGAGGGCAAGGCTCCACATAGGGGGTGACTGTCGGAAGGTGATGGTCATACTCCGATTAGTGATAGACTCGGATAACGGAGGTAAGAGGAAGTAGAGCGGGTTTGTCAACTCTTACCTCCAACTGCGGGCACTTCCTGGCAGGAGTGGCTTGTCATAGGTATTGTTCTTCAGCCATGCAAAGGTAACATTGGACCTACGCCTATTATAGGTTTCAGGTCATATCAGTCAAAATTCACGGGGAGTTTTGGAAGAATGGGGGCATTTGTCCTGAGGGGGCGTGCTGGCTCCGGTCCTGCATGGGCGAAGACTTGTTTGGCTGGACCTGGGGAAGCCTGGTTATCAGCATGTTGTAAGTTAAAAGGCAAAGAGGTTTTGGCTTCATCAGGCAAGGTCTTATACACGCCGAGTCCACAGGGTGCCTAGAGGAGCTTTGGGCTGCATCAGGTTGTAAGGAAATAAGGCTACCTTGGTGGGGGGCCCTGGTAGTGACGGTGGCCACTCCCAAGGCTGTGGAGGAGTTACAGGGCGATCCAGAGTCTGTAGATACCAAGGGGTACTTCATGCAGCAGCACAGCATGGTGCTAAGCCAGGATACCCAGGGATGTCTAGAGTTGTCCCCTGGAAGAACTACGGCGCCCCGTTAGTCCTACAGGCGGTTGTGGGTCTGAGCAACCGGGGGCTGCCATGTATGCTCCGCCCACCCCTCACGGGGCGGGGGCGTGTGAAGCAAGTGGACTGGGGGTCCACAGATGGGAGGGGTGGCCCCTCCCAATAGTTGGTATACACCATCTGGCGTTGCCATGGTGACTCTAGGCTTATCAGACGGGCAGGCGGCATAGGGGCTGGCTTGCCCTGGGATCGCCCGTAAGATAACCCACCATGTTTGCATATTGTTTATGCTAATAAACCTGCAGCAATATTTCTCCACTTACAATAGTGTTGTGTGGTTTATTTATGTACTTATGTGTTTTGTGACAACTGTTGCCAATAGTGGCACTATGTAAGGCTGCCCGGGGGGGGGGGGGGGAGGGGGTTGCGCAGCGGCCCCCCCCTAAGAGGGCGGCCGCCTTAGTGCCACAGGAAGGCACAGGGGTGGAAGGTCTAGTCCCTGGGTTACACCAGGGGAGACCCCAGCAGATGGCTGCTTCCGGCGGGGACGGGGAGGAGACAGGGGTATTTATACTGTCTCCGCCCCCTCCTCGCCCTCTTGTCCTCTCGTTCGCCTTGCCCGCCCCTCCGCTTACCCAGCGTCCGGAGGTACAAAGGGGGGGGTTAGGTCTTCTAACAATGTTACTTTGTGTTGCAGGAAGAGTTACAGAGCGATCCAGAGTCTGCAGATACCAAGGGGTACTTCATGCAGCAGCACAGCGTGGTGCTAAGCCAGGATACCCAGGGATGTCTAGAGTTTTCCCCTGGAAGAACTACAGCGCCCCGTTAGTCCTACGGGCAGTTGTGGGTCTGAGCAACCGGGGGCTGCCATGTATGCTCCGCCCACCCCTCACAGGGCGGGGGCGTGTGAAGCAAGTGGACTGGGGGTCCACGGATGGGAGGGGTGGCCCCTCCCAATAGTTGGTATACACCATCTGGCGTTGCCATGGTGACTCTAGGCTTATCAGACGGGCAGGCGGCATAGGGGCTGGCCTGCCCTGGGATCGCCCGTAAGATAACCCACCATGTTTGCATATTGTTTATGCTAATAAACCTGCAGCAATATTTCTCCACTTACAATAGTGTTGTGTGGTTTATTTATGTACTTATGTGTTTTGTGACAACTGTTGCCGATATTGGCACTATTGTCCTTGCAACGGATAACCTATTGGCGGTCCTCAGATAGTTGACAGAGGGCTCTCGGGATCAGCCAGGGCAGCCTCCCAGCTCCAGCAGCAAGAGGAACTCCACAACGGATCTACATGTGCGTGACAATGAGCTAAGGCCAAACGATTATGGCTGCCATGAAACAACAAGATCAGAAAACTGAATCTTGGTACCTGGAGGTCGCCGTCTTATTTAGGGATGATACGGGAGAAGGCTGGATCACAGCACTGGTTGAAAAGAAGATGAGAGTATCTGATGCCCTTGCATGGCTTATAAAGGTTCAGGAGACATGCCAGGTTGGAGATGACCACTCCCACCTCGCAACATATATGTTACATGTCACGTGTGATTTTTATTTTTAGAAAGTTCACTGATAAACAATACTTACTGTTTACAACAGTCTACTGTTTCAAATTGCAGGGCAGGTGAACGTTTCGAAGGTAGCCCAATATTGTATTTGGTGAACATTTTATAATTAAGGATCGATAGAGTACGTGATGATACACAATAATGGCCATACAACAAAATGTGGAGTGGGAATGATGTCACTAGAAGTACAGTGCCTGACCATTGGGCACAAACAATGCTCACTCAGAGAGTACAGCACCATGAGGAGTGTGATGCAAAAGGGCAGCTAAGGGTAGGTTTAAGCATCCAACGGGAATATATATATGCCAAGGCTGCTTTTAAGAATTTTGGGGGCCCTGGGCCAAACTATTTTGGGTCCCCTCTTTGCATGCGCTTTGAATTTATGATCCAATTTTAGCTCTTTCATGCCCTCTCTGCCCCAGGCCCACTTGTCCAAATTCTGAATGTGTTTACGTCTAATAGTCAGGGATAGGGACATGTTTTCAATATTGTAACAGCAGCTGCTCACTAATATTACTACAAATAATCTCTGTGACACCCTCCCATTTCTCATATATGAGGCCCTGTTTTGATCTCAAAGAAACTTTCTTTATAAGTGTTGCTTGAAACGTAAACACAACATTTTTTCTGCAAAATGTCTTTAATAGACACCTGCACATCACCCATGATGGAGCAGGGTTTTGCGTAAATAAAACCTGCTCAGATTAAACCTTCCAGGGTGTGTTATTAACAAAGTTTGAAATTAATTTGAAAATAATTAACATACTGTTGAGAAAAGGAAATTAGAAAGGTGCGGGAAAATGACACTGTGACTAAGTAGGCCGCAAACGAATTATGTATGATGAGTAAAAAAGATTTGTTTTGTTTGATAACATAATCAAGCAAATATTAAATACAGAATAATAGTTTTAAATGATTTTGTTCTATTATACTAATGAAGAGGTTGAAATGAGATTATGAGATGAAGCTTTTGTTTTTGAATTAATAATAAAATCATGTTTATTTCTCCCAGAGAAACTGCACGTTTTACAAGAAGGCCTCAGCATTGGGGTTAGCGTTAATATTGCTTTAGAATGTAGAAATACTGAGATCGAGCTGTCTATTGAGTTCTTTATTCTCGAGTGGCTGCTACTTGTCCATTGTATCTACGATGCTTTCTATTGTTGCAGGAAAAAGGGTGCTTCTTATGATGAACTAAATTGCTAAAGGTTTCCACATGCATCTGAAAATGTGTGTGCTCAGGAAGGAGAAGATTTGATTTCATCTGCTGAAGGACGATGATGACAGCATGGAATTAAACAATGGACGTTTGAGAGGGAAGAGCGACTGAATTGGTGTGACTTAAAAGTCAATGCCTGACAGCCAACCAGAAAAGGATTTTCCTGGATTTTGTTACAAGAATAAGACAGAATTGATAGGCATTATGGCATAATTATTAGTGATAGATTGGTCAGAGAAGGAGGCAGAGAGGGTGAGGAGAGCGCTGGTGTTAGATCTATTTGAGGCGTTTGCTGTCTGTAAGCTGACTTCGTAACTTTGCTCCTCATATCTCATGAGAATAGCCCCAGCTTTCCCTCTCGGCCGAAGGGTTGGCATTTCCAGCTATTAGCAAGTTGTGCTATAGTTTTCTAGGTTCGTATAAAATTCTGTATTTGCATTTGTTCTTATTGAAAGATGCTCCTTTGTCTCTTACGCTATCCACTCAACTCATGCTCTGTAATTGAGATGATACTGTGATTACCTGTATTGTGTTCTTGAGTGAATATTCAGATTCGATATTGTGCTTCTGTTTGACCAATCCATATACGAATGAAAAGAAAATAGATAAATGCAAGCTAACAGAGAAACTGGGTCTGTCTTTATTCATTAGAATGATGATAAAGAGATGTATATAAATGTGTATAGAAGGGTGTAAATATAAATATTCTCTTTGTTCTAGGTCCTCATAAGGGGAATATTTCATCTAAGTCATTTGCCAAATCCCTGCCAAATTCTCCGGTCCGTCGGATGACATGACGTAATATGGACCAAAATCTAGTCTTATTATTAGAGAGAGAAAATATAGGCAAATAGGTAAACTTATTGTAGCGCGTGATATAAATAGTTACATGCTCTGCTTTGCTTACCAGAAACCCTTTTCCCGTGCCGTGTGCTATCACCCACAAACGTTATTTAAAACAATCTGTTTAAGAACCATTCAAGGTCATCAGGGCCAGACTTTCTGCAGAACATAGCTGGCTCTATGAGGGGCCCCCTGAAAGGCTGAGGCCCTGGACCATAGCCCAATAAAGAAACGCTTAGTTTCCAGTTCAAACACTGTGTTGGGAACCATTGCAAAACAACAGTTGCTGCTCCACATGACGAAAATAAGAAGTAATAAGAAGTTGTAAACTGGAAGCTACATTCAGGCCTTCATTATGAGTGGTCCAGTGCAGAATGCAATAATTATCGCCTCAGTTAAAATCCAGTGTCCCAGGGATTGCAATTTGACAGATGCAATAATTATCGACTAATACAAGTTTGCCCTTTAATAAAGAGGGTTTGACACCCAGATTATGGTGCTTTCCACACCAATATTGCATGTACTGGTATATACTGGGCATTTAACCTGCTGAAATTACCTGGAATCAAATTGCAGAGCAGGCATGCATGTTTGCCAAGGCAGAGAAAAAGAACACCCACTCCCAATGTGTGTATGAAAGTTGTAAATAAGAATAAACTAATATTTTTTTAAAAAGTTTATAGAAATAAGTTTCACTAACAAAGAATATTAATACAGGATAATATCCTTGTTGTTTACCAGCCATTCGACAATAGTTGCCATCAGTAGCGGTGCATCCATTAGGGCGTTGGGGCGTAGCCCCCCCACCCACAGCATCGCCCGCAGCGTCGGCGTCTTTGAACTTAAGTAAACTCAATCAGTTTACTTAAGTTCAAAGAAGCCGAGGGAGAACTGACAATCATGTCAGTCAGCATGACGTCGGACCGCCCACCCCCTTCAGAGTCTGAAGGGGGTGGACGGTCTGGCGTCATGTTGACTGACATGATTGTCAGAGGGACCAGGCAGAGGCAACAGGCAGCAGCACAAGTGTGCATGATTGGGGAAGGTGAGCGAATTTTCGCTCCCTGCCCAGTCATGCGCACTAGTGTCCTCTCTGGCTGGCGCATGCCCATTAGGAGACCGAGGGATGAGCAAAGGCTCAAACATCGGTCTCCTATTGGGCAGGCGGGCGAGCAGTAACAGTGCCCTAAGCCAATCCTGGCGCTGCTGGCAGCGCAAGGATTGGCTGAGAGCCTGAGAGGGGCTTAAGGCGCCAACGGACGGACCTGAGGCGGCGCGGACGTGCAGTCTCAGGACCTCAGGTAGGATAAGGATTTAAAAAAATGTATTTTAACACTCCCCCACGGCCCCCACCCCCGCGTGACATCCCCCCCCCGCGAGCCGCGACTGGTGTCTGGTGGTATATTTACGTCCCTTTTCCATTGTTGATGGTGTGGCTCCATACTCGATCATACATGCGTCGCCTGGTTATTTGTGTTCCTGGCCTTTGTTTCGGATATGATATCGTGCTTTTGTGGGTGTTTTGCTTTCTTGCCCCTTGCAATGGTAGTTGGAATTGAATCCAGGTGTTTATTGCGCTTCTGTTCTCTTTCCGGTCACATCATGGGAAAAATCTTGACTACTGGATTTTCCTGAACGGTAGATTTGCTGCTAGACCGCACTTAGCGAGGCTTGTGAACTGTCTTTATAGACGATGAATGAACAGAGACCGCGGGGAGCCAGCTTGACTTCGAGCTCAGAAGCGTCTTTGTGAAGCACTGGTGTGGAGGACGTGGGAGAGGCCCAAGGAGAAAGCGAAAGCTGGGGGGACCTGCGGAATCACCTGGAGTATGTTAGAGCCACGACGGGCGCTCTTTAATGGAGCCCAGGAGCTTCCCAGGGCACGACAGAACACGGGCTCCTTTGTGACCTGGAAGAATGGGCTCTCCTGCAGGACCGTGGGGCAAGGGAAGAAAATGATCGCCGGCGGGAGCTGGAAGAGGGGCAAATGCAGCCGGGTCTGGTATAACAGGAGATCAGAGGCTCCTACACGGTTTGAAGACATGCAAGAACTGTCATCTACAGGAGCTTGCGAAGCTTGAAGGAATGGTATAACAGGTTAGTCTGCATTAGGTTCTTTTAGCTTATGTGATTGGAGAACAGGCCCCTTGAGAAGCTAATGTGGACTCCTCAAGAATGTGGGAGCTGGTTAGAAGAGGAGGTCCTACAAGATCTGGCAGAACCTGAAGCCAGGATATAAAAGGTTATTCGGGAAACAGGAGCAGTAGGAGTTCCCGTACGACTTGGGAGCAGAGAATGGAAGATCCGGAGGGAGGTGGTAACCGGGCTTAGATTAGCTGAGAGCCTGAGAGGGGCTGTAGGCGCCAACGGACGGACCTGAGGCGGCGCGGACGTGCAGCCTCAGGACCTCAGGTAGGATAAGGATTTTTAAAAATGTATTTTAACACTCCCCCACGGCCCCCACCCCTGCGTGACATCCCCCCTCCCCCGCGAGCCGCGACCGGAGTCTGGTGGTATATTTACATCTCTTTTCCATTGTTGATGGTGTGGCTCCATACTCGATCATACATGCGTCGCCTGGTTATTTGTGTTCCTGGCCTTTGTTTCGGATATGATATCGTGCTTTTGTGGGTGTTTTGCTTTCTTGCCCCTTGCAATGGTAGTCGGAATTGAATCCAGGTGTTTATTGCGCTTCTGTTCTCTTTCCGGTCACATCATGGGAAAAACCTTGACTACTGGATTTTCCTGAACGGTAGATTTGCTGCTAGGCCGCAGTTAGCGAGGCTTGTGAACTGTCTTTATAGACGATGAATGAACAGAGGCCGCGGGGAGCCAGCTTGACTTCGAGCTCAGAAGCGTCTTTGTGAAGCACTGGTGTGGAGGACGTGGGAGAGGCCCAAGGAGAAAGCGAAAGCTGGGGGGACCTGCGGAATCACCTGGAGTATGTTAGAGCCACGACGGGCGCTCTTTAATGGAGCCCAGGAGCTTCTGAAGTACTGGGAATTTTAAGCCCAGCGGTGCAGGGGAACACACCCTATGACTTCGGGTTCTTCCTGTTTCAGACCTACAGAAACACAGAGTCTTCTGGGTGAAGTCAAAGATCAGTTTATTGGCTGCAGACCAATTACAGGCATCCTAGAAGTACAACAGCGTGTATGTTCTCAGGAGACTGCTTAAAATTACAGAAACGGGCTTCTCCTTAATACAAAATATCCTGCTTCAGGCATACATTCCTTGTTTTATGATATGGCCATATAAATGTATACATTACAAACGAAAAGGCAGAGTCATGATGACCATCCCACATTCCAGTTAAGCCAGCCCACAATTATTTACCCAGCAAGGCTCAGATCCCACATCAGATATCAACAGGCCCCAATAAACACGAGCATCTCCTGTTTGGAAAACAAGCCATAAAACAGGAACAGTCAGGTGTGAAAGAGATTAGCTTGAAGGCTCGTGTGGAATGAAAAGGCTTTATGGTGTGTCAAACCCTGATGCTAATCACAGGTGGCCGAAGGACGGGGAGCTTGTGAGACCGGACTGAACTGGGGCAGCGGAGCCAAGCTGCCCAGGTCACAGAGAAGTCAAAGGAAGGCACATGTGTTCTAAAGGCCAGTATTTGCTCGTAATATGTAGCCTATGTGAGGGCAACCATAAGATGGCCACCGCCCTAAGATGGAACCCACGAAGTCAATGTATAATAACGTATACATAGTGCATTTATAGCTAAAACGTTACACAAAGCACTTGTACATACCGTATTGACCATTCGCGGTTCGCTAATACCGGGATAGACAGGGGTAGGGCCCCGCCTCCTATGCGGTCCCAAATTCTAAACTACCACAGACCCTCCTTTTGCCCTTACATAGGCAATAACTATGCTCACATCAATCCGAGTCTAGGTCAATATTCACGAAGTCATGGAGATGTTGCTGTAGCATCATCCTATTACTTAGCTCGTCCCTCGATACAGGTTTCCTTACACATAATGTAGCACAGAGGCCACATATCGCAGGAGCACACTGTATGCACAGACAGAACAGGAAAAGGATGGCTAAGATCATTACAATGACCATCAGAATCTTCCAACCCCAGGCAGATATCAGTTCCCAGAACCACCCCACCAGTGACCAATCTCCTTTATCCACGTGTATGGATTCAGATATTTTATGCAGTTTGGAGATGGCTTGATAAACCGTTGGAGCGTTATCTGGTATGAAAATGCAACAACTGGATTGGATGACCTTACATACCCCACCGCGGTCTGCAAGTATGACGTCTAGAACCATGCGGTTCTGCAAAGTCATGAGGCGATCCGCTTGGAGCTCAGCTGTCAAATTACCAAGAGCACCAGCCGTAACATTAACAGTGGATTCAACCACACGAGTCAGTTGTCTCAGGTTCCTACTATTGACCATAGGTCCCCAAAACGGCAGGAAACCCAAAAAGAAGTCTCCCGCTTCCTGACCGGCAGTATCCTCCTTACTAATCACGCCTCTCACAACTCTGGTCTTGTGATAGTCGGAGGCAGCAGTAAATGTCGGCGGTAGCAGATTTGCAATATAACATGTGCCCGAGAAATCAGGGGGCAACCATGTATATGCTCGGTCATTGCAGACAAAATATGTACCCTTGGCAGCCTAAAACGCAGGGGAAAACTGTGACGGAAGAGTGTACGTCTCAGTACAGTCACTTCTCCCCAGTTGAGCTCTTGGATTCTGACCATTACCTTGTAAACAAAACCGACCTATGTGGGGTACGACCCAGATTGGGGATGAGATTTTTCGCTGCCTTTCACCCAGACTAATACTATACCCCGTCGCGTTCCATCCTACATAAGCTCTCAATTCATCTTTGGGAATAGATGAGTATGCATCGATATCTCTGCTCATATCGGCAACTCCTTTCATTAAAGCTTTATTATTTGTGCTAGGTCTGATGGAACGCGGTTGTCGCGGGGAGTAGGCGTCTAATGCAAAGAGAAACATGGTCTGGAATGCCCATGACGATCCATTGTAACTAAACGGCAGCACTAGATAAGGAATACCCTTGTTAATGGTATGTGGCATTAACCCACACACCCAGCAATTGGTTGTATTCATGACTAGTTGGTGCTGGTGCAGGAGCTGAATAAACGAGTTGTTTACAAACTCTGATCGTCTAGCTTGTTCATGTTCAGGCAGAGGGTGAAAAGAGTGTGAGGAGACAGTAGGAGGAGGTATAGGCTGTACAGTGGGTGCAATGGGCTCTTGAGAGGAGAAGAAAACAAATCCTACAGTAAACACTACCATACTACATAATATAAACAAACATAAAAATACAAAACGTTTGCTCTTCATTATTTTACATATTTTCGTTTTAAAGTTCATTTCTTCAGCGAGTCTCTCCATCTTGAAAAACTCCATCCTCTAATCGTGCCGCTCGCGGCGGGTGAGTATCTTCTGCTAAGGGGTACGCCTGTCGGTCCAGGGAATGCCCTAGACCAACCAGAACCGTTGACCTAACGTCTTCGGCCTGTACCCCAAAGTCTTGGCACCGCGACCCTGCGGCTGAACCCGGATGGTGGTTCGAAAAACAAAAATCAAGAAAGTCCTTCAGATGGGAGAGCTATGATATCAAAAAACAAAAAGGTAAGGGAAAGAATATTTATTTGTCCATAGGCCTTGGTCTTAAGTTATAGCGGAAACGGCCAGGTACTGTCTGATCTTGAAACAAGAGTTCAGGCTCGGTGGTGTCCAATCGAATTGACGGTGGCACGGCTTCTTGCAAAATATCGTCACTCTGTTGTGCTGAAGTTGTGCCTCTTACGCGTGCATCACTGAACGGCACAAAACGAGGTACAGTGTCTGTTTCAGAGTCAGCAATACCCTCCTGGACCCACTGGTCATACGGCAGAGGCAAAGGTATCCTTTTGATGTGGGCGCCGTGGATCCAGTTCTTTTTCCCCTTTACTCGAACAGCTGATCTTGTAGACAGAAGTACGAGATGAGGGCAAATCCAACGGGGCTCATCGTTGCTTTTGCGCTGTAAATTCTTGATGAGCACCCATGTGCCTGGGTCGATAGGGTGTCCTGGAGCTTCAGAGGCCTGGGGAAGAGTATCGTGCACCTGTTGGTGTAAAACACGCAATTTAGCTGTCAATTCGTACAAGTAATCAAGCAGTACTGGATGTTCGATTTCGCTGAATTTCGTATCTACTCTCCCTTTCGTCTCTTCTTCTGTTCTGAACAAACAATCATGTTGCTCAATCTCATCTAGGTCTGCTGGAATTGGTAATAGTGTAGCTGGATTCAACGTGTTGCATCTCTTTATGTGTATATGATTTGCTAACAGTGTCAGTTCATATCCACACAAACGCGCACTAGTTAAGTGTTGTGTCTTGGTCCTGTTTAACAATGTGTCCACAGCATGTGGAACCATAACAATCAATGTATTATCCATTACTAGGCCAGCAGACTGTCGAATAGACATAGCTGCGGCGGCTGTAGCTCTCAGACAACTTGGCAATGCCCTCGCTACCGGGTCCAAGGTTGACGAAAAATATGCGCATGGACGCGGTCTATCGCCAAAAGGCTGTGTTAACACTGATAATGCGCAACCATCTTTTTCATGAACATACAATGTAAAAGGCTTGCTGTAGTCAGGGGTACCCAACACAGGAGCTGAACATAATGCATTACGCAATTCCCAAAAACTTTTCTGACACTCTTCAGACCATGGAATAGGATTCGGTGTGTCTTTGCATGTTAATGCTAACAAAGGTTTTGCCAGCGAGGAGAAATTTGGTATCCAGTGCCTACAGTATGAAGTAATGCCCAAGAAAGCACGTACTTCTCTCTGTGTTCTTGGCACACTTAATTGTGCAATGGCTTGAATTCTTTCTGGGGTCAGTTTCCTTCCCTCCTTCGATAAGAGATGACCTAAGTAGGTCACTTCTTGTCGACAATATTGCAGCTTTGAGAGAGACACTTTGTAATGGAAGGCAGACAAATGACGCAACAATGACAATGTAGCTTCTTTGCAAATCTTTTCAGTATCCGCGGCGATTAGTAAATCGTCAACGTATTGAATAAGGATAGCGCCACTGGGTAAAACCAGTGCATCAAGCTGCGCTTTTAAAGCCTGACTGTATATTGATGGACTTTCACAGTAGCCCTGTGGACTGTGTTGAAAGCGGAAGCTGCGACCTCCTAAACTGAAGCCAAAAATGTCTCTGCTTTCCTCTGCAATTGGGATGCTAAAGAAGGCATTCCTCAGATCGATCACTGAGAACCATGCAGCGGAGGCTGGAATCATGGTTAACAAGGCAGTTATATCAGGGACAACTGGAAACTGTGGCACAACAATCTTATTAACCTCTCTAAGATCAATCACAAATCTGTAAACAGGTGGCTGTGAAGGGTCCGTTCGTTTTAAGACAGGTAAAACAGGACTATTGCAAACGTTGCCTCTTGTCTCTTCAATTACACCCTTTTTAATCAAATCACTGACAATTGCTAACAACGCTTTCTGACCTTCATTGGAGATCTTGTACTGGGGAATACGTGGCAATCTGACATTGGCTTTTAAAGTGACCACGTATGGTGGTATTTCCAGAAGACCCACATCATTGGGACCAGTAGCCCAAAGGCCATCCGGAAGGGATGACAATTCAGGTGGCATTGCATTTTTAGACAAATGCATTGGGGAAATCACTTTCTTACCTAATGTAAGTTGTACTCCTGAGGGAGAACAATATAGTGTTGCATGCAATCTTTTTAGCAAATCTAATCCTAGCAAATTTTCACCACAACCTGTCGTTAGGATGAGGGGTGCTTTTAGCTCACAAGGTCCAACAGAAAGTGACATAGGACTAGAAATCGGGTTCCTAACTGGGGCGCCAGAAAAACCTACTGAAACATTAATTTCGCCAGACAAAGGCGCACCAGGGAGTTTTGAATGCATGATTGAACTCTTTGCAGCACCAGTATCCAGCAGAAAGGGCTCCGTTACATTTGCTGTAGTTACTTTAACATAAGGTCCGCTCTGATCCACTGGCACTGAAACAACTCCCTCTCTCTGTCTACGGCTGTCCTAGTAATCATCATCTTCTACATTGTCGTCTTCTGCATAATAATCATTATTATAGTACTGAGCTGTATTACCAGTTGCATTGGCTTGCTGATCAAAGCTATTTATGGTATTTTGAGGCGGAAGAGGACGCGCGTTCTGGGGAACATTTCCACGCCCTCTGCCTCTAGGAGCTTGCTGACCACCTCTACCTCTTGCGCCATACGCATTACTGTTACGCTGCATTAATTTAGGGCAACTATATTTAAAATGACCTTCCTCTTTGCAGTATGAACATTGATTGGGACCTACAGGGATTCGTGGTTGATAATACCCATTCATTTGCTGATTATTCTGAAACTGTTGGGGTTGCTGATAGATACCTTGGGTTTGCCTATAATTATTCTGTCCTCCACGTGGCGGATAAGCCTGCTGTAAAAGGACCTTTGTTTTCAGTTCTTTCGTTTTCTTATCTGTTCTATCCTTCTCATCTTTGTCTCTATTTTCATAATACTGTGCAGTAGCCAGTATTTGCGCTGAAGAGGAAACAGCCCAGGAACTTTCTGAGTCTTTTAATTTCTTACACAACTCGGGAAGTAGATTCTGCACAAATTTATCAACAAATAACCGTTGGCCACCTTCAGTGCTCATGTCTTGACCACTGTGGTCGATAAACGTTTCTTCAAACCTGGTAAAGAAATCGGACACTGTCTCTTCTTTCTTCTGCTTGCATGCGGACAGTTTATCCCAATTTACGCGCATCGCGGGCATTATAGTCTTCATGTATGTAATAATTCAACCAGGGAGTTCTGCTACTAAAGGGTCAGGCTTCGCACCACCAACTTGGCCAGCATCTGCAGCAATGATATTAGCCCATGTGTTACCCAATTCTGCAGCGTGATCTACATTACGAATGGATCCCCATAAAGGCTGTGGAACCACATTCCCAAACAACATATCTATGTCAGCCAGATTCATTACACATGATTCTGCAGTTTGTGATAACTCCTTATAATATCCGGTAGGGTTTTTACGGGGGTCAGGCAATGTCTGCTTAAGCGCTAACACTTCAGATCGTTTCCAAGGGACATGCACCCAAACACGCTGAAAATATGGCTGAACAGGTGGGTTAGCAGCCAAATCACCAGGTCTCCAAACTGGAGGAACCTCACGCATTGGGTATTGACGTGCTTTTACCTTCTTCCCCACAGGGAAATCCTGCTCAAACAATGATTGCTGGCAATCGCCATTTCTGAAGGACAGTAAAGTCGCAACTGCTTTATCTACATTGGGACCCACAATTATACCTGTTTCAAAATCAAATTGCACTCGACACAATTCCTGTGGGTTTGGGTTTGAACCATTATCCTCCAATTCCTCACAGAGGAATTCACACATTTTATCAAAGACATACCTCTGTTTTGGGGCATCCCATTGGTGAAAAACGTTAACAACTGATTCCACATTATAGAGTGAAGGGAAACCAATCCACCTACGCGCCAGATGATCTAACACCTCTTTCTCGTCAGAACCAGGCAGCTGACTACGCAATTGCTTACGCTGTAAGCCAGGAGTCGCACTAGATGATCCAAAGAGAGGCGACATTAAACTAGTAACTACATTAGCTAGTCGTTGTCGTGCTGAAGGAGAAGTTGAGGCGAAAACGGGGGGATAGACAGAGGGAAGAAAAACGGATTCAGATACAGGTACCTGGGTAGTGTAAGAAGGAGCGCCGGGGAAGCCGCTGGCGTGCTAGGCAAGGTCACAGGAAGCGCGGGGGCAACAGGTAACAAAACTGGCGACCCTTGAGAGGGCTGCACTGCAGGGATAGGAGCCAGCTGAGGAGGAGCTGGCGGCTGTGGGAAGGCTTGCGGCATATTCACTGGGGGCTGCACATTTACAAGCTGTGGAGGCGCTGTGGCATTTTGCGCATACGGGGGTGGCGAACTTAGCAAATGGGACATTAGAGAATCTTTCTCTTTCTCTTTTGTATCATCTTGCACAAGGGGTGACAAAACAGGGTAACATTTATCGATCCCTAGTTTGCGCTGTCTATGTAGCTGTTCATTCATTTGTTCCTCCTCATTATCTTTAAATTGCACAGCTGCTTGCATCATTGACATACCTCTTTCTCTCTCATTCCTTTTCACTAGCTTAATTTCCTTCTGTTTGGCTTCCTTTCGCCATAGGCGGAAAGAATCAAACATCGCCGGCCGGGCTTTCTTTTTAAACAATTTCACTTCCAAATTATCTAAGATATCTGTATCGAAACTACCATTTTGGGGCCATTTTAAAACACCGTCCTTTCTGGTGTATCGGATCCATACTTCATTATATGCAATGGGGCCCACGCCATGTTTTACATAAAGCTCATAAGTTGGAGTTCCAATTGGAGGAACCGGACATGAATCCTCTAACTGGAAATCCCTTCCACAACCCAAACAAAACAATCTTCCAAATACACTAGCACCAGGCATCTTCGCTCACTAGTCTAGTTCCAAACTTCAAAGGATTATCGATTACGATAGTCTCGTGAATACACGAGTCCTCTGGCTTTGGCGTTTGCAAACTCCAAATCAAAATAATCCCGAAGGATACCAAACAAAACTGGGAGACGCTCCACTTATACTTAACTGAATATCGATGATCAATGGCGTCACCAGAAGACTCTCTCGATTGTTTCGCTCTACCAAAATCGTCAAGGGTCCAAAACAGGGCGATTAATCAGGGCAGCAGTCCTTCGTAGCCGTCGGGACGCGGAGAACCTCGCAGAAAAGACTTTTGGACCACGTCGACATGCAGGGGTCGATGAAGTGGCGGCCTTCCTCCAGAATTTCCACACGAAGCTCCTCACGAACCTCTGGCTTGGACCGGTACCGCTGAAATCGTCCCGAGTTGGGCGCCAACTGAAGTACTGGGAATTTTAAGCCCAGCGGTGCAGGGGAACACACCCTATGACTTCGGGTTCTTCCTGTTTCAGACCTACAGAAACACAGAGTCTTCTGGGTGAAGTCAAAGATCAGTTTATTGGCTGCAGACCAATTACAGGCATCCTAGAAGTACAACAGCGTGTATGTTCTCAGGAGACTGCTTAAAATTACAGAAACGGGCTTCTCCTTAAATACAAAATATCCTGCTTCAGGCATACATTCCTTGTTTTATGATATGGCCATATAAATGTATACATTACAAACGAAAAGGCAGAGTCATGATGACCATCCCACATTCCAGTTAAGCCAGCCCACAATTATTTACCCAGCAAGGCTCAGATCCCACATCAGATATCAACAGGCCCCAATAAACACGAGCATCTCCTGTTTGGAAAACAAGCCATAAAACAGGAACAGTCAGGTGTGAAAGAGATTAGCTTGAAGGCTCGTGTGGGATGAAAAGGCTTTATGGTGTGTCACACCATGATGCTAATCACAGGTGGCTGAAGGACGGGGAGCTCGTGAGACCGGACTGACCTGGGGCAGCGGAGCCACCCTGCCCAGGTCACAGAGAAGTCAAAGGAAGGCACATGTGTTCTAAAGGCCCGTATTTGCTCGTAATATGTAGCCTATGTGAGGGCAACCATAAGATGGCCACCGCCCTAAGATGGAACCCACGAAGTCAATGTCTAATAACGTATACATAGTGCATTTATAGCTAAAACGTTACACAAAGCACTTGTACATACCGTATTGACCATTCGCGGTTTGCTAATACCGGGATAGACAGGGGTAGGGCCCCGCCTCCTACGCGGTCCCAAATTCTAAAGTACCACACTTCCCAGGGCACGACAGAACACGGGCTCCTTTGTGACCTGGAAGAATGGGCTCTCCTGCAGGACCGTGGGGCACTGGAAGAAAATGATCGCCGGCGGGAGCTGGAAGAGGGGCAAATGCAGCCGGGTCTGGTATAACAGGAGATCAGAGGCTCCTACAGGGTTTGAAGACATGCAAGAAGTGTCATCTACAGGAGCTTGCGAAGCTTGAAGGAATGGTATAACAGGTTAGTCTGCATTAGGTTCTTTTAGCTTATGTGATTGGAGAACAGGCCCCTTGAGAAGCTAATGTGGACTCCTCAAGAATGTGAGAGCTGGTTAGAAGAGGAGGTCCTACAAGATCTGGCAGAACCTGAAGCCAGGATATAAAAGGTTATTCGGGAAACAGGAGCAGTAGAAGTTCCCGTACGACTTGGGAGCAGAGAATGGAAGATCCGGAGGGAGGTGGTAACCGGGCTTAGATTGGCTGAGAGCCTGAGAGGGGCTGTAGGCGCCAACGGACGGACCTGAAGCGGCGAGGACGTGCAGCCTCAGGACCTCAGGTAGGATAAGGATTTTTAAAAATGTATTTTAACAGTCCCCCACGGCCCCCCCCCCCCCGCGAGCCGCGACTGGTGTCTGGTGGTATATTTACGTCTCTTTACCATTGTTGATGGTGTGGCTCCATACTCGATCATACATGCGTCGCCTGGTTATTTGTGTTCCTGGCCTTTGTTTCGGATATGATATCGTGCTTTTGTGGGTGTTTTGCTTTCTTGCCCCTTGCAATGCTAGTCGGAATTGAATCCAGGTGTTTATTGCGCTTCTGTTCTCTTTCCGGTCACATCATGGGAAAAACCTTGACTAATGGATTTTCCTGAACGGTAGATTTGCGGCTAGGCCGCAGTTAGCGAGGCTTGTGAACTGTCTTTATAGACGATGAATGAACAGAGGCCGCGGGGAGCCAGCTTGACTTCGAGCTCAGAAGCGTCTTTGTGAAGCACTGGTGTGGAGGACGTGGGAGAGGCCCAAGGAGAAAGCGAAAGCTGGGGGACCTGCGGAATCACCTGGAGTATGTTAGAGCCACGACGGGCGCTCTTTAATGGAGCCCAGGAGCTTCCCAGGGCACGACAGAACACGGGCTCCTTTGTGAGCTGGAAGAATGGGCTCTCCTGCAGGACCGTGGGGCAAGGGAAGAAAATGATCGCCGGCGGGAGCTGGAAGAGGGGCAAATGCAGCCGGGTCTGGTATAACAGGAGATCAGAGGCTCCTACAGGGTTTGAAGACATGCAAGAAGTGTCATCTACAGGAGCTTGCAAAGCTTGAAGGAATGGTATAACAGGTTAGTCTGCATTAGGTTCTTTTAGCTTATGTGATTGGAGAACAGGCCCCTTGAGAAGCTAATGTGGACTCCTCAAGAATGTGGGAGCTGGTTAGAAGAGGAGGTCCTACAAGATCTGGCAGAACCAGAAGCCAGGATATAAAAGGTTATTCGGGAAACTGGAGCAGTAGGAGCTCCCGTACGACTTGGGAGCAGAGAATGGAAGATCCGGAGGGAGGTGGTAAGCGGGCTCAGATTGGCTGAGAGCTTGAGAGGGGCTGTAGGCGCCAACGGACGGACCTGAGGCAGCGCGGACGTGCAGCCTCAGGACCTCAGGTAGGATAAGGATTTTTAAAAATGTATTTTAACACTCCCCCATGACCCCCACCCCCGTGTGACATCCCCCCCCCCCCGCGCGAGCCGCGACTGGTGTCTGGTGGTATATTTACGTCTCTTTTCCATTGTTGATGGTGTGGCTCCATACTCGATCATACATGCGTCGCCTGGTTATTTGTGTTCCTGGCCTTTGTTTCGGATATGATATCGTGCTTTTGTGGGTGTTTTGCTTTCTTGCCCTTTGCAATGGTATTCGGAATTGAATCCAGGTGTTTATTGCGCTTCTGTTCTCTTTCCGGTCACATCATGGGAAAAACCTTGACTACTGGATTTTCCTGAATGGTAGATATGCTGCTAGGCCGCAGTTAGCGAGGCTTTTGAACTGTCTTTATAGACGATGAATGAACAGAGGCCGCGGGGAGCCAGCTTGACTTCGAGCTCAGAAGCGTCTTTGTGAAGCACTCGTGTGGAGGACGTGGGAGAGGCCCAAGGAGAAAGCGAAAGCTGGGGGGACCTGCGGAATCACCTGGAGTATGTTAGAGCCACGACGGGCACTCTTTAATGGAGCCCAGGAGCTTCCCAGGGCACGACAGAACACGGGCTCCTTTGTGACCTGGAAGAATGGGCTCTCCTGCAGGACCGTGGGGCAAGGGAAGAAAATGATCGCCGGCGGGAGCTGGAAGAGGGGCAAATGCAGCCGGGTCTGGTATAACAGGAGATCAGAGGCTCCTACAGGGTTTGAAGACATGCAAGAAGTGTCATCTACAGGAGCTTGCGAAGCTTGAAGGAATGGTATAACAGGTTAGTCTGCATTAGGTTCTTTTAGCTTATGTGAATGGAGAACAGGCCCCTTGAGAAGCTAATGTGGACTCCTCAAGAATGTGGGAGCTGGTTAGAAGAGGAGGTCCTACAAGATCTGGCAGAACCTGAAGCCAGGATATAAAAGGTTATTCGGGAAACAGGAGCAGTAGGAGTTCCCGTACGACTTGGGCGCAGAGAATGGAAGATCCGGAGGGAGGTGGTAACCGGGCTTAGATTGGCTGAGAGCCTGAGAGGGGCTGTAGGCGCCAACGGACGGACCTGAGGCGGCGCGGACGTGCAGCCTCAGGACCTCAGGTAGGATAAGGATTTTTAAAAATGTATTTTAACACTCCCCCACGGCCCCCACCCCTGCGTGACATCCCCCCCCCCCCGCGAGCCGCGACTGGTGTCTGGTGGTATATTTACGTCTCTTTTCCATTGTTGATGGTGTGGCTCCATACTCGATCATACATGCGTCGCCTGGTTATTTGTGTTCCTGGCCTTTGTTTCGGATATGATATCGTGCTTTTGTGGGTGTTTTGCTTTCTTGCCCCTTGCAATGGTAGTCGGAATTGAATTCAGGTGTTTATTGCGCTTCTGTTCTCTTTCCGGTCACATCATGGGAAAAACCTTGACTACTGGATTTTCCTGAACGGTGTTGCAGGGATTCTGCTTATACACAGAACTATGCGTAGAACCCCAGGACCTCAGTGAATTGTGGTGTACCAGAAACTCACCTCAGAACCCAGAACCCAGTATCCGGCTAGCATAAGTGTCCCATTCGTTATCCGAGATTTAGCTCGGCGGTCCCAATGAAAAGACAACCCAGAACAAGCGACTCAGTATACTCTCAGGAATGGTGGGAATCGGAAATACCTGTTCGTATATTAATCTCACATCAGTCCACAACAAGAATCAACAGAGACACGGTGAAAATAAAAAGAGTTTATTTTT
Organism: Triturus cristatus; assembly: GCF_964204655.1. Lineage (NCBI taxonomy): Eukaryota > Metazoa > Chordata > Amphibia > Caudata > Salamandridae > Triturus > Triturus cristatus. The sequence goes on along the minus strand of NC_140583.1, from coordinate 1,085,334,330 downwards.
ATAGACCACGTGTCCTAAGATGCAGTACTTTGGCTAATACAAGCAGACAAATGATTAAAATCAAAACCATCAGCATCGTTACAATACCATAGAATATAAAAGGGGTGATCATGTTATAATGACAGTGGATACTACCACCTTCCCTTTACTAAGAAGCTAATATTACTATTATGCTAATAGAAGGTCTCTTAGGCTTGAATAGGGGACCCCATACCTCAAAGATCAGCTTAGTGAAATCACATCACAGGAGCATCAGGAGTCTTCTCGCAGGAAGGCTCGTCTTCGGTCTGAATATTAAACATGATGTCTGCAATATTAAAAGCACCAACTTTCAGGTATTTGCAGCTGCCTGTGTGTTATGGCTAAATAGTGGGTCGATCAACCTAGAGTGGAAAACATGCATTGTCTAACAACCCAGACTGTTTGTCACATCATGTACAGACCAAGGTCGCTGCGCAGAGCTCGAGATGGTAACAACAGATTGCTTTCGTGTGAGGCAAAGTTCGAGTCAGCAGTTTGTTTAAGCAATAACATGTAAACGCAGTGTCGTGCGCAAAAGCAGCAAGATGGCTTTCTAACATCTAACGTGGTTATGCTAACTTAACAATGTATGTACGTATTAAGGGAGTCCTTACTACAACGGTAGATTTGCTGCTAGGCCACAGTTAGCGAGGCTTGTGAACTGTCTTTATAGACGATGAATGAACAGAGGCCGCGGGGAGCCAGCTTGACTTCGAGCTCAGAAGCGTCTTTGTGAAGCACTGGTGTGGAGGACGTGGGAGAGGCCCAAGGAGAAAGCGAAAGCTGGGGGGACCTGCGGAATCACCTGGAGTATGATAGAGCCACGACGGGCGCTCTTTATTGGAGCCCAGGAGCTTCCCAGGGCACGACAGAACACGGGCTCCTTTGTGACCTGGAAGAATGGGCTCTCCTGCAGGACCGTGGGGCAAGGGAAGAAAATGATCGCCGGCGGGAGCTGGAAGAGGGGCAAATGCAGCCGGGTCTGGTATAACAGGAGATCAGAGGCTCCTACAGGGTTTGAAGACATGCAAGAAGTGTCATCTACAGGAGCTTGCGAAGCTTGAAGGAATGGTATAACAGGTTAGTCTGCATTAGGTTCTTTTAGCTTATGTGATTGGAGAACAGGCCCCTTGAGAAGCTAATGTGGACTCCTCAAGAATGTGGGAGCTGGTTAGAAGAGGAGGTCCTACAAGATCTGGCAGAACCTGAAGCCAGGATATAAAAGGTTATTTGGGAAACAGGAGCAGTAGGAGTTCCCGTACGACTTGGGAGCAGAGAATGGAAGATCCGGAGGGAGGTGGTAACCAGGCTTAGATTGGCTGAGAGCCTGAGAGGGGCTGTAGGCGCCAACGGACGGACCTGAGGCGGCGCGGACGTGCAGCCTCAGGACCTCAGGTAGGATAAGGATTTTTACAAATGTATTTTAACATTCCCCCACGGCCCCCACGCCCGCGTAACATCCCCCCCCCCCGCGAGCCGCGACTGGTGTCTGGTGGTATATTTACGTCTCTTTTCCATTGTTGATGGTGTGGCTCCATACTCGATCATACATGCGTCGCCTGGTTATTTGTGTTCCTGGCCTTTGTTTCGGATATGATATCGTGCTTTTGTGGGTGTTTTGCTTTCTTGCCCCTTGCAATGGTAGTCAGAATTGAATCCAGGTGTTTATTGTGCTTCTGTTCTCTTTCCGGTCACATCATGGGAAAAGCCTTGACTACTGGATTTTCCTGAACGGTGTTGCAGGGATTCTGCTTATACACAGAACTGTGCGTAGAACCCCAGGACCTCAGTGAATTGTGGTGTACCAGAAACTCACCTCAGAACCCAGAACCCAGTATCCGGCTAGCATAAGTGTCCCATTCGTTATCCGAGATTTAGCTCGGCGGTCCCAATGAAAAGACAACCCAGAACAAGCGACTCAGTATACTCTCAGGAATGGTGGGAATCGGAAATACCTGTTCGTATATTATTCTCACATCAGTCCACAACAAGAATCAACAGAGACACGGTGAAAATAAAAAGAGTTTATTTTTATAGACCACGTGTCCTAAGATGCAGTACTTTGGCTAATACAAGCAGACAAATGATTAAAATCAAAACCATAAGCATCGTTACAATACCATAGAATATAAAAGGGGTGATCATGTTATAATGACAGTGGATACTACCACCTTCCCTTTACTAAGAAGCTAATATTACTATTATGCTAATAGAAGGTCTCTTAGGCTTGAATAGGGGACCCCATACCTCAAAGATCAGCTTAGTGAAATCACATCACAGGAGCATCAGGAGTCTTCTCGCAGGAAGGCTCGTCTTCGGTCTGAATATTAAACATGATGTCTGCAATATTAAAAGCACCAACTTTCAGGTATTTGCAGCTGCCTGTGTGTTATGGCTAAATAGTGGGTCGATCAACCTAGAGTGGAAAACATGCATTGTCTAACAACCCAGACTGTTTGTCACATCATGTACAGACCAAGGTCGCTGCGCAGAGCTCGAGATGGTAACAACAGATTGCTTTTGTGTGAGGCAAAGCTCGAGTCAGCAGTTTGTTTAAGCAATAACATGTAAACGCAGTGTCGTGCGCAAAAGCAGCAAGATGGCTTTCTAACATCTAACGTGGTTATGCTAACTTAACAATGTATGTACGTATTAAAAGAGTCCTTAGTACATGCCCCCTTGATCGAAGCACTATCCAGTAGGCAAGAAAATAGAGAACGCAGAGTTCGGTTTCGACAGAGCAAAACAAGGCGTATACCATCAAAAAGTTTCAGTTCGGGCGAAGTCTGAAAAAATGAAAAATGAAAAGGGGAGAAAAATCAAAAAACCTCAAACGAATAACGGGAAGAGAAAAAAAGAAAAAGAAATGCTGCGCCGGGTAGCAGTCCAACGGCACAGGTAAAGTTCAAGACATGGGAGCAAAAACAAAGTGGACCACAGTTCACTTAATCCATGAACGTATATGCAGCATACGTGGCAACTGCTTCCAACAAGAAATCGTTTGCAGAGCCACTAAAAGTTTCAGTCCAATTAAGTAAAGAAAAGGAACATACATGTTCTTCAATAAGCGGAGCCTCTAGCACAATCAGAGGGCAACCAAACTGTTCCTCCAGACAGCTCATATCCAAGAAGTCGTAGGCAGCCCTCGCGATGTCCCAATTACCCAGGATACCATGCGCCGCACCACTGGCCATAATCCGAACACCAGAACAGGCAAACTCGTGAGACACCAAGGGCCTCATCAGTCGATCATAATCCGGCACCGGAGACACCGTGTTGGTTAAGCACAAATCCAGAGGCCATTCAAAGGGACAATCTAGGCAGTGAAAGACAGGCTGTACGCAGGTGAAGTAGGAGTACCGGAAGGATAATCCATACGCCAGGCTCAAAGTCGCCAATGGCAGCGTACCATAATAATCAAGCATCCTGTCACGAAGAAGATGCAGACGGGACAGGCTGTCGTGTGGCACAGAAAGAGCAGCCATTCCGCAGTATGAAAAGCAAAAGCAGCACACCTGCCACCAGCGCCAGAATCAGCGGAACACCTCCAAAGACGCTCGAGAAAATAGAATGAAAAAATGCCGGAATCACACCAAAAATAGTTTGGAAAGAGGTCACGAGGCCTGAGCCCACAAGTTTAAAAAAATGAGCCAGGCCGGTTGTGGACGAGGCATTGAAAATTGTTTGGATCAAAGCTCCAAAATGCAGGGGGAGGTCAGTATTTAAAAGCGCCTGCACCTCAGTGCGCGTATTTGCAACGTGAAGGACAAATGTTTCACGGGAGGAAGTCAATGGCACCTCCTTTTGGGACAATAGAGCCCTTATTCTGCTCATCTTGTTGAACTCTGCTTTCAAGGTCGGAATCGAAGGCCAGATGGAAACATCCAGCCGCCCTTGCGGGGGTGGAAAGAGAACATTATTGCAGCAGACCACTCTCTGCGATACAGTTACTATATAGGGGATTCCCACTAACATCCCGCAGCAAGCTTCATTATTCAAAATCAAATAACTACCGTTTGCAATCAGCGTGAAACATGGTGTAATCACTGGCACCGGGATACCTTTGAGGACGCAGGCCAATTCGGGGCGTGTATATTACAAGCACCGTGCAACTGAATGTGCCTACATACTACAGAATGATCAGGGGTCGTTGTACATTCCTCACCTTTCAGATAAACTTCAGTACCATCCCTAGTACATCTATACGTAAAAGGGAGAGACCAAACCTCATGTATGAAGGCGGTACCCAGCTGTTCATATCTACCCAGAGCATAGTGTTTCATACAGGACGTAAACTTAAAAAGCGCGAACGGGAGAGTGATGAACCCATGTAATAACCACACTGCGGAATCCAATTCCGCCACAGAGAAAGGTAACGGCTCCAATTTTTCAATATGTAACAAGGAATATGTAGCATCTTTCATGGACATGAACTGCTGTTTGTCAGTAAGGTGAAAAGGAAGAAATAATGATGTTGTATTCAGATAGTCCCAGGGGACCTTCCCTGCCTTTAACGTTTGTATTGTCCATGCAAACTGCATAACAGAACGCAACTGGTTTTGACCATGATACAATACCGACATATCATCATGTACAATATCAACAATAGAAGAAACAATATTGTCTAATGTATTAATTCGAGAAGAAAGAGTGCTAATGCTGTTATCAATAACTGCTAATACCTTTTCCATATTAGCTTGATCAATAGCTCTCAATCTGGAAGCCGCCTCAATTTGCGACAATTTCCATACCTCGTTGTAAATAGCATACGCCCACCTTTTGGTTCTGCCACCCACAGGACCTTTAACAAAATCATTCAAATCTATTTTGTCATGTAATTTTGATAAATGAACTTTGACAGATGCCAAGGTGGAATGTCGCAGCCAGGACTGACATAATTTCCCTACAGAGTATGTATTTACCGTATGTGACGACTCAAACCGAGGGTCTACGCGTTCCTGAGTATACCCTGGTTTCAGCCCTAGAAAACGACGTTGACAGGTATCAGAACTGCTTTGCCAAATTAACCATCCCTCACTACTAAATTTCGAAATATTGAAAGATGTATTAGAAACCAATGACCGCAAAGCAGGAAGGGACAGATCTGTCTGGTTATCCCAATGGGGGTAAGCGCCCAGATCCGGCACAGAAGGTGAATTTAGTTTTTTAGAAGTGGCCAATCCGAAACAGGTGGTTTGGAAGATGGTTGAATTTAAAAACAACATATGATTTGGTACGAGACAGGCACGGTGTAAGGCTTCAGTTCCCTGAACCTGCCACGGTTTGGAACCCCAAACCGACTCAAGATCAATAGTAGCCTTCCATAGAGCATAACCTTTGATTGACAACTCATCCATAAAGGACTTAGAATAAAGTAATTAGGTGTGTGTCAGTCTAACCTTTGAGGCAGACTCAGGCATAACTTTAAAATAAAAGGATGCCGGGTCGGAAACACTGAAATCAGTAAAATAAGTATACTTATCAACTAATGTAGGTGAACTGCCGAAAGAGGGGGTGGGACAGTGTTCCCATTGGGTAAAATTTACAACATTTCTAAATGTATTCGCTTTATGCAGGAAGTGATTGCCATAATGCTGAAAACAATACTGTTCTGCATAAGTAGCCGCATTTTCATACAAATCTTCAGCATCAAAAGCGGCATAATATTTCAAATCTGAAAACAGTGCTTCAATGGCGTGTACATCCCAATCATCAGAACGTATGTTCTGTTTAACTACATCACCCATAGAAACACGAAACACATTAGGTACATTGATGACCTCTGTGGGTCCATGAATTTGGAATTTAACAGCATCCCACGCGATTCCATCCAAAACTGGCCAGGCAGTAATATTCACAAAAGTCTGGTCCCTTTTCATGATGTGGGACGAGGAGTGGGGGGCCAAAGTTCCATTGATAAGTCTAATTGTTGATCTCTCTTTGAGATAGTGGCCATCCACCAGACGGAAAAACACTATTACAAATCCAATGGACATAAACAAAAAAATACTGAAAAGCAATAGCTAGATGTATGTCCAAGGGGTAACCAAAAAATGGCTTTTAAACCAACTAGCAAAAACAGCAATGTTCGAAGGGTGAGTGGAGGGCAATGAGTTAGTGTCAAAGGAGAAACGGGACTGGTCAAGCGCTGTAGATTGTAAAACAGGCGAGTGACCATTTGTAGGATAAGCATACTCAGTCTCGTCGGGCAGACCACCAGCCGGTGGTATTAACAGGGGATCAGTAACTGACTGCATCTCGATGACAACATCAGACAAGGTGGTAGAAGCAGGCACCAACATTGAATTTCTTTGCATCGTCTGGCATGAAACTGCTGGAGTCAGACTAAGAAGTATCGGCCACTCGCTGAAGTTTGACATTGTCAATAGAGATGTACCTGTTTTCTTTTCGACCAGGAAGTGGAGGTAAAATGACTGTTCTTGTACCCTGCACTCCAAGCACTGGAACCGGTGCACGGTAAGAGGGGCCGAACTCCTTCTTGTTCTCCACCTTCTCACGGACCAGGTCTCCAACTCGGGGTAGCCAGCCGACTACCGGAATCTGAACCTCAGCTTCAGACGTGGAGGGCAAGTGTTCCTTCGAAAGAGTGTCTCTGGCTTCTTGTAGAGTCTGCAAAACAGCACAGTGATCATCTACGTCAAAGGGTGCGGTCGACGCCGCCATGTCTAGACCATCAAGGTCTGGAACAAACATTCTGATTCCGAAGAGCATCATGTATGGGGTCCGCCCACCCAGAGACCTTCTAGGGAGATTATTAAGTGCATGTTGGACGTTATACAAATGGGCTAGCCAGTTCCGGCCTGTGCCTAAAACACGTGCTGTCAATGATTGCTTTAAGTCACGGTTCATTCGCTCCACCGCACTATTACCCTCAGGTCGGTAGGGGGACGAAAATTTGACTAGGACCCCCAAATTTCTCATAGCCTCCTTGTAAGCCTTAGAGGCGAACGCAGGGCCCTGATCAGAATGGAAGGTACCACACGCAAAAGTTCCCACAAAGACACGCAAATCCCTGATGACAGTCCGTGAGTCAGCACTCCTTTGTGGCCATACCCAAAGAAAACGTGTGCACGAATCCACTGCAACCAAGATATACTTGTACGCAGTATCAGAAGAAAAAGGACCGCAGTGATCTAAATAAACACAACCAAATGGCTTATTAGATATGTACAACTGTGTTTGTGGTGGGCGCGCAACAGTAGAAGGTTTAATCTGTTGGCAAATGTCACAATCAAGAACATAAGCGCGCGCTTGTTTATATAAACCAAACCACCAGTAACGTTGTTGTAACAGAGATATAGTAGCGGACACGCCGGCGTGGGCTGACGCCAACCCCTCGTGTGCTGCTAGTATCAGTGCTAGTCTGCAGTCCGCGTTGGGAATAATTCTGTCACCAACGTCGTTAATCCTCACTAACGGGACGTTATCAGGACTTAAGTGATAAATATAACGAGAAGGAAAACCCTTCGGGTAATCACTTCCCTTCTCTGTAGCAGCAATAGCTGCCAAGATGTCATCATCAATCTTACTTTTGGATCTTGTAACTGCTGCCACTAAGTATGTAGCCACTGCGGTTTTTGCTGCCTCGTCAGCCAAGCTGTAACTGACAGCATGGACACCAAGTCTTTGATGACCAAGAGTGTGAATAACATTCACAAGAGGGAGACGTTCTTTAAAGTCTGCCACTCGAACCCAAAGCAATTTATGCTTAATTGTGCTACCTTTTGTATCTCGATAATCATTTTGAGACCAGAAGTGTAAGTTGTCATTGTAGGACTGGACACAATAAAAGGAGTCACTTACTATAAGAGTCGTGACTCGGGGATCAGCAAACTCCAGTGCAAGCACCAGAGCTCGAAGCTCCGCCAATTGCGCGGTACAATCACCCAATGACTGCGTATGCACTGCATCAGATTGGAATTCACCATTTACGAATGTACCTACGACAATTGCGCAAGCCGCAGAATAAGCGTGCTTTGATCCAATCGCGGGCTGCGCCGAGCCGTCAGTGTATATGACACAATGGTATTCTTCGAGCGGGCGCAAAGACAGAGGAGCTGGATGAACGAATTCATACTGCAAGTACTCTTGAGTCTGTAATGAGGCGTCAAAGATATAAGTGACATCTGGCGACGTCAGAGTTGTGGCCCATTGTATCCACCGTGGATGCAAAGCTTTAGAATTTGGTACACTTGCTTTAGTCACTGCCTCTAGGGCAGGATACGGTGTTACAACCAGAATCTGTTTCCCATGCGACAGTGCGCGTTCCTTAAGGATCGCCATCTGTACAGCAGTCAGAACTTTCTCGACTGTGGAAAAACGTAAGTCAGCAGAGGTGTACAAGTGTGATTTATACGCAATGGGGACTGTATCGCCCTCATTAAACGTCAAATACGTGAAACCCACGGCGCCTGGCACTATTCTTATTACCAGGTCAGTGCGGTTATCACGCGTCAGCAAGTACTGTGAAGCAAGAAGATCAGCCTGTAAAGACTGTAAAATAGCAGAGTGTTCTAGCTGCCAGCTAGACTTCGAAAAAGAAGGTTGTACCAAGGCGTAAAGCGGCTTGATACGCTGGGCATAATCAGGAATATACGTCCGTCCGAAATTCAGAAAGCCCAGCAGAGATTGTAATTTTTTCAGTGTTGTAGGAGCACGCAAGCATGCGCACTTCTCCAGAAAGTGAGGAGCCAATCCCTTACCTTCATTGTTCAGCTCGTAGCCCAAAAACAACACTGTATATTCCACGATGTGAGACTTCGCAAAATTGAATTTGTAGCCATAGTCAGCAAAACTCACTATAATATTGTCGACTCGAGACAGATGTGGCATCAGCTCATCATCCGTGAGGTAGATATCGTCAACATAGGAGTACGCGTCGGGGTCTATTCTTTCCAAGAGAGAAACCACGCGAGCGGAGAAGACGCCAGGGCTATTTTTGGCCAATCTCGTAAACTGTTTTTGTTTGCCGACCGAAGTAAACGCCGTCCACTGGCTACTCAGTGTGGACAGGTTGTGGCTAAAAAAGCCATTGGAAATGTCAAGTGTCGTTTTAAATCTTTTACGCACGAGACTGTCGACAAGAGCCGAGCTGTGTGTATTTTGTACCACGCAGGTCCGGCAATGGGAATTTAGGTGCCGGTAATCCAAAACTAAACGGTACGAGCCGTCAGGCTTCGTTACAGTGAATAAAGGGTTATTCATAGGGGACACACAAGTTTCAATAACACCCTGATATTCCAATTGTTCAAGGATCGCCGCGACGTGTGGCCTTGCTTCACGACGCATGGGATATTGGGGTTGAGGCTGGGGCATACACCGCAATGGAATCTCATGGCAGGGGGACAACCGGTCCCATCCCACCTGAGTACGATATACCGCCGGAGCAAGCGCCAGCGCCCACTCCCCAGCGTACACTTCAGCCTGGTCCTTAGGCACCGTGTGCGCAAAGGACGGGAGGATGACCTCCTCCCCTCTAGGAGCTTCTAAAATGAAAGCTGGGGGCCAATCTGCCTCCGCTAGGAGGATATCATAGGTGGTAGTCAGATTATCCCAAAAAATCCCCTTTATTGTACGTTGTATGTCACCCTCAATTAATAAGACTATTTCATAAAGTCTATCAGGGGGAGCCACTCTGGTGTCAGCTGTCTCAACAGTAACCAATATATCAGTTGCTGTCACCGCCAGAAATGGACGCAGAGCTTGACGGACTATGGTAATTTCCGCCACGCTATCCAGTAGCGTCAGCGCCCATGTCCGGTTCCGAGGCTGTGTCCGCACTATCTGAGGCATACCTTGCCGTCAGAGCCGCCACTTTCTTCTTCTGAAACGGGGGTCTTTGTCGTGCAAATTCGTCCTGCTTGCCTTTACCCTCAGTCTGTCGGGGCTGGTCACGTGGTTGTGGAGCACCCCGACCTTTGCCACCGCCTCCGCCACCGGACTGTGAAGCCGATGTTTCCTGTGAAGAACGAGGAGAACGTTGTTCAGAAACCTGAAATCTATCAGGAGACTTAATAGTAGCACGATCTCGCAGATCATAAGTGCGTTCACTACTTGACTGAACGGGAGAGGCAGGCCGAGAGCCCTGTTTCTGCTGCTGCTTTCCCTGTTGTTTAGACCGCCAATTTTGTTTTGGAAAGCTTGGACGGTCATCCTTACCAGAGGCTTCTGCCTTACCCTGCTGCTTAATATCGGGAGTTTTGATCACAGGCTTAACTCCTAAAGAGCTACGACCCAAATCTCTGTACGCACACGAGATTATCTTCGCAAATTCCTGCGGCTTATCCTCATCAGCAACTTTCTTCAGTTCATTATGAACCTGGAACTGCAAAGCATCACCCTTAAGGTTACCCATTATCATGGTAGCCACCAGGTCAAACTGTCCGAGGAGCCGCATTCCTAATTCTATCGCAGACTCCGCACCGTGGTTCTCTTGAACACGTTTAATAACGGAGGGCAGCATCAACATAGACGGAGTGCCAAAGCACTGCGCGTACGTCGCTGCAAAGACCTTACCCCAGTTAACACAATCATCTACGTTGGGGACCAAGTCTTTAGGCAAACTAATGGTAAGGATCCTGTGTTTCTCCACAGGAGATGTATTCGGGTATACCGCTTCTATTTGGTCAAATTTTTCAGCAAGCCAAAAGGGGAAATCATCCCTAGTTTGGGGGCGCTTGCCCATAACAGAATTAACCATAACAGGACTAATGACTACCGCGTGGTGGTCAGTAGGCTGCCCCGCAACAGCAGGTGCCCCCACCTGCACATTGCGTGACACGTACTGCACTAACGCCCTATATACCGTAATAAGGGCAGTGTGTAGTACACGCAACTCAGCCACCGGCACCGTTAGGTAACGGGGATGAGGCGTAAATCCGGCTAGTACCGGCCAAGTGGCCCCTGCTATTGATAAAGGGCCCATTCTTGGCGGTGTAACCACATGGGGAAGGGCGCCATTAAACCAAATAAGATGCTGCTAAGCAGATATTGGTATTTCTTGTGTCCTATACGGTGTATAGTTCGCTGGCACGGCAGTGGCAGTGTAAGAATGAAAGGTATTATCATCCTCACTCACCGCCGGAATCGTCACCCAAGAGTAGAACAACTCATAGGGATGAGCCGCATCGGCTCCTACCACAAAAATGACGTTCATACCAGTGTCCGGCACCCCATACTGCGTCAAATGACGTTTCAGAGCTGCACGGCTATGCGCCGCAATATCTACCGCCATAAGGACAAGCTAAACTCGAAGTATTCAGTAGCACAAGGGTTCAATAACCTTTTTTAATGATCAAGCTTGAAGAAACCTATATCAACAGAAATAGGTAGGTTTAAATCCGTCAGACTTGTTATCCGGAAACAAGAATGAGGGTGCTGTGGACTAATATAAGCACTACTAAGGCGTTTCAACTCATAGACCAAACGTTAGGTGCGCCATGTTGCAGGGATTCTGCTTATACACAGAACTATGCGTAGAACCCCAGGACCTCAGTGAATTGTGGTGTACCAGAAACTCACCTCAGAACCCAGAACCCAGTATCCGGCTAGCATAAGTGTCCCATTCGTTATCCGAGATTTAGCTCGGCGGTCCCAATGAAAAGACAACCCAGAACAAGCGACTCAGTATACTCTCAGGAATGGTGGGAATCGGAAATACCTGTTCGTATATTATTCTCACATCAGTCCACAACAAGAATCAACAGAGACACGGTGAAAATAAAAAGAGTTTATTTTTATAGACCACGTGTCCTAAGATGCAGTACTTTGGCTAATACAAGCAGACAAATGATTAAAATCAAAACCATCAGCATCGTTACAATACCATAGAATATAAAAGGGGTGATCATGTTATAATGACAGTGGATACTACCACCTTCCCTTTACTAAGAAGCTAATATTACTATTATGCTAATAGAAGGTCTCTTAGGCTTGAATAGGGGACCCCATACCTCAAAGATCAGCTTAGTGAAATCACATCACAGGAGCATCAGGAGTCTTCTCGCAGGAAGGCTCGTCTTCGGTCTGAATATTAAACATGATGTCTGCAATATTAAAAGCACCAACTTTCAGGTATTTGCAGCTGCCTGTGTGTTATGGCTAAATAGTGGGTCGATCAACCTAGAGTGGAAAACATGCATTGTCTAACAACCCAGACTGTTTGTCACATCATGTACAGACCAAGGTCGCTGCGCAGAGCTCGAGATGGTAACAACAGATTGCTTTCGTGTGAGGCAAAGCTCGAGTCAGCAGTTTGTTTAAGCAATAACATGTAAACGCAGTGCCGTGCGCAAAAGCAGCAAGATGGCTTTCTAACATCTAACGTGGTTATGCTAACTTAACAATGTATGTACGTATTAAGGGAGTCCTTACTACAACGGTAGATTTGCTGCTAGGCCGCAGTTAGCGAGGCTTGTGAACTGTCTTTATAGACGATGAATGAACAGAGGCCGCGGGGAGCCAGCTTGACTTCGAGCTCAGAAGCGTCTTTGTGAAGCACTGGTGTGGAGGACGTGGGAGAGGCCCAAGGAGAAAGCGAAAGCTGGGGGGACCTGCGGAATCACCTGGAGTATGATAGAGCCACGACGGGCGCTCTTTAATGGAGCCCAGGAGCTTCCCAGGGCACGACAGAACACGGGCTCCTTTGTGACCTGGAAGAATGGGCTCTCCTGCAGGACCGTGGGGCAAGGGAAGAAAATGATCGCCGGCGGGAGCTGGAAGAGGGGCAAATGCAGCCGGGTCTGGTATAACAGGAGATCAGAGGCTCCTACAGGGTTTGAAGACATGCAAGAAGTGTCATCTACAGGAGCTTGCGAAGCTTGAAGGAATGGTATAACAGGTTAGTCTGCATTAGGTTCTTTTAGCTTATGTGATTGGAGAACAGGCCCCTTGAGAAGCTAATGTGGACTCCTCAAGAATGTGGGAGCTGGTTAGAAGAGGAGGTCCTACAAGATCTGGCAGAACCTGAAGCCAGGATATAAAAGGTTATTTGGGAAACAGGAGCAGTAGGAGTTCCCGTACGACTTGGGAGCAGAGAATGGAAGATCCGGTGGGAGGTGGTAACCGGGCTTAGATTGGCTGAGAGCCTGAGAGGGGCTGTAGGCGCCAACGGACGGACCTGAGGCGGCGCGGACGTGCAGCCTCAGGACCTCAGGTAGGATAAGGATTTTTACAAATGTATTTTAACACTCCCCCACGGCCCCCACCCCCGCGTAACATCCCCCCCCCCCCCCCGCGAGCCGCGACTGGTGTCTGGTGGTATATTTACGTCTCTTTTCCATTGTTGATGGTGTGGCTCCATACTCGATCATACATGCGTCGCCTGGTTATTTGTGTTCCTGGCCTTTGTTTCGGATATGATATCGTGCTTTTGTGGGTGTTTAGCTTTCTTGCCCCTTGCAATGGTAGTCGGAATTGAATCCAGGTGATTATTGCGCTTCTGTTCTCTTTCCGGTCAGATCATGGGAAAAACCTTGACTACTGGATTTTTCTGAACGGTAGATATGCTGCTAGGCTGCAGTTAGCGAGGCTTGTGAACTGTCTTTATAGACGATGAATGAACAGAGGCCGCGGGGAGCCAGCTTGACTTCGAGCTCAGAAGCGTCTTTGTGAAGCACTGGTGTGGAGGACGTGGGAGAGGCCCAAGGAGAAAGCGAAAGCTGGGGGGACCTGCGGAATCACCTGGAGTATGTTAGAGCCACGACGGGCGCTCTTTAATGGAGCCCAGGAGCTTCCCAGGGCACGACAGAACACGGGCTCCTTTGTGACCTGGAAGAATGGGCTCTCCTGCAGGACCGTGGGGCAAGGGAAGAAAAGGATCGCCGGCGGGAGCTGGAAGAGGGGCAAATGCAGCCGGGTCTGGTATAACAGGAGATCAGAGGCTCCTACAGGGTTTGAAGACATGCAAGAAGTGTCATCTACAGGAGCTTGCGAAGCTTGAAGGAATGGTATAACAGGTTAGTCTGCATTAGGTTCTTTTAGCTTATGTGATTGGAGAACAGGCCCCTTGAGAAGCTAATGTGGACTCCTCAAGAATGTGGGAGCTGGTTAGAAGAGGAGGTCCTACAAGATCTGGCAGAACCTGAAGCCAGGATATAAAAGGTTATTTGGGAAACAGGAGCAGTAGGAGTTCCCGTACGACTTGGGAGCAGAGAATGGAAGATCCGGAGGGAGGTGGTAACCGGGCTTAGATTGGCTGAGAGCCTGAGAGGGGCTGTAGGTGCCAACGGACGGACCTGAGGCGGCGCGGACGTGCAGCCTCAGGACCTCAGGTAGGATAAGGATTTTTACAAATGTATTTTAACACTCCCCCACGGCCCCCACCCCCGCGTAACATCCCCCCCCCCGCGAGCCGCGACTGGTGTCTGGTGGTATATTTACGTCTCTTTTCCATTGTTGATGGTGTGGCTCCATACTCGATCATACATGCGTCGCCTGGTTATTTGTGTTCCTGGCCTTTGTTTCGGATATGATATCGTGCTTTTGTGGGTGTTTTGCTTTCTTGCCCCTTGCAATGGTAGTCGGAATTGAATCCAGGTGTTTATTGCGCTTCTGTTCTCTTTCCGGTCACATCATGGGAAAAACCTTGACTACTGGATTTTCCTGAACGGTAGATTTGCTGCTAGGCTGCAGTTAGCGAGGCTTGTGAACTGTCTTTATAGAGGATGAATGAACAGAGGCCGCGGGGAGCCAGCTTAACTTCGAGCTCAGAAGCGTCTTTGTGAAGCACTGGTGTGGAGGACGTGGGAGAGGCCTAAGGAGAAAGCGAAAGCTGGGGGGACCTGCGGAATCACCTGGAGTATGTTAGAGCCACGACGGGCGCTCTTTAATGGAGCCCAGGAGCTTCCCAGGGCACGACAGAACACGGGCTCCTTTGTGACCTGGACGAATGGGCTCTCCTGCAGGACCGTGGGGCAAGGGAAGAAAATGATCGCCGGCGGGAGCTGGAAGAGGGGCAAATACAGCCGGGTCTGGTATAACAGGAGATCAGAGGCTCCTACAAGGTTTGAAGACATGCAAGAAGTGTCATCTACAGGAGCTTGCGAAGCTTGAAGGAATGGTATAACAGGTTAGTCTGCATTAGGTTCTTTTAGCTTATGTGATTGGAGAACAGGCCCCTTGAGAAGCTAATGTGGACTCCTCAAGAATGTGGGAGCTGGTTAGAAGAGGAGGTCCTACAAGATCTGGCAGAACCTGAAGCCAGGATATAAAAGGTTATTCGGGAAACAGGAGCAGTAGGAGCTCCCGTACGACTTGGGAGCAGAGAATGGAAGATCCGGAGGGAGGTGGTAACCGGGCTTAGATTTTTTGAGGAGCCCCTGGGGGATATTTAGCGTGGCAGAACAGACTGTTGAATGACAGGGTAGTATGACAGACAGGGGGACCTCCCGGAGGACCTGCAAGCAGGCGGGAAAGGGGTCATTAGTGAAGGTATGTATGCGGAGAGTGCAAAGCAGGAAATTGGAGCGCCTAGTGGAACTCTTTAAAGTCCTTTAAACATACCCTAATTCTTAGAAGAAGATCTGAAATGCAATAGTGAGTTTGGGAAGATTTATGCACTACAGACTTTAGTCTTCATGCTTGAGGAATGCAATGAAAGTATTAAGTGAACAGGAAGAGTGGACAAGGCAAGAATAAAAGAAATACATTCCAGAGTGTATTTTCTTATGAACACGACTCTCTCTCAGATTAACATTGGCGCAACAACAAACGATAAATTGTCTTGCCAGAAAGCAATGTCTCTGCTGCATTGATTTAAAACATGTAGTTTGTAAAAATTAAAAGTGATTTCTTCACTTCAACTTGGAAAATCTGGAAAGAAAACTCTATTTGAGCAGCAGCCTGAGGGTGTATTAATTTATTTTAGACAAAAGTGTGTGTGGATGGTTCATTTGCCATAAGCGTGGCTACTGGGGTATTTTTTGCCTGCAGCGGGTTTACGTGCATGCTCAGTTAAACATGCAGCAATTAAATAATAGAATTGCCAAGCCCTGCAAGTTTTGCCTCAATTTGCAGCTTTGCCCTTACCTTGGCAAATGCAAGTGACAGCCGACAGGGCTTCCCAAATCTATTATTCAATTACCGCATTTTTAAATGGTGCATAACTGTGCGTGGCGGTGGCAGGAATCACGTGAATGTAGAAAGATTGTAACATCATGGCAGTCCTAGTTAACTATGATAGCTATATTGTCTGGCAATGTGCTTAACTATGCATTGATAGTGTGAGCTTCTACGAAATCCAATCTGCACGGACAGTACGCCTGGGCTACTTCCGCCGTGTCAGAACACATGCAAAACGTCAGCACGGCCTTTACTTTTAGCTCAGAGACTGATTGAAAAATGTTGTTTCCGTATCCGAAAATACCAAAAGATAGGATCTGTTTCACTGTTTCTGTCATGCTTAAATTCATTCGGAGCTTAATACCATTCACTACATAGCTGGCCTCTTTCCCACATAGCCATGTGTTCTGTTGTCACAGTGCTTGAAATAAACGTCTAATTGGGAAGAGCGACCAGTGAGAACAATCCAGCATTGATAATGCCGCTCCTTCTTAAGCCCACGAACGCCAACTTTTTTGTTATAATTCCTTTTCACATACTTACTCACTTAAACTTTAAGTTTTCCTACCATCTTCAGGAAAAGGAAAGACCTGTTGAGTTTTAGATATTTGAATCTAAATACACTGCTGTTACAGAGCAGCTACATCATTAACATATTACATGTCTTTACTGATGTCATAACTAAATGGTATGAAGAAAATGTCAGACGGGTTCTTATAAAGCCAATGTAAATTAATATATATGCGCTAGTGGCATAGTTTAGTACTAGATATTTAAATAGTTAAAGTCCACACTTTCACTGTGCTTCATTTACCTTGCTTTCTCAAATTTGCTTTAAAATACACCATTTGCACACACTTTTTTCTAAATTTTCCCAGGGGGAGAACCCTCGAACCCTCCTTATGATGGTCGGGCTTTCTTGCCTTGCACGCTTGCTGCACAACATTCATCCACAACTTTTACGCCCCGCCACTTTCAAATGTCACCAGCCACCACTGGTTACCATCATAAATTCAAAACGGGTACGCATCGGGTATCCGTGTATCAATGTGATATCATAAATGTGATGGTCCCAATGGTGTAACCGTGACTGCATGCATAGATGGATAACATCTGTTGCTTGTTTTTGTTTTTCCACACGTTTTGGCCTCTAGTCTGATGGTATCTTTGCTGCAAGTGTGCAGGAAATGGTAAGATAGCCGGCCAAATAGGTGGGGGTGAAGGTCGTAAATTTGGAATGCCTTTGTAAATAATGTATTAGGTTTTGAAGATGATGCTGGATGCCACGGGAAACCAGTGGAGTTCCATCAGGGGAGGGTGAAGGGATCATATTTCTTTAGGCCATGGATCAGACATGCTTCATCCTGTAGAATACCCTCATGGGGAACTCATGTGGAGTCTGTAGGGCCATAGAGCAGAACATTGCTTCCCCCCAGATATTAGAGTATATCAACTTGTTCAAAAGTTCTGAAGATGCTTTCTCGAAGGAACAGTTTCAGTTTCTTTAGTAGAGACAACGGGCATTAGGCTGCCTTTGGTTTGAATGAATGATTGAATGATTGAATGAATGAATGAACGAATGAATGAATGAATGAATGAATGAATTAATGAATGAATGAATGAAGGAGAACTTATAACGCGCAAATAAGCCCAAAGGCATCAAGGCGCCTAACACAAAAGAATCAAAATGGTTTCTTGACTATATGTTCCTTGAGGGTCAGGTTGGTTTCGATGGTACATCTAAGTGACTTGGCATCGGCTGGAAGTTAGGGTATGAAGCCATCAAGGTTTCAGGTAATTGACTCAAGTTTGCACACGTTTTCCTTTTTGGTCTTACCAAATAACGGAAATGTTGTCTTGGCCTGGGGCTGAGCTTAAGATAGGAGCTGGATATCTGTATCTCGATGAGGTACAGGCAGTGTTTGAGGCAGGTCTGGAGCAGAAGGCACTTTTTCAGGTAGAGGTGTGTATCATCGGGCGATTGGTGATTGGTGCTGCTGAGGATCTATAGAAACCCAGGAGGCACCTATATAGTCAGCCCTGCCAGAGGCCCTTTTGTGATCCTTTTAGAGGTGAACAAGGCAGCTGCCAGCCTCTAAAGAAGACATTCTACACATCATTCCTGTTTCACCCTTCTTCAGTTCTTCACCGGCAGCAATAATTAGACTGAAAAGGACACAGGATTCCCAACACTGATATATATCCTTTCTCAAAGTATGTTTTTCTAGAACATTATAGCCACAAAAAACCCTTTGACAACTTCAGCTATCAAGCGGTCGATATATACGTGTGAATCTGTACAATTATTCTGCAAAGAAAAGCTGCCAGCAAAAATAACCACTGTGGGTAATAGTACAGCGAGCATGAAATTGTTTTGTGCCTTGTTATTTGTTGATGATGGGTTCCAGTCAGCGCCAAGCACTGCTGCACTCAACCCCCTCTCGGAAAAGCCAAAGAAAAGCTCAAGACAAAAAAGGAAGCTCTGCAAAACAACAAGCAAACATATCTCAACAACGGCGACGATGCTGAAAGCACACTTTGTCTCTTTTGTCAGTCGACTTCTGTCAAATGAAAGTCTAGTGAAGCAGAGTTTGATTTCAGGAGAATAAAGTCGAGCCAGTGAGCTTTGTATCTTTAAGGAAGTGAAAATGGAAGGGCTTCCGTGCTCTTTCTTGAGTAGGACGATTTTTGAATGGCTTCTGTAAAACTGGTACTTTGTGTCTTTCTTGAGCCACCTGTCCAACACGCTGTAGTGTATGAGTTGCAGAAACCATAACTTCAACATTGTGGTCAACATTGAAGTAGAAAAAGGCAGAATTTGCCTTTCAAATGATGATTACAAGTGAGTTGAGAGTCCAAGGTTTTCCACATAATTGTGTATATACGGCACTTGCCACATAATCCATTATCTTCGGTATAATGTGTACATTTTAGCAAATAAATGGTTTCTAGCTCAAACGGATCAAAAGTTACAAAAGCACAAACTGATGACGAGATGAAGCCCTTGAGCATACAGCGTTAACGTGTAAAAACGACTAAATAATGATGCGCTATGCCACATAATTTGCTTTTCTTGCCGCATAATTTAGTCAACCCTGACGCAAAATTTGGACCTCTCCTGCCGCATAATTCCAGTAGCCCTGGCAAAGACAATACAAATCATGACAGCTGAGGTCAAAATAAATATAGGCATCCTTCTCCCGGTAAGTGTCTTCCAGCAGGGGATAGTTGTTGTATCGTTTTGTTGGACAGGTCATCCCAGTATATGTGCTGTCCTGCAAGTACTGGATAACCAGATTAATTCAATGCTCCTTTGTCCAGTGCAGTGTTGATCTGTTGGATTCTACCTGGATGTTGGAATGGGCCAATTATTAGAGTTTTGGGATGAAAACTTTGCACGACCTCGTGTGCTCTTAGCCATTACCTCATCAACACCCCTCCCTTTCTTTCCTTACTTAGTTTAGGCAGCCCTGCCTCACGAGACAACCAAAAGTATACACACCAAAACTAAACAAGCATTGGTAAAGCCAGTAGGTCTCGCGTATGGGGGCTCAGACCGAAAGTAATATACATTGTTCCCCGTGTTTCCTCATAGCCGAACCAATTATCTGAGTGCAAACAGGACCCAGCTTGTGCTTGTGCAGAGAGCTTCTTCCTCTGCAAAGCTGGACATCATGCATTGGCAAAGTCAATAGCACTCAACTTTGCGACCTATTGCCTCTGCCAATGCCTTTATGTTACATTTCAATATGTTATGATTTGTTATTCATTCTAGTTCCATTGGAACCTTGCTTTGGAACTTCATGTATCTGATCAGCCAGAGTTGCACTGAGTCTCTCTGAAGATATGATCGCTCTATGTTGCTGTGCTGCAATTTAACATTAAATCATTTAAATTTCATTTGGATTTCTGGATTCTTTCACTTTTGTTCATTCTGTACGGCATTCCGAATAATAATTTTTAAAAAAGGCATCATTTACGCGCATGCACTAGTATGAAGTGGGCGGCCTTGTTCTGTTCATGATCCGAAATGGACTGGTAAGGTGGCGCAAAAGCATTGTTTTCGCTTAGCAGTAAATAAACATTTTACAAAAATAGGATTACAGGGGTGAGAGCAACTGAGGAGCGGGTGAAAAGAGGTGCAAACATAGGAAACGAGAGACAGCAAAGATAGAGAAGAGATCGGAGAACACGAGCGGGAAAGGGTGCTGGCACAAGGACTATGCGCTATGATTTTGTTATATGCCATTAAAATGGGAAACATAGCATCGATCCCTATATCTACTGCATGTGCAAGCAGAGAGTGTAGGAGTAAAGTTTAACTCAGTGAAAGGTTAGTGCCTTGACAAAGCCGCCAACACCAGTACTAATCGCTATGATAACATGCATCAAGTATATGAAACAAACAGAATCAACGGTGTGCATGGGGGGTCGCAAACAGTAATAGCATTACATGCAACAACAACGAGGAAGTAACTACGGGGGAAGCAGTGACATATTCCAGGACAGTGTACAGGCTGGGGGTCTTAATTAAGTTTAAAGTACCAAACACTATGAAATTGCATGGGAGGCCAGGTTTGAGCCTCGGCATCAGTTCAACATCCTGTGATTCTGAGAAAATCCCCTCATCAAACCTGTGCTTAAACAAAAAACAAACAAAAAATACAAATGATGGTAACGTTGTTTAATGTGCCTCCGTGCCTAAATAAATAAATAATAATACAATGCAAAATCCCAAAAATGCAGATTGGAAACAAAATACAAAACGGGGAAAAAATGGCAAAAGCCAAATGGCGATGTGATTTTTAAAACATGCTAATCGGAATCGAAGAACAATGCAGATCGTAAACAAAAAAAAACATTGGCGAAACCCAAAAACATGCCAATTGGAAACAGGATGCAGAAGGGTAAAAAATGCAGAATGCCAATAAATATGTTTATTATCACTAGGGCAGTCGTTGTTGAGCTCCCGTTGGGTGAATGCGTATATGGAGGAAAGCCGACATTCAGAAAACACAGGCAGAAACAAAATAAAAAATTGTGCTTCTACACAAACCTACATGTACAAAAAAGCAAGACTACAATTAATAGGTCCATGCTCATTGGCAGGGGTCGAAACACACACAAAAGGAGGGACATATAATAGACATTGACCACAGAGAAGCAAGCCACACAAAGCAACAAATCAAAAGCTATGACCACAGAGTGGATACAGCATGTCTAAAAAAGAAAGAGCATACGCTGCTAGGCTCGACCTAAAAAGTGCCTCCTGCTTCACTCATTCACATCATGTCCATACAGCAATTCACATTCAAGGGTCTCGGAATGTCATGGCAGACTCTTTAATGAGAAACATTCCCTCATCAATTAACTTTTGCCTTTACCCCTCATTCTTTTTGGCAGCTGGCAGGGAACAGGGGTGGCGGGGGTTGGGGGAGAGGGAAAAAAAGTAAAATAAATACTTAGCTTTTAAACAGCCGCTGTCTCTCCATCGCGTTTACGCTCTTCTTGGCGAGGTCTGAACCAGGAAGCACCAAGGCTCCCTATAGCCAATCACAATGGTGCAATGCAGCGTTGTGATTGGTCTGAATGTCATGGTTGAGCTTTCAGACGGGGACAGGGAGCCTGTGCATGTTCCTCACCAGCCTGGTGGGAGGATGCAAAGTGTGCAGGACTGTTTGGCTGGCCCAAGATGGCCGGTCAAGCAGTCTTGCCCACTGGAGTGTGAAAAGCACTCCTCCCCCTGTGACCACAGCCCCGGCCCACCCTAACCCATCCCCGTAGCAAACAAAAATAAACTGATAATGACGAGGTTATTATAATTTTATTTTTATTTTTTTCCGGTCTGCAAGCAGTGGGCCGACATTGTCTGAAGATGGGGGTTACCAGTAATCGACTTGTTCGTGACCAGTAAAAATGCATTGATGGACCGGTATTGCTCCAGCATGAGGGATCAAGAGGTGATCCTTCCTCAAGTTTTCACTATTCTAGCTCCTAAGGAAGAAGCAAGTCTTCATTATATAGATTTTAGGGGGCGAAGGGCTCTCCTAATTTATCCAGAAAGGGAAGCTTCTTTTAGGAATTCAGAATCATTATTTGTAGACTTCGGCCCTGCAAGAAAAGGATATACACCGGCTGTGGCTTCCCTAAGCCATTGGGGCAGATCTCTCATTGCTACTGCTTACAAAGCAAAAGAACAGTCTCTCTCAGGGCTATTCTAGGTACAGCAAGAAGATTTGTTTCCCGAGCCTTGGCCTCTATGAAGTAATAAAGGCGAGTGTCTCATTATGATTTTGTATGTGTTTCTGATTAAACTTTTGTTCTTTTGAAGCATCCAAGCTTGGCTGTCCTGCTGTTTCTTTGGCTTTGTACATCTAAATTAAGGAAGAAAGGGAAGCGAGGGGGGACAATGATGCAATGCTTCAATTTTATTTACCCGTAATCCCAATACTCTGGGGCATTCCCCTCTCTTTCCTCTCTTCCTTTTACACAGTTACAGTCACACATACCAGTTATTAAATGTCAATATTTAAAACACAAAAAAACTGCCAGAGATGGAGATTAATCCTGGAACGGATATTAAATTAAAAGTAAAAAAAATAATTATTCAATTGGAGTCAGCAGGTCATTTCCAATATCATCATGTTTTCATCCTGATGTGACTTCAGTGAAGTCTGTTATACTGTGTGCAGCTAGTGAATTTCTGTCTATTTAGGAATCAGTAATTGTATGAACCTTATTCCATTTGAGCATCTGCTTTGCTTTTACTGTATCGAGTATTTTCCTATTTAGTTTGTTTGATATCTGCTCTTCTGGTGATGGGGCAGTGAGCAGGCAAGTGGCAGCCTTTCTTTGTTACTCGTGACATACCAATACACATGATGTTTGTGAGAAGTTGGCCTGGTATATCCTGTCCGTTAGTTATAGTGGGCACCTTGCACAAGTCCAAACAACCCTTATTGATGATTAGGTTTAAGACAACCTTTATTGAAAGCTATCCTAGTGGTAGCTATGGAGAGCAGCCTTCAGGCTAAGTCTTGAAGGAGTGTAAAGCAGCTTGGTTTGCCAGATTATGACCTCTTGAATAACTAAATGAAAGGAGATCCACACAAGGTATATATATAAAATATATTTATTTATTTCTAAACACTCTCTACTAACCTCTTTATGAAGTTAGAGAACAAGGCACACAATAATACGGTTATTAAACGACGGTAAATAGCACAATATACAATGGGCCCCAGGGGGAGACCAAACCATATATTAAGAAAGTGGTACAAGAACCACAACTTGACTAGACACAGTGCCTAGAGCACGTAGAATCGCTGGGACCCGAAGGAACCACCAAAGGCAGTGACACAGGGGACCCACGGGGGACATGTGCAGTGTGAGAACACAGCCACGAACCCCGTACAATTCAATGGATAAGTCACGGTTGGAATTTTAAAGAATAAGGACACTTAGGAGAAGACTTTGAGCAAACCCTTTCAGACTTAGAGGGTTCAAGGGCCATCACCCACGGGAGCACCGGAGTACTCGTGTTACCTCATCCAGGGAAGCCGGGTGCATAGGTGTCAAATGTGTGGGGAATCGTCGTTGATTTCCATGGCGATGTGCTGCAAAGTGCTGCTGCTGTGGAAAGGAGAAGTGTCCGGTGTGATCCAAGCCTGGATCGAAGATGTGAAGAACCTGAAAGCAGAGGGGACAGAGGCTGGGTCACTTGTCAGTGACCAGGGGCACGATAGACAAATGCCCACCGATGTCCGGTGTTTTAGGTGCGAAGAGGTGAAGCTTGACTCCACTGCCACGGAGACCAGGAAGCGTCGATGACAACCACAGTCTGCAGGCGAGCTTTCCCACATAGGATGTCGAGCGCTTGGGGGGGTTGGTGTACGGATTGGAGACCAACAAGCCTTGGCAACGGCAACCCACTCAGTGAGAGAAAAATGGCTTGGTGTGGATCAGCAAGGTCCTGTGGACTCCCAAAGTGATGGAGAGTCAGGGCACATCTGGAGCAACCAGGTAAGCCCATCGAGGAGTGTAGGCCAGCAATCTTCGGTGGAATCACTGCTTGGGGTCTGGACTGCAAGTAGCCCAAAGCACAGCCTCAGGGATTGCCAAGAAGCATATTCTTCAGCAAATGGTCGGGGTGTCCAGGGTTTCAGGTTGCACAGTTCCCACGAGGGCTTTGGATCTCAGGTATGCTGAGACCACAGATCGGCCTCGGGGAAGCTTGGAAACCCATCTCCTGTGTTGCAAAATCGTCGGTGTCCTACGGGAGCAGCGTCGATGAAAACTGGACAGATGCGTCTTTGGTGCCTGCCTTGCAGGGGAGTAATTCCTTTACTCCAAGGGAGATTCTTCGGTCATCCAACATCGTGTAGATAGTAGAAGTTCTGGGATTCTGTAGCAGAGTTTTATCCAGGTAAATATAAAGTCCTGTAGTCAGGGGTTCCTACTTTATACCCAAGGAAGTGGTGGGACAAACTCTGGGGACCTACTTATGGGAGGGTCAGGAAAGAGGGGTGGCTACACCCATGTCCTTTGTCCAGTTTCACGCCAGAACAGGGGCTAAGTGCCCCTGCAACCGGTTTGAGCTGGACTATGCACAGGGACACCAAATGGGCCCCCAATGCAGACATCAAAGCACTTTTGGAGTGCACCCACCCAGCCCCAATGCACTAAAGCCTGTCTGGGAGGTGGTTACACCTCCCTGTGGCAGGAAACCTATTGCCCAGGCCTCCCCTGCTGGAGTTTCGTCCAGTAGCAGGAGGGCAGACTCATGTCTGTGGCTGGCAGCATCCATTTTGTGGTGCCAGGGTCTGTGAAGCTGGTTCCGGGTGTACCGGTGAAGTCATGGTTCTCCCTCTAGTAGGGTGGAATCATACATCCCACACAAGTTACTGGTGTGGAAGTATGATTCCAAGGTGTTTGACATCAAACACAACATGTTTCCCTGCAGCCATTCCAAAGTTAGCATTTACCACGAGGTTATAATGCACTTAAGAGTCTATGGTTTGGCTGCATCACAAACAACCCCAGAATAAAGGTTCCGAAGGCTGCAGAGGGGCTCTGCTCATGCATGGGCACCCTCTCACATAAACCTCAGCACCCTGCCTTCATGATTGATAAGGCCTGCCATAGGGGTGACTAATAGGTTTATATGTGCAGTGATAGGGAGACATATAGGGAACCTATATCTTTGTAAGGGGTGCATACACCACCTTACACAGGCTGCTGTAGCAGACCTGTTGTGTCATTTAAATGGCTTCCCAGGGGTGGCACAATACATGCTGCAGCCCCTGGAAGGCCTCTGGGGTACCTATGCCCTGGGTACATAGTATACCATATACTAGGGACTTATAAGGGTACCCCAGAATCCAATCTGGAGTGTACCTAAAGTCAGCGATGGCCCGTATAGGGCGAGTTACTGGGGCGGTGATGTGGGGCAGAGGAGGGGCAGGATGGGGGGTTGCAAAATGCAGCATACGGCCGATTGCAGGTAAGTTACGAAAAAAATAAAGAAAACGAATTTTGTTGCGTGTGCTGCATCGCATTTTTTTTTTTTTCGCAACTTATCTGCAATCGGCCGTATGCCACATTTTGCAACCCCCCACGCTGCCCCTCCTCTGTCCCAAGTCACCGCCCCGGAACACGCCCAATACGGGCCGTTGCTGCCTAAAGTACATGCAATCAATTTAGAGAGGAAGGAGCTAGGCTGGGGCCCTGAATAGCAGGGTCCCGGCCAGACTAAAGTTGAAAATAGTGAAACATCATCAAAAAGTGGGGGTAACCATAAGAAGCAGATCCTACTCTCCTAGAATGTTGTCATACAGTGTTTGCTCGTTGTACTCTTCGTTGGATCTGGGTGTGTTCCTTGTCTTTTTTTCTTCATCATTAGGGATGTGTTTGGTCACACTAGATGCTATCCTGGTCTGCTCCTGCTCTGGCTTTAACACGCATCTGCATCTCCTTTGCTCTCACATGTGCCCTGCAATGTTTTATTTCTGTGGTAAGTAGGTTGGCAAATTAGGTCCCCATGAATGCATGTTTCTGCCTCTGCCAAGAGCTTTATGAGCCAGCAGGCTCAACCAAATACCATCTCCTGCATCAAGTTATTTTTCAGGAATCAACTTCGGATGGACTACCAGTTTGATAAACAATACAACTTTTCTGCAGCATTCTTGCAGATTCCAGTGTTAGCCAATGCTCTAACATGTATTATTAAATACCTATCTCTGCAATGTGACCGATAAGGTAACAAAAACTATTTGGAGGACAGGAAGGAATGTTCATATTCCAATGCCTGGGCTCAAGTGCATAAACAGACTGCACCTATAGCCAGTGCTTGATTTGTAATGGAACAAGTGCATAGGCCCAAAGTTGTACTCAGAAGCCCAGGCTTGGCATTATTGGTGGTTGGGGTGCCTAATACCAAGGCTGCATATCCTTGATTCCACATTATGCCTCTTTAATCGACCGCTAGACACTCCATGTCCCTTCATTTCACCCTTGGACACTCTTCCTTTCGCTATTCATCACATTTCCCATTTTCTCTTCCTCCGTTTTTCCCTCGTGTGTTTTCTCAGGCTTTTGCACTGAGTGAAAGTTTGATGAAGAAAAATAAGCACTGGTCCCCATTAATTAGTGCGCTGGGCTCCACCTAAACCACTGGCTCAAATTAAGCACTGCCTACAAAGGAATTTCGGGGAATTATTGAGAACTGTCTTCCTAACTGGATGTTTCTAAAAGGATAGGTTAGGGTAAATACTAGTTTTCCAGGAGCTATCTGTTTATACTCACATGTGGAGTGGGGAAGAGAAGTCTGGAGTAGGTGTATTAGATGTTCCAGTCCTGAAGAAGGTGAAATGTTGACCGTGTGTGGCTGCCAAAGTCATGCTGGAAGCCTACATTTTTCTTGCAACTTTGTGCATGAATTTGGATGGGAAGCTGCACGAGTACTTTGCCAGCCAATCTTTTAGGACAATGTCACCAAGAAGTCCTAATAAACACCAAACCAATCTACATTGTGATGAATTGGTCATTGGGACGAGGATCAGAAGTCTCACTATGGGACACCACAAATGCTGAAGGTCCAACTAGCTGGTTCATCTGTTGTTGATGGGAGGTATAATGTAGGTGTGCAATGGCAGACAATCTAGTCTGCAGTGTGCACAAAATAATTCCAATAACAACAGAAAGAAGCTGAGATTATTCAGGTTCTTTGAGCAATACAGTCAATTAATTTCCTTAAATCATGATAGTATTTTGATGACCTTCTTGGAAACACTGGATGCTCCTCAGTAACCTCTTTGCGCTGTATTTTGGAATAGGAATTATGACAAGCGCCTCCTGCAAATGAAGAGCGCTGCAATCAGTCGCGCTTCAGACTGGAAGTGGAACCAGACCGGTGGAGATGCTTTGCTGTTCACTCTCTGTTACCAGACCATTTTCCTCTTTGCCAGTCATCTCTAGGGAGGCGCCATTTCCAACTGGTGTGCTTTGTACCCCGGACAGGGTAAAGGCTTTAAAAACTTGAGCTGGTCCCTGTGTAACCCTCTTTGTCCCCTTTTCCATTGAAAGCAGCGGGGACAAGTTCCACACAAATATCTTATTATTAACAAAGTTTCTTTTCTACCTATCTGCCTAGACCTACCTGAACATGCTGCTTTTAAATCCTGAACTACTATCATGCTATATTGGATCACAACTAGTGGACTTTTACCTAAAATAAGCATTTGCAAAGCCCATAAGTCTTGTCTATGCAAGATCAATTGGCTTTGTTAATGTTTTTCAGCCATGTTTACAGCAGCGTGGCTACTGGGCAATGTGGATGGAAGTACAAAACAAATAAACGCTATCACGTGGTCAATGCTGGCTGTGTCATAATGCAAGCAATCCCTGACCTCCTGTCTGGGCTCACTCTCTCCCATACAGCTCCACAGGCAAGTCGCATCGCCTCAGCGCTCAGCCCTCCTCCTGGTCAGGCTTCGTGCCTGCAGGCTTCAGCAGTCCGCCCTCCAGCCTCATTGCGACATCCGCGCCCCCTCCACCTTGTGTCCCCTCCTCGCCCTCTGTGTAATCCTCTGGCTAAATTTACTGAGCACACTTGAAGCTTACTTATTTTTCATTAAGACTTGAAGCCTAATCCTCTTGCTGTTTTTTTTCCCGCTGCTGCCCCTGCGGCCCCTCCCCCCCGCTCACACCCCTCTCCCACCTCCCGACCATCATCCCGCCCCCTCCCCTACTTAATGGTGGGCGCGCACAGCGGGCGCACCTATGGCAAGCCTGTTTGTGCCCGTCCACGACCCGTACGCGGCAAGTGCCAGGGGCCCTAGATCTCTGGCCATCCATCGCTACGGCACCACCACCCTCCACACACTCAACCACGGAAAACTCTGAAACTGCCAACAGGCCTCGACAGACACGACCCACGGGCAGTTCTCCTGCCTCCACTGCCGCCACACCTTCACCACCTCCCCAGGCTCTAACACCACCGACGCCAGCAACAGCAACTCCCTAAGATGCATCCTCCTCAACGTTCTCTCCGTACACAAACACGCCATAGAAATCTGGAACCTATCTGAGTCTCTCTCGCCCGACATCGACTTCTTCACTGAGACCTGGACCAACTCCTCCTCCACCCCTGACATCAACACCGCCATCCCGGACAGACACAATATCCAGAGGAAGGACCACCCCAACCACCTGCGAAGGGGCCTCGACATTGCCCACAAGAGCACCCTCCTCCACACTACCTCCAGCAAAACCTTCCCCTCCACTGAACACCTGCACTTCCAGATCCGGACCAGCCCCAACACCACACTCCGAGGAACCCTCGCCTACAGACCCCCCGGCACCCCTTCTCCACCACCATCACCGACTTCATCGCCCCACACACCATCGCCTCAATGAACTACATACTCATTGGAGAACTGAACTTCCACCTCGACAACCCCAGTGACACCAACTCCACCATCCTTTGTGACAACCTCACAACCATCGGACTCAAACAACTCGTCACTACACTGACCCACAGAGCAGGACATACCCTCGACCCCATCTTCTCGGCAGAGAACAGCGTTCACTTCAGCCACACAATGCAACCACCATGGACCAACCACCACTGCGTACACTTCACTGTCGACAAACCCAAGGCACCCAATTCAGCCCCACACCCACCACGAAGGAACTGGAGCAAGGTGATCGATGAACAACTCACCTCCACCCTCATCCGAGACCACCACACCTGGGCATCCGACGCAAACATCGCAGCCAAAGAACTCCACACTTGGATCTCCAACTGCGCAGACGAGCTCACCCGCTGTGCAACCCCGACAAACAGCGCCCCAGGAAAACCGCCTGGTTCACCATCGATCTCCAAGAAGCCAGGCGCACCTGCAGACGCCTGGAGAAGAACTGGAGAAACACCAAGACAACCGAAAACTACCCCACCTACAAGGACGCCATGACAGACTACCACAAGCAAATCAAAACCACCAAGAGGAACTTCATCCACAACAAAATCATCGCCAACTCCACCAACTCCAAGGGACTCTTCACCGTTATTCAGGAATTTAGCAACTCACACAGCAAAGCCCAGACATCACCCCATCCCAAGACATCTGCGACAAGCTCGGAACCTACTTCCACCCCAAGATCAAAAATCTCTACGACAACTTCGTCAGCCACCCTCCAAATGCCACAGCCATCCCCCCGCCCTCCGGAGACACTAGCCAGCCCACCATCTCCAACTGGACTCCGATCATGACCGAAGACACCACCTCAACCATGATAGGCATCCACTCGGGACCCCCACCGACTCGTGCCCTACTCACATCTACCAGCCGCCATTGCACCCAAACTACAGCACACCATCAACATCACCCTCCAAACAGGCACCTTCCCAGATGACTGGAAGCACGCAGAAGTCATGCCCCTGCTCAAGAAACCCACAGCTGACCCCACCAACCTAAAGAACTATGACCCATATCACTCCTCCCCTTTGCAGCCAAAGTTGCAGAGAAAACAGTCAACAGGGAACTGACTCGATTCATCGAAGAGAACGCCGTCCTCGACCCATCCCAATCCGGATTCCAAAGCAGCCACAGCACCGAGACCACCCTGCTCGCCACCACAGATGACATCCACACCCTCCTACTCGACCTATCAGCGGCTTTCGACATTGTCTCCCACCGCACTACATGATGCCGGCATACAAGGAACAGCCCTGGATTGGATCCGATCGTTCCTCACTGGAAGAAGCCAAAGGATCAGACTACCACCCTTCCTCTCTGATCCCACAAAACCCACCCGGGGAGTCCCACAGGGGTCATCGCTGAGCCCCGACCCTCTTCAACAATTACATGGCCCCCCTCTCAGCCATCGTATGACAACCCGGTCTCAACATTGTATCCTACGCCGATGACACCCAGCTCATCCTCTCCCTCACCAAAGACCCCACCACCGCCAAACTCAACTTCCAGAAAGGAATGCAAGACGTCGCAGCCTGGATGACCAACAGCTGCCTGATGCTCAATGCTGAGAAGACAGAAGTCCTCATCCATGTAGGCACGCCATCAGCATGGGACAGCATCTGGTGGCCGACCACCCTTGGAAGCCCACCTACCCCCTCAGACCACGCCAAAAACCTCGGCATCATACTCAACTCTTAACTCTTAACTCACCATGAACCAACAGGTCAACGCCGTCACATCCAGCTGCTTTAACATCCTCCGCATCCTCCACAAGACCTTCAAATGGGCCCCCCCTGAGTCAAGGAAGACATTCACCCACGCACTCATCACCAGCAGACTGGACTATGGGAACGCGCTCTACTCTGGCATCAACAAGTCCCTACTCTGCAAACTCCAGACAATACATAACACCGCCGCCTGACTCATCCCGGCACAAACACATCAGCCAACACCCACGAAGACTCCACTGGCTCCCCGTGGAGAAAAAAGTCATCTTCAAAATCCTCACTCACGCCTACAAATGCCTACACAACAACGGACCAAAATACCTCAACAACAGAATCAACTTCCACGTACCCAAAAGGATCGTCCGATCTTCCAACCTCGCGCTGGTCGAAACCCCACGCATCCACAGAGCCAGAGCAGGCGGAAGATCCTTCTCTCACATTGCAGCCAAAACTTGGAACGAACTACCAGCAGAAATAAGTCCCTGAACACCTTCAAGAAGGCCCTCAAGACCTGGCTTTTCGGCTAACAGATCTGCGGATCCCCCCACCTTCAGCGCCTTGAGACCCTCACAGGTGAGTACCATGCTTACAATTCCCCTTATTGATTGATTGATGTGAGGTTGGACAGGCAGAGGAAATGGCATTCAAACACATTCACTCTTCCAGAGTGCCACAATATAGCCTTATAGCCCGCCGTTGCGGGCTATACCAGCTATTAAAGCCCGCTCCAGCGTTAAAGGCCCCAGCCAAAGGCGAGGGACTTTAACAAGGAAACGGTACTTTAATAGCCGGTATAGCCCAGCTACGAAGAGCTATCAGGCTATTAGAACATTCTGTCACTAGAGGGCAGAACGTTCTAACAAATTAAGCAAAGGCCTCTCGGAGGTCGAGGGGTTTTAAATCCCATCGGCTCCGAGAGGCCTTTATTCAAACAACATTGGAATGTTGCTTTGCGGGCCTTTACCTGCCCGTAGAAGCACGGAGCACTCCATTGTCTTTAATGGAGTGCTCCACATTCCAATGTTCTAATATTGAACATTTTACTAATTACCTCCAGAAGTGTGTGACCAGTGGAAGGACACTGGTCGTGCACACGAGGCTGTAATCCTGAGGGAACAAACACAAGAAGAGAAAGTGAAACCAGCAAGCGCTGACCAATGAAAAGCAAGCAAATTAGCATGACGATGAAACCAACCAGTGGTAAGTAATGGGCAGGCTCTGAGCATTTTTATGTTTTTTAAAGAACAAAGGGGCATATCAACAACAACCGGCGATAATTATCGCTAAGCGCACTTAGCGCTAGGATAATTATCGCCGGCTAGCGTTGATTTTTATCGCTGAGATAGCGTGCTATTAGCAACACTTATCTCAATAGCGATAAAAATCCTCACGCTAAGTGGCTAACGTGAGATTATCGCTGGAAACCCAGCGATAATCTCACGTTAGCTTGTTGATAGGGACAGACAAACTTAGCCATGATATCCTCCTTCCATAGGATATCATGGCTAAGTCAGAAAAATACCAGACGTAAAAAAGCAGCGTTAACCAGGGTTAGCGCTGCTTTTTTTGTCTCTAACAGGGTTAGCGATATTCTTGATAATAGGAGAAATGTGGCTTAGCGACATTTCTCCTATTATTTTACTCTGGAACACCCCCTTTTATCACATTAGAGATGCAAGGGGAAGCGTAGAGTAAAAGGGTGCTAACATGCGAATTTGCATGTTAGCACCCTGTTGTTGATAGGGTGCTAGTTTTATCTCTGCTTTTTTGGCTTTTAAAGCCAAAAAAGCAGAGATAAAGCCCTTGTTGATATGCCTCAAAACATCTTGCAAGCGACAGCACATGTGCTTTCCCAGGCGATACCTAAAAATCAGGTTTAATGGCCTTGCACAATATATGTTGCTCTCTGCTTGCTGAGGCTGAGAGAGCTGAGATTTCATTTGCAAAATAGGTTCAGCTGAGGAAAACAGTCCGTAAGTTTGGAATGAGCAGAAGCTGTTTGCTTTCTGAAGCTAAGTGACAAGTTGTTTACAGGTGAAAGTTTTTTGCTCTGCTATCCGTCTTCAGAGACTTAATTTACGTCATCGCCTTTTAATGGATTCTGCCTTATTTCTTCTATTAGCATTTGGATGCATTATTTACTTTCAAATCTCTTCTTTTTAAGACAGCTGACTTATACATTAAGCATTAAGAGTTTGTCATTAATCTATCCCCATATCCACGCTGAGCGTTTTTTCTAATTACAACCTACCTCACTCCCATTTAAGACAATCATCCTCCCAGAAGACTGAAGATCCTGGTGTGACATGCTCCACTTCACCAGCTCTAGATCATCTGACTTATTTAATGGAGACCTATTTATGGAATTCTGTCTTACATATTTTTAATGTGAATATCAAACAACAGTGCTACCAAATGGTCAGCAGCGGTCCGTGGAGGGAGTTTCGTGGGGCGGAAAGGCGGGGTGGGGGAGGGGCAGGGTGGGGGGTAGTAAACACCGGAACATGGATAATTGGAGGTAAGTAAACAATGAAATAAATAAAACGAATTTCGTAGCGCGCCCTGCATCACAAAATGCGGTGCAGCGCGCGCTACGAAATTCGTTTTATTTATTTAATTGTTTACTTACCTCCAATTATGCATATTCCGGTGTTTAGTTCCCCCCGCCCCGCCCCTCCCCCACCCCACGGAACTCCCTCCATGGACCGCTGCTGCAAATGGTGCTCTTTTCAAACCTGGCCCTGTTTGAGTAGAAAGGGATATTGCTTTACTGCATTAAAACAAGTGCAGGACCGATTGTTTTGCTGACCGCGCAAGGAGTAGCTGCTGAGGCTTTTCCCCAAAAGAAACTATTCATTGAAATGAAAACATTTGCCACAAATAGAAATATATGACATTTTCATCTGTATTTTTTTTGCTCCGATGGATGAGTTATGAAAGGAATGTACTGTTATGGTTGTCCGAACCTTCCTGTATAAGGGAGATATAGTGCATTTTTGGTTGACAAAAAACATGTGATACCCAGAGCCAACAACTGAGCTGCATCTTTAAATGATACTTTATTGTATACCAACCATGCATCTATTCATAAGATAAAAAATAATGATTGAAGTATTGGTATGAAATAAACCAAATCATTGTTGAAACGTGCCCTTGATACTGACTCTAGGAATTGTGTTTATTTGTACAACTCTGAATTTGGGGTTGCCCATAATATCATGTTATCCAGAGGACACACTGCAGAATTTAATATGGCTTGCACTTTGGCTTTTATTTGGGAAACCAATGGTGGAGAGAAATGAAATTCATAACAACAAATGTTATACTTTTCTGTGTTCCCACACTTCTACCAATAGAAATGGTATACAACTTGTTTGGCTGGGCATAGCACCTGCGAACAAAGGTCCCAAACATAACAAGACATCAGCATATCTTCTACAAAAATGATCTGTTTTGGTGATCGGGGAGCTATACTATTTGGGCCCAGGATCAGCCACCGCTCAGAGAAACCTACCAAGCACAGACATGTTTTTAAAAGTAGATACACTGGGTAGTCCATGGCGGTCTGACTTGCATAGATACCACAATGTTTTTTAACCCTCAATGCCTGCAAACTTGCAACTTTAGCTAAAATCATTCACTTTCTTCACATTTCTCTAATGGAAATGTCTTGAATCTGCAGGGATTCACAATATTCCTAGCACCAAGTATTCCCACATATTTCTCGATATATATGCCGCTCTACTTGTATGGCTGGACCTAATGTCCGCACCACCAAAGGCACTAAAATGCAGCATGGAGAAATTAATATTTCCTGGCAATAAATGACCTGTTTTGGCAGTGAGGGTAGCTGTGGAATTTTGGTCTGGGCTTGTTTGTGATCCAGGGAAACCTAGTAAATCCAGACATTTTGTTAAAACTAAAGACCCATGGAAGTTCAGGTTGGTGTGAACTGCATAGATCTCATGAAGTTTTCATACCCAAAATGCTCTGCAAACCCCAAACTTGGCTGAAATCACACATTTCCATCACATTTCTGTGACATAAAGTTCCAGAATCTACAAGGATCCACTAAATTCCTAATATACTTTATTCCTCCATTTTATCTGATAACAACACCACCATACTTGTGTCACTCTGCCTTGTGTCCCCTATTCAGATGGTGGAGACATCAACATTTCCTGCCAAAAATTACTGATTTTGGCCAGGGAGGTAGCTGTGACAGTTGGGCCTGGGCACAGTTGCCATCAAGGGAAAACTACCAAACTAAGACAATTCTGAAAACTAGCCACCCAGGGTAGTCCACGATGATGTAATGTGCCTCAATTCCATGACATTTTTATTTATCCACAAAACACTGCAAATCTCAAACGTTGCTTAAAATAATGCAATGTCATCAGATTTTTGGGACAAAAATTTCTGGAATCTGCAGAGGAATGCCCGTAGTACCAGTCAGAAGTGAAAGTATACCACACGATTAGCATAGTCCAGTTTAACTTTGTTTTGCTGTGACATTAGTGCTCTGTGAGCACTGGCATTACAGCACAACAACAAAAATTTGAACTCGCACAGAAGGGAGGCTTCTCCTTCTCATCATCTCTAAGTTCATATTTGAAGAGAAAATGCTTCTGGTATTTTCATCAGAAGCATTTTCTTTTCTTGTGTGGCCGTCAACATGTTTCGAAGGCCACACCATCAAGTTAGTGTGGCTGTTGGGAATGGCAGAAGGTAAGTTGTTAATCTGTAAAACAATAAGTGCTGTGCAAAATGTTTTCCTTTACATCTGTCCTCCAGTTCTGCTGAACACCAGGATTACTGAATACTAAAGAAGTCTAGCCTTCATTCCACTCCATTCGCCACCATACACTCTCTTCCCCTTTATCTAACTGTTGCAGGTTCCTTTTCATCCCTAATTTCTATCTTTATCACTGTTTTCCTTCTTTCTCTTCCTTCCCTTTCTCACTTTACTGCCTTTCTCTCTCGTGTTCAGAGTCAAAGTCCCCAAATGTTAGTGCTGTTGGACTCCACCTGTGACCACCAGCTCAAATTAGGTGCTGCATACAACTGTAACTCAAATTAAAAGTTCATTAAATTTAACTCAGGTTTCAAACCCATAAATTGAGATAAAAACATAAAGATTAAATAAAAAAAATGAAAATAATCATATATTGACAAAATGTAATTACCAATTAATGGAACAATGCCTGAGTATCCAAGCTGCCAATCAGTTGTGTAACAAAGCGAAAACCCTTGCTAACACACAATTCTAAAAATACCTTCAACTGCGACACACCCTTCAATCCCACCCCGGAGTTCAGTCAGCTGGAAGCCAAGATCCTTATGGGTTATGCTTCAGACAATTAGGACCACATCAGAACCTGGTGGGAGGACTGGTTGGATTCTCTTGAGGATGAGCACTGGCGGGATGACCTGTTTGCAAATAGGATCATTACCATCTTCTCCAGGCTGCGCCTGATTCAAACATACAACCTTTAAGAAGAATACCTTTACCCGGCTAGACTACATCGAGCAGGTCTCCTCCATGAAACCACTTGCCCACGCTGTAGAGCAGAGCACACCGATTTCTACCACATGGTGTGGCTGTGCTCCAGAATTCAAGTCTTTTGTTCTGCAGTGGTAGGTGAACTGACCGATGTGCAGGGATGGAAGGTGTATTTTTTGCCCATGGTCCATTTGTTGGGAGTCCTTGATGGCTCCAGGGGAACTAGACATGACCGTGCATTCTTAGAAACAACCCTTCTGGTCGCCAAATGAGGCATTGCCACTTGCTGGAAAACCTCACACACCCTACACTCTCACAATGGCGATGGGGGTGGACTGGTGTACACAACAAGAGAAACCGGACTATGAAGCCTGGGTTGTCTTTGGAAACATGGTTGAGTATGGGAGAAATGGCCTGGTCATTACCCTAGGGTTACGATTCAGGAGTGGCGAGCTTGTGATGAATTGTCATTACATTGCGCAATTTAATAGCCTGCATGTAACTTGTCTTGTTAATGTTTACTGCAAAACCCCATAAAGTCAGTTTATCCCCCCAAAAAA
Organism: Triturus cristatus; assembly: GCF_964204655.1. Classification (NCBI taxonomy): domain Eukaryota; kingdom Metazoa; phylum Chordata; class Amphibia; order Caudata; family Salamandridae; genus Triturus; species Triturus cristatus. The sequence continues at coordinate 1,085,297,462 of NC_140583.1, read as the reverse complement.
TAATAATAAAGTGAAAACATTTATGTTTTCCCTTTTTATGTTTCCAAAATCTGTTTTGGCATACTGTGGTCAGTATTTCCCATCAGGTGGCCTACCAACATGGCCCTCAGTAAACTGGAGAGTGGGCACTACATTTCCTCCTCAATCAGGTTGGACCAATAAAAACAAAATATGTTGTGACTAGGAAAAGGGCCCCAATTAGAAGTAAACTCAAACGTAATCTAAATTTTATATACAGGACATTAGCTAGGTAGGTCAACATTTTCAAGGAAAATCTCAAATTTCTTCCCCCATACAAATGTATGGATCAAAGAGCCTTCAGAGGCTTTTGTAATCAAGCTTCACTATAGCGATGGCTTACAATATGGCTTTGAGTTTGATTGCTATACGCGTAGAACTGTACTCCATGGAAGTACAAAGATGTGGCATGCCTATCTGGTTAGCACATTTGCAGACAGATCTAAATCAAGTACGTAAGCTGCGCCCCCTCCAAGCCTAGAACATCAGGTCAGCAAACTCTGTAGTGGCATATCTCTAGAGACACCCACACTCTTACTCAATAACAAAGCATAACTAAAGATGATATATCCACAATGCAAATTCCATCAACAGGGGAAGAAGAGGCATTCTAGACAGTAGACACAGAAGTGGTTTCAGAAAGCCAGGGCTGTATTTAGATAGTTAATTCATGTTGCCTTACCCCAAAATTTTGCTCTATAAATTGAGGCATTTTGGCATTGTGCTCTAAACTTTTCCAGGGCAGGAGAGACCATCTGTCCGTTATGCTCGCTAGCAAAGTGTGATGTTACATCTGCGCTCTGTACCAAGACACCTCTTAATACCATAATGTTGTTTCTTTATTTTAGATTTGATGACATGATTCCTAAGTACCCAAAACTTTTAATACACTGCTACAGAAAGGCATCCATGAAGCCCTTATGAGGTCTAACAGTATTTTTTCTTTTTTAGATGTACACCACCAGTATGCCACAACTGGTGCTGTAACTTGCGCCTATTGGGGACTATCATCAACCCAGAGGATTTTGTGATTCTGGATAAGGAAACCTCACCCAGCAATTTGCACCATGCTTTAAAATCAACCTCCTGGATATTTATAGCAATCTAGATATTAAAATTATCCAAAGGGTAAACCAGATAATTCTGGTAGTGGTATCTTTGATATGATTATAAATTGCTCCAGAGAAGGTGAATAGGGATATTGTCAAAGGTGGAGTGCAGGTCTACAAATACAACACCACTTTCCTTAGTGTTAGATATTTCTCCAGGATCTCAAAGAACTTGAACACTTGATCCACAGACTAATTCTGACAACGTGAGAGAATGTTGTTGTTGACCTAGAATTCCAGTCTGTTTAATATGGCACGTGAGTAAATCTTTTGAGCATTGCATTGCATTACAGTCTGATTGCACGATAATTAGCCGATCTTTTTTGCAACTCATCATGTAAAGGCACAATTAAAAGTTATATTGAGTAACAGTACCTCTAGAAACGGTGTTGGGAACTTTCTTGCTATTCTAGGATGGACTAGAAACATTGAATCCAAAACTATGTTTGGTCTCACTCCAATAATCTGACCTCAATGAATGTAATGTGTGTACCTTGGCTTTAATAAACCTTAATCTCCTGGTCTCTCATTGCATTGTGGAATTGTAGTTGTAAACTTCACAGTTCATCTAAATCTGTTACTTCGCAATTGTAGGATTCAAAAGCAAAAATTCTCCTTTTCAATGCTTTATGATCACTATATTTTCTTGATAGTAATACATTTCATCTAATTTTGGCTCCTAAAGTGCAAGTTAAATCATTTAGAGCCCACCCGAAGATTGTAGTAGGGCTGTTTTTTTAGCAGTTAACTCGAACTGCAGCAGTATGCTTTAGTACTTGTTCAAATAAACATTGTCAAAGCCAATCATTTTGATGTTTGTACTACATGCTATTTATTTTGTCAGTACTTGTTTGTGTACTGGGGACCGAACGCAGATATGAGGATCTGCAGAATGAATGCTACAGAAAAAAAAATCTGGCATTCATTTTTCAAATGGTTTTTGCCAGCCCTCGCTCCCCAATGCAACTGGGTTACTTGCAGGCTGTAAAAGTGTGCCTTATTCATTCTAATGGTGTTGGAAGGACACACTAATCAGTCAGTAGAAAACCTGCAACACCAACATACTCCAGAATACTCCAGAGGTCTGATTCAAGATGTGATTGTCAATGGTACAAGCCAATGGCTGAAGGTTTCAACACAAAAGAAGCCAATGGCAGAAGAAGGCTGACTCAAAGTCCCATAAAGTAAGCATAGAAACAATATGCTTCCCATGAAAGGTACAAGCACTACACATGTCAAACATACAAACAGACTGTCCTGTAAAAGGTCATCTTCTTGCTATGTAGCTATGAGTCCTCAGCCATAGGAAACAAAGGCTTGAATACAAAAACATGTGTTGTAGTTGCACTCCAACAAATCAGCATTAATGTCACCAAAGGTGTTTACCATGTTTTTAAAAGTCTTTACTCTTTTTCAGGTTACCCTCTTCATTGTGGACCTTGCATGTCTCACAATTCAACTGTTGAACAAAACTGTAAGTTTCAAGAGCACAAATTCTCATGGACTGGAACTAGTGTTTAATCTTTTAAATATTTTAAGTACTCTAATAAGGAAAGTAAAAAAAGTGTGACCATTTGGACCCACAGAGTATTTTACAAGGAAGCATGCCTGGTAAGAAAACTGGTGTCAGGCTGCTTAACTTTGACCTACAATGCAGAATTGCTGAGCAGTTAAATAAACTCGGAACTGTAGGAAAACTTATCAGGGTGGGACTGAGACAGAAAATAGGCCCGGGCACCAAAATAAAAGTGGCTCCATTGGCAAATCAGACGGCCAAAAAGTGGTCCACATTTGCAAATCAGGCCAGCTTTGAATTTGTAAGGACTCGCTGAATGGGTATTTTTCAATGTATGGGGGATTACATTCATCTGTGTTCACTGCAGGCAATGTTTGTGGTAATATCAGAGAAATCAACAGTAAAAATCAGTCTAGCAGATCATAAAACAGGCCCATACACTGCTAAAAAAGGTCCACTGGCTGATCTGTTAAACCAGCCCACCGGGAACCGCCTAATTTCCTTTTAGGCCAGTCCAACCTTGTAACGTATAGACGAAAACATACCCGTCTTGAAGATCAAAGCACTTTTTTGCTCTACTGTGATTTTAATTTGTAATGAAAATGTAAAAATAAATGATGCGCGGGAGGTGTAAATATCAAGGGCTGCTCTTCACTCAATCCCTCTTTTGTGTGAAGCATTATTTCAGCAATTAGGCGATGTTATTTCCATCCAGATGGATCTTACTGGAAGGGGAGGCTGCAGGCTTGAAATCAATCCTGAACAAATATTATATTAATTTTCAGACCCATTGTCTCTAAGGAAGAAGGCCCTGTGTGTCTTGCAAGCAGAGTTATGATGGGAACATTAATATTAGATCATTATTACTTTCACAAATTAAATAAAAAATGTCGAGATTAATGGATTTCTTTCAAAATTAAATATGTTAAACTTTTCTCTTGACAGATACCGATTAAATAAAGGAATGGGGAAACGCACATGCCCTTTGGAGTGTGAATGAAAAACTATCAAAACTAAAATTTAGTAAGGAAGAGATACAGCAGCAATAAATAAAGTGTTATAGGTGGTCGAAGGGCTCTTTTTTCTTGTGTCAATGTCTTCCTTACATCTGTTTATGGAGCCAACGCATGTGAAAACACACTAGAGAGATTTTTTGTAAATTTCTTTTACTTATATGAAATTAAGAAACACAACATATTTAGGCCCAGAGGTAATCAGACTAATTTTGGTAATTCTGCATTACTCTTTGACATGGAATCACCGATAATAGAGTGATTACACCCACTTGCATAATTAAGAGTAATTTGGGAGGAATTCTACCTCAAGAGTGCATTTGAGGAGATGAGCAACTGCCCACACTGCTGTTTATGTTGTGTTGCATTTAGCACTTACTTCTTAGCGCAGCATGAATCCTATCATAAATTTGGACGTGAGGGAGCATTTAAATGGTGTGAAAACTGTACTAAAGACAGATTTACTCTGAAAGGTATTTCTGGGCAATTAAGAGTAATTTTTAGGTAATTACACATGATGATGCTACATGGAATTACTTCAGTTACGCCCACATCTAGACATAACCCTTACTATCAGAAATACTCTTCCAAGCAGTGGCGGCTCGCAGAAGGAGTGCTGCGGGGAGGTGGGGCAGGGGATGGTTAGGGTGGGGAGGTAGTGGAGTCGGACATATGACGCCCAGGAGTATAGTAAGTAAATAAATAAATAAAACTATTTACCTTGTGCTCGCTGCATCACCCCGCAGCACTCCCTCTGCGAGCCGCCACGGCTTCCAAGATATGCGTAAGTACTTTACAAAAACCAGTGACTTTGACAGATGACAGTAACCACATTTCCATACAATTTAAAAAAAATGTGCGGTCAAACTGACAACGTGGGAAAGGAAGATCTCCCAACATAAACGAGAGAATCCCATAAACCGTTTCCTGCTCTGGATCCTGGAACTTCAGCCCTACATTTGAAATTAAGCATGCATCTGCTTATTGAATAAATAAACACACTTATGTAGAGAACATTATGATGAAGTGAAAATAAAGACAACAGAAAGGCCAGTAAATTTCTAAAAATTGATTTCAGGAAGAAGGCAAAAGAGGACAGTCATTACTGGCATTACACAACCTGTTCATCTCAAAAGGTAACCCATGCAATTAAAAGTAATTTTGAAAAAGTGACACAAAATAACCTATTTGCCATACAATAGTCTCACTCACCTTTAACATTGATATGCCATTGTTGCTGTATTCCATTGAGAGATTTGTTTAGTTGAATATTTTCGAATTCCCCTAATGATTTCCCAATAAACAAAGCAGGAAGGGTTAAATGTGAATTAATGGAAACTGCAGATGCATGTGAACTAGTACAGCTCCATCTTGCATATAAAGGGCCTCATTTATGAAAACTGTCGCAGCGCTGCGTGAAAACAGCGATACAACACTTTTCAGTGCCCACTCCTTGGGACACGTAGTATGCGCCGTATTTAATGTGCGGTGCTCCATGTTGTAAGGACTTACAGATATGTCAGTATTTCTGACATTTCTGTAGGCGCAGTAATGACGCATTAATAGGGTGTATTGCAAAAGTGGAGCAATTCAAGCAATGTGTCATTACACATGGGCAAGTTCCATGTTAAATGTGCCTGTGTCAGTCTTACACCTGCTGTGAGGCAGGCGTAAGATTTTGACGCAGTGGCGTCCTAGAAGTTGGTCAGTGAAATCTGACAGATTTCACTGCGCCACTTTTACGAGGCTTTTTACGGGGGAACGCCCACCCAGCATGCATTATACCTCATGTAGGTATAATGTAGCACAGGGCTTTACAAAGTGACGCATCTGCTTAGATGCGTCACTTTGTAAATAGAGTGCAACATGGCACATTTGTTATGCTGCCGGTGCGTCACAAAAAGTGACGCAACAGCGGCGCAAAAGTGTCGCAAGGCCTCATAAATAAGGCCCAAAAGGGTTAGGCCCTGAGGTGGCTCCCCAGGAAGCCCAGTCCAATGAACAATTAGCTGCTACACTTAAACTCCCTCTCCCTCTTACAGTTGTTAGATGTAATTCGACTGCTGCTCGTATCTGAAGGCACTTGAGCATCAATTTTGTATTTATTTTTAAGCTGTTTTTACACCATTTAAGATTCATCTATTTTTATAATATGGATTTGTTTTATCACATTGTATATTGTAAAAATGTTAACTAACCATACACAATAAAGATATTTTCATCAGTACAGCTCTGAAAAATAGTTTCTCCATCATTGGATCCTATTTAGAGTCATATGAAGAGTTCCAGCATGAAAATCAGCTTAAGAATTCTGGCCTCATCAGCAATGTATCCAGAGGGTTGTGAAACTATATCTGTGCAGCTCGTTGGCAAATTGCGGCAATCAGAATATTACCCAATGAGGGTCTTAAAAAATGGGGGAGAGGAAGTTACCTCTGGAGCATATGATTAGACCCTTGAAGGAAAGTTAATACCATCAACCCCCACTAATCTTTCATTAGACAAAGATTTTACATAAATGAATTATGAAGAAAACCAGATTAAATAGCGTTTGATATAAGTGTATATCCAGACAGGGACGTGGGGATTACTAATGATGGCACAGAATTATTTTTAACTAACTCTCCAAGATTAAGTAAATCAAACCAGCCTTTACCCGACCCATGCATGCTTAATTTTCTTTGCTGAAATTGTACAAAGTGTCCACCATTATGTGCTTTATGTGAAATGCCAGTCGTCTGGCATTGCTCTAAAAAAAGCAACTCAATGTCGCACCTGACGTAAACAACGACTGAGCGAATGAAATCTCAGGTACGCAATGTGGCTTAATGAAGCAATCTTAGGCATTTCATGTAATAATTCTAAAATGAGATGCCAGAAATGACTCAAGAATATGCTGGTGTACCTGAATTTTCGACAGGGCTTACATGTAAGATGTGATTGCCTTCCCTCTCTGTCTAGTGCCATGAAGTTCTGTGAAGGCAATCGGTGCCTAGAATAATTGCAAATAACATAAAAAGATAGTTTAAGACATATGTCTCAGCTAAAAACATTGTATGTGGTAAAATGCACACCTACTTGTAACAACCACCTCTGCTTCAAACAAGGGATGGGCTTTCTGACAGTGACTTGAGACCCTCATAGGTAAGTAGTCGCACTGTATAAGAAACCTGATTGATTGACTGACTGTTGTTTGAAAAGTCACTGTTTTGAGCCCCAATATAGGCCTAGGTAGCTGCATGACCTTTTACCTACATTTGTCCTTCTTTGCTCTGCATAATGGCTTTGGCGCTGACCTTTTGCCTAGTTATGTGCCGAATAAATGTCGTGTGGTTTTCTCCGAAAACTAGCCTCATTTATTATGCATGATGATTCTTAGTATCACCCATCAGGTTTACCATCTTCTGTATAATAACTCTGTACAAAAGTCACCACTATCGTCATGCTTGGACGACAGGCACACAGTACCATTACACATCTAGGTAGAAACCCTGAGGGTACCTTTTGGGGTATATAAGCACCACATCTTCGCTGGGCAAACTAGAGGAGAAGCTTTCACGTTGACACTAGATGCTGAAGTTCCTGCATACAGAAACTCCAGCACGCAGTGGGCTGACATCCCTAGCTGGGTGTCCAACTCGAGACCAAGATGTGGTTCTTCATTCTCTCCCATCAGGAAATGAGGTTGGCTCTCTCCTAAGAGATTCTTGGCTTAACACCTACATGCATAATAGGTACACTTAGGTACACTTAGCTAGGGTTTGCATCTTAGGAGTAGCTTGATTACTGCTTTGTATCTATATGCCTGCATATATTCACTGTTTTAGCACCATGGTAGAATTCTACCTTTTATTTACTTTGTTGGTGCTTGTAATCGTATATATCTGTTTCTGTCTAATGCTTGTTGCAACATACGTATTCTATACTAGAATGATGCTGTTTCAATAAATGCTTATTGAAAACGTCCCCATAGTATATTCTGTATATTTCTCTGTGAAGAAGTGAGCACAAGTGACTGAGCGAAAAGTACTGTACTGTTTCCACGATCCCTAAAGGATCAAGAGTTGTCATGTTCGATAGTTGCCAGAAACTATTCACCCCTTGTTAAGGTGAGGGGACTTATGGTGGCAGTGTGAGCTATCTGGTCTAAAGTCTAGCATATCCTTTGGGGGTGTCTGGAGTCAGTCTGGATACCAATCCCTTGGTTTATGTTGTCTAAATTCGCAAATCCTATATATATTTGTAGGAACTACACAACACACTACTAGGGAACTTTAACATGATGTTGCAGAACAAGGGGGTAGGGCACAAGGAAGAGGGGGGAAGGGACTAGGAATGAAAGGGTATTGGAGGGAACGTGATGTTGCAGCATGTTAGATTTCTGTATAATTCTTTGTACCACAGTTAAGACATGGTCCATTGTTTGGCAGATGGTTTACTCCATCACACACACCTTATTACTATTGCGTTATATCCAATAGCACTTGTGAAAAGGCGAACGGGTATCCGTTATGTTTATGATGGAGTAGCTCTATCACAAATTCTAAATCAGGTCCTTAGTCTGCTTTAGAGCACTTGAACATAAACAGGAGCAGCAGACTTAGCAGAGCATGAGAAGGAAAGATCCAAATGGAACCTCAAGAACCTCCGGCCCATCTCCCTGCTCCCGTTCCCGGCAAAAGTCATCGAGAAGATCGTCAACAGGCCACTGACCCACTACCTCGAGGAGAACCACATCCTGGACCCGTCCCAATCTGGATTCCGCAGCAATCACTGCACCGAACCCGCCCTCATCGCTGTCACCAATGACATCAGGACCCTATTGGACAACGGCGAAACTGTGTCCCTCATCCTCCTGGACCTCTCTGCTGCCTTCAACACCGTCTGCCACCACTCCCTATGCACACGCCTCCACGACGCAGGAATCCGCGACAAAGCCCTTGATTGGATCACCTCCTTCCTCACCGACAGAACCCAGAGGGTCCGCCTCCCCCCATTCCGATCTGAAGCCACCAAGATCACCTGCGGCATGCCCCAAGGATCATCCCTCAGGCCAACCCTTTTAAACGTCTACATGGCACCGCTTGCGAACATCGTCCGCTCACACAATCTCAACATCGTCTCCTACGCCGACGACACCCAGCTGATTCTATCACTCACCAAGGATCCCGCCACCGCCAAAACCAACTTCCACGAAGGAATGAAGGCTGTCGCAGACTGGATGAAGAACAGTCGCCTGAAACTTAACTCAGACAAGACAGAGGTCCTCATCCTCTGCTGCACCCCCTCCGCCTGGGATGAATCTTGGTGGCCGGCCGCTCTGGGAGCCGCACCGCAACTCACCGACCACGCACGCAACCTGGGGTTCATCCTGGACTCATCGCACTCAATGACTCAGCAAGTGAACGCTGTCTCCTCCTCCTGCTACAACACCCTCCGCCTGCTTCGCAAGATCTACGGATGGATCCCCACCGGAACCAGAAGGACGGTCACCCAGGCCCTCGTCAGCAGCAGACTGGACTACGGCAAAGCCCTCTAAGCGGGAACCACGGGCAAATTCCAGAAAGGACTACACAGAGCGCCTCTGCAAGCCTCATCCTCGACATCCCCCGCCACACCCACATCACAGCCCACCTGAGAAACTTGCACTGGCTCCCAGTCAACAAGAGGATCATCTTCAAGCTCCTCACCCGTGCTCACAAAGCACTCCACAACGCCGGTCCAGCATACCTCAACTAACGACTCAACTTCTACACCCCGAACCGCCAGCTTCGCTCCGCTGACCTCGCCCTCGCCACCGTTCCACCCATCCATAGGACAAACACAGGCGGCGGATCTTTTTCCTACCTCGCCACTAAGACATGGAACACCCTCCCCACCCATCTGCGACAGACCCAGGACCTGCTGACCTTCAGGAGACTTCTCAAGACCTGGCTGTTCGAGCAGTAGCTGCACCCCACCAACCTCCCTCAGCGCCTTGAGACCCTCACGGGTGATTATTGCGCTATACAAATATCTGATTGATTGATTGATTGATTGATTGATTGATTGATTGATTGATTGAACGATGGCTGAAGGCGGTAGGGCCATGATTTCATGTCATTGTGGTTCTTTGTACTTACCCCACTCTAAGGCCTCTCCACTGCACTACAGGAAACAGAAGACCTATAGGGGACATGATAGGGAAAGAAGAGTCTTGAGAAACGAGGAGAAGGAAGGATATCAGAGAGACACTTTAAGAAGAGTAACCTGAGTATAAACAGGTCAAACGGCAATGTGTATGGATACAGCACAGGGAGACTGTCTTCTAAAGAATTAACTGGCAAAAATAACCAGGTAAGCAAGATGACAATATTCCTTCGTTCACCACATGCCTGTGGTCCCCCAAAACAAAAAAGAAATACAAACCCATGTGCAGAAGGATACATTGTTCCCGATGCATGGTATGAACTTGGGAAACAGTGTGAATGAGAGGGTCAATAACCATAAAAGTGGTGGTTTCTGGGAGTTCAGTCCTTGGGGGCCTAAAACGCAAGCAATCCCCAAGGAAATGCAGGGCAGTCCTAGACCCCTCATTTTCTAATGATGGCTGGGGTATCTTAATATTTCATATTTCAGAATCCCATTAATCATGCTGTATGGTGGGCCTAAAAGAGTGGGGCTTGCAAGGTTATGGGTCTGAATTTGTACAGGAAAGACGATAGTAGTCCCTTTTTGACCATTCTGAAATTAGAAGAGTTACCTTCTAGCAAGAGAAACTCAGTGTTAGTGTTTTATTCAATAACCACAGCTTGAATACAGATAACAAGCAATGGTTGCACAATGACGTTTGTTTGATGAGGGATTGGAAGCAAGAATTGTGGAAAACAACGAGCCCAGAGTTACCATTCTTAAATCATAGAGTAGTTCTTACCCTAATAATAAGCAGAGTTACTGGTCACCAACAATGTGCAACTTCATTCTGTTTCAGAATTTGCAACAAAACGATGCACAGGCCATGCTTTATAGAAAGGGCAAGAGGTATATGTTTGCATTTTGCATTTAAATGTCTGCTAATGGCTATTCCTCATCCTAGTTTGGTAAAAGTCAGTGGTGTGGTCATCATGATTAATGAGGACACGTACAAAGTACTCATTGCTCTGCAAAGTCTTCCATGGTCTGTTCATCAGGATACAAAAAAGACAGGAAGGTGCAGAGTGCAATGTACTTGTTTTACCCGGCCTTGTGCAACAGCTGTAATCGGTTAATCTCAGTTCTAATGTCCAATAATGCTAGAGGCAGACATTCAGATGCCATTTCTGACCTAATTTGTCCAGAGCCAGAACCCTGTCTGAATTTGTCTCAGAATCTGCCCTATTCAGGAGATATTTCAAGGTCCCAGAAATCATATCAAAGAAAATCTTACACGTGGTCCTAGTTCGCCATCAAGGGAATTTTCAGTGAATTCACAAACAGTGAAGTTGTGACTTTTTGTGGGATACCAAAAATATTAGAAGAGAAGGTTGTCTCTCTCTCTCTCGATAGTCCTCTCTTTCTCTCACTCTCTCACACCCACTCGCCTACTCTCTCTCACTTCTCTCTTATTCTCTCTCTAGCCCACTCTCTTCCCCCTCTCTTTCTCTCTTTCTTGTTTTCGACCTTCCACATACCCTATTCTCATTTCCCCAGGAGTTGGCCAGGATCTTCATAAATAAAATAAATAAAAAATCTTCTTTGGTATATAGGTTCATTCAGTGTACATAACAGCGATAAACTACAATCCAGGTAACATGAGCATAGATCTACACAGAGGGTAGATTGGATCTCGGCCGGCATGGACATTAAGAAGGAACCCACACAATTTGGCCGAAACAAACCGTCGAACAACCCTCGCTCCTCACCCACCCATTTGAACCAAAAACTAAGACCCCCCCCAGCCAGCTAAACAATTCGAATGGTATTTAGTCCTTCCTGTAATGCGAATAAAGGAAAGGGTCTCCACATAGTCCGTTCTCCGCAGGGCTCAAGGGTAGGCATAGGATCTTCATCAATGCGGTCAATATTTCGAAGATGGAGACATAGCATTTCAAGTGAGTCTGTTTAAGTTCTGCATCATGGGATCTTCACAAATATTCATGTACACTGATTAGAGCAACCGTCTTATCCCCCTTAATCAAGGCAGAGATTGTGAATACGAGAGGAAATTGTTGAGTCATGATCTAGGAAGTAATTCCTTTGACCTGATCTCCAAGTAGTAGCTCTGAATCACAGCAAAAAGGCATACTACTAAGTAGGGTTATGGCTAGAATCCTTCCACTTCTAAAATGGGCTTGAGGTTTACTGAGAAGGCATTTGTTAGACATTACATGTAATGCATTTTTTACACTAGGGAGGAGGTAGCGTTTTGATGAGGAGAAGCCTTGTTAGTGCCGCCTAAAAATCCTTCTTCACTAGAGTCCCCAAGAATCATGGAAATGGAGATTAATAAAGAATGGGAATAGACTCTAGGTTAACTTATACCAAAGAAAATAATAGGCTCAATTTTGCCAAATACAGGAGGAAGTGTTGTTTCTACTGGTCACATCATGTCAGAGTCTTAAAGTGAATCCTTGTGTCTATCAGTAGCCAGTGAAGGTCCATCAATTGATCAGATCTTCCACTTGAGCTCTGCCAGAGGATGTTTTGTGTGCTATGAAATATTTATGTAGGCTGGTTGAAAATGTTATGGCCATATTGGAGGAATTCAGGAGCCAGGCTCCCAAGCCCAGCAACCATAGGCTGTGATACAGACCTTTGTCCATGGCTTTCTTATGTCTTTCTATTTATTGTATTGGTTTATTCATTCTTTGTTCTTGGAAGATGGACCACTATTACATAGAGGCTGCAATGAACAAGCGGATGACAGATGATTTGATCCTCCCTCATCCATCTCAAGGCTCTCTCAGGAGCGGTGCTTAGTCAGTAAGATTCAATGGGTGTGAACCTCAAGTTTCCCAACTAAAAGAGCAGTGGGCTGCAGGGTGAGGGGTGAGATTACCATGTTGCTGGAAGGAATGTTTATATGAGGAACAGGGTCAGTACTGATTTGCATTAGTTGCGTCTCTGTCTAGAATGGCACAGTGGGCGAAAGACAATGGGTTGGAATGCTGATCACGAGCAATTTGCCACTAGTTATACTATTTGCAAGCATTCATTCCATCACTTTTTCGATGTTTGTTGATCAATGGTATGCCTAATAGGTTGAGATTGGCACAGATCTCCAAACACACACCTGCAAATTTGTATGACTCCCAATAAATAGTAAAATTGCACTCATTCAAGGATTACTTCTATTTGTGCAGATTTACTAACACAAAATTAGCAAGTTAGAAATCTCTTAGTGAAATGAGAATTACAAGAAAAACTGACATAGACATTTCGGACCCGACTCAGGGCCCCTAGATACAGGCACGAAACTAAGAATGCATTTGAGGAGTGTCACACCCCAAACACCCCTTCTGAAGCTAGGCCCCTGCCTGTCCCACCTAAGCCTGATAGTTCTCCCTAGGGTCACGTACAACACAACGACTTAGAGTCAAAGCCCTGGGATCACTTATTTTAAATGTTTTTTACAGCACACACTTTTCTTTGTCTCTACTGCATAAAGCCTTAACGGTGCATGTTGGTTGGCTTCCAGGTTCCTAGTCCTCACCATTTACAAACCATTTTATCAAGTGGCTGGCAACCCCATGAACTAAGCCTGAATCACAAATAAAGAAGGATGTACAGGCAAATTATTAGTGTGAGCCAGAATCGAGCCAACAGTCTGGCTTGACTCCAAGAGTTTGTGCATGAGCCTGAGTAATGAAAACCTTTGGCATGTATTTTGTGCAACAAACATAGATACAATCTCTTCAAACTTCAAAACAGCGTACCTTATTACATCCGATGATGTCACTGCATTTGAGTTGATTTATGATTTGTGCAATACGGCTAATGCTCAGGAAAGAGCTTCAAGGCACTATAATCTCAAAAAAGCAAAATAAAAAGGTGGAACAACTGAACTGGGTGAGAACAAAAGTGCAGATAAAATTAGTTATTAGTAAAAAGCTGGGTTTTAAGATTTTGAACAAATTGTGTGTGATCAGCTATCCTCATGAACTGAGCGAGGAAGAGTATTCCATAATCTTCTCTCCTGCAACTGCTGCTGAGCACACTTCTCTCCGTATTGTATAAAAATTTGGAGGGGGAAAAGAGAAGGCATCGGATAATCTCAAATGTCTTTCTAAAAAGTGGAATTTCAATAGTTGTTTGGAGACTATGTTGACCTGAAAGCTATACAACTCTGTGAATGTCAGTCAGAGTCTTAAAGTGAATCCTTGTGTCTATCAGTAGCCAGTGAAGGCCCTTCAATTTATCTGAGATGGAACAATGTCTGCGAAGACTAACTATTCTGGCTGCCGAATTTTGTACCGATTGAAGTTTGCTCATGAGTACGGGTGACTGAAATTGGCAGAATTTGGTGACTCCGCGCTACTCTTGTAAAGCAGAGTTCTGGCCAAATTTCCCCAATCGTCGCAGATTTTTTGCCCGCTAGGTTCCAGAAATGCGAGTGTAAGTGAGATTTGTATTTGTATTTGTATTTAGTTTTTATATCGCGCAGCTTTCACCCATCGGGTATCTTGGCGCGTAGACTGTGATGGAATAGAACCTTTAAACCAACAAGAAGTGCATCAGCAGAGACAGGTAGGAGGGAAGAGATAGGCTGAGCGGGAGCCCAACCAAAACTAGGGAAGTAACGAGGCCATAGACCCCTCTCTAGGGAAGAGCCAGGTTTTCAGATTTTGCCTAAACTCCATCAGAGAGTTAGCCTGTCTGATATTCAGCGGGAGTTCATTCCAGTAGCGTGGGGCCACATTACTAAAAGCCCTACCTCCCATTCTGGCCTTCTTAATCCAGCCAGTGTTTAACAAAAAAGCGTTCGAGGAACGGAGAGTCCTTTTAGGTTTGTGCCAGGAGATCTTCTCCTGTAAGGAAAAAGGGCCAAGGCCATGTGCCGCTTTATAAACAATGCACAGGGATTTAAATTTGACCCTTTCCCTCATAGGAAGCCAATGAAGCTCTCGAAGCGCCAGCGTGGATGAAGAGTCACGTTTCCTGGTCAGCGCCAATTTGGCTGCCATAGACTGGACCCTCTGCAATCTCTGAAAGATGTAAAGAGGTGCTCCTAAATACAGAGAATTGCAGTAGTCCAGCCTACTCAAGATAATACTGTGAACTACCAGAGGTCTTTTTTCCATCGGCAGGAAGGGAAGAATCTGCCGTAGAGCTTTCATAAGAGCAAAGCAGACCCCCACAGTTTTTTTGACTTGCGAAGTCATTTGCAGATCATTATCGAACATGACCCCCAAGTTCCGCACCGAAGTCACAGGGACAATGGGATCCATATCTGGGGCCAGTCTAAGATCAAAAGGCATATCCCTTACTCTCGCTGGGGAACAGTAAATCACCTCAGTCTTGCCTCCGTTGAATTGCAGGGAGTTAGCCCTGAGCTAGTCCGAGGTCTGACTCATGCATTTCTGGAATTCATCCATATTTAAGGCATCCTTTCCCTCTAGTGAGAACACCAATTGGGTGTCGTCCGCATAATTGACAATATCAACCCCATGCGCCTTGATGATAGGAATTAGTGGCTGCAAATAGATATTAAAAAGAATGGGGCTGATGGCCGATCCCTGGGGAACCCCATGCTCCACCAAGGTCTTGCTGGAAGTAAAAGGGGGCAGGGAAACCAAGTGTTGTCTCCCTGTGAGATAGGATCGTATCCATCTCAGAGCACATCCCTTAACTCCCAAATGCTCCAGTCTGTTCAGCAGGATTCGGTGGTTTACCGTATCAAATGCGGCTGACATGTCTAAGAGGACCATTACCGATGAGAGGCCTCTGTCAGCCCGCATCCGGAGGTTGTCCAGCACCGTGACCAGGGCTGTCTCTGTTCCATGACCTGGCCTAAAGCCAAACTGGCTCTTATCCAGGAGATGGAACTCCTCCAGATACCCAGAAAGAGAGCTACTCACTACCTTTTCAAGGATTTTAATAGGAAAAGGTAGCAGGGAAATGGGCCTAAAGCTAGTAGGGTCTCCTGGATCTAAAGATGGTTTTTTTAATAATGGAGTAACCACAGCCAGCTTCCAAGTTTCAGGCACCATCCCTTCATTCAGGGATTGACAGCATATCTGCCAAAGTCGTGGGAACAAGGCCGGAGCATGATCTTTCCAAATCCTGTTAGGTATGGGGTCTAATGGAGCCCACAGCACCATTTTGTAATGCAGGCAGTTACAGTCGGAGGGTTGCATCTCGAGTAGAGCTGCTCCTGCTCCTGTAATTTTTCTACTTGAGTGGCAGCAAAATCAATTCGAAAGGCTGCATGCTCTTGCGCAATTCATGGCACTGTTTGCACTGAATTTTCAGGCACATGTATATGTCCACCCATTGAGAGAAATCCGCAGAATCCCACAGAGCTTTTATACAACACTGTGGAATTCCGAGGAGTGAAACTCCTACTTATGAGTTTCTTGGGAAGGCCTAGCTAGAGAGAGTACACGTAAACCAACCTACAGCTTTTAAGAGCATGGATCACAGTTTTCTGAGCCCTAGAGAGAGAAAATTTGACACCTTGTGGAGAATATTTAATATCCTGAACAGTGGTGGCTCCTTCGCTAAAGCAGAGGAGTTTTGAAGCAGTGCAAAGGTAAAATAAAAAATGCTGCGCCTTAAGTGCGCATGACGGTTTGGCCGGCCGTCCAAGGCCGGCCAAACCGCCATGTGCCCTTTGCATTTTCTCCACCAGCTGTATTGCACAGCCTGGGTAGAGAACATACAAAGCCTCCCAGTCCCTCTCTAAGTGCCGAAACATGATGCTCAAACCAATCACAACGCTGCTGTACCGCAGCGTCTTGATTGGCCACAGGAGTCTGGGAGCCTGTGTGCTTCCTGGTTTTTAAGTCGGTGAGGCGGCAGTTGGCAACGGCGACTAGCAGGTAACTTTTCTTTTTTTTTATCCTAACCCCCACCTTTTCCTGCCCCCGCCACCATTCTCTTCCAGCCATGACTGATCCTGAAGCAGGTGGATCTGATAGTGAGAAGCTGATGTTGAAAGGAGAGCTGGCTATCGAGAACTGCAGAGCTGCATAGGCAGGCATTTATAAAAGTGAGTTTTTCCAAACATTCGTGGATTGCCCCCCAATGGCAATGTCATTAGTGAATTAAGAAGCATGTCAGTAGTCATGTAAATCCTAAATGTGACCAAAATTCATATTATTGATAGAGCAACATTCTAATCTATGAAATGAATTGGAAGTGCTTGTACAGTGCACATCTTGAGCTCAAGTATTTTAAAAGTGTGCTCCTATGTGATAATAAAGAAAAAGTAGGCTCTGTTAAATAAAATATTTGCCTCAGATCACACAAGAGAAGACAGCATTGATTCCAGGTTATCTGGTTTCACATTTTGAAATTCAGCCACCAAATGGGTATCTCCGTCTCTCCGTCTCTCTCCTGTTTACATCAAAGATGACAGTTTTGTCTTTTATTTTTGGTTCTACCGACACAGAGATAGTAGACCCAACTCAGGTACCCAAGACCAAATTACCAAGTAAAAAATGCATTTTTTGGGAGTGTTACCCCCCCTCCCACCCCCAAAGCTGCGCCCCTGGCCTACCTGCTTTTTCAGGTTATACCTTGATGTTATGATGTCTGCTGATGCTTACTTGTCATTCATGGCTGATAGAGGTGTACCTTCCACTGGAGCAACACTTGCAGTACATAGGGGGGCAATTGAACCCCAGTTATGTATCACTCAAAATGTAGACCAAGGATGCATTTCTTTGCTTGCATTAGGCCCTCTATATACCTCTATATATTTAGGACCTGATGAATGCCCTGGACCCACCTGGGCCTACACAGCAGAAACATGTCGACCTCTCACATAACGGTTAGGGGACATTAACTCCCCCACATACCATCACCTGATTTTAATATCATATAGTTACCTTTCACATTAAAAGCACAACTAGGATAACTATAATGATTTTTAACCACACTCACTTGTACATGGGCCCCCACTTAGTTTAGAAGTGCATCCCTGTTGTCAGGTGTATGCCCGCCCTCTATCAAACTAAGGTTTTCGAGGGCGAGGAATGGTCAATGATGAAGCATGACACCAGGTGGTGTGTGAGACCAGTCCGTTAACATTTTGTGAGATGTCTCCACTCACAATATAACCTAAACCTCACAGTAGCCCAAAATTTACATACAGTTTGGCATAGAACACATGACAAACCAGACACATCTGCACTCCTTCAAATGGTGCTCACACACGGGGTTGGCCACCATACATTTATTCTGCTATACAGCTCCCTATGAGCGGAGAGAAGTACATCCCTCACCGCCCTCTATGCCTATTGGGACGAGGCTCTATCCACAACACTAACAGACAGACAATGGACACAATGTTTGGAGGCCTCGAAGTGCGTCTCCACGAACGCCAGACTTACATATGCTCAGTTTAGTTATTTTCACCATACTAATCTCACTCCCCGTAGGCTGGCAGTTAAGTATGAGGGGGCTTCGGACTCCTGCCCGAGCTGTCATGCTACTGCAGCTGAATTTATTCACATGGTATAGTCATTCCCCCTGTTGACCCCAGACTAGGATACAATTCTTTCCGAGACCCTCAACACATCCCTTCATACAGACGGCCTTCAAAATCTCTCAGGGATAACTTCTTGCACTGCAGTGTGTAAAGCCACTGATAAGTTCCTTGACCTTGCACTGGTCTTGGCCAAGTAATTTGTGGCTCTCTGATCTGTGTGCTGGCATTTTTGCAGGACAAGATTCTCTATACACTGTAGGGACAGGCCAAACAACCTAATACCACCCTCCAGACTGGCAAAGATATCTGGTGGTAGTAGATAGATAGATAGATAATGAACTTTATTCGATATGTACAAAAACAATATCATAAAAGTGCATACACATGAATATAAAAAATCCATTTAAAACAAATTAAAATTTCAGTTATTTTGTAACATAGTTAAGATCAGATAAAAAGTACAGACACACAATCAAAGCATCAAGATATATATCAACTTAGGTCTGCATTGATGTCCGCTGCCTCAAGATCATTTTCAGTTAAGATGAAATGGCTGCCAGGGCTAGGGGAGTTTTCAGGGTTTTTAGTTTTTGATAAGTCATTTTACATGAACGTAATCTCCATGATTTGAGCAACGGTTTTAAAAAAATAGTCCTTGGCAATTGATAAAATCTACAGAATAGAATGCAATGAATGTTAGATTGGGTTGAAAGGCCATCGCAAGGACACTTCAGTAGGTCACTGGACCAACAATTTGGATTGGGAAAAGTTAGAAGTCTAAAAAAAGTGTTGGTACGAAAGCGGGTCAGGAGCATGCGAGTAAACGGAGATGGCTCTAAGAGTAAATATTGCTGGGTACCACTCATAATGGTCGATTCTTGGTAATCCGCAATAGTGCTCTTTTGTTTTTCTAAGGACCATCGATGACAGCTCCAGTAATTTAGAACAAGACGCTTTAACGTAACTTTTGCTATATTAACTAAGGTTGAAGGGTCAGTAAAAAATTCAGGGTGCCCTATATCAGTGGACAACCTCTTGACGTAGTTCAACCATTTTATGTTCTTGGCCTCTTTCAATTTTAGACAGTCTGTAATAATTTCCCTGTTAAAAGGTATCTCTTCATTGGTCCAGACTTTGTGCCATAAAATAAGGGGGGAAGAATTGATCGTGTCCGCGATGTATGTGAGGCCCAATTCAGTGTGCACCATATAAGTGGAGGTGCCAGGAGGGACAGCCAGGAGATAACGTAAGAAAGCATTCTCGAGGCGTTGAATTTGATCAACGGGTTCAATCCCCCAAATCCCGGATCCATAGGTGCCAGTTGAGATGCACTTCGCCCAATAGATCTGGAGTAAAGGGCTTATTGGTCGACCCCCTAGTTTTTTAGAAAAGTTGGTCAGTGCTCCTATGGCTTTAGACAATGCTAAGCCTCTGGCTTGAGCCGCAGCTCGCCAAGTGCCCCTCTTGTTAAAAATAATGCCCAAATAAGGGAAACTATCAATATTATCCAATTTGTTACCATTCAGGAAGATAGAACATGGCTTTTTTACGATCCCTAGACCACAGGACATGGTGTAAGTTTTGGAGGTATTAACATTTAGGCCTCTCCTTGACATAAAGTCAGTAAATTCGTTGACTGCCCTTTGTAGCCCCATACGGGTCTGGGACATAATTGCGGCATCGTCTGCGTAGAGCAGAATGGGTATAGGTTTACCGTTTATTGTGGGATAGTCATGAAAAGTTCTGGTCAGATGATGGCTAACGGAGTTAATATAAAGGGTAAAAAGTAAGGGAGCTAATATACAACCCTGTCTGACGCCTCGCCTGATGAAAAACCTGTCGGAACATTCTCCATTATTACCATATCTCACGCGGGCCGATGCATGCCTGTACAGCTCTTTAATAAATGAAAGAATAGGGGGATCTAAACCGATCTCTGCAAGGGATTCCCATAACTGCGTATTGTCAACACAGTCAAATGCAGAGCTGAGGTCTACAAAGGTTATGAAGAGATTTCCTTTTTTGGCCTGAGTATATTTGGCTATTATAAGGGTCAGATTTAGACCCTGTTCAATAGTGCCCTTACCTTGTCTGAAGCCATATTGCAAGTTGGAGATAATATCTTGATCGCTTAGCCAGTCATGTATTCTGTTTAAAATAATTCGCCCAGCTACCTTCATGAGGGAGTCTAAAAGTGAGATTGGGCGATAATTGGCGGGATTATCCCTCGCGCCTTTTTTAAAAATCGGGACGACAATTGCCTCGGGCCAAGTGGGAATAAAACCAGTGGTATTCAAAGAATTCAATACATTAGTAAGCAGTGGGGCCCATAGATCAGACTGTGATTTAAAACGTCTATTGGGACGCAATCCGGGCCTGGGGCTTTCCCAGAGGGACTTTGTTTTAGGGCCATCAGTACTTAGGCATGGTCGAATAAAATGTTTAAGGGGAAAAAGGTAGTGATAGTTAAATCAGAGGGAGAATTGGAGTCACTTTCCCTCTCATACAATCGATTAGCCGAATCAGTAGGGTTGTATAAGGTGCTAAAATGTTTAACCCAAGTTTCGGGAGTTATGGCTGAATCCAAAATCGGGAGCTGGGAGGGTCGAAAAAAGGGAGCATTAACTGCCCTCCAGAAGGCGGTATTATCCCTCTTCCCAGAGGCTTCCACGAGGGCTAACCAAGCCTGTGACTTCAGCTGGTTTTTCCTTGCCTGACGCTTAGTGCGGTAGTTATGTCTAGCTTGCTGTACTGCTAGGCGGTTTCTAGGATTAGATTTCAAAGCTACTTTCAAGAGTCGCAAAGCTTTGGAACAATTCCTATCAAACCAGCCATGAGTAAGTGGGGGAGATTTCCTTGGGGCACGTGCGAGCAGAGTTTTGATTTCTGACAAGATTGCAGAAAAAGAATTGGTTATTGTCTGCGGATTTTCTGTGAGTCACAAACAAATTTGAATGTGATCATATACATTATTAACCAGAGTGTTAAGAAAAGTGAGGGGAACCACTTTGTCCCATTTAAGAAAGAGGCCCATAGTGGTTCCCAGCTGCAGGGGAGGAAAATAAGGGGGATTCTGCGTGACCGTGTCCTTAGCGTACGGGGTTAGCTTTAAAGTCACCCCGATTGGATAGTGATCGCTAATAACAATGTCAAGGGTCTCCCAAGTAAGTATCGACCCTGAGTACCTGGAAGATATAAGTGTATAATCAATCGTAGTATGACAACCTCTCCCATTATAAGTGGGTTTAAAGCATTTAGGTGGGAGGCATAAGTCATTGACAAAGGATAAATTAAAATGGGATGTTAAGCCATTAAAAGATCTCCTAGTTTAGAGTGGCGAAAATAACTAGGAGAGTCATCCATGTCAATTGTCAGTCCACAACAACCTTTAATGCTCTGTGGGGATTTGAGAAGATCTAGTGAAGGGGTGACTTTCTTTGTTCGCCCGGACTATTGCCATGTCACGGTTGAAAGGAGATGGAGACTGCGGCAGCTCATTAAACCTTTTCAGGACAAAAAATTTCAAGCCTATCTGATTAATCCAGCCCAGTTGAAAGTCATTAAGGAAGGGAAGATTAATTATTTCTCCTCTGAGATTAAGGCGAAGGAGTTTCTTGATGCATTAGGCTAATGGGGCCAATTGGGAGTACCGTATTAAGGGAATTAACTATTTCAAGCATTGTATTTCATTAGGTGGCTGATAAGCATAGGGTTTGGTTTGTTTCTTTTTTTTTCTCTCCTGCGACCATGCTCGCATCACATGCTCAGACTCTACTGAGCGCCTCAACTAAGGGTAAGGTGCAGGGGTGTAGGGGGGTGTGGGGGGAGGTTGGAGGTGGGGAAGGGTTGGGGGGAGGGGGAGGGGGTTGGGGGGAGCAGGGGGAAAAATTTAAAAGAGAGTTTATCTGGTGTGGTAGGGAGGTATTTCAAACTGAAAGATATAGATGTAGTTGTAGTGAAGGCTATGTGTGCTGGGTGTCTTGCCTTTTTCTTTGTGGGTCTGTGCATAAATTTGTGTTGAATTCATTTGGGGGCTTTGTGGCTAAGGAAGTTTTAAAATTATGAGAATGGCTAATATCAATATATGTACTATCAATGTTAATGGATTGAACAATATGAAGAAGCGTCAAAATCTGTTTCATTTTATTATATTTAACAGGTTAGATATAATCTGTATACAAGAGACGCATCTACCTTGGGCCAGCCGTAATTTACTATGTATGAAAGGGTTTGATATTATAGCCTGTACCACACAAACGTCTAGTGTAAGGGGGGTCGCAATCCTGGGTAGAACGTCTTTGGGAGGGGCAAAGAGGGTAAAAAGTGACAGAATGGGTAGGTGGGTGATAGCAGAAATGAATTTTGGTTATACAATTTGTTCAATATATGGTTCAAACTGTGATGACCCGGATATATTTGATTTGTTGGAGGAAGAATTAGCGGACTGGCCAACCCCATTGATAGTATGTGGCGACCTTAATATTTCTATTGATGGACACAATTTACAGAATTATTCTGGGCGGAAGCCAAGGGTTTTTAGGGCTCTTTCCTCCTTAATAAGATCTCATGGGCTGGAGGATGTTTGGGGCACTAGGGAATTACAGAACCCAGGCTACACTTACTTTTCATACCCGTTTCAAAAGTATACCAGACTTGATTATTTTTTTATTTCGTCGTCAGTTTTGTGCAAGGTTGATATTAAAAAGCTCCCCAGAACAATATCCGATCATAATCCTCTAATTCTTTCTTGTTGTATAGCTATGTCAGGGCGAACTCGTACCAATTGGACCTTCGAAAGAAGACTACTATCTGATCATAGATTTATAGATCATATTTTAAAATGGACCAAGGAGTTCTTTGATGCCAATCGATATAGTACCTCAAGGAATGTCGTGTGGGAAACTTTTAAGTCGGCCTTTAGAGGGGAATCAATTAGCTGCTCAGTAAATTTAAAGAAAGCAGATAAACTGGAGCTGGAAAGGTTAATGATAGATTTAATCAAAGCAGAGGAGCTTCATGTGAGGGATATCGGAAATGGAATAGATGGCTCGGAAAGTGCAAAAATTTGACTATCATCAAAGCCAATATACAGAGATTAGTTACAGAGAAGGAGGTAGGTGAGTACCAGGCTTCTAAGGCCAAGCGCTATGAGACAGGCGAGCAAGCAGGTAGGATTCTTGCTCTACGAATAAGACAGGATAGAACGAGGAATGTAATCTCGAACATACAAGAGGATGGTAAAAATTATTCTGAGCCTCAAGACATCCTCAGGGTCTTTAAAAAATTTTTATCAAAAACTGTATGACTGTGAGGATCTCTCTATCGATCAGCGAGATCATCAAAGATGTGAGTTTGATAATGGAGGTAGAGTTCTTGATGAATCACGGAGGGAAAAATTGGATAGAGACATTACGGAAAGGGAAATTAAGGATGCCTTGCAGGAGCTGGCTGTCGGGAAGGCTGCAGGCCCCGATGGAATCCCCCTAGAAGTTTATAAGAATATTGAACCTGAGATTGTTCCTATCTTGTTGGATTTGTTTAACGGTATCCTGTGCACAGGCATTATCCCCGATTCATGGAAAGAGACAAATGTAATTATTTTCCATAAAAAAGGCAAACCTAAAGAAAACCCAGGCTCGTATAGGCCTATATCACTCATTAATGCAGACACTAAATTGTATTCTAAAATTTGGGCCAAAAGGTTGGGGGGGGTTATTGGCGGTCTTGTATCCCCCTGGCAGCATGGGTTTGTGCCTGGGCGGGGCACTACAGATCATATACGGAGAGCAATCGCTCTGTTCGACGCTCATGCTGCCAGGGGGGACGAGATGGCCATGATCCTCCTCGATGCAGAGAAGGCCTTTGATCGTGTAACCTGGGACTATCTTTGGGGCATTCTGGAAGATAGAGGATTTGGGACAAAAGCAGTTAACGCTATCAGAGCCATGTATAAAGACCCGGTAGCCAGGGTCTTGGTGATGGGGGAGAGTTCTGATAAAATTATGATCAGGAGAGGCACTCGTCAGGGCTGTCCCTGCTCCCCGATACTCTTTGCGCTATATATAGATCCTTTGATCTATAGAATCTTGAATTGTCCATTGATTCGCCCAGTGATCGTTAATGGGCATAGTAATAAGCTGTTGGCTTATGCCGATGATCTGGCGATTCTCACGACCCATCCACAGCAGGCGATGATGGCACTAGTGGAGCTGGCAAGAGAATTTGGCAAAAGATCTGGGTACTTGTTAAATGAGGGGAAGACCCAGATTATTGGTACAAATAACATCATTAAGTCAGATAATAGATATGTTGATTCTGCAATATATTTAGGGGTGAGGATCAATGCAGCAGTGGACAAGATTAATGAAGAAAACTACGGTCCGCTTATTGGCTCAATAGAAGCGGAGTTAAAAAGATTGGACGTTCTACATCTATCCTTAGTGGGGAGAGTGAATGTTCTCAAAATGGCAATGTTCCCAAAGGTTCTTTATTTGTTTCGTGCTATCCCCCTCCTGCTAGAGGAAAAACTATTGAAGAAGTTGGAATTAGTTTTCAATAGGTTCATATGGCAATATGGGAAAACAAGACGATCTCTGATGTTCATGTCTCTCCCCTACGATAGAGGTGGAATGGCCCTCCCAAACCTTCGATTGTATCATTATTCTGCCCTGTTAGCTCAAATGTCAATTTTATTCCAACTAAACGATAATTTACCAGGGATTCAGGGAGACAGTCAGGACCCTCCAACTATATTCGAGCTTTTACTGGGGAAGAAGGCTGTAGGGCTATTATTGATGGAAGTCGACCGTAGATATTATTCAAAGGTGAGGTTCAAGATTGTAAGTGGGATATGGGGGATTTGGAAAGCTATTCAAAAGTTGTTAGAGATTCCTAAAGTTAACATATATTTGTCTCTATGGAATTCTAAATTGTTTCCACATCTGGATACAGGTATGCACTATCAATTTTGGAAAGAGCATGGAATCAAGACCATCGGGGATGTGTGGGAAAGAGGAGCGGTTATTGGGTTTGATGTAATCCAGGCCAAATTTGGGATACCACCAACTCACTGGCTTTTCTATAGTCAGGTATCTCGGTTGTTAAAGGCAATCAGACCGAAAATTACTGTTACCACATGCTGCTCGTTATTGGATTACGTAGGGAAAGGGGGAAATAAAATCAAATATATTTATAATCATCTCATGGAGGGTGTACAGGATGATATGGAAAAAACCGAACATGCATTATCCATTAAGTTAGACAACCCGGATGTGGACCTCGATTTAGCGCTTATATTAAATAAAAAATGGTTACGTTCATCTAATTTAAGGGCACAGCATTTTAAAACACTGTTTAATTTGTACTTTACTCCAGCCAAATTGTTTTCGTGGGGATTGGTGGAGAATGATAAGTGCCCTAGGTGTCAGACTGGCCCAGCAGATTTATTACATATGTTTTTCGATTGTGATAAGCTATCCTTGATACTGAGAGAAATTTCTGATTTTTTGGCTGGATTGTTAAAATGTAGAATTGTACTATCTTCTACGCAGGTGTTGGTAGGTGTAGATAGCAAAGCAGATTTGTCTAACTCTGCTGAAGCATTGGTTTTTGTATCGGTTGCTGTGTTACGTATTCTTATTTCAACAGGATGGAAAGATCCTTCCCCCCCAACCTTTCAAATGTGGATGTCCAGGTTTTTAGCGATACATAATATTGAGTCTTGTTTATATGATCAAAAGGGGGAAAAAATAAGGGAAATGGGGAGAAATATGTGGGCTCCTCTTGAAAGCTGGAGAAGATCAAACTGATGACTAATGTTGTGGTAACTTTCTGATTTTGTATTATGTAATTTTTTTTTATTTTTTTTCTTTTTTTTTTTTTTCTTTCTTTCTTAATTAATTCGGTTGGAGGAGAATGTTTATGTTTATATATTCTACCATTGGTTTATCTGTAATGACTGATTGGATTACTTTGTACACCAGGCAATTCTCAATTAAAAAAAAAAAATAAAATAAAAAAAAAAAATGCTCTGTGGGCACAAAGGGCAATTGAAATCACCTAGCAAAATAATTAGAGTGTCAGAATTATTTTGGGACTCTATTTTAATAAGATCATTTTTTAATCCATTAAGCACCAAATCCAAGTGAGAGCTTGGAATGTTGTTGTAAAAATTGACCAGGACAATGTTTTTAAAAGAGCCACCGGTCAAACTAATAAGCTGGTAATTTGAAGTCCCTTTGACAAAGGCTGGTTTTAATCGACATTCTACAGAAATGTAGGTCGAAAGTCCCCCCTTGCTTCTACCATGGGGACTGGGAGAGGCTGGGGTATGAAAGGTCTGATACCCTAAGAGATGGAGCTCTGTGGCAGTCCAAGTTTCCTGTAAGCAGATAATGCTGTAACAGGAAACGGTTTGAGTCCATACGGGGTTAGTCAATTTGTCGAGGAGACCTGCCACATTCCAGGACAAAAGACTATCACCCTGCAGGAGTTCATCCGTACCAGTGTTACCAGTCGAAGAGTCTGTTACAATCTCAGTAGTTTCTGAGAATTGCAGGGGAATTTTAGGGAGGGAAATATCTCTGTGGGCTAAATAATTGGAAGAAAGATTGGTTATCAAACAATCAGTCAAGAGCATTGGCTCTAAAGATGGAGAATGAGGGACAATGCCAGAAGTTGGCTTCCAGCCCGTATTGTCAATGAGCGGTGTGTTATTCTTGAAATTCAGGTTATCGGATTCTAGGATAATTGGCAGAATGCTCGTGGTAGAAGAGTTATCAGCCACAGGTCCAAAGTTAAAAAGTCAATCCCGTTCATCCAAACCTGAAAGAATGGCATATCTGTTTGAAGTTGGGAGAGTGAAGTGGTGAGCCTGGATGTTGAACCTCGATGGTGGGTGTGGAAGTGTGGGATTTGACAAGAGGGAGCGGGGGCAAAAGTAACTTAAGTCAACCGTAGAAATTCCCATGCCCCTGCTCGGGGTGTACCAATCCACTATGTGGGGTAACACCCTACGATCTCTAAAATTAATTATTATGATATCACCCTGGATGTCCTTCGGTCTAGGGCCCAACCATTTCAATCTCCTCACATGTAATATTTCACCATTAATTTCAGGGGGGAGTGGTCTATTTTGGGTCAGCCAGTATACTACTTTATTTTTGAGTTCCTGGTATCTCTCCGTTTTACCCTGGGCAAGCACTGGAACACCAGTGAGTGTCACTAGGTAGGGAGCCGCTTCGGGGGGCAAGTCGATGTAAGAGCTTTTATCCAGTTTGTAATCCGAAGTGGGCTGCCGGTTGATGTTATTACCCAGGGACACTGCAGGGTTGGAGAGTTGATCTTCTCTTAAAGCCCCCTTGGCGGTGATTTTTTTCTCTGCTATAGGCAGAGGAACAGATATGTTCTCTGTATGATTCGATGTATTAGACTGAGTAGTTGTTTGAGTGAAAGGGAGGGGCATAGTAGCCACAGTAGGGTTTTTACATAGGTGGGAATTCAGGTCGTTATTTAATGCAATAAGTGAAGCGTGAGATGCTTCCAGGCAAGTTAGCTGTGTTGCAATATTCTTAACTCTCTCCACTAAAGGTGAAAGTAAAGATCTTACCAGGTGCTCTATGTCAGCCAGTAAGTTGGAGAAAGGAGAGGTGGGGGGCTGTATCGGGAGTGTTGAAGACCTAGCTCGTGTGAGGGTCGGTGTTAATTGAGGTGTGGGTTTAAGCACATCAGGATGACAGTCTTTTCTCCTTTTTTTTGTTGGAGCAATATGAATTTTTTTTGCTATGAGCTTAGAGGAAGAGGGTCTATTCTTTGCGGGTTTTCTCTTAGGTATCTTGGCGGTGTCAGTTGGGGTTAGGTCCTCAAAGGAAGTGACCATTAGTGATTGCGAGTTAGAAGGGCATATGTCAAGTTCCTCTGGAGTAGCCGCTATGTCAATTGGGTCATATGGTTTCACGGAAGGGCCAGCGTCGTCGATGGGATCAGGGTCAGAGATCCTGGTTGAAGGCGAAGGAACCTGTTGGATGTGGCCCAGGGACGAACGCTTCTGATAAATAGGGTCCAGTGATAAACGGCGTTCCGTAATAGCAATCTCCTGTTCTAAAACAGAAGCTGCCCTGGTGATAAAGTGATCCAAAGTCCCCCTAACTGAGCCCCCCACCAAAGAGAGCCTTGATTTTGTAGAGTGTGTAGCCATGACAATTTGTTAAGTGAGGTAAAACACAAATAAAATGAAAAGCAATACGTTGTGCAGTGAGGATAATCTAACAAATATAACTGAGGAACAGTAAAAAAAAAAACTGTGAAAGACAGCCCCCTATATGCCTAAGGGAAACAATGAGAATATCAGTCACCTGACTCTGGGACAGCTTGTAGCATGTATGCAGCCAACGACAGGGGGGGTGGCCCGGCCCGGCCTCGGTCGGCCTTGGACGGCCGTAGACGGTCCGCCCTTTGCCCGGTCTTAGCCCGGCGCGTCCCGCGAAGCGGGAGGCGCAAGGTCTTTTAAGTCTGCTGCTGGGAGGAGGGAGGGGCTGTTGATGGTCACGCTGCCCCCACAGACTTCTGGGCCAAGTAGTTCAACACCAGCACCGGTCAGTAGAATCCGCACTCCAAACGCTGCGCGTCCCGGGAAGCGGGAGGCGCGAGGTCTTTTAAGTCTGCTGCTGGGAGGAGGGAGGGGCTGTTGATGGTCACGCTGCCCCCACAGACTTCTGGGCCAAGTAGTTCAACACCAGCACCGGTCAGTAGAATCCGCACTCCAAACGCTGCGCGTCCCGGGAAGCGGGAGGCGCGAGGTCTTTTAAGTCTGCTGCTGGGAGGAGGGAGGGGCTGTTGATGGTCACGCTGCCCCCACAGACTTCTGGGCCAAGTAGTTCAACACCAGCACCGGTCAGTAGAATCCGCACTCCAAACGCTGCGCGTCCCGCGAAGCGGGAGGCGCGAGGTCTTTTAAGTCTGCTGCTGGGAGGAGGGAGGGGCTGTTGATGGTCACGCTGCCCCCACAGACTTCTGGGCCAAGTAGTGCAACACCAGCACCGGTCAGTAGAATCTGCACTCCAAACGCTGCGCGTCCCGCGAAGCGGGAGGCGCGAGGTCTTTTAAGTCTGCTGCTGGGATGAGGGAGGGGCTGTTGATGGTCACGCTGCCCCCACAGACTTCTGGGCCAAGTAGTTCAACACCAGCACCGGTCAGTAGAATCCGCACTCCAAACGCTGCGCGTCCCGGGAAGCGGTGGTAGTAGAGTCTAGGTACTCGGACACTAACCAGTTATTTTATCATACTGGACCTCCCACTCCCCCATGTCAAGTACGCCCCACTCGCGGACTATCTTAAATTATGTCAACCAAAGAACATATGAAATTGACCTCCTACCTCCTCCATATCCTATCCGACACACAATTGTGCCGCTACCACTGGGCACAAGATAAGTCATGCACGTTTCGAATTGTTCTTATAATGTTTTGCGATGTGCTTTTTTACATTTGCAATTAATGTTAATTGTTTCTTAGGTCTGAGGAACTGCATACTGTAGTACGTATTTGATTCATATACTAAACAAATGTTGAAACCCCTTAAACGGATGAAAGTATATCCTCTCTAATAATGCTTAAATAAATGTGTGTACTCCTGAATGCTAACTACGCTGTTGCTCATATTTTCAATAAAGAAATATCTTTTTTTTTTAAAGTTGAGGCTCCCTGAGAATGGCAAGGTTGTGGGAAGATGGTCCTATCATCGGTAACAAAAGGTGACGCAAGGGCCAATATGCCGTAATTCTTTCTGTTTATCCTGTTAGTGGTTTGGCTATGGTTGACAGACTGCATAATCCCGATGCCCTTCCACTGGCTGTGAAACCCTCTGCTGGCCTCATCTCTATCAGCCAGACCTTCACTAGAGGTAATGAGGATAGTGTCTGCCTTTGTAATTTGTTTGCTCCGAGGGACAACAATGTGGTTCTTGAATCTGGTTCAAATAGGTTGTATACCCATCCTAGTATGAACTTTACCCCACAACTTTTGCCAATTTACTTATTGATAGTAAACGGGAATATAGCCAGCATTAGATCCAAATTGGTAGATGAGGACTGGGGAGGATGTATTGGCAGATTTCATATTTGTATCTTCCAGGAGACCTTGGTGGTCAATAAGGTATCTAGGCAGGGCTTCACTATGTATAGTATTGAGGTCTTACCCTCAAAAGCAGGTAGGCCATCTGAAGGGCCAATTGAATGGATCAAAACAACCCTCGACTGCTCAGTTAAGATTATTGATACCGATTCCTTAGACCTTCTTGTCCTTAAATTGACTCCGAAGTCAGGGACTTCCTATCTTTTGGTTAATATCTATAACAGATTGTCTCCTTCTAATAAGTCCTCCCAGACTCTGAAATCCCTGAATACACTTTTAGAAGCTCATGGGACAGGACATCATGTGGTCCTTTCAGGCGATTTTTTGAGCCCTACTTTCTAATGTTAGATCTTACTGGGGCAGCAGATGAATACTAGGGAATTCCTTCGAATTCCAATTCTAGGAAAAATGTTAGGATGAGCTTGGCTGCCCTACATGTAGCAGACATAGTAGTGTCCCATGGCCTAACAGCGTCCAATTGCTGCTCCACTTCGGACTCTAGAGCCAAACCAACTTTTAAGAGGGGAGATTATGCAAGTAATTTCTATTACATATTGCTAGATGTGACGATCTGTCATTAGATGACTGATATGGCGGTCATTGATTGCCAGAATGCCTCTCTCACTTGAATTGAAGGGATCTCAGATTAAGGATACATCATTCCTTGAGACAGTAACATCTAATGTAACAGTCCTGACAAACAATAGACTGAATGTGAGCTGGGTGATTATATCCAACTCTGAGAGTGCCCTAAAAGAGATCTACAGAACTATCAGTGCCTACTCTCAAAGATCAGACTGTACAGCTTCTCAAACTATGGTTGTGCATGAAGACTTGTTTGCAAGTTTGAAAAAACTATTTGTTATAGAGGTCAAAACCCATACCAACTCTCCTAAATTACATGAAAGGTTTAACCACTATTGTAGAGAGGCTCCTCTTTGTCGGCTCCTCGGCCTCGAAGACCGGCACTACGCTGTCACAGTCTGCAAATAAGATAATAGGAGTAGCATTGTGTATTCAATCTCTAATAGCCGATGCTTAATCTGGCACATTACCAGTATCTCTTCTGTACTGCAGACTATAGTATCGCAACTGCGTGAGGACCCATTGTAAGGAATGACACCCCTTTCTATTTATTGTTGCTTTTAACCACGTGGAGGATTGTTGCTTTTATGGCAGATGAATTGAGGCATATTTCAACTGTGAGCTCCAGCTCCAGTGGACCAAAAGCAACTCTTTAATATGACTTATACCCTAGTGTGGTGAGCATCAAAAAGTAACCTGTGAGTGTGATCTGACAGGTTGGTCCTGTCAGAGTTTCTTGAAAAAGTGGTGAAATCCTGGATGGAGATTTTGCAGATAAACTGTAGAGTTGGTTTCCTTATTAACTTAAAAAGCAAGGACAAGAGAACAAGCTTTAGAGTGCTTTTTAGTAAGGCTTTCAAGCAGAAGTTATGCCTCTGAGTTCTTCTAGGAGCAGTGATAGACATAAGATCCAATGAAGGCAGCGGGCACTCAGGATCAGAATTTGACGTACTCTTTTTTTTCGAAGAACTCGTGTGTCAATGTAGTAGTCGTGCTCTTATGAGACTTTTAATTTGCAGGCATTGGAACATATTCTGGTAAAAGAAATGCCTCCTGTGGGGGTCTATGAAGAAACGATCTTCAAAAAGAACTTGAATCCCAACTGATCGTCAATGTCATCAAATGTAAGTCTCTCACCTGTTCTTGAAGATGCTCTTGTATGACGGCTCTGTTAGGGCCAGCCCACCAAACTTCCTGCAGGAAGTCACGTCAAAAGAAGCTGAAGGCTTGTCTCACCTGCTCATCTTCTGTTCTGGGGGTAGAGCTGCACAGTTTGTAAAGTGTTGCCTCAATTAATGTTCATTCTGGAGCCTGATAGTTAGATTAGCAATGGCGAATAAAACGGTTCAACTTTTTTCACCCTCAGACAAGTTTGAATCCAGGATATTGTGCTGAACATTTGAAGATACCTGTTCACCTTGTGGCTCACATGACTTCACTACTTTTATTGCAATTTTATTATTTATTTTTGCACTGAAGTATATTCTAAGATTCTTATCTAGACCTTCCACCCGAACTCCATCTTCATGATTTTGTGGCTGATTCTATGGAGTTCTTTAAATAGCATTTATATCGCAGGGTCACCAAATTACCTCTAGTTAACATGACATTTAGGCAACTGTTCCTGTATTTTGGACGATATTTTTCATGTTAAGACACAAACACGTGCTCCATTGCTTATGCAGGAACCCACAATCGCAGTGCAGTTCTCCTCCATCACCCAGGCCTATGGGGAGCCGTCTGCCCTATCCCCAGTCTCCACTTCCTCCACCAACCCTGCCAAGTACCAGCTTCAGGGGCCAGGGGAATGCATTTAAGTGCAATGGTCCCACATCACGACACTAAAATGCATTATTTATGAATACAAAATTAGACTAGGCGGTGCAGGATATTATTTGGAAAAAGTTGGCAAAGCTGCTGCCCCAGGCCGTGATCAGCCAATCACTAGCAGGCCTGCCCAGGCGCCTCATTCTGCACCCTGCACTGTTTGCAAACAGTGCCCCCAAACCCCCCACCCCCCCATCCCGACAGCAATGGAGGCTGTAGCATAGTGCGGGCTCGTGGCCGAAGACATTAGTAACAAGCATTTGCAATGCAATAGGTCTCGCATTTATAGGAGTTTGAGCTATTGGCATTGTAAATGACAATGCTTTTTATTTAAGTTTTTTTTTTTTAAAACATAAATAAAAGGCACTGTCATTTATAATGCCAATAGCTCAAACTCGTATAACTGCAAGACCTATTGCATTGCAAATGCTTGTTCGAAGCGCTGTGAGATTTAAATGATATAGCGCTACATACCCCCGAATAGCGCCGAGAAGCGTGTGTTTTTGACTCCCTCTGCCCCAATTATACAACTTGCCAACATCGGAGGATTTAGAATGTAAAATTAGTAAGTATGCAATGTACGTAAAAAGAAAAAAAAAAGAGCTTGTCCCGAGGAGAAGCGCCTAAAAGCGATTCCAGGTGCATACAAGTGTCGAATGTATTCCCTATGGACTGCTGGGGTAGTACTGTGCCCTTCAGAAGAGTGCCATAGCAGGTGCAGGGGAAAGGCTATATTGAAATAAGGCCGCGGCCGCTTTGATGTCCTAAGTGGCCGCGCGGCTCACTGAGGACATCAAAGCGGCCGTGAAAGTGATCAGGCAGTGCTTTTCAGGCTGCCAAATGGTGCGCGCGACCGGTGCACATGCACTGTATTTGGAGGCCTGAAAAGCACTCGTTTGCACTTCCAGATCCCCCTTAAACAAAAGCTCTTGCGAGGGCTGCGCTAAAGCGCTGTCTCAGGCGAGACCTAAAAAGGAATCAATTATTCTCTATTTTGTTGGTCTTTCATCTTCTGGGAACTGCATATAAAATAACGCACATACCTTAAATGAAAGATAAATGCACGTTTAAGTAATCGTGGCAAATGCCCTCTTACATTAAAAACCTTTAATGACTATTCCAGTCACTGTGCGTATGTGTGTGTGCGCATGTGTGTGTGTCTCTCTCTCACCAGTGAGAAACACACCAGAATGCTGCTTGGCGCAGTGTGGAATAGTGGTGTGTGCATATTTACGGTGCCTGTGACTGAGAAGGAACTGTGACTATGCAAGTTAAAATTCCATGACACAATATATGGATCGCTTGCAGTATCACACTTTTGGATGTACTATGTCACTCACAACAAGTACACACGAAAACGTCACACATAAGCAATCTGAACGCTTGACAGCTATGCCCCAAAAAACATTTTCCTTTCATTTCACAGTTGCCTCTGACGTGGTAGAATGAACACATATTTAATCCAATATCTCCCCGCCATGGGCATTGGATAACACAGAAAGAACAACATTTTTAATCTTTTTATGAGACTAAGCGTTGAAAGCAGATTTCCCAGTTTGCTGCTGTTAATGGCTTCCAATTTTATAGGCGTAAAATACGAGGTGGACAGACAGGCAGGTTATCAGGCAGGCAGGCAGGCAGGCAGTTCAATCACAGTAATGAGGCATGTTTGAACGGTGCATCAGCACTTATCTGGGTTATATTGTATTAGTAGTCTGTGTGTCAAAAAGAAGATTTTATTAGAACTTTGCTTGACTCTAACGGAACAATGACCCAAGAGATGCCTTCCCTTTTCAAAATTAAACTTGAGCGAGCCAGGAAACCTTTCTTGCTGTGAATGAAGTCCGCGGAGAATGAAATGACAGGTCAGCGCAATGCACTATAATGGAAGTCCTATTTCCTGAAATGTCCTTCCCGTCTATTGTGCCGGGCTTTGCAGCCAGGGGCTTGTTATTTATTTCAACTGCAGATTGTGAAAGACCCGCGATCCCAGCCTCTCACTTCGCGTCTTCAAACGAATAGCTTAACCTGCACTTATCATGAACGCCTTTCCGGCGCATTAGGAAATTCATTCTATCAGTCTTGGAGGCAGAGTGCAGAGCACAATGAGGCTTTAATCAAATTCATTCAATTGGTGGTACGAGTTATAAGTTATCTAGAGAGAATATTAAACTCGTTTCTCATGAACAAATATGCAATTTTTTCCTTCATCCCACTCATCCTTTTTTAAACAAAAAATCTCTTGAACGTGCACGCCAATTTGGAATAACCCAACAGAATTAGTGGCCCGTGACGACGGAATAGGGACAAGTAAACAAATAAAACATTTTACGTCATCTGTCGAAATCCCCCGCCCCGCCCAAACGCCCCAAGTTTGGCAGAGAGGGTATTCCATTACAGTGGTAGCAGAAGGCCATCTGCGCCAAACTCTCGGTCCGCCCACCCATTTTTGAGGTGGGTGAACCAACAGCATATAGGATCCATCCACGACATTCTCTTAGGAAGCCCTGACAGAGTATGGCCTATCAGAGGCAAACCATCTGACCGTTTTTAGGTCTCGCCTACGCAGCGGGCATGCGCTGCATTGGAGGGCCTTTAGCCATTGCTTTGCTCATTGTCAAGCACACACTCTACGCCGGAGCCCCGACCAAGCTCATCAACAGACTGCAAAGAATCCAGGATGCCTCTGCACGCCTGATCCTCGATGTCCTGCGCCGCGACCACATCACCCCCCACCTGAGGAACCTGCACTGGATCCCTGTCGACAAAAGAATCTCCTTCAAGCTCCTGATGCACGCACACAAGGCACTCCACAACACCGGCCCATCCTATCTCAACAGTCGACTCTCCTGCGTACCCAACTGGAATTCTAAGTTATCACTACCTTGGATCCTGTGTTATGAACCTAAACTATAGTGCTGATACATCGCCTCTCCAGGCTCTGGGATAGATGCGCTGCCCCTTTGTGATCGATCTCCTGAGCAACAAGTTTCCCCTGTTACAAACGCCAGACATGTAAATCTATTTAAGTGCCCACGTGACACCAACCAGGGTTAGCTGTCAGATTCTTCGACGCTTCCCCGAGAGGTATGTCACGCCTTTTTGCTGCTCATGATAATCACCGTGGATGTGCAGATACTAACTTTGCACGCTCTCGGGCACTTAGCGTACATGCTACATTCTCTTGTGAAGCGCTTCCCTCGGACACACACGGGCGACCGCTTTCAATTAATTGTGTTTAATTTACCAAAGCACACTTCACTTGTAAATATCCCATTGATCGTTTAATTTTATTTACGCGCGCTACTTACCGCCATAATTTAATCTAGATGCCACTGACTTGGGTGTTTAAAAACACGGCATTTTTCTTGGCTTTGTGTACATATGGTCAGTCCGTTTCTGACAAT
Organism: Triturus cristatus; assembly: GCF_964204655.1. Taxonomy (NCBI): domain Eukaryota; kingdom Metazoa; phylum Chordata; class Amphibia; order Caudata; family Salamandridae; genus Triturus; species Triturus cristatus. The sequence continues at coordinate 1,085,261,248 of NC_140583.1, read as the reverse complement.
TGGCTAAGACAACAATCGTTACTGTGAATTATTTTAACATCCTCAACTAGTAATTGTCGCACACGCGCCACTTTTCTATTAGGCTTACCGCCCACCCGGATGTTAGAGTACACATTTCTCTTAGCACACGCGATTATTTTGGCACATTGAACCCGCATGGCCAATCGGCGCGTAAGCTTTTTGGACTGTTAGTTTATTAACACATCTTTGGAAGTACATCTTGCATGCCGCCGACCCGGTTTTTAATCTACATGGTAACGCAGACTCTGTTACCAGCGTTAGTGTAACTTTTTTAGCAAGCTATTCACAAGCGCGCCACGATTTCTACCCGTACCGTTCACATTTATTATTTTGTCGCACTTGTATTAGTTGTGCACGTTTGACCAACATCGCACCATGTGGTTTCAATGGGTTTCCCCCGTTTCTTTTCTTTTTCTTTTTCCTTTTGCTTCTAGGTATAGGTTACTATTGAACCTATTGCCTTATTACTGCTTGATTCAGTTCCTCCTAGTGTACTCAGACTCTATGGCCTACATTTCCAATACCACTTTGTGAGTATATAGACTTCTCCCCTTTTTAGTGTACTCCGTTCTGACTAGTAGAACTGGGATCCTAGCGTCATTTGTCTCCTTTTTTGTCTCCAATACAATGTAGGAGCCCATCTGGCCCACAACTCTAATTTTCAGCAGGAGTGACCCCTGCTGATGCTGGTAAATCATACTTCTTGTTACATACCCCTTGGATTCGCTCCCTACCCTTGACACACCTCAGTAACTCTACATCTTTGCCTCTAGGTTCTTCCCTCTCCCCTACACTTACTCACCCGTCCTGAAGAAGACCCCACCTCCAAGACTCTCAGTTGGCTGGGCCACCAAGGGTCGAAACGTTGACTTTTCTTTCATTATGTATCAATACCTGGATGACAGTGATTAATTAACTGCGGCAGTTGTCTATGATTTTGCATTTATTGTCTGTGCCAATTATTTGGCTGGTTAGGTATTCTACCATTGTATATTGATGTATATATATGCACGACCTTTACCTTGCACTACCACTTGCACTGATCTCTCTTTCAGCACTTGTCACCTCAACTGCACCTACATTTTAAAGTTGCAAAATGTGAAATAGAGACGTATCTATGAATCTTTGATCTATTGACGCTCAATCGATTAAAACCATTTTCTTTGATTGTATGACAAGATTTGGTGTTGTCATAATCCTTTTTGTTATTTGGATCATGAATCTGATGTTGTTATCTTGTGAATTATGTCTTTGAATAGGCAGTTACACATGGTTGGGCAACAGAGCGTTCTAAGTGCAGTGATGGCTGATAATCTTTCAAAAAGACATCATGTAAACACCCACCATAAACTGCTTCTCAGGGAAGGATCTGGGGTTTTCCTCCAGAGAGAAGTTAAAACAAGCATTGGCATAGCCAATAGGTCTCGCCTTTGGGACTTTGTAAGTGTTTAGCCAGAGCTATTGGTTTTGCCAATGTCTTTAAGCTATGTTGTAGAGCATTGTGACTTCTGTACACCATGTTGAAAAGTTCTAATAAAAAACGTTACGAAAGCAGTCTTCGAGCACGACAAAAAGTAGAGTAGAGTGAGAGAGCAAGAGTTATAGGAAGTGAAAGAAAGAGTAAAAGAGAGATTCGAGATGGAGGAAGTAAGCAAGTGCATGAGGCTGGGGCCTGGAACAGTATTGGAGCTAGGTCTGCAAGGTATAGTCGAAGTACTGGGCACAGGTAAGTGGGACAGGCAGGGCCAGGTAGTGTCTGCTTAATGGCTGGTTAGCTGCAGCAGAAATTACGTAGCAACGTGACTAGGAAGGACTTCCGAGGGCAAGGGGAAGTACTGGAGTGGGCAGCACTAAACAATCCTCTCCCACACATAAGTACAGGCTGCAAAGAACTGGAGATCTATTCACTGACGAGGGAACACAAAGGAGCACGCTGGGTGGGCGTGGCCCCGGCTGCGTTCAGCCAGTGGGGATGGCATGTGGTGGTGGGTTACGGTCTGGTAGCCACTTTAATCACTGCGGAGCAATAAAACGTGGTTTCAAATCCCATCTTCTTCCCCTGAGCACATTGTGTGATCCGGGCCAATCGTGGTTCGGTTTGGAAGCATTTAGAATCAGGATAAATGACGCCCAGCGCTACAAATTCCTGCCACTTACAGTTGAAGCTGGAGGGGCGCGGCGACTTTCTCCTTCGCTGTAAGCACTGGAGCAACATCGCCTTGTGGATTCGTGTGTGTTGTTTCTTATTTTTCCTTCATAAACCCCTCACCTGTAGAAAGTGTTTTATACAGGACCCGCCCGTTTCTACCTTTGAATGTGCCGAAGGGCATTGCGTAAAAGGCTTTTATTTCTGGGGCATTTTAAATGGAATGATTTCAACACCCCACACAATAGCAAAGCGCACCTCAGAGGCAGCACCCCCAAAATATTATTCCTTACCCCCGGCACCGCCACCTAAGCGTCAGAGTCGGTAAGTGTGCACCGCGCAGGTAACTTGATGCCTCTGTTTGACTAGAAATGCACAATTTATCACGTGAATAGAATTTCCTGATCTGTCAGCTCGCTGTATTTGTCTTTCAGTTTTTACATACTGAGTACATAGGCAGAGCAAACAAGTGTATAAGGTCGCCCAAAAAGACTGGAAACCATTTTTGAGAAATCCATTTTTTTTTACTTTGCGCTAAGCATCTAAGCGCTACTTATTCTTCCACAACATGCAGAGGGACGGTGAGACAGATTCTGTGCATTTGCCAGCGCTTGGTTTAACATATTTTTCGTTCGTTCGTAGTGCCGCTTAAAAGGTGAGTCAGCTATTCATCTGCCCGACCGAACCCGTGACCTACAAGTTACACGTTACACACACACCTTGGCAGCGGGCGCTTAACTCAGTAAATCAAGTTAAAGTTTGAGAAGAACCCGTTACCAAGATCACAAGGCTGATGTTATGGAACGTCAAGATTAGAAATCAGCGGGTTTCAAGGCAGTTTGTTGTTTCTGGGCTATGGGTGCAAACGGAAGGTCGATGGTCTCTGCAGAACCGACTCAGATTTTCATGGCAGCGAGGTCGATGACATAATGGTTTAGCTAATAACACCTCTCCCCAAGGGACTGGTCAACTCGGCGCTCTGCATAATCTGTTGCGTGTCTTTTCTGGTATTTTAGGATGAATACTTCTGCTAACAGCACGTGTTCTCCCTAAATAGGACCTTTTCCAACTCCATTGAACATACACATCTATGAGTAAAGCCTTCGACACAGTTTTAATGGGATTGACAGACGTCTAAATCAATACATATGTTACTGTACAGCTCGCATAAACATATTCTGGGCGCTATAGGGGAATCGGGAGATATCCTCCTGGCAGCTGGTGCCCGTGAACTTCGGAGAGGGCCGGGTAGAGGTAAGTTTGTTTCACGTGACGTTGTTAGAAGCACGGGTACAGTCACCCCCTGGCACAGTTGGAACACTTTTTGACAGCCCTTGGGCTGTTGCGCGCGTTTAATTGTTATGTTGAATATTTGGATGGCACTATGGAGAATATAGTGTTACTTCGGAGCGCCGGGAGAGGCAGGAGGGATGGAAAAGATACAGGCGGGGACTCGAAAGCGAGGATAGGGGTTTGATGAGGCCAGCTTCCCCAAAACCGCTCTGGACTGAATGACAGCACTTAGCGGAGCGCCTGAAGGGTTCTTATGGGCAGGGAGTGGGAAAGGTAGAGAGGAGGTGAAAGCAAGAGGGCACGGCATGGGGAGACAGGAGGGCCCTATCAGGTAATGGTGCGAGAGAGCACAGTTTAGGGAATCCAGACAGGACTGAGTGAAACATCACAGTACGCCGGTTCAAAGATACCCGGGAATTTTTTTTTTTTAATGGGGCAACCTCAAGTGGGTCCCAGGCTTACAAGACGCAGCACCTGAGTGAATGAAAGGTAAGGTGACAGGCCCCCTTAGACCCTGTGTTGACTACATGCCAGAGCGGGTGCGTGAGTGAATGAATGAATGAATGCAATAAAGCAGTGCGCCCAGATGACATCACAGCCTTTGGGATAACTCAGAGTAGTATATACAGACTATTTACTCAGACAGATCGTTAGTAGGGTCGGTGCAGCCACCCACCTATGGGCGGCGTCTCTGAGGGTCACTTGGCCCGGGGCAGAGTCACTGTCATGTTGAGTTCCACCGGACTCGGCCCCGGCGCCCTTTCAAAGACAGCCCGGGCATCCATTCTCCCCCTCCACATCAGCTCGGTCGGCAAAACGCAGCGTCGCGGGCATGTTTAGCTATTTATATGGTAAGTTAAAATAGACGCACACAAACAGATATCGTCAGCAACTGAGAAACGAGCAGCAGAGCGCACGGACATGAGGACACGTTTAGGAAAATCAATGAGTAAGGAAGGTATTTCCCCTGGTGGAACCCATCCACGACTCGGAGCGCAGCCATTGGATTGACTTGTCACTCACAGCCACGGCACAAGCTTATCCAAGCACGTTCCGCTTTCACTTTCCTCCTTTGTGAAAGGTTTGTCATCTTTATGGGGCCATGTGTTTGAAACACATGGCCCCATAAAGATAACAAAGCTTTTTCGATGACAGTAAGTCAAGTGAGCCAGTCCAAGTGGGACGGCTCAAATAGAGAAAACTGTACGTCAGCAAGTGCTCTTTCCCAATGGCTGGCCGCCGTTTAGCATAAACGGTGACGCCAGCCAATGGGAAAGAGGGGCGGGGCTTAAAGCCCGATACTGACACTGACCCTAAATCATTAAATCTCGCCAGCGAGACTGCGCATGTGCGTAGTCTTACACTAGGTTCGACCTAAAAAGACAATATTGTGCACTTTACACCACAGTTTATGGATAAACTTGCTATAAAGCCATACGTTTTAAAGAGCAGTCAAGAAATATGGCAATACATTCACTGTGTGCCAAGCAGTCCTGGTTTCAGGAATATTGGCGGTTCCTCCGCCTCTATGAGGATTTTGACAAACTGGTGGCAAAATGGTACATATCTTAGCACAGTTTCCCTACAAAAAAATATCTAAAAAGTCTTAAGAAAATAGACCAACTATTGTTGTTGCTGGCTAGACAGACAGTCCTGAGCAGTTGAAGAAGAAAACTTACTCTGATGGGAGCAGACTGGAAACCTAGACCAAGGCAAACGCTGTGTGTGTCTGTTTTTTTTTTGCTTTTCGCTCGTGCCTTCGCAGTTCCTCTGTTCCGCCACTGTTCTCTCTTTCCGTTCTGTTCCCTCCTTGCCTGTCCTATTCCATCTTGCATCCTTCGTCCATTGCTCTATCTTCTGTTCCTCCCTAGTCTCTCTTGATCCCTCGTGCCTTCTGTCCTCCCTCCTTGGTTCTAATATTCCCTCCTTTCCTCTCTCCTGTGCCTCCCATTCCCTTTATGCATGTCCTGGTCTCTCTTTTCGTCTCACATTCTCCCGTTTTCACTCTCACATACCCCTTTCCCAATCAACAGTTCCTTCCTTCTCTTTCTTCTCCCTCTTCTTTCTCCTGTTCCCTTCTTCCCGTTCCCCTTTTTTCTTCCCTCCGCTTCTAACCTCTACATTCCATTCCTTGCTCCTCCGTCTCCTCTTTCCCTGTCATGTTCCCTCCTTCAACACCTGCTGCCTCTTGGTGCTTCGAAGTGTAATTTTGTCGTTATAAGCGCTATTCCTCCCATGAGGGGAGAGGATGTGGCGTAAGGGCCAGAGCTGCCATGCCCTTCGTGTTGCTTGTTTTATTCGGTACTGCGTCGGCAGGGCTAAATCCCGGAGCCGTTTCTGGATCTCCGAACTGCAGCCATATTTGAGTAGAAGAGCCTGTGACTGCTTTACTCAGCAGCGTGCAGGATGCAGCTTTCGGAAAGGGTCTCTTTCACTACAGATTTTATGCCACTGGCTCTGCATGTAAGGCGTACCTTCCTCGCTGGGTTAGGTGGCAATAAAAACACGACAGCATGAAAACACATTACCACATCTAAAGGAATGGCAATGCCTAGAAAAGTAATCATTCACCTGAACACCAGATTTGGATAATTTTGCCCTCCCTGGCTCGCTCACTTGTTCCCTCGTTTATCTCCCTCCTTCTGTTTCATGTTCCCTCCTTCAAAACCTGCTGCCTCTCTGTGCTTCGAAGTGCCATTTTGTCGGTATAAGCGCTATTCCTGCCATGAGGGGAGAGGATGTGGCGTAACGGCCAGAGCTGCTAACTTTTTAGCTGGAGAAGCAGGTTCGAGTCTCGGCGTCCGCTCAACATACTGTGATTTTGGGCAAATCACTTCATGTCCCCGCGCCTACCAACAATGAATATGCCCTTGTGTAATATAATTGGTACTAATGTAAAGCACTTCAATACATTAGGGTCGAGTTTGTGCTATCTAAAACTACAGAAAACAAGCATTGGTATAGCCAATAGGTCTCGTAGGACCTTATAAGTGTTAACCCATGCAACAGTTAATGTTGTTGCACCAAGGATATTGTGCTGCATAACTAAATACTTATAAAGTCCCAAAGGCTATGCCAATGCTTGTTCTTTAGAGTGGGCAGATGGGTGCCGTTTTTTTAATCCATGATGTCAAGGGGGGCATTCGTTTTTCATTTTTCAGAACAAACTCCCATGTAGGGAATTTGTTTTTGAAAAACGTAAAACCTTTAAACGTTTGGCAGCTGGCCACCATGTTTGACAGAGCCGTCTATCAAACCATGCTAACATTGACAGGAACAGCCATGATGGTGGCTCATGCCAATGCATAGAAATGCCAGCGGGTGGCAAACATCTCTCAGTTTTGTGAATGGGATGTCCATTGGGGTGACAGAGTAAAACTGTCTGCAAAAGTCTAAATCAGGTCCTTTGTAATTTGCAAATTAAAAAACAAAAACGTACCCACAAATTAGAAATCATAGTCACCACGGGGAAGCCAACGCTCACTTAGCAGAGTCCTGCACCTGCTCTTTTCTCCTTCTCTCAGCTGCAATTTGTACACAAAATCGTTGTTTTTCTAAGTGCTTATTAATATGTTGTTTATTGGTACAGCTGGATTTTTCTTTCAGCTTTCATTCCCTAGCCTCCTTAATTTGCATAGCTATGCTTCTTGTGGTACACAGCCCATGAAAAGCAAATGATGGTAGTCAACAAAACAGTAAAAAATGCAGACAATTCTGATCCAGCAAGCACATGTGTTACAACACCATTAAAACTGCAGCAGTTAAAAGGGAGAGAGATTTTAAAAGAAATATATTCACTGCTAAATTCACAATGTTTCATCTTCAGTCTGTGATAAATAGACTTGCGATGTTGTCTTCCAGCCTGTTAACTCTACAATGCATGGTAAACATACCTGTAGAGCTTTTTTAGATTAAATATTGGACACCTCGTTGCATTTGTTGTAGAAGGTGATTGGGATAGATAGAACAGCTGTTTCAATATCAGCCCATGCCAAAATAATGCTTGAATGTGCAGGCACAGTTGCAAAGAGTTGTAGATTTCGAGTCTGCCACCTTCACTAAAGACTGAAAACATGCAGAGATCAACCCCCTGCTGAAGAAACCCTCTGCTGACCTGACGGACCCCAGGAATTGCAGACCCATCTCTCTGCTCCCCTTCGCAGCCAAAGTTATCGAGAAGGCCATTTACGCCCAACTCACTGAATTCATCCAAAAAACCTCACCCTGGACCCCTCCCAATCAGGCTACAGAAGCACGCACAGCACTGAGACTGCATTCCTCGCCGCAACTGATGACATCTGCACTCTCTTCAACCGAGGCGAAACCGCAGCACTCATCCTCCTGGACCTCTCTGCTGCCTTCATCACTGTCTCCCAACGCACCCTTTGCATAAGACCACAATGCCGGCATCTGTGGCAAAGTTTTAGAGTGGATCCGATCCTTCCTCACCAGTCAAACCCAGAGAGTCAAGCTTCCACCGTTCTCCTCTGAACCCATAGAGATCAGCTGCGGAGTTCCCTAGGGCTCCTCACTGAGCCCCACCCTCTTTAACAACTACATGGCCCCATTTCCTGCCATCATTAGAAACCATGTGCTCAACATCGTTACCAACACCAACGACCCCCAGCTGATTCTCTCCCTCACCGACGAACCTACAGCCGCTAAGAGCAACTTTCACAATGGGATGAAGGCAGTAGCCGCCTGGATGAAGGAGAGCTGACTCAAACACAACTCTGACAAAAGCGAAGTCCTCATCCTGGCCACCACCTGCTCCACCTGGGACGACTCCTGGAGGCCCGCAACGCTCAGAACATGCCACACCCACTGACCACGCATGTAGCCATGGCATCATCCTCAACTCCTTCTCTCTCAATGAACCGCCAAATCAACACTGTCTCATCCACCTACTTTCCGACAGTCCGCATGCTTTGGAAAATCTTCAAGTGGATCCCCACCAACTCCAGAACGGTCACCGAGGTGCTTGTCAGCAGCAAGCTTGACTACGACAACACACTCTATGCCGGCACTACCAAAAAACTCCAAAAGAAACTGCAGCGCATTCAGAACGCCTCTGGTAGACTTGTCCTGGACATACCCCACCGCAGTCACATCTCAAGTCACCTGAGAGAACTTGACTGGCTGCAGATTAACAAAAGAATTACTCCAAGCACCTCATGCATGCCTACAAAGCCCTCCACAACACCAGACCTGCATACCTCAACCACTCCCTCCCCTTCTACACACCCACCAGACATCTCTGCTCCGCCCATCTGGCACTGGCCACTGTACCATGGATCCTCAAGACCTCGGCTGGAGGAAGAACTTTCCCCTGCCTCGCTGTGAAGACCTGGAACTCCCTGCCTCTGCATCTCAAGCAATCACTGTCACTGCCTCAATTAAGAAGGACCTCAAGACCTGGCTCTATGACTGAACTCCAGACCACCGAGCACCTTGGGACCTTAACCTTAAATATTGAGTTGCACTTGATCCAGAATCCCAAAGCCAACCACATGAAAAAGTTGAACAAATTCCCAGGTAGGCCTCTTGTTTATGGGAGAAATTTGGTATGGGGAACTTATCGGGATAGGCTGAGATGCTCCTATTCCAGAAAGCCACGAGAGATGCTTTTGGAGGTCATCATCGTACTAGAGAAATAAACAGATCCCGTCTGGTTCTAGTGATTGATGTCACTTAATCACATTGTACCCAAGTAATTGAACAGTATGGCCAATCTTCCAAGAAGCTTTTGAATTCACAGCAACTCAAGTCTCAGATTGGACTTCAATGGGTATGCGTAGCATGTGTCATTTTCTGGAATCGGAGCTTCTCAGCCCATCCCCACAAGTTCTTCACCACCTGCGTATCAGTGTTGTATTGAGGTTGCTCAATTTCTCTGACCCTGATTTAAGGAACTACTGGCCTTCTGAGATTCTCTGGGGTCAAAACGTTGACTTTTCTTTTACCTTGACCTGTACTCTTAATTTATGCCCAGATGCGGATAACGAAATACGTATTCACAGCATCTTGCTACTTGGGATTTGACTAGTTAGCAACTCAAACATTGTTAGGTAGCTCTTTCCATCATTGTAAATATTGTAATCATCAGCATCTATGCCCTTCCATTCCCATCCCATCATGAGCACTTCCTTGAGTACTTGTTTCACTTCACGATCATTGCAGCAACCGTTGAAACTGTGAATTATGGATCAATTTACATGATAAAAATTCCTTGATAAATGCTCAATAATTTGTCAATGTTTAATTAACTTGTTGAATGTGGGTGTCATAAAAAGATTCCATACAAATACTGGCCAGTTGGACAAACTGTTTTCTATACTACAAGACTCCTACACAGCAGTTGGAGGAAGTGTGGGTTACAGTCTGGTACATTTTCTTTCTCAAGACTTATGATTTTGGCAAAATCTGCATTTTATAGAGGGTTAGATTATCTAGGTGTGGCCTTATTTCCTTTAGAAAGGCTCAGAAATGTATCAATAGAAAGCCACTTGTGTGATAAGAATTGGAGATATATAGTCAAACATTTACAAACCAGTGGATAGCCTAGTTAATGTGTAATGGGGTGTTTGGCTGGCGGGGGTATGGGGTGAACAGTCTAAATATTGAATTTTAATTATCGAGTTGCCAAAATATCGAATTTTAAATATCGATTTGCCAAAATATCGACTTACAAAAATATAGTGGTGCAGAATATCGAAATGCAGGTAAGAAATATTGTTTTTAATAATATCGAAGTTAGTAATATCGACAGTCATAATATAGTTGTTAAAAATATCGATTTTTTTGTTTGTGTTTTAAGTGTTAGTATATGTGTTAAAAGTATGTATTATTTTTGTAATGTATGTTTGAATTTTTTCAAAGTAATGAATTTTATGTTAATTAATTTTTGCGTAATTTAATTCTGTAGCGGGTTTTGGGTTTATAGGGGAATAGGGTGGGAAGTAATTTAATTATAATATATTTTTTTAGAATTATTTAGAATTAATTAATTATATGTTAATTCGTTTTTGCTTAATTTAATTCTGTAGCGGGTTGTGGGTTTCTAGGGGAATAGGGTGGGAAGTAATGTAATTGAAATTAATTATTTAATTATTTTATTAATTAATAATTTAGCATTTAATAAATTATTTTGTCAATTAAGTTAATTCATTTATTATTAATTAATTATACTTTGATGAATAACAATTAATAATTAATTGGTAATTATGTTAATTGTGTTATTTTTTTATTATTTAGTAATTAATTAGATATTCATTAATATTAATTATTCAGTAAATATGTTAATGTGTACTTTTTTTAGGAGTGGGTTGAGGGTTGATAGGGGAGTGGGGTAGGGAGTACTTTAGTTTTAATGTAATTTTTATTATTTTTTATACATTTATTAAAATTATTTTACAGTGTAATTTTGTGCACTAATTTAGATTTGATGGTTATTAATTTTATTGGTAATTGTACTTAGTTAATTAATTAATTGTTAATTAATTATGTTAATTTATTAATATTTTACAATATTGTAGGTGACGTTTATAGGGGGAAATGGTGGAAGGTAAATTAATTTTGAAAAAATAATTACATGTTAATTAATGTTAATTATATTGCATGAGTGGGGATAGAAAATTATTCCCCTACACTTTCCGTACTGTTGCACTTGGTCGAGTGGGAATATGAAATTATTCCCACCCGCTATCCAACACTTTCCCTACTGTTGCATTCACTGGAGTGGGAATAGTAATTTTGACCCTCCTGCTATCCAACGCTTTCCCTACTGTTGCACTCACTGGAGTGGGAATAGTAAGTTTTACCCTCCCGCTATCCAACACTTTCCCTACTGGTGCACTCACTGGAGTGGAAATAGTAATTTTTACCCAACCGCTATCCAACACTTTCCCTACTGTTGCATTCACTGGAGTGAGAATAGTAATTTTACCCTCCCTCTATCCAACACTTTCCCTACTGTTGCACTTACTGGAGTGGGAATAGTAATTTTTACCCACCCGCTATCCAACACTTTCCCTACTGTTGCACTAACTGGAGTGGGAATAGTAATTTTTACCCTCCCGCTATCTAACACTTTCCTTACTGTTACACTTGGTGGAGTGGGAATAATACATTATTCCCACCCTCTATCCAACACTTTCCCTACCGTTACACTCACTGGAGTGGGAATAGTAATTTTTACCCACCCGCTATCCAACACTTTCCCTACTGTTGCACTCACTGGAGTAGGAATAGTAATTTTTACCCACCCGCTATCCAACACTTTCCCTACTGTTGCACTCACTGGAGTGGGAATAGTAAGTTTTATCCTCCCGCTATCCAACACTTTCCCTACTGTTGCACTCACTGGAGTGGGAATAGTAATTTTTACCCATCCGACATCCAACACTTTCTGTACTGTTCCACTTGCTGGAGTGGAAATAATAATTTTTATTCACCCGCTATCTAACACTTTCCCTACTGTAACACTAATTGGAGTGGAAATAGTTATTTTATCCCCTACGCTATGCAACGTTTTCAATATTGTTATATTTAATGTAGTGTAAAATATTATTTTTAAAAACAATATTTATTTTAATGTTTTAAATTATTATATATAATTAATTTTTAAGTTTATATTATAGGTTTATTTATATATATATGCAATTATATTTTAAATTATGTGTTTAACATTTAGGGGCCGATTCTGTTCCGGGTCAGAAGGGCACCGAACGCGATCCGGCTGGAAAAACTACGAGCCGTACGTGTGTTTTCCGCCCAACTCGTACAGCTGTACGAGCGAGCAAGTACGATGCGAGCTACGTGCAATTCACCGACCGAGTCGTTTCCGGGTCCGAACCGCCACGAATGTCTCGGTCATAAGCTAACCGTGGCGTGCAATGGATGCGATTTACAACCGAGCCAGCACGATGCATGCGTCGGACAGCCGGTGCGAGCCGGAGTGTCCGGCTCGCAAAACGTCTGTGTGGTTGCCTTTGGGGGTCCGCGTCGGACCCCCTGTCACCCACAGCCCTACGACTCAAGCATGTACGGTGCATATGGCACCAACGCGTACCCACTGTAGGGGGCACCCTTGTGCGAGACGTACCCATTCAGTCAATGGGAGCCCATGTAGCGTCGCATGACCGGCTCCCATTGACTTCTATGGGAGTCCGACCAAACCGAGTCCGGCGGCATATGGCTGCATCGTACTCGCTCGGTCGGAATGCAGGACTCCGGCTCGGTCGGAAAACACTCCGGATCCAGCTCGGTCGGAGTGCTTTCTGACCCGGATCGTAATCGCCACCTCAATAATTAAAAATATGAATTATTTTTTTATATTAAGTTAATATATATAATAAAAAATAGAAATGCATATTTTTTTACATTACATTTATTATTTATTAATTTAAACGTATTTAAATTATTTTTAAGTATGTTTCACTTAATTATTTTTATTATTTAATTAATTTTATATTACTTTTAAGACATTTTAAAAAGTCGCTATTTTAGCAAATTACATTATTGACAACGATATTTAGGATTCAATATTTTTGTACTTACCTGTTTGTAGAAAGGAAGTCGATATTCTGTCTCTCGATATTTTTACCTAGACATTCGGGCAGCTCGATATTCTTCTCCTCAATATTCTGTCATTGATCCGTGGGAGGGGAGGCTAGTCAGAGGTTTGGAATTTCTTCAATTAGAAATGTTATGTATTCCAGTCTAGAAAGAACTATTGATTGAATCACTAGTTAAGATAATCTTATGGGATAAAATGCTTACTTTCCTTGGAGCCTAATCTAATATTGTGCATCTTTAGTCAGTGAGGCGATGTGCGCTGGTAGATTCAGATTTTTGTCGAAGAAGAAACCTAGGGATTTCGCAAATCTCAAAATGGCAGGGTTTCATTTCAGCACAGTCAACTACTCAATCCAAGATTGGAACGGTGAGGAGGGAGTTTGAGGACACACATCAGAAGGAACGCTGTTTTAATTGTGTTGAGCCCGATATGATGCTTTTTTGTCTATGTGGGAACTCATTTCAGAGGGTCAAAGGGCACACATGGGTTACTGGGCCCACCCATGGTTGTTGAGGACTTTTATTCCTGGTGTCTCATGGCCTGACCTACTGTGGATCCTGCTCAACTGGGCCAAGTACCCCATCGGCACTTGACTCTAACAGGTACTCGTGGTCGAGCAGTCAAGGCTCTCTTAGGGGGATGCAAATACAGGTCAGGGAACACGACTCATAACTCAAAGTGCAAACAGTACAAACAATCAATCAATGTCCAGCCAAATACTTGCTTCTGTAAAGAAAAGTAGTATTTTATTTTTAAGTCTACAGATTGAAAGAAATACAACATGCAAGAAAAACAACACAATCCCCCTTGAGTTCGAGGCTCCAGTAGATGTCAGGCAAATCCCTGTCCCACCGTCCTCCGTGTAACATGCACAGTGTTATTCCCAGTACACTGGTGGCCACATTCAGGGAATGCTCACTATTAGGCCATACTCAAGAGATCCCTTTGACTCTTCACGATTTTAATCAAAAGTGTCTGTAGTGCCACAGCACTGTTAGCAGTGAGCGCCCTAGGGCCCAACTGACCCATTTATGTCTCACCTGCTCTCGCAGCAAATACATGTTCAGCAGTGCCGTGGGTGCCCTTGAAATGAGCAACCACGAGTCCAGCTCAGTTCAATGAAGTCAGCCTGCTCGCGGCTCACACAGCAGCTCTCAGCTGCACAGGCTCTCTCTCCTGACCTCTCTTTGGAGGTCTCTAAGTTGTTGGAGCAGCTCCCAGCTTGTAAAGACGCAGTAAGCTTGCTTTACCCAACAGGGGAGATGGCATCCTTTCTTTAGTTCCCGACTGAAGCCAGCACGGGTGCCACATAGTCCATGGCATCTTTGGTAGTCCTCGGTGGTGAGTTTGGGCAATTCCTTTGCAGTGTGGGTCAAACCCACCAAATGCAGTCTCAGTCTCTTTTTCAGGCTGCAGCCCATATCCTTTGGTAACATTGGTACCAGCAGCCTCTCCTATTATACGGGGTTGCTGTGGTACATGGCAATACAGGTGCAAGCTCCTCCAGTCCAAGCATCCCTGCCCAGACAATTACAAATCTTGGCAGTACTCAAAGTAGCAACTTTAGCAGTGGCTCTCTCTGGCATACAGAGTCACTACAACACAGAGGTACGAGCTTATCAACCCCCGCATGGCACTCAACACATGCCTCAGTCTACTGTGGCCCTCTGCTTGCATGCAGGTGTCACGGAAAACAATCCTGCACATGGGCTATGGCCTGATCGGTACACAGCTCAGTCCTCACACCTCGCACAGGGAGTCCTCTCAGTAGGGCTCCCCACTGGACCTAGCTCCCTCGGTGCTCTCCATTTCCTCACTGGGCACACTGGTCTTGACAAACAGGCAGACACTGGTGGTCCAGGGCAGGTAATTTTGATTACCCTGTGTAATATTCCCTTACCCAGCAGGGAGAATAGCAGACCATTTCATATAGCCCTGGTCTTAGCCAGAAGTCTTACAGTGCTTCCCTTTCTCTCACTGCCCATCTGGTTACTTGTTAGATGACAAAGTTTGAGGTCTTAATCTTCCTTTCTTATTGCCCAATTCTAGACACCAAAATGTAATTTAGAGTCTGGGTCCTTGACAGTTTATGTTGGGGGTCTACTTCTTTTAAATAAGTCACTTCTCCCTTTCTTCTTTACTCATGAAAGATGTCTGTCACAGCAGGCATGACTAAGAAGCTGATTGCCCCACAACACAATTCATGTTTACACCTGGATGTCAGCCACAGCGATATGTGCTTTAAAAGGTTAATGCCAGATCCCCAGCCCTACTCTTTATGATTTCCTTATCAGCCCCATCTCACTTCCAGATATGGGTCCAGTGCCCTTCCTTCTGATGTATTACTGAATCAGAGAGCAGTTTTTTGAAGTGTAAAAGGAGTTTCTTCCTTTTTCCTCCACTGTGTGTCCCACCCAGCTCAAAAAATGCAGCAATACACAGGTCTGTCTGGAGAGATTCCTTTCCACCTCGTATCTTAACTGGGAAGGCCGTTGATTCACATAATCAGACCTAGGGTCCTCCATGTAATAAAATATTGCCGGCAAACCTACTCGGTGTACCTTCATAGCACAGTTTTCTGTCCAGCACTGTTCCTCCATGCATTGTACTATTAGATGTACACATGTATTCATCCCACACAATCAGTCAGCGCACACTGTATAGCACTGACACTTTTCTATATTTAACCAGGGTGTGCTAATTACAAACACACACACTGCCAGAACACCCACCCACTATATGAGCACTGCACAGCACTTCACCCTTCATGTATTTTACTTCAAGCAAGTACACATACATCCAGCACGTGCTCTCATTCCGCACCCACTGACCAGCTCTACATCTTTCATGTTATTTTCTCCTTTCAGGCATACATACACTTAGCACATGCACTAACTCCACATGTACTACATAGTACTGCTCTATCCCTATCCAGTACCCTTCCCAGGCACAGAAACAACCAAAGCAGAGTCACTACTCCTGTGCTACACAGTACTCCACATCTACCTCATGTAGGCCAAGGGTGAGTTAAGCACACAGTAGCGGAACATTTAAAAAGGTGAGTGAGCCTGCAGGCATCATTCCAGTGACACTGTGTAAAAGGGTCCTGTTCACTACTATTGACCGCTACATGGTATGCTACCACCACCACCCCTCATGCTTCTTAACTCCTGGTGAAGGTGCTAGTCTTCCACCACTATGAGGGTAGCGCTTTGAGAGGCCATCCTGGTCCTCAATCTATCAGACAGGCCTGTATCATGGCACAAATGCATGAGCCATGTTTTCCTATGGCGCAAAAATCAGCGTTAGGGATCCAGACAGCAGAACTGTTGGGCTTTCAGGACAGGGGTACACGTCTTTTACATGCAGAGGAATTGTCCGTTTCAACAGAGTGTCAGGCAGTAACTGGGATATAATTTCCATACCCTGGTGGAAGGAAATTTGTGGGTATATCTGGGTATTATCCAAGTTGAAGAGGAAACATATTTGAGTGTTTGAGAGAGAATGCTTGAGAATGTTAAAAATAATGGGAGCTAAAGATGACCTTTGAGAAATGATTTAGTAGAGCGTTGAGGGGTCAGTTTACCTATTTTATGTGCTGACATTGGTTTTCCATGAATTATTTAAACCAGCAGTTCTTCACGTGTTGTCGGCAGACCCCTGGAGGTCTACAGTGTGTATACAGGGGGTTTGTGGACGTATATGACCTCTAATCGTTGTTTTATGTCAATAATCGCAAGCAGTTTAAGCTAAATAATTGTATAAAGGTGGTTTCTCCTACATGAATATTAGTTTCATCAAGTAACAATAATTCGTACTTTAGATTTAATGTATTGCCTCCTTTTGATATGTATAAGCAACATCAATAAAGATGTTTTGAAAAATTACCATAAGCATTTTTTCAACATTTTTAACCAGAAACTGCTTATAGGTTAAAGAGTGAGTGTGTGTGAATGTCCATAGTCCCTGTTTGGATTCTAAAGTGCTACATCATGAACTAGCCATCAGCTTCTGACTATAACCACTTTTGAGTTGCTTATGATTGTTCTACACTTAGAAAACCAGTGTTCTAACCGCTCAGTGATCTCTGCATGTACACTCAGGCTGCCCCAAATGCCCTTCCAGGCTGTGTATTCCCATAAGTTGTAAGAGCAGACACTTACAGACTCAACACACCTATATTTCTTTATTGGAAAAGGGACAAGCCTGTACTTTTCAGCAGAGCTGAAATACTCCCAAACACAGATTATTATATTTTAGTAGATAGCATGGACTCTGCCATACTAATAATCGGGTGCCAGGTTTATTAATATTTCACGCAATGCAGCAAGACAACTTTCTGCATTGCGTGAAAGGGCGGAAATGCACCATATTGACCACTATATGGTGCATTCCTGCTCTCTGCTTGCGCTGGCGCACCATCTGCAGCCTATCACCAATGCAGGCAGCTTTGGCCACAGTTCAAGGGTGACTGTGTTGCAGGCAGGATTGTTTTTGTGCCGGAAGGGATACCTTTATCCACAAAAATAATCCTTAGAGGCTGTTTCCTCAGAATGCACCTTACTCAGAGAGAGAAAATAACAATGAGAAATAACAACATATTTTCCCGTTGTGCCGCCACTGGGAAGGCGTAGCATTTTGAGGCATGCCCAGGACTACAAGTCTTGGTAAATCTGGGAATGTGCCAAAATCCATGGGTGGATGCATGAGAACACCCACGCTCCAGCCATGAAACACCTTCCCGGGGCAGAGTAACGTAAAGCAGTCACTTGCGCTGCCTTGTGATACTCCAGATTTACCAAGCAACGCAGGGTCACGAAAAGTGGCCTTGCTTTGCTTGGCAAATGTGACTTAAGTATTGCATTGCCCTTGAGACACCCTGTGTGACACAGGGACAAAACAATACAATGATACATCTGGCCCCAGGCTTTTTCTTTTATGTAATCAGTGTCTTTGTGACCTTTTGACATTAAGACCTTGCATGTTCTCCCGCAGTGTCAATACCAAGCTCGATTGCTGTCCTGTGTCTGTCTGAGGCCAATGTCAACCCATCTACTACTTTTGTTCAACCCCTTCTGCTGATAGTCTGTTTTCACATGATTACCTGTTGATTTGTGAATACGTCCATGGTCTTATTCCCATGTGTAGGCACTCTCATGTTTTAACAAGGAGTACCAGAGGAAACTAAGGAGCTTATTTACAAACCCCTTGCGCCGCCCGTATATTACTTTTTCCCATATTAAGAGTGATGCAATGGCAGTGCAAGGGGCTTGTGAATAAGCTCCTGAATGTGCTGAGTTGATATACTCTGTACTTCTTTGCGTGTTTCTTGTTTGTTATATTGGAGGTTTCCGTCGCAGAAATGACGTGGAGGTCTCCAGCTGTGACTCAGTGGGGTAAGCAGAAATCAAAAGACTTAGAACCACTAATTTACGCCATCTGTAAACGACATGATCATTCATTGTGCTTCCAACCTTAAGTAGTCTCAGAAAAGGGGCATGATTTACCATCTCAGATGCTGTTTATTGGTCACCTTTGTCTAGGATGTGAAGAGCAGTGCCAACTGTTTTGAGAACTGGATGGTTCATCCTGCCCAGAATCCAGCTTGAAGCTTAACTGGTATATCATATTCCTCTATGAAAAGCTTCAGCTGGGCACCCATGCAGCTCTCCAGGACTTTTGCGAGGAAAAGTAAATTATAGACTGAGCTGAAATCATTCATGATTTTCAGGATCCTTTCCTATTTTTTTCTCAGAAGGGGAGATACATAGCCTATTTATAGACAATCCGCAACTAAACCTTGTGACGTGGAAATTTGTTAAGCACTATCGGTAGTGATTCGTCGAGAAGCTTTCCCTTTGATAAATGTATAGGATACGTTTCCTAGAAAATGGTGGGATGGCCTGTTCTTGGCTTTAGTGGGGAGCGTTTCCATGTGTGTGACTTCTCTCAGGAAGACAGAGACCCCTTACATTTCTGGGTGGTGGCACAGTGATCATAGCCACCAGGTTTTCAGTTTACTTATGAGTGACATGTTGATGTTTTCAGGGTACTTATGTGTGGCACGTTAATGTGTTATGTGTGACACTTTAAAGTGAGTAGAATGAAATAGTTAAGCTGATGTAATGATATGCATATCAGAAATTGTCCATTAAACCAGTTTTTCTAAGGTGTTTACTAGACCACTGTATAATGGTCTAAAAAGTCCCTTCTAAAAATGCATCGCTCCTGAAGTGCCTATGTCAGGTCACTAACCAACACCCTTTTTTGCCATTCACAAGGCACAGAGCAGGTATGGTATCAAAATGTTCCTCCTGCTGTGTACCTTTGTGCCAGTGAAAGGTTTTAAATCAGGGTGATGAATGACGCTCACATGCTTTCCAAAATTAACACACTCATCCATGGTAAATGACTGACTGCTGTCATGGTCCCTGGCATTTACAGAGGTGCTCATTCCACATGCACCTTCAGTGGCTCATGCCTCTCTGTTATGAGTGTCTTAAGCTCCACAACCTTTCAAAGGTGAGGCGGCCTTCTTTGCTCCAGGATGTCAGCAGACCTAAGGCCTGCTTTAGAGGTAAACTTCAATTGAAAACAAATCGCACCCCTGGATGAAGTACTAAAACCAGAGGATAATCTCCCTTTGGTACCCATATTCACCATACAATTCCAATACTGAAGGAAATTCAATGGGTACACCTTCCATTCCCCCAGATTGAGCACCTCTACTTGAAATTGGAGAACAGAAACCCACTTTTTAAATTTTTTTTCTTTCCTCCTCTCACCTCTTGCTTCCCTTTTTTCTTTTTCTCTCCCCCTCTCCTTTTTTCTCTTCATCCATCCAAGTCACTCTGCCTTCCTCCCTTTGTTTCTCCCTGTCCATCCTGTTTTTGTTTCTCACAGTCTCCTCAAATACCACTCTTCTTTTCTGCCCCCTCCCTTCGCTTTCCTTGGAATCTCTAATCCTCATACTGCTCTCCTCCATCTGTTTCCCTCTCTCTCTCATTTACCTGATTGTATTTTTATTCTCCGCAATTACTTTTTTGTAATTTTTTTCGCCTCTGTCTCATCACTCTCCCTTATTCCTTGGTCAGTCTCTCTTTCTCGTCTCCCTTCTCTATTGCCCCAAAAATTACATGACAGAACCACATTTGGGTAGAGCATTTCTCATTTGAAATATTAATTTTAGCTCATTTAGTCCAAAAATATAACTTGTTTCCCCGAATAATATTAATTTGCGAAAAGGATGCTTTTCACTTAGGAGCAACCGTTTGATGGGGCATATTATCAAGAAACGGTGTTAAAATTATCGCCACTTTAGCAGCAGAAAACTGCCGCTAAAGCGGCGATAATGGGCTTGATAATATGCTCTTGAGAATTCCCATAGAAGCCCATGTTCTGGTGTCAACATGGGCTTCTATTAGAATTCTCTGCGGCATATTATCAAGCCCATTATCGCTGTTTTAGCGGCAGTTTTCTGCCGCTAAAACGGCGATAATTTTAACGCGGTGCGTGATAATATGCCCCGATATTCTTTACTCGTTCTTAGGGGCAACACCCGGCGATAATTATCGCTCAGCGCTCTTAGCGTGAGGATAATTATCGCCGGGTAACGTGGATTTTTATCGCTGAGATAGCGTGCTATTAGCAACGCTTATCTCCTCAGCGATAAAAATCCTCACGCTAACTGCCAAACGTGAGATTATCACACGTAGTGTAGCGTTAGCTTGCTGATAGGGACTCACAAACTTAGCCATGATATCCACCTTCCATAGGATATCATGGCTAAGTCAGTCCTGAAGCAGACGTAAGGAAAGTAGCGATAACAGGGGTTATCGCTACTTTTCCTGCCGCTATTCTTCATAGCGTGGGGCTTGATGATAGGAGAAATGTCGCTTAGCGACATTTCTCCTGTCATGTTAGGTCAGGAACGCCCACTTTACATCTCATTAGAGATGCAAAGCTGGGCGTTTGGAATCCCCACGCTAAAGCAAGGTTTCACGCGTTAGCGTGGCCTTGCTAATTAGGCGATAAAATTATCGCCGCTTTCCGGCCAAAAACGTCCACAAAAGCGCCGATAAGTTTTTTATCGCCAGCTCGTAAATATGCCCCTTAGTCAGTGCAAAAAGCACTGCCCTGATCAAGAATGTTGCTGATTTAGGACAAGAATCATTTGGGCAATATATCTTTTTATATTAGAGGAGTTTTTTTTGGGCGGCGGTTGCTGTTTATGTCACTACTCCTTCAATCAAGCAAGTTTCTCGTGTCATTGATAAATATACAACAGAACTCTGAAAGCCTCCAGCAGTGAAGGCAGACAGTAGGTTTCATTGCAGGACGAATGCATTTCAGTGCAGAGATTCCTTCGAGTGCAATAGTACCAATTTGTACTGTTTTTTACTTCGAAGGAGATATTATCAAGCACGGCGTTAAAATTATCGCCGCTTTAGCAGCAGAAAACTTCCGGTAGATCGGCGATAATGGGCTTGATAAAATGCAGCAGAGAATTCTCTGCGGCATATTATCAAGCCCATTATCGCCGCTTTAGCTGCAGTTTTCTGTCGCTAAAGCGGCGATAATTTTATTGCCGTTTCTTGATAATATGCCCCCTAGAGTTTTGGGGTTACTGTTTCCTTGATTGAAGACTCTGAGGGCCATATTATCAAGGACGGCATTAAAATTATCACCGCTTTAGCGGCAGGAAACTGCTGCTAAAGCGGCGATAATGGGCTTGATAATATGCCCTTGAGAATTCCCATAGAAGCCCAGGTTCTGGTGTGAACATGAGCTTCTATGGGAATTCTCAAGGGCATATTATCAAGCCCATTATCGCCGCTTTAGCAGCAGTTTTCTGCCGCTAAAAAGGCGATAATTTTAACGCCGTCCTTGATAATATGCCCGTAGCTACTTTCTCTGACAGGGAGTCTGGATCAATACTTCTAACATTGTTGACCTGTCTTTGTCTCTTCTCGGTTGACCAATGCTCGTGTCTTTGGGGAAAACAAGAGAACAGAGATAAGATCCCCTTAGATTAGACTGACCAATCACTGGGGATCGGAATCACTGAGTTAAGTACATTTTCCGCAGCAGTGATGAGGTATGAAGAGAAGCGGTTGAGTGAGGCTATTATTGTGCAAAAAAATAGGCAAACTGTGACACAGCAGACCCCTTTACATATCACTGATATAAGTTAAATTCCCCCGGACCATATAATAACAAGAGGAGACTGAATATCAAAGGTTTAGTCAGTAGTTCCACAAAATGTATGGTGTCACCTGGTAAATGGCAGGTGGCTTCTAGGGTTTCAGGTTTTTACTTCCATATTTCCATAGAAAGGCATTGTAATAATGAAATGTGGTCATTCTTTAGGCTCCTGCACTTTATTCTGTTTTAGTAGATGTCTGCTGCACCTTCACTATTTCTGGATCCAATCAAGGTGGGTGATAGAGCACTCTGGGAGATGAGATGGTCTGGCATCGACTGAGAGGATTTATTATGCTATCTCAGGTCTATGTTTCACGCCTGGCCAATAGATACGCAGAAGGCACAGGAGGGATGAGTATGCAGTGCTGCTTATATATTGTTTTGTCGTTTTCATTTTAGGAGGCTGTTGAGATCATTGCTGTTACTTGGATAACATTTAGCTTTTTCCTTAGATTTCAACATTTTGAAATTAGGGCATCCAGAGTGCTTTATAGAAAGCTGTTTCTTTGTCATAGTCTCACAGCAGTTCCTCTAGGGGGCTTTAATGTGTGGGCAGTGGTTGTGCATGATCAAGGCTCCATATGTCTTTGTGGACTAGAGCACTTCTTTGCTTTGGTTATGTAGTCTGCATGAAAGGATACGAGTTGGCATTTCACAGTAAGGATACAAAATCACAGTGTTATAAGGTGATTTATTGGCTGGAGATCTTACTTCCCTATTTTGGATTAGAGAGCATTATGATCATGGAGCAAGTGATTGTGATGCCAAGAATGATGTCCCAGAAGGGCCTCTGTCACATCCCGCTGCAGCACAGGAAGTGCTGATGTCGTGGAAGCGAATGACTTAGCGGGGACATTTTGGGCGCGGTTGCCCACGCATGGGTATTCAGAAGTGTCAGAATGAAAATCCAAAGGGTTATTTTGGTTTTGAATAAGGAAGAAAGTTTGACAGTGGAAAGTGGGAGATGGGGAGGGCATCATTGTGGGTCTGTCCATAAACAATTCAGTGATCCCACTGGGCTTCCTCGGTTGGTGTGGCAGATGACTTATCTTTTAATTCTCTGATCCAGCAGTTAATATGGAAGTATGTTGAAAGGTGTTTTTAGGTCTCTTAAAATGGACATGCAACTCTAAAACAACAAGGCGGTGGTATGAAAGTCAAATCTAAATGGTGACATTTACAACTGCTCATTGCGACTGCCCTATCTATGTGCATTCAGGAAGTAATGATGCCTTCATAATAGTCAACACATGCCAGGGAAGTGACTATTTATCTCGGGGGATGAATCAAAGTGCTGTTAGATCTAGAAATTCTAAACCGAATCATTGTTTAAAGTCAATCATGGGCACTTTAAAAATCTGCAGATTCCCTCCAGGGAGTTTGAAGATTTCCATTAAAGAACATGAATCATACTGCACGAAATTCTTTGAAAACAGTCATATAACTAGTTATTAATTTGACAGTCTACAAATATCATTTTGCAAAGCCCCTCAGACTTTCAGAACTGCTGTCAGCATAATTGAGAATGTATTGGTATGAATTACAAAGATTATATTCACAACCAGTGTTCATAAATGATGCACCAACTTGTTGCAAGTGCAACCTGATCTTATGAACCGACCTATGACTAGGTCGGTTCAAAAAGTACCAAATTTCAGGCAGTCGCAAAATGACCTACCTAATTAATATTCATCAGGCAGGTTGCAATTGGTTAAAATCACAGGGTCCAAAGAGCATCCCTTGCCCTATGTGAATCAGTTAGAATATATGTCATTACATCGAATGCGCTACAATGCATTCCAATACAACGCGAACGATACAACGACCGCATTGTTACAACGCGAGCCATTACATCGCAAGTTGTTACAATGACTTGCTGTAGGGGGTGTGCTGGATTTAGGAATAGTATAATTTACTATTCCTACTCCAGTTTTTGCAACAGCAGGGAAGGTGCTAAATTGTGAATCTAACACCTTCTGCCCTCTACAGCAAGTTGTTGTACCGACTTGCGATGTAAAGGTTTGCGTTGTAACAACGCGGTCGTTGTAACGACTGCGTTGTAAAGGAATGCGTTGTAGCGCATTCGATGTAAATGATTTCTCCCATCAGTTACCACCTCAACTTAGTAGTCAGTAACTGGTGAATGGTTTGTGACCAGAAATATGGTCGGATAGTATCCAAATCACTATTAGAAAGGGACAACCAAACACGCCCCTTCCTAATGGTGACTTGTAAACCATTTCTTAGCCCATTTAGGGATGCAGAAAAACCTTTCTGAATCATTAAGTGGGTTTAGTACATCAGAAAAAGCCGCTTACTTGTTTCGATCCCTATGAATGTAGCGAATCAGTGTGTTTGTGGCTGGTAAAAGGTTTTGTACATCAGGCCCGAGTTCTTTCTTTTAGAGCTCCTACAGCTGTCTTGCATCTTATACAATGGACAGAATAGGATGACAGACTGTTCTAAAAGCCAGGATGAAGTCCCCACAAGGCCTTAGAATTCTTCAGCCCTTCTTTTAAATAGATCTTAGCATTCAACATTGCACACAGCTTCTCACCTTTCCCTCCCTATTCCCTTCAGAGTGCCTCAGGGATGACACCAAGTACACAAGAGCTGCTGAAATTACTGATGGTGCAAATCAAACACAGCTAGTTCCATGATTCATTTGAACCTCTACTTGAAAAAAGTAGCCCACCGCAGTGAAATATTGTGGTAAATGTATAATTTAACGAATATCAAAAGGAAAACCATCCGTCTGTGAGACCCATGGTATTGTATCATTTTTATTGTGGATGTGCGTGCCTACCCAACAATCGACTCTTGTTATATTGGAGAGATTTCTATAGAAGCATGCTGCCATTAGTATGGCCTTCCAGTGCTGCATGTGTAAGTGCTTAAATGTTTCATTTGCTCTACTTCCCCAGGGCATTCAGCAACTGAGCTATGCAATCCTGCGAAGCCTCTTGGGACCTACTTCACACTCAATAAACCTACTAAAAGGAATCCATAAATAAATGCATAACTCTCCATTTCCAAGAATTTCAAATCACCAAGAATTACTGCCCAAGGAAAGAGGGCTATAAAAAGAATACAGACCACAGAGAGATGGGGCTTGCAGGAGATACAGTACACATACCAATCAATCAATAAACTAAGGGGCATATTTATCAAGCAGTTGCGTCCAGCCGTGGCCCATGCAGGTAAGAGCTGTGGGGCGGTGGTGCCGGGTGGGAGTGGATTTGGATGGACGATGACGAGGGAAATTTAAATAAATAATTCATTTTGCCTTGCTGTTGTCTGTCGCACTACCCCCACCCGGCCTCACCGCTCTCACCTGCACAGGCTGCGGCTGGTTGCGTCGCCCTTGCACCGCGCAATGGGGCGCAAGGGTGACACGAATACTAAGTAAGATTTATCAAGCCATGCAAGGCCACCTTGAGCGGCCCTGAATGGCTTGAGAAATCTGAAGTAACGCAACACAGAGCAAATCGCTGCGTTGCGTGACTGCCACGGGGAGACATTCCATGGTTGGAGTGTGGGTGTTCCCACACATCTACCTATGGATTTGGGCGTATTCTCAGATTTACCATTACTGTTAGACCTGGGAATGCATCAAAATGCTACGCCTTCCCAGGTGAGGCGTAACGAGGAGAAATATCTTTATTTCTCCTCATTTTCCCCAAAATGCCCCAGGGGATTGTTTTTGTGCAACAAGGTTTGCCTTCCTGCACAAAAACAATCCAGTTTACAATGCAGGCATCCTTGCACCATGGTGCAAGGGTGGCTGCATTTGCGCTACGTGGCACATTGTGCACCAGCGCAGGGAAAAGACAGGAACGAGCCGCATAATAGTAAATATAGTCCAATTCTTCCCTTTTCCTAGTGGCTTGCTGCGCTGCCTGATGTTTTGATAAATATGCCCCCAATCCTAAAACGTAATCCCAAACTATGCTCTATTCCTCACACCAACATTCAGAAGAGGTAGTAACTATATTTTTCCATAGGACGTTAAGGAAACGCTTGCCAATGTCTCTGCTCAGTTGACCCATCAAGGACCATTGTATTTGAAGGTTACACTGGATCAGAGATGCTAGCCTAGACATCTTGAACCAACACAGAGTACCTGAACACATTATATGAGAAACAATGTCACCAGATTGTTGGGAGGGACAAAGAAGAATATGGATATTGGCAGAACACTTGGCATCTGATTTAAACCTCTGTTCCTGTTCCTCAATTGGGTGAACCACCAAAGAAAGAAGCAGTACAATTTGAGAGAGTCAGTAGATGATTCAGGCCATAAGATGTCGAGTCCCATCTCCCTAAAGTCTTCAAAATGTTTACCACAGATTATTTAATCAATTACATGGTCGTCTTGCAGGATGCCTTCCCTAAAATGCTCACAAATATCCTGGACGAATTTATGTAATTTCAAAAATGTAAAAAATCAGGAACCATTTTGACCAACCCAATAGGTGAGTCCCAGAAGTACTAGTTTGGTTCAAATTAGATGTACATCAACATGAAGGCAGGGCTTGGGCGAAAGTGTTATTACGCTGGAGTCATTGGAGTAATTTCAGTATTCTACAATACTCTTTTAATGTAAAATTACCTACAATCACACAATTACATCAGTTAGTGTAATTATGAGTCATTTGGCACAAAAATCCTACTGCGGGAGCACAGAAACAATTAACTTAGTGAGCACCGTCTATTTTAGATTTTGTGCTAGGAAAATAATGCGAAACTCTGGGTAACGCTTCTCATGTAATTCTGCATAATCTGGTTTAGGTTTGCTGTAATTTCACATAATTACACAACAGCAAATTACTTAAGTTACGTCCACCACTAATTCTGTACCAAATGATATTTGTCTGGTCAAATGTCTAGAACTTAAAAGCAGTTCTATGGCACAGGCTGCAATGTATAAAAGCCAGATTGAATCAGGAAATGTAATAAATTCTTAAAACCCTTTTAGTAATGCCTCAAAGTTTCAATGGAGCTTTACGGGATAATTGTGACTTGGATATCAGCAGTATGACTCTGTGAGAGCTGGACATCATGTTTTGAGAGTAAAATAAGTCAAATTTGAGGTAACCTTTTCACACATGGCAGAGTTTTTGCATTGTAACAATGCATTTTGCTTTTAAGAAAGGCCTGATTGCATGTAAATAGGATTGCATTTTATATTAGAGACAGGAGTAGGGTTCAAGAAGGTAGACTAACTGTTTGAATGGTAATGCTAACAAATGCATGCTTGTTCTCCATATTTTCAGTTTACAAACTCCATGTTGTCTGATACCATTCAAAATAACAAGACAAAGAGCTGCATTTTGCCACCTCTCTGGTACACATGCTGTAATCATAGAAGCATTGAAAAATCTCCTCTCTGAGATCCATCTTGGAAGGAAAAATAGAAAAGTAGCATTAGCTTCCATAGCTTATGTAGGCCTATGTAGAGTGGCCCTTGGATGCTGGAGGTATCCTTCAGGGAATGTGTCAACCTGGTCTCTTCTCCCTATGCAATGGTAGCTGGACTGATACTGCTGAGCTGATTGCCGTAAGGTGTTTCCTGAAACAAGGGATACCTTTTATGCTAGACTTGCCCTCCACGGGGTGGCTAGTTGTTGGGGGCCTGGACTGTTGCCATGAGCCAGGATAGGGCCCCCAGGTCGCAGCAAACTAGAATGGACCAATACAGTTTCCCCCAGATCTACACTCTGCCCCTCTATGACCAATTAGGGAGAGCCTTTAAGGGCCGTGGGCAAGCCTGTGGGCACCCAGATAGTGGCAGCCGTAGTATGCACGAAACAGTCACTGGAGGGAAAGATTGACTCCATCTCCATAGAGGTCAACATCCTGCTTTGGATGTGCGCAAAGTTACGGAGAGGTCCCAACAAACAGAAACGAAGGGTTACAGCCTCCCTATGTGAATGAAATAACTTTAGACCATGGTACAAGCACTGGCTGATGAAATAAAGTGGCTTAACGGTCTTCTGGAGGACTCAGAGGGTATGGCTCAGTGGAGTATCTTGAGATTCGTTGGCTTTCCTGAGGGTCAGTTGCACTGTTCCCGTTAAGGTGCGCGCATGCGCGCACCTCTATTAACGTGAGCACGCACTGCCGTATGTGCAGCGCGCACATACCCACGACATCCCGCGAGTGAATCGCGCCGCTGCTTTAAAAAAGCGAGCGGCGTGAAAATCACTCACTTCCTGGATGCGGTGTGCCGGGATTCGGGAGTGAAGGTAAGGCGGGCTTTGGTGTTTGGGGGCTTGCGGCTGTCGGCACTTGCGGGACAGATTGTGGGCCTTTGTTTAAGTATTCATGTTAATCACAGCCCCTTCACAGGCTGTGATTAACATAAATACTAAACAAAAGCCCACACTCTTCCCCACCAGGCCTGGTTCTAGCCAAACAGGAGCCTTGGCCCTTGCAGTGAGGGCTTGAAGGCAGGCGCGCAATGCCATTGGGCTCAAAGTGCTGCAACCCCCCCTCGTGTGTGTCAGCCCGGGACGAGACAGCTTCCCGGGCGCACACAGACAGTTTTAGAGATTATCGTAGCCGCACCCGAGTACTTCACAGGTCTTTAAAAGACCATTGACATGTTAACCTGGCTTTATTTATTTTTTCACCCCTTCATCTCCACATGGCAAAAGGCGACAAATCCTTTCTTTGACAATGGTAACCTTTGCCTACTGTTCTGCTGCGTGGATTTTTCTTTTTCTATGCAGCGCAGGAGAGAACTTTATTTATTCCTATTTACCTTTCCTGACCCCTGCAGCGGCTTATCACATCAGGCTGTGACACAAAGTTTGACTAATGGAGTAGGTACGAGAATGTGTTACTACATTTTTTTTCTTTTTAAAATCTGCACAATTTGTGCTTCATTTAAACAGTTTTTATCATTATCATGGCCGATGCAGGACAACAATAAGACAGTAAAAAATGCCCAGATAACACTGGTGATCCTGCTGGAGAGCAATAATTTGTCTGTCAGATGTACTGTATTTTATGTGGATAGCTCAGTGGGTTACTGCCTTTGTCACAGAGATCCTTGTGTTACTTGCAGTTCAGAAGTTACAATCCTAACATAGGACAATGACCAATGAACTGTCATCAAAGAGCTGCAGACAAACATGAATGGTATAGTTAGAACTTGGCTTTTTTTGTTTTGTGATATAGTTAGAACTTCCCCAGTCTTTCATTATTGTAATGTTCCTAAAATGAGTATGTTTGGGCAGATATGCATTTTTATCAGTAAATCTGACCCCCATGGAATACTCTTTAAATCCTAAGGTTGTGTTTCCCCAGACCAAACCCTCTTAAAATATACTGCCCACCAGTATGGATGACATGTGATTTCTACACCTTGTAATCCTCATTGGCTTATGTGACATTCCCTTTAGACTGATTTACATACTTGTATGATTCATTGCCTCTGTATAATGTGTGCGTGGTGTAAAGTACTGACACACACTACACTGATATGAGTAGCACTATACAACAAATGAAATGCATATGAGAGAGGGGCTGAGTAAAGATGAGGGGCACTGTTGGAGGGTGTCAGTGAGGGAATCTGAGGAAGAAGTCATGGGGAGGGGCTAGGGAGAGTTGAGGGGCACTGGTGGAGGGTGGCAGTGAGGGAATCCGAGGAGGAGGTCAATAGAGAGGGCCATGGAGGGATGAGGGGCACTGTTGGAAGGTGGTAGTAAAGGTATTTACAGAGAAAGAGGTTATTGGTGTGGCACCAAAAAATACTTTCGCATCAGCGCTGAAGCCCGCCCTGTCATGGCCTTTCTGTTTATTTAATTAGCAGTCGGGTCATAAGGGCTACTGTGGAACATACTTTAAAGTGCGTGCTAATTATATTTACTTCTATATTCAATGTTTTAAGTTTGTAGGCGATTTTACTAATGTTTTTACCGGGAAAAATGAAAGTAGAGTCCTTTGGTGAATGATATGGAGCTGGGGCCCAAGGTCAGCTGTGAGATAAGGTGCACTGGAGAGGAGTAGTGGATAATCAAGCCTGTAAGGGAGTGCGTTGCAGAGTCCGGGGTCAGGCAGAGGTAGTAATGAAGAGGGATTCTCCCTGAAGGCTTGCAAAGAGGGAGCCCGAGAAGTGTCACTTGCCTGATACTCCCACCTCAGAGACCTCCTCTTCCCAATAAAGGAACATTACATGGAAAAAGCACTTTTTCAGAGTGATAATATTTAGAAAGAGATTTGGGAAAAAGTGCGTTTTACTGGGCCTTGTAAGACTAAGAAGAGATAAAGGAGGGCCCGGAAGCAGGCATTCCTAGACATATATGCGACAAATCAAGCCCGCAGTGGCCCACCCAAATGCACCCTTGGCCCACCCAAATAATAAATTCCTGGAGCCGGGCCTGTTACCCACATGGCGCTTTACAAACAAAAGAGTAGAGCAAGTTTAAAAACCCAGCTTGTACTTTCAGAACGTACACTCCAATAGAAGCCCAGGTTTACACCAGAACATGGGCTTCTATTGGAATTCTCAAGGGCATATTATCCAGCCCATTATCGACGCTTTAGCGGCAGCTTCCTGCTGCTAAAGCGGCGATAAATTTAACGCCGTTCTTGATAATATGCCCCTTGGAGTCCTGTGCTTTTCTAAACCTGAAGTGTACTTGCTTGTGTAGCCAATTCATGAGATGGAGTGTTTATCCAATTTGCAAACCAACCTTAAGACCCTTAACGTGGTGTGAAGAACCGGGGTTTAACCCAGCGGCGTCAGGGGCACGCCTAAGATCTTCGAGTTCACCTGTCTTAGTATACAGAGACACGGAATACTTCTGGATGGCATAAGAGACCAAGTTTATTAGCTGCAGCTAGTAACAGTGATCCTAGAAATACATCACGGTGTAAATTCTCAGGAGACTGCTCATTTTACTAAGGCGAGACGTCTCCTTTTATACCCAATATTCACATTATAAATACACCCACTGCACAAAATTCTAGCCAATAAGGTACATTTTCAAACAAAGTGTCACATAACAAAAACTCAATTTACAGTATCCCAACCCAAAAGTTAATTATTAGGAATGTCCCAAATTCAATCTCCACAAGCCGGACAAACCTATAATTGAAAGCATAACCCATGTAATGAAGAAACAAACAAAAAAAAGAAACGGTAACAGATGCTGAACAAGATAAGGCATGTGCAAGGAAACTAAAAGTTAACGATGTCCTGAACATTGATTGGCAATCTCAGACAAAGATCGATCAGGGAAATTGGCTTTGCGGGGTCAGTTTCAGGTGCAGAGGTCAGTTTCTTACAGTTCATTTCAGAGTCAAAAAGAAACCTAGTTAATGTATACATGAACTAAGAAGGCCAGGCCACTTTATTCGCCAGGCTACCTTCACAGGCCTACGTGAGGGCAACACGAAATGGTGGCACAGAACAAAATGGAGTCAGACTCGAGAATTACAGAACCTCAGACCCTCCTTTTGCCATTACGTAGGCAATAACCTAAGACTCATGTTAATCTGAATCTAGGTCTATGTCGATATTCATTAGGTCATCAAGGTGTTGCTGTAGCATCATCTTATTATTCTCTACTTCTCTCGGGACAGGTCTCCGAACACACATAGTAGCACAAAGACTACAAATGGCGGGACCACACTGGATGCAAAGTCAACAAGAGAAAAGGATGGTTAAAACCATACCAAGGAATGTCAAAATCTTCCATCCCCATTTGGACAGCAGTCCCCAAAACCATCCCGTCAATGACCAGTCTCCTTCGTCTACATGGATAGACGCAGAGATTTTATACAACCTAGAGATGGCTTGGTACACTGTAGGGGCATTATCTGGTATGTAAACACAGCAACTGGATCCAATCAATTTACATACTCCTCCTCGATCTGCAAGTATGATGTCTAATACCATACGGTTCTGCAATGTCATAAGACGGTCCGCTTGAAGCTCAGCTGTAATATTACTAAGAGCACCTGCTGTCTCATTAATAGTAGCTTCAACAACGCGGACAAGCTGTCGAATATGCCTACTATTGATCATAGGACCCCAAAAGGGCAAGAAGCCCTTGAAGAAATCTCCTACTTCGTGTGCTGCAGTATCTTCCTTATTGAAGACACCTCTACCATATCTCGTTCTATGATAGTCTGAAGCAGTAGTGTATGTAGGGGGAAGTTGAAACGCCACATAACATGTTCCTGAAAAATCAGGTGGCAATCATGTGTAGGCTCTGTCATGACAAACAAAATATGTGCCTTTAGCTGGCACAAACGGTGGAGAAGTCCGAGATGAATAGACATAGGTTTGAGCACACACACTCTTACCTAGCTGAGCTTTCGGATTCCGACCATTACCTTGAAAACAAAAGTGGCCTCGGTGGGGTACAATCCAAATAGGGGGAGACCTTTTTCGTCTCTCCTTCTCTGTCAAACTGGTACTATATCCAGTCACGTTCCAACCAACGTAAGCCTGCACCTCATCCTTAGGGATAGCATTATATGCATCAATATCTCAGATCAGAGCTACTATTCCCCTTATTAAGGCACTATTGCTCGAGTTATCTTTAAGGGAACGTAAGGGGCGTACCTCATTTGCATAGATAAACATGGTCTGAAAAGCCCACACAGACCCATTGTTAGACCTGGCATCTTTGGCGTGGTTACCCCTGACTTTTTGCCTCTACCTCCTGTATTTTTGATGCTATGCTGGATTTCGTTTTTGCTGGTTTAGATCCTTTGGGCACTTTGCCACTGCTGATCAGTGTCAAAGTGCAAGTGCTCCCTTGGTAAATTGTTACATTGATTGGTTATCCATGATTGGCATATTTGTTTCACCTGTTAGCCCCTAGTAAAGTGCACTGCGTGTGCCAGGGCTGGTGATTCAAATGCTACTAGTGGGCTGCAGCACTGATTGTGCCACCCACAGGAGTAGCGCTAAAATGATGTCTTAGGCCTGCTTGCAGTGCCTATGTGCAGTCCAGGACTGCCATGTCGACCTGGCCAGTGCACCCACTGACCAGGCCTTATCCTTCCCTTTCCGTACATGTCAGGCATCCCTATGGTGGCCCTAGGTACCCCCCTGGGCTGTGTGCAGTGTATCTGAAAGGTAGGGCATGTACTGAGGTGTGTAACATGCCCTGGTAGTGAATTACAGCCATTTTCGTTTTTCACTGCTGAGAGGCTATCTTGCCCATAGGATAGAATGGGGAAGGCTGTTTACATGCCTATCTTCCCATAAGGGCAAGATAGAAAATCCAAGTTTGGTATCTCTGTGTTCAGAATTTAATTATACATCTTTTTAGCAAGATGGTTTTTAAATTCACTGTGTGAGAATAGCACTTTTTAGAAAGTAGCTATTCTCCTGTTTAACCTTCCTGTGTGCCTGTGTGCTGGTTGGCTGAAGGGTGTCATGTGATGGGCTAGGTGGCTCCAGGAGCCTGGATGAGTCAGCAGCAGGGTGAATAGGGAGATCTGCTTTAGATGGGTGGGAGGAGTAGTCCCTGGGTTTGAATAGGGCTGTCCCTGCCAAACACAAAGCTGGCTCCACCCCCTGCTGGCCAGGCTGAGGACTCTGCCTCTGCTGACACAAAGAAGGCTCCACCTCCTGCTGAGCGTCTAACGAACCTTCCCCATCACTCTGAAAGGAACCAGGTGCTCCAGGGCAGAGCACACCCAGGAACCGGTTTGAGCAGGGGAATCCCCCCACTGAAACACAAGAGACAAAGACTTGGAGGGGTATAAGAAGAGGACCCCAGACACCTAAAACTTTAGATCACTTTGGAACTAAGAAGAAACCTCTGCCAAGGAGAAAGCTGAAAAGGACTGAAGAGGAGAAGACTGCCTGCTTGCTGTTTTGCTTTGCTGCCAAGGAGAGGGGAAGGACTTTGCTGTGTCCCCTTCTTTTGATTCTGATCTCCAAGGGCCTGAGAAGAGCTGGCTCCCTGTTAAGAAGTCCCAGGAACAAAAGGACTTCACCACCAGCTCCCCTGGAACTCTGCTGAGAGAGTTCTGACCTGCCTTGGAGTGCTTGCCCAGCCTTGGGGCCTCAGGAGGTCGTTTTGCTGTGTTTGGGAGCTGGGAAGCAGAAGCGTGAACAAGAGTGACTGGTACCCAATGCATCATCCGATTGCGTGTCGCAAGACAAGAGTGCGAGGAAAATTTCATCGCGGTACCATCGCAACACGCAGGGTCTCCGCATCGCCGAGTGCGTCGAGCATCGTCCCGAAGCGTGAAGCTTCCTGCCATTGCGAGGGTTGTCGCAGAACCAGTTTGCGAGCCGCACCACTGCCGGTGTGTGGAAAGTCTCCAGTCAGCGGGTGCGTCGACGCAGAGTCCCGTTCCGTGGCGCATCGAGAGTTGCGGCGCCGGACGGCAACGCTGCGCCACGCATCGCACTACATCGAAGAGTGTCGCATCGAACCTGGGCGTGAAGCTTCCCCCTAAGAAACCTACGCAACGAAGGCCAAAGTCATCGCATCCTCCCCTTACAGATCGGAGCCGGCGCATCCACCTCTGCTGCGTGAAGCAGGGCTGCTGCAAAGCCTCCCCAGGATCTCAGGAGTATCGCATCGCCTTTGCAAGCTTCCTTGTTATAGCTTTTGGGAACCTTATCGCAACTACAGGTACTGTTGGGCACGAAAGTGTCGCATTTTGTGCGTTGAGAGTCGCATTGTGCAGGACACTGACTTTTACATCCTGGAGTACTTTCTGCAAGCTTGAACTATCTTTAAAGTAACCTGTTGAATTATATGTTGGTTTGTCTGTAGTATTTGGTCTTGTGAAGTTTTTAGTAAAGATACATTATTTTTCTAAAACTGGTGTGGAGTAAATCTGTGGTGTTTTCACTGTGTTACTGTGAGTGTTGGTACAAATACTTTACACATTGCCTTTGATAGCCTAGACTGCTCAGGCCAAGCTACCTAGAGGGTGAGCAGGGGTTATCTTAACAGTGTATCCCCCTTTCCCTGACTAGAAGCAAGGGTCCCTACTTGGACAGTGGTACCTACCCTGCCAACTAGAGACCCCCAGATCTAACATTGGTGGTCAGCGGTGAGGATTGAACTTGTATTTGTACTTGACCCACAGTAATTGGTGTACATCACTAGGAGTGCAGACCAATAGACAACCACATACTACATTTTTGTATCTCTATTTTTGAGTAACTCTTCAAGAGCATCATGTCTCAGGTGGCAACAAGTGAGAAGGCAGAAGTGGAGTTTGCCATTGCGGATTTGTATTCGTACGGAGTGGTAGCACTCAAGCAATTCTGCAAAGACCGTGGTTGCCCCTTTAAAAGCGGAGCTAGAAAGGATGAGCTCCAAAAAATCTTGAAGGCCTGGTGGGAGGCCCAAGAGGAGGATGATGCAGATGAAGAGGATGGTTTTGTTCCCCAAGATCTGCCCGTGGGCAGAACAGTCTCAAGGGCTGGCAGCTCCCATTCCAGTAGGGGGCTCACTCCAGAGGAGCTGGAGGAGAATCAAAGGGTGAGAGACCATGAAATGGAAATGATGAAAATGAAAATGAAGCAATTGGAAGTAGAGAAGGACAAGGCGGCGGAGGAGAGCAAGAATGCCCGTGCCTTGGAAGAGAAGAAATTGCTTCTGGCTCATGAAGTGAGCATGAGAGAACTGGACATCAAGGCCAAGCAGGTGGAGTCCGGTTCAAATGGTGGCAGCGCACAGCCAGTGCAGGGGGGTAAAGTATATATCCCCAAGGATTTAGTACAGAATTACAATAGGAGTGAGGATATCTATGCATGGTTTACATCATATGAAATTGCATTGAGAATGAATGGTGTGCCTGAACAGCATTGGGGGGCGGGCCTGTGGAAACATTTTGAGGCTTCTAGGAGGAGTGCTCTAGAGCCCTTAGAATTAGCAGGTACCATGACCTATCCCAATATGAAGGAGGCCTTATGTCTCAGGTATGGACTTACTCCCGAGCAGTATAGACTGCAGTTTAGGAATTCCAAGAAGAAAGAGTCTGAGACTTGGATGGAGTGTGTGAATCTGTACTCGCGGGCACTGGAAGGTTGGATGAAGGGCAGCAAGGTAACTGATTATAAGGGGTTGTTACATTTAATTAGTTGGGAGCACTTGAGTAGTCTATGTGTTCCAGAGCTGCGCCAGCATCTTTTAGATAGCAAGTTGACGGACCCCATTGAGCTTGCTAAGGAGGCGGACCGCTGGACCAGTACCAGGGTCCACAGAGGAATTGTGGGTACCGTTGCCAAAGGTGGGCAGGGTCCCCAGCAGAAGAGTGGGGGGGGGCAAGGGTAACCAAAAGGAGTTCTCTCAAGGGCCCCAAAACAGTTCCCAGGGTAACCAGTCCCGGCCCCCCAAGTCCAAACCCAAATCAACCTGGCCCCCTAAGGGCAGGTCGGATAACAAGGGTCCCATTAGGTGTTATCACTGTCAGGAATTGGGTCACAAGTCTCCTGTGTGTCCCAAGAAATCCCAGGCACCCTCTGGTGTTCCAACCCCGGGTATAGCTAGTGTAGCTTTTGGTGGGGATTTAATTTCTAGCGATTTGGAGGGATTAGCAGTTATGTCCCTTGTCTCTTTAGGAGACACAGAGATGGTCCAGGAAACCCCTGTCCCTGATAACACTAAGAAGTACAGGCAGTGGGTGACCATCAATGGGAGGAGGGTGGAGGCTCTCAGGGACACTGGAGCCAGTGTGACTACGGTCAGGTGTCAGTGGGTCCCTGAGGAGCTGATCATTCCAGACGTACTTCACCCAGTAGTGTCAGCTGACAACTCTGTGCGCCTTTGCAAGGTAGCACATGTTCCCTTTGAGTGGGGGGGGTCTCAGGTCCTCTCAAAGTTGTTGTGAGTCCATCCATGCCGGTAGACTGTCTGCTAGGTAATGACCTGGAGAGTTCTCCATGGAAGGAGGTGGAACGCCAGGCTCATTTGGAGATGTTGGGTTTGCCTGAGTGGGTCTGTGTGACCACCCGGTCCATGGCAGCCAGACAGGGTTGTGAAGCAGACCTGGAGCCTGAAACAGTGGCCCAGGTCCCTGCCAGAAAGAGGAAGGGCAAGGGGCATGGTGCGTCCACCCCCACTGTTCCCATGGTCCAGGAAGGAGCAGAACCTGCGGGGGATGCCCTGGAGCCTACAGGGGAACAGGTCGCTGAGCTGGGAGACATACCTGAGCTGACCCATTGGCAGCAAGAGGGTGGTCCCTCCAGAGAGGAGTTCTGCCGTGCGCAGAAGACATGCCCTACTCTTGAAGGTCTGCGGCACCAGGCTGCAGACCAGGCAGCAGGTGCTGATCCGAAGAACTTTTTTCTCTACTGGGAGAATGACTTGTTGTACAGTGAGCCTAGGTTTGCTGAGCCCAGTGGATCACGTACCCTGGTGGTACCCGCAGGGTTCAGAGACTTCCTACTGGGTCTGGCTCACGACGTGCCGCTTGCAGGACATCTCGGGCAGGACAAGACCCGACAAAGGCTTGCCACCCACTTTTACTGGCCCGGGATGAAGACGGACGTCGCTTCCTTTTGTAAATCATGCCAGACTTGCCAGGCAAGTGGCAAGGCTGGAGGAAAATGCAAAGGCCCTCTCCAGCCTTTTCCTGTAGTGAGCACCCCTTTCGAGCGGGTGGGGATAGATATTGTGGGGCCACTGGACCCCAGGACAGCCTTAGGCAACAGGTTCATCCTGGTCCTGGTGGATCATGCCACCCGGTACCCGGAGGCTATCCCTCTCAGGACAACCACAGCCCCGGTGGTGGGCCATGCGTTGATGGGGATCTTTTCCCGTGTGGGTTTCCCCAAAGAGGTGGTATCTGACCGGGGTACCAACTTCATCTCCAGGTATATGAAGTCTCTGTGGGAGGAGTGTGGGGTAACTTATAAGTTCACCACTCCTTACCACCCTCAAGGAAATGGGTTGGTTGAAAGGTTCAACCGGACCCTGAAAGGCATGATCATGGGGCTGACGGAGCCCATGAGACGGAAGTGGGACGTCTTTTTGCCATGCCTATTATTTGCCTACAGGGAGGTACCACAAAAGTCTCTGGGGTTCAGTCCCTTTGAGCTTTTGTACGGGCACCCTGTTAGAGGACCTCTCAGTCTGGTGAAGGAGGGTTGGGAGAAATCCCCTGGGAAAACCCCCCAGGATGTGTTCAGCTATGTGCTGGCCATCCGCAACCAGACACAGCGCTTCCGGGCCCTCGCTCAGGCGAACCTGGAAGCCAGCCAGGATGAGATGAAGAGGTGGTATGACCAGCATACCACTCTGATGGAATTTCAACCTGGGCAGATGGTGTGGGTGATGGCGCCAGTGGAGCCTTGCGCGCTCCAAGACAAGTGGACTGGGCCATATGAGGTGGTGGAGCGCAAGAGTGAGGTGACCTACCTGGTCAACTTGCGATCTCCCAGGAACCCCATGAGGGTCCTACACGTGAACCGCCTCAAACCCCATTTTGAGAGGTCTGAAATAACAATGCTACTTGCTACAGATGCAGGGATGGAGGAGGATAGCGATCCTCTTCCTGACCTCCTGGCAGCTAAGGAGCAAGATGGGTCAGTGGATGGAGTGGTCCTCTCGCCCACCCTGACCCCAGAACAGCAGAGGGACTGTCGCCATGTGTTGGGTCAGTTTGCATCTCTGTTCTCCCTGACCCCCGGTATCACCAACTGGTGTGTCCATGACGTGGACACAGGAGATAGCATGCCTGTGAAACAGAAGTTTTACCGGGTGGCTGACAAGGTCAGGGTCAGCATCAAGAAGGAGGTTTCTAAGATGTTGGAGCTAGGGGTGATTAAGCCCTCCAGCAGCCCCTGGGCTAGCCCAGTGGTACTTGTACCGAAAGCTGCTGCGCCAGGTGCCACTCCAGAACTTAGGTTTTGTGTGGACTACCGTGGGCTCAATGCTGTCACGAAGACTGACGCACACCCCATCCCCAGAGCTGATGAGCTCGTGGATCGGTTGGGAGCTGCCAACTACCTCAGTACGTTTGATTTAACTTCTGGGTACTGGCAGATTGCCTTAACTGATGGGGCCAAGGAGATGTCTGCGTTTTCAACGCCAGAGGGGCACTTCCAGTTCCGTGTCATGCCCTTTGGGTTGAAGAACGCCCCTGCCACATTCCAGAGACTGGTCAACCAGGTACTGTCCGGGCTGGAGCAATTCAGCGCCGCATATCTGGGTGACATTGCTGTGTTCAGCTCCACTTGGGAAGAACACTTGCAACACCTCTGCGCAGTGTTGAAGGCTCTGCATAGTGCAGGCCTCACTATCAAGGCCAGTAAGTGCCAGATAGGGCAGGGTTTGGTGGTGTATTTGGGACACCAGGTAGGAAGCGGCCAGGTGGCGCCCCTACAAGCCAAGATAGATACCATCCGGGCTTGGGAACCCCCCAAAACCCAGACAGCGGTGAGAGCCTTCTTAGGACTCACCGGGTACTATCGCCGTTTTGTCAAGGGGTATGGCACCATTGTTGTTCCCTTGACAGAACTAACTTCCAAGAAGTTACCGAAGAAAGTGATTTGGACCAGTGCCTGCCAAGAAGCTTTTGATGCCCTGAAGGAGGCCATGTGTACAGCACCTGTACTCAAGGCGCCTGACTTCTCCAAGGAATTCATAGTGCAGACAGACGCTTCTGAGCATGGAGTGGGAGCGGTGCTCTCACAACTAAATGATGAGGACTTGGACCAACCTGTAGCTTTCATTAGTAGGAGGCTACTTCCCAGGGAACAGAGGTGGAGTGCGATTGAAAGGGAAGCTTTTGCTGTGGTCTGGGCGCTGAAGAAGCTGAGACCCTACTTGTTTGGGACTCACTTCCGGGTTCAGACGGACCACAGGCCCCTCAGATGGTTGATGCAGATGAGGGGTGAGAATCCTAAGCTGTTGAGGTGGTCCATTTCCCTACAGGGGATGGACTTTACGGTGGAACACCGCCCCGGTACAGAACACGCCAACGCTGATGGTCTGTCCAGGTTTTTCCGCCTTAGCGATGAGAACTCCCAAGAGGGTGGGTAGTTCTCCCCACTTTCAGCTGGAGGGGACACGTGTTAGACCTGGCATCTTTGGCGTGGTTACCCCTGACTTTTTGCCTCTACCTCCTGTATTTTTGATGCTATGCTGGATTTCGTTTTTGCTGGTTTAGATGCTTTGGGCACTTTGCCACTGCTGATCAGTGTCAAAGTGCAAGTGCTCCCTTGGTAAATTGTTACATTGATTGGTTATCCATGATTGGCATATTTGTTTCATCTGTTAGCCCCTAGTAAAGTGCACTGCGTGTGCCAGGGCTGGTGATTCAAATGCTACTAGTGGGCTGCAGCACTGATTGTGCCACCCACAGGAGTAGCGCTAAAATGATGTCTTAGGCCTGCTTGCAGTGCGTATGTGCAGTCCAGGACTGCCATGTCGACCTGGCCAGTGCACCCACTGACCAGGCCTTATCCTTCCCTTTCTGTACATGTCAGGCATCCCTATGGTGGCCCTAGGTACCCCCCTGGGCTGTGTGCAGTGTATCTGAAAGGTAGGGCATGTACTGAGGTGTGTAACATGCCCTGGTAGTGAATTACAGCCATTTTCGTTTTTCACTGCTGAGAGGCTATCTTGCCCATAGGATAGAATGGGGAAGGCTGTTTACATGCCTATCTTCCCATAAGGGCAAGATAGAAAATCCAAGTTTGGTATCTCTGTGTTCAGAATTTAATTATACATCTTTTTAGCAAGATGGTTTTTAAATTCACTGTGTGAGAATAGCACTTTTTAGAAAGTAGCTATTCTCCTGTTTAACCTTCCTGTGTGCCTGTGTGCTGGTTGGCTGAAGGGTGTCATGTGATGGGCTAGGTGGCTCCAGGAGCCTGGATGAGTCAGCAGCAGGGTGAATAGGGAGATCTGCTTTAGATGGGTGGGAGGAGTAGTCCCTGGGTTTGAATAGGGCTGTCCCTGCCAAACACAAAGCTGGCTCCACCCCCTGCTGGCCAGGCTGAGGACTCTGCCTCTGCTGACACAAAGAAGGCTCCACCTCCTGCTGAGCGTCTAACGACCCTGCCCCTCACTCTGAAAGGAACCAGGTGCTCCAGGGCAGAGCACACCCAGGAACCGGTTTGAGCAGGGGAATCCCCCCACTGAAACACAAGAGACAAAGACTTGGAGGGGTATAAGAAGAGGACCCCAGACACCTAAAACTTTAGATCACTTTGGAACTAAGAAGAAACCTCTGCCAAGGAGAAAGCTGAAAAGGACTGAAGAGGAGAAGACTGCCTGCTTGCTGTTTTGCTTTGCTGCCAAGGAGAGGGGAAGGACTTTGCTGTGTCCCCTTCTTTTGATTCTGATCTCCAAGGGCCTGAGAAGAGCTGGCTCCCTGTTAAGAAGTCCCAGGAACAAAAGGACTTCACCACCAGCTCCCCTGGAACTCTGCTGAGAGAGTTCTGACCTGCCTTGGAGTGCTTGCCCAGCCTTGGGGCCTCAGGAGGTCGTTTTGCTGTGTTTGGGAGCTGGGAAGCAGAAGCGTGAACAAGAGTGACTGGTACCCAACGCATCATCCGATTGCGTGTCGCAAGACGAGAGTGCGAGGAAAATTTCTTCGCGGTACCATCGCAACACGCAGGGTCCCCGCATCGCCAAGTGCGTCGAGCATCGTCCTGAAGCGTGAAGCTTCCTGCCATTGCGAGGGTTGTCGCAGAACCAGTTTGCGAGCCGCACCACTGCCGGTGCGTGGAAAGTCTCCAGTCAGCGGGTGCGTCGACGCAGAGTCCCGTTCCGTGGCGCATCGAGAGTTGCGGCGCTGGACGGCAACGCTGCGCCACGCATTGCACCACATCGAAGAGTGTCGCATCGAACCTGGGCGTGAAGCTTCCCCCTAAGAAACCTACGCAACGAAGGCCAAAGTCATCGCATCCTCCCCTTACAGATCGGAGCCGGCGCATCCACCTCTGCTGCGTGAAGCAGGGCTGCTGCAAAGCCTCCCCAGGATCTCAGGAGTATCGCATCGCCTTTGCAAGCTTCCTTGTTATAGCTTTTGGGAACCTTATCGCAACTACAGGTACTGTTGGGCACGAAAGTGTCGCATTTTGTGCGTTGAGAGTCGCATTGTGCAGGACACTGACTTTTACATCCTGGAGTACTTTCTGCAAGCTTGAACTATCTTTAAAGTAACCTGTTGAATTATATGTTGGTTTGTCTGTAGTATTTGGTCTTGTGAAGTTTTTAGTAAAGATACATTATTTTTCTAAAACTGGTGTGGAGTAAATCTGTGGTGTTTTCACTGTGTTACTGTGAGTGTTGGTACAAATACTTTACACATTGCCTTTGATAGCCTAGACTGCTCAGGCCAAGCTACCTAGAGGGTGAGCAGGGGTTATCTTAACAGTGTATCCCCCTTTCCCTGACTAGAAGCAAGGGTCCCTACTTGGACAGTGGTACCTACCCTGCCAACTAGAGACCCCCAGATCTAACACCCATTAAAAGAAAAAGGCAAAACCAAATATGGCATACCTTTATCTGTCGTATGAGGCATAAGACCACAAATCCAACAATTAATGGTATTTACTACTAACTGAGGCTGATGCAACAACTGTATAAACGAGTTGTTGACAAATTCTGATCTCCTTGTCTGTTCATGTTCAGGCAACGTATAAAACGGGTGCAAAGAAACAGTAGTGAAAGAAAGCATAGGTTGGGAGGTGGGTGCAGATGTCTGTTGTGTAGCATCGACAGTCCAACCCACACAAGCTAATGTGATACTTAAAAACATCAAAAAGCACAATATTATAAAACCTTTGCTATGTATCAATGTACAAAATCTAGTCTCTCAACATCTCTTTCAGTTAGAACAGACTCCATCCTCTAACGTGCTGCTCGCGGCAATTTTCCT
Source organism: Triturus cristatus (assembly GCF_964204655.1). Classification (NCBI taxonomy): domain Eukaryota; kingdom Metazoa; phylum Chordata; class Amphibia; order Caudata; family Salamandridae; genus Triturus; species Triturus cristatus. The sequence goes on along the minus strand of NC_140583.1, from coordinate 1,085,218,175 downwards.
TCTTCACTCAAGTGTGCGTCCAGGCGTCCTAGACGTCCCTAGAACCGCAGACCTTTCGTCAATACGCAGGCCACCCCTTAAGTTCTTATACCGCGACCCTGCAGCTGAACCCGGATGGTGGTTCTAAAAAGAAAAATAGTCTCTTGTCTGATAGAGTGTAATTCACAAAAAAATTCAAATTTTATTTGTCCTTTTTAGACCTTAAGTTGTAGCGTTCTTTACCAGGCACAGTTTGATCCTGAAAGAGTGTCTCTGGGTGCGTAGTATGAAGTCTCAAACACGGCGGCACAGCTTCTTGCAAGACTTTATCATCCGCACGTTCTGACTGAGTCCATTCCAGATGTGCATCGCTAAAAGGTACAAATCTCAGAACCCTTTCACTCTCGGAATCGGCAACACCTTCCTGGACCCACTTATTGTACGGTAAGGGCAAAGGTATCTTCTTACAATGGGTACCATCTACCCAGTTTTTCTTGCCGAACACCTTAATAGCAGTCCGAGTTGATAACAGGACTTGGTATGGACCGGTCCATCTTGGTTCCAAGTTCTTTGACCTCTGGAAATTCTTGGTTAGAATCCAGTCGCCAGTTTGAATCGTGTGGCCTGCGTCTACAGAAACTGAAGGCAAAGTGTCATGGACCTATTGGTGAAGAACACGCAATTTAGCAGTCAAATCATGTAAGTAGTCAACCAACATAGGGTACTCGATATCACTGTACTTCTTAGGCCTCGGCACACCCCAGACATTCGCCGGGCGTCCAAAAACAATCTCGTATGGGCTAAGTCCCACGCGAGAATGTACTGTCGTTCTCGTGGACAAAAGTGCCAATGGTAAGGCATCGGGCCATGTAAGACCAGAGCTCGCTTGCACCTTGGCCAACTTCAGCTTCAGAGTGCCATTATAGCACTCGACCAGGCCTGCTGACTGGGGGTGATTCGCAGAGTGGAATTTCTGTTTGATACCCAGACCCGCACATACTTTCTTCATAATCTGACCCACGAATTCACTTTCATTATCACTCCATACCATCCTCGGCAAGCCATATCTGGGACAGAATTCTTTGAGCAAAACGTTGGCTGTAAACAAGGCAGTATTATCCTTTAGGGGTTAGGCCTCTATCCATCTGGAAAAGGCACAAACAACCAAAAGGACATACTTCAAGTTATTGCATCTTTCCATATGAATATAGTCTATCTGCAGCACCTCGAACGGATACGTTGGAGGAGCAAAATGACCCGCTGGAGTTGGGGTTCCCTTTTCAGGATTATGCATCAAGCAAATCATGCAGTGTTTAACCAAATTCTCAGCACACTTAGGAATTCCACCATTCTGCCATACCGGAGCCAACAACTTACATATCCCTTTTGGACTAATGTGAGCCAAACCATGAGCCATAGTAACCACCGGAAGCACATATGCATCACGCAACAACCATCGCTGGTGCTCTGACAACTCAACCCAACAGCCTGTTGAATCCAACATTCCCGTACTCTCTCTCCACATACTCAATTCTTTCTCAGTAGCTTCTGCCTGAATCATCTTCACACTTTCTGTTGGTCAAAATAATTCATAGAATTCTGAGGGGAAAAGGAACGTTCATTCTGGGGAAAAGTACCACGTCCCCTACCCCTAGGTACTTGTTGGAAACCACCACGACCTCTCAGACCAGACATACCATTCGCACGCTGTAGCAAGATCGGGCAACTATTCTTGAAGTGACCTTCTTCTTTACAATAAGCACACTGATTAGGGCCTAGCGGGAGTCGCAAAGCAAAAGACTCAGGCTTCTGCAACAGTTTCTGAAACTGTGGGGGTTGCTGAAACTGGGAAGGTTGCTGAAACTGACGCTGATTAGGGCGAGGCGGATAAGCCTGCTGCAGAAGAACTTTAATTCTCTAGTCTTCTTCTCTACTTTATCCTTCTCATCTTTATCTCTATTCTCATAGTATTGTGCAGTAGCCAATATCTGAGCCGAAGAAGAAACAGCCCATGAACTCTCAGAGTCCTTTAACTTATTAGAAAGTTCAGGAAGTAAATTAAAAACAAACTTATCTACAAACAACCTCTGACCACCTCTTGTACTCATATCCTGACCACTATGATCAATGAATGTTTCCTCAAACCTAGTGAAGAAATCAGACACACTCTTGTCTTTCTTTTGTTTGCATGCTGCTAACTTGTCCCAATTCACCCGCAGAGGAGGCATCATAGTTTTCATTAAATTAAGAATCCTACCAGGTAGTTCTGCAGCTAAGGGTTCAGGTTTGGCACCTCCTACCTGCCGACCATCTGCAGCAGTAATATTAACCCAGGTATCTCCTAACTCTGGCGCGTGATCCTCGTGACGGATCTTCGCCCACAAGGTTTGAGGAACTACATTACCCATCAACATATCTATGTCAGCTAAATTCATAACATACGCATCAACTGTCTGAGACAACTCCTTATAATAACCAGCAGGATTTTTACGGGGGTCAGGCAAAGTCTGCTTAAGAGCCAGGACCTCAGCTCTCTTCCAAGGGACATGCACCCACACTCGCTGAAAATTAGCCGGTGCAGCCGCAATACCATGAGCGGCATCAGCCACAACTGCCTCTCTCCATACAGGGGGATCCTCTGTCATAGGATACTGCTTCACTTTTCTCCTAATAGAAGGGTCAGGTTCGAACAATGACTGAGGTGGAAGTCTAGACCTAAAAGTGAGTAGTGTCTCTACCGCTTCCTCAACATCGGAACCCACTATTGTCCCTTTAGCAAATTCAGACTGAACATTAAGCAATTCCAGTGGAATTGAACCCAACTCATTATCTTCCCACTCCTGACGAAGGAAGGTACACATGACATCAAAAACATACCTTTGTTTTGGTGCCTCCCACTGTAGGAAGATATCCATAACCACTTGTGGACTGTACTTGGAGGTATTCGAAACCCATCTACGAGCAAGGAGATCTAACACTGCCCGCTCTTCGGGACCAGGGAGCTGACTACGTCTCTGCTTACGTTCAGAAACAGGGATCATATTCAGTGACCCAAAGAAAGGAGACAAAAGACTAGTGACAGTCTCAGTCATTCGTTGCCGAGCAGAAGGAGAAGAAATTGACATGAGGACAGGAGACAAAGTGTTTTGCGGTGACAGAGACGTAGGGACAGAAATAAGAGAAGTCGAAGATAAAGGAGTGTAAGGCAAAGGAGTTTGAGGCAAGGCTGGTGGCAAGGCTGGCGGCCCTGGAGGGGGCTGCGCTGGGGGAGGAAGAACCACCTGTGAAGCAACGGGTAGCTGAACAACAACAGGGGGTTGAACGACAACAAGGGGTGCAGCAACTGGAGGTAACGGAGGTGCAGTAGCACCCTGCACATAAGGGGGCGGTAATCTCAGTAAATGTGACATCAAAGGATCCTTTTTAGGGTGTATAGTCACATTTGAAAGGGGAGGTGGCAAAGCCGGGTAACATTTGTCAATGGCCATGCAATGTTGTCTATCTGACACTTCAATCACACGATCTTCTTCATCTTCCTTAAACTGCCTAGCAGCTTGCATTACCGATATATTCCTTTCCTTCCTATCTCTCTTAGCTTGCTTAATTTCTCGCTGTTTGGCTTCCTTACGCCAAAGGCGGAAAGAGTCAAACATCGCCGGCCGGGCTTTCTTCTTAAATAGCGCAACTTATAGGTTATCTAAAACATCTGATTCGAAACTACCATGTTGGGGCCATCGTAAAACACCATCTTTCCTTGTATAACGGACCCATACTTCATTAAAGGTAATGAGACCTACACCATGCTTTGAATAGAGCTCATAAGTTGGAGTTACAACCGGAGGTATCGGACACGAGTCCTTCAATCGGGAATCCCTATCACAACTACAACAAAACCATTTCCTAAATTTGCTAAAACCAGGCATCTTTTAGCTCACTAGTCTTGCTTCAAACTTCAAGGGGTTATCAAAAATGATACACTCGCAAATATACGAACCCCCCGGCTTCGACTATTGCAATGGCCGAATCAAAACCAAGAAACAAAACAAAGTCGTGGGAGCGACCCACTTATACTTAACCAAAATGTCTGTCACGCCACCAGAAGACCGTCTAACGTCTCGCCTTACAAATCATCACAAGAGGGTCCAAGACAGGGCGACAGTCAGGGCAGCAGTCCTTCGCAGCCGTCCGAAAGGGGAAGCAGAAAAAACCTTCGGTCCACGTCGACATGCAGGGGTCGATGAAGTGGCGGCCGTCCTCCAGAATTTCCTCACGGGGCTCCTCACAATCTTCGGGCTTGGACCAGTACCGCTGAAGTCACCCCACACTGGGCGCCAGTTGAAGAACCGGGGTTTAACCCAGCGGCGTCAGGGGCACGCCTAAGATCTTCGAGTTCACCTGTCTTGGTATACAGAGACACGGAATACTTCTGGATGGCATCAGAGACCAAGTTTATTAGCTGCATCTAGTAACAGTGATCCTAGAAATACATCACGGTGTAAAATCTCAGGAGACTGCTCATTTTACTAAGGCGAGACGCCTCCTTTTATACCCAATATTCACATTATAAATGTACACCCACTGCACAAAATTCTAGCCAATAAGGTACATTTTCAAACAAAGTGTCACATAACAAAAACTCAATTTACAGTATCCCAACCCAAAAGTTAATTATTAGGAATGTCCCAAATTCAATCTCCACAAGCCGGACAAACCTATAATTGAAAGCATAACCCATGTAATGAAGAAACATAAAAAAAAGAAACGGTAACAGATGCTGAACAAGATAAGGCATGTGCAAGGAAACTAAAAGTTAACGATGTCCTGAACATTGATTGGCAATCTCAGACAAAGATCGATCAGGGAAATTGGCTTTGCGGGGTCAGTTTCAGGTGCAGAGGTCAGTTTCTTACAGTTCATTTCAGAGTCAAAAAGAAACCTAGTTAATGTATACATGACCTAAGAAGGCCAGGCCACTTTATTCGCCAGGCTGACTTCACAGGCCTACGTGAGGGCAACACGAAATGGTGGCACAGAACAAAATGGAGTTAGACTCGAGAATTACAGAATCTCAGGCGCTGTATGTGTAAAAATGCACCATCTTTTCACTTTTTAAAGTAAACGTTTGGAGTGACATTTGGTGCTGCACACGCGCGCCGTCTGGTTCCTGGCGCACATAGCCAAGGTTGCAGCGCACAGAGACCCTCCACTGCCGCACACAGAGGAAAAAAAATTAGAGGGAACATTGGTCAGGTGTGGCCCTCACATGAAGCATTCCTGGATGGTTATCTCCATAGCATTGCTGACCCCTCTCAATTGTTTGCCTTTTTGTGATCGAAAGGGTACACTGGATTTTAGCACCCCGTCCTCCTCTGAGTGGCCTGCCACGGGCCATGATAGCAAAGGTACTTAACCACAAGGATCAAGACAGTATCCTTCAATGGGCCCAAACACAAAGGAAGAATTCCAATCCGAATTTTCCCTGACTGGACCTGCTGGGTGTAGGCCCTAAGGCGCAAGTTACTGGCCAGAGCTGCTGCTTAGAGATTTTTGCACCGGGTGGTGGGAGTGCCACATGGTGCCAGACCCTCCCACCTCTTGTTTGTTTCTTTCCATTATTGATTTTCTTTACAGGTTATTGCGAGGCCGCATTCTAGGGAGGTGACAGGTTTCGGGGATCTGGGTGTGCAAGTTTGGGCTAGTTCCGGCTGGTGCGTGACTCGTGCTCTCGTGGGTTCCTTTGTTTGTTCCACTAATTGCTTAGTGTTAGTTGCTTGTAGCCCTTTATGGGGTCATTGAGTGGGTGGCGGAGTGATACTCATCAGCACCTCACATGGTAAAGCATCTCTAAAGGGAAAGGTTCGCTGTTTACCCTGGGGTGTGGTGGGGTGCTTTTGGTTTTGTTGGTGTTCTTAGTTGGAATTTCTTGGAAGGTAGGCCATATTAACAGACACAGCACACATACATAAGTCTGTGGGGCTGGCGATGGAGGTTGGCAGATGGATGTTGCTTCCTCACCTGTCCCTGTCACCTGTAGGTGTTTTTACAGGAAAGGGCTCGACAAGCTTATGCTGAGTATAAAGACGCCCCTCCTGTGGGCAGGTTACTTTAATTTGATCTTAGACAGAGATGTGGATAGCGGTAGCAATGGTTAGGGTGGACTGTATTAATGCACGGAAAGTGATGCATTCAATATGACTGGAGAACACATACAATTCAGAAATGTTTGGTATGATTAGTAGGTTAAACAGAATTCTTGTAGCGTGGGAATTGGCTACCCAGGTGGTGGAAATGGAGCACCTGGGCGTTTTTTGTCCGATCGCGCTTCAGTGCTCATGAAATACATCGCCTCTGATTCCAGAGACTCTGGGAGCCAGCACTTTCTGATCTGATCCAATATCTTGGAGGCCCTAAAGCGCTTCTTTGAGGGCAACTGGGGGTCTAAGCAGATAGTGGGGGAGACTTGGGACAGGTCAGATAAATTTACGCTAAAGGAGTACAGACAATTGTTTCATAGAGAGGGTGACAGACCTGGCTGTCTCTTGGCCTGGCTCCTCTGTAGGGAAAAGCCAGCCACTTTTATCATGTCCCTAAGGACTGAAGATGGCAGGCTCGTCTCGACACATGCTGCAATTAATAGGGAGCTTCAACAATATTTATCATGGCTCTATGAGAAAAGCAAGGATTGTGCTGCTCTTGAAGTGCAAGAGTTCTTGACCTGTTTGGACTTGCCAAAACTACTAAGACACAAAATCCTGAGTCCGGAGGGGTTCCCCACAGAATTTTATGTTGCTTACTTTGATGCCCTGGCTGAAAAATAGCTAGAGGTTTACAATGAGGCAGGGAGAGAAGTGTACTCCCCCAAACCATGAGGAAGGCTCTTATAGTCATGCTCATTAAGCCAGATCGGGACCCGGAGATGATAGGTTCATAGCACTGACTGTCCATGACTAATGTGGATGTTATAATTCTTGCTGAGATTCTGGCCAATAGATTGCGGGGGGGGGGTGTAATTGGGCAGCTTGTACATGATGATCAATGCAGGTTTATCCCACAGAGAAGTACCCTCTTGAATATCCATAGGCTCACACTTCATTCACTCTGTGCAGGATTCGAGGACAGAGATGTTAGTCGTGGCACTCAAAGTAGAGAAAACCTTTGATACAGTTAGCTGGGACTTCATGTTGGCAGTCTTGTCGCACATGGGATTTGAGGAGGACCTACTAAAATAGATAGCCCTCTTATAATATATATTCTTACTATATTCTTATATAATCTACCCACCTGCCTTATGGAGGGGGCTCATTGAAATAAAGACTACCCATACATATTGCAGCAAATAGAGTGGACGTGGGAGTTGATGATTAGAACTGTACTGGCTCTGCCCCCATTTTCTATGCAGCTGCCACTTTGGTGGTTGAAGCCTGTCTTGCATGTCAAACATATTATGTCAATGTTGGGCTGGATTGCTGGGCGTTTTGAGACCTTTGGAGACCTGTATCCAGGGGAGATGTGCATTACTTTTGCAGAGGCCCAGGAAGCATTTGGAGTCAGCTTTTATAATTGACCAAACTTACCAAGACAGACAGTGAAATCTGGACTGCTTTCCCGCAGACCCTCACAATGTCACACATGTTGGAGGTGCTGTTGGATAAGGGCTCTGTTCAGGGCTGGTCTCCCTTATAAATGGAGTGTTGAGGAGGGATAGGGCTGGTACCCTAAGGGTGGCAAGCTGGAACTGGTTCAGTGATTGGGAGGAGCCTTTGATGGACAGGGAATGGGCAAAGGCCTGTGCGTTACTGAGAGGAGTCTCATGTAATGTGCTCTTCAAATTAGTACACTATTATATCCTACACCGAGCCTACCTCTTGCCGAAAAGTTTACATGGTATATATAGGACTAGGGCAAACAAAGCAAACACAAGGAGATGATCGACGGAGTGCTGAAACTTTTCAGACACATACCCCCAGTCACAGATCTGGGTTGAATCCATCATCATTCTTTAGCTCACTTCACCACTCCAGTTCAGACCCAGACATATGCAAAACAGTCTTGACCCTGTGCCTCATCGGAACAGTCCAGCCCGAACTGCCAAGCCATGTCTTCCCTGGACTGGAAACAAGCATCTTGGGACCTCTTTCGGGGTAACACCTGATGGAACAGGGTTTTCTGTAAAGAAACCTGCTCGGATTACCTTCCACGGTGTAAAAATCATTAAGAAAGTTTTGAGATTAACTGAAAATGTATTATTAACCTTTAGTTTTGGAAAAAGAAATAAGAAAGGTGCGGGAAAATGACAATGTGTTTTTGTTTAAGTAGGCCACAAACGATTCCTGTACAAAAAGACAGCGAAGAAGTAGCAAATATGATTTCCATGAGCAAATATGGAATGGAAATGTGTTTATTGTTTATCATTTATCATTAAATTAAGCAACATTATTTACATAGAATATTAGTTTAAAATGATTATGTTTACATTAGACTAATGAAAGATTGAAATGAATTATGAATTGGGGCTTTTATTTTGAGTAAATAATTGAATCTGTATATCTCTCCTAAAAAAAACTGCAAATTTTACAAAGAAGGCCTCAAAGCTGCTATTAGGGTTAATTTTGCTTTAAAATGTAGAATGCAGAAAAATGTGTTTTATTTTTCATAGATGACTACTGTGCTCTTTCTTGTCAATGGCTGCTACGTGTTCGGAGTATCAGCGGAACTTCCTACTGTCTGAGGAAAATATTTAGTTTTATGGATAACTGTGCAAGTAAAATGTTACAACATTTGTTCGAATATGCATGTGTCGAGGAAGAAGAAGATTTTGGTTTGCGTGTGTCGAGGAAGGAGAAGATTTTGGTTTCCATTGCTGAAGGACGATGATGACAGTGTAAAACTAAACAAAGAACTTTTGAAAGAAAGGAGCGACAGAAGTGGTGTGACTTAACACCTTATGCTTCTGGACCAAGGAGGTGAGAGACTTTCCTGGAATTTCGATACAAGAGTATGGTTGGACTTTTAACTTTAGGGTATAACTATTAGAGATAGAATCCATGTTGGTTGGTCAGATTAGAATGAGACTTCTGTATGAGGTGTTCGTGTGAGCTTTGATATTCTTTGTCTGATGCTGTCTGTGAGCTGACTTCTTAACTTCGCTCCTCATACCTTGTGAGGATTGCCCCAGCTTTCCCTTTCTCCTGGAGGGTTAGCATTTCAGGTATTAGCAGGCTCTGCTATAGTATTCTTAGGTCCGTATGAAATTCTGAAAACATATTTGATCTTATAAAATTGCTCTTTTGTCTCTTACATTATACACTCAACTCATGCTCCTTAATTGAGATATTATTGTGTATTCCTGAAATGTGTACTCTTTTTTTTATTAATTTTATTTTTGATTTGCAGTTTAAACATTTACCAAACAATCACATTGACACATCAACGCAAAAAAAAACAAAATACAAATAATAACATAGCAATCCACCCTTTGACTTCTCAGAACCAACTATAATGGGAGAAGCCAGAAGACCCTCTTATAAACATCATTTAAAACACTAGATTCTCTCCCCCTCTCTAGTTCTAATCTCCCTCCAATTCGAAATGGGAGCCCAGATATGTTTCCCGAAATCTCCTACTTTCTTCCCTTTCTGTAGATACAAAGAAATCTCTATGTTATGCATACCCAGTAATCTGGAAAGCCACATTTGGAATGAGGGCGCCACAGTATCCTTCCACCCTGCGGTGATTAAGATCCAGAGTACTGCGACCAACAGAAAAACCAAAGCCTCCTCGACTTTTCCCAATTTTAGCCTGTCATCAATACCTAATAACATGAGAGTAGGGGATACACCAATCTTTTGACCTAATAATCCCTCCCAGAATTTTTTAACCTCCCTCTGTATTCCTGCCAAAGACCCGCAGTTATAAAACATATGGAGCAAATCTGCATGACCAACCTTGCATCTGGGGCAGCTATCATCTTCCCTTTCCCCCCAAGCATATAGCTTAGCTGGCGAGTGATATAAATTAAACAAAGTTTTATAATGCTGCGCCCTCAAATTAGTGGAGCGAAATAATTTTTTATTCAAGAAGAGGGCCAGATCTAAATCGACATTGGGGTTTCCCAATTTTATAGCCAGAGCACGTTCTGTTTTTTCGAGATCATCTTGAATTTCTCCAATAAGTAAAATATAAATATCTTTTAGCTTCATACACCCTTTAATCAACAGGTCTATAATGGGGAGTTCAGCTGATGGTACTATCCTTGGTCTTAAAGCCTTCAACCGACGTACTAATTGAACATATAACAACCAATATTTTGAAGGGATACCGACACTGCGCTGCAGGACTTCAAACTACAAAATCTCATCTCCTCTCATTAAATCCCCTACTGTCTTAATTCCTAACTCCTTCCATACCTGAAGGTTCCTATCAGCTGCCACCTGTGGGAACAAGCTGGAATTACGTAAATGAAGCTATTGATTTACCTTGGGGATTTTACAAAACTTTGAAATAGCCCTCCAAACCCCCCATACACCCCCCAATACCTTAAAACGAGCCTTCCTGTAATACCTACGGTCGACTTCGCACATTAAGAGGCCTACTGCTTTTCTCCCCACTAGTAGTTCGTAAATTGAGGGGAGCGTCTGGATATCATTATTTCCATCACTAGAATACGGCTCTGACTGAAAGAGAATGGACATTTGCATCAATAAGCACGACTAATGGTATAATCTTAGATTTGGTAAGACCAGACCGCCCCTATCCCTGGGGAGGGACAAAAGATTTGTAGATCGCCTAATCCTCCCATACTGCCAAATGAACCTTATAAAAATAGACTCAAGACTTTTAATTACTTTTTCCTCGATTAGAAGGGGTATGGCGCGGAACAAATAAAGTATTTTGGGGAACATTGACATTCACCCTCCCTATCAGCGAAAGGTGTAATACATCGATTCTTTTCAGATCGGCTTCTATAGATTTACTCAATGGGTCAAAGTTCTCGGTGACTATTTTATCTATTGAAGCGTTAATTCTAACCCCCAGATAGCTCGCTGAATCCACGAATCTAATATCCGTTTTAATGATGTTTTTAGTACATATTATTAGAGTTTTCGATTCATTTAATAAGTATCCTGAACATCTACCAAAATCCTTTGCCATTTGTACCAGATCCAGAAGTGCCTGGTGTGGATCCATAGTGGTCCCAGCCAGATCGTCCACGTACGCCAAAATCTTGGTTTCGTACCCATTGCATACCACAGGACTAATCGTTGGACAGCCTAAAATCTTCCGAATAAACGGGTCAATATAAAGAGAAAAAAGGATTGGGGAGCAAGGGCAACCTTGACGCGTGCCTCTATTAACTGTTATTTTTTCGGAAGTCTCACCCATAACCACCACTCGGGCGACTGGGTTGACATACATCGCCCTGAGTGCTCTTATAAATTTTTCTCCAAATCCCCTCCCCTCCCCGCTAAAATCCCCCACATATAATTCCAGACCACTCGATCAAAAGCCTTCTCGGCATCGAGCAGAATCATGGCCATCCCGTCCACCACAGTGGACTGGACGTCAAACAGAGCTATTGCCCTCCTAGTGTGATCCGTGGTACCATGCCCAGGTACAAACCCGTGCTGCCACGGGGAGACGAGACCTCCTATGATTCTGCCCAACCTTTTAGCCCAGATCTTAGAATAAAGTTTTGTGTCCGCATTAATCAGTGAGATAGGGCGGTATGATCCCGGTTTTTCCTTAGGTTTGCCCTTCTACATACTCTTCGCCCTGCTGAACACCTATATTATCCTCAGTATAAAGACTTTGATAGAAGTTCTTAAAAACCCGTAGGATCTCTTTGGCTTCTGTATACTCTTTCCCGTTATCTTCTATCCTTGAAATAATATTTTTAACTCTTTCCTGCCTAATTTGTAGAGCCAACAATCTGCCGGCTTGTTCACCAGTTTCGTATCGTTTAGCCCTTGAGGTTTGGTATTCGCCTATCGCCCTCTGCATTAACAACTTCTGTAGTTCTGCTTTAGCTACCAACAATTTCCTTTGGCTCTCGACGCTATCCCCCCCAAATACTATATCTGTTGTATGCTGTTCTTCTGCCCCTAATAATTCCCACCTCGCTCCTATCCTCTCTTCTCAGTCTAGCCGCACAGCTTATTGATTCGCCTCTTAGTGCTGCCTTAAACGTCTCCCAGACCCCATTTTGCGACGTGCTATATCTATTAGCCGCAAAAAATTCCCCCACCCATTTCCTAATGTGTTCTATAAACCTTTTGTCCACCAATAGCCTCCTTTCAAAAGTCCATCTAGTTCTTGACTTTTCAAGCCCATTCAGTTCGTAAGTTAATATCAATGGGTTATGATCCGTTAATACCATCGGAAGTTTGGTTATTCCTACCCTATTTATTTCTGAAGATGAAACAAAAAAATAATCCAATTTGGTGTATCTCTGGGAAGGGTTTGAAAAATATGTAAAGCCTGCATTTTGAGGGTCCTTGACCCCCCCATACATCTAACAGCCCGTGCAAATTGATAAGAGACTTGACAGCCCTGAAAACTCTTGGCTTCCGTCCTGAATATACTACATTATGTCCCCAGTCCGCTGAAATATTCAGGTCGCCACAAAAAATTACAGGGGTTGACCAAGTAGCTAACTCTATTTCAAGAAAATCATAGATCTCGGGATCGTCGTTATTAGATCCATAAACTACACACAACGTAAATCCCTTTTCCAACTCGACTATAACCCGTCTCCCATTACTATCTGCTTTGGTCCGCCTCACCCCTCCCAGATATGATCTAGCTAAAACCGCGACTCCCCTATTTATCACCGATTGCGTTGTACAGGCCACTAACTCATAACCACTCATAGACATAAGATTCCTTTTAGCCCAGGGGAGGTGAGTTTCTTGTAAACAAATAACGTCCAATCTGTTATACTTCACAAAATGGACCAATTTCTGACGTTTCCTCCAATCATTCAACCCGCCAATGTTGATTGAACACACTCTAATATTTGCCATCCTGTTGAACTGCTTGGGCACCTGAATCTACCTGAGTCTTTAGTGAATTTTCAATTACTAAGTCCTTACGCTGGCTATTACGACATCCAAAATAATTCAAACTGCAATTTTTTCCCCCATTTCCTAGTTTAGCCGCCCCCACCCATCCCCCCCCCAGCACCCCCTGACCCAGCCCCTCCCGCTCATCCCACACCCACCCCAACGTAACCCGCTCTGTGAAGCGCTCAGACCTAGTCTGTGCACGTGACGGTCTAGCAGACCTTGCAGTGAGAGCAACCATTTTAAGACTATAAAAAGAAAACCAATAACACTATCGAGACCCCTGGTCCAATATCAAACAAGTCCAGCATGCACCGGAGGAGGATACCACTGTATTACAATCTAGCATTCCATCTCCAGAGGAAGTAACAAAAAAAAAAAAGAAACACAGTTCCAAGTCTATTTGCCTAGAGAGTCCAAATACTCTTTTGCTTTAATTTCTGAAGCAAAGAATAAAACCCTGCCATCGTTGATTATTTTCAGCTGAGCTGGATTTCTCAAAAAAGCTTGGATCTTCTTATCCTGGAAGGGTCTGATCATCTCCCTCAGTCTCCACCTTCGCTCTACAGTCGTATGGCAATAGTCTGGACGGACAAAAAACGAGACCCCCTGTGTACTCTTATGTGGGGAATTCTAGTTCGATACTGTATCTTTGTTTGGCCATTCCATATGCGTTCACATTCAAAGAAAATAGATAAAAGCAAAGTAATAGAGAAACTGAGTCTGTCGTTATTCATTTTTGTAAATAATGAGACATATATATATAGTTTATGTAGTGTGGTGTATATACATATTCCCTTTGAGGGGGATATTCTTCTAAATCTTTTGTCAAATACCTGTCAAACTCTCCAATCTGTCGGAGGACCTGATGTTAATATGGACCAACATTTTGTAATATAAATAGAGATTTTATCAACTGTATTAGCGTGTGGAATAAATGTTATACACTCTGCTATAGGTAGGCAAAACCTATTATCCGCTGTGCCACGCGTGTCTTGCTCCTCCTTTCAGATAATACAGAATCTCCTACACGGTCGCTCGAACACGGCGAAGCAAAACGTAAAACACAACAACACCCAGAAAAGGGTTTTATTTTACAAAATGCAAAGACTCTCTTTTTAGAATAAGGCTTGGGGTTTTCACTTATGAAATGCTTTCTAACAGAAAGGCTTTCCCAGATGCCAAAATGAACAACATTGAAATATATATAGAGATATATATTTATATGCAAGCAATAATAACACACTTGGTAAATGCAACAGTTAAATGCATGAATAATACTAAAGAATAAACAAGCTGCAACTAATATGAGATAACACTCAAGCAAATATACAGGACATCCTGCAGGAGATAAGAAAGATATATATACACTGAATACTTCAAACAATTACTTTGGATGTGCACTCTGACTCATTTGGGAAACAACCTTTACAATGCAACTATTACATCGCACTACACTTACAACGCAGGCATTACAACGCAACATCCTTTACAACGCATGACACTACAACGCATACCATTACAACGCATACCATTACAACGCAGGCACTACATCGCATGTCACTACAACGCAGGCATTACAACGCATACCATTACAACGCATACCATTACAACGCATACCATTACAATGCATACCATCCAACACTTACCCTACTGTTGCACCCCCTGGAGTTAGAATAGTAATTTTTACCCCTATACTATCCAACACTTACTCTACCGTTGCACCCCCTGGAGTTAGAATAGTAATTTTTACCCCTATACTATCCAACACTTACCCTACTGTTGCACCCCCTGGAGTAAGAATAGTAATTTTTACCCCTATACTATCCAACACTTACCCTACTGTTGCACCCCCTGGAGTTGGAATAGTAATTTTTACCCCTATACTATCCAACACTTACCCTACTGTTGCACCCCCTGGAGTAAGAATAGTAATTTTTACCCCTATACTATCCAACACTTACCCTACTGTTGCACCCCCTGGAGTAAGAATAGTAATTTTTACCCCTATACTATCCAATACTTACCTTAAATGCAATTTACCATTATGCGTTGTAATGGTATGCGTTGTAAAGGTAGTATGCGATGTAATGGAATGCGTTGTAAAGGTAGTTTTTAAAAATGCGTTGTAGTGTCATGCGATGTAATGGAATGCGTTGTAGTGGATGTTGCGTTGTAAAAATTGCGTTGTAAGTGCATGCGTTGTAAAAGTATGTGTTGTAACGTCATACATCCGACTCATTTACACATCACAAAGGAAACACCTCAAATGATCAAAGCCACTGGCCACACATCACAATGATCAAAACTCAAACACCTCAAATGGCCATTGGAACAACGCATCACATTGGCACTAGTCAGAAAAAAGTCACCTCACCCGATCGTTCACTCAACATCCTTGCCAATTCACGCTGGGGGTGGGTCCGTTCACAGCTGGGCTTGGTCTCTCAACCGGGACTCAGGTTCAGTTTGTCTTACAGCAGTACGTGTACTCTGTAACTGAGCTCCCAACCAGGCTGTCAACAACTTTCAGCTTTATAGTCTCAAAACACACACTAGACGATTTGAGAGTCTTCCTCCCTGCACAAGGAAACTTACTGGAACTGGCTAGCTTCCAGGCAAGTAATCCACGGCAGGAAGGAGTTCCCACGTTCCCTCTACATTCTCACATGTTCCAGCCTTTATCTTTACGAAGCTCATGAAAGCCTTCCAGGGTACATTAAACAATCTCCCACAAAACAATCCTTGAACATGATTAACCCAAACAACTTGCAAGCGTGTCTGTGCGTGCAGAAAAAAGCTCAAGCCAGGCAGAGTCAGAATTCAGGATGCCATGAGGCCATGTCAAAAGCCAATAGAAGGGAACTTAATATTTCTTCCCAGTGTACAACACGGTGCACATTTGTGCACCACTGCATATAGCATCACATACTTCATCTCTCAATGTACAACACAGTGCACACTTGTGCACCACTGCTAATAACACTGCACTTCGAGACCAAAAATTACATTCCACACCTCTCTCTCTCTCATGCTTTCTAATGCACATCCCACATGTTCTGTTCTTGGCAAGGCTGTTCTACTCCATGACAGCTCCCACTGAAAGGCTGCAAGATTACAAGAAAGAAACCTTTAAGAGAAAAAAGGCTTATTCTGGACGTCGTACATTCAGGCTAGGATAAAATAACACACTAAAGTCAATTAAAATAATGGTCGTCAAAGATCATCACAGGGTGTCAGACTGAAAAAGTGCCTCTAGCACCACAATGTGCTATCACACCCCTCATCATCCAGGCAAGCTTGAATCCAGTGGCAAAGTGAGCAAGAGTATGGGTATGCCCAGACGTAATTCCCTTGCTCACTTTGCCACTGGATTCAAGCTAGCCTGGCTGATGATGGGTGTTACTCCGAATCCGGACCCTGGATGGTTGTTTCCCATCCAGGAAAGACCTGGCTTGGCAGTTCGGGTTTGACTGTTCCCATGAGGCACAGGGTCAAGACTGATTTGCATATAGCATGGTCTGAACTGAGGTCGCGAAGTGAGCTAAAGAACGATGATGGATTCAACCCATATCTTTGACTGGGGATGAGTGTCTGAAACGTTTCAGCTCTCCGTCCATCATCTCCTTGTGTTTGATATATAGGACTAGGTCCAAAGCTTGACCAGGTATGAGGTGGCTGAGGCAGATTTGCTGCATATGGCCTGTAGCACACAATGATTGTCCGACCCACCAACAAGATCGCATTTTATGCACTGACACTTTATATTAGACTACCCAACATTAGAAATATTGCTCTAAATAGCTACCAGTGTTTATGTTTCTTGGGGTATCACATCATGTTTCTTATGATGATTGTACAAGGCAGGATCTTGAGTTCATATCTTTTAAATGTTTTATACGTCACTATTCACGTCTCTTTTACTTATACAAATTTTAAATTCTAATTGACAACTGTACTATTCATAGTGGCGTATTTGAGTATTCTTTTAAAACAACTGTTTACATTGTCTGCCTCACTATGTATTTTAAGTCAAATTTGCTGTTTTGTAAATTCCTCGTTAAACATCTTACGAAGCTTTTATGACACAAGTTGCCGAAATAAAGCAATACAACTGAAACTGAATGTCACCTAGTGGGTCCATGTATGATCAGTGGAATAGGGATGTGCGTGAGTGGACCCTGGCTGTTGGATGCGGGAGGTCCACGCGGATGATAAGGTGGAGGAGGACTATTTTGAGTGGCAGAATGCTGCCAGAATGGCTCGCTGCGGTCTCGGAGGGGGATTCACCTACCGACTCGGAGGATGGATCAAATACACAGCTGACCCGCAGGCCCTCTGTTGCTGAGTAACAATTCCTGGATACTGAGCTCTGTTGGTAACCTGGCATGAGGGAGGGATGGGAATGAGAGGCGCTTGTCAGTGTGCAGGATCTGTGCAATGGTACTGTTCTGTATGTTGACCTTCCTGAGGTTCTGTAGTGCTGTTGCTACTTTTGAAAAACTTGAAAATAAAGATACAAAAAATCTTACATAAAATAGATTGATATCAATTATATTTTAATGTCACTGTTACATCATAACTTGGGCTTTCATTAATTTCGTTTAAACATTAACACATGAACGAAGCACAAAATATCCTGTGCCCACCATTTAAAAATGCACCTTCAATTAAATGTCATTTTCGGAACCTAATTTGACTGCAAAGTTCACAGTCACATACTGTAGGCTCATCAATCAAAAGGCCATTTCACCAATGGTTTGAACTACGAGCGTGCGCACTTGTAAAAAAATCATCACAATGCATCAAAACACAATTCTTGAACTTGGTCCGCCAATGTTTCCACTAATTAAACTCCCCTGGATTCTAAAGAAAAACAGTTTTATTTTTGGAAAACAGTCTCTGATTTATTACCGCAAAACCTGCTGACCATAAATTACATCTAACATTGTTACACATTCATGGCAAACACTCACGTAGAAATAAATATGCTTGCACGCCATCAAATGTCACTTCTAATTCATATATCTGCCACAACCATAATTAGTTCAGCATCATCTATTTATTTATTTAATTTCGCATGCAGTCAGCTGTTCCAGAATGCAAAAACATGTTCTCTGATAACGCTCGGCAAGCACTCTTATAATGTGGCAGCCACTCTCGTCGAGAGTGCAAGGTCGTTTGTCATTCTGTGCAAAAACACAAAGCAATATGAAGCTGTGCTTTTCTGTGTCTTAAAATGCGCTTGCTTTCATCATATACCTTTTGGTCCTGATATGGAGTCATGAGGTGTGCCCAATGCCTGTGTCTGTAAAAAGCACGTTTCATCCCATGTGCTCTATTATCCCCTGAAAACAGCACACAATAGATTTCCATGCAGAAATAAACATTTGTGGACAAGACCACCAGTAGCAGTAAAATCTAATTGCGAAAAATATCGGAAATGTTAATTGTCGCATTCTTATTTAAAATTACAATTCAAGGGAGAAGCCAGGCAATGTAAATATCGGCCACTTTGAACCAAAGCTCTTATGACACCAAGAAAGTGAAGCAAATCATCACGACCCTCCCCAGAAAAGGTCTCTTCCATCCAAGCATCTATCCATTCATGTTTTCATCCTTCCATCTTCCTGCTGATATGCACCATTTCAACTTTGCATTATGTCACCCATTCATTCTTTCATCCAACATCCTGTCCACCCATCCGCCCATCCATATCCAAACCCATCCATCCATCTATCTTCAAACCTATCCAAAATACGTCCCCATACTTTCCCTTATCGATCCCCCTTTAACCCATCCATTCTTGCAGTCATCCATCCAGCCATCCTTTCGCTCATTCATCCAGGCTCTCACTCATCCATCCATCCCCAAACCTATCCAACTATCTTCAAACCTATCCATTAAACATGTCCATCCTTTCACTCATCCAGCCCCCTTTCATTAATTCACCCATCAATTCTTTCAAAGATCCATCCAGACATTATTTCGCTCATGCACCCACCCTTTCACTCATTCATCCATCTTTCCCTCCATCCATCCCTCATCCACCCTTTCACTCATCCATCCATCCATCCATCCACCCACCCTTTCACTCAGCTATCAATCCTTTCACTCATCCATCAACCCTTTGAGCCATCCATCCACACATCATCCAGCCATCCATCCATCCATTCACCCATTTCCCCTTTCACTCATCCATCCATCCTTTCACTCACTCATCCACCCTTTCACTCATTTTGTCACTTATTCAACCTTTTACTCATCCATCTGTCCACCCTTTTATCCAGCCATTTGTCAACCCTCCCTTTCACTCATTCATCCAATCGTTCACTCATCCATTCTTTCACTAATTCATCCATCTATTTGTTCACTCATCCATCCTTCCACACTTTCACCCCATCCACCCATACATGCATCGATATATCGATTTACCTTTTAACTCATTAATCCTCGTGTTCACTGCTTATCCATCCATCCTTTCGCTCATTGTCCATCCTTCCATCCATCCATCCATCCACCCACCCATGTACTCATCCATCCATTCTTTCACTCATCCATCCATCCTACCATCCATCATCCATCCTTGCTGCCTATCACTCACTCATCCATCCTTTCACTCACTCAGTCATGCATATATGCATCCACATTTTCATTCATCCATCCATCCACCATTTCACTCACACATCCAACAATGGATCCATCCATTTACCCTTTCATTCATCCAGTCATCCTTTCACTCACTCATCCATCCATCCATCATCTCACTCATCCATCTGTCCTCCCTTTCATCCAGCCATCGATCTACCC
Source organism: Triturus cristatus (assembly GCF_964204655.1). NCBI lineage: Eukaryota > Metazoa > Chordata > Amphibia > Caudata > Salamandridae > Triturus > Triturus cristatus. Next base: position 1,085,198,325 of record NC_140583.1, on the reverse strand, counting down.
TCCCTTTCACTCATCCATCCTTCCATCCATCCTGTCACTCTTCCATCCATCCATTTACTCAACCATCCACCCTTTCACTCAATTCTTCCATCCATCCATCCATCAATCCATGTTTCCATCCATCAATCCATCCATCCATTCACCTATTCTTTGACCCATCCATTTACTCTTTGACTCATCGATCCATGCTTTCACTCTCTCATCATCCATCCTTTCCCTCATCCCTCCATCCTTTCACTCACCCATGCATCTATTCGCCCTTTCACTCATCCATCCAAACTTCCTCCCTTTTACTCATGCATCCTTCCATCCATCATTTCACTCATTCAGCCATGCATCTATCATCCAACTCTTCACTCAGCCATCCAACCACCATTTCACTCACACATCCACCCATCCATTTGCCCTTTCCCTCATCAATCCATCCCTTTACTCATTCATCCATGCATGCATTCACCTACCTTTTCCTTCATCCATCACCCCTTCACCCAGCCATCATCTATCTTCCCTTTCACTATCTAGCCATCCATCCACCCTTTTAACCCGTCCATCCATTCTGCCTTTCACTCCATCCCCAATTCATCCAACATCCATTTCCCCAATCTTTCCATCCATTAATTTCACTTGCTCACTCATCCACCCATCCTTTTCTTATCATTCATTCATTTCCCCTTTCACACATCCATTCATCCATCCATCCTTCCTCCCTTTCACTCATCTATCCTTACAGTCAACCTTTTACTGTAGAGCCTCCCTCATGGTTTGGGGGAGTACACTTCTCTCCCTGCCTCATTGTAAACCTCTAGCTTTTTCTCAGCCAGAGCATCAAAGTAAGCAACATAAAATTCTGTGGGGAACCCCTCCGGACTCAGGATTTTATGTCTTAGTATGTCCCCTTTCACTTACTGTATCTCTTCATTGGTCAGTGGCAGGTCTAGGGCCTCCTGTTGCGAAGTCCATAGTTTTGGCAAGTCCAAACAGGTCAAGAACTCTTGCAGTTCAAGAGCAGCACAATCCTTGCTTCTCTCATAGAGCCATGATAAATATTGTCAGAGCTCCCTATTAATTTCAGCATGTGTCGAGACGAGCCTGCCATCTTCAGTCCTTAGGGACATTATACAAGTGGCCTGGCTACAGAGGAGCCAGGCCAAGAGACAGCCAGGTCTGTCACCCTCTCTATGAAACAATTGCCTGCACTCCTTTAGCGTAAATTTATCTGACCTGTCCCAAGTCTCCCCCACTGTCTGCTTAGACCCCAGTTGCCCTCAAAGAAGCGCTTTAGGGCCTCCAGGATATTGGATCAGATCAGAAAGTGCTGGCCCCCAGAGTCTCTGGACTCAAAGGTGATGTATTTCATGAGCACTAAAGCGTGATCGGACAAAAAATGCCCCAGGTGCACCACTTCCACCACCTGGGTAGCCAATTCCCGTGCTACAAGAATTCTGTTTAACCTACTAATCATACCAAACATTTCTGAATTGTATGTGTTCTCCAGTCATGTTGAATGCATCACTCTCCATGCATCAATACAGTCCACCCTAACCATTGCTACCGCTATCCACATCTCTGTCTAAGATAAAATTAAAGTAACCTGCCCACAGGAGGGGCGTCTTTATACTCAGCATAAGCTTATCCAGCACCTTCCTGTAAAAACACCTATCATCACAGTGATTATACACTCAAGAAGCTTATGTCCTTGGCATCCAACGCACCTGAGAGAAATAGATAATGGCCCTCAACATCTGTGCATACCTCGCACAATCTATATAGCTACCGCCCTCAAATCCGCCTCAAGGTCAGTGAGGTGAGTCTCCAGAAGAAGGGCTATTTTCACTTGATGACCCTAAGGTAAGTATGGATCCTGTAACGTTTTGAATAGTCCCGCCAGCCCCTAACGTTTCAGGTGAGAATTTTCACTTCTCCTGCCATAGGTACTCAGGTCTCCCTTTGCCTTCCCCACACCATGCATCTCGGCCCCACCACCCATCGTTTCCCTGGGACAGGTGAGGAAGCAACTTCCTTCTTCCAACCTTCATCGCCAGCCCCACCTACGTCTGTCTATGTGCGCTGTGTCTGTAAATATGGCCTGCCTTGCAAGAAATTCCAACAAAGAAAACCAACAAAACCAAAAGCACCCCACCACTCCCCAGGGTAAACAGCGAAGCTTTCCCTTTAGAGATGCTTTACCATGTGAGGTGCTGATGAGTATCTCTCCGCCACCCACTCAATGACCCCATAAAGGGCTACAAACAAGTAACACTAAGCAATTAGTGGAACATACGAAGGAACCCACAAGAGCACGAGTCACGCACCAGCAGGAACTAGCCCAAACTTGCACACCCAGATCCACGACACCTGTCACCTCCCTAGGATGTGGCCTAGCAATAACCTGTAAAGAAAATCAATATTGAAAAGAAACAAACAAGAGGTGGGAAGGTGTGGCACCATGTGGCACTCCTACCACCCGGTGCAAAAATCTCCAAGCAGCAGCTCTGGCCAGTAACTTGCGCCTTAGGGCCTACACCCCAGCACGTCCAGTCAGGGAAAATTCGGATTGGAATTCTTCCTGTGTGTTTTGGCCCATTACAGGATACTGTCTTGATCCTTATGGTTAAGTACCTTTGCTATCATGGCCCGTGGCAGGGCCCCCAGAGGAGGACGGGGCGCTAACATCCAGTGTGCCCTTTCGATCACACAAAGGCAAACAATTGAGAGGGGTCAGCAATGCCATGAAGCTAACCATCCAGGAATGCTTCATGTGAGGGCCACTCCTGACCCTCAGAAAAGCCAACGATTCTCAAAGTACTCCACTGAGCCCTACCCTCTGAGTCCTCCAGGAGATGGCTAAGCCACTTTATTCCATCAGCCAGGGCTTGTACCGTGGTCTAAAGTTCGTTCATTTACATAGGGGGGCTGTAAACCTTCGTTTGTTTGTTGGGACCTCTCCGTAACTTTGCGCACATCCAAAGCAGGATGTTGACCTCTATGGAGATGGAGTCAATCTTTCCCAGACTGTTTCGTGGATATGATGGCTGCCAGTATCTGGGTGCCCACAGGCTCGCCCACGGCCCCCAAAGGCTCCCCCTTATTGGTCCCAGAGGGGAGTGTAGATCTGGGGAAACTGTGTATTGGTCCATTCTAGTTTCCTGCGACCTGGGGGCCCTATCCTGGCCCTAGGCAACAGTCCAGGCCCCCAACAACTAGCCACCCCGTGGAGGGCAAGTCTAGCATAAAAGGTGTCCCTTGTTTCAGGAAACACCTTACGGCAATCAGCCCAGCAGTATCAGTCCAGCTACCATTGCATGGGGAGAAGAGACCAGGTTGACACATCCCCTGAAGGATACCTCCAGCATCCAACGTTTTACTCATTCATCCATGCATCCATCCACCCCTTCACTCACTGTAGCTGCTAAAGTGGGTGGTTGACGACGCCCCAGTTACAATTACACGTGTGCTGGCACATTGTACACCTGCAGAAATTACTGCCGAATAACTCCTCATCCTGAAAGTACGTGGACAATGTGGACTTGTCCCAGTTCGATATGTTAAATGGTAAATAATCGCTGGAAATGAGCCACCAAATGGGACATTGCATAAGAATTGCTACTGTGACAATTTGACACAAAATCATAAAACCCACCGGTGCAACCCGCAGCAAGTGAATTGAAAATGTGTATTGTGGGACATATATGCAGAAAAATAGAACGTTTTCCTTTATGAGCTCTACTTTTACACATGATGTGTTTTCTATAATGACCAGTGGATGCTTGCAAGAGATGCTCAAACCGCCCCCCCCCCCCCAAACCCTCTGCAAATTACACAGGGTACATATCAGCAGATTAAATGTTGCAAAGAAATGTCCTGCATAACTCCTGCACAGCAAATGCCACTAAAGTCACAGTGTTAACCATCGTGTGTTTTGCCAATGTGCAGGCCCCTAAATACGCAGAGCACCACTTAAAACTTTGAACTGGAAAAACATTACATAATCCCAGTATTTGACTAAACAAATTACAGATTTTTCGCATTAAGAGCAGAATGATGGCATGATGCGTGTTAGAAAGCATTATGTAGCGGGAACTTTCAGGTGCAAAATCAAGTGTAACAGAAGAAGACAAAGCCACACGTTTTACACCTAATAAAAAATCTCCCTAGCTGATGCTTAATGAATTGTTTTATTCTGAAGTTCAACATAATAATGTGACAATGGCATGATTGTTGTGCTTAAATTGGAAGCGCGTATATGTCATCATTACAACCAATGTATTGAGTTGTATTCTGAAAAGTGCGCGGAATCTTTTATACCCTACATATAATACCAATATCAGAGGTGCCCTACACAGTATAACCAACAAATAAAATGACGTTTTTCAAGCACAGTTACTCAATTAAAGGAGATCATTGTCTACACCATTCTTTTTGGGTGCAAACTCTCCAGGAGTGCCCAAAAGCTTTACCACACCTGCTGACCATCTCATACAGTTGGGGTTGAGGTCTGGGAGTAGGGCGATGCAGCAGTCATTGATGGCGTGGTGGGCAGTGTTGTGCTCTTTGTGCAAAGTGATTCAACAGAGACAGCGCCATCTCTCACCTTTCAAATCATTTGCCAAGGGTGTGCAGAGCCGCGACCTTAGGGCCCCGATTCACAAAGGCAAACTGGGACGAAAGTCTAACTTTATGACTTTCGGTATTCACAAAGGGCATTTACGAGTAGTAAAGTTAGACTTTTGTCTCAGTTTACCTTAAGTTTTGGTCTTCAGTGTAACTGAGACCAAAATTGTAGTCTGAGTTAAATTTATGACCAACAGTTAAGTTAAACTGCGCCAAAAGTCTAACTTTACTACTTATAAAGGCCCTTTGTGAATACTGAAAGTCATAAAGTTAGCTAACTTTACTACTCGTAAATGCCCTTTGTGAATACCGAAAGTCTTAAAGTTAGCAAAATGTAATACTCGTAAAGGCCCTTTGTGAATACCGAAAGTCGTGAAGTCAGACTTTCGTCTCAGTTTACGTTTGTGAATCAGGCCCAAGATATTTTTCTTGGACCAGTTGATGACCTAGGACGGGAATGGAGTCAGTGAGCCGGTTCAGTGCATGTGCCTGTGCACATGCTTGTGATCTCTGTTGTTGCCTGTCACGGTGGTGTGCAACCACCCTGACGCATGTGTTCTGCCTGATTTTTAAGATGTTCCTGATCTCAGGTAGAGGAGACGTGCTTTTGGGTTGCCTCTTGGTTACAGAGATGTGTGTCCTGGTATGTCTCAATTATGGAAAGATGTTGTCTTCGCTCATGCTGTACTGAGCATGTAGGACTATTATGTTCCTCATCAAGGGAGGTGACTGCTGTCTCCTCCTATGCTATGAAATGTGGTTGACTCAACATTTCATTGAGATTAGGTGGTAATATTGCGTTCAAATTCCATTGGTGCCTAGAGTATACACTTGCATGGGAGTGGTGTGACATCTGCCGGCACGATATGTGCCTCTGCTTCAGTTAAATGTCTTTGGGGACTATAGCTCTTACTATAGAGAAGACAGTGCTTATAACTAGTGTAGTGATTGATGCCATTTTTAGAAGCTATTGTCATCACGGGGGTGACATAAGCTGCAGTGGCAGGTGTAGTAAAGGCAGGTGTTAAGGTGAGTGTGGTCACATCACAGTGGATCTCATACCTGCCACTGTGTGACACACGATATCAAATCTCATCACACAGTCTCCGGGTGAGGAGCCGATATCACACAGGGGCAGGTGAAACAAGCTGAAGTCTCTGTAAATAGTGGGTTTCCAGCTCATTTTCTGAGGCTTTGAATTGCGGACGTCCATTAAAGGGTGTGAAAACACCACAGGACATCGCCACCAGCCTCAGCAAGCTTTTTATTGTGAGGAAGGGGTTGGGTGACAGGGTGGGGTTCAAAAGGGCCTCATAGGTTCTTCTCAGCAAGAGGCATCACCCCTTCAAGGCTCTGTCCCCTCCTCACACAGTGAGATTGTTCGTCATGTTGGCACGAGTGGGATCCCTACTGCAGTAGCAACATCACTTGTTGCAGCAGTGGCACCAGTTGGTAGCAATAACGTCCCAGAGCTAGTTGGGGCTAAGGAAGCAGTGGTAGAGACGTGCTGTGACAGTACTGCGTAGACCTGTGGAAATTGTAGAAAGGGTTAGTGCTTTGGTGACAGTAATGGATTCCATCTTCCTTTCTTTGGCTGGTGCTGGTTCTGTTTGTGCCGTGTGCAGTTTTGGATGATGTGGTGGTCGTACCCTTGTTACTTGCGATTGCTATAGCTTTGGCTGTTGCTGGTTCTGTGTTTGTGCTGTGTGCAGTTTTGGATGGTGTGGTGTTCGGACCCTTGTTACTTGTGATTGCTATAGCTTTGGCTGTTGCTGGTTCTGTGTTTGTGCTTTGTGCAGTTTTGGATGGTGTGGTGGTCGAACACTTGTTACTTGTGATTGCTATAGCTTTGGCTGGTGCTGGTTCTGTGTTTGTGCTGGGTGCAGTTTTGGATGGTGTGGTGGTCGAACCCTTGTTACTTGTGATTGCTATATCTTTGGCTGTTGCTGGTTCTGTGTTTGTGCTTTGTGCAGTTTTGGATGGTGTGGTGGTCGACCCCTTGTTACTTGTGATTGCTATAGCTTTGGCTGGTGGTGGTTCTGTGTTTGTGCTGGGTGCAGTTGTGTTTGGTATGGTGTTCGTACCCTTGTTACTTGTGATTGCTACAGCTTTGGCTGTTGCTGGTTCTGTGTTTGTGCAGTTTTGGATGGTGTGGTGGTCGAACCCTTGTTACTTGTGATTGCTATAGCTTTGGCTGGTGCTGGTTCTGTGTTTGTGCTGGGTGCAGTTTTGTTTGGTATGGTGTTCGTACCCTTGTTACTTGTGATTGCTACAGCTTTGGCTGTTGCTGGTTCTGTGTTTGTGCAGTTTTGGATGGTGTGGTGGTCGGACCCTTGTCACTTGTGATTGCTATAGCTTTGGCTGGTGCTGGTTCTGTGTTTGTGCTGGGTGCAGTTTTGTTTGGTATGGTGTTCGTACCCTTGTTACTTGTGATTGCTACAGCTTTGGCTGTTGCTGGTTCTGTGTTTGTGCAGTTTTGGATGGTGTGGTGGTCGAACCCTTGTTACTTGTGATTGCTATAGCCTTGGCTGGTGCTGGTTCTGTGTTTGTGCTGTGTGCAGTTTTGGATGGTGTGGTGATCAAACCCTTGTTACTTGTGATTGCTTTAGCTTGTGCTGGTTCTGTGTTTGTGCTGCGTGCAGTTTTAGATGGCGTGGTGGTCGAAATCTTGTTACTTGTGATTGCTATATCTTTGGCTGTTGCTGGTTCTGTGTTTGTGCTTTGTGCAGTTTTGGATGGTGTGGTGGTCCACCCCTTGTTACTTGTGATTGCTATAGCTTTGGCTGGTGGTGGTTCTGTGTTTGTGCTGGGTGCAGTTGTGTTTGGTATGGTGTTCGTACCCTTGTTACTTGTGATTGCTACAGCTTTGGCTGTTGCTGGTTCTGTGTTTGTGCAGTTTTGGATGGTGTGGTGGTCGAACCCTTGTTACTTGTGATTGCTATAGCTTTGGCTGGTGCTGGTTCTGTGTTTGTGCTGGGTGTAGTTTTGTTTGGTATGGTGTTCGTACCCTTGTTACTTGTGATTGCTACAGCTTTGGCTGTTGCTGGTTCTGTGTTTCTGCAGTTTTGGATGGTGTGGTGGTCGAACCCTTGTTACTTGTGATTGCTATAGCTTTGGCTGGTGCTGGTTCTGTGTTTGTGCTGTGTGCAGTTTTGGATGGTGTGGTGATCGAACCCTTGTGACTTGTGATTGCTTTAGCTTTGGCTGGTGCTGTTTCTGTGTTTGTGCTGCGTGCAGTTTTGGATGGCGTGGTGGTCGAAATTTTGTTACTTGTGATTGCTATAGCTTTGGCTATTGCAGGTTCTATGTTTGTGCTGTGTGCAGGTTTGAATGGTGTGGTGGTCGAACCATTGTTACTTGTGATTGCTATGGCTTTGGATGTTGTGGTAGTAGGAGTCTTGCTGCTTGAGGTTGCCCCTTTGGTGGCAGTTCTTGGTGCTAGGGAAATGCATTGTCCGGCAGTGGAGCATGATGAGTCTTCGCCTTCGTACTCCCCAAAATGATAGTCACCTTCAAAGAAAGATGGACAAGCCACCTATTAATGCTGAGACGCATTGTCATGAAACACATTGTGAGATGTGCATATCCATATTTCAACAAGTAGGGTTGTTATTTGTTCAATGGGTGCACATATATTTGCCTCCTATGCATGTCTGAAAAGGTTTAAAAACCCTTATATAGCACTACCATGATTGACTGCCCTCACATGACATAAGCCATTTATTGTTCGAATAACACCCCCAAAATCAATGTTGTCTGTTCCTCAATATAAGTTGGGAGTAAAATATGATTCATCATCTTATTGTGTTGTCATTTCATTTATATGTCATGTCACACACTGGCCAAGTGTCGGGTGAGGAGTCAGCTTTGGCATCATGCCCATGTCTTCTTGTTAATCTCTACCCTTGTGATAGTGTAGCATTTCCTTGTGCACAACATGGAGAACTGTCATTGACTCGGGATGATAGTGTTAGATCCATGCTGACATGTAACCTTTATACAAGTTTATACATAATAAAGGCCTATTAAATGTCTTGTGTAACCATTGTTATTACATTTTGTGTAACTCACTGTGCCATAATTGTATGGCGTGACATTTGATATTAGCAGATGGTACAATGATGTCATGTAATATACATCCTAAACACACCAACATATCAATTCCCTTAGCATCAAATCCTACATATGAAATTATATGTACAGCCAGACTTACCACACTCATCTAAAATATATACTACTTACCATCTGTGTTGTAAGTTGCACACACACCTGTTGTCTCTTGAGTGACTTCAAGCTCTACTGCTCCAGGTATGTCCTCCTGTGAGTGATCGTTCACCTGTGGCCAAGGTACCGCTTTGGGTGTTGAATAATGTCATGTTCTTATCTTTTTAGGTCTTAATACCCTTTTTCACACCCTCTACTTACCGTGGGTAAGATGACACAGCATTAATCTTTTCACTAACTTCCTTCTAAATCCATCTCCGGGTTTTAGGCAACCTCTTTATCATCAAATGCCCCATGAGACTGTCATGATGTTTTACGACTTTCTCGGGCAATACTTCCAGCTCCAGATCACGGAACCTTTACATGTTTACCCTGCTGAAGTACATGATGGAGGTAGGGCAGACTATAATGTAGAAAAATGGAGTGTAGCTTAGGATGGCGCTGGATCCAATGCACAGTCAGGCCAGTAGATTTCCGCAACAAAATGGAGTCCTCCTAACAATAGGGTGAACTAACTACACCTTCAGTGGTGTCTGGAATTACTTTTTGCCTGTTGTGGGGTATTGGGGATGAAAGCCACCCAAAGTGACCCAGATGATTGCTACTGTCGCTCAAGAATGCACACATTGGTGTTTTCAAGGTATAAGGCACATGCGCTATTTATTAGGTGCATCCTATTTTGCAAATCGTTTACCACCCCAGAAAAATAATGACATGCAATTTTTTACCTGATGCGAAAATTATCATTATTATTATTTGCACATCATATAAATTATGGGGCATATTTACAATGCTCCTGTGTCACTTCTACCCCACTGGAGCATCACTTTTGTGAAGCTCCGGAGGCGCAGTGTGCCGGCCCATATTTACAAGGCCACATAAAGCCACCCTGCATGGCATTTCATGGCCTTGTAAAAATTGAATAAGGCAATGCCTTGCTCTGCCTCTAAGGGGTGTTCCATGGGTGTTGCTGTGGGTGTTCCTATGTAACACCTATGGTTTTTGACACTGCCCCAGAGTGACAACATAGTGTATATCTGGGGCAGAGCCAAATACAACGCCTTTCCAGAGCAGTTGTAACGAGGAAAAATGTTAACATTTCTCCTAGTTTTCTCTTCTTTGCATGTGTGCTGCATTCTGCAGCACATACGAGGAAAAGGACTCTCTTGGTTGTTTCTATTTCAGGAAGCTGTGCCTTTCTGCACAAAAAACAATCATGCCAAGAACACAGACACCCTTGCAGCATGGTGCAAGTGTGCCTGCATTGGCACTCCGCTGCAATTTGTGTGCCGGTACTGGCAGAAAGGACAAAAATGTGCCATTTCTGTTAGATATGGCGCATTCCTGCCCTTTTCCTATAACGTAGGGCCCCAAAGCTAGAAGGCTTTCTGGAAGCAGAGCATTCTTCTGTTTCCCTGCCCGCTGTCAAACAAGCAGGGAAACAGATGAATTGCTTTCAGACACAGGGAGCTGCATGTTTAGCAGCTCCCTTTGTCTGAAAGCAATGCTGAATCCTGCAGGAGACTGGAAGCCGGCAGGGACTGCGTGGGCCATCAACCTCCCCCGTGGCCTCAAAACATACTGAGTGCCCATGGGACAGCCAGAGAAACATGTCTAGACCCAGGGGAATTGGGTACCCATGGCTAAATTTGGCCCGGGGATGGGGGCCGCATGGCCTCCCTCCCCTATTAGAAATATTTTTTTATTAAAAAGGCTGGGCCTCTAGGGTGGGGTCTTAGAGCTGAAATCGGCCCAGGGAGGGGGGGCCACATTGTCCCCTTCTTCATTGCAAAATTGCCAGGCCCCTGGGATTCGGTCCCCGGTGCCAAAATTGGCTCAGGAGGGTGGCCACGGCCACTCACACAGCCACTCAGTCACCCATACCGCCACTCACACAATCACTCACAAACCTATGCCGTCACTCACACAGCCACTAACTGACCCATACAGCTACTCAAACATGGGACAGACAACACCTCAGATGAGCTATATTATAAATAGTATGACTAATTACTATTACAGAAAGTACAGTAATTTAAATGTGTTGAGAGTGCTCAATACAGGAGCTGCTTTCCACCAAAACTTGAGAACTACCCAGAGTTCTCTGCTTCTTTTTTGCATACTTTATGTGTCACTCTATGCCTGAAAGGGTATTGTTTTGACTTACACTGGGTGCTCCCTTATGTCTGGACAAAGCTATAACTCTCTGAACAGCTCTAAGTAGAGCGAAACACTGTGTCAGGGGTTGCTTTTACTAATTTCAGGTTGGCTGGCATTTTACTAATTCAAAGCTGCAATATTGTTCCTGGAGTGGTAAAAGGTTTTTTTCATTTTACAGCTCGGCATGGACAGCACTGTGTTAGTCCTATGCTTAAAGACTTTGCTGTAGAAATGGAAAAAGACTTTGTCCCCTTCTATCTCAGCGTGTATGACACTGCGCTAATCCTCTGCTTAAAGACTTTGATAGAAAAGCAGACATTTGAAGTGAGCAGATCTAGAGTGTCGCTGGTGTTGAGAGTGCATGTATATGTATATATATATTTATTCACTGAAAAAACCATAGGTTTTACAGACTTTATAGTTAGGAATTAGCATTTAAAAAACCTTAGAAATTCACTGAAAAAACCATAGGTTTTAGGGACGTTATAGTTAGTTGGACATTTGACTCATATAAAACCAGAGAAATTCGCCTATTATAGTTAGTTGAGCTAACTATAACTCGCACGCCCGCAATGCACTGGTGATGACGTCACATATTACATCACTCATTACACGGTCAGTGACATCACTGATGATCTCACTGACGAAATCTCAAATGACATCACTGATGACATCACTGATGACATCATCCAGTGAATGTGTGTTTCTGTAAAGTTTAAATATTTTTCATATATATCTATGCCAAGGTGTATTGAAGAAAGAGTGAATTTACGAGTCCCTGAATGGATTATTTAGTAGGTGCGTGACTGACTGTATAAGTGAGTGATTGAACATGTGTTACTGAATGTATGGGTTAGTGACTAAACTGTGTGAAAGTCTGTATTAGTGTCTCAGTTGGTGTATAAGTGGCTACATAGGTTGGTGAGTAGCTACATGAGTTTCTATATGGGTTATTGATTTGTTCTCTGAGTCTCTGTATGGTTGCCTGATGGTCTGTATGGGTTGGTGCAGGGGGTGTGTGACTCTGTGCATACATGTCTGAGTGAGAGATTCACTGGTTGTATGGATTAACAACTGCATCTGGGAAGGGCTGTATGGGTGAGTTAGTGTGTGTATGGGTGAGTTGGTGAGTGAATGAATGTCTCACTGGTATATGTGTGAGTAACAACATATGTTTTAAGGCAGTATATGTGAGTGTTGGACTATATAAATGACTATACGTGAGAGTAAGTTATTTGAAGAGTGGGTGTATAAAAGAGTGTCTGCTTCCATCAGTGATTGTATAAGACAGTAAGTATATGTTAGTATCTGCATAAATAAGCGATGTGGTGTGTGTATAAATAACACAGTTGGTGTGTATAACTGTATACATGAGTAAATGCCTATGTGATTGATTCTTTGCATGACTGACTAGGTGTGTGAGTAACTCTATGGATGAGTGGCGGACTGTGACTGTATGTATAGGTGTATGAGTGCATATTATAGTACTGTATTGATGAGTAACTGCATGTATAAGTGAGTGGATGTGAGTGAAGACCTAGGAAATAGTGGGTGGTATGCAGTATCTGGCATTGTTGTGTGTATGGTTTCAAAAAATAGTAGTCTGTATTTTAGAGTGCGTGTATCTAAGTTTATATTAGGCCATCAGTATGTGCATCAGATTATCACGTGGATGATGTCATCAGTGATGTCATTTGAGCTGTCATCAGTGATGTCATCAGTGATGTCACTGACCGTGTCATGAGTGATGTAATATGTGACGTCATCACCAGTGCATTGCGGGCGCGTGAGTTATTGTTAGCTCAAGTAACTATAACAGGCGAATTTCTCTGGTTTTATATGAGTCAAATGTCCAACTAACTATAACGTCCCTAAAACCTATGATTTTTTCAGTGAATTTCTAAGGTTTTTTAAATGCTAATTCCTAACTATAACGTCTGTAACACCTATGTTTTTAATTTCATATTTTAATATTTATAAAACCTATATTTTTTCTATTTTTTTTGTAATATTTGGCAACTCTATTATCCTTTTTTTTTAAATTTGAAAAATTCGATAATTTTTTATATCTTCCAAAAAAAGTATGTATATATATATTTTTTTTTTAGAAAACTAGACTCCCGTACCGGTAGTGTACCAAGCTCCATCACCACGCAAATCCTATCCGCCATATTGCGAAACCCGTTAAGGATGCGCATTTCGTATCCAACGGCTTCGTAGCACCGTGTCCCGCCTAACATCATATACTTATAAGGTCGCGCCAGCTCCTAGTTTGGTATGCGACGGCTGCGCGGTACCAATATGCACGTTACGTCATCTACGTATAGGGTCGCGCCGGCTGCGTGTTCCGTATGCGACAAGTGCACGCTGCCAGGACCTGTGTTGCATACTAGAAGTATGGTATCGCGCCGGGTACGCCATTCCCTCATTTATTTTTTTATGTCTCAAAACTATATCTAAATAAGTTTAAAGTGTATATGAGAGCAAGCGATAATCTAAAATATTTTCCACATTTATATATTTCTAACTGTTATAAACTTATATTATGGTAAATATATTTTCTCAAAATCACATCGGGTGCGGCCTCCTTGCGCGCTCGGTGCACGCTTGCCATGTGACCTTAAAAAAAAGCTTTTGATTGGTTCATAACATTTCCCATTGTAACAGTTGGTGAACCCCACCCATTTTAGTCATTCTCTCTACACCGTTTGATGAGAGACATCTCTTCTGCTTACAGAGCTTTTTTGAAAACATTTTTGCTGTGTACACATAACTTATAGTACACACAACATGCAACGATCATCTTGATCAATAATCATGCTCTCTACAGTAGCCTTTCACGTGTGATGCCCATGCATCTGAAACGTTAGATCAAAAAACAAACGTGTGTTACACGATGCCCCTGGTGTGTGTGTGCGCGCATTATTGTGCTGCCTTTCGGCCTGGGTATTGGTGGCTCGAAGGGGTATCATCAGCCACAGGCAGAGTGCACATCCTAGATCACATTTGACAAACAGTAAAGAGTAATGTGTAGATTTGTGTTGCAGTATGCTCTGTTGTCAGGCTTTACCAGTATAGTAGTGTGTCATATGTGAGACTTTCAGATTCCCGTTTGACATGCATTGCTTGACTGTAATGAGCGTTATCACTGTGTATGACGTAGCCTCACTGCTGATCCTCCCTCCATCTGAGCACATTCACATGTGTGTGCTTCGCGATAGCAACACTTTCAATAATACCGCACACCATTGACATGTATGTCTGCGCATATCCACAAGCTTGACAACGACATGTGATGTTGGCCATTCAATGTTTTCGGACAGCATCTCATTGTGCGACGTCAAAACTGCAACAGGGACATACACATAAGTGCACTTCCTGGCCAGGCAGGAACTGAACAACGCCCAGGTCCCCGGAATAATTATTCACACCCCTACGCTGGCCTGGCGTACGCAAGCCCAGCCCACTTTGCGTACGTATAAATAGGATAACGACGACGCCACATATCCCAGTTCTTCCACACTGCTTCAGGTGATATGGCCGCATCCACCACGCATATCACAATGCGCAATACAAAAAAGGGATCCATGAGGTGTACATCATTCTGGCAATCAAAACTCCATCTGAATTGTGAACCCTGCTGGACGTCGTGTTTGGACACAAACTAATGACAGCAGGTGAGCAGTGGGGCCTGGGTGCACAGGGGCTGCAATTGACCGTGTTCTGGTAGGAGGGATGGGGTGCATCAGCCTGGTTGCACAGGTGCAAACAAGCGATGTTGCCGTGCGTAATGATGTGATCTCTGACCTCATTCAGTCACATCTCTGTCTCATTTTGAGGACCTGCTGGACCGTACTGTAGGCCTAAGCCAGTGGGCAGCGCTGCCCTACAAACACGTGGCTTTGGCTTTTGGGGCACTGTAGTGAGCTGATTACTAAGTGAATGCACACAGACTTCCCCAACTGCATTGCACGTGCACATTATGCTTCTAGCATGCGCTCTGTTCCTTTGTATGTGAACGTTGGCATAACAAATTATTATTTGTGTATTCTCGGGCACTCCAACTCCTCTTTGAACCACGATTACCACTAACAGTTGGTAGATCGTACTTCAAGAAGGAAGGATGCACTCAACTGGTGTTCTCTCTTAAGCTGGAAATAAATCTTCATTTACCTTAAGACGTTTCCACCATTATATTATTTCTCCCTTTTCAGACACTGAGTTAGTGGTACCATAATCAGCGGAGCGGATGCTCAGTCCGTGATGAGGCCCTGGGCATTCTGACACCTTCCATCGTGGTATCAAGACACCGTCCCCGACCGGAGACCTGCTGTGCCACCCTAAGAGCGGCACCCTGGAGTTGGAGCTCGCACCGGCACGTCGTTGGACACACCGGTTGTGGCAGGTGAGCAGTGAAGGCTCAGTGTGCAGGAGCTGCAATTGAGCACAGTGCGGTGAAAGGGGCTGGGGTGCAGCAGCCTGGGTGCACAGGTGCAGACAAGCGATATTGCCGTACATAATAATATAATCGACTTGCTGGACCACACTCTTTCTCGGGAACCCCAGCGTCCCAGACACATAGGTGACGGGAGTTGAACAGTGAGGGCTGGGTGCAGTAGGCCGACGCTCTCTCTCCCCCTCCCTCAGTTCTTTTGACTCTCCCTCCCCTTCTCCCTTCTACCCACTCGCTCTCTGTCCCATTCTCACTTTCTTCCTTTCATTCTGACTACCTTTCTTTTTAGGTCTCGCTTACGCAGTGCGCATGCACTGCTTACGAGACCTTTAGTCGTCGTTCAGCTCTTTTTACAAAGCACATACTCGTGCTTGTGGCGGCATATGGCTTGCGGGAGTGTGCAGCCACGCACCACAAGCACAAGTATGTGCCTTAAAAAAGAGCAGGATGCGCGATCACGCACCAGCTCATCGCCAGCGCACTCACTCAAATGCCTCTGAGCACCACTACCTTGCTTTTTAAAATTCTCTTTGAGCGCACGCGCACACAACTCCCGGGCTTGTTATTTCATTGTATTTATTTTGACGTTTTTAGAGTGCCTAAGTGGCGCCTTACGAGAACTTCAGGGCGCGTGCTGGTATTGCCTCTTTTCTGATGCCAGCTCATGAGCGCGGCTTAAGGCTGCCTCTGGTCTCATGTGGTGAGCCAATGGTGGTGAGTTTTAGGGATAGGATCCTCATACTGTGAGCAGGAGCCAGTGTCACTGGGCAGGGTGCCTTGGGTCAAAGGGCAAGGAGCCTTTTGTCTCGTGCAGAGGGCGCTTTAAGTAGGCCGGGTCCCTCCTGGACAGCAATTGACAAGCATTTGCAATGCGATAGGTCTCGCATTTACGTGAGCTTTAGCTATTGACAATGCAAATAACAATGCCTTTTATTTTTGTTTTTGTTTTTAAAACATCAATAAAAGGCATTGTCATTTACAATGCCAATAGCTTAATCTTGCGTTAATGCGAGACCTATTGCATTGCAAATGCTTGTTCTCTTGGACATGGCACACATACTTATGTTTCTTTTTTCTCTTGCAGGTTTTGTACGCTGCTTCCAGAGGAGTCCCACCCACTTCTTTCATGTTTTACTGTTGTTCTAATAAAGTTACGTTTCCATTTATTTGTGTTGTTTTAATAAAAGTTATTTTTTTAACAATAAATAATGAGTAAGTGTATGGGTCTTCTTTTTCTGACAACACTTGTCTGCAGTTTATTCTGAAAATCGGCGGTTGATAGTAGGTTATGAGGGAAATCATTTTTAATTTTGCGGTGCACCTACCAAATATAAACCAACAGACTATTACATAAATGAAGCCTGGGTAATTCAACAACGGAAAGAGTTTGAGTGTATCACTTTATAACACCATGAGTACTGCCCGTGTGATTTCAGAACCAATAGGGCACTGCCTAGGACCACCGAGGCTTCAAGAACTGGCCAAGCCCACCGTGCATATTTAAGTAAATCCCCAGAGGTTGCCGATCCCCGGTCTTGAGTTGGCCTCAAAGCCCCCCGAACAATTCGTTTGTGTCGATCTCCTAGTCTGCGTAACGTCTCTGTGCCCTCCCGTGCCTAATTTATATGTGAGATTAAGGTCCCCAGTGCTGCAGAGACCCCGCAATATAATAATAGGATTGGCCCTGGAACATTACCCACCAGTGGGCTCATTTAAATGAACGGGTGAGACCCCACTTAATTTTTTTTCTCTATTTTGTCCATCCAGATCCGCTTTATTGAAGCGATGCGAGGTTTTCCTCCTCTCGCTTCAACGAGGCAAATAAGAATTTACTATCACAGGGTGGAAGCAATGCTCCTGCCCTGTAATAGCAAACATAAATGTGCTGCGGATGCACACATAGGGACATTGTATGAGCTATGCCTGGGAGGTGGCGCTCCATAGGGCCATGATGCATTGGTTACTGCATAACTACAGAATTAGTATAAACGCATACTAACACTACTTGCACACGTGTAGTACAGCAACCAGAGTGTAGTGAAGAGGCAGAGGAAGCCCAAAATCAAAAAATATAAATCCTACCAGAGGTAGGATCACATAGTTCGATCAGCCGACGACCCTGGGATGAGTAGAAACAGCTTCACAAGAATCAAAAATATAAATCCTACCAGAGGTAGGATCACATAGTTCGATCAGCTGATGACCCTGGGATGAGGAGAAACAGCTTCACGAAGAAAATGGCAGCATGCAAGGAAGCTCGAAATATTGGTGAATGCTGCCTTTTTTTTACCTTCTTCCGCTCGTCGCCAAATTTATGTAGTGAAGAGGCAGACATCAGTGGATCCGATAAGTAGATTTATTGCAGGAAAAGAAGACAGCTTAAACAGCCACCAACAGGAGCAGACAGCAAGGCAACCGTCTTCTCCAGCACCGTGTACAAACTCCTCAAGATTCCCCTCATGACAGCCCTACATTCTAACATTAGATGCTTACATTATAGTACCATTACATACTAACATTCTACTATGACTTACATTGGAATACTACACAGAGCACATGACTTTACAGCAATGAGCTCATAGTTTAATCCCAGAATCTTCAGACCGGTAGGGGTGAGTAGTTCGCTTCCCACTCCCTGTATTGTATAAATGCAAACTAACACTACTTCCACTGGTATGCTACAGTGCCCAGAGCACATCACTTTACAGCAATGAACTCACGGTTTAATCCCCGAGTCTTCAGACTGGTACGGGTGAGTAGTTCGCTTCCCACTCCCTGTATAGTATAAACGCATACGAACACTACTTACACAGTTATACTACAGCGGCCATTATTCTACAGCGCCCACAGCCCATCACTTAACAACAATCAGCTTGGTTTGATCCCCAACTCTTCACACCGGTAGGCGTGAGTACTTCGCTTCCCACTTCTGGTATAGTATAAACCCACGGTAAAGGTCAGTAGTTCGCTTCCCACTCCCTGTATGGTATAAACGCCTACTAACACTACTTCCACAGGTATGCTACAAACACCAGAGCACCTCCCTTTACAGCAATGACCTAACGGTTTAGGCTCTCAGTTTCATACCCGAGTGTAGCAGCACCTCATCTCAGCACCATGTCACTCGAGCAACACCGCAATTTCAGGAGTGACTAATTCGCTTCACACTCCCCCACAGAGGTTACAGTGCTCCTATCCTCCTGTTTTCTACTCTTTTCGCCCTTCTTCCCCCTTACTCGTTTCAATGGATTCACAAAATGGCTGCCAACACTTCCTGGTTGCAACCGCTCGCAGCCAATAAGCAGCAAGCTTGTGCTCGTAACGCCTCAGCCAATCAGATAGCAGAATTCCCAAATATCGATATCTGTAAATTTTGATATTTCTCCAAAACTACTGAACAGATTTATACCAAATAAACAAAAGCGTGCTTTCTAGACCAAGACCCTTCTCCTTGCCAAATTTGGGGTAATTCCGTTCACCCGTTCGACCTGTAGCCTTGTCTAAACTTTCCTAAGGAAATTAACATGGAGAAAACACGTTTGGGACCCCCCTTTTTTCTCGGCCCCCCCTTGACAAATCATCCCCAACATAGGAGCTGATATGAACAAAGAATTAGTTTGGAAAATGTCATGAAGATTCATCAAACGACGCCAAAGTTATAAGTAAAACAAAAAATGCTCTTCTTATGGAAACTTGGTCATAACTATAACTACCTACTGGCAACCACCAATAGGTTATATAACCTACTGGCAGTCGCCAGTAGGTAGTTATAGTTAGGACCTATTTTCCATAGGAAATCTGCAACATTCTATTTGGAATAGCGTTGGCGCCGATTGACGAATCTTTGTGAAATTTTCAAAACTTTTTGCCAGCTCCGGTCCGCTCCTATCCTGAAAATTTCACGGTGATTCGTCAAGCGGGGGCCGAGAAAAATGGGGGGTCCCAAAACGCGTTTTCCCCATGTATTTTCGCATAGGACCTGTTGACGCAGCTACAGCCCGAACTGCTGAACAGAATGACACCAAATTTGGCAAAGAGGTAGTCCTCAGTTCAGACTCGTGCCCTTTGCTGAAATGGTGTAAAGCCGTTCAGTAGTCCCTGAGAAAATTAGAGTTAAAAAGATAGATATATCTGGGGGGAGCCTAACCACACATCTCATCGTGAGATCTGATTGGCTGTCAGTACTTCATCCAAGAAGTGTTGGCAGCCATCTTGGGACCAATATACATGATAGCACCTCATTAAAAAGCATTGCAGTTAATAGAAGGTTTTAAGACTTTAGTTACATTATAAATCATTTGTTGATGGTACCATACTCATTTTAGGAATTGTGGTGTGTTCTAAGGTGATTTTACCATGTGAAAAAGTCTTCTGCTGTGATATCATGAATCATGTTTGAGAGAAAACTATTTTCTCATGCTTTTTCCACAGAGGTTTGGAAGGTGATCTATAAGCTAAACTGAGAGCATATTTTCTGTAAATTCACATTATCTTTCTCAGTCATGTGAGAATGAAGTCTGACATTCTCAGTAAAACATGTACTTCCAACAAGGGCAGAGACTGTCAGTTGATTCCTTTGTGTTCTACTGCAGCTTCCCAGAGTGTTCTAAAGAACAACTAGAGCGCTAACAGTCCTACTTATGACAAACGTATTGCACACCTGAAGCCACCTTGATTGGAATAAAGTGGTAACTCTTAAAACATTTAATTTAAAAAGGAACAAAATGAGGGGGTTCATTTTGCCATAGAAAGTATGATTAGTGCCGCAGATGAAAAATTAGGGCACATTTTGAGTGACTGCTCAAATCCTCTTCTATTTCATTAAAAAAGAATTCTGACATGCAGACTGAAACATGCACTTTCAATACCTGCAGCAGGCTTCCCTGGTGAGCAGTAGCTTTGCTACAGTGATCTAATAAGCAACTTGAGTGCTAACATTCTGAATTTATGGCAAATGTGTGACACATCTGAATGCCTTCTTGATGGGATCAAAGTAAAAAACTGAAAATATTTCCTACTGAGGAGACTGTAGTAAATGAGGAAATTAGGAAACTTCATAACAAATAAGTCTCCCAAAATGGCCATCAGCGACAAAAGAGCCCAAATGTTGCACAAATATCACCCAGATGTAGCCCAAGTATAGCCCAATGACAGAATGTCCCAGAGTGTTCTAAAGAACAACTAGAGCGCTAACAGTCTTACTTATGACAAAAGTATGACACACATGAAGCCATCTTGATTGGAATAAAGTGGTAACACTTAAAACATTTAATTTACAAAGGAACAAAATGAGGAGATTCATTTTGCCATAGAAATTATGATTAGTGCTGCAGAAAGAAAAATTAGGGTACATTTTGACTTCTCAAATCCTCTTCTATTTCATAAAAAAATTCTGACATGCAGACTGAAACATGCACTTTGAATACCAGCAGCAGACTTCCCTGGTGAGCAGTAGCTTTACTACAGTGATCTAATGAGCAAGTAGAGTGCTAACGTTCAGAATTTATGGCAAATGTGTGACACATCTGAATGTCTTCTTGATGGAACCAAAGTAAAAAACTGAAAGTATTTCCTACCTAGGAGACTGCAGTAAATGAGGAAATTAGGAAACTTCATAACAAATAAATCTCCCAAGATGGCCACCAGAGACGAAAGAGCCCAAATATCACCCAGATGTAGCCCAAGTATAGCCCAATGACAGAATGTCCCAGAGTGTTCTAACGAACAACTAGAGCGCTAACAGTCTTACTTATGACAAACGTATGGCACACCTGAAGCAATCTTGATTGGAATAAATTGGTAACACTTAAAACATTTAATTTACAAAGGAACAAAATGAGGGGGTTCATTTTGCCATAGAAATTATGATTAGTGCTGCAGAAAGAAAAATTAGGGCACATTTTGACTTCTCAAATCCTCTTCTATTTCATAAAAAAACTTCTAACATGCAGACTGAAACATGCACTTTGAATACCAGCAGCAGACTTCTGTGGTGAGCAGTAGCTTTACTACAGTGATCTAATAAGCAACTAGAGTACTAACATTCATAATTTATGGCAAATGTGTGACATATCTGAATACCTTCTTTATGGAATCAAAGTAAAAAACTGAAAGCATTTCCTACTGCACTCTGCAGTAAATGAGGAAATTAGGAAACTTCATAAAAAATAAATCTCCCAAGATGGCCACCAGAGACAAAAGAGCCCAAATGCAGCACAAATAATACCCAGATGTAGCCCACATGTAGCCCAATGACAGAAGTGTGCAAAACACTTATTGTTTGTGTATTTGCAGTTTTATATAGTGCAGATTTGTCAGGTATCGGAGTGCTTTACACGAGCATTGGTTACATCACACAAGATCAAATTCATTTTGGTTGTAGACATGGGGAGATTAAGTGATTTGACCAGAATCACAGAATGTTGAGCTGAAGCAGAACCTCCAACCTGGTTCCCCAGTTGCAAAGTCTGCAGCTCTGAAAGTAACACCACATCCTCTCCCCTAAGTGCAACATTTAATCAAGTGGTCAACTGGATAAAAAAACATAAAGATTACAAATAATTTAAAAGTTCTTTGTCGCTATTTGAAAACTCAGAAAATATGTCCTCATTTTAGTTTTTTAGAGCACTAACCATAATTTTTATGCAAATAAGACCCTCTCATATATGTAATTTCTAAAGGAAATGCTCTAGGTATTACAGTTTTGATTACATCAAGATGACGTCAGGCGTTCCACACTTTTGTAATAAATATAGAATGTTAGCAATCTAGTTGTTCATTGGGATACTGTTGAGAGGCAGAGGCCAGGGGCACGGACTCTGAAAATTAAAGGCAGGTAGGAGAGTGCAGAGGCAACAATGTGACCACACTGGGCAGGCAGGAAGGGAAGTGGCAGCACAACAGACTATGGAGGGCAGTGGAAAGGGGGGCAGGGGCAACAAACCAACAATACAGGACTGGCAAGAGAGGCTGTGGCAATATAATAGACCATTGTGGGCAGAAGGAAGAGGCAGAGGTAGTACAACCATTCATGCCAACAGACCAGTTTCAGCCAGGAAACGTCCAATGTTTTTAAGCTCAAATGGGCTTTATTTGATCTGTCTCCTGTCTACAATCTCCTCTTTTTCAATGTAACTCAAAGGGGAAAATCAATACCCCAGTTTTTTCCAAAATCTCCCTCTTACCAAGTTCAAAATGTTCGCAAGTATGGTACATTGGATCATGGTAGGCAGGAGGACTTGGGGTAGGGACATGGACTCGGATAACAGAGGACAGGAGGGACATGGAGACGTGCACCAAACTGACCCTACAGGGCAGGCATCAGGGTTTGCAGCAGCACAATACACCACACATGGCATGCGGGCCGGGAGTGCAGCACAACAACCCATAGAAAGCAATAGGCAGGGGACAGGACCATGCACATGGACAACAGAGAACAGAGGGGAAAGAGGCAATGGTAGCTAGCTGACCATAATGGACAGACAGGAGAGAAAGCTGCAGCATAACAGACCATAAAGGGCATGAGGGACGGATCAGGGGCATTACAATGGAACAGACAAGCCAGGAGGGAGGGAATAGGGGTCTGCACATGGAAACAGAGGGCTGGGGGCAAGGGGGCAGGGCAGGAGCAGCAAGATGACCATGGAGGTCAGGCAGGATGGGCACTAGAAACAAGACACACCATGGAGAGCAGCAGTGAGACTATGATGGCATACACACAGACCATGGAGGGAAGGTGGGATTGGGTCAGAAGCAGCTAGCTGACCACACAGAGAAGGTGGGACGGGCTATGGCAGCACAGAGGACCATGCATGGCAAGCGGGAGGGTTAGTGGCAGCACAATGGCTATGATGGGCAAGAAAGAGGGTGCAGGGGCATGCACAAAGGACCATGGAGGATAGAAGGGAGGGTCAGGACCTGGGCACAGACAAGAGAGTTCAGAGGATGGTGCCTCACAACAGACCATGTGGGGCAGGCAGGAGGAGCAGTTGCAGCACAACAGACCAGGGAGGGCAGAAGGGTGTGGCAGTAAAATGGACCATGGGGGACAGGAGGAAGGGGATAGGGGCATGGCATGTGGAGAAGCAGGGTGGAGGTGGGGGGGACAGGTTACAGTCATCTGACAATGCTAGGCAGGTGGGAGGGAAGTGGCAGCTCAACAGAACACTCAGAGTAGATAGGAGTGGCAGGTCCATGGAACATGGTGGGGAAAACGGATGGAGCAGGGGCATGCACAAAGACATCGGAGAGCAGGGGGAAGGAGAATAGGGGCGGCAAGCTAAGCACAGAGGCTAAGCAGGAGGTCAATGATGGGCCATAGAATTGGGCAATGGAGGGCAGGAGGAGTGGATTGGTACATCATGCTAAATAGAGGGCAGTGGCAGCACATCAGACCATGCATGGCAGGTGGGAGGAGGCTAGTCCATGGATTCAGACTACAGAGGATAGGGAGAATGTGGATGGGGCAGCAAGCTAACTGTTAAGAGAAGGTGGGTATTAGGAACTATATTGTTTTTAAAATGTGTGTCTGTGCGAATTACTTAAAATATGAACAAGTATGCAGCATAATCTCACTTTTATTCAGGAAGAAGAGGACGTTTGTGACTCACTTGGCAGAAACACCCCCTGACCCTCCACCCCCCATCGCAAAATGTATTGCCCGTGAAAAGGATAGGAGGAAGCAGTGTTATATAGAACATAGTCCTGAGAGCACAATTGAAAATGAAAACTAGAAATAGTATATGGTATAAACTATGCACCAAAAAGTGTGATATAAGATGAACCGGGGCGTGAAATATAATATGCAATACATTGTGCGCAATGACAGATTCATTGGAGAGCGCGAGATAGCACAGGCACTAGTGCGTGCTATGCAATATGCGCCTTGGAGTGTAATATGCACAGGGCATTGTTGTGTAACCTAACTAGTCTCTAAAGTTGTAATATAAAATATGTGCTGGGGAGTGTAACGTTGCATATCCACTGTGACAAAGATATGGATCCCAGATTGTAATATGTATGGCATAGCGCTGTGCGTTATAACATAGGCATCGAGGAAGGCGCGTTAGAAGGGGCAATATAACCCGTGCGAAGGCAAGTGCGGCATGACATATTCACGGGTGGTGTTACAGTACACATGGGCTAGAGAGTGTCATAGCATACGCACTAGCTGGTGGAAAACAACACAGAGGTGTGTGGCACTCGGCGGGCACTGGTGGGTGTAACACAGCATTGGGCTCAGCCAGGAGCACACTGTGACTCTCAAGTGAGGTTTGTCTCCTTTCCAGAGAGTAAAATACAAAGTATTACACATCCGGCGGTGGATGTGTTTTATTAACCGTGAGGGGGGTTTCTTGCATAGTTTGGTCGAATTTTTGTTGAATCCCCTTTGAATGGCTTGGTGTGCGTGTGTATTAAATGTGCCCGTCAATAGCTACCCATGTTTGTATAAATAAATGACAAGGGTGTCCACTTGGAGAGTACCCACCGGCGGGGGCACCGGGATTAAGCATGGTAGGGCGTCAGACACGTCAGAGCTTCACTAGCAGTGTAAATACATTCCACGTGGATTCATTGTATGCATTTTAATGAATATCACGCAAATCGTTATGGTGATAGGTACATACGGTTTGTCCAGCATGTCCTAGGTGTTTCTATAAATATATATATTTTTTAAATAATTTTAAAAAAAGGCCATGACCCGGGGGTTGGGTCCCCGGGGCCGATTAAGGCCTTGGGAGGGGGGCCACGCGGCGCCATTCCAAAATAATTTTTTTCAACAAAAAAAATTAGGGTGCAGGCCCTGAGGGATGGGGTCCCCAGGACCAATAAATTAGAAAAAATAAAATAAGTAAAAGACCGGCATTGCGCCGGAGGCCACGCCCCCTCCTTGCAGCACTCTGCAAACGCGCCCCCTGGCCAGTTGTAAGTTGGGGAACTAATTCCCCTTCAATACTGAGGGTCCCTGAGGGCCAACTAGCCTAACAGGTATCCCCAGTATGCGCCAGGGAGCTGCGTTGCAGACAGGTGTTCTGAGGCCACGCCCCTTTTTACACCTCTATGCAATGCAGCTCTTTGGCGCTTAATGGCGGTACCTAGTGGGCTAGTTTGACCCTAGGAACCCTTAGGATTCAAGGGGACTTAATCTCTCAACTTAGAACGGCCATAGGGCGCGTTTACACAGTGGTGAAGGGAGGGGACGGGGCCTAAGGTGACGTGTGCAAACACGCCCTGTGGCGCGTTTTAAGTTGGGGAAATAATTCCCTTTCAATCCTGAGGGACCCTGGGGGCCAACTAGCCCACCAGGTGCTTCCAGTAAGCGCCACTGCTCTGCGTTGCAGAGAGGTGGTGCAGGCCGTGCCCCTTTTTACACCTCTCTGCAATGGCTCTTACTGGACATACCTAGTGGGCTCTTTTGCCCCTAGGGACCCTCAGGATTCAAGGGGACTTAATCTCCCAACTTAAAATGGCCACAGGGCGTGTTTACACAGTGGGGAAGGGAGGGGACGGGGCCTGAGGTGACGTGTGCAAACACACCCTATGGCACGTTTTAAGTTGGGGAAATAATTCCCCTTCAATCCTGAGGGCCCCTGGGGGCTAACTAGCCCACCAGGTGCTTCCAGTAAGCGCCACTGAGCTGCGTTGCAGAGAGGTGGTCCAGGCCGTGCCACTTTTTACACCTCTCTGCAACGCAGCTCTGTGGCGCTTACTGGAGGTACCTAGTGGGCTAGTTGGACCCTGGGGACCCTCAGGATTCCCAACTAAAAACGGCCACAGGGCGTGTTTACACAGTGGTGAAGTGAGGGCACAGTGCCTGAGTTAATGTGTGCAAACACGCCCTGTGGTGTGTTTTAAGTTGGGGAAATAATTCCCCTTCAATCCTGAGGGACCCTGGGGGCCAACTAGCCTACCAGGTGCTTCCAGTAAGCGCCACTTCGCTGCGTTGCAGAGAGGTGGTCTAGGCCGTGCCCCGTTTTACATCTCTCTGCAACGCAGCTCTGTGGCGCTTACTGGAGGTACCTAGTGGTCTAGTTGTACCCTAGGGACCCTCAGGATTCAAGGGGACTTAATCTCCCAACTTAAAACGGCCACAGGGCGTGTTTGCACAGTGGGGAAGGGAGGGGACGGGGCCTGAGGTGACGTGTGCAAACACGCCCTGTGGCGCGTTTTAAAAGGTAGTTTTTTATTCCCCTGCCCTATTATATACTAGGGGCTTACAGAGTAGGTCATGCTAATCACAAGGGGACCCAAACGCATAGTGTTCCCTAGTGTATGTAGGTGTTTTCACTGTATTCTGAGTATCTTTTAACATAGCACTGGCTCTAGGACTGGTTAGTTAGACTCAGTTACCACCAGTACCCGTCTGAAAAAGTTGAGGGTACAGGATGATTTTTCAACAAGGCTTCTTTCTGCTCTTCTGTTTGTTCTTTCTGCACGTTATCCTTCTTCCTGCACTTTTCTTCGTCTTTGAGGACTTCTGTTGCTTCTTTCTGCATTTCTTTTTTTTCTTTCTGTGCGTTTTTTCTTCTTTCTTCACATGTCCTATCTCTGTAGGCATAGTTAGAAATTAGCATTTAAAAAACCTTTGAAATTCACTGAAAAAACCATAGGTTTCAGGCACGTTATAGTTAGGAATTAGCATTTAAAAAACCTTAAAAATTCACTGAAAAAACCCTAGGTTTCAGGGGTGTTATAGTTAGCTGGACTTTTCAGTCGTACAAAATCATTGAAATTCCCCCGTTATAGTTAGTTCAGCTAACTATAACTCGCGCGCCCACAATGCACTGCTGATGACGTCACATATTACATCACTCATGAACATGGTCAGTGACATCACTGATGACATCTCAAATGACATCACTGATGACATCACTGATGACATCCTCCTTGTGATAGAGTGGCAAACCTCCTCTAAAATTTTCAAAACAATGGACATACCAATACCAGTTACAACAACCTATTCAGTAATTCTAAGATCCACATACACATCCACTCATTCACAAACAGTCCTATACAGTCACTCATACATGTACTCACTCATCATATGTACTCATACAACTATACATCCTGTTACACAACGCCACTCATCCATAGAGTTACTCACACACATAGTCACTCATGCCAATAAAGAATCAAACATCCACTTACTTGCATATACAGTTATACACACACCACCACACTTACTTCTACAGAAACTTACACATACTTAGTCTTTTAAACAATCACTTATAGAAACACATACTTATTCATACAGGAACTCTTCCAATCTCTCACTCTCACATATACTCACTTATATACACCAATAGTCACATATACTAGTTTAAAACATATGTAGTTACGCATACAGACACTATTGAGACAATCATTCACTCACTAACACACCCATGCACACTTTCATCCACCCATACAGTCCTGCACACATGCTGTCTTCAACACATACAAACAGTGAGTCACTCATTCATGCACCTATGCACTACGTAATACCCCCCACCGAACCATACAGACACTCATACTGATACTCCAAAAACCAACTAATAACCTATATAGACACTCATGTAGCTACTCACCAACCCATGCAGCCACTTATACACAAAGTGAGAGACTGATACAGATATTTACAAATTTAAACATTACTCACTAAGCCATGTATTCACTAAGATACACTTAATCAGTCAGTTATACAATCAATTTTTCAAAAACAAATCATCCATTTAGACACTTATATACCCATTTAATCTTCCATCGACCTTGAGATATACATATATAAAACATATGCAATTTTCAGAAAAACACACATTCACTGGATGATGTCATCAGTGATGTCATTTGAGATGTCATCAGTGATGTCATGAGTGATGTCACTGACCATGTCATGAGTGATGTAATATGTGACGTCATCAGCAGTGCATTGCGGGCACGCGAGTTATAGTTTGCTGAACTAACTATAACGGGGGAATTTCAATGGTTTTGTTTGAGTGAAAAGTCCAGCTAACTATAACGCACCTGAAACCTATGGTTTTTTCAGTGAATATATATATACATATTTATATATATATATATATATATATATATATATATATATATATATATATATATATATATATATATATATATATATATATATATATATATATATATATATATACACACACACACACACTACTAGGGGGTATCCATACAGCCACTCACACACCTTTGCAGCCAGTCACATAACCACTAAGTCCCGCATACAGCCACTCACTCACCCACTCTCACACATACAGCCACTACTCACCCATACAGGTACTCCCACATCCTCTAACACATCCATACAGCCATTCACAGACCTACTCACAGATGCACACAGCCATTCAGACACCTTTTTACACACTGACACAGTCACACAGCCACTCAGATGACATATATTGGAAATACTATCACTCATAAACAGTACAAATAGAATAGTAATTTAACTTATGCAGTAGCTTGG
The DNA here is from genome assembly GCF_964204655.1 of Triturus cristatus. Taxonomy (NCBI): domain Eukaryota; kingdom Metazoa; phylum Chordata; class Amphibia; order Caudata; family Salamandridae; genus Triturus; species Triturus cristatus. Next base: position 1,085,169,409 of record NC_140583.1, on the reverse strand, counting down.
TATCTATCTTTAAGTCTCACAAACGGTTTGAAACACTAATAATCACTGGAAGATGTGAACTTAACGCTCACCTCACAAGAGGTGGTAAGATTCGGCCAACACTTAGGCCTCAGAATAAACTGGGACAAGTCATTAGTATATCCATTAACTGAGAATACCTCCCAGCACCAGGTAGACTACCCAATATTATGGACTACAGAATCCATACGATACCTGGGGGTACAATTCCATTCAGACCCAGATATGGTGATTAGAGAAAACTATGGCAGGGCCATACAGAAACTTATTGAAACTATAGAGAGATGGATCAGGCTGCCGTTATCAATTCTGGGGTACATATTGCTCATGAAAATGATCGTTCTCCCAAGACTGCTGTTCTTTTTTGTCAATACCCCAATCCCATTACCAAAAACATTTTTTTGTATGTTGCGTTCACTAATGATTAGATTAGCATGGGCTGGAAAACACATTTCAAGTATGTGCTCCCTCATATTTAGGTTGTACAGCCCATCAACATCATCTATCTTGCTGGAATAACCAAGGAAATCCACCCAGGTCTGTGTGGGAAGGCTGTGACTATTGCTGAGTCTCTGTCTGTATCTCTCAAGGGTTACCCCAGATTTATTGATAAATAAAGTCTTCATGGAGTGTTGTGTGTCTTGTGCTCCACCTTTAGTGTCTGGAGTGTGTCCCTACCCACTGTGGGCATATACTTCCACAAACTACCCCCAATACTCCACAGGAACCTTGTGCACTCTTAGAACCACCTCATAGGCAGAAAATCACTTATCTATGTCATCCCAACCACATAACTGGACACCACTTCTTTTGGAATACAGACCCTTTCTTCACCAGTGGACACCATTACTGCTGGACTCCATTTCGATAGCCTTGATGTCCAACTGTCTGCGGCTTTGCTCTTGGTCTATCTTCCTTTGCTCTGCCTTCATGGCCAGCCTCTTTTCCTCCATTGCTTTCTCCTTCTCCATCAAAGCTTTCTCCTTTTCTATCTGAACTTTCTCTCTGTCAATCCTTAAGTTTGCCAGCTCCAACTCCTCCCTCCCTCTTGTCCTGTAGGACCTCTTGGGCAGGCCCCTGGAGGATACACTGCCCCCCTGTCCTGAGGCAACCACTGTTCCTGGTCACATATTCCCCTCTGTCCCACAGGTATGTCCAGAATTTCCAGTGAGTCCTGGTCCAGCTCCTCATCATCATCCAGAAGCTCACCCTCCTCCTCTGGAGACACTGTTACTGCATTCCGAGCTTCTATCCAGGCCCTCAGTGCCTTTTGCAGCTACACCTTCCAGGTGAAGGCTTCAGTAGAAAGCTCAAACTCCATGCAGAAATCCTTCAGCTGGGTAGGAGAGGCTACTCCACTAGGGCAGAGGAGCGTAGCACCACTGCTTTATCCAGTGTGAGAAGCAGAAACATAAAATGGTAATAACTTTCTGTTGCCACCATTTTATGTTTGGCTGTGGGCAGGCGGGTAGGTGGGCGGATGTGCTCTGCGAGCAGCCAGGGCAGGGGTGGAGTGGTGTGCCCACTCCTGAGGGCGCAATGACTGTTTGGTCGGCCCTCTGGGGCCGCCCAAACTAGTCATGCGCATGCTGCCCTTTCTCCATGCAGTCTTCAACGCAGCCTGCATGGAGAACATGGCCTCCCCGTAAGCCCCTGGCTGGGCAGTGTCCCCACCAATCACCACACTGCCATTGCAGCATTGTGATTGGCTATGGGAAGGGAGCCTGGCTGCCTGCTTCCTGTTCTTGCTGGAGGCAGAAGAGCAGGAGGAGAGAAGACACAGGACCCGGGCAGTTGAAAGGTAAGCTTGATTTAAAAAAAAATATATTAAATGGAACCCCCCTCCCGGCGAGATCCCCCTCTGCCCCCCCACCCGCCAGTATTGCCGGCCACGACTGAAGCTAGGGCATGTTTTAACTCTCAAGTTTGGCCATCTCAAAGCCTATTTTTGCAGGTGCAGATATGGAACTTCCAGTCAGAGACATGATTTTAGGAGAGAAGGGAGAATAGAAAAAATAAAAATGCCAATCAGGAAGGGTTGGTAAAAGTACCTATCAAAGAGCATTGACTTGAATTGGTCTTAGGTATGGATTAGTAGTTAACACTTAATTCATTTAAGGTACTGCACAAACATCCAATCTTCACTGCCAATCACCAATGTTAAAAATTGGGGGGCATATCAACAAGGGCTTTATCTCTGCTTTTTGGGCTTTAAAAGCCAAAAAAGGAGAGATAAAACTAGCGCCGTATCAACAACAGGGTGCTAACATGCAAATTTACATGTTAACACCCTTTTACTCTACGCTTCCCCTTGCATCTCTAATGAGATGCAAAGGGGGCGTTCCAGAGTAAAATAATAGGAGAAATGTCGCTAAGCGACATTTCTCCTATTATCAAGAATGTCACTAAACCTGTTAGAGACAAAAAAAGCAGCGCTAACCGCGGTTAACGGTGCTTTTTTACGTCTGGTATTTCTCTGATTTAGCCATGATATCCTATGGAAGGAGGATATCATGGCTAAGTTTGCCTGTCCCTATCAACAAGGTAACGTGAGATTATCGCTGGGTTTCCAGCGATAATCTCACGTTAGCCTGTTAGCGTGAGGATTTTTATCGCTATTGAGATAAGCGTTGCTAATAGCACGCTATCTCAGCGATAAAAATTCACGCTAGCCGGCGATAATTATCCTAGCGCTAAGTGCGCTTAGAGATAATTATCGCCGGTTGTTGTTGATATGCCCCTGGGTTTCTGGTTAACAGAGGTATGCACACTGTAAAAGCAGGGAACCACAATCCTAGTTGGGGTAAGTCAGATACACACCCTACACTAACCAGTGCTTACACTCTGGTAGTTTGACACAGAGCAGGCAGGGTAAACTTAAGAGGCAATTTGTAAAGTATTTGTGCAACACTTAAAACAGTAAAACAGTGAAAACACTACACAAAAAGAATCACACCAGGTTAGAAAAATATAGTTTAATCTAATGAACAAAACAAGACCAAAACAACACAAATCCAATAATTAGAACAGGAGTTAAGAATATCTGCAAATAAAGCCTGACTGATTGCAGCCACAGCTACCCAGGGTTGAGCCAGAGGTTTTACAAACAAGCTAGACTGGACCTGACAGGTTTGTGAGTTTATTACACAGTGATGTCGCACAACCATACCATATAAAAAAGCGCATTTCCCGAAACTGTTTGATAATTAATAGGTACAGCTGGGTCTGCTGTTGGTGTTTTAAAACAGAATTAATAACCGTCTTCTTCCAACAAAAAAGGCACCATTGCAGAATTTAATGAGATGTTACAACATTTCATTAGGATTGGTCCAAGGATAGTCGCACTTGGATGTAAAAGTTATGCAGGGCAAGGGTCCTCATGAGATTCAGAAAGCAATACATCCTGCAGCACATTCAACTCAAGTGGTTCAAAATAAAAAATGCAATGCTCCACATCTGCATATTTAGAGCTTGCTTAAAGGACAAAGCTCAATCTAGCCTTTACCTTAACAGGAGTGACTGCAGGACATATCTTAATAATTTCTGATGAAAGAAAGTTGCAAGCTTATCACATGTCTATTGTTCATTCTGAAAACTTAAACTTACACAAGTAGGGTTAAGACAGGAGTTTATCATTTTAAATAACTCCTTAGTTGAATTGGTTGTAAAATCCATTTTTTGTATCTATGAAGAGCCTCCATATAAGAATCTTTTTCCTTCTGATGCATACTCCCTACGCCACATTCTTTCCAATTTCATAAAGTTCTGCTTGGCTAGGCATAGTTCCTCTGAGAACCGAGGCGCGGATACACTGTTCTCTGAGATCCTGGCCCTTTGACCATGTGACCTCCCTGCACATGCTCAGTCTTACTCAAAAAGACTAGTACACTGCTTCAGTTCTTAAAAGCTAAACAGTGCAAATGTTATCCATTTTAACATAAAACACATCCCCTTTAAAAATTGTCCTTCAGTCCCTGTATGTCTGTAATAAAATACCCCGCCACAAACTTTGAATAAAATATGTCAGAACACTTGCGAGGTAGTATGCGCACCAATCCAATCCAATTACTGCTTTATTCGACAATACAAGTCATAAAAGCATATAACAAATACAAAACTACTTATAAAATGCAACCTCCATAGGGCATGATAAAACAATGTAGAATGAAATAAAAGCGATACATTACAAAATGCCATCCACAAAAGAGATAAAAAAGTTTGTTAAGAGATTGATTAGACAGCCTGACCCTCTAATTACATACAGAAAACTAGACACATAGAAATGGGTAGTAACAAGTTCCTTTGGGATCCAGAGGGTATGTATACAGGTATGAGGGTGATCACCACACATATATTCACAATAAATAAACATGGACAGCTGGTGTAATAGTTGCTATAGCAGTTCAAAATATATCAGTGTGATCGGATGGCACTTATAATTGCTGTTGTGCGACCGACCTACATTTTGCCCAGAAACTTGGCAAGAGCACATACAAAATGCGGCAAAACAAGTGTTTATCAGCCAAAACTGTAGACATACAGGAAAGAAAAACAAATGTGACCAGTAAACATACAAAACAATAAGGGTCACTTATTTCAAAAGCAAAACACTTCTGCACCCAACCAAAATGTTTATACAAAATCAAACGGGTCAGAGTGTGGATTGGCCATGTTTCGGTCCCTTAACAATATGGAATCATCATCAGGACAACATATAATTTGCCTAAGACATAACTCAATAGTACAATAAGATTATTAACACCTGTTGAGGTAAAAAAAAGTAGGGAGGAGAAAAAGAAAGGAAAATTATTTTAATTCATAGGAACTACCTGTTTGTAATTCCCTGTAATTGATGTATTCTAGGAAGCACTTTCAGGTTTCCTTTATGTAATACCCCTTATGAATTCTTCTTCCTCTTGTTTAACACTTGTTTTGGAGCTACCCTGGCGGGGGTATACTCCCTACTTCATGTTTTTTAGAAATATTTAATGAAAATTCCTTGTTTATTGTCATTGGAACAACAATTGGGAACTATTATGTTTCATTAAATATTTTATGTGCATTTATTAACTAGGGACCACTGTTCGTCTAACTTATCAGTGGCAAAACACTCTGTTGTGGTAGGAGGCCTGAATCTTCATACAAGAGTCTGTAGCCACTCAGGCAGAAGGAACTTTCTTTATTGGATGTTATGCCCTTAGGTGACAGCACCAGCAGGAAGGCTTTGCAAGGTCTCTGTCTGTCTCCAAATGTAAATCTCTCCCAGCTTCCACTCCACACCATGCACAATCATTCAATTAGATCATTCACTCTCAGCATTCCAGACACCAACCCAAACATACAGAGAAGGGAGACACACAGGATAGCACACACCTCCCTTTCTTACAAACAACAAAATAAAGAACAGTCATTCTCTAGCACAAGCAGTTCGAGGGTAATCATTTACTATCACTCATTCCCCAACATGTCTTGGTTGCGCATTTAGCCAACAGCAATCTGTTAAACTCCTTAATACCCACAAAACAACGCATAGCAGGCATGGAACTCTGCAACGGGTTGAGGGAAGCCTCGCAACCCTGCAAGCCATGAGGCTCCCAAGACCTCATGTTCAATGAAAACAAAATGAGACAGCTGTATTGTGACTACATTGCACAATGACCCACGGCCAGAAAGTCTTGCGGCCTCCTGGGATGTGATGTCCTGCACCTGCATTCTCAGCAGGACTCCATACATCATTGTTATACGCTGTACCACAATTAGTCACAAGATGACCTGGAACCTTCAGTCCTTCTTCAAGTATGGGTTTCTTCATCATCTCCAATTCACACATTTAAAGCATTACCAACTGTAACTGGAAGTTTAGCTATATATTACCTTAACTCAAAACTCCCTTGACCAGAGTTTAACAAAATCAATAATTACACATGTCACACACACAACAAACACTCATCCTTCTCCATTATCCACAGAGAGGGCACACATCCCCACAAGGACACTTTACCACACACTCACAAGCACAAATGTACAGCCCAGTACTCCAGAACACCCCACTCCCAGTCACACTATCTGGATAGACTAACATGAACAAGTGTCAGGCCGCAGAAAACACCTAATCTGCACCAAGTACCACACACACTGTAAACTCCACAAGCAAATAGCATGATGTGTTCCAAACATAATGATGACAGACTCCAGTACATGCATAATGAAACGTTAGTGACATAATACAACAATCAAAAATTAGAGCAGTTCAGCAATACAGCCTCTGACACCAGACCACAATGTCAGCAGTAAAAAAGCACTCACCTACAACTCAGTAGAGCTACAACAAATACTTCTGATCCAGCGAGAAGGACAGAATTTACATATTCTCCCTAAGTCACAGATTCTTATTCCCAAATTCATTCATACATTCATTGGTGGGGCCCATACACCAACACACTCTTCATTCAAACAATCTCACGCGAATCTGTACACAGGAGAAAGGGGCTGCTGGACAAGTGGGTACCTTATTACCTATCAGGGTTAATTTGCCTATTACTTTATATACACAACCTATATACAACTTTCAGAATCCTGACTTTAACATCAAGGCACTCCACTGTTAGGTTGATGGACCAACTAGTTGGACTGGTTGATGGTGAATTAGAACCAGCTAAAAGACAAATAAAGTCTAGAAGTCATTTAATCTCTTCAGTGATTAATTTAAAGAATCACAAAACTCGTTCTTAATATTTCAATGTTGTTTATCTACTATTAATAAATTCCTTACATTTGCATTTATTAACTATAGCTTATAATATGAATTTTAGTTTTATTAAAGAGAAATCAAACATTTAGAAATGTGACATAAATTCGAAAAATGCAGTTAAGCAATTACCAATTGGCAGACGACGATAGCTTTAGATCAAACAGGGAGTTATCCACATTCTCAGGAAAAAACTCCCTAGACAAGCTGTCTGACCCACAGCAAGGAATCAAACCATCAGGCAGAAATACAGGATGCACGGCAAATCTCTCTCCCAAACACATTCAAACACAATGAAAACCAACGCCAACTCAATGCAACCCCCGTAATGACTGATGAAAGGTTCTTATACCCTTTCTCATCTTACTTCATACAAAATATGGCAACATTAGGAGCAGAGAAAAAGTTCTGATTAAACAGTTCGGGGTTATCAATAGTTCATTGCACTTTTGCCCAGTGCAAACAGTTTTTTCATGGTGAATTGGCATAAGAAGGCACAAATTGTCAATGTTCTTCTACTCTCAGGCGGGAGCAGCAAATGTATCTTTTCAAGGCAAAAAGGATCCTATTGACAGGTTAATTCTTTGTCTTTTCCGTTGTTCCCACAAGATCATCTATTGGCTTGCGGTCAAGTCCCCAACATTTTGTCCTTGGCAGGTAACACGATGTCAGGAGTTCATTTCACCTTGTGATCTCCAGAGCCATCTGGGCATGCGCAGAAATCATCGCGCTTACATGGTGGCATCTGCTTCAGTAAACGCCATCTTGGGTACTGCGGCCTAGTAGGCCCAAATGTCAACTTAAGCAAAAATAGATATAATAGCAATTAAAATATAGAAATGAAGATTCTAATGTTTAAACCCACACTAATCCCAATATATATTAGTGTTTTTCTAGCTGTAGCAACATTTAAAGCGATAATACTTACCATACGATAACTTGAAGCCACAATACAATCACAAAACAATATAAACCATGCAATTTTACTATTCTAACACACTCTAAGGTTAGTTTGCGTACCATTGTTAATTAGTTAATTGTTCTGCCATGCAATTAGCAATTTAGTCCCATGTGTATTCTGTGTTTACCAAGGTGCAAATGTTGATTAGTATCACTTCCACTCCAAACATATTATGTAAATAATTTTTAGAATGATTACGTAATTAATTACATGCAAATTAGAGGAGGTATACAAAATTTAGTTTTACCTGCTCCATCACTTCCATTCAAACAATACAAAAAAAAACCATTATATGTAAACTGAATAACATGCACCACACGACAACTACTAACAAACTCTGACACGACAACCACTAACAAACTCTGTCTCCAGTGCCATGCACCTATGAAATTTTACAATTTGTGCAAAATTATATCTGGTCCTAGAGCACACAAAGGTGAAACTTATGGCTATCACACACAACACCCTGGGGGTAGTACAGTTCGGTACATTTTCACTCTATGGAGTACTGTCCATGCAACCTATTGTGACATGATGCTGTCCTGCTCCCATATTATACCGCCGGGGGACTCCCCAATGCAACCTCTCACAACAGGGTACTACACTTCCTCACATTTTCACTCCACAGGACACTTCTCAATGCATCCTCTGATGACAGAGTACTGCTTTCCCCCAACCTAGCACACCACAGAGATCTCCCTATTTAACCTCTAGTGACCAGCTACTGCTCTTCCCCAGTTTGCACTTACACACACATGTGTGTTGCACTCTTGACTCTCGCTACTGCTCACATCCTCAACACTTGGAAATGCCCAACCAGCACGCATCTACTAAACACACAGATTGTTTCTACACCCTCCTCTCCAAACTGCTGACTAGACTCCACCATACCACAACATAAAATAATCGAAATACATGTTCACACTACACTCCAAGAATAACCCACATGAGGAAATAATAATCTTTCCAACCTCTTGTAGTACTAACCCTTCAGCACACCACAATCCTCCACACATTGCATAACTAACATGTTCATAAACTTATTAATCAGTTCAGTTCAGTTCAGTTCATGAAGCTTTATTCGGTTCATAACATATGATGACCATAAAAGCGCACAGCAAAACACAGAGATACAAGGATACATACTAATAAAAAAACACATTTAAAAGATCATAATTTTCCTATAATAAATAGATTTACAAATAAAACTTGCAGTATAAAAACATATATCAGGGGAATTCATATTAAAAAGCAACCTCATTGCATCTTCCGTATTAAAAATACCATATTTTAAAAACATAGGTTTTAAAAATGTAATCCTTACATTCAAGAACAGAGTGCAAATAAGCATAAAGTGCATACTGCTTTGTTTGGAGTGTCCATCGCATGGGCAAGGGCCAACAGGATAACTTTTTTGTTTGGGGAAGGCCACCAAGACATGTGCCATTCCTAACCTTAATCTGGTTAGGACAAATCTATGCGCTGGGCGGGTTACCATGATCAAGTACTGCTGAAAACCCTCATTTTCAGTATATTTATTATATAGTTGAACAGTAGTAGAGGGACCAGACTCAACTAAGCGTTTTTGGGTTCTAGACACCAAAAAGGATTTTTTCATGTCGTGTTTGACTAGAACTCGTGGGGAATAAAAATTCAATAACAAGTTCAACCCAAAAATAGCCTGATAGCTCTCAACAACATACTTGAGCCATGGGATTTTCATACAGTTATCTAATTTAAGACAGTCCTTGATAACGAGTTGGTTGAACTCAGTCTCTTCCTTATGCCAGATTGCTTTGTAAAGTGACAAAGGCCTAAGTGAAACAAGGTCACTCAAATAGGCAGCCCCAACCTCTTTGTGAAATAACTCTGTTGAGGCAGAAGCAGGAAGACACATTAGTTTCTTGAGGAAGGTGTTTTCTTCCCTCTGAAGACAACCAACATTAGAGTAACCCCACAACCCTGCCCCATATAGGGCAATGGAGACACTTTTGGCCTTGTATATCTCCATCATATCTCTTATTCGTCTATCCCCTATTTTTGCAGCAAATTTAAATATGCCATAGGAACTTTTGGCCATTTTAGTTCTTACACTTATTAAGTCCTGGGCCCAACTACCGTCGCCCGAGAAAGTGACACCCAAATAGCAGAAATTTCTTACTTGCTGCACTTTCACTCCTTCTATAAAAAAGGCGTGATTCTTGCTAGTCTTAGCCCCACAAATCATAATATGAGTTTTACTTTTATTTATCAATAGCTTCCTCTCCCCTATAGATTCGGAAAACCGATCCATCAGGCGCTGCAAACCTATAGGTGTCCGAGATAGGAGCACAGCATCATCCGCGTAAAGCAGAACTGGCACACTAATCCCGGCAACCTGAGGGGCATCAGCCTTAACTGTTTTCAGGATGGTTTCCACCCCATTAATAAATAAAATAAACAGCAAAGGGGCGAGGACACAGCCCTGTCTAATTCCTCGTTTCACACTAAAATTCGGGGTACACTCCCCATTGACCCCATATCGAACGCTTGCTTGCATCTTGTTGTATAATCTAGCAAGGAAAAAAATAATTTCCTTGGGGGCACCTAATTCTAACAAGACTGACCAGAGAAGCGGATGATTAACTAGGTCAAAAGCGCTACTTAAATCGGCAAAGCAAAGATACAGATTGCCACGCATAGCCTTGGTATACGTGCCGATTAATAGTTCTAAGTTCAAGCACTGATCAAAAGTCCCACGCCCCTTTCTAAAACCGTATTGGGAGTTGGCGAGAATCCCATTCTCCTCTGCCCACGCTTCCAATCTAAACAACAGCACCCTGCTCATAATCTTCACCGATGAGTCCAACAGGCTAATCGGTCGATAATTACAAGCTAAAGCCTTATCCCCCTTCTTGTAGATAGGGACAATAATTGAGTCTCCCCATGTGGGTGGAATCAAAGTGGTTACCGCTGCATTGAGGACCAAATCAGCGGTTCGGCCTTATAAACATCGATAGGGACTCCATCGGGCCCCTGAGCCTTTCCCCCCTTGCTAGCTTTGATACTACATTCCACCTCACTGAGGGAGATGTCTAGTGGAAGCATGGGCCAATGCCTTTGCTCGTTGCCAGTCGAGACACTATCTTGAAAAATAGATGAGAAATGGGACACCCAAGCCTCACTCCCCACATGAGATGATAGTTGGGGGATTATATCATCGTGTAGGAAGGGTGAATTAATAGTAGACCAGAATAAACGGCTGTCCAAGGTTTCTGCCGCCTGTGTTAAATTATCCCAGGCTTCCTGCTGTAGTTCTTTTTTCCTTCTAGTAAGTGCCATTTTGTAATCATATCGTAAAAGTGTGACTTGATTCTTATCCCTTGGGGTAAGGGCTAACGCTTTTTTAAGTTGAGAAAAAAGGGCTGTTCAAGCATGGTCAAACCAACCCTTACCCTTACCACTCATGCCCGGCTTATTTCCCGTAAATATAATATTAATAATCATATTGATATTAATAAAATTAGTCACAACGGAGGTAGATGAACACCCTGGTGTTAAAATGGTATTAATATCTTCCAAATTTTTAGATATGATTATAGGCACTACTACTGCAGATTTTTCCCCTTTCCACCTAAGCCTAGTTCCATTTGCTCTATGCGGCTCAAAGTTAGCTATGATTCTTTGCGCCGTCTGGTCTCTACAATTCCATGACTCAATTTGCATGGTAATACAATTGTGATCACTCAGGTTGGAGGCGTCCTTTATCTTGATCGAACAATGGGGCACTAGACTAGATGAAACTAAAATATGGTCGATGCTAGAACTGGCGTTCCTCCCAGTAAATGTAGGAATAAAATGACCACTGGCCTCTACATCAGGCCTCACCAGCTCTAAATCATAAGTTGCCATTACACTATTAATAGCCTCCCCATAGGTATTATGTGGGAAATGAGGCGTATATTCGCCACTATTATTTTGTACCCCACAGGCCCTAGAGGAGGACAAACTGCATATTGAGTTAAAATCACCTAACCAAATAAGAGTGAGAGTGCATTTTGCTTCTGCTACAAGATTCATGAGGGCACTATCAAGCTCAACTATTACTTTGTGCCGGGAATTGTTAAAAATATTGTTATAGAAATGTATTAAAAGCGCTTCTAAACCTTCTGGTAGTCGCACCCAGAGAATTTGGGAATGGGTACCAACTGTTAAATGTTTAACAACCGTCAGCTTAAGGTCTACTGATATAAGAAAAAGCAGACCCCCCTTAGCTCTTCCATGTCTAGACTCAGTAGCATCTAAGCTATGACATATATAACCATCAAAGCAGGGTTTAGTACACCAAGATTCTTGGAGACAAAGAATATCATGTGATCTAATCAAGACCTCCCATCCCAGGTTGTTTTCCTTAGAGGCCCAACCGGCTATATTCCAACTAGCAATAGAGATACCCCTGTGGGAGCAGTTATTAAGCTCATCTTGGGCAGTATTAGAGATGTCTCCATCACAGCATAGTTCGTTCACAGTCACACCCAAGCATCTAGCTACATCATTAGTCATTTCCAAATTACCCCAATGACATTTGCTACTACTGATCCACTCGTAATGGTTCCCAGGTTATTATTAATCTGGGGATCCTCATGAGCTAACTTTGACACATTAGATTGTTTAGACAGACCACTAGAAATAACGGTCGCCTGGGATCTGAATGTCTTCTGATGTCAGTCATTCTGATCTAAGGAGCTCAGGGATTGGTATCTATTCTGAACAGGGATTTCAAAAACTAACCCGTAATTGGGGGGAAATAATCTATTTCTGTTGATGATATGATTTGAAGGGGGGCTCTATCCCTGTTAGTAGCATGGGGTGACTTACTAAGATGGTTGTAAAAATAACCCAAAGGTCGTACAGTTATGTCAGTCTCATTCTGTGATATAGAGGCTGCTCTTAACAAGACCGTCGCAACATGCTGAGGGTGTTGGAAATTAACAATAACGCAGTCCCCCCTACATGACTTTCTTGTATTTCCAATCTAGCTAACCCTTCTTGTAGTTATAATTTGATCAAAGAACTTAGCCGGGAACCCACAGTGCCTATTTAGCCAGAAAGTTGTTTTATTTTTTAGTGAGTCCTGCGACTCTGAGGAGGTACTAGTCCGGCCAGGACCTAAGGAGGGGACATTGGATAGGACAATAACGAAGGTGCACACTCAGGTGGGAGGTGTACGGATCGGTTGTTGTTAGGTGCAGCTTCCCTAACTGGTATAGCAGTTATTACAGGCTCCTGCACAGTACTGCTTGTATTACAAGTCTGTAATTCGCTCCGGCTTGCTGGTGCAGGTGCTACTTGGACCTGCATCGCCTGGCCACCTGCTCGTGTACCTAGTGTAGCTACTTGCACAGAACAGGCGCTTTTGTTAATCGGTTTAGGGGCAGATTCAGCTCTAGGACCATCCTTCACAGAAGGCCCAAGATGCTCCATCTTAATCGTAAGCCTGTCTAGGGCACTCCCCAATCTAGACACTTCGGCTGTAAGTTCGTCTATTTTAGAGGTTAATGGCTTAACAATCAGCTCAAGTTTGCCCTCAATAATACCAACTAGCTGATCGAATTGCTCGGTGTTAATAGTATCTGAATTGTCCTTAGCCAGGGTCCCTTTTTCACAGATGGAGTTCTTGGGTGCAGGTTCAGCTTTTCTTCTGGTAGTATTTCCTCCCCGTTTGGTGGTTACTTTTCTGCATGCCCTCATTGAACGCGGGGCCAGCGGGCATTGCTGCGGAACAACCTCCGGTACTACTAATAGATCTTCAATCGGGGCACAGACAGCTGAGGCATCAGAGACTACTATGGGTAAAATTTCGGAATTACGGTAGGTGACCACAGACTCAACAGTGTCAGTTATATCCTCTTCAGGGAGTCCCAGGGGCAGGGGCAGGTCAGGCAAATTATCTCGCCCTAAGGATTTTCTCCGGTCACTGTTTATCTTGCTAACAACTTTTACCAGATAGTTATCCATGATTGACTTTTGTTTGGTCATAGTGGCATTGGTAAATAATACAGCTACTGCAAAACAAATGGGCTATGGGTCGCAGGGCTGGTTAACAAATGTACTCCAATCCCCTAGACCTGGAGGCACACACACCTCACAAGATCTATCACACAGTCACGAAACGCTTACTGGAATCTGGGAGCTGCAACCAAAGGGGGTTGGCCCGGCCCGGCCTCGAGCGGTCCTCGGAGGGCCACAGAGGGCCTGCCCTTTGCCCGGGCTTAGCCCGGCGCCGCCCGCTCACGTCCCGCGACGCGGATAGAGCCTCTTCTGTTTAAGCGCCTCCTGGCACGAACTCAGCCGTAATTGGCCGCTGTGCAGCCTGGGAGCTGTAGTCTCCCCCTGTCGTGGCCGCGCTGTGGAGTGGAGCGGCGTCAGGAAGGACAGGGGAGGCTCACAGCATCGGGGGCCCAGGAGCGGAAAGAACACGGAGCAACAAGCAGCAGGACCGCAGGTGGGGACACCAACCGCAAAACACCAGGCAACCGCTCCGCCGAGGGAGCCTCTTCTGTTTAAGCGCCTCCTGGCGCGAACCCAGCCTTAATTGGCCGCTGTGCAGCATGGGAGCTGTAGTCTCCCCCTGTCGTGGCCGCGCTGTGGAGTGGAGCGGCGTCAGGAAGGACAGGGGAGGCTCACAGCATCGGGGGCCCAGGAGCGGAAAAAACACGGAGCAACAAGCAACAGGACCGCAGGTGGGGAAACCAACCGCAAAACACCAGGCACATACATCACTCACAATATGTATTTGAAAACATCAATATGCAAAAATCATATGCCAAAATGTTTGGCAATCTTTCGAACCTCACAGACAGTGGGAACCAGGAACAACTTCTTAACAGAAGCACAAAGAATAACCTGAAAACCTAGAATGCCCAGTGTTCCAGCTGCATAATTAGCTGAATTACATTTGTTCTTTTTCTTGAGTTCAAAATATTTTATTGAATTTTCATAATTAATAACAAAAACAGAAAATACAGAAAAAGTATTATTAAGCAAAAAAACCTAATCATAATGAAAACTTTACAAGGACAACAGTTGAGTTACATTAGGTAAGGAAGTATAAATATTCATTAAGATTTCATCAATTATAAATAGAGCTACTTTAACATACAACTAATGCAATATAATGACGGTAAAAAGATATGTCAATTATAAATATACAATTATGAAGATAAATATATATCAATAGGTAACCAAAAAGATTGAAAAAAGTTAAAGTAATGATTAATCCCATTCAGGGATAACTGAGCTCCTCTTCTTGTAAAAATGACCCATGACCACCAAGCATGAACTGATAATGATGAAATATCTTTCCAGCAAAAAGTAATGGATTTTAAAGCAGCAGAACTTAGAAAATTAAAAAGTTTACCTTTTATGTCAGTTAAATTCTGCATAAGACCAACAGATTTACATATTAACAGTTTGTAGGAAACAACATCATGGAAATTCAATATCTTTTTTATAATATCCCAAAAATCAGACCCAAATAAAAAAATTAAAGGACAATCAAAAAGCATATGCTGTAATGATCCAGGATATAATTTACAATGCCAACATGTTTCAGATTGTAGAAGTTTAGCACGAAATAAACGTACTGGGGTCCATAAACAATTGAATAAAATATAAGAATTAGTTTGGTAAAGCGAAACAGGTAGCCAGCCTGAAATACTATTAAGCCAAATAATCTTCCAAGTATCATTAGATAAAGAAAGTGAGAGTTCATTATTCCAAAATACTGAGATTATATTTAAATTGTTTCCTATAGAATTTGATAATTTTTTATATAAAAGAGAAACACCATGGGATGACGTGGAGACAGTTTAAATATATACTAATTTGGGGTCGATTCGGATCCGGGTCGCACAGCTCTCCGAGAGCTGTCTGTAGCCTTATTGTGCGACCGACACGTACCCGTAGCCCGTCCGTCCTGTAAATGAAGTACGATGCGCATAACTGCCAAAAACACGACCGACACGTAGGCTGTGATTCAAGCTCCATTCTCCGTCCGAGCCGTAACTTCGAACACCGAACCGAGTCTCCCGGAAGCAGTATCCACAGCAGTTTCCGCCCTGACAAGTACAATGCGTACTTCCTACCCACCGGACGGGTCGCCACGCATCCGCAAAACAAGCATATCAGCTACGATTCGCGCCACAACTCAATCCACGGCTACGAGATGGACCAGCTTGCAGTGGGTACGAGACGGAGCAACAAGCAGCGTGTACGACACAAACACATCATGAATCCCATCGCGCAGGTCATACCAGTACTCTACATCTATGACCAGATCAGGGACTGATGCCGACGGCGCAGACGGTAAGTCAGACACCTACCACACAAACAAACGACACGTACCCGCAAAATGGTACACACACAGGGGATCCACATCCTGGCCACCAACAACAGGCTACAATAGGGGTTGCATGGCCAGCACCACTACCACCCCCACCCATAGGGCATATGTTGCCCATCACCCCTGCCACCCCCAGCCATAGGGGACCTGTTGCCTATCACCCCTGCCACCCCCACCCATAGGGCTTATGTTGCCCATCACCCCTGCCACCCCCAGCCATAGAGGACCTGTTGCCCATCACCCCTGCCACCCCCACTCATAGGGAACCTGTTGCCCATCACCCCTGCCACCCCCAGCCGTAGGGGACCTGTTGCCTATCACCCCTGCCACCCCCAGCCATAGGGGACCTGTTGCCTATCACCCCTGCCACCCCCACCCATAGGGCTTATGTTGCCCATCACCCCTGCCACCCCCACTCATTGGGCTTATGTTGCCCATCACCCCTGCCACCCCCAGCCATAGGGGACCTGTTGCCTATCATCCCTGCCACCCCCACCTATAGGGCTTATGTTGCCCATCACTACTGCCACCCCCACTCATAGGGCTTATGTTGTCCATCACCCCTGCCACCCCCACCCATAGGGGACCTGTTGCCCATCACCCCTGCCACCCCAGCCATAGGGGACCTGTTGCCTATCACCCCTGCCACCCCCACCCATAGGGCTTATGTTGCCCATCACCCCTGCTACCCCCCACCCATAGGGGACCTGTTGCCCATCACCCCTGCCACCCCCACTCATAGGGGACCTGTTGCCCATCACCCCTGCCACCCCCAGCCATAGGGGACCTGTTGCCCATCACCCCTGCCACCCCCACTCACAAGATGGGTGATGCGCCACACATCCATCATACTCCAACATTAGGTATGTCAGCAAAATACATCCCCCCTAACATCATGATAACAGTGTGTAGTCTGTGACAAATGCCCACAACAGTGATTATGACTTTGAACATACAATGTAACTAACAGCACATGTGCGACCAACAAATGAGTTTGCCCTACACAAGGCAAGCATCACTATTAGGGGTGGGAGGAATTTGCGAAATTAACTTTCGCAAATTATCACGAAAATGCTAAAAATCTCCGCAAACACGCCGGAAATATCGTGAAGACGTGGACGTTTTTTTCCCGCCTGTTCTCGGTATTTTTTGCGTGATCGCGGGTCGCCAACTTACCCATGCGGTTGCTCAAGGGCGCGGCCATCTTGTTTTCACTTGTCCCGCCCTCTCGCGATGCTTACTTCCTGTTCCGGGTCGCGCAATGCATGTTCGCGCCCGTTCGCGGTCGAAATTTCCTGTTCGCGACCGCTTTTACTTGATCGCGTTGCTTTTTGCTTGCTCGGGGAAAAAATATCGCGCGAACTTGCGCACTTGGTCGCAATGGGCGCGGCCATCTTGTTTTTCACTCTATTGCATGGTTCTGGGGCCTGATTTTCAATACTCCCAAAATCCTTTCAATCCTTTGTTTATAGCCTGCTTCTATATTTTTGGTTTTTGTCTATTTGTTTTTTGTTTTTTAGCTACTTTTGCCTCTTTCTATTTCCTGCTATTTATTTCCTTTACTCCTTTATTTATTTTACCTTTACTTTCCCGCCCCGTCCCCAGAACCATGTCCAAGGGTAGGGCTGTTCGCCGGCGCAGCCAGAGCCGCGACCGCCTTCCTTGCGGAAGGCGGCGCCCACAAGGGGTGCAGGCACGGGCCTTATTTGGGGAGGAGGAGTTGGCTGCACTAATTTTGTTTGTGCAGCGCCACCTCCCCTCAACCCTGGCAGCAGGTGGCAGGCCTGGGTCCGGGTACGGCCTCCGGGAGCGTCGGCAGCGGTGGGGGAAGGTGCGCCGGGCAGTGTCGCGCATCTCTGGGGTCCGGCGCACCCAGGCACAGCTGACGCACCGGTGGTCCGACATCCTGGACCGTGAGCAGGAGCTGCTGGACCTGCTAGGAGTGGAAGTCCCGGGGCTTGGTGAGTACATATTTAATTACTACAACTTTGTGTCTGTTCTTCTGCTCTGTGTTATATATTGCGAATATTTTTTTCCCTTCCAACCAGCTAGAATGTTGCTGCTTACAAATCAATACATTCCAGGTTAATAACGTTTAAAAGTCTTCTGTGATTATGGTGCTCTTCTGCGCTACTACTAATCTTACTTGTTTGCAGCTTTGCGTTTGCGCTTGCTTAGCGTGATTCTTTACGAGTTTATTTTAGAGAAATTAAGTGACGTAATGCTACAGTGACTCTAGTCCACTCCTTACTTTGTCCCGTGACCGTCACTAATAGATAGGGGCGGATTGATGTTTAGGTACACTACTTTGTATGAGCTTCTAATTTGTTAGTGGTATGCGTGATGCCCCCTCACTCAGTTACGTGACGTGCTGCTAGTACGGCAGTCTTTAGAACCTTTTCTAGTTTGTTCAATGAGTGGTGGTAGGCTTAGCAGTTACTTAGCAGTAGCAGATCAGCATCAATCAAACCAAAATTTGGTGTATACAAAAAATGTAGTCATGTTCATGTGTCCTCCATGATTTGACCATACGCATTGTTGAGGAATACAGTGGAAATGCATACTTAATGTACAATTGGCATGCCTGGAATAGGTGGGCTAGGTTGGGTGGTACGTTGTACTTAGGCTTAGTTGTAACTTAGTTTTCTGGAATCAGAATGGAAGACTGGATTACTGTTGATAAATAGTAACTTAAGTAGTCGAACTGCGAATCCCCCGATATTACATGTTGGCCAGATGAGATCGGTCAATGTAGTTATTGCAATTGTTGTTTACATAAGTGTTTTTTGACCGTTGTTGAAAAATATTGTATTTGTTTGACACCATCCATCAATGTTTGTCTCTTTCTTATATCTTTCCTGTTCATCAGCACCCAGGGGCAGACCGACAGGGACTGGGCAGTCGGCGGGACAGGAACAACACCACCAGGAGGACACCGCTGAGGGCTCCTCTGCTGGCCCCAGTAAGTCTTCTTGTTTTTAATAATATTTCTTATTCCATAACTTTTACTGCCCCATATTTTTCCTGAACTATTGTTGGTTTCCAAATGCTATTTTTTTACCACCAATTATCCTTCGATCTGTACGGTTTCAAAAATCTAATCCCTGCCTCCGCTATGATGACTCTGAGTACTACTACTACTACATACTATCAGTCTGTCTGTACTGTAGTAGCTAGTCTTGCCCAGTTGGCCAGTGCCACTCTTTGTGAAAGGTTGTAATATAAAACTAATATTCACCAGTAGCTCGAGCCATTGAGTCCAATCCGTTGGGTCGTCGTCTTGTACTACTTTTACTCTTACTGATCTTGAGGCTTTGAAAATTCACAGCAACAACAGCCCTACCAAATTTATTACTATTTTGATATGATACCCTATAGGACATACTACTGTTGTAGGGATCTTGCACATACATTTGCACCAGAAAATAGGATGTCGGTGATGGTAGGTTGGACCTTCCTTGCACACCTCAATCAGAAATTCCGCACCCACCACAATTCCACTGCTTGACTATAGTACTGTCTTGTCATAACTATTAGGTCTCGGAACCCTCCCCCCAAGATACCCAACAAGTAGACAACCCAGAACATAACACACCCAACCTCTCAGTCGTGGAAGCAATTCAAATGCACACCCTTACTTTAATTTGCTCACTCGTGCAAGTTAGTCCACACCAAAATACCACCAAGTCTATGTAAGTTCAAAATGTTTATTTCAATTTGAGAAGGTCTGTACACTGTTTTCTTAGCAGCACCAACCGGAAAATCTATAACATTAAAACAATATACATTGTTGTTACACTTATACAGTTGGGAATTAAATCATGATAACTGAACAGTGGTGGAAGGCAGCACCACCATCCCATAGCAATTTAGTTTATATAAATTTATAAAAGAAGATGTGAGTGAAGGGACCCCTCACCTTAGAAGAACCTAGTACTGGTAGTTGTTGCATCATTCAGAAGCTCTGGTTCGTAGAAGGGAATCTTGCGTCTGTAATGCGAAAAAAGAAATGGTGTGCGTTAGTATATTGCAACTTGCAAGCATTTCTCAGCCGTGCCAAAAAGTGTAGCATCTATGGATAAGCAATATGGACTAACAGTAACAGTAGTACACCAGTACTTCCTAAAAAAGTGGCTTGTTAATGTTTGTGGACCGCTTGTACGCAGCGCGTAGACTAGACAGTAGCAGTGTGAGGCAGCTCATGTGGGCTCAAAGGTGTCTTAAGAAGCTGCAAGGTAAAGGTAACGTCACATGTGCAAAAATAAAAGCCAGAAAGGTAAAATGGTAGCATGGCTAGGGCTAATTAAGCAAAGGCTACAATGATCATATATAACTATTAGTGTCTACTCTACTACTACCTGATTTGTTTGTACTAGTAGTGATGTATGTTAGTATTAACTCATTTTTCAACCTTGCAACTGATCAATAGGGGGGAGGTGTATATGACGCCTAATAAATGTGTAATGTTTTCTAGGCGCACTACCGACCACCAGTGCCGGGGCCAGTGAACAAGGCGACGCGGAGGGAGAGGATGCGGCAGTTGCTGCCGATACCGACGATGGAGCGGTAGGGGGAGTGGCAGCACCAGTGGCAGGCGGTGGTAAGTTAGATTCATAATCCTTAACTATTGTTGAACTTGACAGCACACTCACTGCAAGGGTGTACTGTATGTATATATGTATACTGTACAGTTGTGACTTATGGCCACATTAGGATGGTGGGCGACGCGTATTGCCCCCGCCGGGCCGGCTGGAATTCACTGCCGACACCGCAGGGGCAAACCTCCCGCCATCCCTGTAGAAAATATTCCGACATGTCGACCAGGCGGAAAAGGGTTCAATATGGCGGTGGTGTCTCTCCCACCACACCGCCATATAATCTGCATTTTGGAATGCCTTTGCGTGGCGGAATTGCCGTCCGCCGCGGAAAGGCATGCAGACATTGCAGAGTATGCTTGGGGGCCCCCATGGAGGGTACCTACCTATGCTATGGTACCCCCCCCCGCCTTTCAAAGCAAAACGTGACAGGCTCCGTGCGGGGCCTGTCATGTTGTGCTTGGAAAAGCAGCACTACATTTTAGCATTGCTTTTAGCAAAGCCAACCAGAATGTAAAAAAAAAAAACAGGGTGCGCCCGCCACTGTGCCGGGCGCATCATCCTAATTAATTGTCCCCACGGAACCCCCACCCTTTTTAGCAGTCGGATGGCGGGCGGACAAAGTCCGCCCGCTATCCGATGTCGTAAGTAAGTATGAGTTGTTGGGGACGTTTGAAGAGTGAACTAGAAGACTAGAATTCCCTTTAATTGGTATAGGACTAGGAGCCGGAGTATTGAGTAACCAATGGCCTCATCTATCTGATTTCAACTCTGCTTTGAAAGTTTTATGGAGAAGAGCACCTGGTGCACTGTTCAACTAAAAAGTGTAAGACAGGTGGAAGGAAGAAGGACGGGCGACATTTAAAATGTTATGTACTACTGTGCTTTATTTTATAGTGCTACTCTACCATGCCACTATGTGTATAAATAATTACCTTGTCCTACTGTTTTATTAGGACTATATTTTACAATTGTCTTGTTTTTTTCTTTTTGATACACAGCTACTCCGAAACTCAACCGGAAGGAGTTGGCCACCAAGGCACGGCGCCGGAAGCTGGAGGCAATCCAGCGGGAATACCGGCGGCTGGTGGTCCTAGCCGAGGAGGAGACTGCGGCAGCAATTGTTCAAGCCTCCTCCAGTGCCCCGGGCCCCAGCCACCGACCTCCAGCGGTACGGCGCCACCGTCTGGCGGCTGCCCGCCGCCACCGTGCCATCTCCGGTGCCCCCCCCCACTGTGGCTGCAACTGCCGCGGCCTTAGATGCCGCATCGCCCGTTTAGAGGACGAGATGCGCCAGATGCGTGTCCTCCTCCAGTCCCGCCCCACCAGTTAGTCCCTGTCACTGCCCCTTTTTAAATTCTTGTTCGTTTGGGCGTTACAGACTTTTTTCTACTATGGACAGTGGTTGGGGTTAGGGAGGGGGGTGGGTCAGCTTTTGTGGGTTTAGTTTATTTTTGTTAGGGTAAATTAAATATATGCAATGTTGTTAATGTTTTGTAGGTGGGGTCACTGTTTTACATCACACTGTTTCCTTGCTGGTGCATGGCCGCCCATAGCCTGTGTTTGATTTCAATAATTTGCTGACTGTATAAGACACAAACAGATAGATGCGACACACCTCACTCATTGACTGGTCCTTCTAGTACTTTCAGTCTGTCCTCTAGTATATGCCTTCTTTGGAGTGGTGTGTGAAAATGAAATCATTGACAACATGTCCATTATTAATTCTGCCTCCCCCAAACTTCTCTCTTACCGGTGCTTGATGTTTATGTCCAACTGTGGCACAGCACTGGCTGCATGGTGAAGATGGTTTCCTTTTTCATACATGCCATGATTGGGGTGGTGGTGGTGGTGGTGGTAGTATGGTAGTAGTAGTAGTAGACACTGGCAGGGCGGCAGCATTTCCAAAAAAAGAAAAGGAGACAGTCATTCGCCTTTGAGAGACTGTTAGAGGAGTAGTTGAATGAAGTACAGTACAGAACTTACCGAGCAACAATAATATGCTCAAATATTTGACAAAAAAACTGAATGGTGGTTAGGAGGATAGCCTACTAGACAGAGTTACAAACTATAGTTGTGTCGAGTCACTTGACTATGCCTACAGTCTAACAGTTAGTGCTGTATATGAGGAATGACAACAAACAAATCCAACCAATGCCGGCAATTCATGCTGAGGTATATGTTCCTTTGTTAAATAAAATTAAATAACCTCTGAAATATCCTACTCATGGGTGGCCAAGCAGAAGAAGATCATCGCTCTGCCTTCAAATTGAAGTAGTGTTGCTTTCACCACATCCGCCCCAGCAAGTGTGTGATTAAGTATTGGTGTACATTTAATTTAGTTACACCTCGACAATAAGTCACACAGCCCGGGGGAAGAGGGTTAGGGTTTGTTGAATGGATGGGAAGGGGGGTTTTGGGAAAGGTTTGACATAGAAAAACAGTATGCATACATAGACAAACAAACGACAATCATTGAAGACTACCATATCCATATGTTAAGGGAGAAAAAGGCAATGCATGCATGATGATGAGAGACCCGGATTACATACACTTCTAGTTCTTGTTCTGTTGTTCCGGCCTTAATACTTTAACAGATAGCAAATAGAAATTTTAAATATTGGTAGGGAAGAATCCTAAACACAGAGCAAACATAATGATGATTGATAATAACAACTCCAAGAACACACTGTTGTAAAGATTGTATACAAGATATTAATCAAATTATTTAAAAGAAGTTAAAAGTGGATACTGTTACTGTCTTATCCTGGTCAAAAATGTGGACTGGATTTTTGCATCTCGGCATTCCTCTTGCTCCTCTCGTCCATCAATCTTGGGTGTGTCGCCTCGCCACTCGCCACTGCCCGGCTGGAAAAAAAAGGTGATTGATTGGTAAGGTAATTAATATGCATTGTAATGTTTTACAAAGTTTTGGGCAAGGCCCGGCCTGTAATTTTAGATGGAAAATCGAAGGGTATATTGAGAAAGAAAGTGAAAACAAATGCACAAGTGATGGTGTAGTGCAACAAGAACACTTTCCAAGGTGGCATGTATGCATATGCATCATCTCTACTCTAGTTGTTTTCCAGCATTGACCTTCAACAGTAACAGGAGAGAGCAGGGCCACAGTGCTTAGCATTAGCACATCCTACGTTAACACTTTAGAGTCTTTTTTTTTTCTCTCAAAGAGTTGGACAAACGCAAAGCACATTATCCATTCCAAACATAGCATTTTACAGTTTAAGTTAGTAAAATCAATGCACTGCAGTCATCCCACCGCTACACTCCATTCAACTTCTACAAAGACATTTGGGTCTGCTGTCGTTGTTGTTGACGTGTTTACCTTTAGGCTTTTCCGTTTTCTGCCACTCCTGAAACATCCTCCTGACTTCATCATCATCTCTGATACTTTTACTGACTGACTGATGATCGGCCTGCAGTATAAGTATAATTTTTATGACACAACAAGAGTAGAAATATAAATATTACTGACTTGAGTCATTCTTTATTGTGTACAGAAAGATAGATTACTACTAGTACACTTTGACATCACTTTGTGCACAACACACAACGCAAACACAAAGACCAATAGCTCAGAGTCAGGTGTCCAATGCATGCCATTAATTGTCATCATTCATTACCTGTTCCTTCTCATCTTAAGTTAACGGGCCATCTCTTTCGCCATCATCATGATGGACGGTCCTGTTGTGTCACAGTCATTTGCATTGCGCAGATTGAGTGAGTCCTCTTCCTGTATTGAATTAAAAGCAATGTATCACCAAGATGCAGGAGAAGTACACATTTCTTATTTGCAAGAAGGGGAAAATTAGTGTGTTCTGTAGAAAGTTGATTAGTGGCTGTGCACAATTACATAAATTCATGCGCAACAAACACAACAAAATCTACATCATTCAGTCTGCGATTCTGCGGCCAATGCATGGCAGCCATCAATCATTACCTGTTCCATCTCATCTTGTTAACGGGCCGTCTATTTCGCCATCATCATCATGGACGGTGCAGTTGTGTCACAGTCATTTGCATTGCGCAGATTGAGTGATTCCCCTTCCTGTATTGAATTAAAAGCAATGTATCACCAAGATGCAGGAGAAGTACACATTTCTTATTTGCAAGAAGGGGAAAATTAGTGTGTTCTGTAGAAAGTTGATTAGTGGCAGTGCACACTTACATAAATTCATGCGCAACAAACACAACAAAATCTACATCATTCAGTCTGCGATTCTGCGGCCAATGCATGGCATCAATCATTACCTGTTCCATCTTAATTTCAGTTAATGGCCAGTCTCTCTCGGCTCTGAAAGGAGGATAGCTGGTCATCTGATTCATGGTCCACTTGTTTTGGAAGGACGAGGAAAGTTTGAATTTGTTGTTACCATCATCCAATCATCATTCATGAGGGAAATGGAATTGAGCAGAAGATTCAGTATGATCGAGCGGAGGAGCTGGATTCTGAGGACTGTGCTGTCAAATGGCAGACACCTGAAACTTGTATATTAAATTAGAAGAGTAGAAGACGGTGATAATGGATTTGTGGCGATTCACAAGTTTATAACCGGAACGACAGACACATAAACAAAGGGGGGAAAAAGGGAGGAAGACAATAAGTGCGAGCCTAATTGTCAGGGAAGTATAGCACGTCCTCAAACTCTGGGGGTTCTTCCAGTAGTAGGTAATCATCTGACACAATACTTCCGTCACCTGAGCCGCTGTCCTCATCTTCCTCTGTTGATTCATGCATTGTGTAATTCGGTGGTATGAAGTGCTGATTCATTTTGATCATTGTTAACCTCTCCACGTTTTTTGGAGATAGACTGGTCCTTCTCAATGTTACAATGGAACAAGCAGCACTGAAAACACGTTCGGAAGAGACACTTGCGACAGGGCAAGCCAGATAGCTTATCGCCAGCCTGCTGAGCTGTGGCCATTCAGACCTTTTCCTATACCAATACTGCAATGGGTTTTGATCAACGTACACCTCTGTTGGGTCGTCCAGATAGGCCTGGACCATCCGCTCAATGTTCAGGGTTGCTGATGGTAAGCTTTTGTGCTGTTTTTTCTGTGCATCAGCACTGTGCTTGCAATAGCCCATCTTTACATACCAATCCTGTAATGATGATGATTGTACTCGGCCTAATGATCCAGTTTTTGTTTCTGTAGTCGATAGTGATGGTGAGTGTTGTGATTGTGAGCCAACCGCACTGCCCTCAGCCGACGAAGTTGCACTTGATTCTGCATGGCCTGCTTCAGTATCAGTACTTGTTGTGGGTTGATGTGGCGGGCTTTTAATTAGCAGCCCTTCGTTTTCAAACTTAATGGCTGCTTCAGCTATACAACTTTTGTAGCGGGCAACATCATTGTCGGAAAAAGCAAGGAATAGTCCTAATTTTGCACGTGGATCCAGAATTGTGGCACAAATGTAATGTTCTTGTGACAAAATTTTATTTTGTATCCTTACATTTTCTGATAAGCGCCTGGATAAGCTCTCCACCAAGTCATGGGCTTGCCTTCTGTCCTCTACACCTTTGTAGGATTCAGACACATTATTCAGCTCATGCTCTAGCATTTGCAACAATGGGATAGCTTGGCCCATTGTACAGTCCTCCTTGCTGACTTCACGTGTGAAGACCTCAAAAGGAGACAGCATCTCAGTCAGGCATTTAATTAGGGTCCATTGCTCCCTCTGAAGGGTCATGCCTTTAACACTAGCATCACTGCTTCTGTACCAGACATATTCATGGAGTGACCTCTGCTGTTCGTACAGACGATCAAGCATGTAATACGTTGAGTTCCAACGTGTTGCCACCTCCTGGATGAGTGCCTTGACTGGCATCCTAAATTCACGTTGGATTATCCTCAGCTGCTTCCGAGCTTTAAAAGAATGGCTGAAATGAGTGCATATTCTTCGGCAGATGGCCAGTAAATTGCTGACTATGGGTTCTTTTTTCAGAAAGTCTTGCACTATAATGTTTATGCAGTGTGCCAAACAC
Source organism: Triturus cristatus (assembly GCF_964204655.1). Taxonomy (NCBI): domain Eukaryota; kingdom Metazoa; phylum Chordata; class Amphibia; order Caudata; family Salamandridae; genus Triturus; species Triturus cristatus. Next base: position 1,085,142,699 of record NC_140583.1, on the reverse strand, counting down.
GGAACCCTGAAATAGGAACCAAGTTCCATGGCCTTAAGTACATTACTGCCATTGTCTGTGGCAACAAAACCAATACCAAGCCCTCTGGGCCGCAGCCATTCCAAAACCTTGGTGCGAAACTCTTCTAAAATGTTTTCAGCCGTATGAGATTTCTCCATGGCGAACATGGCTACAGTTGCATGTTTCCGAGTACCTTCAAAAATCACAGCTGTGTCAACAACACCTCGTGCAGATAGTTTATCTCTAACCCCCACAAAAGAGATCCAGTGTGCAGTGATGCACATGTAATCTGTGGCTTGGCAACTGCTCCACATGTCTGTTGTCAGGTGGATATTGTGCACAGCACTCTGCTGCAAACCGTGACCAACCAATTCCAGCACATCAAGATGTAGTGCCGGAACAGCAATTCTTGCGAAATAGGACCGGCTGGGAACTTTCCATTTCGGGCAGATGGCAGACACAAATTCAAGGAAACCCACCCCTTCCACAAATGAAAAAGGAAGAAGGTCCAGCGCTAACATTTTAGCCAGCTTCGCATTGTACAATCGTGCCGTTGGGTGGTTGCGTTGGAACTGCCCCTCCAACCTAAACATGCTATCAATGGTAGGGTGGCTTACTTTCCTTAGTGGTGCTGTTTTCATTAACCCACTAAGGCTCAACGACACAGATTGTCTCATTGAGGTACTCGCCGGTCGCCTTGGTGTCTCACCCACACTCTGAGTATGGCTCTTACTGCGGTGCCACTCTGATGTTACTGAGGAGGATGTGGGTGTTACCACTGCAGTGACTGCACTACTGGAGACAGGGCTAGAAATGCCTCCCTGTTCTTCACCTGCCACCACAATAATATCGCTCCCTGATTCTGAATCCTGACCAACTTCAATGGGTTTAGTTATCCTACTTTCTTTTAACTTAAGTAGGTGATCCTCCCACACGATAGTGTGGTGTATTCTGAGATGACTTGCTTGTCCTCCGGTACCATAGTTTGTACCAAGCTTACCACGCCGAACACCTTGCCGACAAATTGAGCATATAGCAACGTTCTCCTCCTTGGCGCTAACAGAAAAGAAGTCCCAAACTGGGGAGGAGAACTTTCTGGCACTGCTGGATGTGCCACTTTCAACACCAGATGAACTTGAGGGGGTGCTTGAAAATATGTGACCCTGTCCACCTACACTGTGACTTTTACTACCACTTGCAACTGAGATGGTTGAGCTGGATGTAGGTCCCTGCCGGGCCTTGGAAAATATGGCAGCTGGAGGTAGTGGTGGTGTAACCTGTGTTGGTGAGATCCGTGCTACATCCCGCTCAGTAGCAGCCTTTCTGGATAGGGTGAGAATGTCGGTCTCCAATCCCTTTGGGGCAGGAGTAATGTGCGTGATGACTGGCTCGTCTTCATCAACATCATCACCCCCCTCTTCTACATCTACCTCCATAACTCTAAGTTCTTCTGGGACCTTCCTTTTCAGAAGCATTGTCTTGTGGCGTATATTACTCTCAGACCGAGCTGGTGGGACCCAAGTGTCATCACGATCATCAGAAGCGCGGCTTGAAGAAGAAGATGATGGACTAAGCCTCCTTTTCCTTGCTGGTGGTCTGGAAGACAATAGATCTTCTGAAACAGTGGTTTGACTTTGCTCAACTTTGTCTGCAGGAAGCTCGATTTCCTGAAATGCCCCTACGTCAGGAGCAACAACTACTATGGTGGGCTGTTGTGGCGGCTGCTGCTGCTGTTCTTGTTGCGCCGGCTGCTGCTGCTGTTCTTGTTGCGGCGGCTGCTGCTGCTGTTCTTGTTACGGCGGCTGCTGCTGCTGTTCTTGTTGCGGCGGCTGCTGCTGCTGTTCTTGTTGCGGCGGCTGCTGCTGCTGTTCTTGTTGCGGCGGCTGCTGCTGCTGTTCTTGTTGCGTCGGCTGCTGCTGCTGTTCTTGTTGCGGCGGCTGCTGCTGCTGTTCTTGTTGCGGCGGCTGCTGCTGTTCTTGTTGCGGCGGCTGCTGCTATTCTTGTTGCTGCGGCTGCTGCTGTTCTTGTTGCGGCGGCTGCACACTGATCTGCTGAGTTTGCGCCTGCGTTGAACTTGATTGTGTACTACTTTGCGGTAATGACATTTCTTCAACATCGCTGCTCGTTAGTAGACTGGCTACCTCTGCGACACTAAAGCCCTTGGGCCTAGGTTGGTGGGGTTGGACCGCTGTGCTGCTCCCAGCTTGGTTCCCGGACAACGCTTTGGTGCCAAAAAAAACATTGGCCGGCACACCACCAGTCGTGGTTAATGGCACTTGCTTTTTCTGTTCCTTCTTCTCACCGGCAACTTTCTTGGTACTGGACCTGGTACCTTTCTTTGGGGCCATCTTCTTCAGATGTCAGGCAGGATGCAGATGCACAACAAGTTCTGGTCTCACGTGGACGTGATGCGCAGCAGGACTTCTGTCTGGCTGGCAGTACAACGGGTAGCCGGGTGATGCTGATGACACCTCCTACTCTGTCTTTTGTGAACCTAAAAGCAAATAAGACAGGAGAAGAACATCAGTGAAATGTTGCATTTGTTGTTGTGGTTCAGTTACTTAGTACTGTACTAGTGCAAACAAAAGATAGTCTAGCCATTTATGACTTTTTTTTCTAACTAGAGCTATGTTATACCACTAGTACTGTGTACAGCCACACACTACACTCTCAGGAAGGATAGGAACGTTAATAATAAACAACAAAATAAAAATTTAATGGAAGTGGGGTGGACCATTGCATTATTTGAGCATCTCAGCATCCATGGAGCTGCTGCCGGCAAAGGGGGTGGATGGATGGAAGCAGTAAGCCAAAGAGCCAATAGGAAAACCATGCAGGCCTATGGCAAAAGCAGGACACTAATAACTCACAGTCCAAACACCAAAAAAGGCCACCACCCACATGGACACACACAAATCACAAACACGCCGGGGGCCTGGGAAACACCAGGAGCTGACAAAAGGCCTATAAAAGCCAGGTAAAGGATGCCTGCTAAAGCACACTGCTCTGCCTTTTTAATGCAACAAAATGTAAATACGAACATTCACAGGCCCCAAAAAGCTCTGCAGGGTGCATGCATTGCACACCAACACACCAGACACATACAACAAAAGCATGTCTTTAAGACAACCAACATCAGAAAGGCCACCCCAAAAAACACACTTCCCCAACTCAATCCAATGCCATCCATGCCCTAAATGATGTCTAAATTCAACAGATCACACAGAAAACACTTGATTAATAAAGCTGTGGCTACCTGCTCTGATCCTAGTGGATGAAAAAGCAGGCCTGTTGGCAGACAAGGCCAGGCAAGCTTGCAGGCCTAGGCCTCAAAATGGCCACCAGCCACATGGCCAGGCCCAACAACATCACAAAGGCCACCCCAAAAAACACACTTCCCCAACTCAATCCAATGCCATCCATGCCCTAAATGATGTCTAAATTCAACAGATCACACAGAAAACACTTGATTAATAAAGCTGTGGCTACCTGCTCTGATCCAAGTGGATGAAAAAGCAGGCTTGTTGGCAGACAAGGCCAGGCAAGCTTGCAGGCCTAGGCCTCAAAATGGCCACCAGCCACATGGCCAGGCCCAACAACATCACAAAGGCCACCCCCAAAAAACACACTTCCCCAACTCAATCCAATGCCATCCATGCCCTAAATGATGTCTAAATTCAGCAGATCACACAGAAAACACTTGATTAATAAAGCTGTGGCTACCTGCTCTGATCCTAGTGGATGAAAAAGCAGGCCTGTTGGCAGACAAGGCCAGGCAAGCTTGCAGGCCTAGGCCTCAAAATGGCCACCAGCCACATGGCCAGGCCCAACAACATCACAAAGGCCACCCCCAAAAAACACACTTCCCCAACTCAATCCAATGCCATCCATGCCCTAAATGTGCTTGAAAATGAAATACATTAAAAAAACAACAAAAGGAACAGTTGCTTCATCATGCACACACACACCCATGAGGCCATGCCCATGGCTAGCTCGGGCCTACTACTACTACCCACAAAATTAAAAAAAAAAAAAAGGAATGATGATAATTAATTATCAAAAATAAATTGTAGTTACAACAACTGCAATGCCCACAATCAAACAAACACAACAACCTTTTACTTGTAAAATATCCTATTCCAAAAATCCTGAAATCCAATTGCAATGATGCAGCAGACAAAAAGAGTGATCTTTCCAGCTCCAAATCCAAAGGCAGAATGAGCAGGAGATGGACAAAGCACTGGGAGGAGCCTGCTGGACAGGAACAGGAAGTTGGAGATTCTGTGTCACTTCCTCCCTCTCTCCACCTTTTAAAAAAATTACTCCTTGCACAAAAAAGGAAAGCCAAATGTCAATGTAAGGAGTTCTTTTCATCCAAAATCAGCATTTGCAGATGGTTTCATGCTGCTAGAGCCGATATTCCTCTCCAAATTGAAAATGTTACGTTGTTGAGTTCTCGAGCTTCACATTACTTCCGCCGGCGTGTCGAAAACGACATGATCGCGTTCTCTTCTTTGTCCCTGTCGCGTTGGATATGACGTGTTCGGGGTCTCTTTCTCCTGTTCGCGTTCGATTACACGTGCCCGCGTCCTCATCCTCTGGCTCGCGATGTAGAATGACATGTTCGAGATCTCAATCTTCTCATACTTGCGCGGTGCATGATCGCGAGAAGAAAGACGTGATTGCGCAACAAAAGACGTGATCGCGTGACAAATGACGTTAATGCGGCCGTGAACTGTCGCGAGACAGCGCAAAATGGCTACCAAAATCCAACATCTCGTGGAGAACGCGACCGGGTCAAGAAAACTTGTCGGCGAACGCGGGGTTTCAGGTAAGGCGATCGCGCGAACGCGAGAATGTATTTTTTTACAGCGCGAGACAAATTATTGCTAAGCTGCGGAATGCGGAAATTTTGACATTTTCGCGCTTTCCGCGGAACGCGAAAATGCCAAAATATCGCAATTTCCGCAAACGGAACGGAATTTTGGCCCAGGCCTAATCACTATAGCACTGTGTCAATGTTAAAAGAACACCCCCTCACTGTGTAGAACAAAAGTTAAGTGTGGGCTTCCAAACTGCAGCAGATGTTGAGCATTGTGGTGATGGGGTCTAAACCCCCCCCTCATCACATTGACCAAAAGGTAAGTGTCATCATGGTCAAAGCTGCAAATAACAAACAGCATGTATGATCCCTGCTCCCAACACATTAAACACTTCTGGGCCGAAGTAGTGGTTGTGTCCCATACCGACAGAGATGTGGTGAGGCTAACAGTGCTGTGAAAACCTAACACACTCTCGGCCATGTGCAGACAAGCACCACCCATGGAGGTTGACAATGCCTACACTGTACAATGACACAAGAGCAGAAGTGACCATCATAAAGCATACACACATCTCGAAAATAGACACACTAATCAAAACAACCTGTGTAGACTGTAGGTGCCAGCTCACAAACTCCCATTCCATGCCAGCAATGGCACCTAACAACCAGGATGAATGTGCACAATGATGTGATATGACTCATAGGGACAGCAGGGAAAATCACAGAAACAGCATCCAGACAAAGGCCCACAACAGCAATACCAATGCACTGATGCAGATGCACAAACCCAAACAGGCAACCTCACACTGCACATCTGACACAACATGTGTGTGTGTGTGTGTGTCTCAGTATCCCCTAGGCAACTACACAACACATGAGGGGGGCTGAACCACAGTGACACAGATGTGGACACAGCGCTATACAAAAGTAAACCATCATTGGGACACCCTTAGTGGGCAATCAGGCATTGTGAGATGAGAGGGAGCACAGCAGACACATGTGACACAAGCTGGAATGAACACCAACTAACGCAGCAAGAGACTGACACACAACAGCACTACCCCCAGGGACCAGACATTGGGGTGACACAAGCATGCATGGCACCTCCACTTTGATGACAAAGGCAGATGTTGTACAAACTGGGAAACCCAGACATGTGTCCTGTTCCACAAACGTACATCACATATACACAAACACAAATCCCTCAACATAGCCCCTCATCCATGGACAAATGGGAGCTAGGGGAACATCCATGCAAACATTTACATCAGTCCACCCTCAACACCACACACCCTGAACTGCACCAATGTGCATCTGTGAAGCCCACATGGATAGGTGACATTGCACATGCACCCATGACAAACACAGGAATGTTGGGAGGAACTAAGGTGCACAGACTCATCACACAAGGACAGTTTACAACCATGGTGAATGACAGACATACTGCACAGTATGTGGTACATGGCCATGACGTCAACGCTCACGTAACCTTCAGAATACCTGCCAGTCCCAGGACAATGCAGAAGCCAAGGAGAACCACAAGGCACACATGCTGACACCTGCCAACATTGCAGCTCTGAACCCGACAAGTGGGAGCAGTCACACACACATACACATGTCTCAATCACTGAAAGGTACCAGCTAGGGACAACTACATGATATTGCGAATAAACAAGTGCCTTGGGGAACCCTGACTGTGTCCCATCTGTGTCTGACAACATCATCACCAATCAGAACTGACAAATCCCAATGATGAGACACCAATTAACAGTAGTGTGTCATGCACCCACACATCTGGTAGCCCATGGCAAAGTAGTGGGATGAGCACAGTACCACTCAGCAAGCATCAACAACAGGAACATATCAAGGGAACACTGCCTGTGTATGAAAAGGGATGTGGACACACACACATGCTCATACAACACACACCATGGGCCCAGGCTATGTCACGGGACAACACACTTACTTGAGGGGACCCGACTCCTGTGGAAGCCCAGCTGTGCCAAACATATTCACAGCACGTCTCACTCGTGTCAGCAGAACAGTCAGTCAGCCATCGGTTACCACACAATGAAGGCTCTGGTCACAACAGCCCGGGTACGGGAGTTTCCCCTAAGTCATCTGCACATACTCAAAACATATGTACAGCAAGTTGCACAGAGGACCCAGTTGCTCCTATACCAATGATGCCCACACCTGTAGGTCCAGTGGTGATGCACACAAAGTCTGTGTAATTGACAAATTGGACAATGGGAAGCACATCATATGTGCATGGGTGCAAGCCAGAGATGTGACCATGCAAATTAAATGTTCACAGAGATGTCCACAAATAGTTGATCATGACACACCCAGGTAGCTGCAAAGGATGACATGGATACCCACCACAATAGGATACATACCTCATGGACCACATGGAGTACCTCACATCAACACATCAGTATTCAACGTTGGTAACCAAGCATTAAAGGTGCAAGGGCATGTTAAACATCGTCAACATAATGTACAGCTAAATCAAGTTCACAGGGATAAAGAAAAAAGCCTTATTCAGCATATTAAAAGTTAAACATCCGTTCAAACAAAAGTCCAATGGCCTGTCCATGTCCAAATGCCAAGGAGTGAAGTAGAGTGACAACTGTCACACATTGCTTGCCTGCACTGCTAAGGACAGGGGACATCCCCTCAGAGTGGCATACATGGGGGCAGGCCAGGCACCGCAGGGACAGGATCAGGGTGCAGCAGAAGGAGGCAGTGATGAGGTGGTAGATGCAGGTGAGACACTTGCAACTGTAGTGGAGCTGACTGAAGTGGTGGGTGCAGTCACAACTGTGGGGCTCAAGTCAGATGGGGTGGGTGCCGGCACAATTTCAGTGGGTAGGTCCGATGGAGTGGATTGGGTCCCCACTGGAGTGCCCAAGTCAGACGGGGTGGTTGTGGACTCCACTGCAGTGCCTAAATCCATGTGAGCGGAATGAGGTGCAGGTGAGGTCGGCGGGACAGAGGGGGGGCACGGTCCCCACATCAGTGGCACTAACCGTCTGACCAGGTGTGGAGGAGCAAGTGGCAGGGGGGGGCCTCAGCATTTTGGGGATGGTGTATCTGTGGGTAGGGGAACCTGGGGCAGGGAGTGGCAGGGGAACCTCTGGAGTGGTGGCCTGGGAGATGGAGGACGGAGACTTTGCCTTGGAGCTGCGTGGTGGTGGTGGGGTCTTGCTCTTCCGGCTCCAGGGGGACTTGCAGGTGGGGGTCTCAGTCTGACTGTGCCTGGGGAAGGGTGTCCAGGTGTGAGGGGCACTCCCCTCTGTGTGTGGGGACTTCCGTTCCCCTTGTAATCAGGATCTGCTGGGTCGGTGGGGAAGAGGCCAAGGTCACAGAGGAAGAGCTTCTGTGGAGATGGGGTTGCAGGTGAGGCAAGGGAAGGGGGCTTGGAGGGAGAGGTTTCGGAGGACTGCGGAGTGGTTGTGGATGACTGTGTGTGTGTCTGCAAACCAGCCCCTGTGAGTGTGGTATCAGTCCCCAGCGCTTGCTTGTGTACACATCTAGCCCTTGGTTTGGGTGTTTGTGCTGCCCGTGTCTGTGGCTTTGTGAGAATGTGCAGGTGTGTGTGTGCTTGGGCCAGATAGGCTGCTAGGAATCGTGGGTGGTGCAGGGGTAGGAGGGGTGCGGGACTGTTGGAGGAGGGACACTGCTGCCATCAGGGAGGAGGCCATGGACTGATTGGTCCGCTGCAGGGCAGACATGACCGAGGAAATGCCCTCCATGAACGACACCAGTTGCGCCAACAGACTTGTGTGTGCATGGAGGACCTTCAGCATCGACGTCTGCCCTACATGGATCTGTCTAAGTAAGTCCACAGACTCGTCACTCAGGGCAGCAGGGAACACAGGGGCACGGGGTGTGGTCCCTGGCACAAAGGAGACATGCTCCCGAACACGGGAGCCTACAGGGACCTCTGGGATGGGAGCCGATGGGAGGGTTGTGATGGTGGTGGTGGGGGCGGTGGCGGGGACAGCCTCACTAGCTGGGGTTTGGTGGCTGCTGACACCTGCCTCCACAAGGGAGTCATCCTCAGAGCTGCTGTGGCCCTCAGCTGGGGGGAATGGTGCTGACGACTCCTCTGTGTGGCTCCACTCGCCCTCCGTGCCACTGGGTCCCCCCGACTCCTCTCCTTCTGTCCCTGTCAGGCTCTGTGGCTCATCCTGGTCCATAGAGCTGTCCCCTCCTGTGGCCGTGGATGTATCTGGATAGAAATAGGAAGTAAGAGAACAACATCAGTCACCTGCACTGACTGCACACACCACAGTGAGTACATCACATCACAGGGCAAGCCCTGGCATCATCAGCTGAACACAGCTCAAATTGCCAACACTGTTTAGAATAAGCCAATTGTCATTCTCAACATCAACCATGGCACACATATCCCTCCTTGACTTGCACACATATGTCTGTTGCATGCTGGATGCTAATACCCCAATGGCCCGACATGCACCACCCACACATTAGTTGGACATGCAAGTGAACATGTAGGAGTATGTCACTATACACACAGCACATCTCTTGCTACTGACTCGGTACAGGTGTCCGGATGAAGGGATGGGCAGAGACTCATTTCACATGCTTGTGATGCATGCCAGCAACACACAGTATGATGTTCTCATGTCCTAATGGGCAATGCCATAATGGGGTGCATGATGCACACTTGAACACAATGCAGGATCACTCATAGCAAGTTAAATGCCATGGCACTGGCATGCCTGGAAAGTCCGTCAACACTGTCTCCTGTCACAGGGGCAGGGCATCCAGACAACAACAGTATGCACTGTCTCACAATCATAGCTCAGGGGTAAAGCTAACTCTGCAGATGACCGGTGCACTTGCCCATCCCCTGCAAACAACATATCTAGGACCCAGAAGACTCCACATCATGCAAATCAGACATATGAGTCTCTGCAAACACAACTCCCTGTACATTAACACATCACAGTCTGCCATGCATGTAACCCAGCTGCCTGAAGGACGCAGTTGCATACACCATTGTGCGCTGTCAGATGATCACACACCTATATGTCACACAGGTCTTGTCTCTCACAGTCACATCTCAGAGGTCCTGCTGACCCTCTGAATCATGGACACCCCAGTTGTACGTAACAACAAGCCACACCATAATGACACAGAGGCAGACACCTGAAGGCACATGTCACTAAGCACAACCTGTAATTCGATACACAGGAGTGGGATTACAGAGTGTTTCTAAATGCCCTTGAAGAGGCGTGACTGCCCAGGTCTACATGAAACAGTGTTTGGCCTTGGACAGTAGTCAGGTGGCTAAGCAAGTGTGACATACTTGATATACATACTCCTGAGGCCCCAAAATTGGAGTCCCCTGCTGCATGGGTTTGTTTGGAATACCCCAGCCACATGTGGCGAGTCAGACCAGCAATTGGAACACATCTCAAGGGCACACAAAGATTACATGTCAGATCTCAGGCATTGGGACAAACAATTGACCCACCCATGAAACACACAACGGAGTCACGGGAACAGATGCTGTCCGGTAGCTGAAGCATAGTTGACTGCAGGGACACAGTGCCCTAGTGACACAAGCAACAGACTGTAGAGGCCACGCCTGTGGAACAGATGAGGAGGGTGCATCAAACAATTGAGGGACCTGAGTATTGGACCGCAAGACCTACGTAATGTGGAAGTGTGACCAGGCCAAAAGACTGTAAATAGCATGTCAGACATAGTACACAGATTAGGCTGTCTGGCCTTCAGCTGCCTATCCAGGTCCGGGAAGACCACCGCCAGGATACGGAGCATGTGGGGGGGTCAGGGTCGGGTTTCCGCCCCTCCTGCGTGGAGGTGACAGCTTCAGCTGGACTCTAGCTATGCTCCGGGTCCAGCCCCGAAGGTCCTGCCACCTCTTCTGGCAGTTGCGGATCCAGCGCTTGTAGACCCCCACCGAACAAACTGCCTGGGCGATGGTCAGCCATATCTCCTGCTTCTTGTGGGCATCAACCTGTGAGGATGACAAAGTTAAAAGTACATTAACACACATGCCCCATATTTGTGCTGCACACATTTGGAGATACATGTCATCATCACAAAGGGAAATTAGTTACACAGGTAGTGCAATCATGGGGAAGGACAAATCACCTGCATGCCTGACATGTTAACATGGCCTGGGAAGTTTAAGCTTGCACTAATGCACTTTAGCAGCAGGAAACCTGTTCATTACATGTACCTACACACTTTGGTTGATGAAAGTAGTCAGTGAGAATGCTTGCCACTGTTGTACACACTGCTAGTACTGCTAGTCAGACAACATGCACAATTAGGTCCCCTGGTTTCCCATACAGCTTGCTGTACTGTGGAAGGAGCCCGTCTGGGTTCTCCTCCTCAGTGAAGGCTGGGGCCCTCTCCAGAGTATGTGCCATAGCAGGAGCCAGAGGATGCAGAGACAGCAGTAGTGGTAGCAGGGATGTGGTCCAGTAGCATGTAGTGCAGGCAAGTGAGCTCCCTGGGTGCCACCCAGCCTTATATCTGTGCTGCAGAGGCAGAATCTGTGCCATGTGTCCCAAGTGATAGGTCCAACACGGTTGCATTCTATGAATCTGGCAAATCCATGGAAAAGTACGACTCGTACACGCCTTCCGCATCGTTCAAATCTTCACACTTCATGAAACACTAGTAATTGCAACATTGTTGTAGGCATCCAACTGAATTTCCAGCGCACAACTCGTACAAGTTTTGAATCCGCATCCGTCTCCATGACAGTCCGGAGCCAATGGGTGCGCCCGGCTCGGTCAACTGACTGTACAACGCGTAGTTTGAAAATACACATGCACCCGTCTCCATACAATTCAATGGCCAAGGCGTATGCCTGTCTCGAACCATGCCTGCCCGACGCGTATGTATGATAGTCATCCTCGTCGGACCTCATTGCAGTCAATGGCAAAGTGTACGCACGGCTTGGTCATGAACCGTGCAATGCGTACGCATTGTCACCTGCTTCGGACCTCATTGCATTCAATGGCAAAGCGTATGCACGGCTTGGTCATGAACCGTGCAATGCGTATGCATTGTCACCCGCGTCGGACCTCATTGGTGTGACTATTCGACGGATTCAACACACAATTACTTGCCAGGGACACCTGTGCACACCTACCACACTACAGCATTGGCCACACAGTGTCCCATGGCATGTAAGGCTGCATTCCCTGGGTGTTTGGGGGGGGGCACATTTGGCTTGTTGGGTGGCACTTTTGTGCAGCCACTTCCAGGCTGTGCACGTGTACATGGGGGCATAATCCTTTGTGTGTTGTGCACATTACCACTGTGATGTGCAAATGTACAGTAATGGGCATGAGTCACGGATGAGGTTTCATGCTGGATATGTTTGGGCTATGTCACATACACCCTGAGTCCTGGGGGTGATGGGATGTACGTCACAGTGCGACCTGTAGCCACAATACTGATGTGCACCCACTGTCTGTGTGCATGTTGTATCTCAGTTGTGTCTGATCTAATGTGCCCAATGGGTGACAGTTTCCACATCCATGTGGTATATGGATCAACCTTGATGGTGTGTGTGTGTCTAAGAGACGTACATGTAGGGCCTGCAGGGACAACAGTGGCCACTACCTGTGGGACTCTCGCTTGCCTTGTGGTGTGTACGTGATACGCTATGTCCATGCCAGTGTCAATGTGGCAATACAGGGACCCTGGGTTTCTGCATGGCAAAGATCTGTGATGCCTGGGAGACATCAGGCCTCACTTGTCACTGTGGTGTGTGTTTGGAACGTCACAGCAGTACATAGGTCGGGGGACACAGCCAGATGATTGGCCATTGCACTACATGGGACTCATGTGGACATTTGGAATTGAGATGTGAGGTGATGGTCATGTAGGTGACATATGTGTCCATGCCCAACAGCACCCACCTCAGTACATTGTGTAATGTCATGATCTATCATGTGATATTGGGCCTGGTCATGGCCACATGGGTGGATGAACCGACAATCTTCCGTTGTTCATCTCTGTTCTGCAGGGCACTAGCTGTCCATCGACTGTTCCCAGACCTTGCAACCATGCTGGAAAGCGACTGCATCCGACGGTACCGCTTCACCAGGCCACTGATTGAGGAGTTGGTGGAGCAGTTGGCGCCACATCTGCTACCTGGCCGGACATACCCTACAGCACTGACCCCATAGGTGAAGGTGATGGCAGCCCTGCACTTCTTTGCTACTGGTACCTTCCAGTACACTGTGACTACTGCTGGTGGTATGTCGCAAACTATGTTTAGTCGGGTGCTACGCCATGTCTTGGAGGGGATGTTGCATTTCCTAGACCTGTACATCAAGTTCCCGAGCCCAGCTGAACTCCCTGAAATAAAGGATGCCTTTTATACACTGGGTAGGATGCCGAACGTCATTAGATCTATTGATGGGACACATTTGGCCCTGATACCACCACAGGCACATGAGCAGGCATACCGGAACAGGAAACATTTCCACTCGATCAATGCTCTGGTGGTATGTCTTGCAGACATGTCTATCACACATGTGTGTGCATGGTTCCCTGGTTCTGCGCATGATGCCTACATAATGAGGAATTGTCGCATTGCAACACTGATGTCACAGATGCCAGCTCAGCATGCCTGGCTTGTCGGTGTGTACTGACTGTTTATCATTTTGTGTGTTTGTCAATGTTGTATTCCGCACTCCTACAAAACTCTTGTTTTTGTGTGTGTAGGTGACTCCGGATACCCCAACATTCCGTGGTTGCTGACATCCCTCCGGAACCCTGTGACACCAGCCGAGATGCGCTACAATGAGGCACATGGTCGGAGCAGGAGGGTGATTGAGCGGACATTCGGCCTCCTGAAAAGCCGCTTTCGCTGCCTGGACAAGACCGGAGGGGCCCTCCCATATGAACCTGCAAAGGTGTGCAAAATAATCCTTGTATGCTGCATGCTACACAACATGGCAGTGCGGAAGAAGGTGCCTCTCATCCAGGATGACGATGACCAACCTCCGGCACTTGTGGAGGATCCCGGCCTGGGCCAAGATGCCAGTGATGATGAGGATGAGGGTGACGTCCGCTCACAGCTCATCAACAACTTCTTCACCTGAATGTGAGTTTCCAGGGTTGTTATGTCAATGTATGGAGTTAGCCTGGAATGTGTTGTGGCTGCTCTGTTGCTGTCTGAGTGTGTCTGTGTGCCACTTGACTGGATGCATGCAGTGATGTGTCCATTCAGATGGTGTGTACTCCACAATAGGGTAGTACTGCTAACTTGTTTTTGTGTAGGTTTCTTGCGACATGTTTTGCGCATGTGTAATGCATTTCTCTCCTGTTCTGCTGTGCTTTTGACTGTGTCTTGTGTCTGTCCTTCACAGGGTAATTTGCCTGTTGTATGTTCAACACTGACCCCCAACACCCAGAATCCAACACCAGTGTGGGAGTAGTGAATTGACATCAAGTGATGTGCCACACACCCCTGGACTACAATTCTCAGACACTCTGTGACCGTGTGTCCACCGTAACGTACAATTGCCTTGCAACTATTTTTGAATAAACATGTTGGTGATGTGTAATGAACCTGTGCTATGCTTTGTTAGGTGCGTTGTCTGTCTTCCCACATCTGACTGACATTTGCTTACCCCACCACTGGACTTGTTACCACTGACTGTGGATAGGTGTTGTGGTTGTGATTACCTATGTGTTTCAAGTCAACATCATTGTGTGGGATGAGTAACATGGCCATGGTGAGTATGTGTTGTGTTGCCATAATGGTGTGTCTCCCTCACATGTGTCACATCACCATGACTCACCTAATGGTGGTCACATTGTTGCAGTATTTGGCATGCACTGTGCCGCGTAGCAGATCGACATCTTCATGACACATGACAATTTGGAATCACAACAGAGGCAAGTATGGTGTACTGGTGAGTTTATTTTCGAACATGTGTGAGGAAAGTGCACAGGATGGTGGGTTCTGTACATTGGTTTTGGAATCCAAAGTTAAATTACAGTTGGAAGTGCTGGTAGATGAAATGTCCAGAGTAAAGTCCACAGTCATCTGCTACATTGGCCCAACATGATCCCTCCATGTCATGTGGGCGAGTTGTGTGCGATTGAACAAGGTGAACGGGTTGCGCACAAAGAACATTGTCCAGAACAGGTTTAGAGGCCCTGGGGGATGTTCTGGAACATCTGCCTCTCACATGTCCTCCTTCGGATGACCCCTCTTCTTCCTGGGGGGGGATCCTCAGGTGCAGGCCTCTGCAGTGCAGGGCACTCTCCGTCAGAGTCCTCCTCCCTCCCTGTGGCACTGGCAGATGGTGTTGCAACAGATGTTGTTGCCACATCGGGAGGTGTGGACAGGTTTGTGTTGATCTGGCGGAGGCATTGGAGTATGTCCCGATGCACCGCAGTAAGGGCATCCCACTTGGCCTCCATGCGGGCATGGTGGGCAGCCTGCTCCTGTTGCATGGCCTTGAGGATCCCCACTACCTGGCCAAAACCTCCAGTGCTATCCTGGTACGCATCTATGATGCGTGCCAGTTGGGGGTCATCATACAGTCCAGACCCCTCTGCAAGGCGCGCCCTCTGCCTCCCACCCCTCCCAGCACCCCTATCCACATGGGCAGGACCAGCGGCGGGACACACAGGTGACACTGGGACCCCTTGGGTGGTGTTGCTGGTGGTGTTTGCTGTAGATTGCAGGGGGGTCCTGTGTCCCTGTGCTGTGGGTGTTCAGTGGCCTTGGTCTGTCTGTGTTGGTAGGGGTGCCCTGTCAGTTTCCAGATGCTGGAGGCGTGGGTACAGGGGGCGCAGATGTTGATGCTGCTGGTGCTGCATGATGACTCACACCGGAGGGGCCAGGTTGGTCGTCGTCATCCGAAGAGGACAGAGACAGAGTCAAACCAGAGAGCTCAGTGTCCATCAGAGTCTGGGCCTGGGAATCCTCCTCATTTGGTGCTGGGGCCCCAGCACCACCTGTGTTTGGAAGGGACACACGATGTGAGTTATGTTTCTACATGTATCGATGGTTCACAAACATGACATCTTCTACGGTATGAACAGATGCATGCCTGTACACTGCTTTTTCCCAGCTTGTCACAGACAGAGTTTGATATTATTGTTGCCCATGTCCCAGCATGGCCTTGTGCTCCCCACAACAGAGCCCAGTGTCAGACATCCTGTCAGTCCCTTCCTGTGGGGCAAGTATGGTTCAGTTGGAACTTGCTGGGCCATGTGGGGGGGTGTGGATTGTTTGTGACTGCAACTCCCATCATGGTCTTGGCTACACCCCCCTTCCCAGCATGCCCATACTTCCTCCCTCTTGACTCTGCTTCCCTGTGAGGTGGTGTGACAGCAATGGCAAGATGGCTGACTGTGAAATCCTGGTGTTTGTTTTGCTACAAGTCCAAAGAGAGCCCCTGTGCTTCACACAGCTGCACCCAGTACGGGGTGTCTTTTGATGATGTTTCACAGAGGTGTGAGTCAATGCATTCGACCCGGTAAGTTGTGTGGCGTTTGTGTTGAGGGGGGTGCGTGTCTCCACATGCTGATAAGTATGGTGAGAGCTGTCAATCCTCCTTCCCACCCGGCCAAACATCCCACCATGAAACGTGCTTACATTGGAGGGCATGCAAGTTGTCTTTCAGGATGTCAGTCAGTGGTGCTCTGCTTCTGATTTGCGCACATGCCCTAGCAGGGCCTTGTGCTCCCCACAGCAGGACCCAGTGTCAGCCATCTTGTCGGTCATTTTCCACTCCCTGTGATGTGGGCATGTTTCAGAGAGGTCTTGAGGGGGAGCATTATCTGTGACTACAAACCCCATCATGCTTTTCGATACACTCACTTCACCTGCATCCCCACAATTCCTTCCTGTCAGTCAGCTGCACTGTGAGGTAGTGTGTTTGTGGTGGCAAACTGTCTGGCAGTGTCTATTTAGCATTGTGCCACTGCCTTGCTCTATTTGTTTGTAGGTTGGCGCATGTCATGACACAGTTGCAAGTCACTATGATATGGCAGGTATTGTGTTTGTCTGACTGGCATACACGTCTTGGGTTGATTATCTATTGGTTAGTGTAGCTTTGCTTGCGGTGCATGGTTTCACTGTCCCCTTGCCACACAATCTTGGGTATGTTGTTTGTGTACTCACCAGGCTCTGGTATGTCTGTTAACCCATGGACGCTCGCTGGTGGTAGGATGTCCCGCACCTTCTCCTCCCAGGTCCTGAAGTAGACTGATTTGGCAGGAGGGCCACCACCGGTGCACTGACTCAGGGCGTGATCTTTTTCGATGAGTTTCTTGACCCTCCTGCGCACGTCATACCACTTGTTCTGGATATCGTCCTTTGTGCTCCTTGCTGGTGCTTGTGCATTCACCTTGTCCACAATCCTCACCCACATCTTTGTTTTATGTGACATGGGGGTTCTTTGGACCAATACACCTAACAAACGTGGCTCTACTCTGATGATCTCGTCTACAAGCACTTCTAACTCACTATCTGTGAACTTTGGATTCTTCTTTGGGGGCATGGTGATGGGTGGTGGTGGTGAGTGATGTGTGTGTGAGGCTGCAAGTGAGGGTGGGTTGGTGTTGGTTATGCTGGCTGTATGTGTTTGTGATGTTGGATGAGGTGCTGATGGTGTGTGACTTGTGTGATGGGTGAGTTGTGAGTGTGTCAGTGGTTTATGTGTAATGGTGTTTGCTGCTGGCTGTGTCTCCTGTTTGCAAGGGATGATGGTAGTGATTGTAGTCCTTTATATATTTGGAGTTGTGGGTGTGTCTTTGTCCCAGGATTTTTTAATTGGTATTTATTGGCTTTGTCATTGCTTGTTTGGTCCTTTTTTGTCTTTTTTCCTTTGGGTTTTGTAGGCATGAAGGAGACGTTCATCTGACGGATACGGACGCTGATGTTGTCTCGTGCGGGCTTCTCCAACTCGTTCACGCTGCCTATCTTCTGTGTTTCATACGCGTCGGTCGCGAAGGTCTCTTTTGCTTGTGGGCCAGGTTTTCTGTGCATGTCGGTCGTGCGGCTTGGTCTCTGTGTGAGTCGGTCTGAGTTTCCACGCATTGCATCGTACTGCGTGGATCGGACATCGCGGGTACGGGTCGGTCTGGTTCATTCCGGGTTCGTGTCGGTCGGTGAAATTCGCGTCGGTTTTCCGGCCGGATCACTATTTTCCCTACAGCTCGGTCGTATGGCTTGTATTCCGTACGTGTCGGTTGTAATTCACACGCATTGCATCGTACTCCACAGGTCGTATGGCGCTGGTCCGTGTCGGTCGGTATCCGGTCTGGGTCCGTGTCGGTCGGTACGTTTTGCAGCCGGATTCGGAATCGGCCCCTAAATCTGCTTTAACATTAGATGGAATACCATAAGGGAAAGAGTCTAAAATTGAATTACATAAATACTCAAATTTAATAAAATCAGATTGAGGTAAACTAAATTTTGTTTGTAAATCTTCAAAGGATATGAAAGCATTGTTAGAATAGACATCTTTAAGATAAAAAACTACCAGCATTAATCCAAGAATTCCAGAAATTAACGGGGCATATTATCAAGCCAGGCGCTAAAATTATCGCCGTTTTGGCGGCAGAAAACTGCCGCTAAAACGGCGATAATGGGCTTGATAATATGCTCTATGGAATTCCAATTGAAGCCCAGGTTAGATGTCCTTCACATCTAACATGGGCTTCAATTGGAATTCCATAAAGCATATTATCAAGCCCATTATCGCCGTTATAGCGGCAGTTTTCTGCCGCTAAAGCCGCGATAATTTTATCGCTTGGCTTGATAATATGCCCCAACATTTCTATTCAATTTAATAACATTACTATGCCATAATGACAAGTCTTCAGTATTGAAAATAGGAGATAGAAAAATTGATTCCAAGTCATTAAAAAATTAGTTTAGTGGATTTAATAATAACAGATTGGTGAACATTTTTTGATTTATTAGACATGGTTAGCAAGGTGGGTAATGGAAAAGGATTTACTATAGATTTCTCTATATGAAGCCAAGTAGGAGGATTATTGAAAAAGGAAGGATTAAACCATATGGAACTTTGTTTTAATATAAATGCTTTGTGATATGGAAAAAAGTCAGGCAAGCCAAATCCTGCATTGCATTTGGGTATTTGTAATTTTTTATAACCAATACAAGGTGACTTATTGTTCAAAGAAATTTGGAAAGAAGTTTATCAACATCTTCATAAAATTTTTATGAAAATTGAGTAGGAATGCAAGGGTATGAAATATTTTAGGAGCAATAGTCATTTTAATGGAGTCCATTCTACCCCACCATGAGAGATAAAGTGAAGACCATTTAGATGTTTTATCTTTAATATAATTTAAGATAAAATTACTATTCAATGTCAATGTTGATTTAATAGAAGACAAAAATAAAATACCAAGATATTTTAATTGATCTTTTTGCCAAATAATATCAGTCATAGGTAACATATCATGAGTACAAAAGATGTTTAAGTGAAATAATTCAGTTGTATTAGTATTAAGTTTATATCCAGAAATTATGGAATATTTTGCAATAATTTCTAAGAAGGAGGGAAATGAGGATATAGGATCACTAATAAATAAAAACAAATCATCAGCATAAGCTAAGGTTTTGATAGTAACATCTTTTATCGTGATTCCTTTAATATTATCACATTTTATTATATAGGTAAGAAAAGGTTCAATACCAATGAGAAATAAAAGCGGAGAAAGGGGGCAGCCTTGTCATGTGCCTCTAAAAAGGGAAAATTGACTTGAAACTTGGCCATTGATAAATAAACGAGCAGTGGGAGCAAAATATAGAGCAGAAATCATGCGAATAAATGTGGGACCAAAATTAAATGACAACAAGGTCTGAAATAAAAATTGCCAATTAATTTTATCAAAAGCTTTCTCTGCATCCAAAGCTAAAATTCCTGAGGGTGAAGTTAAAGTGGAACTTTGTTCAATAACATGTAATAAGGTTCTTGTGTTGTTTGTAGAGTATCTATTCTTCATAAAACCAGATTGATCTGGGTGCATAATAGAATCCAATACACGGGCTAGTCTAGAAGCAAGTATTTTAGCATATAATTTACAGTCTTGTTTAATTAACGATATAGGACGATAATTTGAAACAAGAGTGGGGTCTTTATCCAGTTTGGGGAGTACAATAATTAAAGCATCAGTAAAAGAACCTGAGATAGATCCTGAAGAACCAAAAAAGGTAAAAAGTTTAAATAAGTAAGGCAAAAGTTGTGATTGAAATTCTTTATAAAACTCAGCTGGGATACCGTCATGACCAGGAGACTTATTTTCTTTAAGAGACTTTATGGCTGATAAAATTTAATCTGTAGTAATGAGTAAGTTCAGTCCAATTTTATCTGATTGTGAAATCTTGGGCAAATCACATGTAGTTAAAAAAGAGTCAAGTAAAGAGACATCATGAAAATCGGGCTTGTTATATAGTATAGAGTAAAAATCTAAAAATTCTTTAACGATATCATTGTGAGATAGTGCAATTTTGCCATTAGGGCCATGAATTGAAGTTATTTGAGTTTTATTTTTTTTATACGTAGATAATTAGCTAAAGGTTTCCCAGATCTGTTGGCGTTAAAACAAAATTTAGCTTTAGAATTAGAGATTTGGATGCCAGCTCTTTTACTAAGGATTGAGTTAAATTCATATCAAAGCTTTTGTAGTTTGACTCTGTACTGAAAATCATTGAACACAATAAAAAGTCTCTCAAATTTCGCAATTTGTTTTTCCAAATTTTTGATATTTGCATTAAATGTTTTATTTTCGTAGGCCATAATAGAAATAGTTACACTCCTAATGTAAGCTTTAAAAGCATCCCATCTATTGACCATAGAAGTGGAATCTTCAGGGCTGAGTAAAATATAATCATGAATGACACTTAAGAGTTTTGGTTTATTATGTTCATTAAGAACAAATCCAGTATTCATACGCCATCTAGATTGTTTTGTAAAAGTTGAATTTAAAATCAAAACAAAAGAAATCAAGGCATGGTCTGAAATATCAATATTACCAATTTTAGGAGTTATTACAGACTGGATTAATTGTATGGAGATTAATAGATAATCAGTCCTAGAATGTGAATTATGTGGGTTGGAAAAGAATGTAAAGCGTTTTTCTGTAGGGAAATGCAATCGCCAACTAGTTTGGTGGTTTGAATAAATGATTTAAAAGCATGAAAAACCTTAGGAGGGCGAAATTTAATACTAGATAGTCTATCTAGTAATGGGTCAGCAATAACATTAAAATCACCTCCAACAATTACAGGAACTTTACCCAACTTTAGTACCTCGGTAGTAATATTAGACCAAAAAACAGGGTCAATTGCAGTAGGGCCATAAACATTAAGTAAAAATATGACTGAATCATGAACTTTAATTTTAAATATTATATATCTCCCATCAGCATCCAAAGTTTTACTTATAACTTGCCAATGTAGTTTTTTTGCAAAGAAAATAGCCACACCATTTTTTTTCCCATTAGCAGACGAAGAAACAATAGTATTCACTCACTTTTTCTTCATATAATTTAAGATTTTGTCATCTATATGAGTCTCTTGAACAAAACAAATATCTGCCTTACAACTACCTAAATAATCTAAAATGTTTGTACGCTTAACTGGATGACGTAATCCTTTAACATTTAATAAGACAACTTTAATATTGTGAACATTAGCCATAATGAAAAAAGAGAGAGTAAGAAGTCAAGAAGAGGAAAGGAAGAGATAGAGAAAGAGTATGACAAAATTGTAGCTCCAGGACTAGTAAAAGGACAGGAGGAAATTAAAACAAGGAAAAAAAGGACAATCAGAGTACATAAATATCAAGAATGAAACGCACACACGCTTTACAAGCATGACCGGAACCGTTGGTAAGAATAAACCATTAATTTGTCAGAAAATATGTAGTTAGCTGTAATCAAGTATTAGAGTCATGAGTATCCATGGAGTGCTGCGATTGCTGATCCAAAAACTGTCTTAATTCATCAGGACGATGAAAAGATTTTGAAAGATTGTCTTTCCAGATACGCATTGTTGAAGGATCAAAAAGACCATATTTGAAACCAAAACTTCGTAGTTGAGGACGAAAAGCAGTGAATTCTTTGCAAATTGAAACTGTCTCCTTAGCAAAATCTTGATGAATAAATATTTTATTCCCATTGACCATCAAAGAAGGGATTTCTCGTGCTGTTTTTCGAATCAAAACCAGGTGGTGATGTCGGAGAACTTTGAATATCATTTGTCGAGGTTTAGTGTGTTGAGGATTGCGATGGGAAGGAATCCTGTGGGCCTTTCAATCTCAAGTTTTTCTGGAAATTTAATTTGTAGAAGGCCAGGAATCAGATTTACCAAATATAATCTGCAGTTGGTACCCTCAACATCCTCTGGCAAATTAAAAATGCGTAGGTTGTATTGTCTGTTGCGATTTTCCATATCTAAAAGTCGCGTAGACATAGGTGATATTTTCGCTACAAGTGGGGTAAAAGTCTCTGGCTTAGCCTGATGATTTTCTATTTTAATTGAATTATCAGAGATTTTCATTGACAAACTCGCCATTTCCTTTTGCACATTTTTAATCTCTGGTGCAATAGAATCTGTGTTAATACGAAGTGCTTGAATTTCTTCTAATATTAGGGATAATGAAGGTTCTGATGACTCAACCACTTTTGATTTAATTGGCGGAGGAGAAACCTGCTGTCGCCTTTTATTATGAATATTATTTTTATTGTCCATTTTCTTGTATTAAGAATTAAAATTTGTAAAAAATAGAAAGATTGGAGAGAAATATGAAAGTAGCAGTGAAGAAATCCTTAATATGGCTGGTGCAGCAGCTAAAATGGGTTGTGGGAGTGGCTAGGCCCAAGCCAGGCCCTTTCCTAAAAGATTACTCCGCCCCCTGACTAACAAGCCTGGCTGTACCTGAAGGCAGAGCTGGAAGCAGAGGTTAGGAGAAGAAAAACGCCACTTTCGCCGGTCAAAAACGAGAAAAACCACATCACTCCACAGGTACTGGCTTTATCAATTCAGCGACCTCATTTCAGCAGCAATTCTGACAGAAAATCGTCGTTAATCGGTAAAAACGGGCGAGAATGCGCCGGAGCTCACCGGGAGGTGGCCATCTTGTATCGCGCGCTCGCGCGTCTCCCCACATTTGTTCTTTTTCAATTGACTAAGTGTGCGACAGACCCAGGTGGCATCTCCCTCGATTTCAGGACACAGTTTCATTAGAGCACAACAATCTCAGTTCTTTCTCCATAGGTCTGGAACAAGACCAACTTCATCTTCCCCTTCATGGAAGACACCACGTCATTAGAGGTCCAGCCTCCTGCACCAGCTTAAAGAGCCCAAGTTCACCCCACAGCCTTTACTCCAAGGTAATATCACTCTCCTGCAGCACTCCCCTGAAAATAACTATGTTGCGTGCAGATTTTCCACTAATACTTCTAGGTGGAGCGCAACATCTCTTCACTTCAGTCTTGTACTTCAATAATGCCTCTGAAACTAGCAGCTCTGGTCACACTGCGCTGGGTACCTTTCACAATGTGGTCATGGAAGACACACGCCATATTTGTTTACTCACAGTGGGCACCATAGAACCAATGATGAGCGTGTTGCCATGGAGCCCACAGGGTGGCATAATGGATTTCTATGCTGTGTTGCTCACGGCAGCTGCGCTCTGACCTCTTTGCAATCTTGTGTCTGTAGACGGTGACATCACACACAGAGGCAAAGCATATTACTCTTCACACCATCACAAGCTCTAACAGTATATTTTTGAAATACAAACTGAGACAACCACGAACACTCCAAGTGCAGATGTTAACACACACAAAAGGGGACATTGAGAGGATAAAATACCTGTAACTCCAACTCCACTACACCTCATTTTGTACTATAACATGAGCATTACAGGCAATCTCCACCCCTGGTTCACTCTGTCTTCCAGCTGACAGGTATTTTCTCCTAGTACTAATATTTAATCCACAATCTACATGAGGGTTGATCACTGTTTACCAGAACATACTGCCAAAGCTCTGGCTAAAGATATATGATATGGTGTATTCATTTATTTCCTATACTTAATTCCTTACAATCCTTTCCCACCCTCCTCATTGGGTTCCTCCTACCCAGCAGCAAGTGCTGACAACACTTGCCAGTGGATCTGAAGGTGGGTGGCCCCAGACTAGTCCTCCATAGTCATAGGACCTCCCTCCATCTCTGGGTAGGCCTCCTCCTCTGTAAGAAATGGCTCTTTACTCCCACCAGAGGCTTATTGCATCTTCATGCAGGTTCCCTTATCAACGGGTCCCCAAAATGTTGCAAATGGATGTCAGGGTCTTCATATAAGAGTTGGAGACCACTCAGGTCAGAGGTAAGTACTTTTGCTACATGTTAGGCACTTAGGTTACAGCAATTGGTAATAAGTCCGGTTATGGCTACTGTCTCCCTCCAAATGTAATTCTCTCTCAGCAGCCATGTCCCATACACACCAACATTCCATTACATCATTCCCTCTCAGCATTCCAGACACCAACTCTAACATACAGGCAATGGGGAAACACAAGATAATACCTCCCCTGAGCTCCTCAGGAGAAGCTGGTGAAGATAAATATTCAGTCCTTCTTCAAATATGGTTTCTTCGTCATCTCCAATTCACACATTTAAAGCATTAACAACTCTAAACTGGAAGTTTAGCTATACATTACCTTAACTCAAAACTCCCTTGACCAGAGTTTAACAAAATCATTAAATACACATGTCACACACACACAACAAACACACAGCTATTCTGACAGCATTACCAAAGCCCCTCTGGAAGACTCATGTGAACTGGGGGTGTGAGGTGACCAAATGTCAAGCAGAACAAACCTAAAATGGCACAGGATGGCACAGAACATGAAAGCACTCATTCTTATATGTCTTATATGTCTTAGAAATGAGAAAATGAATCCAGTAGCTGAAGACTTTCGTGGGAGGCTTCTGACCTAGAGTCCCGGCTCATGAGACACAAAAAAGGTAAATATGCACTAGCGAAGTCAATAGGTCTACTCCATGGGAGAGCTGCTGGCTCTGCCAATGTTTTTAGGCAAGTTGAATAGCAGCGCAGCTGCCTTGCAAAATAACTTGCCATGTCATGTCACTTTATTCTTTATTGCAGGCAAAAGGCATTGCAAAGGGAACAAGGAGTGTGCGACACAGAGGGTGTAGTAGAAAAAATCACTAAAACACGGCCAGAGGTGTCTGCGTCAAAGTACATTTGTTTTCATTGCCGGTGGGTTTGGAGAGCAACATGGACTATGAGTGGGGGCAAGCAACAACACATAGGGCGGGGAAGTGCAGTAGGGGGCTGTAGGAGGCAAACAAGAACATGAGTGCAGAAGGGAGTGAGATAGGCCAAGCAAAAACATGAGGGGGCAGATTTATGAGCCCCTTGCGCCACTTTTGCGTCACTTTTAACATGGGAAAAGTGACGCAAAAGTGGCGCAAGGGGCTCATAAATCTGCCCGGAGGTGTGGAAGGAGGCAGGAGAGGGTAAACGACAACATGGAGGGCAGGAGGGGCAGGAGAAGGTAAACAACAACATGGAGGGCAGGAGGGGAAGCAACAACGTAGAGAATGGGAAGGAGGAAGGAACATCACAGAAAGCAACAGGAGGGTGGGAGAGGGCAAGCAATAATTCAGGCAGCAGGAGGCAAACAACAAAGCAGATAGGAAGAGAGGAAGAGAGGAAGGAAGCAGGAATGGAGGAGAGGGATGGAGGCAAGCAACAGGAAGGACACAGGATTGGAGGGGACAGATGGGAGTAACCAATGTGAAGACACATGCCCTCTCGTGGAGTGCTACAAAAAAGTAGCACCCAAAGGGCAGTGGAGGGACATAAGTACCTTAGCCATGCTCCAAGGGAGGGTCGAACAGAAGAAGAAGACTTCAAGACTGCACACAATAAATCAGAAGCAAGCAAATAGGAGTGATGATGAAGCCAACCAATAGTGAGCAATGGGTGGATTTAAGCTGACTGTATTCTAATAAAATGTATTACAAGCGACAGTTCATGCGCTATCTCAGGTGAGACCAAACAATGGAACAGAGAGGGGATACTTAGGACTGTGATGAGGAAGAGGATGTTAAGAGTCAGTTCCATGGACGGTGCCTCTGTTATAGTAGAGGAGTGTTTCCCCACTGAAATGCCCCCAGAGATGGAAAAATAAAATGGTAATGAAGTTAGTTCATTACCATTTTATTTTTCATCACCCTGTCTCGAACATAGTGTCAGGATGGGGGCGAGGCCACTTCTGAATGGCAACAGCAGCAGGGAGGAGGGTGGGCTGCCTTTTTAATTTTCTTAAAGTGTTCATGTCTCTTTGGCCAGCCGTCTTGCGACATCCAGCCACACATGTACACTTTAAACCTCTTCAATCCAACTATTGTTAGAAATATCAAAAATCTCGAGTGCTCTTGTGAGCGCTGTTAGAGGACACTCCCACCAATCCTGGCGCTGCTCTGCTGCTGTGAGAGCAGCTCCAGGATTGGTTAAGAGAGTTAGCTGGGGCCCTGGATCTACGAGGGAAGAAGACGGTGCAAGGACGATGCAGCACTACTTTTTAATGTTATTTACTTAATTGTTTTCATTTTATAATACCTCCCTCCCAATTGTCTGCCTCTCCACTCACCGAAGTTGGCAGCTGCCACTGGTCAGTTCATATGAGCTAGATAAGCCTGTGGAAATGACGAAAGTCAAATACTTCTATGTCTTGCAGGGAATTCTGCAATATCGTCCTTGTCCATCTTCATAACTCTCTCTTTCTTTAGAAACATTCACTTCTACAAAGACACTTGTATTGCTCTTCTCATGCTGCCTCCCAGTAGCCTATGTCTTTTTAACTGTGGTCCTAATCTCACCATCTGTCCTGCCCTGGATGTCACCCAAAGCAGTTTCCCAACTTTTTCCACAACCACAAAATCTACATTTACCTTTTGTCAAGATGATGATTTTCCCATAGATCATAGGCAAAATGCCAAATTTGACTTTTCTGGGCCCTATTTTCCTTGTTAGTGGCTCTCAAAATCCTCTTCTTGTGCACGGACTCTTGTCTCCAGGTACATTTTGGTATTGAGATTTCTATTGAAAATGGAATCATTCTGTGTATGTTATTCTTTTAAAATGTGGTACTTTTTCCCTAAGTAGAAATGAAGGGGCTGATGTATCAAAAATATTTTCTCTTGGAAAGCCTGCACTGCACAAGGAGGCAGGCAAAGAGAGAGCAACACAAAATACACACGTTGCAAATATGTGAAAACCTGAAGTTAAAGTGGTGACAGAATGCCATAGACGCTCTTTTAGATTCACGATGCCTTTCTTTTGCTAGTCAGTATATTCCGGGAATGGAAGCAGTCCCGGCCTGTGCAGGTAATCGCGGTGGGGCGGGGCGGGGGGGGGGGGGTGGAGTCGATAGACGATGGAATAGGATGTATTCATTTGTTTCATTTTTCCTATTCCATGATCTGTCGACTCCCCCACCCCCGCCCGCCTCACCTCCGCCCCGCCACGCTTACCTGAACTGGCCCCCAATGAATGGAAGGTGTTAGGGACTGCTTCCTCTGTGCGTGCTGGGTCACCGGTGGCAAAAGCAGGAAAGTGTTGCATTGAAGGCTGCATGCTGCCCACGATTTTCCTTTCATGTTGAGCCTCTTTTTAAGCTAGTGTATTCCCTCTCGATGTAAAAGCCAGGATCCTCACAATGGGCAACATGTATCAAATAAGCATTTTGCGATTACAAAATATCGATTTTTACCGAATTGCTATTTGGTAATCGCAAAATGCTATGTATGAATTGCCAAAGATTTAGCGTTTCCTTAATATTACCTAATAGCAATTTGGTAAATAGGTAATTGATGTGAGTTAATACTATTCCCATTGTTCCTTGAGGACTAAAGTCCCATAGGTGCGAATGGTTTTGCATTAGCTAATTTGCGATTACCTAATTGGTCATTGCAAATTAGGTAATGCAAAGCCAAGGGTGCCTGGGAGCCTAAGGCCCCCCTGAAGCACACCCCCCCCCCCAAAAAGAAAATGTGTGCACTAGTAAATTTCACACATGCCCTAAGGGCAGGTTTGTGTTACATGGCACAATTTGCACATGGTTAGCATTGACTCAGAGTCGATGGTAATAGCATTTTCATAAATGCACAGTTTGCATTTAGAAAATGCTTGGTACATGTGCTAAGTGAATCGCAAATTGCGAATCCCTATTTATTGTCACAATTTTAGGTAATCTCTTTTTTTTGCAATTACCTAAAATTGCAACTATAAATCCTTTCATACATCTTCAACGGCTATTTTGCATTTGCAAATAGCTGAAATTTGGGATATGCACTGTTTGCGAATGCAAATTGTTTCATACCTGTGGCCCTAGGTTTCTAGAAGAAACTGGGGTCACCATGCCAGCACTTTGAAAAAAGGAATGCAGAGATGTATATCTGCTCTTTCTAGCAGGCCTCAATTTCTGCATTTAAGACCATCCTCAAAAGAGCCTGCCTCATGAATATTTATAATGCACGATTTATGCTGGTGCTCTTAAATGTCCCCTTAACGCTGTGCAATAGTGATACATCTGGCACAGCGGAAATACTTGGCCCAGTCGCATAGCAGATGTTTTGCCAACACAGTACAGCTATATGATATTCTTGGCATATATTTTCATAGCTTTTAGTAAGCTGGTCTGCACTCCTGGTGGCTCTTGATGAGAGCTGCACAGCTATGATGTGTAGAGCACAGCTTCATTTATTCAATAATTGAGCTCAATTTATTTACAGAATTAGAGAAGTTTGATACATTATTTAAACAGTATCCTCCCATTGTCGCTGTGTTATTGGTGACAAATGGAAAGGCATGCAACTCACTAAATGTCAACATCATCACATAACGTTACTTCGTATATTAGGATATAGCATGTGCTGATTGTATAGCCGGGGTAATAACATGATTTTATGGATGAGGTCAATTGCCAGAGCCATAGCACAGCGGCGCAGCATTAAGTTACTGTAAGTGATCTTCATTTTAACACCTTCCTGATGGTTTCAGAATGTGCTGTGGTATGACAGCATTCTGATAACTAGGAGTGCTCAAGGTTTAGGAGGCCTGCTTGGCTGATGTGATTTTGACCAGGAAACCAGGCACAAGGCATCCGCAAGAGCTTAACAGAACTTTCCCTGAGGTTCCTTGATCTGGTCATTGTGCAGAAGCACAGGATTCATCACAGGTCTGGTGCCACCATATACTGGTTCAGGAAGGAGGCATCTGTGCAGCCTAATGAAGCTTCCACTGTATTCTTGTCTGAGTTTGACATGCCAGAGCAGAAAAAGACTCCTTCCTGGTCTGAAGGCACTCAGGTCTGGGTTGGAATCTTCACTCTGTCCAGAGCCTGGAACTTTAGCCCGCGATGGTGGGAAGGCCTAAGGCACCCATTCAGTCTTCAGAGATCTCTCACTACGGACTGTTTAACAGAGTTGCACTATGTCCCTTCCTAGATCTGCCAGCCCATTCAGTCGGCCACTGGTGTTTGAGGGTTTAATCTACAGTCTTGGAACTGAGGTCTGGGTAGCCAGGGTGTTTTGAGCCGCCTGAGCCGGCTGGATGACTTCAGTAGATCTCAGTGAAATACCTACTTTGCTTTTTATGAAACCCTGACCAAGAATTGGATTGGTTACAATTTGTTAGCATCAGGGGCCACAAAAACAAGTAGTGCACTTGGGGCAATGCGTCCATGCTCCCATTCCGAAGACAATGGCACTTTGCTCGGGCCCAGAGTCTGGCTATCAGGAACACTGTGGTATCATTAGGGTTTAGGGGTGATCAGACTTAAAGGCACTCAGTCATAATCCCACACAAGACAGCTTTGACTCACTCGTACTTCTGCCAACCACATACATAAAATATCTGAATCTGTGTTTCCTCTTGTACTGAACAGGATTACTATTCCAACGGCACATCATTAGTAGGATAAAACTAATCAGTCTCATGGTGGTCTAAACTCAGCTCACATCACCCATTAGTGAGTGAACATTCCAACGCTTGATGAATCCTACCTCACAATAATAGGAAGAGCCAACATCAAAGGATCAAAAAGCTGTGTTGCTATGAGTGCTTGGCCACCACCAACCAAGTAACTTTTTTTCTACTTGAAACCTAAAAGAGAAATTACCAAATATGCCCACAGGAGTTGGGTCATGACAACAATAACAACATAGAGCAACCAGGAGGATCAGGTTTCAAATCAGTATCTTTTCAAAATCTTCTTTAAAACAATAATACTATTCCTACGCTGCCTGTTGTGGCCAATCAGCAACTCAAACATTCTTTTTATGGGGCTAATAATAATTAGACTGAATGCATTACTTAACAAAATATATATATTTTCTTTCATATTTTGAAAACTAATGAGAGACAAGCTGCACAAAATACACCAAAAACATGTAGTTTTAACAAAACTAACAGGCCGCCTGCTTTCTATTTGGTATGGTTGATTTATCATGTTTATCCTGTCAGTGTCCTTTACTGGCTCTGCACCAGAAAACATACAATAGCAACCCAATGAAATTGGGGTATTGGTGTACATGAGACCATCAGCTTTATTTACGGGGGTTGTCTGGTGCACTTTTTTCCTCTTCACCAGGAAAAGCTTGGCAGCCCAAAGAGAAAAAAATTACCGCACAACCTGGGAGAAAACTCCAAGGATGTCATGGTAATTAGTTTTTGTTCAAGAGAAATAAATTCCTGCTTTGGGAGTTTGTTTTATCAAAATTAAAATGTTTTCCTGAGTGGCTGTATAAAACATGGTGGTCGCTCAGAGATCTATCACTGTTTTCAAAGAAGCTACTGTGTCAGACGCCCCTCTGAAGGCATAGAGATCTTTGCCAGGCAGACAGAGATCTAAATATGGCTTGGCGGATTGCAAACCATCTGCCAAATTTTAAATCAGACCCAAATTGCTGCTTTGTCTAAAGGGATTGGTTGCTCATGCAGTACTGTTGTACTCCTGCATCACAAACACACTGTGTGGTCAATCGTTCCGCAGTAATGCCACATCATTTTACATAGTGAAAAGTGATAACGTTACTGTAACCCTGTTAGACATGGCCCTTTTAGCTGGTTTCTCCACAAACATTTTGCCTTATGCCTCCTATGTTGTGGGCCCTGTTTTTGTTGGCAATAGGAATCTGGGCACTTTACCACTGCTGATCAGTGCTAAAGTGGATATGCTCTTTGTGTAAATTGTGATTATGATTGATTATCCATGATTAGCAGATTTGCTTTACTGGTAAGTTCCTAGTAAAGTCAAGGTGCGCCAGGGCTTGTAATTAAATGCTGCATGTGGGCTTGCAGCACTGGTTGTGCCACCCACATGAGCAGCCCCGTAAATGTGTCTCAGACCTGCCACTGCAGTATTTGCATGAGCAGTTTTAACTACCATGTCGACCTAGTAAATTCCCCCGCTTGCCAGGTCCAAACCTTCCCTTTTCTTAAATGTAAGGCATACAACAGGTAGGCCCAAGATACCCCATTGGCAGTGTGCAATGTATGTGAAAGGTAGGACATGTACTGGTATGTTTTATATGTCCTGATAGTGAACTTCTGTGTATTTCGTGTTTCAGTATTGAAATGCTGTCTGTCCCATAGGTTAACAAGGGAGCTGCTATGTAACATTTTACAAGTGCAACTTTCCATTGGGACAAGATGGAGAAATGAAGTTCAGGCTCTATGAATTCAGAACTTAATGACACACCTTTTAGTACAGGTGGTTTCTAAACGGTGTGTTTGTAAATCCCACAGTGCCTCTGCTTGTTGTGTATTCACCATCTGGTTTTGGAGTGACAGGAGCTGGAGATTTGCATTCACTCTAGACAGTCACAAGGAGGTTGCCTTGCCGGGGTGATTTATAGCTAGGCTGAATAGACCTAGTCTTCATTTAGAGTGGTGAGAGGAGTTTCGCTAGCACCTGAAAAGCCTGTGTCTCCTTTGCACAATGCTGTCTCTACCCTGTGTGGTCAAGCTGGACCAGGGTGGACGGTACTGGTTAGGACTGAGTTCAGAGACTATGAAGCACAGAGAACAATGAGAAAATGGGGTATTAGTATTAGACCTTAAACCCCAACACTTTAGATTACTTCTGGACCAAGAGGACCCAGCCAAGGAAAAGAGCTGAAGAGCTGTGTGAGGAGAGCTATCTTTTCTGTGTGAGGGGTGGGTTGGCCTGCAGATGATGCTTCTGTCTGTGGTTGAGAGAAAGGAATGACTCCATTTGGCCTGCCTGCTGTGGTGTCATGCTTGTGAAGAATCTCCAAGGACTTTTGCGTGATTGCCATCCTGTTGAAAGTCTCAGGGAGATAAAAGGCTTCAAGAATGATCCTTGCTACGTTTAAAAAGAACCTGCCTGGAAGGAGAGCTGTAAAAGCTGTGTGAGGCACGCAGGCCCATCTTTGTGTGTGGTAGGACGGCCTGCAGTTGGGGCTCCTGTCAGGAGCAGGAGAAGGACTGGACTTTCTTTACCCTGTTATTCAGTAAGCGTGGGTTGAGCGCTTCATTGGGGGCACAAGTGTGTGGAGAGTACTTCCTCATCACGAAGAATCACTCCAAACTAGGACTGGAGAGCGCTGTGGTTATCCGCTCCCAGCATGTGCTGAGCGGTCCCCCCATGTGTTGTTAGTAATGGGAGGGGACAGCTGGCTGTTACAGAAGTGCTCTACCCCTACCAGCAGCTGGTGCGTGAGTCTGCACCCCCGCAATGATGAGAACGTAAGTGAGGTGAGCTGACGGAGACTTCGCTCTGAATCCTGCTTTTGTCCTGCCAGAGCTGCAGGCCGAGGAAGCGTCTGGTGAGTGGGTGCGCTCATCAGTCTCTGCCGCAGCCTCAAGGAAAACCTCGTGGATTGGGCGACGTGGCCCAGTAGTCGCTGAGGGGGAAGCAATGGACCATGTTGGCAGGGGTAATGGACCGCTCCGCTACACCTCTTTTAGAGAGTGAAGCACACCGGCCCTCGGGAACCCACTCTCAGAGCCGTCCTCCTCCAGGAAGGAAAAAGCAGAGAGCTGCGCACTGAAGGGGCAGTGCTGTCTGACCTAGTTGGGGTCTGAGGCAGTCCGGATGACTTCTGACTCACCCGGAGGTTGGGCGAGGCAATCTACTATGGGCAGCTGTGTGGGGGGACCCAGCGAGGTCTCTCCCCAATCGGCCGGCTTGGACTTAACTGCCAGAGAGCTGGAGGGAAAGGAAGGCTCCCTGCTGTGTTTTTGGTGTATGTGTCCCCCCCTTGTTGGTACATGCCTGAGGGGGGAGCCACGTGGCTGCATTTCTCGATGCCTGCCTGGTTTCAAGGAGCCACAATGAAAACCCACCTGAGTGCTTCCTACACACCAGAAACAATTACCGTCATCCGCATGATGTTGAGGTGGGAGTAATATGCCTATTCTGCTTCATGTACAGTGATATTTGGTGACTCATGGACAGCGATTTATGGTGATTCAGGCACAGTGATCCGTGGTGCTGTATGTATGACCTAACTGTTGCATTCCATGCCCTAATGCTATGATTTATGGCGTTTACACCTAGCAATGATAGGATAATAAAAATCAATTTTAAAAAACTGCATGTTATGTGCAGTGATGGTACTGTTTCCTGTTGTGTGCAACCTATAAGTATTTACCTGATTGCACTAATTGCACTGTTATGTCAATTGCCTAGTTGCCAAAATGATTTATGTGATTTTGGTGTATGTGTTTTGCATACAATATATGAGATATTTTTTATATAACCTTGTGGGGAGTCTCTTTTATGGTGTGAGTAGTGTGTCACTGGTATGTGTGTGTATATTTTGAAACGTTAAACACATTGCCTCAGGGGTAAGCCTGACTGCTCTGCCAAGCTACCAAGGGGGTGTGCAGGAGTTATATTGGATGTGTAACTCCCTTATCCTGACTAGAGTGGTGGGTTCTGCCTGGCTGAGGTGCATACCTTAGCCAACCAGAAACGTCATAACAAGCCCCCACTATGCATATGTAACTGTTGAACCTCACACCTGAGTTTTTCTCAATGACGATCCCAGTGTAATTCTGCGAACTTCAAAAGGTAATATTGCACCTGAGCAAGCTTAATATTCACTATTATATTTTGCTTTCTTTTGTGAAGAATTGAATCTCATTTTCCTTTTTGCTATTGGACCCAGGTTTTCACCTCTGATGAAAGTGTGGCGGACACCAATGACATAGTAAGTACATGTTTTACTCAATAATTTTTGCTCTAATTATCTACGAAAAGACAGTTTCCAGTTTGGTGTGGGTTAGATATATCAAGTGAGATTTCCTAAAAAAAGTAGAAAATCCAATAATGCTTCTTGTTCTTTATGAGAGGTTGTTTATTGTCACAGGTGATTTTCCTACTCTCCAAGAATCCCTGAGGACTTTCACCCTTTGATCAGTTCATTCTATCTCCCCCATGACAACTTCTGATTTTCATCCACAAATTTTAGGACTTTTCGTAGTCTTAACTCAAAAATCAAACCCAGAACATTTGGTAAATTATCATGAAGTGGTCCATTTCCCGATATCTTTTTTTTCAGGTGGGGGACTTATTTCTCTAACTGCAGTGTCAGAGACGTCTATTGCCTTATTAACCCATGAACAGTAGGATCACGTCATACTCTTCCTTATTCTCAGTGTCAGCTTCCATTTGGTTATTTCCAGTCACTTCGTGTGGACGTCACTAGCCAGTAACGGTACTGGACGGCCAAAGGCCCATCACTAGATAAGGTCAGTATAATCAGTCGTTGACATACATTGTGAAAATGCCCAGGGTCTCTTGTTTAGGGAATTAAGTGAAATTTTAGGAAAATGGCGCATAATTACACATTTTGCCACTTGGCGCTATATATTAGCCAGAATAAAGCAATTACTGTGAACAACAGTGGGTTGAATTCTAGTACTCCCGGGCAAATGAGCAGCCCTACACTACAATTAAAGAGGAACACAGTGATTAAGGCCGGACGCTCTACCACGTGACTACATCTTAAAACGTGTTAGACTAAGAACTCAAAAACTATGGGCCCGATTCACAGAACTAACTTAAGACAAAATCCTAAACTTACTACCATTTTCGTATTCACAGAAGGCATTTGCTCATTTTGGTATTCACAGAAGACACTTACTCATTTCGGTATTCACAGAAGTTAGGAGTTCTAAGTTTAGGACTCCTAAATGCCTTCTGTGAATACCGAAAGTCTTAAAATTAGGATTTTTCTCAGTTTAGGAGTCCTAAAGTTAGGACTCCTAACTTTACTACTACTAAATTGAGAAAAATCCTTATTTTAAGACTTTCGGTATTCACAGAAGGCATTTAGGAGTCCTACACTTAGGAGTCTTAACTATACTACTACTAAACTGAGAAAAATCCTAATTTTAAGACTTTCGGTATTCACAGAAGGCATTTAGGAGTCCTAAAGTTAGGACTCCTAACTTCTGTGAATACCGAAATGAGTAAGTGCCTTCTGTGAATACCGAAATGAGTAAGTGCCTTATGTGAATACCAAAATGGTAGTAAGTTTAGGATTTTGTCTTAAGTTAGTTCTGTGAATCAGGCCCGATAAGTATATTCTTCCAGGGACTTTGTGACATGGTTTTAAAAAAAAAAAAACTAAAAACAAAAGACAAGACGAAATTAGTAATTTATGAACGCAAGTTTTATA
Source organism: Triturus cristatus (assembly GCF_964204655.1). Lineage (NCBI taxonomy): Eukaryota > Metazoa > Chordata > Amphibia > Caudata > Salamandridae > Triturus > Triturus cristatus. The sequence continues at coordinate 1,085,107,096 of NC_140583.1, read as the reverse complement.
ATTGTTTTTATATTAAATGTGGATTGTAATAATTTTTATTAATTATGCAATAAATTGAATTGAATTGAATTGATAGTTCTCGCTAGCTATAATTTTGCCACGAACTGCGGTGGAATTGCGCAACAAGTCGTAATGGTATATTTTCAGGAATTTGGCATAACACATAATGTAAAATTGCACAATTTATGCAAATTACGCAGACAAATTAATATTTCGCCTGGACGTAATCCTGACCAGCGAGTCACTAATGTTTATCAATCAGCTAAAGTGCCTTGTGTGTCGACAATCAGTCACTATGGGCCTGACTCACTATGGGGCATATTTTCAAGAAATGGCGTTAGAATTATCGCCGCTTTAGCGGCAGAAAACTGCCGCTAATGCAGCGATAATGGGCTTGATAATATGCCCTGGGGAATTTCTATAGAAGCCCATGTTCTGGTGTCAACATGGGCTTCTATTGGAATTCTCTGCGGCATATTATCAAGCCCATTATCGCCGCTTTAGCTAAAGCGGCGATAATTCTAACGCCACGCTTGATAATATGCCCCAAAGGAATTAATAAATCTGCGATAGCCAATTGTATTTACTTAGTGGGTGGGGGGGAGGGGGTGGCTACATCTCGCACATCACATCACGCAAAAATATTTTTCCCTGTGGAGAAAGAAGACCTTTACACGTTAAGCAAATCTAGGCCATAAGGAAAACAGCATAAAACAAGCCTCCCTAAACCTATCTCGACCCGTTGCCTAATTTGAATTTGATCTCCAGGATTTACCACCCCAACAACAAATTATATATTGGAAAAAACAAAAAAAGAAAATTGAACAACGAATCTAAGATCAGCTGCAAAACAATAACAGTCCCCTAGTTAAACAGTGTATACAAATCGGTTACACGGAGAACCAAATACAGTGGACTGTACTGGGTATCATAGTTAAGAATCGTAGAGGAGGTTGCACCGAACATCTTTTACTCCATTGACTACATAGACTTACATTGAAGTTTGACACCAATCCTTTCCCCTTCCCACCCAGAAATAGGAGTTATGCCAGGCCCTGGCTGGAGTAAATCTACGATGATTTCTAGGGAGCAAATGGAAAGGAAATGAGTTTTTGAATGCCAACAATCAACTATATTTTTAGCATTTCACTAAATTCTAAGACTAGCCACGGATTACAGTGCCCACTTCCCTTCCTTAGAGTGGGATTTATTGCTGTGAGATCTGTGGTAGAGAACTATACATAGATAGGTAGGTTCACACCTGCCAAGAAACATCTGGTCCATTCCTGACAGGCGTACATCAGCTAAATTCAATTGTAAACAAATATTTACGCACAATTCCTCCTTTGTGATTAGCCCCCAATCTGCTTATTCCTTGGCCCTCATTGGCCGGCCAGATGCACACATTTCAGCCCACATATAGGCTTAAGTATCGCACATGGACTTTCCTGCTTAATAAGAACACCTCCAGCCATTTCCTTTCATATTCCTTTCCTTTTATTTCTCTGGTTTGCTAACACTTTATCCATTCTTTAGACTCCTGCCCCTTCAGTTCAGTCAACGCATCAGACCTACAGAGACCTTTATCTAGGTTCATTTTTTTTATTTCTTTTTCTTTTATGTGACCTTCTAAAGGTGCATATTTAACTTGCTTCCTATCCTGTTAGGTAGGCTTTCTTGAAATGTATTTGATGCGCCATAAACTTAGCTTCAGCATATTTCACAGCAGTTATATTTAAGCCTATCATGTCAGCGAGGACTCATTAAATGGGAGAGTTAGTTATTGATGTCTGTATTCGGTCTGTAAGCCTCACACTTAAAGAGAGGTTCAAGTACATTTTTGATATTATCAGGAATTGCTAATAGTTTTACCACACTTGGTAATTATTGCAATCTGTCAGGTAGAGTTTATATTAGCTGTGCTTTGACAGGGCTTTCATGAGTTTTGCCATTATTTAAAGATGCATGTGTAGAGCCAGATTGTTACTGAGGCTAATGGTTTTGGCTGTCCCCAGCTTTACTGTTGTTTTACTGCATAACAAAGGCATCTTGCCTTAATTATGTTGGATTGATGAGTCATTAATTTAAATAATGAAAACGCGACCTTTCCTGAATGAGGAACCAAATGTAGTTCTGAAGGTTTTAGATTTTAAGATTGCTCCTGATCAAAGAATAAATTCACGGTTGTGTTGTCTTTTGTGAAAATTTGTACCTGATTTTCCCTTTTTCCAGTAGACCCAGCCTCTCTTGATGAACACGAAGAGGCCATCCAGGAATTTAGAAGAAGATTTTTCAGTAAATAGTTTTGCTGCATTAATCTATGAACCCCAAAACAACTTCCTCGATCAGTGTGTGTTAGCTACATCCAATGAGCTTCCTAAAATCAGAATAGAATTATGTAACTGTGTTCCATGTTTTGGCTTATTGTCCCTGGTGCTTTTCTTCCTCGTGGACAATCACTGAGGGCTCACACTGTTTTATCTGTATATTCCAATTTCCCTTAGACGGCCCCATCATCACTTAAAGTTCTCATCCATTTTGAACGACTCTTTAAAAAGAAAAAGAGAATGTTCATTAAATGCTCATACAGAGGTCCACTTCGCAAACCAAATATATCATACTTGCGTCTGCCCGCCCCCTGAATGACCAGACTGCATTTGAAACTGGTGTCCTGACTTGTTGACTCAGCTAACATCCCAATCTGGCATGTGCGCTGAGGACTAATCTTGTCCATGGTGAAGTCAAGTTTCAAAAAGTTTTCTGTTACCTTGAGGATGCACCACGCATGTCCAGTCCATGTCCTGGGTTGTTCACTTGAAGCAGTGGCGGCAGTGCAGCATATTTTGTGGACTGGTTGTCCTGAGAAGACCTTTTTCCTTTTCTAGGAGGAAGTGCCACTTACCGTCCCCACTCCTTTAAAGTTCCCTGAGATGTAGTACTCAGACCATTGCTTTGACATTCCATACATGTGACAAGTGCATGTATGCATGTGTCAGAGCCCCTTTCAGAGGGCTACATGGCAGCAGGGGTTACTGGGTCCCAATGGCGGCTTGTCCACTAAGATGGAGGAGCGTCACCCCACTGCTCTCTGAGCAGTTGAAAGAGGAAAAATAAAATTATAAAAACACAATGTTATTATCATTTTTGGAGCTGGGCTCCGTGGTGCCAGAACACTGCATGGGGAGGAGTGGTGAGTCTCTGTAAGAGCGCATGACACTTTGGCAGGCTGTCTCGGGCCGGCTCAAGCGTCACACACACTTTGCATGTTCTCCACCCTGGCTGCATTACAGCCTGGGTGGAGAACATGCCCAAGCTCCCACTGCCTGTCTGAGCACAGAACCACAGCGCTGAGACCAATCACAATGCAGCAATGTGATTGGTTATGGGGAGCCTGGGAGCCCAGTGCTTCCTGCTGCCGTACTCGAGGAAGATGAAGAGGACCGGGTAGAGGCAGTGGCTGGCGTGATTCCAGGTAAGTGTGTTTAAAAAGAACATCTTTTAATCTTTTTTATCCCCTCCGCCCCACCACTCCTGTCTAGTAGCAGGTGCTACTGCTGGGCCCCACGTGGGGGCGGGACCTTTATCGCCTGGGGACTAGCCTACTATGAAATCTGAGCACCTGGGCCAAGTACTACCCCTTAAGCACTTGACTCTTCATGGTAGTGCGGATCAAGCAGTCCAAGGCTTTCGTGGGGAGGTAAGGTGTCAGTGTAGATGTAAATATACAACTCAATGCTCTCTCCAACAACCCCCATAAATCAAGTCCAGCCTAATACTAAGCTTTATGGAACAACAAGTAATTATTACACACAACAGTTGAAATCCATCAGAGTGAATTAATCAATACAGTCCGTTCTATAGTTAATCCTAGCGCTTAGGGCGAATTCTCCTGAGTTCCTCCCATCTAGGCCCATTACCCTGTTCAGAAGTGTCTAGGTCGTATGTGCAACATCCTCTGCTCTAGGCTTCTGTTCACAAACTTCATAGCAAGTCCCAGCAATTCTCTGACATGGTTCTCACAAGTGGCGCATCGCGCCTTGATCCCCATTTCTTAATGAGCCCCTGCTTTATGCGTTCTTCCCAGGCGGTAGCAACAGTGTAACAGTCCCCTTCTATGCTCTGCATGTTCCGGTGAGTCATCGCTGAAGCAGAAGAGCTGCAGACTGGCGTCAGGTAGAGTAGCTTTGGCGACTCAGGGACCTTCTCTGGCGGTGGAGGACCCCTTTGGCAGGAGTTAGCACTCTGAGGGAAGGTGGGAGTCTCCTGATTCTTGCAGAATCCTCCTGGGAGGGCAGGTCCTTCTTTCTACAGCAGGTAAGATCCCCAATCTCCACTTTGATACCTCATCACAGTCTGTAAATGAAAGTATTATAAACTTTAGACAGATTTCGGTGAACTTTGTAAAACCTTTTTATATCTTTAATGACTTTTAAAAATAAAAAAAATAGATCATTTTTTAAATGTTCATACAGGGGTCCATCTCCCAATAGCCAAGCGCATTTTCCGTGGGTGTGCATTTTTATTCCTCTGTATCTAAAACTTCTCGATTTACTATCACTCATTCCTCCACCAGCAAGGACAAAGTAGCCAAGGGCCTTAGCATCCCTGTAATCTCATTTTAGATTTCTATGAAGTAGTTAAAACAAGGCATAAAGCAAGGAGCACAAATATTCTGCCTGGCACCTGCGGCTGATGTCACTGTCGAGGATCAGGGCCAGAAAATCAAAGATCTATCACATGATAAGGTCAGTATATTCAGCTATTGATAGATCTCTGTGAAAATGTTTCGAATATTCTTTTCAATACCGAGACAGTTATGTTTATCAGATAAATACCTCACTAGACACCCTTTGCAACTCTTGCACGTGAGACTATAGGCCCAATTCACAAAGAAAGTCATAAATCTACCCCTGAAGATTTAGATCTATGTGATGGTGTAGATGTACAACTTTCTGGAACTCACAAACCATCCTAGGAATGTGTGTAGAATTCTGTGCCAATTACATGTTTCAAACATATTCCTTGGGGGGTCCTATCCGTGAGTTGTCCATACCAGAGAAATCCATACCACTACCATACCATGCTACCATTTCTATATTTCTATCCCACCTCAGTAAATCTTTGCTTGGTCATTTCCTCTTTCCATGAAGTCAGGGGAGTTATACCAGCCTGTGCCTGGAATACATCTGATTCTTTCTAGTGTGGAACGAGAAAGGACACGAGTATGTGAATGCCCGCAAACATCTATGTTTGTGAACATTCACAAACTTCCAAGACTAACCACACCTCAGAATGTGCATTTTCCACCCCATAAGTGGGATTTACAGGTGAAGAGAAGGCTGCATTTGTGGCAGATATTTCCACACAGGTAAAGGGGCTTACGCTGGTCAGGAATCCCTTTGTAAATTCCTGGCAGGCGTAAGAAGGTAAATTTGATCATAAACATACATTTACAACCAATTTTACCTTTGTGAGTAGGCAACAATGTGCTTATCCTGTTGCTAAGTTTTACAGTATTTGGGCCTTCTCTGCATTCCAGTTGCACATATTTCAATGCACATAAAGGCCTAAGTATTACACAAGTGCTCTTCCAATGACCAAACACAATTCTAGCCTTTTACCTGCATATTATCCTTTTGCTCTTTTATTTCCCTAGTTTGGTCAAATGTATCCATCGTTTTTGACTCCTGCCTCTTTAGTCAAGTTAACTCATCGGTTCTACAGAGACCTTTGTCTAGCCTTATTTTTGTTAGTCTTTATGTGGCCTTTTACAGGTACACACAATGTATCCCTCCCGTCTTTCAAATGTATGTGCTGCATTGTAAATTCAGTTTCAGAGTTTTTCACTATCGGCTTCCAAATAAACCTCCATATTTTCTCAAAATGAACATTTTGCTATTTGTTAGCTGATGATGACTATGGTCTAATGGCATTGTTTCTGGATGTTGTTTGGGCAAGAATAATGACGTGTTCTCCCAGAAAGAGAGGGAGGGAAATGCTTGAGCCAGCACTAGCAGGAAACTCAGAGAGTAGCTTTCCATTCAGTTTATTTGAGCTCAGATGTCCCATTGGTGGAGGGGAATAATCACATGCAAATCAACATTGTCCTGCCGCAAAGGCTTATTCGAGCCGGAGCTGATAGTCCCAAATATTCTCTGTAAAGGAGCAAGAGAAGCTTTTAATGTGCATATTTGTGAATGGGGTGGTAAAATTCTTACAAGATATTCCAGCAGATGCCCCGGCCCTGGCGGGTGATAGGGTCCCCGCCCTCCTTTTTGCAGATGACACCCTGCTAATTTCTAAGACCCCGGCAGGGTTGCAGAAGCTCTTGGATAGATTTTATTTGTTCTGTAATTCAAGAGGCTTGTCTATAAACACCGCAAAGACTAAACTTCTCTCGTTTAATTTACGCAGACCATCTAAAATCACCCCCATGTTAGATGGAACTCCTCTCGAACTTGTAAAAGTTTTCGATTATCTTGGCATTAGAATTTCCAATAATGTTAGTTGGAGACCCCATCTGGATAAGATGCTTCCCAACCACAAGCAGGCTGCAGGGGCTATTATGAAAGAACATCGCTCCTCGCAGAGCAGGCCCATTGCACCCGCTTTTGTGATTTATCAAGCAAAAGCTGTTAGCTTGGCTCTGTATGGCGCCGAGCTATGGGGCTTCGACAACGTTGAAGAAATTTTTAGGTCAGAGAATACATTTTTTAGGGAATTGGTCTCAGTCCCAAGGGGCACTCCTCTCAAACCCCTATTTAGTGATTTGGGTAGGAGAACAATCAAGGACCTGGCAAGATTGCCCCCCCTGCTTTTTTGGGCCAGCATATGGCGTACCCCTGAACTATCAAAGTATGCAGAGGGCCTTAGAGAGGTGATAAATACCCCGGGCTCATATAGAGTTGGTTGGCTGTGCAACATCAATAAGTTTTTTTCCCTGTTGGGACTTAGAGAAGTCTGGGAATCCGGTAAACTAATAAACAAGACTGAGCTTATTGGGCATGGATCGATACCCAAGAGATCAGCAATCCCAACCTAGGCAGACTAACAGAAGACTTTTACCTACATAAACAAGTTGTCAGTCTTGAGTCCTACCTTGATTTTGTTCAGAAACCAAGAGACAGAACACTCTATATACAATTTAGATTGGGCACATTACCAACCCGAGAGTATACCAACAAATGGAAGCCTCCCTATCAAACCCCGGCATCTTGCCCGAGCTGCAGTGGGAAGGTCGAAAGTATTGCACACCTTATGTTCGAGTGCCCAGCTTACAAAAACCCAAGAGACAGGTGGTTAAGTCCTGTCTGCAGACAGCTGGGCATGTTGAACTATTGTGTAGCCCTTAGAATTCTACAATCAGATACTAGCGCTGTGTTGGTTTGTGGTGTGGCCAAATTTCTTGGGTGGTCTTGGATAATTAGGCTCAAGTCTCTCCGTTCTGACACGACTTTTTAGCCTCTTTACATTTTACTTCTTTTAGATTGTCTTTTCTCAATCAAAAGCATTGGGACCAATATTGAATTGTAATTCTTTTTTATCTGATTGTAAACATCATATCATATGTTAAATGTATTTATTAAATTTTTAGCACTCTCTTCCCACACGATAAACTGTATCTTTTATGTATGTATGTTGATGCTTTTATGATACACATTTTTATCGAAATAAAGCTTTGATTGATTGATTGATTGGTTAATGTGCATCAGTCTTATTAAACTACATGAGCGAGGTGTAGCCTGAGCCCCTGGTCCCAAGAAGACCTACGTCTGGGTGTATTCCTCTATATGGTCTCAAGGAGGCAAGAAAACGTATAGGTGCCATGGCCAGATACCAAACCCACTCTGCCATGGGGACTAATGAGAGGCAAACCAAAGGCTTCCACCTTCTTCACCTGAAACTCTCAGAGCTACAGCAGACCTGCTTGACCAACTATTCTGGTGCAGGGCCATAGCGGGCATCGGGCATTTCCCCTGGAAGCTGGAAGAGTGGGGGTAGGTTTTGGAACAGTGGGGACCGTTTTTCAGTGATGCAGTAACAAAAGCAGCAGTGCTGAGGGCTGGTTTAGTTATGGAGCAGTGCTTCACACTTGCACTCTCGCCTACCCCTTGCACCCCCCAGGGGGGCCGGTCCGATAAAATTGCTAAGGCTGCTTTGTGTTCTCAGTCAGGCCCTGTCCTGGGACAAGTCCCTGAAACATCCTAGAGAAGCCCAAGACAATGAGAACAAGACAACCTTTTAAACACTGTTGCAAAAGTGCCTTGAGACCCTCACGGGTGACTAGCGCGCTCTACAAATAAGTGATTGATGTATTGATTGAAAAGTGGCAGGAGGTGGCTAGACATCTGGTCCTCACCAGCCTCTGCTCTGCAGACTCTAAGAAGGCAATCTGATGCTACATCAGTAGGACTGTGGTTGCAGTATGCCATCAGATATGTGTACACATCTCGTTGCCTTCTCTTAATGGCAAAATAAAGTGCTTGAATCCACTCTCAATAGCCAATCAGTCTTTAGGACAAAGATAGTTGTAGGAGTTCAAGCGTAGGAAGGAAACTTTGTCTGTCCTAAGCAGTGGATTTTCTCACCCGGAGGGATTGTTCCCACTTCCTATGCATGATTTTGTCTGTTCTTCCTCTGATGTACCAGTTCAATGTCGATTCAGTGCCAATGTGATTTCTCATGGAACTTACATCTAACTTTACTCCCTTTTTCCGCCATCTCATTAATTGTTACATTGAAGAAGGATGGGTGCGGAACCAGTTAAAAACAGAAAAGTAATCTAGGGGCATATCTACAAGGCGGCGATAGAAAATTATCGCCGCTTTTGCAGCCGTTTTCGACCGAAAAGCGGCGATAATTTTATCACCTAATTAGCAAGGTCAATCTATCGTGTGAAACCTTGCATTAGCGCACAAATTCTTAACGCCCAGCTTTGTATCTCTAATGAGATGCAAAGTGGGCGTTCCTGACCTGACATGAATGGAGAAATGTCACTAAGCGACATTTCTCCTATCATCAAGCCCCACGCTATGAAGCAGAGTGGCAGGAAAAGTAGCAATAACCCCTGTTATCGCTACTTTCCTTACGCCTGCTTCAGGACTGACTTAGCAATGATATCCTATGGAAGGTGGATATCATGGCTAAGTATGTGAGGCCCTATCATCAAGCTAACGCCAAACTTCGTGAGATTATCGCTGGGTTTCCAGCGATAATCTCACGTTTGGCAGTTAGCGCTAGAATTTTTATCGCTTTTGAGATAAGCGTTGCTAATAGCACACTATCTCAGCGATAAAAATCCACGCTAGCCGGCGATAATTATCCTAGCGCCAAGTGCGCTTAGCTATAATTATCGCCGGTTGTTGCTGATATGCCCCCTAGTGTCTTAAAAAGTCTGTGGCTGGAACATTCAGTATTAGCTAGTCACGGGCTGATTACAAACTTGTAGGTCATGGTAAAAATACTGGAAAAGTCATTGTAGCTGGATCTCCAGGAATGCCTGGACTATAACTGTTTTCATTCCATCAGGATTTCATCCACGATAAGGCAGAGGAACATCCTTGACTTGATTCTGGAAGACGCCCTGCGTTTGATGATGATGGTGCAAGGTAGTTGCTAATGCTTGACCTGTCTGATTAATTGACAGTGCGGAGAATCCATCTCTGCTGAGTGGGTCATGCTGAGAAATAAACTTTTAAATGATTTGAATTGTTCTTGTGACAGCGATTGCAAAGAGCAATGTTAGGCCCAAGCCTGTCCCATGAGGCATCCCCAGGGTGTATGGTGCCACCTGCTCGATTTTGTCGCCATTTTTATTCAACATTTATCTTGCACCATTCACATCTTTAAAAATACTATTGCATGATCCCAATATCATGCTGATGACACACAAGTGTATTTTAAACAATTCCTCAGGGCTTGTTACAAAACGTCCTTCTCTATATAGAGTCATGGATGCACAGTAATGCTCTTCCATTATTCAGCTTTAAGACAGATATTCAGTTTTGGCATTAAAGGTAGCGTTTACCTGGTTTTGATTTTGACCTATCAAGGATTTAGACGTAACATTCCTGTTTCTGCAAAGATTAGAATATAGAATTTATTCTGATTCTATTCACATATGGAGTCTGTGTCTGCAGCGGCTTCCTTCTGCTGGTCAAATTGAGGCCTGACCTGTCTCATCTTTTTTGCACACACAAGTCCTTAGTGCTGAGAGCAACTGTCACTTCAACAGTATATTTAATGTTACGTAGCTTATTGTTCAATAGGGCCACTCTTTACTGCTCAGGAGCCAAGATAAGATGTTATTAACCACTCAAATGTAAACGCTTCAGTGAAATGGTGGGAGGGAATTCTAGATAGAAGGGGCATATTTAGCAGCTCCGTTGCTCTGGTGCAAGAGCGACACAACCCTGCGTGGCATTTAGTGGCTTCTTCAATTTTGAGTAAAGCAACGCAGCACAAATCAATAAGTTGTCTTACTCTGCACCAAGGAGACCTTCTATGGGCGTTGCGGGGGTATTCCCATGCAACTCCAATCGTTTTCGACACATTCCCAGATTTACCAGAACTGGTAAACCTGGAATGCGCAAAAATTAGACGCCTCCCCAGGTGACGCATAGCGAGGAGAAATATCTTTATTTCTCCTCGTTACTTCCTCATTCAATGTGTGCTGCATTCTACAGTGCTGGTTGCCTTGCTGTGCAGTGCTGCATGATATAATGATAAATATGCCTTTAAAGGACCATTTACATGCTACATTTAGCATCAAACAAATGGCATGGCTAAAATATATTGATGAGATACATGTAGTATGGAATGTAGGTAGTAGAAAATTGGAAGAATTTACAGCTTAAACCAACATTATCTATCCTTCCATCAGCTTCACATATACCAATGATAAACATAAGCATCATTTCCCTTTTTAGGTTGTGCTAGTCACAGTTTGTGAACAGAAAATTGTAACTGATCCATACTTCAAGCGTATAAATGCTCATTTGTATCCAGACTGGACTTCGTGTCACCCACACCACATAAAACACAACATCATCTACAGCCAAGCACTCAGAATACGTCACTTGTGTAGCAATAAGGACACTTGTAAAGAACATCTAAAAAACTTGCTAGATTTTTTCAAATGTGAGTCTATCCTCTGCATACCATACAGCAACAAATTAAAAAGTCTCTGCAGTTACTAAGGGAATCACTTATTTTGAATACTGACAGCAGAAACAAAAGTGATAGAATCCATTTGTGGTTTACTACCATCCATCAGCTCCTAACTACAAAAATATAATGCAAAAAACATGTGTCTTATTAGACACCTGTGAAAAATTACAAAACGTTTTCCAAAACCACCAGCCACTGCTTATTGCATAGCTTGCAATTTAATGTTCTCTTTTTGTGAGAGCTAAACTTAAGGAAGCTGTAACAAATGCAGGGGTTCATTGCTGTGCTTTTAAAAGAAGAATCTATGGCATGCATAAGAAAACATCTTACATGTCGATCAACAATAATTATTTATGTGATTCAGTGACAACACCAAAGCTGTACAAAAACAATACGTGGGCCTAACAGTGAATGACCTTCAAGCACCATTCAGGAATCACAAATCAGTCATATTGAGAAAGAAACCTGACCAAAAAATGAAAGCATATGAAATCTCAGCCTTACTACAACATCCCCGTAACCTTTGTTTTTTTCTGCGTTTTGAGTTGGGGGATAAAATTCCCTTGAATCCTGAGGGTCCCTGGGGTCCAAGTAGCCCACCAGGTACCTCCAGTAAGCGCCACAGAGCTGCGTTGCAGAGAGGTGTTCAGAGGCCATGCCCCTTTTTACACCACTCTGCAACGCAGCTCTGTGGCGCTTACTGGAGGTACCTGGTGGGCTAGTTGGCCCCCAGGAACCCTCAGGATTGAAGAGGAATTAATTCCCCAACTTAAAACGCGCCACAGGGCGTGTGTGCACACATGTCACCACAGGTCCCGCCCCCTCCCTTCACCACTGTGCAAACGCGCCCCGGGTGCGTTTTAAGTTGGGGGATTAAGTCCCCTTGAATCCTGAGGCTCCCTGGGGTCCAAGTAGCCCACCAGGTACCTCCAGTAAGCGCCACAGAGCTGCGTTGCAGAGAGGTGTAAAAAGGGGCGTGGCCTCTGAACACCTCTTTGCAACACAGCTCCCTGGCGCATACTGGAGGTTCCTGGTGGTTTAGTTGGCCCCAGGGACCCCCAGTATTCAATGGGAATTAGTTCCCATCTTACAACGCACCAGGTGCGCGTTTGCAGAGTGCTGCAGAGAGGGGCCGGGGCCTCCGGAGCGATGCCGGCCCTTTTTTCTTTTAAAAAGGGGTGGCTGTGTGGCCCCCCTTCCTTTCCTTTTTTATTGGCCCTGGGGACCCCATCCCCCAGGGCCTGACCCCTATTTTATTTTTTATTTTTATAAATTGGAAGGGGGCCGCGTGGCTCCCCTCCCGAGGCCATATTCGGCCCCGGGGACCCCATCCCCCGGGGCCGGCCTTTCCGTTATTTTTTTTTAATTATTTTTTTTATAATGGGGTGGCGCGTGGCCCCCCTCCCGGGCCCCTAATGGCCCTGGGGACCCCATTCCCCGGGGCCTGGCCTTTAGTTGGGGACCATGGAGGGGGCCCCAATTCCCCCATGGTCCCGCAGTCTCCCCGCCTCCTGCGGCAGCCGGCATTGCTTTACCACACGGGGAGCTGCTAAGATGCAGTCCCCGTGTGGAAAAGCAATGTGGTTTGGATTTTGAAAGCGAGAGCAGGTTTCCTGCTCTCGCTTTCAAAACCCAAACCAGAGTTTGCAATGACAGGGCGGGAGCCGCGAGGCTCCCGCCCTGTTATTGCAAACAGCAGTGTCCCGGGGGTGGGCACCCCGGCACACTGCAGGAGGCGGCCCTGGGTGGTGGCGGTCCCCAGGGCCATCACTGGCTCCAGGAGGGGTGCCGTGCAGCCCCCCTCCCAACATTAGCAAAGCCCCGGGGAGGTGGTGGTCCCCGGGGCTCAGGGGTCCGTAACAGACCCCCCCAATTTGCATATTTAGTGCCCCGGGGAGGTGGCAGCCCCTGGGGCGTGTGGGGGGGCTCAAGCCCCCCTACACAGGTTTTTTTTTTTTTAAACAAGCCCCAGGGGGTGGCGGTCCCCGGGGCTGCGGGGGGTCCGTGAGCCCCCTGCATACATTTTAGAAAAGCCCCAAGGGGTGGCGGTCCCTGGAGCTTGGGGGGCCTTGGAGACCCCCCACCAACTTAAAAAACAAGCCCCAGGGGGTGGCAGTCTCTAGGGCTGCGGGGGCGCTGTGTGCCCCTCCGCAAATGTTTTCAGAAAGCCCCGGGGGGTGGCTGTCCCCGGGGCTGTGAGGGTCCCCCTGGGCCCCCGCACATATATTTTTGAGATGCCCCCGGAACTTGGCCCACCCGGGGGCTAGTTAATAACGAAGCGCGGGAGCCCACGCTTCGTTTTTTTTATTATCGCGCCCTGATCCGCAGGTCCTACGCGCATCCTGCGTTTAAAAAAAAAAACGTTGCCTTAAATGAGGACGAATCGTCATTGTCGATTGGCCCACCCCACATTAACGGGAGCAGTAACCCCAACATAAACATCAACAAACAGACAATGTCACTTAGCCACGCAAAAGCATGCACAGACTCCCCCTACCCAAAAATACAGCGCCTAATAAACAGTCAACCAACAAAAGGAAACAACCGGGTAGAGCTGCATCTAGCAATAACCAATTGCTCCCATGGGCACAACCCACCCTGTTTGATAAAGCCCCACAACCTACCGCAATTAGACCAACAGACCGTGCATAGCGTTATCACATCTAGCAGTGCAACCCCAGACCCTACACAAGTGGATTCCTCTCTGTGTGAAGTTTTGTGCAACAGACTCAGTGGCATTCTGGAGAAAAATGTAAAAACACTGTTGGAGTGATTGACTGCTCTTGGGAGGAAATTAGATCTTACTGGCTGCCCATGTGAATTGCACAATGTTCATAAAGATACTGATCGCACTACCAGTACTTTGCCTCCTTTAGCACACCCATGTTCCACTTTTACCTTGCGACACTGCTCTGCAAAGATCCCTCAACACCGCTCAAGCTGGCAGCACTTTCAATAAACAGCAGAGACAGCCCCCTTTGGCCTCATTGGATGTATGCAACCTCACAAGAGATAGTAGACCAATAGCCTCTAGCCCCTCGCAAAAGGACCCAGCCTTTAATTTCACATGCACTACCCGTAGAACAAGCCATAGTGCTCATTCAGGTAGCAGTAACATACGGTGTGCAACCGAATCTCAGGAGGTTTTGGAGAACCCAGATACCCTAGATTGCCCCCTGGCAGTCTGTCCCAATGTGGGAGTCCTGGCAGGAGTGCCACCATTGCGGACTAATCAAAGAGAATCCTGGTAGGAATTAAAAAACAAAAGTGTTGATTGGCTCTCCAAACACAAAGGCTTTAACCTCACCCACAGTAATGATATATTGATGGTCCGAAGGATGGGCTGGTCATTCTGAGAAATCCTTTGCGATTGTGACTATATTGTGATTAACTTCCGAAGACCATCACTCGCACACAATTTGTGAAGACAGCAGGAAGACAGCTGCGGTTCTGCCACTAACATTTGCTGCCTTCCCTTATGCTACTTTTATAGACCCCCCTACATCAAGGCCTTTGAACCCATTCCCACACCTCTCACTGGGAAACATGTTTGCCAGTCTAGAGGGTTTGGATGGATTGGATTGACTGAGACCTACCCCTGTTGATAGGACTGGCACAGTCACAACTAAGTCACTCTCAGTTTCTGCTCCAAAGAATACGAGAGGTTCTAGTGTAACCGATAATTCAATAGATAACACACACAAAATATTGAGCTGGAACATAGCTGGTTTACAATCCAAACTATCATGGCCCGACTGGCTTACCTTTATCACCCAGTATGACAAACTGATGTTCCAGGAGAACTGGCTAAGAAACGACGTACATATAAATGGCTTTGTCTGCTTTCATAACCCATCATCTCCATAAAGGTCTGGGCGCGCGATTGGAGGTTTGGCAACGTGGGTGGATATCAAGGCGTTAGGCAGCACAAAGGCCCTTGTAACAGTTGATATAAATTTTCTGACAGTAAAGTATAAAAGAGGACGGATATTATACTTAACAAATTTTTATAACAATGAGTTTACTAGCATGCCAAATACCCAATCTATATCCTTATTTGAGCATATCTCTGCTCTTCAGGAAATTATAGCTGATAGTGGCAAAATGCATGCTTTTGTATAGGGGGCGACTTTAATGCAAGACTTTGCCCATTGGCTCCTTCTTATCCTCATATAAGGAATCCTTATTCTAATTTAATGGAGGGCATTGCCGAACCCAAGAGCTCGAACACAAGAGGGCATGAGCTGGCCTCTTTATTGGCCACCCACAACTTTGTAAATGTCATGAACACCACTTATAGCGACATAGTAGCAGCCCCCACTTTTAAGGGCAGAGATCAAACATCTACAATAGATTATACTTTTCTATCCTCTGACTTTGTAGACTCTAATACATGGCAAAGTGATCTCCTCCAGCTACAGCGACCGCAATCCTATCGGAACGCTTGCCATCTTGACCCCTCCTCAGATGCTCTAATGTTAAAATGGAGAGCCGTAGCACCAAAGTACTTATTTTGGAAAGTGATCAGAGGAAACCTCCCTTTTGTGCAGGCATGCCTCACCTAGGATGATATTACTAACCCTGCAGCTGTCGCCTTGGTTCATCTTTGTGACAAAATCAAAAAAGACCTTATAGTACCAACCCACGAACCAACTGTCAGACCATGTTGATTCAATCAGGAGTGTTCCGTTGCTAACCGTCAGGTGCGACAGACCCTTAAGGCTCCCCCGAAGATTTCCTTGATCGTGGCGGCAGCCCGTAAGCAGTATAAGTGGGCCATACCTACTAGGAAAGCGGAATTACTTGATCAACAATGGAACTCCCTTATCACAGCAGCAAATATTAAGAGCAGTAACATTTTCTGGGCAGCTGTGAAAGAGATG
This sequence comes from Triturus cristatus, assembly GCF_964204655.1. NCBI lineage: Eukaryota > Metazoa > Chordata > Amphibia > Caudata > Salamandridae > Triturus > Triturus cristatus. Next base: position 1,085,091,044 of record NC_140583.1, on the reverse strand, counting down.
AAACAATCAAAGCAACTAGAGTCCAAGGTTAATTGTAACATTTCAAGTCAGGAATGGGAGGCTCCTTTTACTAGAATATTTGCCTTGGAAAGCCCAGACACTGAGACTATGTCTGACCTCAACCATATCTCATTGCAATTTTCTCTGGAAGAGGTAGAGGAGGCACTGCATCAGAGTGTCGGTGGCAAGGCACCCGACCCTGATGGGGTTCCTATTGACCTCCTGAAGCAAAATCCCGACTTTTGGGCACCACTATTGCTGAATGTTTTCAATAGTCTTGCTTTCACACCTCTTCTTACGACTTGGCTAATCTCCATAATTGTACCCATTTTTAAAAACGGGGACCATTCCCAGCCCAGTTGTTACAGTCCAATTTAATTAATCGATAATTCTTTAAAAAATGTAGGCAGGCCTTTTATAATCGTATTAATTAGTGGCTTCAAGAGGAGTCAATAGTCCATGAAAACCAGTATGGTGTCAGACCAAAGGTGGGTAAGATAGAGCAGTGCCTTAACCTTTTAGTTAATCATTGGGAAATATACTAGAGCCAAAAAATCTCCCGTATACCTGGCCTTTATGGATCTGACCACAGCATTTGACAGTGTAAATCGTTCAAAGCTGCATCCATATTCATTTCTCTTGGCCTGGATGAAGCACTAGTGTACTTTTTGGCATACTTGCACAGAGGCATGAAAGCAAGAATTAGAATTAACACTAAATGGGAAGTGTCAGAAGATGTTGACATCATGAGAGGCATAAGATAAGGCTGTGTTTTAGCCCTGCACTTGTTTATTCTCTATATTAACAATCTCCACTACTTCTTACTTACTACCTCTCCCGATGTCCCCAAGATCCAAGGTTCTTTTTTACTAGCTTTATTATATGTTGATGATGACGTGTTGATGGCCTGCACTCCAAAGGTGCTCTCTCTTTTGGTGAGCGACTTTGTCAAGTTTATGGCAACATTAGATGTGCAAACACATTTTAATTAATCTTTTATTATGGCGTGTGGCATGAAAAAACATAACATATTTCTCTAAAAGCTGGTGACTTTAGTTTATATTGCAAAACCACTTTTTCTAATCTTGGCTTAAATTTTAGCGATACTGGCTCCTGGAAAGCACACCTCGCAAACAGTGGGAGTAAACCCTCTAGAGCCACAGGCTCGCTACTTAGCTTACCCCGCCCTAGGAAAGGAATAGCACTACTCCCTTTACTCCATATTTACAGGTCTCAATGCCTTCTCATTGCCAACTATGGGCCGAAGTTTGGGGAATTGAGAACTGCCACCAAATCCAGCTTGAGGAGCATAGATTCATTCTGCAGGAAGATTCTGGGGGCACGATCTCCAGTTCCAGTTTGGATGTCACAGTGAGTTAGGTATACCTTATGTAGAGGATTTCATCAGTGCCTGCCCATTGCTCCTTTGGTTGGCAATCTGGAACAACAAAGAGGGAGCCCTTATGAAAGATGTTATAAAAGATTGCCTCTCCTACGAGAAAGGTAGAAAATGTCAGTGACTGGAGTATATTGAATCTCACGTGCACAAGATATGCTGCAAACAACTGTTTGAGAACTCAGGGGGCCCAAACACCATTAAGAAAAAAACAGCTGCAGACTTTTTGGTTTAAGTTTGCACATGCTGAGAGGATGACCAGGGAGTAAGTCAAACCCAGATTGACAACCTATCGGGGCAGAAACCTGGAAGGGCACATCCCAGCCCAACGTTACTTGTCTAGTCCAATGGGTCACTGGACTTAGTTCCGTTTTAGGGAAGGCACAGTTAAGTACCTACTTAGCTTCCCACTAGGCTTTCAAGCAAATCTGGATACTCGCCCCCGTTCATGTAATGGGAGGTCCGGCCAATCAACATTACACTTTTTATTACTCTGTGATTTTTGCTCATTGTACACTAAAAGTATTCTATTACCACTACTTAAGAGACTACACATCACGACTTTTAGAGAAGCCTATGATGTATTGCTCCAGCTGAATAACAAGGATGTTTTTAATTGTGTTTTTATTTTGAAAATTGCAGTGCAGGCACAGCAATCAATGTCTGCCTTGCAATTTTAATACCACACTGTTTTAGAGACTCTTAGATCTTTTGTACATAGAAGATAATGATTGACAAGAAAGAACCCACTGTTTTTAACTATTTACCTATTTTTTCTTGTGTGTACTTTTATGGTTGCTTATGTAGCCGAATAAAGATGTTTTAATTGAATTGAATTAAATTGACTGAAAAAGGCTGTTGTATTATATTTATTTAATGAATTGGAGCCTTTACTAGTGAGATCATCTGGACACAGCCAAGCCATTACTGCGCATGTTCAGAATTTCTGGTCCCTACAACTGCTAGTATCAGGGAGTTTTAACACATCTATAGCCTTTGCATGAGGGCTAGCACAAGGTACTCTTTCTAGGGTGTAAAATAATTGTTTTTTGCAGATTCACCCACACTTTTGAACTATTAGGGACTGGTGTAAGGACTCAGTAGGGCACTGGGCCTTACTGATCAGTACTCAGTGCCAGTGCTCTTACCCTTAAAAGGTATATGTTTAATTGGTTTACCCACAGTTGGCATACATTGATTTACTTATACGTATATTTATAATTTACTCATAAGAATATTCGAGGCCTAGAGCCTGTACATTAAGTGTCTCTCATGGGCTGCAGCACTTTTTGTGCCACTATGAGTGTGACAAAGCAAAGCATAACTCCCAGCCTTTTTTGCAAAGAGACAGGGCAGTTTTAAACTGCTTACTCAGCTTTGCCATTTAAACCAATGGAAAAGGCCAAACCTTCGTTTTTAATATTTATAAGTCACTCCTAAGGCAAGCTTACTGATCCCTAAATGACGTGTGTTATTAACTATAAATGTCCTCGCATTAAACTCCTACATTGTCATTTCTACTGTGGAAAGGACAATAGCCCCATTTGCCAGTATGGAGATACAGGCTGACAATTCAGCTGTGCTAACTTTCAAAGAATTAATTAATATGGTACTTCAAGATATCAAATGAGTTGTTGCATTAAACCTGACTTGTGGTTCATGTTTAATTTAAATGACATATTTTACAAATTGCAACTTTAGAATTCTGCTTCCATGTTGTCCTGGTTACAGTTGCGCACAGTTGCTGTCCTCAAGACAGCCTTCTAACCTTCAGGGGAGAGTTGAGAATGGATCTCAGGAAGAGGAACAATGGATCTACCCACAGAAAATGTGCAACCTCATTCTTGCAGAATGACCAGAGTGGGTGTGAGCCCAAAAGGTGAGTTTCAAAGGGAGAGCCACCTTTGTTGGGCAAGGGTGGACACACTAGGAAGGGGCTGCTCTTTTGTGGAGGGAGACAGACCGGCATTTTGGACAGTGAGGGAGAAGCTATCAAACCAGTTTTGCAAGAAGAGTTAAGTTCCCAGATAGCCATGCCTTTGGGCTGAGCTAGGGAGTACCACAAACTGAGAGATGGGTTCTGACATATTAGGAGTAGGCAGAATAGTATATTCTGGGCAAGATGCCACATTTCACAAGAACTCATCATTCGGTGGGAGGGGACCTAGTAAGGCCCCTGGGGTATCATGTGTCAGAGAAAACTAAGAATCGGATTTGGAAGCATGAGTATGTGGACCTGTTTAAATTACTCCATAGGGACATTCAGGGCAAAAAAGGGTCGCACAAGAAGGAATAGGAATTTGCTAGGCAGCCTAGGGTGTCATACATTACAATGGATAATTGGACCTCAGCCTTCTTGATATTTGCCAGCTTCTATTGTAAAAAGTGTGTGGAAAAGGCCATTGACTTATTCAAAATACATGGACATAATTTGTAAGGCACAAATGCATTTTGGGGGGGGGGGGCTACGCTTGGCTCAGTTACAAAGAGGTGTTCAGGGCCAGGGTCAGTCTTAATCCAGAGAAACCTTGGGAGGACGTTGATTCTGAGTTGTGGATGCAGTAGATGTCCTCAACCCAGTCTATGGCATTGATGCTTATGGCCTGTGGCATCTCCATTGCTTACAAGCCCTTTCAGCCCGTCCCACCCAGCAGGGGGCAGGTGCTGCAGGCAGATCTCTGGGCAAGAATGTTCGAGCCTCTTGGAATTTTAAGAAGAGTTTCTGTTCAAGGCTCCCATGTAAGTTCAAACACGAATGTTTCAAATGTTACGGTAGACACAGCGTTACATGATGTTTTACGCTGGTGAGCCCCTCTGAACACTGGAGGGAGTAAAGGGGAAAAGCACCTCAAGACCCTCCTGGACCGAAGGGCTTCTATGCCAGTTAGGCTGGGAGCTCTACTGCCATGGCTGGCCCTTTATCCTGACAAAGGAAGCTGCATTGAGACTGGTGTGGGATTTTCAGGAAGGCTTCAGTGTGGGGTATAAGGGACCCAGGACTAGGAGGTGGGCTGACAATTTGCGGTTAGCCAACACTGCCCCTAGTGTGGTGGTTGCTAATCTGCAGACCGAGATTATGTAGAGGAGGATTGTGGGTCCTTTCCAAGAATGGCCATCGTCTGATTTGATTGTGACTCCTATGGGTGTGGTATCCAAGATAAAGGCAGGGGAATTCCACTTGATGCATCATTTCTCTTGCCCTGAAGGGTCCCCGGTGAACAATTTTATTGCACCTGAGGATTCAAGAGTGGTGTATGCTTCTTTTGATGATGCAGTTCATTTGGTCAGAGCCTGTGGTGGGGGGGTCAGAGCTGGCTGACATCAAATTGGCATTTCTTGTCTTGGGAGTGAGAAGACTGGAATTCAGGATGGTGCAGCAGTTGGTGGGTTTCCTGAATTTCACCTGTAGCGTAGTGTGGGGTGAATGGATATTTTGCATGAGGTTGGGTTTGGCCATATCGTGGGCTGTTCTGCCACATCACAGGATCCGAATTTCCATGGGGTTGAGAGCAGACCTGCAGGTTTGGAAGTCTTTCTTACAGGATTTCAATGGAGTGTCAATGCATTTTCTTGTGGAGGATACAGTGTGGCAGGTCCATATTTTACTCTAACGCAGCAGCGGCCCAGGGTTTTTGTCTATTTTGTTACAGATGGTGGTGTGCTGAGGTCTGAGCAGGGACCTGGTTGGTTCAAGGGCAGAGCATTGTCTTTTTGGAATTCTTCACGCTGTTGGTGGCGTTGGCTGTTTGGGGCACGGAATCTGCGAACAGGTCTCTACTGTTCAATGTGGACAATACAACTGTGGTTGATTTGGTTAAGAAACAGAGGGCGAGGGATTTGAGGGTGTAGCATCTGCTGAATAGATTCATGTGTTGTGCTTAAAGTTGAATATAGTTTTTCAGGCCAAGCATGTACCTGGGGTTACAACAAACAATTGATGGACGGAATGCTGACAATGCAGACATTCTCCCCCAGTCAAGAGATCTGGGTTAAATCCATCGTTCTTTTGCCCACTACACCACCCTAGTTTAGACATGGCCATATGCAAATCAGTCTTGACCCTGTGCCTCATGGGAACAGTCCAGCCCGAACTGCCAAGCCATGTCTTCACTGGACCGGAATCAAGCATCCTAGGACCGGTTTCTGGCTATCAGCCGTCATCAGCCAGGATAGCTTGACTCCAGTGGCGTAGTGAGCACGGGTCCCACGTCTGGGAATACCCATCCCACTTAGGGCGAAAAGCGTTACAACAGACAATTGATGGACGGAATGCTGACAATGCAGACATTCTCCCCCAGTCAAGAGATCTGGGTTAAATCCATCGTTCTTTTGCCCACTACACCACCCCAGTTTAGACATGGCCATATGCAAATCAGTCTTGACCCTGTGCCTCATGGGAACAGTCCAGCCCGAACTGCCAAGCCATGTCTTTACTGGACCGGAATCAAGCATCCTAGGACCGGTTTCTGGCTATCAGCCGTCATCAGCCAGGATAGCTTGACTCCAGTGGCGTAGTGAGCACGGGTCCCACGTCTGGGAATACCCATCCCACTTAGGGCGAAAAGCGTTACAAGAAACAATTGATGGACGGAATGCTGACAATGCAGACATTCTCCTCCAGTCAAGAGATCTGGGTTAAATCCATCGTTCTTTTGCCCACTACACCACCCCAGTTTAGACATGGCCATATGCAAATCAGTCTTGACCCTGTGCCTCATGGAACCAGTCCAGCCCGAACTGCCAAGCCATGTCTTCACTGGACCGGAATCAAGCATCCTAGGACCGGTTTCTGGCTATCAGCCGTCATCAGCCAGGATAGCTTGACTCCAGTGGAGTAGTGAGCACGGGTCCCACGTCTGGGAATACCCATCCCACTTAGGGCGAAAAGCGTTACAACAAACAATTGATGGACGGAATGCTGACAATGCAGACATTCTCCCCCAGTCAAGAGATCTGGGTTAAATCCATCGTTCTTTTGCCCACTACACTAAACTGGGGTGGCGTAGTGGGCAAAAGAACGATGGATTTAACCCAGATCTCTTGACTGGGGGAGAATGTCTGCATTGTCCGCATTCCGTCCATCATTTGTTTGTTGTAACGCTTTTCGCCCTAAGTGGGATGGGTATTCCCAGACGTGGGACCCGTGCTCACTACGCCACTGGAGTCAAGCTATCCTGGCTGATGACGGCTGATAGCCAGAAACCGGTCCTAGGATGCTTGATTCCGGTCCAGGGAAGACATGGCTTGGCAGTTCGGGCTGGACTGTTCCCATGAGGCACAGGGTCAAGACTGATTTGCATATGGCCATGTCTAAACTGGGGTGGCGTAGTGGGCAAAAGAACGATGGATTTAACCCAGATCTCTTGACTGTGGGAGAATGTCTGCATTGTCCGCATTCCGTCCATCATTTGTTTGTTGTAACGCTTTTCGCCCTAAGTGGGATGGGTATTCCCAGACGTGGGACCCGTGCTCACTACGCCACTGGAGCCAAGCTATCCTGGCTGATGACGGCTGATAGCCAGAAACCGGTCCTAGGATGCTTGATTCCGCTCCAGGGAAGACATGGCTTGGCAGTTCGGGCTGGACTGTTCCCATGAGGCACAGGGTCAAGACTGATATGCATATGGCCATGTCTAAACTGGGGTGGCGTAGTGGGCAAAAGAACGATGGATTTAACCCAGATCTCTTGACTGGGGGAGAATGTCTGCATTGTCCACATTCCGTCCATCATTTGTTTGTTGTAACGCTTTTCGCCCTAAGTGGGATGGGTATTCCCAGACGTGGGACCCGTGCTCACTACGCCACTGGAGTCAAGCTATCCTGGCTGATGACGGCTGATAGCCAGAAACCGGTCCTAGGATGCTTGATTCCGGTCCAGGGAAGACATGGCTTGGCAGTTCGGGCTGGACTGTTCCCATGAGGCACACGGTCAAGACTGATTTGCATATGGCCATGTCTAAACTGGGGTGGCGTAGTGGGCAAAAGAACGATGGATTTAACCCAGATCTCTTGACTGGGGGAGAATGTCTGCATTGTCCGCATTCCGTCCATCATTTGTTTGTTGTAACGCTTTTCGCCCTAAGTGGGATGGGTATTCCCAGACGTGGGACCCGTGCTCACTACGCCACTGGAGTCAAGCTATCCTGGCTGATGACGGCTGATAGCCAGAAACCGGTCCTAGGATGCTTGATTCCGGTCCAGGGAAGACATGACTTGGCAGTTCGGGCTGGACTGTTCCCATGAGGCACAGGGTCAAGACTGATTTGCATATGGCCATGTCTAAACTGGGGTGGCGTAGTGGGCAAAAGAACGATGGATTTAACCCAGATCTCTTGACTGGGGGAGAATGTCTGCTTTGTCCGCATTCCGTCCATCATTTGTTTGTTGTAAAGCATGTACCTGGGATCATCAACTCTAAAGCTGACTCCTTGCTTGTCTTGGTAACAGTGGCAGCGTTTTTGCAGTCTGGCACTGAGGACGGAGCTCACAAGACACCAGTTCCTGCAGACATCTGGGAGTGGGGGGCATGAGATTATTTAGGCTGACCACAAAGACCCTGATTTTGATGTCAGTCCTAAATGCCCCGTGGTCAGAGGCTTTCCGACTGACATCTTTGGTTTCAATTCCGACCACCGTAATATGAATATGGTGGTTGGAAAATAAAACCAGCCGTTCATTCTGGCTGGCTTCCGACAGGCTCAGGGAGTCCGTAGGCCAGTCGGAATCGAAACGCAATCCCTTAAAGACAGCATTTCCGCCGTCGGGATTACGATGTCAGTTTCCCACAGGCTTTTTATGTCTGGCTTTCTGACATGAAAAGCCTGTCAGAAAGCAAATTTGGGGGCCCCTAGCAGGGCCCCCTTGCAACTACGGCCTCCGGTTGGTGGCCTGGGGAGCAGATATGGTGCCTCCCTGTCAATACCTGCACAGAGTGGCAGACATCGTGAGATGCCTGCCGCGCGGTGCAGAGATGAACAAAAGCTCTAATTTCTCTATGGGAGCTTGTGCTGCGGCTAGTTTCCGACCAAAGCAAAAGCTCCCATAGAGAAAATGGAGTGTGGGACAACACCATGTGCCATCGCATCTTAATACTGTGTCGGGACCAACGACAGGAGGTCAGTTGGTCCCGATTCCACAAAGGTGTCGGCGGACGCGAGCCAGCCCAACATCGTAATAGGGTCCAAAGTCTTTAGCTGAATCCACCAAGAAGAGTTATCGTCTGGTTTGGAGTGACTTTGAAGCTTTTGAGGGGCATCAAGGGAGGTTGTCAATTATGGGCCGTGAGGAGCTGGAAAGGAGGGTCATGAGTTTTGTTTTATTTTTGGTTGACAAAGGTTTGTCACCTGCGACTATAGTAAGTAAGATGGCTGGTTTATCTTTTTATGGTAAACTGTATTGGGGATTTGACCATGCTTAGGAAGACATCTTGGGTAAAGTTTTAAAAGGTTGGGGTAGGGAGAGGGTCGGATTGGGGTTGCGGTTGGAGACGGTTGAGTAAGGCAATTACGTTTGAGTTGCTAGTTTACATGTTGAGAGTTTTACTTGAGTGTTGTACTGATCGGTTTGAAGTTGTGTTGTTTCGTCTGTTGATTGTTTTCAGTGCCTTTCGGGTGTCTGAGCTTTTGGGGTTGAAGTCGCAGGGGGCATGTTGTGGGGAAGGTGCATTTGGAATGGGATAACTTGGGTATCTGGCCGAGGAAGTAAAAAAACAGACCAGTTGGGTAGGGGTAAGTGGATCTGATTGCAGCAGGGTGATAGTGAGGGGGCATGTCTGGTGCATGAATGGCATAGTTTTACGGCCTGGCCAGGGCTCAGGCAAGTGGCAGTGTCTTCTGATGAGAATGGTTCTTTTGAGGAGGCAGCAGCAGCTGCAAGGGTAGGTTGGAATTGGGCTCAGATCTGTAAGTTTGGCAAATGGAGGTCTCGGTGCTGCAAGAGATATGTACGTAAATAAGAGTGGGATGAAGTGGTTTTGTACTCTGGGGTTGAGGGGTGTAGTGTTAACATTTCTTTCTTTTTTCGTAGGGTGGATAAGTGGCCCTGAGAGACAGAAAATGGTCATGTGGATGGTTGGGCACTCTTTTATCCACTTGGCGGAAAAATATGTGGAACACCAGATCTATGGACGAAACTTGGGATTGGCAGCAGTCGGAAAGAGGTGCTCTGGTGGGGCGAGAGTGGGATGAGATGGGATGGGGTAACCTGCTGCCATTTTTGGCAACAGTGGTCTCCAAGTGGGGTTGTCGGCCCATGCTTCTACTCCATTTAGGGGAATATGATCGTGTGCAGCTATCAGGGTTCACCCTCCAGCAACACATGCAAAGAGACTAGGTTCTGATTCAACAGAAGTTGGCAGGGACCTGCCTCATATGGACAGAGTTTGTGCCCAGACGGAAATGGAGGAGTGTTATTAAGCACGGGGTTATTGATAAGGCCAGGAGTAAGCTGAATCGGGCCATGAAGGTTTTTTCTGGGGCTAACGGGATCTCTGTTTTACCACATGAGGGCATTCAGAAAGAGTGTAGCAGTGCTGTACTGGATTGATGGGGTACATCTCTGGGAGATGGGCAATGCTTATTATCTGATAGTATTGAGGGACTTGCTGGGGGGTTTATGTTGTGAGACTATTTGGTGCCGGTGATTGATAAGTGTTTGTCAGGAGTTACAGGGGGTTCACGTGTGGGGCAGCGAAGCACCCTCTGGGGTTTTGCTGGGCAGCAGTAAAGTGGGGTGGCAGGGAGTCGAATTCGTGCCTAGCCACCCCTCTGGGCGGGTATACATCGGCAAACGATGACAATGTGCAGGATGCCCAGGGATAGGGCAAGGAAGTTTTTTCAAGGAAGAATGCTAGTAGAAAAGAAGTGAGAATGAGTCTGGAGATGGAGGGATTTCAAGGAGTAAGAGGTGCGAGGAAGAGTGAAGCTACATGATGGGTGAAAGTTGAGGTTAAGAGAGACTGAGGGTGAGTATATCAGAAGGTGTTGTTTCAGATGTTTAAGTTAATCAGTGTTGAATTGTTTTTGAGTTTATTGCAATCCTGTCCTATTAAAAGGCCTTTTGCACCTTCATGGAGTGCTGAGTGTGATTACCTCCCAAGTTGAACCACTGCTTCTGCATTTCTTGGGTGGTACTGTTGGTGATTCCTACTACATTTATGTGGTCACAGATTCTACCCCAAATATGTTGCTGCCACATTTTCACACAAGTGACATTTCTATGTTTTGAAGGCACCTACATTCACATCTCTCATGTGTGACGCCGTCAGTGACAATTTATCACAAGCAGTGGATTAAGACAATGTATGGTACAGAACAAAAATCTTGTTTTATTAAAAGCAGTGCAGTGATTTAATTAAATAAACCACTGACACCTGGCATGGGATACTTTGTGATTTGTGAAGTTGCCCTGCATCCTGTCCTAGCTAACCATACCTTCCTAGCATTAAAAATTAAATGCAGCTGGTTATCTATACCAAAGAACAGTTGTCGTTTCTCACTGTGGCCCTGCTTATATCCTGCAATCTGTGAGTTAGAAATCATTTTGTAGTAAAAACTGTCATGCTAGTTTTGGTATTTCAAAGTGCTGCAATTGATTTGCATTAATATTAGCCAAATTAATGACCACAATTTTCCAATCTATGAAAGGTGACAGGAAATTGTACTCCTGAACTCCATTTATCTAGAGACATCTGCTTTCAGCGTCCAACTTTGTGAGACACTCCCACTTTACTTAAATAGTTGATCACGACGACCCCAGTCCTCCCCACCACCATGAGAAGCTGTGGCACCACTACCAGTCCTGCAGCCACAGTAAACCTAGCTGCCAGTCAGTGCACTGCACACTTTTTACTGCTCACTGGCACATTGTTGCTGTAGGCAGGCTACATCCGCACGCTAGGCTGGGCTGTTTCCCAGGTTCTGCAGTGCAGCCAACCTTCTTCATGGGGCCTGGCAGAAGCGTCACAACTCGGGTTGTTGACAGGGATATCAATCATGCTTAAACACATGTGCGCTCTGCCAACAGAAAAAGGCCTGGGATCAGGTGAGCGGATAAACACTGTGCCCCCAATCCCTAAACCACATTTGACCTCGGGGCAAGAGATAAGAAGCTGACTTTTTTACAAAAATCTCTGGCAGTAGTGGCAAGGCTGGCGCTGGGGAGGAGGGTACGGGCACAGAACATCCTGCACGTCTACCCTTCCCATCACACTGTAAGCCAAGGGGTCGTGCAGCACAGGAAGCACCACTTCTCTGCTTTGGATGGGCGTTGCAAAGGAAAACAAAGCTGCTGCCCACCAGTGTGTCTACCTGGGGCCAATCTGTGAAGTGTGTGATGCTGCAGGCCACCAATTGGGTGGTGCCTTTGCAGGAAAACTACAGGCAAGACGTTGCACCAGGGATCACCCACATGCTGGCTGGTAATCCCGTGTAGACTCGGAGACAGGCCTGATGCGGCACGGCTGATTGATTTGTAACGCCCTTGGCTGCCTATTTTTTCAATTATCATAAACGCTCAGCGTGGTTATTGATTATTTCAGCTCTGACATACCGCTGACATTTGACAGGCACTAGCATGCTCCTATCTGCGAGACAATTTTAGTGCTGTGGCTGGTGCTGCCTCGTTAGGACCGCACCTCATCCCAGTGTTGTCTCAGGGGCACTATAAAGAGTAACTAATGCATTTTGCTGCCATGTTGTAGACACCATAACTGAAATGCGTTAGTCAACCCCTGATGCGTCGCTGATTTTTCCCATTTATCAGCTGGTCTCTTCTACAGAATTAGGAGTAGTCCTTTGGATAGATTTGGATTTTAAATTCACAAAGAGTGATGGTTTCTGCTTTTGTCCTCTCTTTCCCACCACAGCACATGGCATACTTCCTGATTTGATGATGTCCTCAGCGGATGCCAGGGCCACATTAACAACCTACAACTTTTACTAGTTTGCAAATTTCCATTCTGCATTTGGGGATTGTGAATCATAAAGATGTATTATTACAATAAATGGGACACTAGTTCATCAGCATGAATGAATCAAATTTTGCTTGTCTTTATGTCTTGCAGATTATGTATAGATTTACTCATATGTAAATTTACAGTTGCTTGAAGGTTAAAATCTACATTCACCATATCCATCTGTAGACTTGCATGTCTCTACCCCCTGAAACAGGGGCTGGAAATATTAAAGAGTAAATTTCTGAGTGTAAAGTTACTACTAATAACTTTACACAGGAAGGTGGAGATCTCTGCTTCTGTGCTTGAGATTGCCATATCGGAACTTGCTTAGAAATGTAATAAAGTTTATTGTTCTTTAAAACAATATTACGAATATTTTAATACAAACTATGTTTGTTTAATATCTTATTATATGTATTCCTAGCATAGAGCTAATCAAATAAAATATTACAGAACAGTATGCATTAAATAGCTAATTAATTTAAATAAATGTATCAATAATATGTATTGAAGAATAATTTTCTAATTCTACCCACAGTCACATTTTTATATGCATTTAATATGTTATTCAGTTTTGTTAAAGGTCATGTGTTGAATTAGTTTAATTCGTTTTCATATATAGAAAGAGAGAAAGAGAGAGAGGTTTTAAGTTGAATTAATTTGATATCTTTAATTTTTTTCTCATGGGGTGTGTTTTTTAAGTCCATGCCTCATTCTCTTTCTATGGGCGTGTGCTACAGTACTATCAGTGTCAATGTATGGTTAATGACTTACTCAGAGGATGGGCTGGAGTACATTAATAACCTTTTTGTCACCTTATGGTCTGTAGTAACTTTAAAAGTGAAGTTTGTGAATGGCAATTTGCTTACTCTTTAGGGGGTGGATATTTGTAGCAGCCTGTCCCGCCCTAAACCCGGCTTTACTTTTCTCCTCTCACTTTGTAGTAGATATTCACCATTTTCCCATCACTTTCAATGGTCCCGCCCACATTTATTACTACACTTTGAAAAGAAAGACGAGGATAAGACATGTAGGCAATTGGAGAATGATATGAGTATACTCCAACTGAATCAATGGATTATTGTCCCAACCTATAGAGCAGGCCATACATTAGATCGCCTTTTCTCCATATTAAAGCTACAAAAATTCTGGACACGGTTTAACTAACTTTGACCGATCATTTTTTAATTACATTCTCAGTCAAGCTTCCCAGCGACAAAATTCTTCCAGCAGTCCCCTCTTCTATCCCGTTGAGACCCTGGAGTGGCATAACTAAAAAAACATTCTCCAACTATTTTATAAATCCCCCTGAATGGTTGCGCAGATTGAAACCTTAAATATGGCAATTTTGAGTTCGCTAGATAAATGCGTTCCTCTGAAAGTCAATGAATCTGCTAGAAGTCAGCATTCTGAAAAAGGAAATGCAAAAGCCTCGGACAGGAGTGGAGGTGTACTAGAAACCAAATAGATCATTTAACGTACAAAGAAGTACTGAAACAATACCATAAAGCTCTGAGCAGAGTCAAGAAGGACTATTTCATTTGAAGAATTGAAGAGAAGAGCAGCTCTTCAAAATAATTATTTAAAATTGTGAAAGAGCTTGCTCAGATGCCGTGTTTATCTCAATCAATTCTCTCCAATGAGACCCTCTGTGAAGAAATCGGAAGCTACTGCAGAGACAAAATTGAAAGACATTTTTGTCTTTCGAGGCCCAACCATCTCCAGAGGAATCTCCTCGATTTTCTATGGGCCCCCACCCATATGCCATCACCCATCCTGGAGCCTTTGAGCACATTATGAAGAATAGGTCCTAAAACTGATGACGGAGGTTAAATCTTGCTCCTATTTGATCCCTGCCCACATTTTATCTACTCTCGACTAACCGCTATTTTTGCCCCTATTTTACACAGATGTTTAATCACTCCCTTGCACAGGCAACCTATCCAGAGATCTGGAAGGAAGTGATCCTCCTACTTCAAGCCAAAAAACCTGGAATCAATGCCTCTGTCCTTTCCAATTACCGACCTATATCGCTCCTTCTATAGATGTCAAAATTTCTGAAGCAATTTGTGAATAGGCAATTAGTTTGTATTTTAGAAAATAACAACTTTATGGACCCCTCACAGACTGGATTTCTAATCAATAATAGCACTGAGCCTACATTGTTAGCTGTTCTGGGTCTGATCCTACTTGACCTTTCCGTGGCTTTCAATACTGTCTCACATAGCCTGCAGATCAACAAACGCTTTGAAACTGGCTTACACTCTAAAACTCTTCAGTGGTTTGGCCCTTTCCTTATAAATAGATCATATACAGTCCTGCTGGGCACTCTCAGATCTCACTCCCACAAATCTGAATGCAGAGTTCCACAAGGCTCCTCGGTGAGTCTTTTTGTTTTCAGTTTAAGTTTATTAATCAATGACAAAAAGTAGAAGAAAAACAGCACGTGCAAAAAAGTACAATACATCTAGAGTAGAATCTTTATCAAAGAACATGCTATAAAAAGTGAAAAGGATAGGAGGGGGGAGGAAGGGCGGGAGAAAAACAAGAGATGGGAAATACATTATAACATTATATCATTAAAGAAAGAAATAACACATGGAAGTAATCACTGGAAGCATAAATAGCATTTAAAAAAAAAAGTAAAAAGCGTACTGTGATAAGAAACACAACTGAAGGAGTAATAATGAGAACTTATTTGAATGAATAAAAAGACAACAAGTGAATCATGGAGGTTTCCGGACTTCATCAGAAGTGTTGACCGGTGGAGCAGTAGATGAGGCAATCCCGGTTAAATATGTAGAGAAATGGAGCCACAAGTACTCTTTTAATGGATAAAGATATGGGAGTAATGAAATTAGTATCAAGTCTGTGATGGAAACAGACGGCATTCCACCATGCTCTCAAAGTTACTTTGTCAGCCTGTTTCCAATTGGAAGTTATTAAATGGAGGGCTACTGCTAATAATAAATCTATTAGTTTGAAGTTAGATGGTGATTGGGGCCAGAGAGGTGATAAAGAGCCTAAGAAAATGTTAGAAAGGGAGAATGATACTTTGGTTTTGAAGATTTTATTAATTTGAGACCAAACTAATTGCCAAAAGCGAGAGATGGGAGGACAATCAAAAAGCATGTGTTTTAAATCAGCATGAGTGCAGGGGCAACACCAGCATTTGGAGAAGAGTTCGTAGAGAAGGAAGCTAGTTTAGTGGGAGTGAATAAAAGTCGCTGGTAAATAAAATAAAGGGTTTGAGAAGTGTTAGCAGCTCTAGAGGTTTTGTGAATTTTGAGCCATAGCTTATCCCAAAAAAGGGTCGGCCAACACTCTGTTAGGTCCTTTTCCCATGCCAATTCAGCCTTTGTTTTGTTCCTCTCGGAGGAAAGAAATAAACACTTATAGAAAGATGAAGCTGAGGGAGAAGAAGTTAATAAGGAAAAAGAGAATGGAACATCTGGAGGGAGGGGTGGGAGCAGATGGTAAAGAAAGAAGATATTGGGAAAGAGAGGAAAATAGTAGATCGAATTGAGCTTTAAAGGAAGATGGTAAGGAAAATGTTGTTTGAAGATCAGAAAAGGATAAAGAAACATCATTGAGTAATAGTTGTGAAATCCAAAACAATCCCTTGAGTCTCCAGGATTTCCAATAAATGGTGCGATTCTTAATACGTAATAAATTATTGTGCCAAATGGGTTGTTGATCTAACGAGAAAGAAGAAGGATATGAGGAAGGTAAAAGAGGGGCGAGAATGTTGTGTGTATGGGAAATAACAGGGGGTCGAAAGGAGGAAATATTGTTAGTAAAAGCAAGAGACTCTTTAAAGTCAAAAGGAGACATAAAATACTTTTCTATAGACATCCAGATAGGAGGCTAGATACACTGATCAAGGGAGAGCCAACGGGAAGATTTCTTTAAAGCGAAAGTATAGTGATAAGATTTGAAATCAGGAAATTTAGGACCACCAAAAGATTTGTCTGCCTTTAGAGCGGACAAGGCTATACGGGGGGATTTGTTTTTCCAAAGAAATTTTGTTAAAAGAGAATCAATTTTCTTAAAATAAAATCCAGGAATATGCACAAGGATCATAGAAAGAATATACAGAATCAAAGGAGAAAGTATCATCTTGATGGAGTCTAATCGTCCCCACCAAGAAAGAAAGAGCGGGTGCCAACGATCAATGGATTCAGATAAAGTTTTAATAATATGATCAAAATTTAGCTTTAGTGTTTCTGAAATGTTTGAGGAGAACCATAAGCCCAGATATTTTATCTTAAAAGGTTGCCAAGAGAAGCCCGTAGTCCTGTTTAATAAAGGGAAACAACGGTACCTGTGGACTCATAAAAAATTATTCAAGCAATATAATTTGCACACTTGCAATAAAAAGAGGGTAGAATAATGTCAGAGGGCAAGGAACCACCTACACTTTTGTACAATTATGATTTGTTTTATAAACACAACATTCTTATTATATACATTGTTTAAATTTACAATAGAACAGATATTTGTGCACAGCGTCCCAAAGTGAAAAATGGAACCTAATCGTAAGTGACAGGGTGTATATTTATATACAAGGCTTCCATAAATCTTAAAAGGCGACCATTCTTGTATAATTTCCTTGTAAACAGCAACTGTATATAATAATACGCGCTGGGCAATGGTTCGCTCTTTCAGCTTGTCGACGGCGTTTCGACCCTCTATCAGTACGGGGTCTCCTCAGGACTAGTGATGCAGGGACATCTATAATGAAATAATAAAAGCATAAGGCCCATGTACCGGCACAAATGCAAGAAATAAAAAAGGGGGACATGGAGTGTGAATTACCTGGATTTCTTAATGCGCAGCCTTGTGAACTATTGATGTGCCACAAGTGAGACGTGAAAGGGTATTACTCACAAGAGGACCCATCCGGGTACTGCCGGGGGGAAATGGGAGAGAAGGAGAGTATGGTTAATGGAAAGCGGTGAGACAGGGCAGGAAAAGTGATGCACTTTGATTCAAAAGGTGCTCTTGCATCAGTGTGAGGAAAGGCTGGCAGTCAGGGGTACGGTTTTGCCGACCGGCTCTTTACATCAACTCGCTATAGCCATAGCGGTATGGTTAATCCCCGGTAAGTTCTGGAAACAGTGACAATGCACTGTGTCGGTCTATGGATTTAATAAAAGGGGAGGTTGGTTTCTAGAGAAGGCGGGTAGCGTAAGGTATTCCGCTCTTCAGTTATAGTTATTCTTACCTGGATGATATTCTGTGCGCGATGAATCACAGCATCTGTATTCCCAAGCTGCATGAGTCAGCTTCAAGGACAGTACAATGACATTGATCGCTTTGGAAGACTGCTCCTTTATGCAGTGTTTCCCGCCTTTCTGCATTGAGAACCGGCAGGCCTTGCTAGGGATAGTCGAAAACATCGTTCAATCCGGTGCTCGGTATCCGTGAAGGATAGAAAGTAAAGAAAGACCTCCATGTTCTTGTGGCACAAGTGTAAATGCTGCGCTGCTGTTAAATGCAAGTGATATTGTGAGGCATGTAATATTGTGAAGCGTTACAACAAACAAATGATGGACGGAATGCTGACAATGCAGACATTCTCCCCCAGTCAAGAGATCTGGGTTAAATCCATCGTTCTTTTGCCCACTACGCCACCCCAGTTCAGACATGGCCATATGCAAATCAGTCTTGACCCTGTGCCTCATGGGAACAGTCCAGCCCGAACTGCCAAGCTATGTCTTCCCTGGAGCGGAATCAAGCATCCTAGGACCGGTTTCTGGCTATCAGCCGTCATCAGCCAGGATAGCTTGACTCCAGTGGCGTAGTGAGCACGGGTCCCACGTCTGGGAATACCCATCCCACTTAGGGCGAAAAGCGTTACAACAAACAAATGATGGACGGAATGCTGACAATGCAGACATTCTCCCCCAGTCAAGAGATCTGGGTTAAATCCATCGTTCTTTTGCCCACTACGCCACCCCAGTTCAGACATGGCCATATGCAAATAAGTCTTGACCCTATGCCTCATGGGAACAGTCCAGCCCGAACTGCCAAACCATGTCTTCCCTGGACCGGAATCAAGCACCCTAGGACCGGTTTCTGGCTATCAGCCGTCATCAGCCAGGATAGCTTGACTCCAGTGGCGTAGTGAGCACGGGTCCCATGTCTGGGAATACCCATCCCACTTAGGGCGAAAAGCGTTACAACAAACAAATGATGGACGGAATGCTGACAATGCAGACATTCTCCCCCAATCAAGAGATCTGGGTTAAATCCATCGTTCTTTTGCCCACTACGCCACCCCAGTTCAGACATGGCCATATGCAAATCAGTCTTGACCCTGTGCCTCCTGGGAACAGTCCAGCCCGAACTGCCAAGCCATGTCTTCCCTGGACCGGAATCAAGCATCCTAGGACCGGTTTCTGGCTATCAGCCAGGATAGCTTGACTCCAGTGGCGTAGTGAGCACGGGTCCCACGTCTGTGAATACCCATCCCACTTAGGGCGAAAAGCGTTACAACAAACAAATGATGGACGGAATGCTGACAATGCAGACATTCTCCCCCAGTCAAGAGATCTGGGTTAAATTCATCGTTCTTTTGCCCACTACGCCACCCCAGTTCAGACATGGCCATATGCAAATCAGTCTTGACCCTGTGCCTCATGGGAACAGTCCAGCCCGAACTGCCAAGCCATGTCTTCCCTGGACCGGAATCAAGCATCCTAGGACCGGTTTCTGGCTATCAGCCGTCATCAACCAGAATAGCTTGACTCCAGTGGCGTAGTGAGCACGGGTCCCACGTCTGGGAATACCCATCCCACTTAGGGCGAAAAGCGTTACAACAAACAAATGATGGACGGAATGCTGACAATGCAGACATTCTCCCCCAGTCAAGAGATCTGGGTTAAATCCATCGTTCTTTTGCCCACTACGCCACCCCAGTTCAGACATGGCCATATGCAAATCAGTCTGATAGCCAGAAACCGGTCCTAGGATGCTTGATTCCGGTCCAGGGAAGACATGGCTTGGCAGTTCGGGCTGGACTGTTCCCATGAGGCACAGGGTCAAGACTGATTTGCATATGGCCATGTCTAAACTGGGGTGGTGTAGTGGGCAAAAGAACGATGGATTTAACCCAGATCTCTTGACTGGGGGAGAATGTCTGCATTGTCAGCATTCCGTCCATCATTTGTTTGTTGTAACGCTTTTCGCCCTAAGTGGGATGGGTATTCCCAGACGTGGGACCCGTGCTCACTACGCCACTGGAGTCAAGCTATCCTGGCTGATGACAGCTGATAGCCAGAAACCGGTCCTAGGATGCTTGATTCCGGTCCAGGGAAGACATGGCTTGGCAGTTCGGGCTGGACTGTTCCCATGAGGCACAGGGTCAAGACTGATTTGCATATGGCCATGTCTAAACTGGGGTGGTGTAGTGGGCAAAAGAACGATGGATTTAACCCAGATCTCTTGACTGGGGGAGAATGTCTGCATTGTCAGCATTCCGTCCATCATTTGTTTGTTGCAATGTAATATTGTGAGGCATTAACTAAGTTCTTATGCAAAGGGAACAGATACAGGAATATTGATCATGATCAAGGAAGGTATCATAATTATTAGTCATCATTTACAAAAATCATATTTTTGAGAGAACTTCATAATACATTACATATGATTTGGTATAAGTAACCCTTTTGTTAAGAATAGTGTGAGAGATAAAATTAAACAGTGAACATTAAAATACTTCATATTTCATACCAAAATGATATTTCACCTTTGGTCTTGGATTAATACACGAATAATCAATATTAAGTTCTTATTGGAGGGTGGTGACATACCCCATCCATTCCTCAGCAGAATTAAGACCATCATCTATTGAGTTGACCCTGTCAATCCAACGAGCGGGTAGTACAACATTTTGTATGCCCCCCCATTTCTGCATGTTTATATTCATTCGAATAATCTATTAATTGTAATATTATCAATCTGTTTGAAGTGATAACTCACCAATGATATTAATGAAAGAATTACACGTGGGAATTGCATTTGCATGGCTAAACTAACTGTATACTAATATATGTACGCATATTAATGGTAGAAAATTAGAATATTGCATGATATATGTTGCTTTTGTGACGTAATTGTGAATTGCACCAGATTACATCACTGGGTGAATATAAACGCTTTGAATGTTGCTATCATGCTAGATAATTACTTACACGTAGGGGAGTTAGTGAGGGGTTAACATTTTATTAGCTATTTCAATGTTTTAATTGCCTTTTGTGTTCGTTTTGCTTAAGTTGACCATTTGGGCCTAAGAAAAGATGGCCGACCGAGACACACGACGCGACTATTACAGTTTCACAAGGTTTTGGGTGAAGTGCGCCTGCGCCACCGCCAGCAACAAGTGGCCTCGTCCTGAACCCAGACAAGATGTACCCATCAAGGTCACACTGGGAGAATCGCCAAATCCACCAAACAAAGGACTGTCTTTAAAACCGGAACCAGCAAGTGTGATGACTTAACCTAACGGACTATGTGAGAACTTTACCGAATGACCCCAAACCAGCCAATCAGGACTGCCTAAAACTGATTTTTGTTACATTTTGATGTTAGTTTCATTATAAAAGAAGGTAGACTAGGGAGTTAAAGAGTTCCTTTTTCTTTTTCCTGACATTATGCTGACGAAGAGGACAGTGACACTGCTGGACAGCTGTTTATCCTGAATCTTTGACAGACTGAATTGATGCCTGACTTTGATGAATTAAAGACTTTTCACGACTTGATTGACTTAGAGGATGACTAATAGCCAGATTAGGTAAATATGATGTTCCGTGGTTTGGTTTATGACTTATTGAATTTGAAATTAATTAGATAAACAAAATTATTATTTTAACAAACACATGTGTTGGGTGATTTATTTGAAGAGACTAGAATCAGATTAAATGTAGATTAAAGAATTGAGTCACCAAAAATCCAAATTCAACTAACTGATCTATCGGCTAAATGAGGGGAATATCTCGAGGTTCTGAGTTTAATAAAGGTACTTAATGTATGTTCAGGTAAATTAGGTTCTTCAGTTGAAAAGATATTCCTTTCATGCCAGCGTTTGGACAATTTATCTCTCCTGTGAGAACGGATCAATGAAGTGTGTGTTGGTGTTATAGGCCCCACCAATGAAGGTATTGAGTGAATGAACTAGTGTGATATTTGATCTGTGACGAAGGGAGGATTTAAAATTCCACGCTGCATCAGTTTTTCTGGTAGCAGTATCATGGTTGTTATTGTTTTGGTTTGGTGATTATAGCTTGTAAATTGCTTATTGATTATTGGTTATTGATTGATATTGGTTTATGTATTAACACTCTATGTTGAGACGTGTCAAGTTCTATGTTGTTTGCACGGCTTCTGGGATGTAGGAAGTCGGAAGTTTGTAACGGTTCCGTAGTAGGGCAGAGGTAAGCGCTGCTCTCGGGAAAGACGGAATTGTTGTTGGCCTTTAGGTACACAGGGAAAAACGTGTAAAGATTGAAGTTGCACGACGCATTGTCTGGGTTCGATCCCGTGACATCGTCGTGTGTCGCCATTAGAAATAACTCCTGTATGAAAGAAGTGT
This sequence comes from Triturus cristatus, assembly GCF_964204655.1. Lineage (NCBI taxonomy): Eukaryota > Metazoa > Chordata > Amphibia > Caudata > Salamandridae > Triturus > Triturus cristatus. The sequence continues at coordinate 1,085,069,099 of NC_140583.1, read as the reverse complement.
ATGGTAGCGAAGGTCACCTGTGAAGTTTTGGTCTTAGGTACCAGGAGTCCAAATAGAACTCCGATAACGCTTATCACTAGAAAGGTAATAGGTGCTCCCTAAGCTTGTTAGAAGGATAAAGTAGAGGGAAGTGCTACTTTATCAACGTATATCATAATTTTGTAGTAGGACAGACTGTTCGCTGTTCTCGGGAAAGACAGGATTCTGTGTGAATGTACTGCATTTTCTCGTGTGAAAGTGCGTGAATGTGAAGGCATTCGGGTTAATTGTGAAACTCTAGTTTTATTTCTCAGGAGCATTGGGTCTCCAACCAAGTGTCTAAAAATCTGGAGAAACGGTTAGTAATGCTTGTTAGAAGGGTAAGGTAGAGGGATGTGCTACTTTATCAACGGAAGTAATGACTCTGTAGTAGGGCAGAGGTAAGAGCTGCTCTCAGGAAAGACGGAATTCTTGTGAGAAAGGTCTATTGCAATTCCTTGGTTAGCGAAGCGGACAATGGTGGTGTTTTTGTTCTTACTAACAGAATTATAAATTTGAAACAAAAAGTACCGAGTGAAGGTTGTAAAGGAGGGGTATACAGGAGCAGGAGTTGCGGCAGCAGCTGCCGACATCAGAACGACCGCGCTGGGATTGGCCAGTCAGTCGGAAACGTAGAACGCTCCGGATTGGTGCGTTAGTGTACGCCGCGCTAGGAGTGGAGAATCACAGGGTGACGTAGACGCTCCGGATTGGTGCGTTAGTGTGAGTCGCGCTGGGATTGGAAAATTACAGAGTGACGTAGACGTTCCGGATTGGTGCGTTAGTGTGAGTCACGCTACAATTGGACAGAAAAGCGGTACGGTCAAGAGGAGAAACTAGAGATATACGAAAAGGCAGAAAAGATGTATTACGATCCACCCGAAAAGGAGGAGAAGTCCTGGTTTGGTAGAATTAAACAGTGGTTTAAAAAGGACAAACCGATTGTAACTAGGGAAGGACAATTACTTCCGCCACCGAAAACTCTGCATCCTTTATGGTTGCGAAATGTGGATATCACACCTGTATTTGGTTAAACAATTGGGTCAAGTATACTGAGAATGACGGAGTTTTGGCTTTTCCAGAACATGGTTCATTTAATTTGGCAGTTTTGAGGAACTTAAGAGAGAAAATGATGAATTTAGAACCAAGACCTAGCCGACACAATTTGAAGCATTGACAGAATGGGAAGATGAGATGCATGACCGAGAAAGACAGAGAAGTGGCGGAAGGTATAGGTACATGTTTGGTAGGTCATACGGACATGAGAATCATGATGATCGAATGAGAAGGTGGCGGAATGCGAGTATGACTGAGGGTTTGTTGTGTCATGTTATCCCATTGTACCAAATCCATCTGTGATTCTATATCAGATTCCCCATGACGCAGAATGGTATACAGTAATTGATCTATGCCATGCTTTCTTTTCCATCCCATTGCACCATGACAGTCAGCAAATTTTTGCATTTCGTTTCGGCAAGCATATTTTGGCTTGGTGCCGAATTCCACAAGGGTATACAGAAAGCCCCTCGATATTTAATCAGCTATTGAAGAAGTCTTTGGAAAGTCTAGAAATGCCCGAAAATTCTGTACTAGTCCAGTACATCGACGACCTTCTTGTGGCGTCAAAAACCCATGAGGCTTGTGAACTTGACACGATAGCCTTGCTGAATCATTTGGCAGATGGAGGACTTAAAGTGTCACCATCAAAATTAAAATTTTGCAAGAAAGAAGTACCTTATTTAGGATATCACATTGAAAAAGGAATGAGATAAATAACGATAGATAGAATCAAGATCATAAAAAGAATGAGTGCACCCATGACCCAAAGAGAGGTGAGAATGTTTCTGGGAATGGTTGGATATTGTCGTCAATGGATTAGCAATTTTTCGTTGATAGCAAAACCTTTGATACGACTGACAAGAAGTGATGTGAAAGATCCCATTGATTTGAACAAAGAAGAATTGGCAGCATTCAAAAGATTGAGAGATGGGTTGTGTAAAGCACCTGCATTAGGTATGCCTGACTAAGAAAAGGAGTTTGAGTTGTATTGCAGTGAGAGAAATGGATGGGCGCTCTCTGTGCTAATACAGATGCATGGAAAACTGAGGAGACCAATTGCATATTTTTCATCAATGTTGGACCCGGTAGCTGTAGCCTTACCTGGGTGTTAGAAAACAGTAGCTGCTACATGCCGAAGTTTGGAACAGAGTGAGGGAATTGTGATGGGATATCCTGTGAAAGTGAAAGTGTTTGTACCTCATGATGTGGCAATCCTTTTAACAAGGAGTCACACTCAGTATATGACACATAGTTGGCCGACTAAGTATGACAAAGTTATACTAGGTGCCACAAATGTAAGTCTTGTGAGATGTTTGAATGTGAATCCTTCAACATTACTGCCTGATGCTGAGAATGTGGAAGTCAGAGATGAAGCAGATCATGACTGTCTGGATGTACTTGATTTCTGTATAAAACCTCGACCTGACATAAAAGATGTACCCTTACCAGAAAGTGATTTTGTTCTGTTTGTGCATGGGTCTTGGTTAAGAACAGATGATGGAATGTTAAGTGCAGCCTATGCGGTATGTACAGTTGCAGCAGTGATGGAGGCATCATATCTGAAAGGAGTAAAATCGGCACAAGTAGCTGAACTTGTCGCTTTGACTAGAGCATGTAAGATTGGAAAGAGTGTGAGAGTGACTGTGATGACTGACAGCCAGTATGGATTCGGAGTCGTACATGACTTCGGTCAAATATGGCTGCAGAGAGGCTTTTTGACATCAGGTGGAACTCCCATTAAGAATGCTGAAGTGGTTGGAAAATTGCTTGAGGCGATACAGTTGCCTAAGTAATTGGCTGTTGTGAAGTGTGCTGCCCATAGTCAAAGTGGTGATTATATCGCCACTGGCAACAAATAGGAAAATGACATGGCACAATATTGTGCACAAAATCAGAATTCCATTAATCGGGAAAGAGAGGTGATTTCTTGCTCTTTGATGTTTACTAACATTGTGGGAACATGGGAAGAAGTAAGACAATTGCAGGAAGAGGTAATAAATGAGGAAATGAAGCAGTGGGTAAAAGCAGGATGTGCACCCAGAGAGAAAGATCAGGTGTGGGTCTATCGAGATGGAAGACCAGTCATGCCTGATAGCATAATGTCTGCAATGGCACGGGTGTATCATGGTCAGGGACACATAGGAAGAGATGCTATGTTCAGGTCATTTAAACAAACCTGGTATAATGCAAAATTCAGACTTGTAGCAGAAAGTCTTTGTCAGAGATGCCTAATATGTCAGCATTACAATCCAGGAAGAAAGAAAGTAGTGAGTCTAGGAACAATAGGTCGAGAAGGAGGGCCTTTTACCAGAATGCAAGTGGATTTCATTGAGATGCCTCCCTGTAACAGACTGAGGTATGTTTTGGTTCTGGTCTGTCTGTTTTCCAGATGGGTAGAGGCATTCCCAACAAGAAGAAATGATGGGATGACAGTGGCAAAATTACTTTTGAGGGAATTCATCCCTAGATGTGGGTTCCCAGTGACAATTGAATCAGGAGGACATTTTCATAATGAGATCATAAAACCGATTTGTGAAGCATTGAATGTACAACAGAAACTACATTGTGCCTACCGACCAGAGGCTTCTGGTGTGGTGGAACAGATGAATGGTACTATCAAAAACAGGATAGGGAAAATGTGTTTAGCCACAGGTATGAAATGGCCTGATGTCTTGCCTCTGGTACTCATGACTATTAGATCAATTCCAGTTAGAACTACAGGGTTAAGCCCCCATGAAATCATCATGGGACGAGCCATGCGGCACGTATTTATACCAGTCAACAAGCTGATGACTATAACTGATGACATGGTGTTGGAATACTGTAAAAGCCTGGCTTACGCAGTTCATTCTGTGTTTCATCAGGTTGGAGCGGATGCCACCACCCTTGAAAAGAAGCCAGCCCATGATCTAAGCCCAGGGGACTGGGTGAGAATAAAAGTACACAGAAGAAGAAACTGTTTGGTCCCAAGGTGGGGAAAACCAAGACAAGTCATCTTGACCACAACCACAGCTGTAAAGTGTGCTGGATTGAAAAACTGGAACCATGCAAGCCATACATTAAGAATTCCAAATCCAGTAGACGGCAAGGAGAAGGAGTATTTTGATGAATCAGAATCCAGTACTGAGTCAGATGACGAAGAGCCAAAAACAAAAGAAAACCCTGAAAGGGGGGAAGCAGAACAAAGTCTAACACATGTTCCAAGAAGTATTTCCCTGAGAAGAAGGTTACAGATTTCTGATACCAGTTCAGACTCAGAGACTGAACAAGGAGCGAAGTGTTCAAAGGAAAAACGAGAGAAAACCAAAGAAAAAGACAATGAAGAGACAATAAAAGAGATTCATGAGAAGGAAGTGCCAGATGAAAGAATGAGAGAAATTCCACCTGAAACAACACATTTAGATGGACAGGTGCCAGATACAGAGAGAGAGGGAAAGATTATTGTGGAAGATCCCCGAGGAGGTGTAGGGAACTCCAACATCCAGTTAGAAACAGGGACAAGTAGTCTGCAGGAAGATTGCGTGATGGAGATTCGAGGAGGGACAAAAGTAGGGAAAACTAAAGAAGTGGTAGAAAAAAAACTGCTGAGAGTAAAAAGCAAGTTGAAACAGAGTCAGAAGAAAGTGAAGATGAAATACCTGAAGGTCGAGTTCTAAGAAAGAGAGCTTGGAGAACTGAAAAGAATGACAAAGGAAGTAGATTGAAAAGAGCAGCAAAAGATGATGTTTGGCCGAATAAAATAAAAAGGTTGAGATACCGACTGACACAAGTAAGTTCACCAAGAGCTGAACAAGTGAATGAAGTGACAAGTCAGGTGAAATCAAGAGACGAAGAAACCACTGAAATTAAAAAGTGTAAAAGAACCAGAAAACCTAACCAGAAGTATAAATCACCAGAATGGACTATGTGGCCCTGCCTGAAGTAAAAGAAGAGGCGGATAGCCAAGGAAATCCAGAGGTGGTTGTACCAGAAGTGGTTGAGGAAGACAAAGAATCGGAAATCCTGAGAGATATCTTGTTCGATATTGGAGAAGAAGCGGATGTTCAGGACATTCTGTATAACGATCACGAAGGAAAAGTGAAGAATGATGACATGCCAAACTGAATGAGACAAGAAAACAACTGATAGAAAGACAATAAAATACCGAAAAAGACAAAAACTGTTAGAACCAAGTAGGTGCTTAGAGCCTTGGGTTAGAAAACTAGTTGTGAAGTAGAAGAGGCGAAGTCAAAAGACACAGTCGATTTTAGCAAAGATGGCAAACATAGATGGTAGAAAAGATAGATGTAAATTTGTGAAGAGATGGTGTAAAATGTGTTGTTGTTGTACAGGATTATTAATGCTTCTATGGAGTGTACTTGCTCTCCTGATCTCATTTAAAGTTACTATAGATACATTAGAAGGACATAGTGAAAACATAACTAATATAGGGAAGATTCAAAAAATAGTTCTGACTAGAATAGATAAAAACTATTTACATAAAGACAGGTCTATAACTAATTTTTCTAATAATGTGTTTTCGAAATTGTTGTATGAATATGTAAAAACAATGGATGTAAGGGACTGCTATGTTTGCATGCAGTTACCTGTTTCTGTATCGGAGGGAGTGACTTATCACCACCTTCCAGTGACTTATGGAATAACATGTAATGTAATAGCTAGTTTATTTTATCAGACGTGAAAATATAGTATCTACATCTGAAAAATAATATTCCTAAGTACCGTCAATTAACAAGTTAAATAAGGTAAAACCTGCAAAGGTGTCAGGTGAATTTTTCCTAGAGACTACAGAACTAACATTAGAATACATATTTAAAAACAATTTGACTTGAAGTTTAAAGAAAGAGGAAAAGACATTTTTAGATATGGTTGAAGAAAGGAGACTGAAAATGCAAAGAAAGGCTTCAGAAGAAAAGGTGGAGAAAACAGTATGGGATGTAGAAATGGAAAAACACTTGAAAGGGGAAACGAGTCCAACTATGGCTTTAGATTGGCCTCAGAAAGGAAAATTGTGTATTAGAAGGAATCAAACTGCATATGATAATTATTTTGTAGGGAGTAGCGAGTGCCATGATACATACCGAATCATGGGTGGATGGGGATTTAAAGGTGGAAAAGATCCAGTTTTTCCTGGACTATATTTCATTTGTGGGAACAGGGGATATTATCGTTTGCCAGACCATTGTTATGGCACATGTTATGTAGGCCTGGTTTTTCCAAAGATGTTTCACATGGATAGAGGAGAAGATGGTGTACATAACTTAGGTAGTAATTTAGTACGTAGTAAGAGAGAATCTTGGGCAGAAATTGTAGGTGATATTTTTGGAGCATTGATACCGGCAGTGGGAATATCTCTGAATGCAAACAAAATTAGAAGACTTTCAACAGTAGTGGATCGCTTGTCAACAAGCACTGCTGGAGGATTTTTATTAGTAAACACTGAAATGGTTGCCATGTGTGCTATGGTAATGCAAAATCGACTTGCCATTGATATATTATTGGCAAAAGAGGTTGGAGTCTGTGGAATGCTGAAAGTTCAACATTGTTGTACTTACATTCCTGACAAAAGTAAAGATTTGAAAATTTATATTAAAATATTACAGAATTGCATGACGAAATTGTACCACTGGAGGTTGAAGGTGTATGGGAAAAGATTGGAAGGAAGACATCAGCTATTAAAAATCTCTTAGTAAATTTAGGTTTGTACCTTTTTAGGTAAGATATTATTTCCATTAACATTGTAGTATTAATGATAAGATTAAAGTGTATTTGTTGTAAAAATAATAAAAACCAGAAAAAGTCAAAAAGAGTAAATTTAAGGAGAAAAGACGTAAACCAAGAGAGAGAATTTGATGAGATAGAATTGGAGGAAATAAAGGAGAGTATGTACAAATCAGCAAAAAGAGAAAAGACAGGGAAACTGAATTATGAATAAAAACAAGAATTCACTTTGAAATTCCGTAAAAGGGATACAGAATTTTGATGGTGTGGTGATATAATCACCAAAGGAGCGGGTAGTACAAAAATGTGTATACCCCCCCATTTCTGCATGTTTATATTAATTCGAATAATCTATTAATTGTGATTTAATTAATCTGTTTGAAGTGATAACTCACCAATTATATTAATGAAAGAATTACACGTGGGATTTGCATTTGCATGGCTAAACTAACTATATACTAATATATGTACGCATATTAATGGTAGAAAATTAGAATATTGCATGATATATGTTGCTTTTGTGACGTAATTGTAAGTTGCACCAGATGACATCACTGGGTGAATATAAACGCTTTGAATGTTGCTATCATGCTAGATAATTACTTACACATAGGGGAAATAGTGAGGGGTTAACATTTTATTAGCTATTTCAATGTTTTAATTGCGTTTTGTGTTTGTTTTGCTTAAGTTGACCATTTGGACCTAAGAAAAGATGGCCGACCGAGACACACAACGCGACTGTTACAGTTTCACAAGGTTTTGGGTGAAGTGCGCCTGCGCCACCGCCAGCAACAAGTGGCCTCTTCCTGACCCCAGACAAGATGTACCCATCAAGGTCACACTGGGAGAATCGCCAAATCCACCAAACAAAGGACTGTCTTTAAAACCGGAAACAGCAAGTGTGATGACTTAACCTAACGGACTATGTGAGAACTTTACCAAATGACCGAAACCAGCCAATCAGGACTGCCTAAAACAGATTTTTGTTACATTTTGACGTTAGTTTCATTATAAAAGAAGGTAGACTAGGGAGTTAAAGAGTTCCTTTTTCTTTTTCCTGACGTTATGCTGACGAAGAGGACAGTGACACTGCTGGACAGCTGTTTATCCTGAATCTTTGACAGACTGAATTGATGCCTGACTTTGATGAATTAAAGACTTTTCACGACTTGATTGACTTAGAGGATGACTAATAGCCAGATTAGGTAAATATGATGTCCCGTGGTTTGGTTTATGACTTATTGAATTTGAAATTAATTAGATAAACAAAATTATTATTTTAACAAACAAACGTGTTGGGTGATTTATTTGAAGAGACTAGAATCAGATTAAATGTAGATTAAAGAATTGAGTCACCAAATATCCAAATTCAACTAACTGATCTATCGGCTAAATGAGGGGAATATCTCGAGGTTCTGAGTTGAATAAAGGTACTTAATGTATGTTCAGGTAAATTAGGTTCTTTAGTTGAAAAGATATTCCTTTCATGTCAGCGTTTGGACAATTTATCTCTCCCGTGAGAACGGATCAATGAAGTGTGAGTGTTGGTGTTATGGGCCCCACCACTGAATGTATTGAGTGAATGAACTAGTGTGATATTTGATCTGTGACGAAGGGAGGATTTAAAATTCCACGCTGCATCAATGTTACCTCCCCTCTCTGGTAGAGTAGCGACATCAATTACTTGCAATCTTAGTTCGTCTGCAGTGTGATTTTTCTCATTGTAGTGCAATACCAGAGGGGCATTGGGAACCGATCTACGTATGCGACTACGGTGTTGACTAATACGTGCTTTGACTGGTTGTTGGTTTTGTCCAATGTATGGGAGTCCGCAGGGACACCAAATACAGTACACTACATTTCGTGTGTTACAGTTGGAAAAGGTTAACAGATCATGCTTCACATTGCTATGTTCAAATGTGGCAGTGTTAAACGTGAGATCACAGGAGACACAATTGCCGCATTTGTGATGCCCTTTGATTTTGGGAAGGCCCCAAGCGCTGATAAGTGTATTGGTATTGTTAATCTTGATATATGTTGCAGATCTGACAAGATGATCTTTGATATTTTTCCCTCTCTTGTATGCAAATAGTGGCGTATCTATTGTGGGGTCAACACTTTGGATTATGTTCCAATTTTTTGTGATCAGGTTGCGCACTTGATTGGTGTGAGTGCCAAAGGTCGTAATGCATACAATTTTTTCAAGATTTGGTTTGTTTTTTGTTTTTAGCAGTTCCTCTCTAGGGCAATGCCAAGCCCGTTTAAGTGACTTCTTCACTGGTCTATTTGGATAGCCTCTCTTGACTAGTTTCATTCTTAATATTTCAGCTTCTCGCATATAGTCAGCTTTATATGTGCAGTTACGCCACACCCTCAAAAATTGGCCAAACGGTAAGCCATTTCTTAGGGCACGGGGGTGTTGGCTGCGATAAGTTAGAAGGGTGTTTCTTTCAGTAGTCTTTCTGTGGAGTGAGGTGTAAAGTGTGCCATTGTTATTGTTGATATTTAAGTCTAGAAATGCTATAATGGATTCATGTACCATGGATGTGAATGAAGGATGAGTTTGGATAGTGTTGAGGTATGTGATGAAGTTATTAAAATCAGTTTCACTGCCTGCCCAGATCAGAAAGATATTGTCTATGTACCGCTTCCAACATTTAATGTTGGAGCGGAACACATTGTTGTCATTTAGGGCAAATTTGTGCTCAACATGGTCCATATAGATATTCGCCAGATTGGGAGCAAAACTTGCTCCCATACTGGTACCAGAGCACTGTTGATAATAGGTGCGACCTGATATGAAGTAGTTGCTCTGTAAAGCAATGCGCAATAGACTGATAATGAAACTGGTGGGTACCTGGGTAGGTCTAGGTCTGCTGTCTAAGAGTTTTTCTATGACCTCAATACTTTCATTCTGGGGTATGTTAATGTATAAAGAGCTTATGTCTAGGGTAGCTAGCAAGTTAGTGCCAAAGTTAAAGAGCATACCGTCTACCCGATTGACCATGTACATAGTGTCTCTGACGTATGTGTCTTGTAACGGGACAAAGTCCTTGATAAAATGGTCAATGTACTTGCCGATAGGTTCTAAATTAGACCCACATCCCGACAGTATAGGACGACCAGGAGGACTTGTGGTGCTCTTATGTATTTTTGGTAGTGTATAGAGCACTGGAGTTCTGGGGTTATCCGCGTTTAGAAATTCGAATTCTTTTTTAGAGATATATCCCTCGTCTCTGCCTCCACTAGTAACCTGTAAGATCGCATTTTGAATTTCTGTAAGGGGATTGGTGTTGAGCACCCTGTAGTGTTTCTTCTCACTTATTTGTTTGACGATTTCTGTCTCATAATCATTCTGATTTTGTATGACGATTCCGCCGCCTTTATCGGCTAGTTTCAGTATTATGGAGTCATCATTTTTTAATTCTTTAAGAGCCTGTCTCTCTAGTAGTGTGAGATTATAGGGGATAAATGTCCTTATAGATTTCATTCTGTCTATGCCTTATATGACCAATTTCTCAAAGGTCAATAATTCTGGTGGCATCATCCCATATTAATCTAATTTTTCTAAAGAATTGAAAAATTTCTGATTTGAGGGTAAAGAAATTGGTTCTTTCAGTAATGACAAAGGAAAGGCCCTTGCTAAAGAGCGAGATTTCTGCTGAAGACATAGTATGCTGTGACAAATTAAAGACAGGGATAGTCTCCAATTGATTCATGTTTTCATTCAATAGGGTTGGGGACCCCATTGGTAATGTTTCCTGCGGGTTTGTCTTTCTCCTGGGTGCTGATACCAGGTTTTGGTTTTGGCCAAACCATACCCCTGACTGCCAGCCTTTCCTCACACTGAGGTAGGAGCACCTTTTGAATCAAAGTGCATCACATATCCTGCCCTGTCTCACCGCTTTCCCTTAACCATACTCTCCTTCTCTCCCATTTCCCCCCGGCAGTACCCGGACGGGTCCTCTTGTGAGTAATACCCTTTCACTTCTCACTTGTGGCACATCACTAGTTCACAAGGCTGCGCATTAAGCAATCCAGGTAATTCTCACTCCATGCCCCCCTTTTTTATTTCTTGCATTTGTGCCGGTACATGGGCCTTATGCTCTTATTATTTCATTATAGATGTCCCTGCATCACTAGTCCTGAGGAGACCGCGTACTGATAGAGGGTCGAAACGCCATCGACAAGCTGAAAGAGTGAACCATTGCCCAGCGCGTATTATTATATACAGTTGCTGTTTACAAAGAAATTATACAAGAATGGTCGCCTTTTAAGATTTATGGAAACCTTGTATATAAATATACACCCTGTCACTTACGATTAGGTTCCATTTTTCACTTTGGGACACAGTGCACAAATATCTGTTCTATTGTAAATTTAAACAATGTATATAAGTCTGTTGTGTTTATAAAACAAGTCATAATTGTACAAATGTGTTGGTGGTTCCTTGCCCTCTGACATTATTCTACCCTCTTTTTATTGCGATTGTGCAAATTATATTGCTTGAATCATTTTTTATGAGTCCACAGGAACCGTTATTTCCCTTTATATAACCATTACCCTGGTTCCGTTAGTGAGTAGGATTCTCCTGTCCTTTTTCTTTTGTCGTCCTGTTTAAGGCAGGCCACATTGAGAGGAAGGACCTCACATTTATCTGAGTTAAGGCGATGACCGGATAATTGAGAGAAGATATCAACCTGATTGAGAAAGGAGGGAATGGACGAAGAAGAATTGGAGCAATATAGAAGAAAGTCATCCGCATAAACGGACATTTTGATATTGGAAGTATCAAGTTGGAAACCAGTAATCTGAGCATCTTGCCTAATCTTGATTAAAAAGGGCTCTAATGCTACTACAAATAAGAGAGGGGAGAGGGGGCAGCCCTGTCGTACTCCTCTGAAAAGAGGAAAATAGTCAGATGATTTGCCATTAACAAAAATAGAAGCTCTAGGACCTGAGTACAATAGAGAAATGAGGGTTATTAATTTTTAAGGAAACCCTATCCATTTTAATGCCTGAAACATGAAATCCCATCCAATCCTATCAAAAGCTTTTTTTGGATCTAATGCCATAGCTGCAATGGGGTAATCAAGAGAAGAATCTTTACTAAGAATGTTGAAAAAGACTCTGGAATTATCGGATGATAGACGATTTTTTACAAACCCCGACTGTTCAGGGCCAATAAGATTAGGTAAAATAGGATCAATACGGAGAGCGAGAATTTTTGCAAATATCTTATAATCAAGATTGACTAAGGAAATTGGCGATAGTTTTTGCAAAGGGAAGGGTCTTTATTCTCTTTAGGTATTAAACAGATCATGGCCTCTTGAAAGGTTCCACAAGAAGGGCCAGCTGTGATAAAAGAATTAAAAAGTAGTAAAAGATTCGGAAGACGCAAATTAGCAAAATGCGCATACATTCAATAGTAAATCTATCCGAACCCGGAACTTTTCCTCTTTTTAATAACAAGACTGCCTGTGTAATTCTGGACAAAGTGATATAAGTTTCTAAAGAAGTAAAGTCAGTGTGATGAGGAGGAGGGGGCTCTATAGATTAAAAATAAGTAGAAAGACTAGTTAAGGTTGGTTGCTGTTCAGGGCTGTATAAATGTTTGTAAAAGGAAACAAATTTGTTTAAAATATTGTTGTCTTTAAATAAAGAGGTACCGGCAGCGTTCGCTATAGATTCTATTCTAGTCCGTTCACGTTTTATTTTCAGGTAATTAGCTAATATATCCCATTTTATTTAGGCCTCCATAATATCAAGAACTACTTTTCAAAAGATAAGAAGATACAGCTTCAGTAGATAGTTTATTTAAGGTAGATTTTGCATCAATAAGAATTTTTTAACGAAGATTCAGAGTTTGAATGATAATAAATATATTCAAGGTGCTTAATCTTAGCAAGCAACTGGGTATTTTGAGCTTCCAAAGATTTCTTCAGTTGTGAAACAAAATTTATAATAAAACCTCTGGCAGCAGCCTTGAAAGAGTCCCAGATCACTACAGGGGAAGAGTTTGGAGTAGAGTTGAAAGAAAAGAACTCAAAAACAAAGGAGGTGAATTGGCTTGAAAAATTAGGATCAGATAATAAAATATTATTGAAGCGCCATCTACCTGCATGAGGGATAAAAGATAACAAATCAAAATCAACGTAAACTGGAGCATGGTCTGATATTAAAATAGAGCCAAAGTCGGAGTGGGAAACCTGTTGAGATAAGGATTTCCTAAAGAAAAGGTAGTCTATTCGGGATCTTGATTGATGTGGAGGGGAATAAAAGCTATATTCTCGAATGTCTTGGTTGCAGAGCCTTCAAATGTCAACTAAAGATTTACGGCGTATGGTGGGAGTAAATTGTGAATGCATTTTAGTGATAGAGAATTTAACAGAGGAGTGTCTGTCTAATACGGGGTCAAAAACTTGATTGCAATCACCGCCAAAAACAATAAAATCATCATCAAACAAAAGAAGTTTATCAGATACATGTGTCCAAAAAACATTGTCAACATTAACTGGTGCATAAACATTAAAAGAACTAAAGGTATTTGATTAATGAGGAGTTTGACAAATACCCAACGGCCTTCTGAATCTGATTCTTAAAGAACAACTGTGATCTGATATTTCTTATGACAAAGAATAGAGTCTCCATTTTTCTTACCTAGAGCTGGGGAAAACATTACCTAACCAACATCTTTTCAATTTAGATGCTTCGGCGACAGATAAATGGGTTTCTTGAATCAATGCAATGTCAGCATTTCATTTGGCTAAATGGGTTAATACCCATTGTCTTTTTATAGGATTATTTACTCCCTTAACATTCCATGTAATAACTCTAAAACTGACCAATAAAATTTAACATGAACAATTATTATGCAAACAGTAAAAAGGTCAAATTCACTACTAAAAGAGAGAAAAAAGATAGATGAATAAAGATTGAAGAGAAATTTCAGGATTAAAATGAGGAAAGAGAAAAGAATGAGAGCGCTATCGTAGAATATAAAAAAGAAAAGAGAAGGAAAGGAAAGAGAAGGGAAGGAAAGAAAAAGGGAAGAACAAAATGAGGAACAAAAATACAAAACAAAACAAACACTTGGTAGTAAAGCAAAATACCAAAAAGACATACCACAAATAAACAATAAGAATGGGGATGGTGAAGCCACATAGGGGAGGTAGCACACCAGACGGAGGACTCCAGGAGGGAGTGGCATGAGGAACAACCTCCAGGAAGTAACAAAGGGGACATATATCAAAGGACCACAGAACCGCACCTGATAAAAAGAAAAAGAAAATATTAACAGAGGGTCTCACGACATAACAAAATACAGCAGGAAAGAGGATAAATACAAGTAACGACAGACATCTTTAAAATAATCAAGACAGTTATAATCGAGGAACGTCCATGGATTCATCTCTGCAGGTGTTTAAGAAGTGTTGAAGAAGCGCAGGATCCTCATAATTTGTTGTTTTATTGTAATAAGTCACTTTGAAAAGGCAAGGATGGAACAAGCCATATCGAGCATTCAGAGTGCGAAGAGCAGGCCTCATATCCAAATACTTCTTCCGACGATCCGCAGTAACTTTAGCATAGTCCTGAGCAAAGAAAAAATTAGATCTATTTTAAGTGATTTTCCCTTTCTGTTTGGCAGCTTAGATGACTTTAAGCAGATCGGTGTATTCTAAAAAATACAGGATAATACCTCTAGGTTTCATCGAAGAGGACGAAGAAATGGAAGAGCGAGGATTCGGACCTAATCGATTGGCTCGCTAAATATTCAATGGAGGGGTATCCGGAAGGCCAAGAAGAGTTGGCAGGAAGGATTGAAAAAAGGATATGGGATTAGAACCTTTGAGACCTGCCGCAAGACCGTAAATGCATAGGTTATTACGCCTGTTGCGCTTTTCCAAATTTTCAACCTGCTGCTTAAGGTGTTGTATTTCTCTGTGCATGATTGGAACCTGGTCAGTGACTATTTGAACTGAAGCAACTCGTCTCTCAAGATCTGGAACCTGTGAGACCAGTGATCCTCAAGGCTTTGAAGACAAGAGTTTGTTTCTGCCATGTAAGGCTTGAGTGAGCAAATTTCTTCAAGTAAAAGTTCCATGGAAATTGAGGAGGAAGAGTTGGTAGGAGAAGCAGGGTTCGTCTTCACTTGTTTTCCTGACGCAGAAGTAGATGTGGAAGGTATTTTGGAGTTAAGTTTAGATCCTGGACGAGGAGTATTAGGAGTGAAACCCTTTGTTCCAACAGAGTCATTAATTACCTCTTCTATATTTTCCTGCAGAACACTGAAAGGGTTATTATCCTCTAACGATGCGCAGTTAATACTAATGTGCTGAGCACCACTGCGGTTAGTGCGGTGCATTGCCATTGAAGGTATGTGAGAAGAGTACTGGTAGGCAAGCACCAGGGCCTAAAATGGCACCAGAAGTTATAGTAAGTACTGTTGTGCAGAGCTGAAAATGCAGATAATGTCAGGCAAAATAGGCAGCCTTCAGGTAGGAGCTAAGTGAGAGAGAAAATGAGGAGGAAATGCTTATTCAGGCTCAGTGGAGCATGTTTTCAGAGCGGCACAATGTGGCAGAATGTCAAACGGGAGAAACTGGGAGCGTCAAATAAACAAAATGGCGGCCGGGAGTCAGCATCGAGCCGCGGTCCGCAATAAAGCTGAAGAAAGCATCCTTCGCTCTCACCCCGTGTACCCGCGAAGGTCACAACCGAGACAGGAGAGGTTCCGCTTTATGGAAATGCGGTCCGGGATTCCGCGTAGCGGGAATGAAAGCCTGGAAAGTTCATGCCATCCTACACCCTCACGGAGCTCATTAGAGCGGCGGCCATCTCCCTTGGCTCCTAAGCCACGCCCACCTCCTTGGTGTGTCTTACTCTTTTTAATGTTTATGTGACTCCATTGTCAAAAATTGTAAGGAAAACTCAGTTGATTATTTCATTAGGTGAGAAACAAAACAAAACCTGAGGCAAATTATGTGAGCGCCTCACCAAAGTAGCAGGATGTATAACTAATCATTGTTTAAAACTAAATGAAGCCAAAACTGAGATCCTGCTATTCATTGGGGCCCATTTGATTTGGGATGCCTCTTTGTGGCCGGACTCTCTGGGGACATGTTGACCCATACGAAATCGGCCAAAAATCTTGGGATCATTATTGATGACTCTCTTTCCATGCAGATACATTTCAAGGTCCCCTGCGGGAAATGCTTTGGCATTCTCAAATTTTGAGACAGCTGTTTAAGTGGATACCAATAGTATGGCGAAAAACCATAGTCCAAGCTCTAATTACTAGTCAACGGAACGATGATAATGCCCTCTTTGTGGGCATGGCAGAAAAATGCCACTGCTGAGCTACTTTGTGACATTGACAGATTTGGGTCTGCTTCTGCTTGTTTGACATCTTTACACTTGCTGCCAGTGCAGAAAAGAGACTCTTTAAAACTCTTAAGCCATGTTCACAGAGCCTTGTACAACACCGGACCGGAAATCATACAGGTCAGAATTGAATTTTATAAGTCTTCTCATGACTTGAGATCCCGCAATCTACCCTTAGCCAAGGCTATATGAATGAGGAACAGGTGGCTTAGCCAAGGCTATATGAATGAGGAACAGGTGGTCATTCATTTTCACATCTGGCTTCACCCTAATGGAACTCTATACCCCGGGATCTCCGCCATGCCAATAACCATTTTCAGTTTAGAAAAAAATTGAAAACCTGGCAGTTTTCAGGAGAATGTCTCCTCTGTATATGATATTTTTCTTTGGGGTTCTTTCCGTTGAAATGTTAGAGAGCTTTACAGCATCATGATATCCCCAAGGGGATAAGTGTTGAGCTTTATAAATATCCTAAATAAATAAATAAGTAGTAAACTTATGTGTGCAGATCTCCCCATAGAAATCACAGGAGAGGTGGCGGTGAAAATTTCCACTTATACGTTTGTGAATTACATTTTGTATTAATAAGTAGTACTAATATAGTACTACTTTACGTACTACAAAATGCAGTTTGTAAATCGGACCATTTCTTTACGGCATGGTTTGCAGTACCCCAGCACTTCTGCAGACAGGCTAAATTATGTACTAAAATATTGTCAAAGAAAATAAATATTTCTCCCAGTTAGTGGATCTGAAGTGAGAACTCAAGAACACATCTCAAAAACTTTCATGACTTTGAGGAGAAATCACATTATTTATTAAGTGGGCAACACATACCAATAATTTCTTGGTGAAGCAACTATAAATCCTCAACACATAAGTTGATAACATTCCTCTTATTACAGTGATGTTAACATTAGCGGTGATTAGGAGAATTTACATAAGTGTTGGATTTGCAAAATGACACTAGCAACAAGCCTGTTAGTCAAAGGAAAATACATCACAGTGTATCTCAAAGGACAGCTAGAACACTGAAGCTGTGAAATCATTAGCAGGGTGTGTTAATAGCAACAATAATCATCTTAATCAGAGAGCCAGTCACTTGATTAGGCAAGTGAGCAAGGAATTCATACCATATGCCCTTGGGTGCATATTTGGAGAGAGAAATTATAGCTAATATCCTCTGATGTTGCTGCATCATTCAGCCTTTAAGGAGAGAAGAATTGCTCGTAAAATCACCAAAATGGAATGTGTTGTTAAGTGAGGGACGCACCTGGGTTTATGGGTAGGTTTTGAATGAAGGATACATTTTAAGCTTCCCCTGAAGCCCACGTCCCACATCCTTCTGCAAGTTACCAATAGATGTCGGGTCATATTTATCAAGGGTTGCATCGCTTTTGCACCTTGTTGCGTGGTGCAAAAGTGCAAAAGTGACACAGCCCTTCAAATTTGATTTGTCGAGCCACCAAGGCCACCTTGCATGGCCCTGGGTGGCTTGCTAAATCCAGAGTAATACAACGCAGCGCAAATCACTGCACTGCATTACTCTGCCCCAGGGAGGCATTCCATGAGTGGTGCATGGGTGTTTTCATGCAAAACCCTTTGATTTTGACGCATTCACATATTTACCATTACTAGTAGACCTGAGAATGTGCCAAAATGGTACCCCTTCCCAGGGGAATCTTAACAAGGAGGAAAATCTTTATTTCTCTTCTTTCTTTCCTCTTTCTTTGTGTGCTGCATACTGCATTCCTGTCCTTTCCCTGTAATGCTTCGCAGCAAGGTGACTTGCTGCAAATGCGCTGCATTACATCTAGATAGATATTTCCCGTAATGAAAATCTCTATCCTAAGGTGGTGCAGACATGCATGGTGACAATACCCACATCAATACATCACATCCATTTATACTGCTGTAAATGTGTTTAACGCAGGTATTTATAGTGCGGGACCTCACTAGACTTGCGAGAACAACAGGAGTATAACCCGTAGACCAGGTTGAGATCTGGGTAGGTGTGCAAAAGAAACAACAATATCTCAACTAGTATCATTAAGGGAGTCAATTAGACAAGTATGTGCAATACATTGCAAGGAAAAGAAAAAGGGAGAATCTAAATGTGTTTCATAAATGTGCACATGGCATCATATATTTGAAGTAACAAATGAAGGTACAGTTGTAACAGCACTGTAGGCATAGAATGCTAAGGCAGCCCGAATTGGACACAAATAAGTGGCGACACAAGTGACAATGTGAAATCAGCGAGAAGGCGCAAGGTGACAAACAATTGTGAAATATGTACAGTGAACTTTGTGGTTCAAAGGAATGATTTACAATATTAGGGTATGTAATAACTGAGCGATTTAATTGAACCACAAGAGGTTTGGCACCATTAGTTGCGCTGAGGAGTCGACGACGTTTCGATCCTAGTCAGTCAGGATCATCTTCAGGACCGGGTAGCTGGATGGGCAGTGCTGTACAGGGAGGGAAGAGAAGGGGTGGTGGAAAGGAGCGTGTGGGTGAAGTCAACGCAGGCGGCTGGGCCTACCTGTCAGTCAGGCTGGGTGGAGAGAACAGGGATGTGGCCAGTTGAGGGGAAACGCAGCGAACAACGTCTACGGGAGGTTGAGCCAGTGGCTGAAATACTGGAAAAGGAGATGCGGCGCTCATGGCGAGGTGAGTATGGGGTGTGGAGAGGACATTTACCTGGGGTGGGGGGGGAAAGAGGGGGAGAACACGGTCCCGTGTCCACAGGCCAGGTGAGAAGGCTGTTCGTGAGGGGCGAAGTAAGGTGTGGAGGCTCCGGTAGATGCAGGGACTCCTGTGGGGGAGGGAGGGAATGTGAGGCAGAAGTGGTGGGCTCCAAAGGATTGGCAGAAGACAAGGGGAGTAAGCTTACCTGAAGGAGGAAAAAAGGGGGGTGCCGCAGGAGTCGGGATCTTAGACCTCTGGGATGTCAAAATTGAAAGCTCGGTGTGGATGAATAAAGTACCTCGACGTGCACCAGGAATGGTGTGCAGGAGGGGGATAAGAGGCGAGAGTCAACAGGCAGAATCAGCAAGTAGCCTGGCTAGAGGCAGGTGGAGCGGGGGAGGGAGCGTATGTGCTAGCTTACCGGTAGTGGTGGTATTAATCCAATTGGGAGGGCGAGGATCAACCTGGAACGATCTGGAGCCTCAAATTGTCCCAAGGATAGGGATACGGACAGGGAACCCTGGGGCGAAAGGGGTGAGAATCAACATGGGGCAGAGTACGGGACAAGCCGTGTGTGAGAAATAGCGCAAGGTCGGGCTTACCGTGATTATGGAGTAAATCCAAAATGTAGTGCGACGCTCAGGTCAGATTGGGGCCGCCACTATCGTGCGCGGTTCAGGATTAGTGAGCGCCTGTAGCTGTGTAAATAAAGAGCATTTCCGGGGGCTGTGATGTCACAATGTCACGTGACCGGGGTGGGTGGCGTGTCGGCGATGGCGTGGCGGATCAGGGAGTGCATCTGGGTGAGGGGAGGGCGGGGTTGTGGGTGGCCTCACGTGAAGAGGCAGAGTACAGAAATGAATGGAGAGAGTACATTTGCTAAAGTCTCGGTTGCATGCACTGATATTTGATGGGTTGCAAGTAGCCGACTGGAATGTTCAAGATAATGAGGTACATACTCCAAAATGAGTTGAAACTATACAGTGCAAGCTTGGTATGATCATGCAGGTGCGTGAGTGTTACCGGTGTAAACAATTGTTAGGCATGATTTCCATGATTGCATTTAGATGGTACTTGACAAAATGCATACAATGTCAAAAGATATCCAGCATTCAGTATCTACTGTGTACAAGTAGGAACGTGGGTTTGTCCGGGGACAGGGCTATGTGAGGCATTGCAGATGCGACGGGGAAGGTGTAAACAATTGCTAGGCACGGGTTCCATGATTGCATATGGTACATGGCAAAAAGGCATATAATGTCAAAAGATATATAGCATTAAGTAGGAACGTAAGTTTGTCCGGGGACGAGGCTATGTGAGGCATAGCAGATGTGACAGGGAAAGGGAAGGGTAGACAGGCTCAGCTAGGGGGCAGGAAAAGCAGGGAAATGGCCCAATTAGGCATGGTTACAACAGAATTGTGCTATTCCATTCATCAATAGTGTTTAGGCCCAGGTTGACTGAGTTGCAGATGGTGATCCATTTGCATTCACTTTTATCCAGAATGCTTTGATGTTGCCACCCCTGATGGATAGTATGGGTTGGTCAATCACCTGCCAGGCGATATCTGTCTCATAATGGTTTTCTCAATGTAGTGGGCAACCAGGGGGGCAGTCAAAACTTTGCAGTGGATCCTACTCTTGTGTTGGATTATTCTCTGTTTAACCATCTCAGTGGTCTGGCCAATGTATATAAAGTCACAGTCGCAGCGGATGGCATAAACAACATTCTGTGATCTACAGTTGGTTAGAGTGTTTAGTTTGTAGGATTTGTTGTTGGTTTTGAACTCTTTTGTGTTAAATATGAGATCACAGACTATACAAGCCTTGCACTTGTAATGTCCGATAATTGGAGACAAGTCCCAGGTAGCAGTGATGGTGTTCTGTCGTGTGGGGTGGGTGGGCCATGTGATTGCATGTACTAGGTGGGTGGATAGGCTGGCTCCACGTTGGTACGAGAAAAGAGGGGGTTCCTTGAATGCTTCATAATCATAAGTGCGCAGTAGTGGCCAAATCCGTTTGATGATCTTGTTCACTTGGTTGCTACAGGGACTGAATTTGGAGACAAATGGTATGCGGGTCATGGCTTTCTTGGGTTGGGGTGTGAGGAGAAGGTCACGGTGACAATACCAGGCCAGTTAGCGTGCTCTGGAAATCAAGTGTTTTGGGTATCCCCTGTCAAGTAGTTTTTGGATAAGGATGTCCGATTTGCGAAAGAAATCTTTTTGCGGATGCGCAGGAATTTGCCGTAAGGAATGCCGTTTCGAAGGCCTCGGGGATGGTAGTTTGAGTATTGAAGAAGTGTGTTTCTTTCAGTAGGCTTGCGTTATAGGCAAGTGCCTATTTTCCCATCCTCGGCATGTATGGTTACGTCCAAGAAAGGGAGGTCATTGGGTTTGGAATCGCAAGTGAATTTGAGGTGCGTTTGGGAGTGATTGAGCCACTGGATGAAATATTTCTCCCAGTTAGTGGATCTGAAGTGAGAACTCAAGAACACATCTCAAAAACTTTCATGACTTGCTGCAAATGCGCTGCATTACATCTAGATAGATATTTCCCGTAATGAAAATCTCTATCCTAAGGTGGTGCAGACATGCATGGTGACAATACCCACATCAATACATCACATCCATTTATACTGCTGTAAATGTGTTTAACGCAGGTATTTATAGTGCGGGACCTCACTAGACTTGCGAGAACAACAGGAGTATAACCCGTAGACCAGGTTGAGATCTGGGTAGGTATGCAAAAGAAACAACAATATCTCAACTAGTATCATTAAGGGAGTCAATTAGACAAGTATGTGCAATACATTGCAAGGAAAAGAAAAAGGGAGAATCTAAATGTGTTTCATAAATGTGCACATGGCATCATATATTTGAAGTAACAAATGAAGGTACAGTTGTAACAGCACTGTAGGCATAGAATGCTAAGGCAGCCCGAATTGGACACAAATAAGTGGCGACACAAGTGACAATGTGAAATCAGCGAGAAGGCGCAAGGTGACAAACAATTGTGAAATATGTACAGTGAACTTTGTGGTTCAAAGGAATGATTTACAATATTAGGGTATGTAATAACTGAGCGATTTAATTGAACCACAAGAGGTTTGGCACCATTAGTTGCGCTGAGGAGTCGACGACGTTTCGATCCTAGTCAGTCAGGATCATCTTCAGGACCGGGTAGCTGGATGGGCAGTGCTGTACAGGGAGGGAAGAGAAGGGGTGGTGGAAAGGAGCGTGTGGGTGAAGTCAACGCAGGCGGCTGGGCCTACCTGTCAGTCAGGCTGGGTGGAGAGAACAGGGATGTGGCCAGTTGAGGGGAAACGCAGCGAACAACGTCTACGGGAGGTTGAGCCAGTGGCTGAAATACTGGAAAAGGAGATGCGGCGCTCATGGCGAGGTGAGTATGGGGTGTGGAGAGGACATTTACCTGGGGTGGGGGGGGAAAGAGGGGGAGAACACGGTCCCGTGTCCACAGGCCAGGTGAGAAGGCTGTTCGTGAGGGGCGAAGTAAGGTGTGGAGGCTCCGGTAGATGCAGGGACTCCTGTGGGGGAGGGAGGGAATGTGAGGCAGAAGTGGTGGGCTCCAAAGGATTGGCAGAAGACAAGGGGAGTAAGCTTACCTGAAGGAGGAAAAAAGGGGGGTGCCGCAGGAGTCGGGATCTTAGACCTCTGGGATGTCAAAATTGAAAGCTCGGTGTGGATGAATAAAGTACCTCGACGTGCACCAGGAATGGTGTGCAGGAGGGGGATAAGAGGCGAGAGTCAACAGGCAGAATCAGCAAGTAGCCTGGCTAGAGGCAGGTGGAGCGGGGGAGGGAGCGTATGTGCTAGCTTACCGGTAGTGGTGGTATTAATCCAATTGGGAGGGCGAGGATCAACCTGGAACGATCTGGAGCCTCAAATTGTCCCAAGGATAGGGATACGGACAGGGAACCCTGGGGCGAAAGGGGTGAGAATCAACATGGGGCAGAGTACGGGACAAGCCGTGTGTGAGAAATAGCGCAAGGTCGGGCTTACCGTGATTATGGAGTAAATCCAAAATGTAGTGCGACGCTCAGGTCAGATTGGGGCCGCCACTATCGTGCGCGGTTCAGGATTAGTGAGCGCCTGTAGCTGTGTAAATAAAGAGCATTTCCGGGGGCTGTGATGTCACAATGTCACGTGACCGGGGTGGGTGGCGTGTCGGCGATGGCGTGGCGGATCAGGGAGTGCATCTGGGTGAGGGGAGGGCGGGGTTGTGGGTGGCCTCACGTGAAGAGGCAGAGTACAGAAATGAATGGAGAGAGTACATTTGCTAAAGTCTCGGTTGCATGCACTGATATTTGATGGGTTGCAAGTAGCCGACTGGAATGTTCAAGATAATGAGGTACATACTCCAAAATGAGTTGAAACTATACAGTGCAAGCTTGGTATGATCATGCAGGTGCGTGAGTGTTACCGGTGTAAACAATTGTTAGGCATGATTTCCATGATTGCATTTAGATGGTACTTGACAAAATGCATACAATGTCAAAAGATATCCAGCATTCAGTATCTACTGTGTACAAGTAGGAACGTGGGTTTGTCCGGGGACAGGGCTATGTGAGGCATTGCAGATGCGACGGGGAAGGTGTAAACAATTGCTAGGCACGGGTTCCATGATTGCATATGGTACATGGCAAAAAGGCATATAATGTCAAAAGATATATAGCATTAAGTAGGAACGTAAGTTTGTCCGGGGACGAGGCTATGTGAGGCATAGCAGATGTGACAGGGAAAGGGAAGGGTAGACAGGCTCAGCTAGGGGGCAGGAAAAGCAGGGAAATGGCCCAATTAGGCATGGTTACAACAGAATTGTGCTATTCCATTCATCAATAGTGTTTAGGCCCAGGTTGACTGAGTTGCAGATGGTGATCCATTTGCATTCACTTTTATCCAGAATGCTTTGATGTTGCCACCCCTGATGGATAGTATGGGTTGGTCAATCACCTGCCAGGCGATATCTGTCTCATAATGGTTTTCTCAATGTAGTGGGCAACCAGGGGGGCAGTCAAAACTTTGCAGTGGATCCTACTCTTGTGTTGGATTATTCTCTGTTTAACCATCTCAGTGGTCTGGCCAATGTATATAAAGTCACAGTCGCAGCGGATGGCATAAACAACATTCTGTGATCTACAGTTGGTTAGAGTGTTTAGTTTGTAGGATTTGTTGTTGGTTTTGAACTCTTTTGTGTTAAATATGAGATCACAGACTATACAAGCCTTGCACTTGTAATGTCCGATAATTGGAGACAAGTCCCAGGTAGCAGTGATGGTGTTCTGTCGTGTGGGGTGGGTGGGCCATGTGATTGCATGTACTAGGTGGGTGGATAGGCTGGCTCCACGTTGGTACGAGAAAAGAGGGGGTTCCTTGAATGCTTCATAATCATAAGTGCGCAGTAGTGGCCAAATCCGTTTGATGATCTTGTTCACTTGGTTGCTACAGGGACTGAATTTGGAGACAAATGGTATGCGGGTCATGGCTTTCTTGGGTTGGGGTGTGAGGAGAAGGTCACGGTGACAATACCAGGCCAGTTAGCGTGCTCTGGAAATCAAGTGTTTTGGGTATCCCCTGTCAAGTAGTTTTTGGATAAGGATGTCCGATTTGCGAAAGAAATCTTTTTGCGGATGCGCAGGAATTTGCCGTAAGGAATGCCGTTTCGAAGGCCTCGGGGATGGTAGTTTGAGTATTGAAGAAGTGTGTTTCTTTCAGTAGGCTTGCGTTATAGGCAAGTGCCTATTTTCCCATCCTCGGCATGTATGGTTACGTCCAAGAAAGGGAGGTCATTGGGTTTGGAATCGCAAGTGAATTTGAGGTGCGTTTGGGAGTGATTGAGCCACTGGATGAAAAGGTTGAGGGTATCTGTGGTGCCTCTGCAAAATAGAAGGATGTCTTCAATGTAACATCGCCAGAGTGAAATCAGTGAGAGAAATGGGTTGAGGGGGGTGAGTATGTGGGTCATTTCTAGGTTGTGAACGAATAGAATGGCAAAGTTCGTGGCGAAACATGCTACCATAGAGACACCCTTGATTTGGAGATAAAAGGTGTTCCGGTACAAGAAATAGTTGTTTTGTCTTGTGGTTCAATTAAATTGCTCAGTTATTACATACCCTAATATTGTAAATCATTCCTTTGAACCACAAAATTCACTGTACATATTTCACCATTTTTTGTCACCTTGCGCCTTCTTGCTGTTTTCACATTGTCACTTGTGTCGCCACTTATTTGTGTCACGATCACAATTGTGCACCAAGTCCAATTCGGGCTGCCTTTGCATTCTATGCCTACAGTGCTGTTACAACTGTATCTTCATTTGTTACTTCAAATATATGATGCCATGTGCACATTTATGAAACACATTCAGAGTCTCCCTTTTTCTTTTCCTTGTTCTGTATTGCACATACTTGTCTAATTGACTCTCTTAATGATACTAGTTGAGATATTGTTTCTTTTCGCATACCTACCCAGATCTCAACCTGGTCTATGGGTTATACTCCTGTTGTACTCACAAGATTGTGAACAGCTGCTGAGCTGCGAGAGTAGGTCCCTGTGTGACCCTACTTTCAGCCCAATTTAATTGGCCTCTCTTTTTGCCATTTACTTGACATCAATAATGTCTAGGGAGACTCCCTCTTACTCTGAGGATTACATTCAACGTATACTAAGTGGCCCGTCCCTTCTTTCTGGCCCTCCGATTCCCACTTTAGCCACTCCCTCCACCAACACCTCCCATGCACTATTTGACAAGCTAGAAAAACATAAGAAGAAACATCAGAACTACCCTCCACGCCCGCATGCTTACATAATACCTCAAATTTGACATCATTACCCTAGGCTTACAAATCCGCAACACTCCAGTCATATTCACTCAAGATCCCAAATTTCGCACCGGATTCAGCCTTCTAGCGACCACCTGCTCACACCACTGGATGGTCCTAGGAATTGATACTGCCATTGAACATAGCTTAAAAGAATTGGAAGAAATAGCTGAACTTGAGAGACTCATCTTGGCCGACACCGCCTTTACAGACGCAAAAAATCTTCTGGACAAGATCAATACCACTATTGCCACCTTTAATACTTTCGAGCTCAATAAGAAAATCA
This sequence comes from Triturus cristatus, assembly GCF_964204655.1. Classification (NCBI taxonomy): domain Eukaryota; kingdom Metazoa; phylum Chordata; class Amphibia; order Caudata; family Salamandridae; genus Triturus; species Triturus cristatus. The sequence continues at coordinate 1,085,043,100 of NC_140583.1, read as the reverse complement.
CCAAAATCCAAAAGGACATCCATTTCTACAACATAGAAAAAACATACCTCTATTTGCCCGACGAATTTTACAACACTCCGTATATCCCTCCAAGGACCTGCAACTGGGGCAGATACTGCAACAACCAGCAGATTACCTTCTCTGACTCCTACAACACCTCGATAGAGGACTCCGATACCAGTGAGGGACCGAGCATATCCAGGGCCAGCAACAGACCACCACCGCTACTGCCTCCTGGTTTTTTAGGACAGGGTCGCGGCCGCGACCAACCTGCAGCCCGACCACGGAACAATCATCAATACCAACCTCAATTCTCAGGAGAAAGACAAACCCGCAACAGGTTCTACCAATGGGGACCACAACAGTGACCAACAATACTGTCATCAACCCCCAGTCCACCCCGGACACCACTCCCCTCTTGGATTCACAGTTTATACCGATATTTAACTTATCCAATCACAACTTATCCCATGATGAGACCCGACTTCTGAGCAGAGGCCTCAGCTTCGTGCCCACTGTACGGACCAATTTCCTTGACCTCCAGTCTAACCTGCTGCTGTTTTTCTGACATATACGGCTTAAACAATTCTTCTCCAACAAACCGACCTCCACCACACCCTCAGGCACCTGTTTCCATCCCCCTTCCACCTTCAATCCCCCTTCTCCTTCGATGCCCCCCCCCCCGAAATACTCGCCTTCGAATGCCTGGTTCTACGTGAAGTCACAGATCTCCAGGCCCAATTCGAATATGTCCTTTACAACCTCCCCCTATCCGAGAAACAAGCCCTAAACAATCTCAAAACGAAGACCGACTTAATTATCAAACCAGCAGATAAGGGTGACGGAATTGTGGTCATGAATGTGGACAACTATGACCAAGAAATCAAGAGACAATTAAACAACGTCAGTCACTACCGCCCCCTTACCAAAGACCCTTTACCTGACCTCAGAAACAAAATTCTGCAAATCACAGGACGAGCTAGATCTCTTAACATTATCTCCCAAAAGGAATTCAATTTCCTCAACAACCAATATCCATGCACACCGGTCATTTATATACTTCCCAAGATCCATAAAGGCAGCACGCACCCACCCGGACGCCCCATTGTCTTGGGCTTTGGGTCCATCCTTGAACCCCTGGGCAAATACATTGATGCAATTATAAAAGAGTTCATTCCTTCCACTGAGACCTACATCAGAGACACAACAGACCTCATCCAAGCCATTGAAGACAGATCATTTGACACCCAAACCGATCTTATGGCAGGACTAGACATCAAATCTCTTTACACCAATATCCACTCATTGAAGGACTCAAAGTCAATGAGGAATTACTTGAGACTAGACCAAGACCGACCTTGATCCCGACTGAATTCATCATGGATCTTCTCCACATTGCCCTTGAAAACAACTATTTCTTGTACCGGAACACTTTTTATCTCCAAATCAAGGGTGTCTCTATGGGAGCATGTTTCGCCCGGAACTTTGCCATTCTATTCGTACACAACCTAGAAATGACCCATATACTCACCCCTCTCAACCCATTTCTTTCACAGATTTAACTCTGGCGACGTGATATTGACGACATCCTTCTATTTTGCAAAGGCACCACAGATACCCTCAACCTTTTCATCCAGTGGCTCAATCACTACCAAACCCACCTCAAATTCACTTGCACTTCCAAACCCAACGACCTCCCTTTCGTGGACGTAACCATACATGCAGAGGATGGGAAAATAGGCACTTGCCCTTACCACAAGCTTACTGAAAGAAACACACTTCTTCAATACTCAAGCTACCATCCCTGAGGCCTTCGGGACGGCCTTCCTTACAGCCAATTCCTGCGCATCCGCAGGAATTGTAAATGGCGAAAAGATTTCTTCCGCGAATCGGACATCCTTATCCAAAAACTACTTGACAGGGGATACCCAAAATGCTTGATTTCCAGAGCACGCAAACCGGCCTGGTATTGTCACCGTGACCTTCTCCTCACACCCCAACCCAAGAAAGCCATGACCCGCATACCATTTGTCTCCAAATTCAGTCAGTGTAACAACCAAGTGAGCAAGATCATCAAATGGAATTGGCCACTACTGCACATTTATGAAGCATTCAAGGAACCTCCTCTTTTCTCGTACCTATGTGGAGCCAACCTATACACCCACCTAGTACATGCAATCACATGGCCCACCCCACACGACAGAACACCATCACTGCTACCTGGGGCTTGCCTCCAATTATCAGACATTACAAGTGCCAGGCTTGTATAGTCTGTGATCTCACATTCAACACGAAAGAGTTAAAAACCAACAACAAATCCTACAAACTAAACACTCTGACCAACTGTAGATCCAAGAATGTTGTTTACGCCATCCGCCGCCCCTGTGACCTTATATACATTGGCCAGACCCCTCAGATGGTTAAACAGAGAATAATCCAACACAAGAGTAGGATCCACTGCAAAGTTTTGAATGCCCCCCTGGTTGCCCACTACATTGAGAAAAACCATTGTGAGACAGATATCGCCTGGCAGGTGATTGACCAACCCATACTACCCATCAGGGGTGGCAACATCAAAGCACTTCTCAATAAAAGTGAATGCAAATGGATCACCATCTGCAACTCAGTCAACCTGGGCCTAAACACTATTGATGAATGGAATAACACAATTCTGTTGTAACCATGCCCAATTGGGCCATTTCCCTGCTTTTCCTGCTTCCTAGCTGAGCCTGTCTACCCTTCCCTTTCCCTGTCACATCTGCTATGCCTCACATAGCCTCGTCCCCGGACAAACTAACGTTCCTTCTTGTACACACTAGGTACTTAATGCGGTATATCTTTTAACATTATATGCCTTTTTGCCATGTACCATATGCAATCATGGAACCCATGCCTAGCAATTGTTTACACCTTCCCCGTCGCATCCGCAATGTCTCACAAAGCCCTGTCCCCGGACAAACCCACGTTCCTACTTGTACACAGTAGATACTGAATGCTGGATATCTTTTGACATTGTATGCCTTGTTGTCAAGTACCATCTAAATGCAATCATGGATCCCATGCCTAACAATTGTTTACACCGGCAACACTCATGCACCTGCATGATCATACCAAGCTTGCACTGTATAGTTTCAACTCGTTTTTGAGTATGTACCTCATTATCTTGAACATTCCAGTCGGCTACTTGCAACCCATCAAATATCAGTGCATGCAACCGAGACTTTAGCAAATGTACTCTCTTCATTCATTTCTGTACTCTGCCTCTTCGCGTGAGGCCACCTATAGCCCCACCTTCCCCTCGCCCAGCCGCGCCCCCCTGATCCGCCACGCTATCGCCGACACCCCCCCCCACCCCGGTCATGTGACATTGTGACATCACAGCACCCAGAAATGCTCCTTATTTACACAACTACCGGCGCTCACTAATCCTGAATTGACACGATAGTGGTGGCCCCAAGCTGACCTGAGCGTCGCACTACATTTTGGATTTACTCGATATTCACGGTAAACCCGACCTCACATTCGGATTGTCCCGTACTCTGCCCCATGTTGATTCTCACCCCTTTCGCCCCAGTGTTCTCCGTCCGTATCCCTATCCTTGGGACAATTTGAGGCTCCAGATCGCTCCAGGCTGATCCTCACCCTCCCAATTGGATTAATACCACCACTACCGGTAAGCTAGCACATACGCTCCCTCCCCCACTCCACCTGCTTCTAGCCAGGCTACTTGCTGATTCTGCCTGTTGACTCTCACCTCTTATCCCCTTCCAGCACACTATTCCTGGTGCACGTCGAGGCGCTTTATTCATCCACACCGAGCTTTCCATGTGACATCCCAGAGGTCTAAGAACCCGACCATGCTGAACCCCCCTTTTTTCCTCTTCCAGGGAAGCTTACTCCCCTTGCCTTCTGCCAATCCTTTGGAGCCCACCACTTCTGCCTCACATTCCCTCCCTCCCCTACAGGACTTCCTGCATCTACCGGAGCCTCCACACCTTACTTCACCCCTCACGAACAGCCTTCCCACCTGGCCTGTGGACACGGGACCGTGTTCTCTCCCCTCTCCCCCCCACCCCAGGTAAATGTCCTCTCGACGCCCCCTACTCACCTTGCCATGAGCGCCGCATCGCCTCTTACCCTTTATCCTTTTCCGATCTTTCAGCCACTGGCTCAACCTCCCTCAGACGTCGTTCGCTGCGTTTTACCTCGACTGGCCACATCCCTGTTCTGTCCACCCAGCCTGACTGACAGGTAGGCCCAGTCGCCTGCGTTGACTTCACACACACGTGCCTTCCCACTGCCCCTTCCAGCACCCTGACCCCTTCCTTTCCCTCCCTGTACAGCACTGCCCATCTGGCTACCCGGTCCTGAAGATGATCCTGACTGACTAGGATCGAAACATCATCTACTCCTCAGTGCAACTAATGGCGCCAAACCTCTTGTGGTTCAATTAAATCGCTGGGTTATTACATACTCTAATATTATAAATCATTCCTGTGAACCACAAAGTTCACTGTACATATTTCACATTTTTTTTGTCACCTTGCGCCTTCTCGTTGATTTCACATTGTCACTTGTGTCACCACTTATTTGTGTCACGATCACAATTGTGCACCAAGTCCAATTCTGGCTGCTTTTGCATTCTATGCCTACAGTGCTGTTACAACTGTACCTTCATTTGTTACTTCAAAATATGATGCCATATACACATTTATGAAACACATTCAGAGTCTCCCTTTTTCTTTTTCCTTTCCTTGTAATGTAGTATTGCACATACTTGTCAAATTGACTCCCTTAATGATACCAGTTGAGATATTGTTGTTTCTTTTCGGACCTCACTAGACAACAGCAAAGCATTCTGCATACAGACTTAGGGGCATATTTATGACATTGTCACGCAGTGCAGTGCAGCAAGTCACCTTGCTGTTCTGCAATGTGTACCGGGCAAAGGGCAAGAAGCAGCGTATTTAAAAGAATATGGAGCATTACTAACATTTCTTCTGCTCTGGCTCCGTTTTGGCTACCTATCGCCAATGTCGGCACCCTTACACCATGGTGCAAGGGTGTCTGTGTTGCATGCAGGATTGTTTTTGTGCAGGAAGGGCCACCAGCCTCTTTTCTGCACAAAAACAATCCTGAGAGGCATATTCCTCTGTCTATAAGTGCTGCAGAATTCAGCACACATAGAATGATGAAGTAACGAGGAGAAATAAAGATATTTCTCCTCCTGATGCCTCTCCTGGAATGGTGTTTGTTTTTGGTGCATTCACACATTTACCAGTTCTGGCAAATCTAGGAATGCATCCAAAAACATGGGAATTGTGTGGGAATACCCACATAATGCCCATGGAACGCCGTCCTAGCCCAGAGTAAGGCAACACAGTGATTTGCGATGCATTGCTTTACTCGAAGTTTATGAAGTTAGTCAAGGCCAGCAAAGTGGCCTTGTATGGCTTCATAAATCTCATTTTTCAGTTGTGTCATGCATGTACCACATTGAGTGATGCGAGTGCAACCTAGCTGGGGTCATAAATATGGCACTAGGTTAGTACTGCTAGCCCCCTGTTGTGCACCAGCAGGTGAGTGAACTGTGCAATTCATCAAGGAAGCTCTCGAGCGAATTGCTTCGTCAATCTTGTCCCTAGCACATGGTATGGGTAGACCTCATGTATGTTTGTTGTTTAACAGAAAAAATGTAACTGTTGAAGAGAGGGCACATACAAGGACAACACTGGTTCCCTATGTCTGGTGTTGTAGGAAAAATCACAATGATATCACACTTTTCAAAGGATAAATTCTTTCACTTCAAATCACGATTTGGCTGGGTGGGCAGCACAGTGATCCTGTGTGCATGCAGGAGCCTGCTTACAAGGCTCTATTTGTTTCTCCTTTTCCACACTGGGCCCTATATGTTATCATGGGCAGGATCAGACTGCGAATGACACTCAAACCGACTAATGGTTGTAGAGGGTTTCTACAACCTCCTTCTAAGTATGTAAATGTAGATGATTTTTATGCTTTTTGTTTTATTACCAGAGCCTGGCAAGCAGATGAAGCTTCCAGGCCAGATCTCAAAAATACTTTAATACACTCCGCCACAGAGGGTTTCTGAGGGGAGGCTTTATATGCGGTTGAAGTGCACCCAATGAAATTGAGAAAGACACTGAACACATATTATGGACAAAGTCATTGTGATCTTCAATAGCAATATTACATGAGGCTTTGCTCTTTGCATAGGAAAACAGTGGTACTGTCTTCAGCACCATCGACCATCTCTGTGGTACGGGTGAACCTGAGCGTTCAACACAAGATGATTTGCATAGAGCACTCAGGCCCTCAAAATAGCTTGGACAGAAAAGTGTTATACATTTTATTTCTGCACCCAAACACCTGCTGACTGTGAAGACACCAGGGGCCGCATTACACAAAAGGCGCATTTTCATTGTTTATGCCATGTTTCATTGTTTATGCCATGTCGCCCCTGATGACAGATCTTACCCCCTCACTTTTCGGATCTAATGTATTGATTTATTAATCAAGGAATCTTTATCTTCATATTTCATGTGTGGTGGAATTTTAGGCACATTAGACATGTAGATGCTCCTGGTGGGACATTGGGCCTGTTCTCGCCTATGGCTAGGATGTAGACCATTCTCAGCTTGTGTTCTATCTCTGCTGTGCACTGAAGCGTTCTAGTGGGTAGATTTTGTAGGAAAGTGAATGGGGATGGATATTAGGGAGACAATACTTCTCGAAGACATTAAAGAGACTGTACTACCTTGAGGATGGGTTAGTTTCTGTGGAGAGTCAATTATCTGTTTGGGATGGTGTACTTTTGATAGATCTCTGTACAGGAGAAGTTTAACCTGGTTAGTAAGTGCTATGTTTAATGTTTTTAGTGAGGTGACTTCACATAATGGTCCTGGAGTTATCCTGACTTACTGATGCCAACTCTTCTGAGTAACCCTCGCCCCTTTCACTCGGTTGGATCTTTCTCTACGGGCTCAACGGTTAAGCTCGTTGGGAGGGAATCCGCCTCTGGTTCTATCACTCCTCCCTGTAGGTTACCGGACAGATCTTGATGTGGTAGAAACCTATTGGACAGGGTGATATAAGTGTTAGAGTTGATAATATTATCTGTTGTGGTTTTATCTACCACAAAAATAGGAGTTAGGGATATCCCTGCCTCCATGTCATCAGTGGTGGCTGTATCTTGCATAACAGTAAAATGACTCAGGACTTATTTTTAAAACTCCTTGTGGCCTGCTTGCTAAAGATGGGAGGGATACGTTTTCCAGGTTTGGGCTTTGGGCTGAGAAGATGGAGTGATTCAACAGAAGGGTGCAGAGTTCCTGGTGTAGCTGGGTAAGTAGCAGGAGTTAGGATTCCATGACATTCCGCCAATAGATCATCGATACGATCCAGAACACAGTTGTTGGCGGCTGATTTGTGAGCCGTTTTACTTTTTATGGCTTTCGGGCGGGTCCATTGGTCTTCCCACCCCCCTCACAGACAGTTGAATTTCTTTTCCCCATGCCGTTTAGCAATATATTAAGGAGATGAGTAATAAAATAACTGATATAATGAAGATATAAATGCTAACATAAAAATGGCCGGATAGCACTTACAGATGTCAGACAGCTATCTAGTGAAAGCACACAGAGTGTATACAGGGCCCTAATCACACTTCCAGATTGCACAGGGAAATGAAACAAAAGAATAGTTCAGGGTCAGTACTAAAAACAATAGCAACTCACAGTTTATATCGTGGCAGTCCACTAATCCAAGAGGGAGTCCAACAAGCCAAGGGGGGTGACCCTGCCCTGCTTCTTCCTGGCAAGGACGGGCCCGCCCTTGGCCAGGGCGTGACCCGTTCGCCTCCCACACTGCAGGGGATGAGGCAGTGCTTTGAGCGGAGGTGAACACCTCCCCCTCGATAGCGGTGGCGGTAAGGGGCATGTTGCACCCTTGGACTTGTTGTCCCACCAGAGTGATCAGAAGGTAGATGAACAGGCAGCGGCAAGTGTAGCAGCCTGGGACTATAGTCCCATGAGCCTATGCAGGGCAGGTGAGTGGTGCCCCCAGGAAAGCAAACAGAAGAGCGAGATGAATGCACAAACTTCCCACACCTGCAAACTACACTACAAAGCACACCTCAGTCAATACCATGATCCTTTGCCTTTCCCAATGTTGTAGTGTGAGTCACACAGGTTAGTTTAGGTTGCTGTATACCATATCAGTGTAGGTTTTTGTGTCCAAGTGTAAATGAAAATTTGTCAGGTGTTTTTTCTGCAATATTTACGTTTGCCACACAATGGCTGGAAGAAGGAACTCCAGATTTTCAGACCCAGAATTAACAATCAAGGTGGATTAGATGATAAGGTAGAGCCATACGTAGATTGGAGCAGTTGTACAAAGTACTACCATTACTCAGAAGAGAGAAATATGGGAGAGAATTGTCACAAGAGAAAAGCTGTGGAGTTGCTCACAGGAGGAAATTAGGAAGAGCTGGAATGAACCACTGGAGAGAGTGTATAACCTTTCCTCCAAAGCACACCTAGAGGCCCAGCAGACTGGAGGTGGTTATTCCAGGCCCATTAATATCTTTATTTTGTTTGAAATATCTTAGTTGAAGAGAGTCAGTTTTGTGAAACATGAACAAGTCCGGGTGACAGGACGAACGTGGCGGAGACGTAACGGGGTTTCCGGGCCGACATGCACCCAACCTTCCTATATCAGAGGGCTGACGCAGGCCGCTTGATATGGCGAACTTAACACCGCCTCTAGATTGATCCATTCAAATTGTCCATGCAGTTACTTAGCTTAACACCAGGAAGCGAGGTGTGGCTAATCAAATCCAAAGGACCCTGTATCAGTGACTCCGTAAGATCTAGAGGTACCGCTAAATAGGATTTCAGCAGTGAAACCCATCTGGTACCTCATGGCCCTGATGAAGCCTTTTTGAAGGTGAAACACATTGGCTGTTCTTGCATGAATTGAAGAAATAAAGCAAGATTCGACTTCAACATTGAAGACCCAAAAACTATTTTTTGTATACTCTGCCCAATACTGTTGCCTCTCTATTTATGTGTTAGTAGTATAATGTATTACCATTGATATGAGCATTTACAAGCACTTAAAGAAATCAAAAATGTAATTGAATTGATCATGAAGTGTGTAACACAGATACAAAATACAAAGATGTTGCTATAATAAGTTGATTAAACCAATTAGCAGTTTATTAATTTTTGAAGAGTAATAGAATGAAAAAAGAAGGGAAAAAGTGGAGAGAGATGAAAGAGGAAGAAGAAAAACATCATAATATAAGTTAATAAGTGTAAACACTAGCATTATGATTATAATACATAATGCAGCCTGGTAATCCCATAAAAGAGTTACGGCCGTTCAAAAATAGGAGTGGTAACTGAAGAGGTAACCGATTTTCTGGATAAGAAGGATTTGAGCGGAAACTACAGCACGTCTTGTTCTGTTGTGAGGTTTTAGCATTAGCTATCCCCAGTCTATGATTATGACATGGCATATTCCACCAGCTGAGAAACCAATTTTTTATTGTATCCTTCCATTTAGACACAATAATTTGCAATGCAATAGCAATGAGTAAGTCAACAAATTTTCCAGCCATAACTTGCAAATGCCATATATAAGAAGAACCTTTAAAAAAAATTATGTAGTTTATTAAAAGTTATTTTCAGAGAAGAAATGCCAGTTATCTTATCCCAACATTGCACCCAAAATACTCGTACATGTGGATCATAAATGTGGATATTCAAAAAACATATGTAGATGGTCACCACTGAATCAAATCAAATCAAATTCACTTTATTCGGTTTATGCATAATACCATAATAATATTCTAAAACAATATGTCATTCAAAAAAGAAATAAACCACATTATACAATACATCTTTAAAGAACGATTGAAAGGGGATAAATATTGGGTCTTTAAAATGAAGAAAGGGCACGAGGTGCCTAGCAATACAAAATATCCCCAATCAAACATGCTAGAACAGGCGCTAAGACTCACTGCTGATTTCAAAAGATTAAGGACATTAAAAACAGTGCTGCCGGACAGCAGTTGTAAAAATATAAAAGCTGGGCGCACATGCCTAAAATCCATTGGTTTCAAGATTGGGATAATAAAATTTCTTCGGGGGATCTTATAAAAATTACAAAACTTTATCAAATGGAGCATGTCCTGTGCAGACTTCCCGTCGCAGCCACAGGACTCTAAGCTCTGGTCTCTACTACACCCACGAGGCTGTGCCAGTAAAAGATGGAAAAGATCAAATTGAAACCTGCTTACTAAAAAATGCTGATGAGCACTAATGGCCCCTAAAAGATATGGCTCAGTGGATTGTACAGATTTCAAAATAGCAAAACTATGAACACTGGGTTTCCTCAACTCGCACCCCTCCCTTTCAGTAGTCCTCAGGTTAAAGAACGGCTCATTTATCTGGCCCAGATCTTTCTTATGCACAAGTTCTGCTCTTGCCAACATGTCTTTATGTAGTTAAGCCACGGGATGTAATGATCATGATCAAGGCCCATACACTCCTTTAGAATTGGTTTACTTACGGTGGGACCCTCATTCAATCATAGCCTCAACCACAATATGAGGGGCCGAAGGGCCAGCAGATCCGAGAGGTAGTGGACCCCCAGCTCTTCATGGGCCATAAAGTTTGAGGTGACCTGGGGAACACATAAAAGACATTTTAAAAAGTTATTTTCCACCACTTGAAGTCCCTCCATGGTGATGTGGCCCCAAATTTCGCTGCTATAAGAGACTTTAGCGATACATTTTGCCTGATAAATATGCAAGAGTGCCGCAATCGGTCTCCTGCCAAGATTTGAGGCAAAGTTAAAAATAGCAGTATTGGCACGCACTAGATCTCCCCTCTTACTCTGTGTTTAATGCCCCCATTTCATTTTGTCATCTAACAAGACTCCCAAATAAGAAAAAACCTCAGTACGTGGAACCAATGCTTCACCAACCCTAAACTGGTATTTCTTTTTTGTACTGGGTCCCACCTGCATTACATAGGATTTGGAGTCGTTTATGAACAAATCCAAACCTTCCATGAAGGATGAAAAAGAATTAGACAGCGATTGTAATTCTCTAGCAGTCCGGGCCATAAGGAACACGTCGTCCGCGTACAGCAAGACCGGCAGCCCACGCCGTCCCACCTGGGGGTAGTCTACCTTGGTCTCCAATGAAATCTGCTCGAATTTAATAATATACAAATCAAACAAAAAGGGAGCTAGGATATACCCTTGGCATACTCCTCTTTTTATTGGGAACTGGCGAGATACCCTGAGGTCTTGTGAATAACAGATCTCAGCTTTAGTGTCAGTATGGAGATGTGCAAGAAAATGCACGATATCACTGTCCACCCCCATGGACAACATGGTCTGCCAAAGCTTGAATCTATTCACGTGATCAAACGTGGACAACAGGTCCATGAAGGCCAGGTAGATGGTGCCAGAGCGGGAGACCGTATACTTATTGAGGATCGGATACAGGTTAAGGCATTGGGCCATGGTTGTCCGTCCAGCTCGAAAACCGTACTGGATGTCAGTTAAGATGTTATTTTCGTTTGACCAATTGGTCAGCCTGTCTAATGATAACAGACACAAGAACAGGTGCCCAAAAATTCACATTGGATTTGTTTAAGTCATCGTCGGAACCCGGTACTTTATTGTTGGACAGCCGATTGATACCGTTCCTGAGCTCCTCAACCGATACAACCAGGGATGAGTTGACTTTCGCTACTCCAGGTAGACTATTCTTATCTGGAGGGCATTGAAACATATCCTCAAAATGATGCACCCATTCCTCCCCTGATATATGGACCTTTACCCCGTTTCCTCCAGTTTTATTTAAAAAAGGGCAATTAATGATGCCCTAAAACATGGCGCTGCTCTTCAAGGTACTTGCCTCAATTAAGGTCCCTACAAAATTCCTCCTTTAACGCTACCTTACATCTGGCTAATACTACTTTCTACTCCCTTCTGCAGATCTTTACGAAGGACATATCCCTTGGGCTCTCACCTAATGCTACCTTCAAATTCCTGCCGGCACAAGAGCAATCAGAGTTAAACCATCTTGGCACAAAGATGGGTGATCGTCGGCAGGAGCACTGAGGAGGCCGGATATGGTAGAGGAGATAACTTGAAAAGCTTCTATAATTTCACCCAGATCTGTTGATGGGGCAGTGCACAAGGCTAGTTCAGTATCACATTGGGCAGTTAAAGAATCATAAAATGACTCTGGGGTTATCTTGGCCCATTTTAGCCTTCTTCCTCCATCCATTACTTTCAAAACCCCTCCTCTTCCTGACTCTCGGGTGGGCACCAGCGAAGGCCAGCTAATATACATACATAGGGGGTTATGGTCACTGTAAATACTTGCCTCAATTGAAAAACCTGAAATCAAATCAAGGAGAGGCGAACATACCAGAATAAAATCAATGATTGAACCCCGCCGCTTCTTATGAAGGTTGATTGGAGACCTTGCTACGCGGGTCCAGTGTACACAGGGACGATGATAAATTAAATTTGCATAATAGATCATTTAGGGAATCGTCTTGTGGGGAATGCTCAAAGTGAATACCCTTCACACGTGGGCAAGCTGAGTCAAAGAGGTTCGTATTCCTTAGATCCCGACATGGGTGGATGTTAAAATCCCCGGCTATCATGAAATGACCACATGCTACCTTTAGCGGGTCTCTTAGGTAGGAGCCCAACGATGATTGTATAACAAGATTCTGAGGGGCAAGAAATTGAGTTATAAAAATTCACGAGACCCAATTTCCTTGACCCTGTGTGTAGTATCAATGATTGTATGCAGGCATTATCTATAGGCAACCCTGATATGTTACAATCTTATGCTACAGATACATAGGTTAAAAGGCCACCCTTTGATCTTCCTGAGCTGGAGGGGACAGCTGGAACAAAAAAGGACTTGTATCCCTCCAGGTGAAAATCACTTTTGATTTCCCAAGTTACCTGCAAAAAAATCAAGTTAAACTTTTGTATAAAATGGAGCCATGATGGATCAAGAAACTTGTTGGCCAGGCCCGTGATATTCCATGAGATGATATTACAGACTGATTTACCCCGGTTGCTATGGCTTTTACCCGGGTTAACCTGTTGACAGTTTAATGACCTTTGTTCCCATGAAGCTGTCTCACACAGTCAATCACAGGCGTCCAATGTACCCAAAGGTTCGAAACTATTTGACAAAACCAAGGTCAATGGGGCAATCATCTGCCCTCGGAGTAAATCCCAGTGGACAGAAGGCAGATTCTTACAGGGCCCTGTCACTTTAGAATGCCTCGGTGGAAATAGGGACTGTGTCTGCCTTCCAACCCCAACCTTTCGGTTATAAAACATGATATTCTGACCCAGCAGATCGGGTTTATAAAAAAGTCAAGGAGAAGGGCCTTAATAGATGACAGCGGACCAAGGGAGGTGTTGGTATAAGAGGAGAATGACGCAAGGATCCTTTCTGCGACATGCAATGTGTTAAAATTGATAATAACACAGGCGCCTGTATAGGACTTTCTGGACCCCCCTACCCAATCACCCTGGGCACCATGTTTATATATTTTCCCACCCTTAGGCCCAAAGTGGTATTACGGGACAATCAGTACATGACTTTATTCTTCAGTTGGAAGAAATCTTACTTGACACCTGGTAAGAGAGTTGGCACATTCCCCAATACCACAACATATGGCGTGGATTCTGGCGGAAGATGAAGATTTACTAGTTGCTGATTTTGATTACTTCCTCCTCCGTTTGTTGTAACTCCCAGGTTCAAATTTCCAGAGTGCAAGTGGTCCAGGGTAGGAACCCTTCTTGCAGAATCTGCATATGTCCCCTCTGCATATGTCCCCATCTGGATCTGTGCGGGGGGCAATTAAGATGGCAGTAGACTCGGGGGCAGGGAAAATTAAGCCCTATTACAGGCTTTGGGGGTAGCAGTAACTGCTCCCTATGATTTAGATGTTGATCAGCGAAAATAGGGTCCTCAGATGCAGTATAGCCCGTGGGTAGCCTTGTTCCCATATGGACTACCCCCCCCTCCAGATAAGATACCTTGATTGAGGTCAAAAAGTCCCCTCTCTCTGGAGGCAAGGCTTCGAAGAAGGGGGTCAAATTTAATGTCCAGTATGGCCCTTACAGATCCTTGTAGGAGCTCCAGTGCGTCCATCATGTCACCCTTAGTGAGTACATGTTCAGTAGGTGCTTTTTGGGGAATCCCCTAGTCCCTCAATCATTTTGCTTTTTCTCCCATCGTTTGGCCCTTTCTTTTCATCTGTTGTAACTCCTCTTGTCCTCCGTTGGGCAGTTGTCGTATTAACTCCTAACAGCTTATCCTGTCTGCAAGTGGCTGGCTGCTGGGTAGGGCATAGGGTAGCCCCACTCCCGTTGGAGACCATTATGGTGTGAGATAGGGGTATAGGATGACCCCACACCCGGCTACCCAGGCCCCTGGATTTCTGCGTGGAACATACATTAGGTGATACTAAGGCAGGTTCAGGGTTCGCCTGCGCCGTTGGCAGATCAGGGAGGAGGCTGCTAATAGGGGACCGAGAAAGGCGCTGTGTAACCATTTCTATCTCCTTGTCTAAAACTCCGGCCGCCCTCGATAGAAAAGAGTCCATAGTAACTACAGTGTTCATTGTAGCTTTCTCCGGCACCACCTTACTTTTCCCCACAATAAACCAAAAAGGGAGCACAGCCCGCTCTGTGCTCCAACTAGTGGCTGCTGAAGCCCAAAATGGGAGCTACTATTGCTGCAGGACCGTTGAGAAAAGTGTAAAAATTTTACAACAGTACCAGATCAGCTGGTCAGAACAATTAAAGTCAGGGTCAGGCACACCAATTCACGGGGCTAGCCAAGGTAGATAAATACTGGAATAACACAAAGGGACTCTGCCCTTCACCCTTGGAGTTATGGTGGTCTGAGTTTAAGTTCCCTTCCTTTGCTTTAGATGCCGGTGGTCCCTACGAAACCCAAGCAGTCCAGTCAGTTGAGTAGGTAGCAGTAAATGAAGGTACCAAGAAGGTAGGCCCAGCCCAGCCTCCTCCGGGCTCTGACGGGCGCAAACGGATCCTTAAGACAAGACCAACATCTGTGGTCAGTGTAGAACTGAACCTGTAAAGAGACATGGGGGTAAAAAATGGTCAGTTGTGGAAAAAAAATTGTATTGTTCTAGCTGAACGAGAGGTAGAGTGGATTTTATACCAAATTTTATTCCATAAACGAGGAGAGAAAACTTATTGGAGGTCATTTTCCTATTGCAATTTAACAGCAGACTTCGGTGTGTCAGTAAGGGATTTGTTTAGTACTTTATAGATGTAGGATGCGCATACTTCGTAGTCAAAATTAAGGGGCTAGAATGAGGTTTGACTGTTGAATTGTAGGAGTGAGGGGAGATGAAAACTCTTGTAGGAGAATTAGCTTGAGGTGCTTGTATCTGGCAGCATAATGGGAGAGAATTCCGATTTTGTGTTGTATGTCGTGAAATTCAAGGGGGGACCACATCACAGAAAAGCTGATCTATTATTATAATCCTTTTATTTATCCATTATTTCTAAGAGAGGACCCTGGTATTCAATTAGATATGTTTATTATGCCAGATTTGGGAAAACACAAGATTTTCCAAGCTTGAGTTGGAGCAGGTAAGCAAGGAAGTAGCTAAAGAAACAGAGTGAGCAAGTATCGGGGATTGAAACAGCTTTGGTGGTAGTGAAATGTAAACCAGGTCACGAAGAGAAAAAGTAATTTAGGAGTGTTCCAATCTGCCTCAATGGTAGATCTGTATTTGAATTCATTTGAAAGGGAAGTGCAGATCTGGTTGAGGGTAAAAGTAGAATGGCTCGGAAAATTAACCCACCCGTATCTTTAGAATGTTGTAATGTAGCTAATGAGGTGCTTGCCTTCCGCTAGTTCCATAAAAACTGTATCAATCAACTATTGAGAGATTTAAAGAATGTATGCGGAAGAGTAACAGGAAGCATGATAAGCAGAAATTAATAATTGAAAACATCATCATTTTAATGGTAGCTAGCCTCCCCACCAAGGCAAAAATGTGGGAGACCATTGGTTAGATAGAGTTGATATTTTAGATGTAACTGCATTAAGATTAACCAAAATAGTTTCTCTGATAATACTGAAATATAAAATGCCAAAACATGTAATACTTTTAAAATTCTCTGTAAATCCTGCATCTTTAAGCATCTCTTGAAAACAGTATTTATTCAATGGCAAAACTTCTGATTTGCCTATGTTGAGTTTATATCCCAACACAATAGAGTAGTCATTGAGTAAATGAGAAATTTGGGAATGGCGTGTGGAGGGTGTGATTCAAAAGGTAAAATGTCATCAGCATAATGGGTGAATTTAACCTCAATATCTTTGTAGGAGATCTTTGACTTTTTTCCATAAAGGGTTCCAGAGACAAAATAAATAAATAAAAGAGGTGATAGCCTCCTCATGAGAAATTCAAGATGGGAAAGTCGTGAAACAGGCAGCAGCAGAAAAGCGAATAAACCATCTGTAAAATATTTTAAAAGGCTTCTATGATCATAAGGTGTTTTATGAAATGATGATCTACCTGACTATTAAAGTAATCAAACGATAGCTCATGTTCTTTTCATGAAATGAATGTCTTCTTACATTGCGCTCTTAAAATTGCTGTAAAAGAGCGTTCGCACTTCTGCAATATTATGAGAATACTCCTATCGGGGTGCTCTCCACAGTGACATGATTAAAATACCCCTTCACTTTGTCATGACCTCATTTCGGGTTCTAGTGGCCATGAGGTTAATAATGGCAGCAACAGATAAACAATTTGTACGAGATGTAACCAAAACCTGAAGGTCAGGAGCGCTAACAAACAGAATTGTGGGACTAACCCTGTTAGACAGTAGGCAAGTGGAGTCATAGTGCGTGAAATCATGTTTGGCATCACAGAAAGTGACATCACATGAAGTGGCATTACAACCTCATATGAAGAGAACATCACAAGAAGTGGAATCAGATCTTTAGATCTCACACATAGGTTTAGCAGGTCTATCATGAGTACATTTGAAAGCATTTTAATATTTAACAAATGAAAGCTGATCAGTACTTAAGCCTGTGACTTGAGTTCTCTTTCTGAAGAAATTAACATCCCAATTGTGGATGAAGGTGGTGTCTGACTAGCTACAGTAGACAATAAATTATGTTCTAAAAGCTAGTTATACATAACCTGGCACCAAGAACAAAGCACAGCTTATGCATTGCATTATGAATCCTAGAAACTGCATTTGTGAATACCAAAACAACAAAGTGTTTCAACCCACCACACATACCATCATTATATACACTGACAATTTTAGTACTTTTACCATAATAAAACAAAATGCAAGTTGCACACTGCATTTTGTATTCTGAGCATGGCAAACAAAATTCCCTAAGAAAGATACAGTTATAACTGAATATTCTGCACATATATTATTTCAGACATTAGAGACCATGCTGTATTGGCACAGGATGTTTAATCATAAGAAATACCAAATTTGTGAGACCCTTTACAGAATGTAATCCCTACCATGTGGGTAGCAAAATCACTTTGAAAAATATCATGCATCTGGTATCTTTTGTTGTGATGGGCAGAAGGATCCACCTAGGCTGAGTATCATCCGCATGGCGATGAGCAGTCAGCCATCTGTTAACATATGGCAATGGATTCCAAAGAGGCAGAGGAGGGCCCATGTGATCTGTGAACATTAGTAAAGAAAGACATATGATGCCAAATAGTTTTATATGGGTGACATTATCACGTTCATGGTGTTGAAACCCCTTTCACAGTCACTTGAATCCATATGCCTAGCTTTTAGGCAGCAATTGATCACAAGCAGACAGAAAACAGAAGACTCTGGTTAAAGAGTTGCATAATGCATATACAATCTAAATCCAACAATATGGTTTCTACTTTTAGCCCAGACTGAGTAATCTTCTCTAACATTGCTTTGGCCCAGACTGAAAAACCTCACCAGCCCCATGTAAGCACACATTAGGGATTATTGCCCTAAAATCAGGTTGCAATTGTTCTGTAATGTCATTTCCACCATTGCCAATATAGTCTCTTAAACCATCTGATATGAGTTTATAATTAAGAGAGAATCTCCTGCACAGGTCTATCCACAAACGGCTCACACTCAAAATTACTCTCTTGTGCATTTGTTGAGGGGCCTGCTAGAAGAATGATTCTGCTGCCCTTAGTGTAGCCATGCCCCCACTCCCCAAAAAATGGGAGATAGTCTTTCATCCCCCACACCCGGGGAATAGATTGAGGGTAATCATCCCCATCCACCCCCAGGGGAAGAAAGACTGTCTGCCTTTTTTTCTGGATGGTGGCATGTCCATGTCTACTGTGGGCAGCCCCATCACTATTTTCTTATTTTTAATAGAATCCCCTGGTGTCTAGAGGGCTTTGTGCCCTCAAAGTGGAGGTTATCCCCCCCATTTGCCCCTGGGGAGGCAGAAAGAATGTTGCCACATTTATTTGGGGTATGGGCATGGTCATGCATGCCCATGGTGGGCAGCCCACACACCTGTATATATATATATATATATATATATATATATATTCTCTGATAACTAGTGGGCTTTTTGTTCCCCGAAGGGGCAGATTGGGAGTAATCACCCACATTCATCCCCCTGGTGGGGCAGTGAAAGACTATCTCCCTCTTTTTGGGGAGTGGTGGGGGCATGGCCATGCCAATGGCGTGCAGCCCTCCCTCCCCCCTTTTTAAAAGAAAAACTTCCCTGGTGTCTAGTGAGCTTTCTGCCCCTCTGAGGGATAGATTGTAGGTAGTCACCCTATCTGCCACCTGGGGGGGGGGTGAACTGTCAGCATGGTTATTTGGGGTGTGGGCATGGTTGCCACCCAATCTCTTATGTTAAAAAAAAACAAATAATCCATTGTATTGAGGGGGCTTTCTGCCACCCCTGGGGACAGATTGGGGTTAATCACCCTATCTGCCCCCCGGTGGTCAGAAAGCCTGTCTTCCTCGTTTTTGTGGTGGGAGCATTGCTATGCCCTTGGTGGGTATTTTCGTTTAAATGTCTGTGGTGTCTATTGAGCAGATTGTAGATAATCACATCCCTCTGCCCCCCCAGAGGGTGCAAAAGTTTGTTGCCACCTTTATTTGAGATGGGGGCATTGCCATGCCCATGGTGAGCAGCCCTCATCTCTATATTCTTTTATGAAATGTTCTCTGGTGTCTAGTGGGCTTTCTGTCACCCAGAGGAAGAAGATTGGGGGTAATCACCCCTATCCGCCCTGCCCCTGAGGAGGGGCATAAAGACTGTCTGCCTTTTTTTTGGAGGGGGCAATGACCATGCCCATGGTGGGCAGCACCAACCCTATATTTAAAAAAATTAAATCTTTTGTATTTCTTTCACTTTCTGGCTCTCCTTCTCCCGGGAGGACAGATTGAGAGTAATCGCCCCCATCCACCACTTACTTGTGGCAGAAAGATTATCAGCATTTTTTTGGGTGATGAGATGGCCATGCCCATTGTGGGCAGCTCCCACCCTTGTATTTTTTTTAAAATAAAATTTCCCTGGCGTATATTGAACTTTCTGACTCCCGCCCCTAGGGGACAGATTGGGGCTAATCACCCCCATCTACCTCCCCAGGGGTGGCCATAAAGACTGTCGCCACATTTATTTGTGGTGGTGCATGGCCAAACTCATGGTGGGCAACCCCAATCAATATATTTTATTTTATAAAAAAAATTCCCTGGCTTCTAGTGGGCTTTCTGCTCCCTGAGTTGGCAGATTGGAGGTAATCTCCTCCATCTGCAACCGGGGGATTCCAAAAGAGAAATCCAGACATGAGCAGAGATTCACGACCCACACCGATCAACAGCTTGAGGTATTTATTTGACTGGCGTCACATACATATATATATACATTTTTAGTTACCCTGTTGTCTAGTGGGTGGTGGAATGTCCCTGACCATTGTCAGCAGCCCCCACATATATATATTTTATAACGCTTCTTTGGTATCTAGTGGGATTCTGCCCCCAGATTGACAGAAAGACAGATATTTTTAGGGGTGGGTGGGGAACAAAAGCCTTTGCCCAAGAGGACGTTACCCAAAAATCCCTGGTTCAGTGAGTGGATTCCTGCTTGGGGATAACTCTCCTGTGGTGAACCCCAAGCAGGGATCCACTGGGCAACAATACCATTGGAAAGGGGAGAATCCCCCTTTCCAACTATACCTCTCCCAAGAGAATCAGTGCAAGCCCATTGTACTTTAACTTTACTGTAATGACATCAGCGGGCCTTTATATACCTCACCAGTCGACAGCCACACTTGTTATTCATGTAATACTCATATAAACTGATATATCTGACATTCCAGTGCATTCATATCTCTTTTTTATATGATTGAGCAAAGTCAAAAGCTTGCTTCCAAATCGTAGTTTCTCTCTAGTACTTGTGAAGCGATAACAAGCTGTGTGCATTTGTTTCCCCTCCATTGCTCTGACATCTAGGTGATAGGTTGGAGACAGCTCCCTGGGAGGATGCCACTGGCACAAAAGGATGACTGATGGCCGTTTAAATCAGGCCTTTGTCTTTGGACTAGCTGGATGGGAAATAAAATAAAAACTCCTCACCGCCTGCACTTTGCTGCTCTGAACGGTAAGCAGGCAACATGCAGGCACATCTGAAAACTACACAGGGACAAGTTCAGGGTGTTTCAGTGGGGCCCTGCCAACTTTTTGGCAGGGGGGACGGCGTCCACCCTGTGAAAATAGGGGGTGGGCACCGTCCACCCACATGTACCACTGACTTGTGCCCTGATAAACTGTTTGGGAAAAATATGAAAGCTTTAAAAAACTAAAATTAATTTGCACAACTACATGAACTGAGTGAACTTAACCAGCATTGCTTTCAATTGATCTCCCTTGTAGTGTGTCCCTCCTAATCATCATACGACCCTCCTCCCCCTGAGCTTGTGACCACTTTATGAATCAGCATGTTTTGGCCTCTTACTGGTGGCTTGTGACCAATCAAATGTGATACATTGGCAGTATTAAAAAACAAAACATTGAATATTAATCTGTCTCTTTGAAAACAATACAGTAAATGCATGAGATTTCAATAAGCACTAATTTACCACGACTAATTCACAAGGAAACAAGCAAAAACCACCTTTTTACTCATATACTAACTTCTTATTTCTAATGAGACTTCAACACCTCGTAAGGGGTTTTAACCGCGATATGAATACAATTTACGATTACTATATTAAAAATAATTAAACTGCGGCAAATGCCTGATGCTCCAGTTGAAATGGCCTACTTTGAAGTCTTCACACCTTATAAACAAAGGATGCCCATTTTCAGGTTCACAGCCTTATTATGGAGAGGTCATTCAGTAAGTCAACATAATATGTTAATAGATGGAAGCATTTCATTGTTTATGCCTTGAAAAGAAGATGTTTGAAGAACATTTAGCACAGCATGCGTACTAACAGCAAGAGCCCCAGAAAGGCATGTCAAAATTAAAGGAATAGCAATAATGAACCTTCCATCCTTCCCTTCCATATAGATTACCCTCCGTGATGTTTAGCATCACAGTTTGAATATGTGGCGTTACAACACGATCAAAATGATCGAGGAACGTTACATCACAGTTTTTACAACGCAAGTCGTTACAACGACTTGCACTGGAGGGCGCAGGGCTTAGAAATAGTATGATTTACTATTCCAACACCAGTCTACGTACAGTAGGGAAGGTGTTGGAATAGTAAATCATACCATTCCTTAGGTTAGAGCGCCATCCAGCGCAAGTCGATGTAACGACTTGCGTTGTAATACCCGCGATGTAAAGGCATTGCGATGCAATGGCCGCGTGGTAATGGATGTTTCCCTCACAGTTTACCTCAGAGAATCTTGAAGCTTAGCCCCAGCTAAGTTTATCGAATATCACTCATTTCCTGTATTTTATGCAACAATAAACAGATACCACTGTGAGAGCAGACCCAGCGCCCACAAACGAGATGTTAGTGACTTATAATCAAATAATGGTCTCGGCTATTAAATGTTTCTTCTAACCAATCCATTATCAAACTATTCCTCGGTCTCGAGTTCCACTCAGTGGCGGCTCCTCCGCTAAGTTGGAGGAGCGTCGCCCCACTGCTTTTAGTGCAAAGAGGAAAAAATAAAATGATAACAACCCGATGTTGTTATCATTTTATTTTTCGTGTTGAAGCAGGTTTTGGGGCAGGGCATGGATGGCGATGCAGCCAGCAGGGAAGGAGGAAATATTAGTGTGCATAGGGGTTTAGTCAGACAGGCTCCCACTGCCTGTCTGAGTGCCGAGCCCCGCCGCTCAGACTCAGCACAGCTCTGCATTGCAGCATTGTGATTGGTTTAGGGGAGCCTGTTTATGCTTCCTGTATCAGCCGGACCAAGCAGACAATGACAACGATGGAGGAGAGTCGTAGGCCTTAGAAGATAGGTGCTATTTATTTTTTAAATGCCCCCCCCCGCACCTCACCACCCTCATTCAGTACTAGCCACGACTGGTTCCACTGAGAGAAAGCAGATCTCTTTTCTTGCACTGAGAGGCAATGGGCAGTTGTGTCGCTTTCAGGCATTGCCAGATTAACACCCAGATATCACAACATTTCTCTAATCACAATCAACAATTCTTTCCAGAAAGACTCAAGGTGGAGTCACTGAATGCCCACAGGTCCTCCAGTTTTCCTTTAATAAGGCACACAGAGAGCTCAAGGGTTACCTAAGTGGCACAATCTGTATACTAAGGACGGTAATAGTCTGAATGGCAATAAAGTGCATTTTATCTTCTGTCCTACGCATAACATTATGTTTTATATGATTTAGATCTTTGCTTCATTTTGTTTTAGTTTTAAAAATTGTTGATGGTTTCAATTAATTAATAATGTGCAATCCAGATCTGAAAGAATGCTGTAGTCATGTGACCCGTGGGCACCCTCCGTCAACTTCAAGTTTACAGTTTAACAGCAGTGGCGGCTGGCATCTATGGGGGGAATTGAGAGGGGGCGATCAACTATTTTAATTGAAAAAAAAAAAATGCCTGAACCAACACCCTCGAACCTTTAGCTTTGGACCTCTTCTCAACCGGACCTCTTCTGAACCGGATGCTGCAGTGTGGGAACCAATCCTGGTGCTGCTCTAGAGCAGCGCCCTGATTGGAGGGAGCGGCCTCACTCCCCGCTCTCAAGGACACTGTAGCCCTGCTCTTACTCTGACCCAGGTGTCTTAGCACAGCTGGGTTAGAGGTTTCAAAGTGCGCATTTCTGGCTGGCAGTCGCAAGTCGGCCGGCCAAAGGGACATGCATACTTTGAAAAGTGTAAACACAGCCCACCCTTCTACCTGATGCTCCCATTCAGCAGAGACCCTGTCACCGTCCTGACGCTTGGTTCAGGACGGGAGGATGAAAAATAAAATGCTATTGTATTACCTTTTTATTTTTCATCTTTGTCGAGTAACTCAAGTGGAGCGATGCTCCTACGCTCCAATGGAGAAGCCGCCTCTGTTTAACAGTGCAACAAGGGACATGTAAATAAACAACAACCCATATTGTGAAACAGCTTATCGCTAACTGGCCAGGATTCCTACCTGCGATGTAAATGACTGTACTGCGTTATAATGCACGGGACCCTGCAATCCCTGTATAAAAGCTTATCTCTAATGTCCTTAATGCAGGCGATTTGGGATGTCTTTAGGACCTGTAATAAAGAGATGATGTAGCTGCTGAATTGTATGAACTTATAAGGATAGACGTCTGCCCTACAGCGCCTGCTGCAAGAGCCAGTGAAAGGCAAATCAGGGAGCATCATTAATGCTGCAGCTTAAAACATGAAAACAAAACCTGCCTTTTTCTTCTTCTGCTCTGTTTCTAGATGAACAGCGATAGTCAGAAAGGAGATATTTATGGAAACATGCAGTTTAAGTAATTATAGAAAATATAGAATCTCGCTATGGCGATTTTTTACGGGTGACGGTGTGACCACGTATTTTAAGGAAGAGAGTACCTCGTACCGTACATTATGAAGATATTGCAAGACACCTCAGAGTTCCATGATCTTATAGAGGACCTCAGCCTGTGGCCTTGTTCTTCTTTATGGTCACGGAACTCCTGGATGACTTGCGATATCATTATAATGTACAGCAGGGAGTAATTTATCCCTTATATAATAAAAAAATGTCCTTCCTCTGGAGAATGATTTCACAAGTGCTCTTGGCTATCTCTGAATCCTGAATCTCTGAAAGCTGTTCATCCGGGGAATATTTTTTTTTATCTCCTCAGAGTTCTTTCATTGCAAATATGCCTGTGCCAGAGGTACCTCAGATCTTCCTACTCTCCTCCTGGTTGTTATCTGTCTCTCGGGCTCCCACTGGTTGTAAAGCGATCCATGCCACTGATACTGTCTGCCTCCCTTGGCTTCTGTTTGCAGTGAATTGTCTATGCTATGCTATGCATGGCTTGGCAGTTCGGGCTGGACTGTTCCCATGAGGCACAGGGTCAGAGTGATTTGCATATGGCCATGTCTGAACTGGGGTGGCAGAGTGGGCTAAAGAACGGTGATGGATCAAACCCAGATCTGTTGACTGGGTGTGAGTGTTTGATTGGTTCTGATGCTCCGTCCATCACCACCCCCTTTTGTACCGCTTTGTTCGCCATAAGTTGGCAGGGTATGCTCAGACGTGAGTCCCTTGCTCACTTTGCCACTGGATTCAAGCAAGCCTGGCTGAAGACGGCTGAAGTGCCTGAAACCGGTCCTAGGAAGCTTGTTTCCGGTCCAGGGAAGGCATGGCTTGGCAGTTCGGGCTGGACTGTTCCCATGAGGCACAGGGTCAGACGGATTTGCATATGGCCATGTCTGAACTGGGGTGGCAGAGTGGGCTAAAGAACGGTGATGAATCAAACCCAGATCTGTTGACTGGGTGTGAGTGTTTGATTGGTTCTGATGCTCCTGATAGAGATCAGGGTGTGTATAATATTCCCACTACCACGGATAAAGTAATCTCACAGTTACACACACATGCATACATCATACGCTAGGGCCCATTTCACTAACATACGCTCAAATACTCTACCAGCAATAAACCTGTGGAAGGAAAAACTCCTAAACACCCTGCATCTATACCGAGGTCGATAAGACCTGGTTTTTGTGACTGTCCTTAAACATATTCTATACAACATATACAGCAATAATCAAAAATGCAAACCCAATAATTGACAAGAAAGAATATCCAACACCATGTTTAAAATTATATTGCTTTATCTAAAATTAGTCAAAGTAAATCAATCAGAGTAAATCATTTCTCATAATTACCTATTCTAGCTAAATGTCAGAACGGGTCAGGACAAGTCTCTCGGTAAATGTCTCTCAAGACGAAGTCCCTTCAGCATCAATCCTCAGCAACGCAGATTCGGTACGCGGCAAAGGCAAAATGGCAAGTGGCAAAAACCCTCTCTAGGCTAACATTTCTTATAGTTTCTAAACAATGGAAAGATACATTGGAAACATAGAAAAAACTGTAATGTCCGCCGGACCTGCTGAGCAGAGCGAGAAGGAAAGGATGTAACATCGCTACATTTGAGAATCTCCGCTCAGGAAAAACTCACATAATAAAGACTACGGAACAGGAACCAAGAAAATAAAACATGTATCATATTAATCCTGCTTCTCCTCGGCTATCGAGCCACAGTTCAGAGCTTCTCTCTAAGGCTCCTTTGTTTCCCAAGGCTGCCAAGGACATTTTCATTTCACTTGGAGATCTCCCAAAAACTGCTGCTGTCCTCATGGAAAGTTTTTCAAACCAGCAAACAAGGACCATGGTCAGTTAGCTTCAGGACCATTTCCAGCAGGGGTCTCCCTCGTCACAGTTTTCATATTATAAATCACAGCCAGGCTCATAAATCGGCCATCTTTCTAGGCCAACATAGGCCTCAATAGACCATCTTAATTAAAAGAAACAAAAACAACGTTACCACAGCATAGTGATTAAACAGTGTTAACCCCACTAATACCCTTATGTGTATGCATTTATCTAGCACTTGCAACATAGAAAAGCATTAATTCGAAAAGCATTTTGTGCTCAAAAATAAACAGCACATAGCAACGTTTAAACATGAAAACACGCACGTTATTTTTAAAACAGCACATTTATGCACACCCACGTGTAACTCTCTCTTGTTAGGACAAACGGATTGATTAATATAAACACACTTGCACAAGACAAATAATTAATTATTAATTATTAATAAATCAGTACAACGAATAGACATGCCAGAGCTTCAAAAGCCACTGAATTTTCAAATTGAAAACTCTGCTCCAGCAATCCCCCCTTTGGTGATTTTATCACCAAATAAACCCAAAAAAAAAATTAGTGAAAATTTAGTCCCATTTTAGGAGAAATCGGAAATGTCTTTTCCCCTTACACAACATTACACACCAGTCACTCTTTCATCATCCCTTTTAGTCTCTAAGTAAACACTCTCCCTCAATTCTTCTAATTCAATTTCTTGAGGTTCTCTCTTCAACCTCTTGTTTTTCTTTTCTTTATTCAATTTCTTCCTCCCTCCCCTGTTTTTACAACACACACACACCAATCTTATTATCAATAAAGCAACAATTATACAAGTTAAGGGAAACAATATTCTACCTATAATAGTACTACCTATTTTTGCAATAAAATCCTTAACAGCTATCATTTTATTAGCTATTTTAGTCCACAAACTCTCAGCTTCAAGTGGTACTAATTCTTCATGCAAATCAGTAATATTTTTGATATAGACCTTCAGGTCTTTGCTTTCGTCTGGAATGTAAGTGCAACAATGTGGAACTTTCAGCATTCCACAGACTCCACCCTCCTTGGCCAATAGAATATCAAGGGCAAGTCGATTTTGCATAGACATGGCACGTACGGCACTTAATTCCGTATTCACCAAAAGAAACCCTCCAGCGGTATTTGTCGATAAGCGATCAACCACTGTGGACAGTTTCCGAATTCCATAAGCATTCAAAGAAATTCCCACTGCTGGAATCAAAACCCCCAAAATATCACCCACTATTTCAGACCAAGTTTCTCTCTTAAAACGCATTAGTAAGTTAATATATTCTACATCTGTTATTTTATCTAAATGAAAAATCTTTGGAAAAACTAGGCCCACATAACACGTGCCATACCAATGGTCAGGCAACTTGTAATAAGCCTTATTCCCACAAACATAATAAACTCCTGGAAAAATTGTATCTTCTCCAACTCTGAAACCCCAACCTGTTGCAATGAAGTATGTATCATGGCACTCACTAGTCCCGACAAAATATGTATCATATTGGGATTTCCTTCTTGTAATACAAAGTTTACCCTTCTGTGGTGCATCTAGAGCTAAAGTTGGACTAGCCCCATTCTTCAACTCTTTTCCCATCTCAATGTCCCAAATTGTCTCACTCACTTTATATTTTCCTCCTTTCTCATGCATGTTCAATCTCCTTTCTTCTACCATATCCAGGAAAGCTTTCTCCTCTCCTTTCAAACTGCAAGTTAAATTATTCTTAAAAATGTAATCTAATGTTAATCCTTTTTCTTCAATAAAAATTTCACCAAAAGTGTTAGCTTCTTTAGCTGGATTCAGCTCTTTGTTCATTGGCAAATGTCCAAAAATACTATCTCTGTTAGACATCTTATAATCTACTCTCCCTAACAAATAAAAAACACTACTTAAAATACTACAGGAAATACCATATGTAGCTGGTAAATGATGATAAGTAACACCCTCTGAAAAGGATGCAGGTAATTGCATACAGACGTAGCAATCCCTTACTTCCATTGTTTTCACATATTCATATAACAGTTTCGAAAAAACATTACTAGAAAAATTATTAATTGACCTATCTTTGTGTATGTAAGTATTGTGAAGCATTAATAATCCAGTACAGCAGCAGCACATCCTACACCACCTTTTAAAGAAGGCACATCTATTTCTATTATCTTCTATGTTAGCCATTTTAGTTTAGCCTCTACTACTCCACTACTGTTTGAACTTCTTCAATTCTTCAGCAATTCTTCAGCTTTCAGTTTTTCCAAATGATCTCTTCGTTCACTTAATCCAAGTGAATCCTTCCTTTATTCAGTTTGGATACTTGTCATTCTTCACTCCAATTTCTTCAACATCAAATTGTATTAAATCTCCAACATCAAAATCCACAGTACTCGACTCTTCTCCAATGTCAGTCAAGAGTACTTTCAGAATTTCACCAGTATCTTCCTCAACCACTTCTCTCAAGATCTCTTCCGGATTATCTCGAGTCACTGTTTCTTCTTTTCCTCCTTCAGACAGTGCCACATAAGACCATTCCGGTGATCTGTACTTTTGGTTGGGTCTTCTTACTCTTTTTATTTCCACTGGTTCGTTTGACTCCTTTGATTCTTCTCCTTCAGCTTTTGAACTTTGACTCGAAACTTCATTCACTTGTTCAGCTTTCGATGTACTTGCTCTTATTATTTTGTATCTCAGCCTCTTAACTCTGTTGTTAGGCCAACGATCTCCTCTCAACATCTTTTCCGGCTTTATTTCTTTATTACTTCTTTCTCCAATCCAAGTTCTCTTTCTCAGAACTCGACCTTCTGTTTGTTCATCCTCATCATCTGTTTCAAGTGCCTCTTGTTTCCGTTTTCCAGCAGCTTTCTTCTTTTCCACAGATTTTTTCACCACTCTTTGAGACTTCCCTACTCCTGTCCCTCCTCGGGTCTCCGACACGCAATCTTCTTGCTGTCTACTTGTCCCTTCACCTGGCTCATCGAGAATGTTCCCTACACCTCCTCGGGGGTCTTCCGCAATCTGTCCCTCTCTATCTTCTTCTGACCCTACTTCTTCAAGTATAATCTCAAGTGGTTCTTCAATCTCCTCCTCTTCTGATTCAGGAGTAGTCTCTGTGTGATTTCTCTTTTCTTTTCTTTTTCCTTCACTGCTGTTTGAAACTTCAGGCTCTCTTACAGAATCTGATCTCTTCTCTGATACTCGCAGTGGTTCATTCGAAGCTCTTCCTACTTCTTTCCCCACTGATTCTGTATCTTCATCATCGCTGGAATCTGACTCTTCAAAATACTCTTTACCAGTCCCTTCTTTTGGGTTTGGAACTCTCAGAGTATGACTTGCATGTACCCAGTGCTTCACTCCAGCACACTTTACTGCAGTCGTCGTAGTCAGAATAACTTGTCTCGGCCTTCCCCACCTTGGAATCAAGCAATTTCTTCTTCTGTGTACCTTTATCCTCACCCAGTCTCCTGGACTCAGATCATGGGCTTGCTTCTTCTCAAGTGTGGTAGCTTCTTCTCCAACCTGGTGAAACACAGAATGAACTGCGTCAGCCAGGCCTTTACAGTAATCCAAAATCATGTCATCAGTTATTGTCACCAATTTATTGACAGGCACGAATGCATGGCGCATTGCACGTCCCATGATTATCTCGTGCGGACTCAAACCAGTAGTCCTATCTGGAGTAGATCTCATAGTCATCAGAACTAGAGGCAAAACATCTGGCCATTTCATGCCAGTGGCTAAGCACATTTTTCCAATCCTATTCTTGATTGTGCCATTAATCTGCTCAACCACACCAGAAGCCTCTGGTCGGTATGCACAATGTAGCTTCTGCTGTATTTTCAATGCTTCACAAATCAAACCCATAAGCTCATTTTGAAAGTGTCCACCTCTATCAGACTCAACTGTTACTGGAAACCCGTACCTAGGAATCAACTCCCTTAACAGTAACTTTGCCACTGTTAAATCCATCATTTCTTCTAGTCGGGTAAGCTTCCACCCACCTCGAAAACAAACAGACTACCACTAAAACATACCTTAATCTGTTTACTTGGGGCATTTCAATGAAATCAATCTGCATTCTTGTAAAAGGACCTCCTTCTCTGCCTATTGTTCCCAGACTCACCACTGTCTTTTTCCAAGTGTTAAATTGCTGACAAACCAAACACCTCTGACAGATGCTTTCTGCAATTGTCCTGAACTTTGCATTGTACCAGGTTTGCTTGAACGACCTAACCATCGCGTCCCTCCCCAAATGTCCCTGGCCATGATACATCCTTGCCATTGACGACAAGATGGAGTTGGGCATTACTGGTCTGCCATCTCTGTAGACCCAAACATGGTCTGTTTCTCTTGGAGCACATCCTGCCTTAATCCAATCTTTTTTCTCTTCCTCTCCTGCCTCATCTTGCAACAGTTTCACTTCATCCCAGGTTTCTAAGACATTAGTAAACATCACAGAGAGTAAAGACATTTCCCCTTCTCTGTCCCTGTTGATGGACTGATTTGTTTTGGCACAGTATTGCGCAACATCGTTTGCATAACGGTTTCCGACCGTTATAAAATCCTCCCCTTGTCCATGGGCAACACATTTTACAACTGCTAACTCCTTAGGCAGCTGTATCGCCTCAAGCAATTTACCAATCACTTCAGCATCTTTATCGGAGTTCCACCCGATGTCAAGAAACCTCTTTGTAGCCAAAGCTGGCCAAAATCATGCACCACTCCAAATCCATACTGACTATCAGTCAATACAGTCGTCCTCAAATCTTTCCCAATTTCGCAAGCTTTTGTCAATGCTATCAATTCAGCAACTTGCGCAGACTTCACTCCTTTCAATGGTGATGCTTCCATGACCTCTGAAACTTTGCATACCGCATATGCTGCACATAGCACACCATCATCATTTCTCAGGCATGATCCATCCACAAACAACACATGATCACTCTCATTCAAGGGTAGATCCCTTATGTCTGGTCTTGGTTTTGTACAGTACTCAAGCACATCCAAACAATCATGATCATCTTCCATCTTCACACCCACATTTTCAATATCTGGCAAAAGTGTCGCTGGATTCACATTCACACATCTCTCGAGAGTCACATTTGATGCTCCCAGAATCACTTTTTCATATTTAGTCAATCGACTATGTGACATGTACTGAGTTCTACTTCTTGTCAAAAGAATTGCCACATTGTGAGGTACGAATACCCTTACAGGATATCCCATTATGATTCCCTCACTTTGTTCCAGACTCCTGCATGTTGCAGCCACAGATTTCAGACAACCTGGTAAACCCACAGCTACAGGGTCAAGTGTCGATGAGAAGTACGCAATAGGCCTTCTCAGTAATCCATGCTTCTGAATTAACACTGAAAGTGCACATCCATTTCTTTCACTGCAGTATAGCTCAAATTCTTTTTCATAGTCAGGCATACCCAAAGCTGGAGCCTCACACATTTTACTCTTGAGCTCTTCAAATGCTGCCATTTGTTCTGCATCTAGATCCAATGGATCCGTCATTTCACTTTTTGTCAGTTTAATCAGTGGCTTTGCTATCAAGGAAAAATTAATTATCCACTGACGACAATAACCCACCATACCCAGGAACATTCTCACTTCTCTCTGGGTTTTTGGAGCTTTCATTTCTCTGATTATTCTGATCCTGTCATTAGTCACTTTTCTCAGACCCTTTTCAATATTGTGTCCAAGATAATGCACCTCTTTCTTGCAAAATTGCAATTTGGCTGGAGATACCTTTAACCCTCCATCTGCCAGATGATTCAGTAAAGCTATGGTATCTACTTCACAAGCTTCACGTGTCTTTGATGCCACCAGTAGGTCATCAATATACTGCACTAGCACTGAACTCTCGGGCATGATCAAACTTTCCAACGACTTCTTCAATAACTGATTGAATATCGAAGGACTCTCCGTATACCCCTGTGGGATTCGACACCATGCTAAGATACGCTGGCCAAACCTAAATGCAAAAATCGGCTGGCTATCATGATGCAATGGAATTGAAAAGAACGCATGACACAAATCAATCACTGTATACCACTCAGCATCATGTGGAATTTGATACAGGATCACTGATGGATTTGGCACAATAGGACAACATGCCACCACAATTTGATTAACTTTTCTCAAGTCCTGTACGATCCTAAATTTCCCATTGGGCTTTTTTAGTCCCATTATCGGTGAATTACACGGACTACTTAGTAGTTCTCTCAGGACTCCTTGCTGAATCATTTTCTCAATTATAGGAGTTATCCCTTCAATTATTTCTGGTGTCATTTTGTATTGAGGAATGTTAGGATATGTAATTCCCTCTTTTACTGCAATTTTCACTGGATCTACATTATTCATCAATCCCACATCCTCTCCAGTAAAATCCCAAACTGTCCTTTTCACTGTGTCTCTCAGCTCTCGAGGCAAATCCTCCGGATTAAACACAGCAAATGCACCAATTAACTCACTTTCTCTATTCTCTAGAGTCACTCGGTACAAAACATCTTCATCTGGTGTCTCAAAGGCTATTCCATCCGGTGTACAAAAAATTGTGCAGTTCATCTTGCACAACAAGTCCCTACCCAATAGGTTCACTGGACTCGTGTCACAGACAATGAATCTGTGCATGTCTGAAAATTTCCCTATCTGTACTCTTACAGGTTCAGTAAGACGTGTTCTGATTTGCGTATTGGCTACACCAACTACTTGGATTGCTTCATCCGAGAGAGGAAGATTTCTAACATCTGTTGACCTGACAGTTGATCTTGTCGCACCTGTGTCTACCAAAAAAGTAACACTCTCCTCATTTATTTTCCCATCCACAAATGGTCCTGCCTGGTCTATTTCTAGAGTTGCACCAAGTATGCACTCTTCTTCCTCTCCTCGGCACCGTCAATAATCACCCTCAGACTCACTTCCTTCACTCTTTAACAAGTACTGTTGTACTTTGTTAGAACGTCTTGGTTTGTTTACCTGCTCATCATTGTAGAATCCTGAATCCTGATTATACTTTTGTAACCCTTTATTCTGCGGCAAGGGCGGTTTTGGCTCTTGACTCTGCTGTCTCACAAC
Organism: Triturus cristatus; assembly: GCF_964204655.1. Taxonomy (NCBI): domain Eukaryota; kingdom Metazoa; phylum Chordata; class Amphibia; order Caudata; family Salamandridae; genus Triturus; species Triturus cristatus. The sequence continues at coordinate 1,085,010,104 of NC_140583.1, read as the reverse complement.
TTTCTGTTGTTGCTGCTGTTGATTATTTCCTTCGTTCTGCACCTGTTGATTTAACGATTTGTTTTCATTACTTACTAATGGTGGATTAGGACACTCCGATCTCCAATGCCCCAATTGGCCACAGTTGTGACAAGGAAACTTTTTCTTCGCTTCCTCAAGACTTCCTTTTCCTTTCCCTGCATATCTAGGTCTATTCCCTGCATTATTTCCTGGATTATTTGCCTGTTCCACTAACTGTGCTTCCTGTCTTTCCGCAACTTTCACTTGTGCCCACATTGCTTTCTCTTTCAGCTTTCCTTGTTTTGCTTCAATTTCATCACTGAAGTATTTTGCATGCCTCAGGATCTCATCTACTTTCTTACTCTGCCAATCCACTGTGTGCTCACGAATTCTCTCACCTATTTCAGGTCTAAGGCCATATACAAATCTGTATACAAAGTGACTCAAATCTTTGTCACCCAGGTGTTCATCTCCACTGAATTGTTTAAATGCCAGTATCAGCCTCTCGTAAAAAGCATGAACTGATTCTTTCGCTTCCTGTTGTGTTCGATCTATCTTTACCCAATCTGTCTCTTTTGCAGGTACTTTACTCTTCAGGTATACCATCACCTGATCATACTTCCTCATTACCTCTGGATCTGGTGCCCCTGTTCTTGGGTCTCTTGGATATTCCTCAGTAGGCCAACTCACAACTATTTTACACTCAGTCCACAAGTCTGCTGGAACAATTATATCAAACAGACTATTCAGGTCAACCCACAGCACTTTTGACAATTTCACAAACCTATCTACCTGCCTATACCACTCGACGGGCTTTTCTCTCAATCGAGGGAAATCATTCGTGAATGATAAAATATCCTGTCTGGTCCATGGAACATGTACATATCCTCCTCCAGGTATTTCTCTCATAGGATAATTATCCACTGGTTTCTCCTTTTCTCTCACTGGAAATGCTGAATAAGTTGTTCTATCTTCAGCCTCATCTCTTTTCTTGTACCACCTATCCTTCCACTTTTCTACATCACCCCATCTTCGCAATAATGCTACCATTTCCTTAATCTGTCCTGTTCTACCAGTAGCATTTACATTTTCAATATCCTTCTCTGTAAAATCCATCCTGTAAGTTCTTTGTAAAGCTTTCACTTTATCAATGTCAACTCCCTGCTCATTTGCTATTGCTCTTAGCCTGTCATGTGTATTTCTTGCTCTCCAGGTAACACTCTTGCACATAAACATTAGTTCACCATCATGATGACTCTTCAGAATCTCTGTTGGAACTGTTCCTGTAACAAGCTCTTCTAGTTCTACACGTAACTTAGCTACATCAATTACTTGTGAATCTTTATCCTTTTTCTGTAGAACCTTCATCCAATCATTCAAATCATCAACTGTTATTTCAGCAGTTTTTCTCACTGGAACCACTCTCTTTTGCGGTTCTAAAATTGGCATCCCTGAACAACTAGCTTCACTAGCATCCAATATTTCACTACATGTGTCATGTCTTGATTGTCTCAGGTCACTTCTTTCTGCTCTTTTGCCTGAATCTCCTGAAGGACCAACTGAATTTGTCAGATTATTCCCAACATATGGAATCACCAGTCCATTCTCACCTGTCCTCTGTTTGTCAAACACAGGCATCACTGGACCTATTGTTACAGGCACCGTAACAGCTTCTAGATTCTTCGTTAACTCCCTAATCTTCTCTGTCAACTCTGTTGTAGTTCTGGCTAATTGTCTGGCATTCTCATCAAGGTAATGATCACTTCTTACCTCAGGTGTGTCATTTTCTGTCTCACTAACACAAACTGTATTTCTTATCGGAGAAACAACTGGTGTACTTTTATCCGGTTCTGGTCTATATGGAGGTGGTATTTTGTAAATCATGTCATTCAAGACCTCATCTTCATACTCATTAATTCCATATTTCCTCATTTCTGACTCAGGAACCCTTTCTGCTCCTCCTTCAACTGTTCTCATCGGATATAATCCCTCTGACATACTAACATCTCGCCACCTTTTCATTCGATCATGATGAGTCTCACGATCATGTCTCCTCCCAAACATATACCTATAGTACCCTCCAGATCTTTGTTTTTCTCTCTCATGTACTTCCTCTTCCCATTCCACTAAAGCCTCGAACTGTGTAGGTCTCGGTTTCGGGTCAAGACATAGCATCTTTTCCCGTAAATTTCTCAACACGGCCAGATTAAATGAACCATGTTCTGGAAATGCTAGAACACCATCTTCTTTAGTATACCTAACCCAATTCTCCAACCATATGCGGGTATGAAACCCATGTCTCGCAGCCATGAAGGATGCAGGTGTTTTCGGTGGAGGTAACAACTCGCCCTCTCTTGTTTTAACATCTTTATCCTTGCTAAACCACTTTTTAACTTTACCAAAGAATGTTTTCTTCTTTTTCTCTTCTTGGTAATACATTTTAGCGTTTACAAAGAACTCTCTACTCTTTCCGTATTATAAATATACAATACGAATTTTCAACCAATAGCAGCGCGACTCACACTAACGCACCAATCCTGGAGCGTCTACGTCACTAAATAGCCCTTCCAATCCTTGCGCGGCTCACACTAACGCACCAATCCCAGCGCGAGCACTATTCTGATGTACCATCCAATCAGAGCGCAGTCTTTCTGACGTCAACAGTCGCTGCAGTTTGTCTCCTGTCTTCTGTCACTCGTCTACCCCTCCTTTACAAAATCTTTTCAGTAGATTTTGTGTCAAAATTTCTACAAAATCTATTAGTTACAACATAAAAACATCTCCATTGTCCGCTTCGCTAACCACAGAATAGTAAAAGAGAGTCTATTTCATAAGAGACCTTTCATTGACACAGTAGCACTTCCTCTACTCTGCCCTACTAACATACATTCATTAACTGTTTCCTCTAGGACTTGTCCAAAGAGTCTTACAATCAACTAAATGTACAAACATTCACGCACATTCATACAAGGAAATATAGTACATACGCACAGAATCCTGTTTCCCGAGAACAGACAATCTGCTCCACTACAGAATTATAACATACACCAACTAAGCAAGCTTTCTTTGCCCAGTTCTTCAAACAAGTTCAGAAAATACCTATTACTCCTCCCGCGATAAGCTTTAACGGAAATCCTTACGGATCCCTGGGACTTAAGACCAGAGTTTCACAGATAACCTTCACTATCATACACACTCCTTATATACCAGAAATATCTAATAGTAACATACGACGATGTCACTGATTCCGAACCCAGACAATGTGACGCGCAACTTCGATTGTCACACCTTATTCCCCAATTCCGTCTTTCCCGAGAGCAGCATATACTTCCCTCTGCCCTACTACGGAACTGCTACAGCTTCCAAGTTCCAGAAGCACTACATATGACTCAACATTACGACTCCAACATATAGTATTAGTACATATACCAACATGGACCAATAATCAATAATCAATAAACTAATGTACAAGCAATCTTATCAGATCAAGACAATCATCAAAAACCATCAAATTCTGCTACCAGGAAATTGATAGAGATCAGGGTGTGTATAATATTCCCACTACCACGGATAAAGTAATCTCACAGTTACACACACATGCATACATCATACGCTAGGGCCCATTTCACTAACATACGCTCAAATACTCTACCAGCAATAAACCTGTGGAAGGAAAAACTCCTAAACACCCTGCATCTATACCGAGGTCGATAAGACCTGGTTTTTGTGACTGTCCTTAAACATATTCTATACAACATATACAGCAATAATCAAAAATGCAAACCCAATAATTGACAAGAAAGAATATCCAACACCATGTTTAAAATTATATTGCTTTATCTAAAATTAGTCAAAGTAAATCAATCAGAGTAAATCATTTCTCATAATTACCTATTCTAGCTAAATGTCAGAACGGGTCAGGACAAGTCTCTCGGTAAATGTCTCTCAAGACGAAGTCCCTTCAGCATCAATCCTCAGCAACGCAGATTCGGTACGCGGCAAAGGCAAAATGGCAAGTGGCAAAAACCCTCTCTAGGCTAACATTTCTTATAGTTTCTAAACAATGGAAAGATACATTGGAAACATAGAAAAAACTGTAATGTCCGCCGGACCTGCTGAGCAGAGCGAGAAGGAAAGGATGTAACATCGCTACATTTGAGAATCTCCGCTCAGGAAAAACTCACATAATAAAGACTACGGAACAGGAACCAAGAAAATAAAACATGTATCATATTAATCCTGCTTCTCCTCGGCTATCGAGCCACAGTTCAGAGCTTCTCTCTAAGGCTCCTTTGTTTCCCAAGGCTGCCAAGGACATTTTCATTTCACTTGGAGATCTCCCAAAAACTGCTGCTGTCCTCATGGAAAGTTTTTCAAACCAGCAAACAAGGACCATGGTCAGTTAGCTTCAGGACCATTTCCAGCAGGGGTCTCCCTCGTCACAGTTTTCATATTATAAATCACAGCCAGGCTCATAAATCGGCCATCTTTCTAGGCCAACATAGGCCTCAATAGACCATCTTAATTAAAAGAAACAAAAACAACGTTACCACAGCATAGTGATTAAACAGTGTTAACCCCACTAATACCCTTATGTGTATGCATTTATCTAGCACTTGCAACATAGAAAAGCATTAATTCGAAAAGCATTTTGTGCTCAAAAATAAACAGCACATAGCAACGTTTAAACATGAAAACACGCACGTTATTTTTAAAACAGCACATTTATGCACACCCACGTGTAACTCTCTCTTGTTAGGACAAACGGATTGATTAATATAAACACACTTGCACAAGACAAATAATTAATTATTAATTATTAATAAATCAGTACAACGAATAGACATGCCAGAGCTTCAAAAGCCACTGAATTTTCAAATTGAAAACTCTGCTCCAGCACTCCGTCCATCACCACCCCCTTTTGTACCTACTGGCTGTAGAGCTGTCCATTCCAGCAGTGCTCTTTGCCACACTTGGCTCCTACAGGCTGTAACTCCAGCAATGCCAGAGGTGCTGTGTATTTCCTTGGTGCCCAATGGGTTTAAAGCATTCCATACCTATGGTAACCTTACTTACTAATAGTAGAAAAGTTGTCCATGCCAACTATTCTGCCACTCTCCCCAGCTGCAGCTAGTTGTCCAGATGGCCAAGCGACTGGTGTTCTCTGCCTCCCTTGTCCCCTATAAGTTGTTGTTTCTACTGATTATAAAACCATCCAAACCAACACTGATTCTTTTCCCCTTGGTTTTTACCGGTTACAAAGATGCCCAGGCGCGCATGCTGTGCCTACTGGCTGTAAAGCTGCTCTTCCCTTGTGGCTCCTGCTGGATGTAAAGTTGCCCATGTGGCGCTGTACTCTTTCTTCCTTGCTCTTAATGGTTGTAAAATTGCCATTGCCAGCAATGCTTTCTGTCTCTCCAGCGGCTACCTTTCCTTCTGACTCCTCCTAGTAGTAAACCTGCCTATGTCTTCAGTGCTGTATATTTTTCTTTGCTCCTTCTGGTTGTAAAGCTAACCAAGAAGCAGTGCTTCCTCCCGTGGCTCCGACGTGTTGCAAAGTTGGTCATGGCCGCTGTGACCTCTGTGTCCCTGGCCAGTGGCGTAACATAGATCCCTGTGGATTAAGTGGGCCCCCGAGCTCCAGGGCCCCCCTCAACACAGTACCCTGGCCTGAAAGCTCCTGACTGAGTCCGGAGCGGGTCCCCTTGTGTAGTTTGCAAGGGGGGCCCTTAAGTTTTGTTACGCTAGTATCCCTGGCCCCTTTCAGTTTTTAAATCTGTCAGTGTCAGTCTGGCCCTGTCTTTCCCTTGATTCCTGTTGGTTTTAAAGAGATCCTTGTCATCAGTGCTACCTCTCTTCCTTGCTTCTTGCAAGTTTTGAGGAGGTCCATTCCAGCAGCGTGTTCTCTCTCCTTGGTTCCTTGTGGTTTTATATCTGTTCTTGGGATCAGTGCTGTCTCTCACCTTTGGTTCCTACTAGTTTTAAAGGGGAAACAGCAAATACCATGACCGCCCAACAACGCGTTGCCTTTGCAACGCAGGCAGAACAACGAATTCGTCTGAACCACGAATTCCACTTACAACGCAAGCTGTTATAACAACATGTGTTAGGTAAAGTGGCATTGAAATGTAATGTTCAACGCTTTCCCTACTGCTGCGGGAACTGGAGATGGAATAGTAAATTATACTATTCCAAAGTACAGCGCTCCACTGAGGCAAGTTATTTCAACAAATGGCGGTGTAAATGGAATGTGTGGTTCAGATGCATTCGTTGCCCCAACCGCGTTGTTAAGGAAACGCGTGGGAAAGGAAAGAGTGGTTGTCTCATAGTCCTTGCCGGTGCCAGACTGTTGAAGTCGGTGCCAGAGGAAGGAACATATCTCCAACCACAGCCTGCCCTCTCTCTTCAAGTAACTTTGTAAACCTGTCTGTGACGGACGTGCTGATTAAATTCAGCTTTCAATCACAGGGAATAATCAATCTGTAATTAAAAGGACTTTATTCCTCTCCCTTGCAAACCTCTGCCAACTTTCTCTCCCCTTTCTCGCCCTCCGGCTTCAAATCTTTTTAATGTGATTTTTAATAATAAACGGCAAGTTTGTGATAATTATATTTCTGCAGCAATGGCTGTAGAAATGGATTTTACACAGTAGACCCTGCAATTTATTATTCCTGAAATGTTCTGTGAACTTAACCAGCAAAAAATGCCTCCGAGACCAAAGAAGCAATATTAGAAGCCCTCTGCTGAGTAATATAAATGAAATATGGATTGCTCCATGCTCTGAACATTAACAGAGATACTTTAATCTCTTATTAACTTATCCTTTTGCTATAAACGCTGCAAATGACATACACAATCAGAAATGTTTCAATACAACCAATTAATTTATTGCTTGTCTGTTTTTATGCACATTTTTTATGGTAGTGGCACCGCCAGACTGCATAAAATGTTCCTGGGCCTAACAGGCCCAGTACAGGCCCTAAGATACACAATGAGAACCATGGTAGGCTGGCGCACAGAATGCCTTTATTTACCTAAATTAGGAGATGGGACTAAAGTCAATTTGTACTCCCACTGCTTCAGCCAAATTACAGTCCCCCGTTCACAGATTTCACACAGATCCTGCATCTTTCTGTCCACTCTTCCTTTATGAGGCCGTGCGAAATATAAATTACGTCTGCTGAATTCGCATAATTTTGGGAACTTTGCATTATGCTTGATATTTAAAATTCCTGAAATTGTGTCGTTATGCCACATCGCGAAATTACGTCACCATTCCTGGCGAAATTATATAATGCAGGAACAAAGTGAACCACCAGAACACACGAGTGGCTGTAGTTAAATGCAATTGTTTTTTGGACTTTTTTTTAGCGAGAGATGCAACCTTACATCAGAATTGAAGTGAGGACTTGTTTTGAATTAAAATGTAGCTCTAAATGACATATTTGCATCTCGTGTAATTGCATTAAATTTTCCGTAATTTCTCAAATTTTTTGCCTAATTACATAAAAGCAAATTACGCAAATTTCGCACACTCCTATTTGTCATGCAACTCAAATTCTGAAGCAGTTAGACTAGTTTCTCAACAAGAACGCCCCATGGCTCTCTGATACAGCCCTAAAAAATTAATGTGCCTCACCTATTATTATTATTCTTGAAGCTTTTAGAGACAGAGGTGTCCCGGCGCCAGCAGCGTGTCTCACCTGTGGGGAATGAGCCGGACTAGACAGTGAGCTCTAGGGCAGGCCGAACATCCATGTTTTTAAAGCTTTCCTGAACATGGTTCCTGAATTAGTCTTCCTCAGGTGGTCAGGCATAGAGTTCCATAGTGTGACGGTTTTCACCGAAAAGCACCTATCATGTAAACTGAGGCCGCCAGCCTTGGGCCACAGCTCATATTAATGTAGCAGATGCAGTGGCATTAAGTCTATGGTTGTGAGTAATGAACTGCATTGGAATGATGTGTCTTTTGCTCCCAAACAACAGTGAAGGTAGCATTGTCCTTGCTTGCATTAGAGCCCACCACACCCTTGCAATGCCACTGGCCTCAGCCTAAAAACCTCCATTGAGGGCATCCGACTTCTGGATCCCCACCGAAGAGCGTTTCACTTCCTTTCCCTAGCTACTTTAACCTCGGCACCAATGCTCATGGAGATGGCTTGCACTGCTCCACTCTCCCCTCCTACCATCTCCTCCCTCATTTACTTACTCACAGCAGCAGAGACTACATGTACCTCCTCCTCTCACAACCTTAGTACGGCTCAATATAGTTCTGCACACTGTCAAGCTGTCCCCACTCACAGCTCATGTCATTCACCCACTTCTTCATTACCACTATCTCCCTCTCAAACTACTAGCTCTCACCCAATATCCATGTGAAAATTTACACCTCATATATTCTTGAATCCATATACCATTTGCATATCTTCGCTGACTTTGGGGCCTATTTATGAGAGGCCTGAACCACCAGAGTGTCACTTTTTCTGATGTTCCAGAGGTGCAAACCTTTCATTCATATCTATTAGGCCACGCAAAGCCACTTTGCTTGACTTTGCATAGCCTCATGGAAACAGGGTAAGACAAAGCAGCGGAAGTCACTGCTTTGCCTTACTCTGTGCCAGGGAGGCGTTCCATGGGTGGGTTTCCCCACACAATCCCCAAGGATTTTGATGCTGCCCCATATTTACTCAATCACATTAACTTGGGCCAGTGCCAAAACCGTATGGCTCCCAGAGCAGGCGTAACAAGGAGAAATATTTTGATGTCTTCTCGTTTTTTCCTCCGTCAATGTGTGCTACATTCTGTGGCACACATAGAAAGAGGAAAACGCCCCTCTGGATTGTTTTTATGCAGGAAGGTGCCCCTTCCAGCACAAATACAATCCTGCATACAATGCAGAAACCCTTGTACCATGATGCAAGTGTGACTGCGTTGGCACTAGGCAGCAAATTGTGCACCAACGATGGGGGAAAGGAGAGAAATGCAACGTATTTCAAAAATACAGTGCATTTCTGCCCTTTAACATTGGCAAAAGGCAGCACAGCAAGAAGACTTGTGGGGTAGCCGTACACCAATTCCCCATAAATGAGGGCCCTACTTTCCAAATCCTACTCCACTTTCAGGTATCCTTTAGTCACCACCTGTAGCGCCCCCTGCCCACACCATCTCTCAATCTCTTCTACCTAAAACAATCTCTCAATCTACATTATCTGTTTCAATCTTCCAATGGCTGTTAGTGCTGTTGACAAAGACATACTATTGAGACAATGTTGCTCCTGGATGTGGCTCTAGTTGTCTAGCTTTCCTCCACCTCAATGACACTTGTGATTCAGGGCCAGATGTACGACCCACCAATTTGTGAGTCACAAATTGCGTTGAATTTGCAACTCACAATTTGCGACTCGCAAATTGGGATGCACAACTGTGTCTGAGACACTGTTTGCGATTCTCAATCGGGTCACAAATTGCATACCTCATGCATGTTAATGTGGCTGTCACAATTTGTGACCCCATTGGGAAGGGCTGGCACTTCTAGGGATGGTGGCCAGTTGGGGTCAGCAGACCACCATGTTTGGGACTGCTTTTAAATAAAGCAGTTAAAAAAATGCATTTAAAAAATAAAAATGAAACTTTCAGTTTCACTTTTTAAGGGCTGCCTGCCATTAAAAATATGTTTAGAGCCACTCACAAAGGGGACCCCTTAATGTTTGCGAGTGGTTTACCACCCTTCTGTGAAGGGTGGTAAGGTGCGACTGTTTTGCGACCGCAAATGTGGTCGCAAAACAGTCATACATAGCTTCAGGAGTTGCTATTAGGAAGGGACGCCCTTGGAACGCCCTTTCCTAATAGTGGGTCGCTAATCTGATTTTGCGACTTGCAAATTGATTTGCGACTCGCAAAATAGGATTAGTACATAGTTGACACATTTTTGCGGTCACAAACGGGTCTAAAACTAATTTGTGCCAGCAAAAAACGTTACTACATCTGGCACTCAGTGCTTTGTGTTCGGAGGGTGGACATCCCAAAGATGGAGTTTCAACTTTTTCCTTTTCCTACAATAGTAACATAATTTCTCCCAGAGAGTGCCTGCTGCCTTTTTTGCAATGACAGTCCAATGGTTCTCTTTTTCTCTTACCTCATAGATTCACTCAAAGACTGTTAAGGAGTTACTCCTCTGCCCTCTGATAAATGCTACAGATCCCAAATTGATCACACGTCAATCACGAGTGATTAGCCACACTTTATCAATCCAGATTGATTGATTGATTGATTGATTGATTGACACAACAAAACAAAGCCAAGCTGAAAAATGTGATATATGAAATTAAAGGGACGATAATGTATGGGGAGAAAATGTATAACCGAGGACGAATAGCCAAAAAGCACACCACTCAAAGTTCTACACAAAATTAAAAAATAAATAAATGACAGAAAAAAAGAGAATAATAAAATGTACTTCAAAATAAAAAGAAAAAGTCAAAACACCTATAAAACAATTCTATGTAAGCAAGTTCCACACCGGTAGAAAATGTGATGTAATCTTGTTCTGAGCGATCAATAATGGATTTGTACACATCTTTCTGTCTGTTTTTTCCCAGCACCATTGAATCGGAGTATACATCTCTTTCCCCTTTTGAGAATCATCTATCTTCGTATAACATTATTTTTATTGATTAATAGCAATATTCCGAAATGCAACAGTCTTTTGCACTTTCCAGCCTCTCTGAAACGGGGTTGTGGGCGTTTCCTCCTCCTCCCCATCTGGGTACTCATAAGCAGAAGAGAAGAGTGCAAGTCGCTGCTTTTAGGGGTGGTTTTCTTGCTGCTGCCACCAACTAGTTACGCCCCTTTCCTTTCTTTTGGGACATTAGCCTGTAGTATATTGAGCTTTACACTTAGTACTAATGTTGACAGC